>NC_140586.1:682058962-683308962 GCF_964204655.1 Triturus cristatus | reverse complement strand
GCTCTATCGGCAACCTCGTTACAAAGTTTCCGTCGATCTGCATCTCCTCGCAGCAGTGCGGTCTCGCGACTGAGCCCAGCCACTATGTATGAAAAGAAAGGGTTGCCCTGCTTGAGACCGCACACACGGTGAGTAACCACTTTATTGAAGACTTGGCAGGTTATACAGGCTCACAGCACAAATCCTCTCTTGGAAGCCTGACGCGTTTCGAACATCCTTGTTCTTAATCATAGGCACATCCCAAGCGGAGCCGCCACAGTGTTTTCATACATAGCGGCTGGGCTCAGTCGCGAGACCGCACTGCTGCGAGGAGATGCAGATCCACGGAAACTTTGTAACGAGTTTGCCGATAGAGCGGTGAGGTTCCCTGTTTGTCGGCTTAGATGGGCAGTGTTTTCGGGACTTGCAGTTTCAATGTACTCACTGCTGGGGATTGTTTTAAAATTCCTGGATGCCAGCAACACCCACTTGGGATTTTATGTTTTGCAGAACTTCAACTTCCAGAAGACACTTTGGTACACGCCCATGTGGGCGGGATGTTGGTGAGTTCAAATAACTGTTCTGCAACACTGTGGCGGCTCCGCTTGGGATGTGCCTATGATTAAGAACAAGGATGTTCGAAACGCGTCAGGCTTCCAAGAGAGGATTTGTGCTGTGAGCCTGTATAACCTGCCAAGTCTTCAATAAAGTGGTTACTCACCGTGTGTGCGGTCTCAAGCAGGGCAACCCTTTCTTTTCATATTTACATATATGTATATATAAATAAGTCTATATATAGATATATATATATACTGAATGAAATCACGTATATATATATCTATATATCTATATATCTATATATCTATATATATATAAATATATATATATATATATATATATATATATGTATGTATATATATATATGTCTGTGAGCAAGGGCGGATGCCCGAAACGCGTCAGATTTTGTGAAGACTCGGATTTAAAATAAATTAACAACTACTGTGCCTTACTTTGGATTTGCGTGGTTTCTATTTTCCCTTGCTACGGATTGTTTGGAGACTGCAAGTGTGGGATATATATATATATCCTGGAAGGCCGAAACGCGTCATGGCAGCTACTGGGTTTTTGATTCAATAAAAACCACTAAGCACTTACTCTGGGTTCGTGTTCGTCTTTCGCGCTGGAATGCTGTGCGGTTGGTGAGGCGATTCCTTGTGGCATATATATATATATATATATATATTATCTACTGGCGGTCGCCAGTAGATAGTTATAGTTAGGACCGAGTTTCCATAGGAAATCTCAAAATTCTATTTTGAATAACTTTGGCGCCGATTGGCGAATCCTCGCAAAATTTTCAAAACTAATGGGGCGCTCCGTTCAGCTCCTACCCTGAAAGTCTCGGGGTGATTCGTCAAGCGGGGGCAGAGAAAAAGGGGGGGTCCCAAAACACATTTTCCCCATGGATTTTTCCATAGGGACTTTAGTCGCAGCTACAGCCTGAACGGATTAACAGAATTATGTGAAATTTGGCAGAGAGGTAGCTAAAAGGTCCATGAAGTGCCTTTTGCAGGTTTGGTGTAAATCTGTTCAGTATTTCCAGAGAAAAAAGCATTTAAATCAATATATATCTGTACGCGCGCAGGGTGCGCGCACCGTGCGCGCACCGTGCGAGCACCCTATCGTCCACGAGCGTAATTCTGATTGGTGGTTATATGTTAGTCAACGTTCAAATCGGTCGAAATCAGGAAGTGTCGGCCGCCATTTTGTTTGTTTTCAGTGCGAGAGTGAAAAAGGAAGGTGGCGAACGTGAAAAGGGGGCAGGGTAGAGAGTTCCTGACCCCCTAGCCTTTGTCAGGGGGTCCCTGAAGGACCCCGAAAGCAAAAAAAATATTTTTTTTTTAAATCGCGGGGTGCGCGCACCGTGCGCGCACGGTGAAAACCAAAAAGAGAAAAAATAATAATTTTTAACACGTAGTTTATTGTAAAATAAATATATAAAAAAAATAATAATACATAAATAAATTAGCATTTAAAAAACCTTGCAAATTCACTGAAAAGACCATAGGTTTCACACACGTTATAGTTAGGAATTAGCATTTAAAAAACCTTGCAAATTCACTTAAAAAACCATAGGTTTCACACATGTTATAGTTAGGTGGATATTTCACTCGTAAAAAACCAATGAAATTCCCCCGTTATAGTTAGTTCAGATAACTATAACTCGCGCGACCGCCACTCTATCACAAGGATGATGTCATCAGTGATGTCATGAGTGATGCCACTGACCATGTCATGAGTGATGTAATATGTGACGTCATCAGCAGTAGATTGCGGGCGCGCGAGTTATAGTTATCTGAACTAACTATAACGGGGGAATTTCATTGGTTTTTTACGAGTGAAATATCCACCTAACTATAACATGTGTGAAACCTATGGTTTTTTAAGTGAATATATATATATATATATATATATACATATATATATATATATATATATATATTGAATGAAATTACACCAAACTTCCAATAGAACTTTTGGTGTAAATCTGTTGAGCAGTGTTTCAAGAAATATCTTTTGAAAAATGCTTTGCAATGTGCTTGAAAGTGTTAATAAATTAGAGCTATCTGGACTGTTTATGCACTGTTAGTCCATAAAAAGGCCCTGAACCAGGTTCACAGAACATCCAATGGCTAAATTTAAAAAGGAGATTGAATCTGGTTGAATGAGGGTGTGTTTTCCCATCATCTGTTTCAGGCCTGAGGCCCGAAGTTTCTGATTGACTCACCGCAACAGGGAGAAATCTATTGCAGCTGCCATTACTAGTGGTGTGACTTTGGGCCTGATTTAGAGTTCGGCGGACAGGTTGCTCCGTCACAAATGTGACGCCTATCCCATCCACTGTATTACAAGTGCATTATATCCAATGGTGCTTGGAATATGGCGGACAGGAAATCCGTCACATTTGTGACAGAGTAACCTGTCCACCAAACTTTAAATCAGACCCTTATTCCCTGTGTTCTTAAAAACACTTAAAGGTAACAAAAAGGGTAGCATTCTTTGATCCCTGGTTCAGGTGGAGGGGTAATGAAGGATAAAACTGTAAAAAAGTAAGTATTGGTTTTGGGCTCATGGACACAAAAAAGGAGTTTACAAATTTCAGTGCCGCTCAAAGGTGAGTGAACCCTACATCAGAGCCAATGGGGTAATGAAAGTTGAAGGGGCCCCCATGCAAGGGGCCCCCTCCGGTGTGAGTACAGTGCTGAGGGAGCCCCCCGCACTGCGGGGGATGCGGGGGCCTGTGTTACGCCCCTGATCGGAGCCTGTAAACTCTCAGCAAGGCCATGTAGACCTATGATGGACTACACCTTGGGTTAATCGACATGAGACGATGGCTGCGTATCTGAAAGGTCTTTTAAAATGGCTTTCAAAATTCTCCAAGGGTATTCAAACACCACACTGAGATCCACAAATCTAAACAAATGTTTTTTTGCTTAAAAGTAATAAAACCAAATAATGCACACAAAAAAATACAAGAGGCCAGCCTAGCCCGGAAGGGAATGTGCAGTGTGGGATGGGCACCCACAGCGGTTCGTGTATAGGGCCTGGGCAATTCCTTGTCATAGTAAGGTTAAAGGCATACCTGTCTTTTGGCGCAGAATTTATTAACATATCGGGGCATATTATCAAGCCAGGCGATAAAATTATCGCCGCTTCAGCGGCAAAAAACTGCAGCTAAAACGGCGATAATGGGCTTGATAATATGCTCTATGGAATTCCAATTGAAGCTCAGGTTAGATGTCCTTCACATCTAACATAGGCTTCAATTGCAATTCCATAGAGCATATTATCAAGCCCACTATCGCCGTTTTAGCGGCAGTTTTCTGCCGCTAAAGCGGTGACAATTTTATCTCCTGTCTTGATAATATGCCCCATCATAAGTTGATAACAGATTATCACACATTAACATATACAAAGCAACATAATACACACAACTCAATAATCACAACAACGTAATATTGCAATAATGGAACTATACAGAAGCTCAACAATCACAGACACGGCACAATGCAACACAACAAATATGCACTAACATTTTGTCACACATTACCACCTCCAGAATTTTGCTTTCTTAATACTTTGGTAAAAGGTGTTTGCACCAAGCTCTGTCTTATCTTTCCACCACAGACATGAAATGGAGCCAGAAAATGTTTCTGATATTCAAAATAACACACGTAGACTTCGATTTTATCTGGAAAAACTTTTCCAAAAACTCTGTGAGAAGGAAATAATTAAATATGTTATAGGTTAATGAATCCGTCCACTGATCGTGTATCAATCATACTGAAAAATACAAATCATTGTTCAAAATAGCCAGCATCCTCAAGTTGTAAGTAATAATAATAATAGTAATAATAAAGCCATTTCTAAAGCGCCTGGCTGCACTAAAAATAGTGTGTCCCCGTGCTGGAATGTTGCCAAGTCCCGCGAGGCGACGAGTTAGAGAGAACAGAGGAGGGGGTTAATTGGGTGGAAACAGGTTGGTTTTGCGTTTAACACGGAATCTGGTTTCAGAGGGTTCCATACGGAGGTCAAGTGGCAGTTCATTCCAGTGCCTTGGGGCCAGGTATCTAAAAGAGCCTCCTCCCATTCTGGCTCTACGAATGCGGGGAGGTTTAAACAGCATCGCTCCGGATGACCTAAGATTCCGGATGGGGCGGTGGATGGTGAGGAGCTTTTGCAAGTATGTAGGACCTTTGTTATGGGCGATACGGTGTGTGAAACATAGGGCTTTGAATTTAATGCGTTCTTTAATCGGAAGCCAGTGGAGCTTGGTTAGAGCATTTCTCCCGGATGCTCTGCGGGGCAGGTTAAGCACCAGGTGGGCAGCAGCGTTTTGTATGCATTAAAGGCGATGTAAGCCTGATTTACTTAGACCTAAAAGCAAAATATTGCCGTAGTCAAGATGGGGTGTGACTAGGGCGTGGCCGAGTGTTTTTCTAGCGTTAATAGGGAGAAGGTCAAGGACTTTACGGATGATTTTTAGTGTGCTAAAGCACCTGCCCGTAACTTTGCTGACCTGAGATCTGAAGGAGAGATCGGAGTCAATCATTACACCGAGGTTTCTGATGGATTTAGCGGGAGTGGGAAGGTTTCCCAGTTCCGCAGGCCACCACATGTGCGTCCAGGTGTTTGGGGATTTTCCAACGATTAAAAGTTCAGTTTTATCGCCATTAAGTCGCAAGCAGTTGTTGTTCATCCATGTTGCCACGGATGACAGGCATTTAGAGAAATTGGTGGCCTCTTCCGTATGGTCTGGTGTAAGCTTGATCATCAGTTGGGTGTCGTCCGCATAGGTGACAACATCCACCCCGAATGTTTCAGCAATATGGGCTAGGGGTTCCATGTAAAGATTGAACAAGGTGGGGCTCAAACTGGAGCCTTGTGGAACCCCATGGGTCAGCTTACGAGGGGAAGATTTAAAAGGGGGGCAGTGCATTTGAAAACTCCTGTTATCTAGGAAGGATTTTATCCAGGCAAGGGCGGGTCCCTTCACTCCCATGTCCGAAAGGCGAGACAGCAGCGTTGTGTGCAACACGGTGTCAAAAGCAGCACTAAGGTCAAGTAGAACCAACGCTGCTGTCTGGCCTTCATCCGCCATCTGTCTAAGGCGTTCGGTGGAGTAGAGGACGGCTGATTCCGTCGAATAGCCAGCTCTGAACCCTGATTGGGTGGGGTGAAGAAGAGATTCTTCCTCAAGATAGGACATGAGTTGACCGTTGACCACTTTTTCCAGGATTTTCGAGCAAAAGGGGAGAAGGGAAATGGGACGAAGATTTTGAAATTGGGAGATGTGGATGTTAGGTTTTTTTTTCAGTGGGATGACCTGGGCTGTTTTCCATGCATCAAGCACATGGCATTCTTGGAATGAAAGGTTAGCAATGTGAGTGATCTGATCAATCATGCTATCCAAGACTCCCTTACAGCGTTTGGGAGGACACACGTCACAGGGAGAGCCAGATTGTAT
Source organism: Triturus cristatus (assembly GCF_964204655.1). Lineage (NCBI taxonomy): Eukaryota > Metazoa > Chordata > Amphibia > Caudata > Salamandridae > Triturus > Triturus cristatus. The sequence goes on along the minus strand of NC_140586.1, from coordinate 683,302,955 downwards.
ACTGTAAGCAATGGTCCGCAGTTCCTGTCTTTCGGGTACTTTAAAATGTGTTAGACAGGGACTGGTGGTACAGTTGTTTATAGCTGCCACTTGTTTGCTCGGGACATCACTGTTATTTGTGAAGGTGGCATGTATTTTGTCAACCTTGCCAACAAAATAATCAGCTATGGAGTCACATAGCTCGCTGGAATAGGTGTCTTGCGCTTCGAGTCTGGCTGGGACCGTTAGCTCTTTATAGATGGTGAAGAGTTCTCTAGTGGGATTGTCGGCAGATTCTATTCTGCTCCTAAAGTGGGCGCCTTTCACTGTTCTTATCAATTTATGATATTTATTAAGTTCTGTTCTGTAAAGTAGCTTGCTTTTATGGTTATAATTTTTCCTCCATTGTCTTTCCAGATTTTTACAATTAACTTTGGCTATTTTGAGTTCTTCAGAGAACCAAGGGGCAGTTTTGGTATGCCTTGCGGGCGGTTTGTGTGTCCAGGGTGCAACCGTGTCTAACGCGTTGGACACCCATGTTTCATAGTTATTCCAAACCTCTTGTAAGGTATTACTAGGAGGTGGGGACTTTTCGAGTAGGGCAAGTTTGAAAGTTTTCTGGTTGAATTTTTTCCAGTCTCTACGTTTCTGGGATGGGGGTTTAATAGTTCTGGATTCTGAAGAGATATCTTCTATCTCAAACTGGACTATAAAATGGTCTGACCAGATGGTCTTGATCGGGGGAGAGACCTTAACACCCTCCCAATTGGCAAAGATAGGATCTAAAAGATGGCCTAGTTGGTGCATGGGGGAGTTGAACTGTAGGTTGTGTTCCAGGGCTTTTAGTGCTTCTGCCACGTCTTGTGCCTCCCTGCAATCCGCAGTGTCGAAATGGAGGTTAAGATCACCTAAAATGAGGAATTTTTTATATCGTAGTGCTGGCTGGGTGATCAGTTCTGTGAGTTGATCGCCGTACTGAGCTGCCCCTCCGGGCGGGCGGTATATAAGTAGCCCATTAATGATATTTTTGGTTCCCGCTTTTATAGCAAAAAAACCTCCCTCGCTATTAGGTAGCGAAGCCTTCCATAGAGTACATTCTAGATCTGCTTTATGCAAAAGAGAAAGCCCCCCTCCTCTCTGATTTTGTCTGTCTAATCTGAGTATACAGTAGCCGGAAGGGGTGGCTTCCAGAATTTCGGGCGACGAAGTTTCGTCAAGCCATGTCTCGGTGAGAAACAGAACATCTGGGCGACTCTCTGTCAGTAGATCATGTATTTCCATTTTATGTTTTTTCAGAGATCTACAGTTTAGTAGCAACATTTTTAGTTTGGCTGTCGTCCGCCTTTCCTTTTGCGGAAATTGGAAAGTACTTTTACAGTTTTTGCAGACGAGAGGTGAAGCATCCGCCTGCACTGTATGGAAGCAGCCATTTTTAGGTATTGGGCATAAAGCTAAAAGTTTTTGTTTAGTATAGTGTATATCCTGTCTGTGGGCTGCCGGTCTGTCCCAGGGGACAGGAGAGCCAGGGGGTATCGCCCCGGGCCCCGGTCGGCCGCGGATGGGCGCAGACGGGCTTGCCTTTGGCGCGCCTTTGGCGCGCCGCCGGCACGCCCGCTGCGCCCGTCCGCTGCGCGTTCGCGCCATCGCCCTAGATATAGCGCGAGGGACGCAGGCGCCCGTCCGCTGCGCGTTCGCGCCATCGCCCTAGATATAGCGCGAGGGAGGCAGACGCTAGAACTGCTCCCTGCACTACACCCAAGATGGCGGCCGCGTCGGAAGAGAATCAGGTGAGACTGTTAATGTTAGCAGCACAACACACTGATTAAAGAACCAATAAAAGAGGGAACAAAGTAAAAACAGTTAATACACCCGTAGTCAATAGCCCCAAGTCAGGATAAGAACACAGTAAAAATACAGTTTAAAAACGCTATCTATAATTATATAAAACACTCGACAGATTCACCTGTAGAGCGCCGATTACTTCCCTAACACTCTCGGCTCAAGCCTCAAGAGTGGCAACACTGCGCGTTCGCGCCATCGCCCTAGATATAGCGCGAGGGAGGCAGACGCTAGAACTGCTCCCTGCACTACACCCAAGATGGCGGCCGCGTCGGAAGAGAATCAGGTGAGACTGTTAATGTTAGCAGCACAACACACTGATTAAAGAACCAATAAAACAGGGAACAAAGTAAAAACAGTTAATACGCCCGTAGTCAATAGCCCCAAGTCAGAATAAGAACACAGTAAAAATACAGTTTAAAAACGCTATCTATAATTTTATAAATTTAGTAAAGATTTCCGAAATATTCCTTGAGTCAAGCCTCTTAAGTCATTGCTCCGAACAATATTTGGCGCAAACCTCTTTGACCGCCTGGCTGGGATATGGCACGATCCCTTTTGTCGCTGGGATGACTGCAAAATGTCAACCGCTCGGAAGGGCACGCACTCCTGTCCTGATAAGCAGGGAACGATGTTATGCAAATTGTGAAGCAGAAATATGGATGGAATCAGCTGGAAGAAAACAGTTCATTGAGAGTATGATCCACGGAAAAGGTATGTATAAAAAGCAGTGTCGAGGGTTGTTGGGCCAGGCACTGCGGTGGGGAGAGTGCCATGTAAAAGCAAATGATCTGATTGGTGACTGGGCGCTTTCCTGATTTGTAACTCTTGCAACAAAAACAACCACATTTTAAATTCTATGCAAAATCATAGAAAGTCATATAAAACCATTACATATGGTTGAGTCACTTCGCAATGCTGAGGCAAGACATGGCTCAGTGCGCCAGGGGTGGGTGCTACGTCTCGTTGCTTGGCATAATGAATGTAGGGGCATATTATCATGAAACGGCGTTAAAATTATCGCAGGTTTAGCGGCAGAAAACTGCCGCTAAAGCGGCGGTAATGGGCTTGATAACATGCCGCAGAGAATTCCCATAGAAGCCCATGTTCTGGTGTGAACCTGGGCTTCTATTGGAATTCTCTGCGGCATATTATCAAGCCCATTTTCGCCGCTTTAGCAGCAGTTTCCTGCCGCTAAAGCTGCGATAATTTGAAACGCTGTGCTTGATAATATGCCCCGTAGTTCTATCACCAACATGTGGGCCAGATTCACAAAGGTAAACTTAGACGGAGATCCGCCCCGAGAGCGGAGCATATATATATTTTCTACTAAAAAAAAACACAAAGGTTAAAGTGACCACATAGTTAGGAGTTGGAATTAGGCCAGTTAAGTGTTAAAAAAACAAAAAGCTGAAATGTACCAGGTATATTTTACTGAACTAATTGTAGCTTGCTCCCCCTATCATGCACTACTTATGACCTCACATATTACAACACAAACGATGTATTAGATGACATCATTACTGATATCATTGATGATATTTAAATAATAACATTGTGGAAATTACGAATGAGATCAACTCATGATTCTGACAATGCGGCACAGACTTTGTGAATGAGGAGTAGCACAACAACCAAAAACAATGTTTATAAACTTGTCTGTAAGCTTTAGAAAGAGGCAAAGGAAACTGAATATTTCAGAAGTAAATCACCTTAGATGGATGTCATTGTCTTTTTACTTGTATCCATTCAATGGATGCGTGCAGTGGGGGTAGGTCAGTTGCAGAGAGTGCAAGTAAGGTGCAAGGCTGTCATGGAGATGCAGACATAGTGCTTGGACACAGGAAGCGCCCTGCAGCAAAACTGCCGCGCTCATGGCTGACATCACTGGACAGGCTGAAGTCCATGCTGAGCACGATCTGGCCACATGCAGAGGGTTGGGTGCCGAGACAGGACAGAAGGAAACCCACCGCGGAAGCCTTATTGTATATTGGATTCAGGCAGGGTTGGCTCTAGGGCGGTGTCACCGGGGCCACCTCACCAGGCACTGACTTCACGTTGCCGTGTTTGCATGATTATTATGGTTTTAAAAGCACCTGCTGCCACGTTCCTTGCCTCCAACAATTTCCAGGCAACAATAAAAATGTCAAGATAACTAATGTTCTTCTAGGAGAGAGATCAGAATTGTGTCTAGTAGAGGTGTTGACTCATCATAAAGTAGCGCAGAGGGTTAATATGCCTGCTGAAAAGAACATGCAGATCACAAAGTGCATATAATGTAAATAGGTCAGTGGGCTACTGTTTTTGTCTATGATATCCTTTTGTTACCTGCATTTTATAAGTTAATGTCCTGATATAGAACAGTGAGCTACTAACTGTTATTAGATAACTGCATGCAAACTGCAAGGTACAGATTTGAGCATACATTAATGTTGTAAAAAGGGTTCATTTGGGTAGAAATCGATTCTCATTGTTAAAGAGAACCCCCAACCATGGTGTTCTGTTTTAAATTCTGAGCTTGTACTTTTTCAGACCAAGAACTCTTAAACTATACTGCTCACCAGTATGGATGACTTATCACTCCTACACCTTGCAGTCCTCTGGCTTATGTCAAATTTCCCATAAACTGATTTACAAACATATGATTGTCTCTGTGGGGTGTGTATATGCAAAGCAAAGTGCTCTGACACCCTATTCGGGTATGAATGGTGCTATAAAATAATTAAAGGCACCTGAGAGAGATTGGTCATGGAGACTTGAGGGGCATCGTGGAAGGGTGGTGGTGAGGGAATCCATGGTGGAGGTGGTTATTGGGGGACACTAACAAACATTGTTGCACTGGGGGCCATCAGTGCTAAAGCCGGCCCTGGATGCAGGGTCTGGTGTGACACCAGGCCTTGCAGACAGCTTCCACTGCTTATGTCCAAGATCTGTGCATAATATAGGTAGACCACTTGTGGAGGGGTGAGTGCAGACATGCAGATATGTATGTATGGGTGAAAATTGTGTGCAGCAAAGGTTTGATGCTTTCAGAAGGTTGGGTCCAGGCTGTTGCCAGAGCACAGAAAAGAAGTCTAGATGCGGATTAGATAGATTGTCTGGCCAGATGCTATGACTAAGTAGTTTTGAGAAATCTATTCAATGTTGTCATTTAACATTACATGAGTGATGTAATAATTGAGGTCTAAACAGTTCAAGATGCGGGGGCACTAAACTTTGAATGGGGTATTTCAGTGTTTTTTTTAACATTAGGCAGTGTCCATTCCAATACCTAGCTATAGCATCACTTTAGAGCATGTGTGTGTGTACCATGCAGCCAATGGCTGAGCTGTAAATGTCACAGAAAACAGAACTGGCTATATCGGACAAAATTACACATGCAACATGTTATATAATTTTTTTATTAAATGTTTAGTTTGGTGTAATTTACTTGAAAAAACAATTTCTTCAAATTGCAGCAAACTGTTGGTTCTGATTGTAATTCAAAAGGTATGGTTTACCTTTCATTTCAGAATTTTGTAAATGAAGGGCGCCACCCCCCTAAGGGGCATGGCGCCGTTAGAGGCAGCAAAAGCGCCGGCGGAGGAGATCATTTCTTCCGGGTCACATAACCCGGAAGGGGGGCCGGGGCTAATTAGCCGTAAGCTGAAGGGCTTAAGGGGGAGTAAGGCAGGTGACCCGGAAGCGGACTCGTGGCGCGAGGCTTGAAAAGCTTGGATACGCCCCCTCTTTTGTCTTTTCGCTTGCCAGGGTCGGAGGTCGCAGTCAAGTTGCTGCGGAGACTACGGGGCCCACGAGCGACGCTTCATCGTCGAGGCTCCAACCGACTGCTGGGGCAGGTGAGAAGGCCTCACAGTGTGCGCCTCTAGCGGTGCGTAAATGCGAAGTAAATGGTTTTAGCACTTAGGAGTGCCCGAGGTATGCTGCGGTAGAGCCGAGCGCGTGATTTGGGCGGAGCGCTTTCGATTAGAAGCGGAGTGCCATAGCCCATGCCTCTCTTTTCTGTTTTTGTTTTTACCGTTTCTTTCGGTTGTGACCGCCGTTGTGCTATTGTTTACTATTTTTGTGCCCTTATCTTTCACTCTTAGGTGCCCTTGTTAGGCTCTTTTATGCCTCCGTTTGTGCCACTATGTGGGTAATTCCAGCACTGAGTGCGGCTGGCCAGATACGGGTACAGCCTAATGTGCTTGCTTGTGGTAATATCGCCACCTTGTGGATAGATCGACATGCAACATGGGGGCTACTATGTTTAAATTCTCCCTAATTTCCAGTTTGTCAAGCTTTCATTTTTACCCCTAAAAAGGCTGTCATGGCAGGTGTATATCACAGGGACCCCCCAAATTCAGTTTTTTAAGGTCCTAAATAATCTTTGGATCAAATCACGCCAGATGGTGGTCTTGAAATACATTTTGTCCGTAATGTTGTAACTAAAATTGATAGAGGGTTACCGTAATAAATGTCTTATAAAGGACAATTGGTCAGAAACAAAGACTGAAACGTGGGGGGAATTTATAATACAGTGGGGAACCGATTAACAAAGAAAGCAAAAAGTGCAAGCATGCACGTACATTTTATACTTTTGGGAATTGACGAAAGTCCGGGTTTCATAGGGCGGGCAGGTCTGACATAACGAGGGATTTAATGGCTAGAAATTAAAGCACTCAATGCACCGTTCCGGTGCTCTATACGCTATGAATTTCAAAGGACAGTAATGGAACAGCATCGGTCATTAAATGCAATGGTGACCTCCAATCGTGAAAATTTGATTAAACTGTCTTATATTGGGGGGGTAGAGGTGCTATTTGGCCACTTTAACCGGTAGGAGATAAAAAGGGGAGGTCTAAAGGGGAACGCTAGATGCAGCACTGCTGGGGTCAGTTGTCTTGTGGGTATCACATGAGTGAGAGCCTTAGCATCTTTGGGGTACGCCAAATGCGAGGCCCAAGGAAGCGCGCGCGCGGGAGTTATTAAAGCACGAGTATTTCAAACTTATCCCGGACGGTTGCAGGACACACTGGGCATTATTTTGGGGTGGAACTAACTTTTCTATTTCTCATTAAGTGCAGAATGCCGCCAAAACGGTCAACGAAGGGCAAAGGGGCCCAGGCCAAAAAGGACGAATATCTGGCGTTGACGGAGCTGCTGGAGGTCACGAAAGAAAAAGGAGTCGAGTGGGCGCTGAAGAAATTAAAGGAAGGGGCAGGGACGGCCGCCCAGGAGGATTCAGGGCGGGGCAAGCGTGCCCGGCGCACACCAGAAAGATTTAAAGAAACATCAGGAGGAAAGCGTCCCAGAGTTGGGGTTTCTCAGGCAGCATCGCCAGGTGAGAAGGGAGTGCTAGAGTCAATAGACTTGGTTACGAACTTTGCGCAAGAGGCTATTGTCCCTCCCACAGATACAAGCGGAGGACCCAACTTGCAGAATAATGCGTCGCCAGCGGGCGTGACACCCTGCTTAAATGCGGGAGCGCCCGGGGCTCAGATAGTTCCGCCACCAGTGGTCCCTCATCCTGGCAGCGGCATCGCACAAGTGTGGGTTCAGTCGGGGGGTTTAGCGCAATCCCCAGGTGTAATGGCAACAACTTCGCACGGCCAGGCCCTTAACAATTGCCCTGCGAGCGCGATGGTCCTCCCACCAGCTTACCCAGGTTTCTCGGGGTCGGTGGTTACCGGGCAATTCCCAGGTGGGCAAACGGCCAGCAGTGGCCCAACAGTCGCAGGGACAACAGGCAACACAGTGCAAGGGGCGGTGGGACCGGGCGTGATGGGGCAGCCTACACTCGCGTACAGTCCCTTGATCTACGGTTCAGCCTCCATGGCTCTATCGCCCTCTGCGGGCATCACATGGCACGTGCCCCTGGACACCAAAGAGAAGATACTAAAGGGAGAGTACGTAGACGTATTCAACCTCATTATTGCCGGGGTTGTCCCCGGTAAAGCCAGGGTAGGAAAGGAGGGGGATTACAAACAAAAGAAGGTATGGGTGGAATGGTCGATAAAGAATTGGATCACAGGTTTTGCCATTTATGCGGCCATCATGGCAGAAAGGTACCCCGCGGTGGCACCCCAGTTGTTTAGTTATATTTCCCTGATTCATGGGGCGGCTTCCGAATTCCCGGGGACGGGGTGGTTACAGTATGACACTAAGTTCCGCCAAATGAAGGCAGTGCACCCTGAGATAGCATGGGACCAACGTGAAATTAATGTGTGGCATGCGATGTTTTATTCAACGGTCCCCACGAACAAGACTAGTTACCCGAGCCAGAATCAGTCCTTTCGGAGTGACAGAGGGGCAGGGGATAAGAAACAGGCCTGCTGGCAGTACAACAAGAACGAGTGTACCAGGGGCGCTACATGTAGATACGAGCACTGTTGCTCCTTTTGCGGGGGTCCCTCCCACCCAGAAACCAGATGTTTCAAAAAATCAGGAAAACCAAGAGAGCAACCGCCCCACAATGCGACCAAAGGACGGCCCCCTCAACCATCCGAGAAACCTGCCAACTCCCGTTAGGACTCATGTACTGACACACCTCCTTAGCAAATATGGTAAAATGAAAGAGGCGCAGTTTTTGCATGATGGTTTTATGTCTGGTTTCCGCATCCCTTCATCGGCCACCCCCGCCAGTGTTCCGCCTCGCAACCAAAATTCAGTGCTGCAGAACATGGAGGCGGCGGAGCAAAAAATCAGGAAAGAAGTAGCCTTGGGGAGGGTGGCGGGACCCTTCAAACAGTTGCCGAAGCCAGACCTTGTATGCTCACCCCTAGGTCTAGTGCCCAAAAAAGAGGCAGGTAAATTTCGCTTGATTCACAATTTGTCCAGCCCCCCGGGTCTATCTGTTAATGACAAGCTTGACCCAGATCTATGTACAGTGCGCTATACAACATTCGATACCGCTATACAAAAACTGCAGGCGCTGGGTGGTGGAGCCTTAATGGCTAAGTCAGATATTGAGTCAGCTTTTCGACTATTACCAGTTCATCCTGAAATGATTTTTTGGGTGGAAAGCAAGCGAATGCCTATTCACCGGTAGCTACTCTTAATTATTAAACAGATACTTTGCAAGATTTCCTAATACTGTTTGTTTATAACTAAGCACGTCTGCATGATTGCACAGAAATTGTTGAGAAATGTTGCACTGTGGAAACACTGTGAACATACTTGAATAGTTTTTATTCCAAGGGGCCAAGAAACTTTAACGATAGAAAATTAAGAAGGCTCGAAGTTTTTGAAGAGCCCCTTTGTCTAGTGCCCTTTTTTAGGAGGTGAATGGTTATTCCTGCAATGCACTGTGGTCTGTTCCTAATTGCAACAAGAGTGATGGGGCTCACCCCGGTAATGGAATGTTATGTGAAGATTCTATTCTTTATCACACACAAGCATATGTTTCTGTGCTCTCGGACTAGGAGGTAAGGCTGTGCTGAGAGTGCAGCCCTGGGTAGCTGCACGCGCTGCCAATGTCTAGCTTTGCCTATTATACTTCTGTTAATTGACTTGCTTAATGACAGTTTCAAAACGGTCAAAAATAGACAGTAATTGAAAATGAATTTCCCTCTGATTTTTATAGAAGTCATGAAATGAAAACAAGGCACGCATCAGATAAACAAGATAACATCCATTCAGTTTTGAGTTCATGTTCTTTGGGCATAGGCATTTACTTGAAGGACGGTTTACACCTCTAGGTTATTCCAGCCACGGGATCAAAATACATAAAACCAAATTACAGCGGTGTCTTGAATTATGACCATATCGCTCCTGCATTTAAGGGGCCTGTTAGATCGACTCTTGTAGTTCACACAGTGAGACTGCAGGAAGGTGCAGTTTTAAGTGGGATTAGAAGGCAAGGATGAGCTGAGGCCGGCCAAGACAGAGACAAGGTAGAATCATAGGATTCAACCAAGGTGAGGAGGTCCACACTGGCCGTCAGAGGTGTTGGCCATAGAGGAAACCAATGCTCATGAACGTATTCATTTATTTATTGTTGATGCCTCGCGGAAGTCTCACTGCAGGGTTTCAGTCATTGTTGATAAGATCACATTCATGAGTACAAGAAACATTGTCTTATGACTTCTATCACTAGATCATTGATAGGAAATGCAGGAGAGCCATGACCTACCAGGCCACTGAGAAGCTTGTGTTAGATCATTTACAATCCGGTTGGCCACCCTGGACAGTTAAGGTCCAGCAGGAGGTACTAAACAAAGGAATTGCTTAAATGATTGACAGGTAAATGATGAGAGAAGGTGACAGCAGGGGTAATACACCAAACAATTCCCATTCGGGTAATCATCAGAGCAGTTATTCCAAAAGTACTACATGATCCTCTTCTATTCTATGCAGTCATATTACCATCAAAACACCAGCAGCACCAGGGAGAACCCATACCAGTGTGCTGCAGCTCCTGAAAATGGGATTTAATTGAAAGATAGCTCAGCCTTCCTCATTCTCCCACATTACAGCACATTTGCCACTGACTGCAATGGAGTTCCACAATGTGCAACACCAGATGAGAGAAGCAGAATGCAATCCACTCAAATTGTATGCACCTGCCATTATTCCACCAGGGTTGCAACTTTGTGTCAAAATGTTGAAATAACGTTGAGCGAGAGCAGAAAGACTGGCATGTGTTGTGAGGCCTGTGTAATTCTCCCCCCGACCATGATTTCCAGAGGCTGTTAATAATTCAAGCCTTCCATCCATCACTTTTGCTGCTGTTTAGGAATCAGGAGATATAAGAAATTGAGTTACTAGTTGAAGAAGTGAACACCTACTCAAGCAAAAACCACAATCCTTGTCAAGGTAAAGCCACAAGACAATCCTCAATTAGCATTTGTTCAATCCTCAGGCACAGAGCAGCCAGCCTTTACTCCAAAGCAATGTGTAAAGTATTTGTGTAACACTTCAAACTGTAACACAGTGAAAACATACCACAAAAGGATCCCACACCAGTATAGAAAAATATTGTCACTTTAAATAAATAAAACAAGACCAAAATGGCAAAAATCCAATTAGCAGAGCCGGAGATTTGCAGTCTTAAAGTTTGTCAGTGAAAATGGCACCGAAAAGCACAAAGTACTACCTGTGAAAATCTGCTTGCGCCAGACCGGGACAAAGTCACAAGTTTAGGTCTACCACGGTGGAGCGCAGGCCGACTACAGGGACACGGGGCTGCTGAACATGAGTACCTTAAATCTTGGTTTGCAGAGCATTGTGAGGTTCTGTGCTGAGATGTGTTGCGCAGCCGAGGGAATGCATCGGTTTCGAGGTGATACAGAACTGTGATGCGAGGTCCTGCATTATCAGCGAGGATCCCGATGATGAGGGCTTGCGATGCGAAGTTGGATGTTGAGAATGCATCATGCAGTTGAGGCAATGAGTCAGTTCCAAGGAGATGTGAGCTTGCAGTGCGATAACCTGCATTGTCGTCGAGTATGCCATTGACGAGAAACACTAGGGCAATCATCAGAAAAGCTTTGTACAGCTGGCATTCCTGATGTGACAGTGGGGTCGATGTAGAGTCCTTTGCGTCAGATGAACCCTTGCAGCAAAGGCAATGCGTTGGTTCCACAGGCGATGCACTGAACAATGAAGGCAATGGACCAGTTCAGCTGTAGATTTGCTGAACTATGGAGGAGATGCGCCAGTTCTTCTGATCCACAGATGGGCTGGCAGAGCATCTTCTGGCCCGGGTTGGGGTGGCACCATTTGGCAGCTTAGGACTCACAGATGGCAGTGTCCAGGTGCAGGGTTCCAAGTTGTTGGAGCCTTCTATCGCTGAGGCTCTGTTCAGGAGGCCAGTCAACTACCCCTTGGAGTAACTTTGGGGTTCTTGGTTTAACAGATGCATGTCCAGTCCTTCTCACCCAAGCAAGATGGCAGTGGGTAAGCACAGCAGGGCAGCAGTTCCTTCAGAGCAGCAGTTGAGCAGAGTGGCAGTCCTTTCAGCAGCAGCATAGTAGTACTTCTTTCTGGCAGAGTATCCATAGGACCATAATGTACTGAAGAGCTGGTGTCTGAGGTCCAAAATTGATACCTTGATCTAGCTTCTAGAGGTTTCCCTTTGAAGTTCCCAGGCATCCTGCCTTCACTTCCCTGTCTCTAGACTAATTACTAGGGGTATGCAGCCCTTTGGATTGGCAGGACACTGCCTATTGAAGTGTAAGTAGGGCTGTGCCCAGGTCCACCCTCTCATCCTGCCAGAGATGGCCCATCGAGGCACACCTAGGCCCTCTATTAGATGTGGTTGTCAAGGAGGAATACACAAAGCGTAATTTTCAGCTGCATCCAGTCATGTGACCCAGAAACAGGCTACTGGCCCTAAATGGCTAAGGCAGGAAAATGCCAACTTTCTAAATGTGGCATTGTCAAAATTGTAATTGAAAATTTGACATTACCATAAAGAGGATTTTTCAGTACAATGTCAAAGACACCAAACATGAACTGATTACCTGCTTCCATTTGGACATTCTAGCTCATTAAGGCTAATAAGGTAACTCCAATGTTATCCTCAGGAAGAGGTAGGCCATGCAGTTGTAAAGAAATAATGTAAGAGTTTTTCACTAAAATGACATATAAACCTTAAAAGTATATATCCTACTTTTTAAGTACACTGGACCAAGCCTGGTAGGCTGTTTAGGGCCTACCCTAGGGTTGACATATGCATTATAAAGGAAGGTGTGGGCTGAGCAAAAGGTTTAGTGTGCATTCAAAATGGCAGCTTAAAACTGCACACACAGGCTGTAATGGCGGCCTGAGAAATGTATAAAGGGCAACTCAAGTGGGTGACACAATAAGTGCTGTAGTCCCACTTGTAGCATTTTATTCACAGGCCCTGGGTATATGTAGTATCAGTTTATTGGGGACATTTAGGTAAAATAAATATGCCAATTGGTGATAAGCCAATGTTACCATGTTTTAACAAGTTAGCACATGCACTTTAGCACTGGTTAGCCGTGGTAAATTGTGCTAAGCCAGCAAAAATTATATCAGCAAAAATGTAGGAGAAAGGCAAAAACTTTGGAGGAAGACCACCCCAAGGCTGACAGGCCTAAAAGGACAATATTTTTTGTGGTGTGGTCCTATCTAGAAGATGGGTTTTGATACTCCAGAGAATAGATGATACTATCACCAATGGTGTAGAATACATTAAATCACTGTCTATATTTCTTGAGAGGCAAACATGTTTGTGCAATGACATCACAATGCATTCTTAAATGGCATTCTTCTATGAAAAAGGTCAAGTATGTGCTAGTCGGTTTCATTGAGTCAAATGAGAAGGCAGTAAGAAAGCATACTTTTCCAACCACCTACCTTCGAATTAACATTTGGTCAGATGTATCTTGTCATTCTCACAAACAGAAGGGATAGAGAGAAAGTAGTACTAGCTGATTCACCAAGTATGAACATTTTATCTGGTTTAGGATTTGGCAGTGGGAATGGCTTCTGACAGTGGTAGCAAATTGTGACGCAATTTAACCAAAGTGGGAATGGCAGCCCGAAGCCGACCCTGCCTGTGCCATTCAGACAACCGGAAATGGCAACAGGGAGTTTGAGACTATGCCAAAGTGACCAAGGGGCAGGTTACCATGGACAAACAATCACTCAATGTCATCACACCCTTTCAAGTCTTTAAGAGGTGAAGAGCAACCAAAAAGCAGCCTTTTCATAATGGTATTTCTGCTTGTAAATGTATATTTAAAGTTGAAAACACCTAGTTTATGCCTGACAGGAATTCACAAACTGTTCATGTCAAAGGCAAATGCATTTACGACTCTGCATTTTTATGCCATGAGTCTGGAAACATTTTCAATTATTAATCCCACTCAAGGGTAGGACTAGAGCATTTCAAAGTGTTCTTTGTCTTGAGAGTTTGAGAATGCCAACAAATAGGTATGTTTGAGGTCATTCCCAAACTCTGATCCAGCGCCAAACCCATCCTGGAAATAGCCAGAGATTCACTGTAGGTAAGCGGTGGAGTTATGCAATGTTAATTGATTTCTAAGCACACCGTTACTTATGTAGGTGCCCTGGTGCTAAGGTAAAAGCCTGAGAATAGGGAGTAACTGCAAAAAAATAACAAAACTATTTGGTAGAGAGGCAAGTTTAAAGGCCTTCCTAAACAACAGTACATCGTCAATCTTACCCAATGATAATGGAAGTGAGTTCTGCAAACAGGCCATTCTTATTGAAAAAGATCTGCCTCACCCCCCTCGCTGTTTGTGTTTAAACCTTGCCACCAGTAGAGCATTGGTGAAGCACAGCTTGTGAGAGGTCATATAGCTTATACATTTGTTTGAGAAAGATGGGGTACGTCTTATAAAATAGTCTAGGTACACAGTAGAGGTATTTAAAACAAATCTTCTTCGGCACCAGAAACCAGGCAAAGAATCCAGAGCTGCAGATGAATAATTCACCTTCTCTGATGTGAAGGAAAATGGATCACTCCCACATTTGCTGGGGATGAGGTGTCTCCATCGTGAAAAATCGAGAAAAAATGAGCTTTTGCACCAGAGCTCCTGCCCCCTCTGTAAAATTCTACGCTCTGCAGAAGTCCACACCATGGGATTAGGAGCCTGTAGGAATCATCACCAAACATTCGAAGGAGTACGCCTGGAAATCTGTGCCTGCGTAGCTTCCCAGATGTACTCCAATGAATGCTAGTGAATTCCCCAAAAATCTAAAAGTACGTTCAGGTGGAGATTTAAATCTCCCCCCCATGTGTTTATGTTTTTGCTGGTGAACAGAGCCCAAATATAAGAGGGCCCATTGACAAAGGCATTTCGAATTACAGACAGTAGTATTCGTGTAGTATTCTGTTACATAAGCATACATGTCTTTGTAAATCAGCCACAAACCTCTAGTGCATGCTTAAGTTGTAAAAAAATAAATGCCGAGTCCAAATTCTTCTCAAAAGCCTGCAGGCACCTATGCTGATTGTTGGGATTGCTGAATGCAAAGACTGTCTAGTCTTGAATTCACCTTATGCCTCTTCCATCCACCAATGTGTACTTTCTGCCCTTAAGTCTCATTCTTAGGGGTTCCTTTTAATCCATCCATTCTCCTGTAGTAATGGTGCGCCAACGTTCTCTTCCTCCTTCTTTCCCCTTTTGCCGCTTTTCTCTCTTGTTCTGCGTGAAAGTCTGATGATTAAAAATAAGTCCCTCTCCCCACAAAAGACAGCTGGTTGATTCAATTGCAACCACCCACTCAAGTTACTCATTAATCTATGAGGCCCATTTTACAGAACATAAAGGACTCCTCAATACAATTTTATGTACACTTACATGCCTTTGGCCTACAACAACTAAAATTATAATGATATTGAATTTTTTTAGGGATTATTCATATACCCTTAGTACCAATAGAAAGGTATGTGCCCTCTTTACAGTACTACCAATAGGACTTTGGCATTTTTGGGGCAATGCACAAAGGCATTCAAGAGTATCCCATGATACAACTTCCCATATTCGTAAGAACTTTTCTGAATTGGTACCATAAAATGATAATAAAATTGGAATGTTCATGTACACAATTAGTACAAATAGAAAAGACTGTGCCCTCTTTGCACTTTTACTAATAGGAAGTTGGATGTTTCAGGACTGATTCACAAAGGCAAGCAAGAGTATTTCTGTTACTCATAAATGATGTGTGAGTCAGCCATAATGGTTGTCTCAATTTCAGTTACAGACTATTTTAAACATAGGACAAGTTGCAGTGTGTTTATTACATCTGTAACCACATTCTTTCATGTCTCCAAGCTTGTGTGTATACACACATGACATCAGCCAACTCCGGGTAGGCAAAGTCAGTACCATGCCACCTCTAATGCCACTATGCTTTTCACAGCAAAACACACAAGATGATGGACGGAATGTTGCACATTGGTAAAACATTCACCCCAGTCACAGATCTGGCCTTATTCCATCGTTATTTTGCTCACCACGCCACCCCAGTTCAGACATGGCCATATGCAAATCAGTCTTGACCCTGTGCCTCATGGGAACAGTCCAGCCCAAACTGCCAAGCCATGTCTTCCCTGGACCGGAATCAAGCATCCTAGGACCGGTTTCTGGCTATCAGCCGTCATCAGCCAGGATAGCTTGACTCCAGTGGCGTAGTGAGCACGGGACCCACGTCTGGGCATACCCTTCCCACATAGGGCGAACAGCAAAACACACAAGATGATGGACAGAATGTTGCACATTGGCAAAACATTCACCCCTAGTCACAGATCTGGGTTTAATCCATCATTATTTTGCTCACCACGCCACCCCAGTTCAGACATGGCCGTATGCAAATCAGTCTTGACCGTGTGCCTCATGGGAACAGTTCAGCCCGAACTGCCAAGCCATGTCTTCCCTGGACCGAAATCAAGCATCCTAGGACCGGTTTCAGGGTATCACCCTTCTTCAGCCAGGATAGCTTGACTCCAGTGGCGTAGTGAGCACGGGACCCACCTCTGGGCATACCCTTCCCACATAGGGCGAACAGCAAAACACACAAGATGATGGACGGAATTTTGCACATTGGCAAAACATTCACCCCCAGTCATAGATCTGGGTTTAATCCATCGTTATTTTTCTCACCACGCCACCCCAGTTCAGACATGGCCATATGCAAATCAGTCTTGACCCTGTGCCTCATGGGAACAGTCCAGCCGAACTGCCAAGCCATGTCTTCCCTGGACCTAAATCAAGCATCCTAGGACCGGTTTCGGGGTTTCACCCCTCCTCCACCAGGATAGCTTGACTCCAGTGGCGTAGTGAGCATGGGACCCACGTCTGGGCATACCCTTCCCACTATGCGTTTCACGGCATTCAGGATGCTACAGCTAGGCAGGAAGAAAATCAAACCTTATTCTTGATGTATTTTCTTTCAACCCCGTGGTTGAAATACATTACTGCTGTTTGGAATTGACTGCTTATTAGTGTCTCTGTTTATAGCAATATTATCAGAAAAGAGCCTCCAGAGGTTGTCAGTAGCTTAGTTTATTTTTGTAGTGTGGTTCTGAAATTCTATTCGATATAGAATAACAAAAATTCGGCTCTGCAGGATCTGACCGCCAATTAGTTCCTCATAAAAACAGCTGGAAAAGGCATTTACAATGGTAATGATTTAATCTTTGACATGTTTAAATAATTAACAGTTATTGTACACCAATGATTATTATGCTGCTCAAAAGCCTCATTTTTAGGAATGCTGTAGAGATAGTTTTAACTGTCTTGCCAGCTTCCTGTTTTCCAAAAATTAATGATCTAAATACATGCCTGTAGTCAACCCCCTTTATCAATTAGGCCGTCCAAATGTCACTCTGATTGTATTCCCTCCCACCACAGCACACGATAATCTGTCAACTCCCTTGAGCTTCAAGACACTTTCACTTTAAGGACCTGCATTTTGATTTTGCACATGTATACATTAACCTACACAAATAACCCCCAAAGTTAAATAATTAATGGCACTTGCATTTACCAGTGACTACTAGCACCAATATATAATAGAGTGTCATCACATACTTCAATAAACAACACATTTATTGAACAATGTAAAATTGAGTCATGGTAAACCAGCTGTGGTGTGTTTTTGTTCCTATACAAAACTTGAAGAAATCATTAAAAGAGCAAACATGTTTGCAAATGTAAACACTGAAGTCACACCCCCTCAACTTTGTCAAGGTCACTTGCACCTGGATTCATAGTTATTGTATTTGATTTCACAGCGAGCTCTAGAAACAACTTGAGGATCTGCATCTTCGTGGGTGTTTTGCCTGCCTCAAGAAAAGGCCACAGTAAAATACTAACATATATAACCAACGCTGAGCATCGTAACTTCACTTTCACATTTGTTTTTTGTGTGAATTTAGAGTCTTTGCGCAGAGGGGTGGTCGGTTTCGACAAACCAATGGCCAAACAAAAGGTAAGTGCAGGGTCTTGAAACAGACAAGGGCCTGGAGTAACCCTTGCTGCACATGGTTAGAAACCAGGCACAGAGGGAGCTGAATGCCAGAGCAGGAGATGTCCAGGCCTTGCATTAAAACCTACTGTGCATGGTCAAAGGCTATGCACATCAGGGGGTTAATGCCCCATTTAGCGTTCTCCAAACCTCCGTGCATGGCTGCAGGCAATGCACAGCAGGGGTTGTTTGTCCAAGCACTTGGGCACATGTTGCACACGGTCAAAGGCAGGTTCAGTAGCAAGGGGGCCAGTGCAGGACATGGTCTTTGGAAAGTCCCCGCTTTACTCTCTGGCAAATGATTTATAAAAATATATTTTTGGAGGGGCATATGCCTTAAATATCACTCCGATTTATGTTCTGCTGGTGGCAGTGGCATTTGAGCAAAGACTGTAATATCTTGTTACAGACTATGGACAGATTTTGTAATTACAGTGTGCTATGGTTTCAGTAGTGACAACAACAGTCAACACGTGACACAACATAACATCTGAGATAGAAAGCAGATGGAAATGATTCTATTTTCTGACCAGTGAATGTGATTGTAAGGAGAGTGCGCATTTTGATTTTTTTGTGTTTCTGGATTTTGTTGGAGGGAAGAAAGGAACTTACACCTGAATATGGCCAACTATCATGTGCAAATGTATAGTGTTGTGTAACTCTCCTAAACTGAAGTGTACTGTTTACCCCAGCGCATGAAGTACATTGATGGGTACTTGTGGGGTTTGACCAGATTTTCTGTTTCTACCCTACCTACCAATCTGGGGTTCTCCACAGGAATATTGGTGATTTTATTACCTGACAGAATGCCTGCCCTTTGTAACTAAAAATCCTCTGCAGAAAAGAAAACAATATCAATCAATTGACCGCCCAACAGTAAAACAGCAGAGACTGAATGCCACTAAAATTATTTATAGTGCCTTCAAAATCACCCCTAAGGAGGCTGAATCATCTGGCCAGCGCCCAGATACCCAAGTGCGCTATACAAATGATGATTGGTTGATTGATTGAAGCCTTAACCAATCAAATTCTCTTTTAATCACTTAGGGCCATATGTATCAACAGATTTCCCCATAGACATAGAATGGGCAAAACCCTTTGCTACATCTGGCCCTTGGAGTTCATGGGGATAGGAAGACTTTCTCTGGGAATCCGGATCGACAGACTTTATACTCATAAAAAGGGACATTTCCCATACATCACGGCAATATTTTAGCCTTCCAACATACCTCTAAGTAATATCTAGGCTCAGTTTCGTGTTTACAGCCCACTTTGATGGCGAACTTAAGCAAGAACAAACGCACATAGGGGCATATCAACAACAACCGGCGATAATTATCTCTAAGCGCACTTAGCGCTAGGATATTTATCGCCGGCTAGCGTGAATTTTTATCGCTGAGATAGGGTGCTATTAGCAACGTTTATCTCAATAGCAATAAAAATCCTCACGCTAACAGGCTAACGTGAGATTATCGCTGGAAACCCAGCGATAATCTCACGTTACCTTGTTGATAGGTGTGGCTCACTGTTTAGAGGCGGCAGACCCGTAAGCAGAGAATCGGCCAGGGACCAGGGTTCAATTCCCGACGTGGCAGGGTCGTGGACCAGGGTCAAAATGGACTCGATAATTCTCGCCTCGGTACCTACTCTAACCAGGAACACACTCGGCAACTCTGGGCATTAAGCTTGCCTCATCTCTACAACGGCCCCCCACAGACGCCGGGGATGCCTGGTTTCACCTTGGAGAGACCCAGAAAGGGACCATCTCACAGGGATAGCCAGGACGGGTTCCCCAGCGGTCTACAGCGCCGGGACGCCCCGTTGCTGGGGCAGCTGTGCGCTTTACAAGTCTACAACATTTACATTTACATTTACATAGGGACAGGCAAACTTGGCCATGATATCCTCCTTCCATAGGATATCATGGCTAAGTCAGAAAAATACCAGACGTAAAAAAGCAGCGTTAACCGCGGTTAGCGCTGCTTTTTTTGTCTCTAACAGGGTTAGCGACATTCTTGATAATAGGAGAAATGTCGCTTATCCTATTATTTTACTTGGGACTTTGAGTGCTTTAAGACTGCTTTAAGACTGCCATGCACTGCCAAAGCACTGCACTTGTCATATACATACTAGTGATTGGCGTATACATGATTGGCTGATTTGAGTTAGATGTAAGGCCCTTGTTGAGTGGTAAGACACATACCTAGGGCATGCAACTCAAATGCTATTAAGAGGGTCTGCAGCACTGGTTGTGCCACCCATGGAGGTATCTCTTCAAATGTACCACAGGTTTGCCATGGCATGCTGTGTGTACAGGGTACTGATACTCAGCTTGGCATTTAAATTTAAAAGCTACTTGGCAAGCTCTGCATGTCTCTTGCTACATCTCGGTAATCCCTTGGGCAGGGGCCAACATAGGAAAGAGGTTGGACATGTGCACGTGTGCGCTACATGCCCTCGTAGTGAATAAACATCGGATGGTGTGTTCAGTACTGTGAGGACTGCTTCTTGCATTGATTAACATGGAGGATCTGTATTCTGTAGAAAGGCTATTGAGCTGTATTTTCTAATTGCAGAAGAGTAGCAGTATAGTGTTTAGAAGTGATGGATTAGAAATGGCAAATCCTCTCTGGTGGTGGTAGTGGATTTGGCATTACTAATGTGGAAATGCCACTTTGGGAATGTGGGCATTTCTATGCTCGTGACTCTCTGTTCATCTGTCAGCCTGTCTCCAATCCACATCTGTATTGCTAGAGCACTTCTGTGCACTCCTGATAGACGACCATAAACTAGGGATACTCAAGGGAAACTGCAGATGGCTCACTCTGAGAGCCATCCTGGGACAGATAAGAGGGCTGGATTTGGCACCTGCATTCCAAGGTGCAGAGTCCTGGCGACACTAAAGATATTGATTAAGCCTCCCAGGGTAGGATGGCAGACATTTCAAAGGTGGCCTTTTGAATTGATCTCATCTTCAAAAGCCATTGTGGATAGACTACTTGGGCTTTGCCTCAGAAGTTTAGAAATGCTTTTGAGATTGGAACCATTCTACGCTGGTTTGACACTGGGACATTGACAAGAGAAACAATTGGGGCAGGAGGGGTGTTGAAAGACATTTGTCAAGTCTAGAGGACCCGAGCTGGAAACCTGGACAGTCTCTGACCTCAAGATTGGGAGGATGACAGTGCCTCACACCTTTGCCTCAGTCTGAGGTTGCCAACTCCCTCTCCCTGTACCTAAGCCACAAGGTACTCTGTTGGTGGTAACATTGTGAATAGACCTAAGTGTTCTCGTTGGGCCTACAGTGCACCCACGGCTGGCTGTCTGACTTGGGAAACTGCTGCCCGCATCACCACCTGGGGGAAAACATTTCTCCAAATTTGAAGCGTGTCAGCTTCCAGCGTCACAGTCTTTTGCCTACGGGGGGATAGCGATCCAGCACTTGTGAAAGTACCACTGGGTGCCTTGATGGCCTTAATCGAATGGGCAAAAACAAGTGACCGTTTCCTTCTGCTTGGGTGGTTCTGACAGTCTAATCAAAGTAGCTCTAGCAGAAACTAGTGTATCGTTGCCTGGTGTAGTTTGAGTGACCGCGGGGCTGGGTCATGAGGCATGGCGGAGACCTGTGACTTCATGACCATTACAAGCTGAGAGAGGTATGTGATATTGGGACATTTTATGTTTCATGCTAATTTGATAGCGGTAAAGTGGAAGACCTATGAACAAGCCTGCACATAAGTTCTGTCATTTTGATGTGGGAGGGATAGCTTGGATCGTGACTACCTCAGTATAGTATGCACATGGCCCTATGCCACTTTCGAGACTGAGGGTATGACAGAAGTGTGAAAAACACTTATTTTTTGTGTATTTGCAGTTTTATATAGTGCAGACTTGTCAGGCAGTGCTTTACATTGGTTACATAACACAAGATCAAATTCATTTTGGTTGTAGACATGGGGAGATTAAGTGATTTGACCAGAATCACAGAATATTGAGCTGAAGCAGAAACTCCAACCTGGTTCCCCAGTTGCAAAGTCTGCAGCTCTGGAAGTAACACCACATCCTCTCCCCTAGGTGCAACATTTAATCAAGTGGTCAACTGGATAAAAAAACATAAAGATTACAAATAATTTAAAAGTTCTTTGTCGCTATTTGAAAACTCAGAAAATACGTCCTCATTTTAGTTTTTTAGAGCACTAACCATAATTTTGATGCAAATAAGACCCTCTCATATATGTAATTTCTAAAGGAAATGCTCTAGGTATTACAGTTCTGATTGCATCAAGATGACATCAGGCGTTCCACGCTTTTGTAATAAATATAGAATATTAGCAATCTAGTTGTTCATTGGGATACTGTTGAGAGGCAGAGGCCAGGGGCACGGACTCTGAAAATTTAAGGCAGGTAGGAGAGTGCAGAGGCAACAATTTGACCACACTGGCCAGGCAGGAAGGGCAGTGGCAGCACAACAGACTATGGAGGGCAGTGGAAAGGGGGGCAGGGGCAACAAACCAACACTACAGGACTGGCAAGAGAGGCTGTGGCAATATAATAGACCATTGTGGGCAGAAGGAAGAGGCAGTGGTAGTACAACCATACATGCCAACAGACCCGTTTCAGCCAGGAAACGTCCAATGTTTTTAAGCTCAAATAGGCTTTATTTGATCTGTCTCCTGTCTACAATCTCCTCTTTTTCAATGTAACTCAAAGGGGAAAATCAATATCCCAGTTTTTTTTCAAAATCTCCCTCTTACCAAGTTCAAAATGTTCGCAAGTATGGTACATTGGATCATGGTAGGCAGGAGGAATTGGGGTAGGGACATGGACTCGGATAACAGAGGACAGGAGGGACATGGAGAGGTGCACCAAACTGACCCTACAGGGCAGGCATCAGGGTTTGCAGCAGCACAATACACCACAAAGGGCATGCGGGATGGGAGTGCAGCACAACAATCCATAGAAAGCAATAGGGAGGGGACAGGACCATGCACATGAACAACAGAGAACAGAGGGGAAAGAGGCAATGGTAGCTAGCTGACCATAATGGATAGACAGGAGAGAAAGCTGCAGCATAACAGACCATAAAGGGCAGGAGAGATGGATCAGGGGCATTACAATGGAACAGACAAGCCAGGAGGGAGGGAATAGGGGTCTGCACATGGAAACAGAGGGCTGGGGGTAAGGGGGCAGGGCAGGAGCATCAAGATGACCATGGAGGTCAGGCAGGATGGGCACTAGAAACAAGACACACCATGGAGAGCACAATGAGACTATGATGGCATACACACAGACCATGGAGGGAAGGTGGGAGGGGGTCAGGGGCAGCTACCTGACCACACAGGGAAGGTGGGAGGGGCCATGGCAACACAGAAGACAATGCATGGCAAGCGGGAGGGTTAGTGGCAACACAATGGCTATGATAGGCAAGAAGGAGGGTGCAGGGGCATGCACAAAGGACCATGGAGGATAGAAGGGAGGGTCAGGACCTGGGCACGGACAAGAGAGTTCAGGGGAAGGGCCCTCACAACAGACCGCGTGGGGCAGACAGGAGGAGCAGTTGCAGCACTACAGACCAGGGAGGGCAGAAGGGTGTGGCAGTAAAATGGACCATGGAGTACAGGAGGAAGAGGATAGGGGCATGGCATGTGGACAGGCAGGGTGGAGGTGGCAGGCACAGGTTACAGTCATCTGACAATGCTAGGCAGGTGGGAGGGGAGTGGCAGCTCAACAGAACACTCAGAGTAGATAGGAGTGGCAGGTCAATGGAACATGGTGGGCAAAAAGGATGGAGCAGGGGTATGCACAAAGACATCGGAGGGCAGGGGGAAGGAGAATAGGGACAGCAAGCTAAGCATAGAGGCTAAGCAGGAGGTCAATGATGGGCCATAGAATTGGGCAATGGAGGGCAGGAGGAGTGGACTGGTACAGCATGCTAAATAGAGGGCAGTGGCAGCACATCAGACCATGCATGGCAGGAGGGAGGAGGCTAATCCATGGATTCAGACAACAGAGGATAGGGAGGAGGTGGATGGGGCAGCAAGCTAACTGTTCAGAGAAGTTGGGTATTAGGAACTTTAGTGTTTTTAAAATGTGTGTCTGTGCGAACTACTTAAAATATGAACAAGTATGCAGCATAATCTCACTTTTATTCAGGAAGAAGAGGACGTTTGTGACTGTGACTCCAGGCTCACTTGGCAGAAACACCCCCTGACCCTCCACCCCCCATCGCAAAATGTAATGCCCGTGAAAAGGGTAGGTGGACGCAGTGTTATATAGAACATAGTCCTGAGAGCACGATTGAAAATGAAAACTAGATATAGTATATGGTATAAACTATGCACCAAAAAGTGTGATATAAGATGAACCGGGGCGTAAAATATAATATGCAATACAGATTCATTGGAGAGCGCGAGATAGCAGAGGCACTAGCGCGTGCTATGCGATATGCGCCTTGCAGTGTAATATGCACAAAATATGTGCTGGGGAGTGTAACGCTGCATATGAACTGTGACAAAGACATGGATCCCAGATTGTAATATGTATGGCATAGCGCTGTGCGTTATAACATACACATCGAGGAAGGCACGTTAGATGGGGCAATATAACCCGTGCAAAGGCAAGTGTGGCATGACATATTCACGGGGTGGTGTTACAGTGCATATGGGCTAGAGAGTGTCATAGCATACGCACTAGCTGGTGGAATACAACACAGAGGTGTGTGGCACTCGGCGGGCATAGGTGGGTGTAACACAGCATTGGGCTCAGCCAGGAGCACACTGTGACTCTCAAGTGAGGTTTGTCTCCTTTCCAGAGAGTAAAATAAAAAGTATTACACATCCGGCGGTGGATGTGTGTTTTAATAACCGTGAGGGGGGTTTCTTGCATAGTTTGGTCGAATTTTTGTGGAATCCCTTTGAATGGCTTGGTGTGCGTGTGTATTAAATGTGCCCATCAATAGCTACCCATGTTTGTATAAATAAATGACAAGGGTGTCTACTTGGAGAGTTCCCACCGGCGGGGGTGCCGGGATTAGGCACGGTAGGGCGTCAGACACGTCAGAGCTTCACTAGCGGTGTAAATACATTCCACGTGGATTCATTGTCGCCTTTTAATGAATATCACGCAAATTGTCATGGTGATAGGTACATACGGTTTGTCCAGCATGTCCTAGGTGTTTCTATATATATATTTTTTTTTTAAAAACTAAAAAACAAAGGCTGGCCCCGGGGGATGGGGTCCCCGGGGCAATAAGTGGCCTGAGGAGGGGGCAACGCAGCCCCCCTCCTAAAGATTTTTTTTTTAAAAAGGCCATGACCCATGGGTTGGGGTCCCCGGGCCGATTAAGGCCTTGGGAGGGCCAAATTAATTTTTTTCAACAAAAAAAATTAGGGTGCAGGCCCTGGGGGATGGGGTCCCCAGGGCCAATAAATTAGAAAAAGAAGGGGTGCCACACAGCCCTCCTTCTTAAAAAAATAATATAAATAAAAGACCGGCATCGTGCAGGAGGCCATGAGCGCCCCCTGGCCAGTTGTAAGTTGGGGAATTAATTCCCCTTCAATACTGAGGGTCCCTAAGGGCCAACTAGCCCAACAGGTATCTCCAGCATGCGCCAGGGAGCTGCGTTGCAGACAAGTGTTCTGAGGCCAAGCCCCTTTTTGCACCTCTATGCAACGCAGCTCTGTGGCGCTTACTGGAGGTACCTAGTGGGCTAGTTTGACCCTAGAGACCCTTAGGATTCAAGGGGACTTAATCTCTCAACTTAGAACAGCCACAGGGTGCGTTTACACAGTGGGGAAGGGAGGGGAAGGGGCCTGAGGTGACGTGTGCAAACACGCCCTATGGCACGTTTTAAGTTGGGGAAATAATTCTCCTTCAATCCTGAGGGCCCCTGGGGGCTAACTTGCCCACCAGGTACTTCCAGTAAGTGCCACTGAGCTGTGTTGCAGAGAGGTGGTCTAGGCCGTGCCCCTTTTTACATCTCTCTGCAATGCAGCTCTGTGGCGCTTACTGGAGGTACCTAGTGGGCTAGTTTGACCATAGGGACCCTTAGGATTCAAGTGGACTTAATCTCTCAACTTAGAACAGCCACAGGGTACGTTTACACAGTGGGGAAGGGAGGAGACGGGGCCTGAGTTAACGTATGCAAACAAGCCCTGTGGTGCATTTTAAGTTGGGGAAATAATTCCCCTTCAATCCTGAGGGACCCTGGGGGCCAAATAGCCCACCAGGTGCTTCCAGTAAGCGCCACTGCACTGCGTTGCAGAAAGGTGGTCTAGGCCGTGCCCCTTTTTACATTTCTCTGCAACGCAGCTCTGTGGCGCTTACTGGAGGTACCTAGTGGTCTAGTTTGACCCTAGGTACCCTCAGGATTCAAGGGGACTTAATCTCCCAACTTAAAACGGCCACAGGGCGTGTTTACACAGTGGGGAAGGGAGGGGACGGGGCCTGAGGTGACGTGTGCAAACACGCCCTGTGGCGCGTTTTAAGAGGTAGTTTTAATCCCCTGCCCTATTATATACTAGAGGCTTACAGAGGAGGTCATGCTAATCACAGGGGGACCCCAACGCATAGTGTTCCCTAGTGTATGTAGGTGTTTTCACTGTATTCTGAGTGTCTTTTAACATAGCACTGGCTCTAGGACTGGTTAGTCAGACTCAGATACCACCAGTATCCGTCTGAAAAAGTTGAGGGTACAGGATGATTTTGCAACAAGGCTTCTTTCTGCTCTTCTGTTTGTTCTTTCTGCACGTTAGCCTTCTTCCTGCACTTTTCTTCGTCTTTGAGGACTTCTATTGCTTCTTTCTGGATTTCTTTTTTTTCTTTCTGTGTGTTTTTTTGTCTTTCTTCACATGTCCTATCTCTGTAGGCATAGTTAGAAATTAGCATTTAAAATACCTTTGAAATTCACTGAAAAAACCATAGGTTTCAGGCACGTTATAGTTAGGAATTAGCATATAAAAAACCGTAGAAATTCACTGAAAAAACCATAGGTTTCAGGGGCGTTATAGTTAGCTGGACTTTTCACTCGTACAAAACCATTGAAATTCCCCCATTATAGTTAGTTCAGCTAACTATAACTCGCGCGCCCGCAATGCACTGCTGATGATGTCACATATTACATCACTCATGACATGGTCAGTGACATCACTCATGACATCACTGATGACATCTCAAATGTCAGCAGGATTGGGGACCCCCCACGGTCCCCAACGGATAAAACCGGCCCCGGGGATAGGGTCCCCAGGGCCAGAAGTGGCCCGGGAGGGGGGCCACGCAACACCACTCCCCTACAAATTAAAAAAAAATGCAGGCCGGCCCCAGGGAATGGGGTCCCAGGGGTCATGATAGGCCTGAGGATGGGGGCCACGTGGCCCCCCTCCGAAAAAAAATACAAAAAAAGCAATGGCCAGGCCCCGGGGGATGGGGCCATGCAGCCCCCCTCCCAAAGAAAAAATACATAAAAAAAAATAATAATAAAGGCCGGCCCCGATGGAAGTGGTCCCCAAGGCCAATAGAGGCCTTTGGAGGGGGTCCATGTAGCCCCCCTCCATAATAACAAAAAAATTATTTGGCCATGCCCCGGGGGATGGGGTCCCCGGGGCCAGAATTGGCCACGGAAGGGGGGCCCACGCAGCCCTCTTCCCGTAACATTTATATATTTTTTTAAAAGTGGGGGTCAGGGCCCATAAAATAGAAAAGGAAGGGGGGCCACACAGCCCCCCTTCTTTAAAAAAAATAAAACGACCAGCAACGCGCCGGAGGCCCCGCCTCCTCCCTGCAGCACTCTGCAAACACGCCCCCTGGCGCGTTGTAAGATGGGGAAGTAATTCCCCTTGAATACTGAGGGTCCCTGGGGGCCAACTAGCCCGCCAGGAACCTCCAGTATGCACCAGGGAGCTGTGTTGTAGAGAGGGGCTCAGAGTCCATGCCCCTTTTTAGAACTCTCTGCAACGCAGTTCTGTGGCGCTTACTGGAGGTACCTGGTGCACTAGTTGTACCCAAGGGACCCTCAGGATTCAAGGGGACTTAATCCCCCAACTTAAAATGCACCACGGGTGCATTTGAACAGTGGGCAGGGGCAGGGCCTGAGGTGACATGTGTGCAAACACATCCTGTGGCACGTTTTAAGTTGAGGAATTAATTCCTCTTCGATCCTGAGGGTCCCTGGGGGCCAACTAGCCCGCCAGGAACCTCCAGTATGCACCAGGGAGCTGTGTTGTAGAGAGGGGCTCAGAGTCCATGCCCCTTTTTAGAACTCTCTGCAACGCAGTTCTGTGGCGCTTACTGGAGGTACCTGGTGCACTAGTTGTACCCAAGGGACCCTCAGGATTCAAGGGGACTTAATCCCCCAACTTAAAATGCACCACGGGTGCATTTGAACAGTGGGCAGGGGCAGGGCCTGAGGTGACATGTGTGCAAACACATCCTGTGGCACGTTTTAAGTTGAGGAATTAATTCCTCTTCGATCCTGAGGGTCCCTGGGGGCCAACTAGCCCACCAGGTACCTCCAGTAAGCGCCACAGAGCTGTGTTGCAGAGAGATGTAAAAAGGGGCATGGCCTCTGAACACTTCTCGGCAATGCAGCTCCCTGGCACATACTGGAGGTACCTGGTGGGCTAGTTGGCCCCCAGGGACACTCAGGATTGAAGAGGAATTAATTCCCCAACTTAAAACGTGCCACAGGGCGTGTTTGCACACATGTCACCTCAGGCCCCGCCCCTGCCTTCACCACTGTGCAAACGCACCCCCTGGCGAGTTGTAAGTTGGGGAATTAATTCCCCTTGAATACTGAGGGTTCCTGGGGGCCAACTAGCCTATCAGGTACCTCCAGTATGCGCCAGGGAGCTGCGATGCAGAGAGGTTCAGAGGCCATGCCCCTTTTTACACCTCTCTGCAACGCAGCTCTGTGGCACTTACTGGAGGTACCTGGTGGACTAGTTGGACCCCAGGGACCCCCAACTTAAAACGAGCCATGGGGTGTTTTTACACAGTGGTGAAGGGAGGGGGTGGGGCCTGAGGTGACGTGTGCAAACACGCCCTGTGGCATGTTTTCAGTTGGGGAATTAATTCCCCTTCAATCCTAAGTGCCCCTGTGGGCCAACTACCCCACCAGGTACCTCCAGTAAGCACCACAGACCTGCGTTGCAGAGAGGTGCTCCAGGCAAAGCCCCTTTTTACACCTCTCTGTAACGCAGCTCTCTGGCGCTTACTGGAGGTACCTGGTGGGCTAGTTGGACTCCAGGGACCCTCAGAAATCGAGGGGACTTAATCCCCCACCTTAAAATGTGCCATGGGGCATGTTTACACAGTGGTGAAGGAAGGGGCCTGAGGTGACATGTGCAAACACACCCTGTGGCTTGTTTAAAGTTGGGGAATTAATTCCCCTTCAATTTTGAGGGCCTCTGGGGGCCAACTAGCTCACCAGGTGCTTCCAGTAAGCGCCACTGCACTGCATTGCAGAGAGGTGCTCCGGCACATGCCCCTTTTTACACCTCTATGCAACGCAGCTCTGTGGCTCTTACTGGAGGTACCTGGTGGGCTAGTTGGACTCCAGGGACCCTCAGAATTCAAGGGCACTTAATCCCCCAACTTAAAACGTGCCACAGGGCGCGTTTGCACATTGGTGAAGGGAGGGTGCGGGACCTGAGGTGACGTGTGCAAACACACCCTGTGGCGTGTTTTCAGTTGTTAAATTAATTCCCCTTCATCCTGAGTGCCCCTGCGGGCCAACTACCCCACCAGGTACCTCCAGTAAGCGCCACAGACCTGCGTTGCAGAGAGGTGCTTCGGCCATTCCCCTTTTTACACCTCTCTTCAACGCAGCATTGTGGTGCTTACTGGAGGTACCTGGTGGGCTAGTTGGACCCCAGGGACCCTCAGGATTCAAGGGGACTTAATCTCCCAACTTAAAACGTGCTACAGTGCTCGTTTGCACAGTGGTGAAGGGAGGGGACGGGGCCTGAGTTGACATGTGTGCAAACATGCCCTGTGGAGCGTTTTAAGTTGGGGAATTAATTCCTATTCGATTCTGAGGGTCCCTGGGGGCCAACAACCCCACCAGGTACCTCCAGTAAGCGCAACAGAGCTGCGTTGCAGAGAGGTGTGCCAGGCCATGCCCCTTTTGACACATTACTGTAACGCAGCTCTGTGGCGCTTACTGGCGGTACCTGGTTGGCTAGTTGGACCCCAGTGACCGTCAGTATTCAAAGGGTCTTAATCGCCGAACTTAAAACAGCCACAGGTCATGTCACCTCAGGCCCCCCCTCCCTTCACACCCCGTAGCACGTTTTAAGAGGTTGCTTTAATCCCCCTGCCCTAATATGTACTAGGGCCTTACAGAGTAGGTCATGCTAATCACAGGTGTACCCCAACGCATAGTGTTCCCTAGTGTATGTAGGTGTTTTAACTGTATTCTAAGTGTGTTTTAGCATAGCACTGGTTCTAGGCCGGGTCAGTCAGAGTCAGTTACCACCAGTACCCGTCTGAAAAAGTTGTGGGCACAGGATAATTTTGGAACTGTCTGCTCCTCTGTTGGTTCTTTCCACCCATGTCTTGCTTCTTCCTGCACTTTTCTTCGTCTTTCTGGACTTCTGTTGCTTCTTTCTGCATTTCTTTTGCTTGTTTCTGTGCGTTTTTCCTTCTTTCATCACATGTCCTACCTCTGTAGGCATAGTTAGAACCTAGCATTTGAAAAACCTTTGAGATTCACTGATAATAACATAGTTTTCAGGCATGTTAAAGTTAGAAATTAGCATTTAAAAAACCTTAGAAATTCATTGAAAAAAGCATAGGTTTCATGGGTGTTATAGTTAGTTGGACATTTCACTCGTACAAAACCATAGAAATTCCATAGAAATTCCTCCGTTATAGTTAGTTCTGCTAACTATAACTCGCGCCCCCGCAATGCACTGCTGATGATGTCACATATTACATCACTCACGACATGGTCAGTGACATCACTGATGACATCACTGATGACATCTCAAATGACATCACTGCAAAACATTTGATTTGCAGATGCAATTAGAAAGGCAACTAGTAAGATGGAGGATGGGGACACCAGGACCATTAATGACTCACGGAGGGGGGCCGCATGAGCCCCCCTCCCTTTTGTATGCACAGCTGGTGCCCAGCGGATGGGGTTCCCTTGCCCGAATGCAGCCCGGGGAGGGGGCCATGTCGTCCCCTTCCCTATTTTTTGTAAGACTGGGTCCCAGGGGACGAGGTCCCCAGGGCCAAAATTGTCATGGGAGTCGCCGCGTGATCCCCCTATCAATATTCTAATTTGAGCAGGCCCTAGGCTCCCCGGGGCCAAAAATCAGCCTGGGGAGTGGGCCATGTGCACCCCCTCTAACTTAATATAAACAGCATTTCTCCCTAGAACGTGTCCCACCCCGGGACAAAAAAAAAGCAAGCATAGGCAACCATTCTGGGATGTGTGGATCCTCCATGGTTTCCAGACAAAATTGGAAAAAAACATTTTTGGCCCCCAGCAGGATCTCTGTGGGACCCCACTACCAGGCCTAGGGGTTCAATGTACTCCTACCCTGTACTCCCATGTTATATTTGTTATTTTTTCTTTGGACACAGCCGAGTCCAAACCCCAAGATGGCTGCCAACACTTCCTGTTAGAAGTGTTGGCAGCCAATCAGATCTCACCAAGAGAGCTGTCAGATCCAAAGAGTATTTGTACCCTAGTTATCTTTAAATCTTCTTTCTTTAATAACTCCAAAACTACTGAATGGATTTACACCAAATTACAAAAAGGGTTCTTTCTGGACTAAGAGCTAGCTTTCTGCCAAATTTGCTTTATTTCCATTCAGTGGTTCGGGGTGTAGTTGTATTTAAAATCCCTACAGGAAATTGCATGGGGAAAATTAGCTTTAGGGCGACCCCTTTGTTCTCGGCCCCGCCTCACAGATCTCCCTGGAACTTTCCAGACACCAGTTGAAGTGATTGTCAATCTCGTTTTGATTTTTTTTTAAATGATTCATCTTAATGCATCAAAGTTATTAGCAAAACAATGAGGAAGGCCGAACGACCCAGTTGGGTGATTGACAGTGGCTGAAACATGTCTACAAGGAAGCAGATAGGAGGGATGAAAGGGCACTAATATGCCAATTTCATCACTGCTATGGATTTTCTAATCCTATCTAGGGAGTTCACTAATAAAGAGAGTTTAGGACATCCTTGAGGTAGTTATATTCACTTTTTTGTTCTGCAGAGTAGACCCTCATAAATTTGTGTATTGTCTTCCCCTCTAACCTCTGCTCCATTCCCGGCGTTGGTCTGCACAAGGATACTGTAGCACACCCAATGATGAAGTATGTCACTACTAGTGGGTGAGGGCTTTTTTAAAGAACCTTGCATTTTTCCTATGTGGTATTCTTGATTAAATAGAATATTAAATTTCCTATGTTTTATCTTTTGTTTGCAAGTGTATTAATAAGGGAGGACAGAAAAGGAGAGGTACCTCTCTCCCCTCTTTTTGTGTATATGAAGATAAATCTATTGCCAGGCTCAAACCTTCATTTTTAATACATATAAGCCACTCTAGGGTGAAATGTATTTAAAAGGCAGGACATTTACTTTTACGTTTTACATGTCATGGTAGTTATAAACTCTCAAATTACTTTTTAACTACTACAAGGTCTATAACTACAATAGGATAACTTTGGGATTACCTTATTACATTTTATAAGCATAATTTTCAAATGGGAAGATATACCTGCTTCATTTTGGTGTCTCTGAAATCCTAATTTAAATCCTAACTTATGGTGGTTGGATTTTAAATTACAATTCTAAAAATGCCACTTTTAGAAAATTGCCATTTTCTTGCCTTAGCCATTTAGTGCCTGCAGCATGTCTCTGGTCAAATGACTGGATGTAGTTGGCAGTAGGGTGGTGTCAA
This sequence comes from Triturus cristatus, assembly GCF_964204655.1. Lineage (NCBI taxonomy): Eukaryota > Metazoa > Chordata > Amphibia > Caudata > Salamandridae > Triturus > Triturus cristatus. The sequence goes on along the minus strand of NC_140586.1, from coordinate 683,270,278 downwards.
TTCATCCTAGACAGACACACACAATGGGGGCTTAAGCATGACTGAGTGGGCTTTCCTTGAAAGAATGGGAAGGAAGAGCTGGAGCTAGCCACACTTACACCTGAATAGGCTGGGTCCTGCCCTCACTCAAAGGGCTGCATACCCCCTGCAGTTGGTCTGGAGCCAGGGCTGGCAGGGCATATGAAGAAAGACTGCCACGAAGAAAGACTGCTGTGCTGATGAAAGGACTGCAAATCTGCTGGACTGCTACTCTTCTGTACGTCTGCTTTCCTGTGCTGACCTGCTGCCTGCTGCCCTCTTGTCTGGGTGAGAAGGACTGCACCTGCATCTTTTTTAAACCCAGAACCCAAAGTGACGCCATGGGTAAGTAGGCTGGCCTCATGATCCGAAGCCTCAGCTACATAACAGACATCCAACAAATTTTCATCTGCACCTGGACTCTGCCTTCTGAGAGCCTACCCTGCCAAATGGTACCACCCCAGTCCTGGACCCTTGGAAGTGGACCTAAGGTGCTTACCAGTGGAACCAATGCATCTTCTCTACTGAGCGGCGCATCCTCTAGTCGAACCGATGCATCTCCTCAGCTGAATGGTGCATCTTCTGGCAGAACAACACATCTGCTGCTGCATGAATTGGACACAGCGCAGAAGGCCTACGTCGGCCTGGCAGTCTTAAGGAACCTACACATCTCTGACCCAAGTCCTCTCATCTACAGCAGCTTGACAACAATGCCAGCTTCCGCATTGCAGCCACGCAACTCCTTGTAACCAAACCATCGCCAGCTGTGCACCACATCCTCAACAGCAGGACTTTGCATCACAAGCCCCATTGATGGGATCCTCGACGTTGCTTCAACAGGACTTCACACCTCAGCCTGGTTGCATCTCGGAAGCGATGAATTTTTTCAGCTGTGTGGCGCCTCTTCTCCTTGGAGCCAAGCAATGCTCCACAACAAGGATTTAAGGTACTTTGTTCAGTGGGCCTAACTGGATCCCTGCAGCCAGCCCATGCTCCATTGAGGTTTGCCTGAACTTGTTGCTCTTTGTGCTTTTTGCCACTATTTTACCATAAAACTTTAAAATTCGATACCTCCAGTTGCACTGATTGGATTGCTATTGTTTTGGGCTTGTTTTATTTATTAGAATGTACTCTATTTTTTTAACCTGTTGTGGGATCTTTTTGTTTGGTGTTTTCATTGTCTTACTGAGTTGCAAAAATACTTTCTACATTTCCTTCAAGTTAAACCTGGCTGCTTTTTCCCTAGCTAGCAGGGGGTGTACACAGGCTAATTAGGGGTTTGCTGTTGCCTTACCCTGACTAGAATTGTGGTTGGTGCTTGACCAGGGCTCCCACCTCAGTCAACCAACAATTTTTAACATCCACTATATGCTATTCCACTCAACGGCACTCCACTCTACACTATTCCATTTTATACCACTCCACTGTACACTTCTCCACTCCACACTACTCCAGTATACTCTCCTCCACTCTATACAGATCCACTCTACAAAACTCTACTACATTATATGAGACTCTATTAGACTCTCTTCCACTCTATCCCCATACACCCCACTGTCCAAATTTGTACTCAACACTATGCCAACAAACTCCATTGCAGAAAACTCTATTCCACTCTACAACAGTTTCTAGCATTTTAGAATGCAGCACTCCACTCTACTGTATGAGATGCCACTCCAGTTTATAACAGTTGCCTCGACTCTACGATACGCCTCTTCAATATACGCCACCGCATTCTACATAAATCCAGTGTACCCTACTCCACTCTATGCTATTCCACTCTATGTCATTACACTCTTCTACTCTCCACTGTATGCTACTCCAATTTAAGACAATCCCCTCTACGTCACTACAGTGTTCACCACTCTACTCCACACCGCTCCACTGTATGACACTCTCCTCCACTCTATATACGTCCACTCTATAAATGTCTGCCAAACTTTATGGCACGCTACAACATTCTACCCCACTCTATCCCTGTACACTCCAGAGTACAACTCTTTACTCCACTCTATGCTGGTACACTCCATTGTACAACACTCTATTCTACTATTCAACACTCTTCTATACGACACAGTACTCCACTCTAATGTACAAGGTCCCACTCCAATTTAGAACAACCAACTACCCATTTTAACCTACTACATTCCACTCTATGCCACTCTATTCTACTCTATGACACACCAATACACTTTATTGTACTTAACTCCACACTATTTTCCGCCACTCAACTTGACAATTCTCCACTGTGCGAAACTATACCTGACTATACGCTAGTATACACTAACCACTCTAAGCAGCTCCATTCTTTGACACACAATTGTGCACTATCCAAATTCACTGTACAGCACTTTACTACACTGTATGCCACTCTTCGAAATGTTACTCCTGTCTCTATACCCCTATACTCCACTGTATAACACTATAATATACTGTATGCCACTGTACAACACTCTACTCTCCCTGTGCTACTCTACAATACTCTAGTCCACTGGATCACTGACATAACATTGACACTCATAATATCGACCTACAAAATTATCGACACACAAATATCGATAACATAAATATCGATATACTAAACTCATTAAAAAATATACACAAATACCGACACAAAAATATCGTCAAACATTAACATCAATATCACTAATTTCGCAAACAAAAATATCATTATAACTAATATCAAAAACATTAAATAAACATACAAAATGTCACAAATATCGATAACAAAAATATGGACCACACAATTATCGCCAAAAACAAAATATTAACACCTTAAAAATATTTTTAATAACACAGTATACCTAAAAAAATAAACAATATCACAAACACACATAACATATTAAATAAATACAATTAAAGTTAAATAAACTATCATTTGGAAAAATACCTTTAACATAATTAAAATCACAAAATTAATTACTCCATACAAACACAATATATAACATAAATAATTTTTATTATTCATTCAATGCAATATAAATTACAAATAATATACTATTACTCTTTTAAATAAAGTAAGAATAAAAAAAAAGTTTAACTGAACATTAAGTAGCATTTCCCATATAAGGAAACAATTGCCATATTAATTGAAAACATTTGTGACAACTAATAAAAAACACCTACATCTTAAATAACCCAACAAGATTGAAAGCACAATTAAACAAACACTATATAAACTAAAGAAAATTTAATATTATTTTATGCTCCAACAACAAAACAAAGAATAAGGGAAATTTCCGCTGGATTGCTACTGCAACATTAGACTTCCTCATTGAAAGCTCTGATTTCAACTTCACAAAGTAAGTACAATATCTATTTAATGTTACAACCGTATAAAATAATTGTAAACCACTTTTTACAATAATTAAATAAATAATTTATATATTTTTTTAATTATATCTCCTCCAAAGAAACTCCAAAAGACACTCAACTAACTACAAACATCATCAAAAAACCACCTAGCCAAAAAAGTAAGTATATATCTAAATTAAACTTTTAAAACAATTAAAATCCCAACCCAAAACGCCCACTAACCACATAAACCCCAAAATACAGAAAATGCTGTTAAACACATGCATTAAAATGATCTTTTTTTCTGCAGGAACTAAAAAGAAACACTAAAGGCAAGCACCAACAGAAACATCCCAGAGTAAAAAAAACTTCAACATTTTCAAGCATTTGAGTATAATTTTGTATATAAAAATCTGTATTACAATAAAAACAATTACAATACATTTTACATTTTTTATATACATTTCTTATAGCATTTGAAACATCAGAATGACTGAAGGTGCAAAATTCCTAACTTCCCAGGAAGGAAAATCTTTATTATGCTATATGGGATATGTCTACACCCAAAAAAAACACTTAAAGGCGACAACATTTATTGGAAATGCAGCAAATATTATTCAAATGCCTGTTATTGGATGGCTACAACAAAATAATCTACTGTATTAAATGTTAAGGAACATAACCACCTCCTAGCATAGCTGAAATAGACGTGAGAGATGCTTTAGATACTCTGAAAGAAGCTAGCACTAGCTATCAAAAACCTACTACTGAAATACTTAAAGACGTACTCCCCAGAGTTCCAGAACATGTAACCGGCCAATTACCCTCTGTCTCAACATTAAAAAGGCTAATAGCTAGAACAAAAAAATCAACTGCTACCACCCCATCGACCCCAAAACTTTCAGTGAAATTCAAATACCACCTGAACTTACTGCAACTCATAATGAAGGGCAATTTCTACTTTATGACAATAAATCTAACAACAAAAGGAATATAATATGTGCATCTCTCACAAACTTACTTAAACTACAGAATTGTGAGACATGGATGATGGAGGGAATAGTTAAAATATGTCCCAAACCATTTTACCAATTATACACAATCCATGGACTATATCACAATACCAACATCCCCTTTATATATGCCCTGTTAGCCAAACAAACAAACCACTACCTATGTCAAACTCTTAACAAAAGTAATGCAAGAAACTAATAATTACTATCCCAAACAATTATCATAGACTTTGAACAATGATACAAGCCATCCTGAAAAACTACCCTCACACAACAATACAAGGTTGCTATTACCACTTTAATCAATACATATGGAAACACCTTCAAAAATCTACACTTTGGGTAGAATATGAAACTAATAGCAAGTTTGCATATGAAATTAAAAAGCTAATTGTACTAGCATACATCCCAATAACTGATGTAGCAGAACACTACAATCTAATAATAGAAAGCCCCTACTACCAATCAAATGAACATAAACTACTCGATTATTTCGAGGATAACTGGGTGGGAAGGCTACACAGATCTAGACACAGGAGACAACCCAAATACCACATTCCATGGTTGAATCTATATACCAGTTCCCTAAACAAAGAAGCAAAAACTAATAACGCTGTGGAAGGATGGCATAATGCTTTCCAAGCCACAACAGGCTGAACCCAACCAACCCTACATAAATTACTACAATAAATCCAAAAAGAACAAAGCTACCAACAACCAAGGGGCTGATTACGATGGCGGAGGGACAGCCATCGCCAGCCGGGCGGTGGCGTTCCCTTGCCATCTGAATGCCTATTTCCCCCTCCACATTAGGATGGTGGGTGGATGCGTTCCGCAAGCGTGGTGGTGGCAAAGACCGGAAGCCACGCTTCCGCCAGAGGCAATCGTCTCGATTACCTGGTGGAGCGGAAAACACTAGGAATATGGCAGCGGTGCCTAGCAGGCACCGCCCACCCGATTACAATGCCTGTGTCAGCCAGCCTTTCCATGGTGGTGAAACCACCATGGAAAGGCTGGCAGAGGCAGGACTCGGGGCCTGTTGCGGGCCCCCTCTGTTTTGGGGGAGCCAGTTGTGCACGGGGGTACCCCACTACATTTCCATGTACAAGGTGGCAGGCACCACGCAGTGCATGAAAATGCACAACATGGCAATTTGACATTGCGGAGGTGTGCAGCAGCAGCACCTGCCGCAATGTTAAATTGCTGGATGCGGCAGTCACGGTGGCGGTCGCATTGTAATTAGGGGTGTGGGACCGCCACTTTACAGGCGGGCGGTCCCGATCCCGCTATGATGGCGGGCGGACTCAAGTCCACCCGCCATCGTAATCGGCCCCTAAGACTTGAACAGTCTATAACACAACTAGGTCCAAAACTAACTAAACACACTAAAAAAATGTTCGAGCATAGAATATCTGGAACCAATAGCTAAATCGCTACTTTAAAACAATAATACAAAAACATAGAAAAATCGTAATTATGAAATGAGTTATTAAATAAACATTTCTTTGCAAACATCTAAAATATAAATATAATGTCAATTAATTTTAACTTATTTAAAAAAATTGTTGACATAAATATATTTAAAAATATCAATAACAATTTCAAAAATTACCCTTCCCTCCCATTGTGAATAGTTTAAAATAACTTACCTTTTTGTTGCTGAAGAATAGAATTCAAACTGCCATAAATAAATCCAAATGTGTAAAAATCCCAAAACTTAGTTAAAAGTCCCCCCAAAATAAAAAATACAACTGTGTCAAATATAATCCTCCTGCAACATATCCATAGACTTGAATCCATTAAAAACCCGAAAAACGTAATTAAAAAAAGAAACGCTCCAGGAAAAACCCGAAAAATGAAGGGACTGTAAAATAATTATTAGTTAAGTAGAAACTAATACACACTTCCTTAAAAAAAAGGCAAAGTTCTCCCAACGGCAACTTCCCAACGACAAAAACCTGTAGAAAAAACAACACAATCCCTCCCACAAACATATACAATAAAATCATTATAAAATACACATAAAAATACTAAGCACACCATACTCTAAACAATATTAAACATATAGAAGATACCCTAACACATACCTGTCAACGCACTAACTGCATTTTGCATACGCAAACCTACAAACGAAACCTCTAAAAAAACACAAAAATCAAACATTACATACACTATTGACTACCTAACCACCTTCTCCCTACAGCTAAATTAAGCCTAAAAGTAATTCTTATCTTAACCACTGCGACGCAGCTTCCAACCGTGAGCTTTTTCCCTCAGAAATGACCTAAAACAACTACAAAATAAAACTTAGTTCAGAAAACGGCTACCTAATTGAAATAATAATAATAATAATAATACAGCCATTTATAGAGCGTGAACAGCTACCTCCAAAGAGGTGTCCCGGTGCTAGAGCGACAAGGGACATGTGGGAGACAAGCATCACCAAAGATCACAGAGGATAAAACTAGGTTAAAAAGCCATGTTTTTGCTAACTTCCTAAATTGTGTTTGAGAAGTAATCTGGCGCAAGGAGTTACGGAGGGAATTCCACAACATAGACGCCCCAAGCATAAAAGATCTGCCCCCCCAGCCGGGCTTGCTTCACTCGTGGAGTGCAAAGCAATTTCTGGGAATTGGACCTCAAAGCACGAGTCTGCATGTAGACACCGAGCCTCTGTTTCAAATAGCTAGGGCACGTTCCATGGATTGCCCGAAATGCTAGGGTTAAGGCCTTAAATTTGATTCTATTGGCTACCGGAAGCCAATGTAGTTCTCTAATATGCGGAGAGATATGTTGCCGAAAAGGAACATGTCTGATCAATCTCGCAGCCGCATTTTGAACCATTTGGAGTTTCTTAACAAGGTAAGCCGGTAAGCATATATAGAGGCCGTTCTCAAAGCCCAGGCGGGCAGTTACTGTGGCATGGACTATGATCTGACGGCAGCTCTCCGGCAGCAGATGTGTACATTTTCGCAAATTTCTCAAGCAGGCAGCTGTTACCTGCTGAATTTGGGATGAGAAAGATAAATTGGCCTGCCATTTTACTCCAAGATTTTTGGCACACCCAGCTGGAGCGGGTGGCGAGCCCATTTCCGCCAGCCACCACAGGTCTGAGGCAGGGGGCTGGGTTTTGCAGAAAAACAAAACACCACTTCTGTTTTATCTGCATTCAGTTTAAGTTTATTGTTGTTCTTCCAGCATGCAATATATTTTAAGCAGCCTTTAAAGCACTTAAAAAATTCTTTGGACTGATCCTTAAAAGAGAAAACCAGCTGGGTGTCGTCGGCGTGAGAAATCGCCTTCACGCCCCAATTGGCTTTCAGGGTAAATAGAGGAGCCAGATAAATGTTGAACAGCAGCACGCTTAGGGCCGACCCCTGCGGCACCCAGCTCCATATATGCTTGTGGTTCGACTGATGCGGTCATAGGGCCGCTCTTTGAGTGCACAAGTGGAGGAAAGACTTCAGCCAGGCCAGGGCTGTGCCATTAACCCCAATGTCAAAAGGAAGTTGAGCCAGTATTGAGTGGTCAACTGTGTCAAATGCCGCATCGAAAAAAAACGAGATTCTCTCACCAAGTGCCAGAGAGGGCTGGGCGTCAATTACCAGCTCACGGGGTTTAAGGAAGGAGTTGATGAAAATACTTTTTTACATTAATCTCAATGTACATTAGAAATGTCATACAAAAATGTGTTTAAGAAATACTATTTAATATTAATAATGTACAAAAAGTTTTTTTCTTTGCTGTTCAAAAATTTAAAATTCTAATAGTAAATATTAGAAAATAAATCATATTTATTATTATATATTAAAATAAAAGATGTTACCTTACCAATGTGCGAGAGAAATCTGTACTGCTTGCTAAAAATGTGAAAACATTTTTTAAAGTTAAAAATATTTTTCTTTTTCAAAATGCTTTCTGACCTTGAAAATTGTATTTGTATTTACAATTTAAATATTATACAAAATATGATATTATTTATTAGAAAATATAAAAAAAAAGTTATACAATTAAAGAATTGTCAAAAAGTATGTTATTAAAAATTTACACTATGGTGCCGATTCCGATCCTTTAAAAAATAATTCCGTACGACTCGTATCCGTATTTTTTTTCGTATGAATCGTACAAGTCACGTCCGACCCGTGAAGTACGATTCGTACGGGAAAAAGTACATACGGATCCGTACGAATCGTAGCGGGAAAAGTTGTACGAGACGTACCCGGACACTCTTCCGTACGATTCGTAAAAACACAGTCCGAGCGAACAAGTACGATCCGGACCGGCTATCTGATTTACGAATCGTACGGAAAATGTCCCGTACATGGGGAATGACTCTACCCGCTACGAAGCGAAGTTTGTATGACTCGTAGCTCGGGAAAAGTTGTTCCCGGGGTACGAGTTGTACAGGCCCCCCCCCACCCCACCCGCGTCTGCACGGACCGTACCCTCCACCCCCCGTATGTATGCACCGTACCCCCCACCCCCATATGTATGCACCGTACCCCCCACCCCCCGTATGTACGCAGAGTACCCCCCACCCCCATATATACGCACTGTACCCCCCACCCCGTATGTACGCACTGTACCCCCCATATGTATGCACCGTACCCCCAGCGTGTATGCGTACGTGCTGGGGGTACGGTGCGTAATACGGGGGTCGGGGTACGGTGCGTACATACGGGGGGTGGGGGGTATGGTGCATACATACGGGGGTGGGGGGTACGGTGCATACATACGGGGTGGGGGGTACGGTGCGTACATACGGGGGTGGGGTGGGGGGGCCTGTACGACTCGTACCCCTGGGGACTCAGCTTTTATGGCTGTTATTGGCTCCCGTAAAAAAAGAGCCGTACGTAGTGCCGTAGGGACGGATCGTACTTGCTGGGCCGTAAAAAGCTGCCTACATACGTACGGACGTCACATACAGGCTGTTCCGGATCAGATTCGTAGTTTTTTTTACCCGTACGATCTTTTGTACGATTCGTACGGAAATAGGCTTTCTGTACGAATCGTACTTCCTGGGTTGTACGGACAGTTTACCGGGTACGAGTCGTACGGAGAAAACCCTCCATACGACGATTCGTATGGCCTTTTTACAGGATCGGAATCGGCACCTATATGTAAATATGTAATGAATATTTGCAATGTAAATAAATATTCTATAACTATTACCAAAAATAAATGTATATTTTTTTTTATAAAAACCTGTGCACACTACATCTTTTATTTGTAACAAATGTACATATGTACCAAATTCTCCATTATAAAAAACATAGTAATATTTCATGCTGACTTTACTTAAATATTATATATTTATGTTTGAATATGTACTAAAAATTCAAGTATCCAAAAATGAAAAAATATTATTTGTCTGCACTGTTAATAAAACAATGTTAATAAAAATAAATGCATAATATTTCTTTGCTTGAGTCTTTAAATGAAAATAAAGACTTAAATAAAATATAAATATTGTTTTGTATTTAATTCCTATATTATTGTTTTCTGTATTTACAATAAAATGTTATTTTAAACTAATTGTCAGACACACATTTATTTTTTAATACACATATAAAATACTATTACCACTTAAACATACATTTTTATCATGAACCTTAATCCAAAATAAAGAACACATGTTTTACTATTCCCACTCTACAGTAGACCAACTCACAGAAGTTGCTGGACACTAAACATATATAATGTACTATTCCCACTCCAAACTATATTAACTCAGGGAAGGTGCTGGACACTAAACATATATAATTTAGTATTCCCGCTCTGAACTATATTAACTCAGGGAAGGTGCTGGACACTAAACATATCTAATTTGCTATTAACACTCCAAACTGTATTAACTCAGGTAAGGTGCTGGACACTAAACATTTATAATAAACTATTCCCACTCCAGACTATGTTATGGAGGAGTGTGGCTCAATGGTTAGAGCAGCAGACCCTGATGCAGAGTTCTGGCCCGAGACCAGGGTTCAATTCCCGCCTCGGCGGGTCTCGGGCTTAATTTCCTCGGACCTGTTAATTCTTGCCTCAGTGCCTATTCTAATCATGGGTCCCACGCTGCAACTCTGGGCAATAGCTTGCTTAACCTCCACAATGGCCCCAACAGCGCTAGGATGCCCAGGAGTGGGCACTTCACAGGGAAAGGCCAGGAAGGCTTCCACAGCGGTATGTGTACATTGCCTTGAGACCCCCTTGGGGGTGATACGTTGCGCTATATAAGCACTACATTACATTTTTACATTACAAACCATATTAACTAAGGGAAGGTGCTGAACACTAAACATATATAACTTACTATTCCCACTTCAAACTAGAAAAAGTCAGGGAAGGTGCTGGACACTAAACATATATAATTTAGTATTCCTGCTCTGAACTATATTAACTCAGGGAAGGTGCTGGACACTAAACATATCTAATTTACTATTCCCCCTCCAAACTATATTAACTCAGGAAAGGTGCTGGACACTAAACATATATAATTTACTATTCCCACTCCAAACTAGAAAATGTCAGGAAAGGTGCTAGACATTCAACATATCTAATTTACTATTCCCACTCCAAACTATATTAACTCAGGGAAGGTGCTGAACACTAAACATATATCATTTACTATTCCCACTCAGAACTGTATGAACTCAGGGAAGGTGCTGGACACTAAACATACATGATTTAATATTCCCACTCCAAACTATATTATCTCTGGGAAGATGCTGGACACTAGACATATACAATTTACTATTCCCACTCTGAAGTATATTAACTCAGGGAAGGTGCTCGACACTAAACATATATAATGTACGATTCCCACTCCAAACTATATTAACTCAGGGAAGGTGCTGGACAGTAAACATATATTATTTTCTGTTCCTACTCTAAACTATATTAACTCAGGGAAGGTCCTTTACATTAAACATTTATAATTTCATTAAAAAATTACATAAACACATATAAAATAATACCCAATATAAGCATAAATTAACCTATTCTCAATTTTACAAAAATATCCAGATAAAAATTATAAGACTTTTTAAATACTTTGAATACATTTCCTTCCATTGTAGCAGTGCTGGAACTGCCCGCCAGACATGCGGCGGTCCAACCACTGCGATTAGGCTGCGCCCGCCATACTGACTGAGTGTTTCTAAAAAGTTCAAGAATGTTATATCTATATATGTCAAGGTATATATATATATTTCTTTTATTGCTTTTTCAAAACATTGTATACATACAACTTATACAACATACTTCGGGCATAGAAGTAGATTCAATTAGCTAATACATCATTTTTACAACATCACATATCGCGGTCAATTATATAACAGTACATTAGTCATCCATTGACATGGTAGCTACTTGATGAGTGCAAAGGTATTCCGTGAGTGGAACCCAGAAGTCCCTAGGTCGGAAGCGAGAGTGCAATTCTTCTTCATAAGCCTGCAACGTGTCTTTGCAATATGTCATAACCCGTATATACTGTTTGTATGTAGGGCAACTCTTGCCTCCCCAGTGCATGGATATCTGTCTTTTAGCTAAGAGAAATGCTATTACACAGAACTTGCGTTTCAAGGATTTTAATTTTGGTACTAGACCTAGTAGACAAGTTTTAATTGTGCATTCTATCAGCGTCTCAAGCATCGCACCAATCATATTTGTGATTTTGTCCCAGTATGTTTTAATATCGGGGCAGTGCCACGCTAGGTGCAGAAGGTCTGCATCATCAGCTCCGCATCTTTGGCAATGTGCATTCAGCTGAATTCCAAAATGGCATAGCTTTTTTGGGGTATAGTAAGTCTGATGTATGTACTTATAATGGATAATCCGCAAATTGCCATTTGGGGTGAGCATGTTAGTCAGGGAGATGATTATCTTGTACCATATTCCACCTGTCAAGTGCATTAGATGCCTTTCCCCCTATATCTGCCTGGAGTGATGTGTATAGGATTTTAACCGGATGTGTATTGTGCGAGTTTTGGATAATAAGTTGTAGGACTTATAGGGTGGGTGGTTCCTGTGGGTATGATGGGTATAGTTGTTTGATAGCACCTTGCAGTCTGTGATATGTGAATGTAAAGAGTAGAGTGGGATTGCGTATGTAGTCTATCTGGCCAAGATCTATGAAGATGCCATCGTTATATAGATCCCTCATCGTAACAATCCCTACTTGTTGTAGTTCATCCATTCCTACCTTTTCCTGTGTTTGCCGGCCCATATAAGTCGAGTAACCATGGTGGAGATCCTTCTAAATATGGCCATTGGTGGTGTAATGGGAATGTTGGTGAAGAGGTAAAGAAGTTTCGGCAATATGACCATCTTAACAATGGCCATGCGATCCGGTAATGAAAGTGGGAGTTTAATCTATCGCTCCACTTTGTCGTCTAGTGTACTGATGACTGAGCCATAATTTTCAAACAGTACCACCTCCGGATTGCAATAAAACCATATTCCCAAATATTTAACGGGGTCCGTCTGCTACTCCAGGGGGAATTCCATCGGACAAGACACTGGTTGGGTTGCGCATCCGCCATATAGCCACCATGTTGAATTCTGTCATACCCTCTATTACCGCCCTCACCGCTTGTTTATGTGGTTCCCTAGTTGTTCCTGATCTGTCAACTTCCTCCACGAGTGATAGATTGAGATCTCCACCCCATATGAATTCCATGTCAGGTAGTTCTCTGAGGGTGCGCCATATATTGCAAAAGAATTTAGGATCATCTATATTTGGGCGATATGTGTTAATTAACGCCAGGTGATGCCCTCGTAAATGTCCCAGAACAATAATGTAACGGCCTTGCTCATCAGTTATGGTGCGTTCTATAATGAAGTTGACTCCCCTTTTTACTAAGAGGAGAACCCCCGTGAGTAAGAAGAGTATGAAGATGCTATGACTGGTTCGGCCCATTTATTGCCTATTGAATAATTATTAGCCTTGCTCAGGTGGGACTCTTGTAACAGAGCCACGTCTACCTGATGACGGTCTCAATAAGCAAATACTTGTCGTATTTTTGGGGGGTTATTTAACCCCCTAACGTTTCATGTTATGAATCTAATCTGAGGTGGTTTAATTGGGTATCACGTGATACACCCAGGTCTATAGAGTGTGGGAACAAATGGTGAGTTTCTTTTGTGTACATGTCGTGCAACACACATCAATACCACCATATGAGCAAATCTTGTTAACATTGTATTATACAGTTTGATGTACTTCAATAAGATCAGCCGTAAACAAACAAAACGTACCCGTAATCCCCCCACCCACTTCGGCATCCCAATTACGCCAAAGCCATACCCATATAACCAACAGTGCCATTGCACTAAACAGTGTGGGGAGCACCCTCTGGGAGGGCACTGAGTGCTCGTTTCAACATCTGTATAAAAACAGATGCGGCCGAGGTTCACATTTTGTGTGGTGTATAAACTAGTTAAAACCAGCACATCGGATTTCAGTGGATGTGTTCTTAACTTCCAGTTCCATAAATGGTGCCCCGTAATAGGGAGGGACTGATGATTTTTGGTATAAGCATCAGTGTGTTATGCAAACAAGACAACTAATCAAGCAAATTACTCGCAAGTTGTACATTATCTGCGCCATTATCAAATATCCACGTCACAGGAGCCAGGAGTCATTACGTGATATGTTATAGTTAGCTTCGCAAACATAACATGTGGCCAGTTGTTGACTGTAGGCATACCATGTAATGACAATCTTAAGGACTAGAGAGTGCGTAAGTTTAATAATCTCCCTCTTATGAGAGAGTACATGTGTGTGTCCAGTGTGTGGTGGCTAATTCTTTTATAGCATATTGCAGTCTCTAGTCACATATAGACTTTTGGGGATAGATCCCAATGGCGTAATAGCGCTGTACAGGCAAGGAAAGCCTTCAGATACAATACGTAACATGACAAGTGGTGAGAAATACCTACTTTGATCAAAGTTGCAGCGCACAGAAAATACATTATCACCTAGTGCCACCAATTCACTCTGAGTCCGGATCAGGCATAGGTACACGGTGGGTTTTTCGATTAGAAAACAATCCGGTGCAGCTTTGGGTGTTGGGACGATCTTCGGGCGCCCTTCGTGTGTGATGCGAAGTCTCGCTGGGTACAGCATGGCATATTCAATTCCCAGTTCCCTTAATTTCTTTTTGGAGGAGGCGAAGTCCTTGCGGGCCGTTTGCACCGCCATTGTGAAGTCTGGGTAGAAGGAGATATTTTTACCCTTGTAATTTATCTGTTGTTTCTCTCTCACCATGCGTATGGTTATGTCTCTGTCTCTATAATTTAGGATACGAGCAATTATGGGTCTTGGTGGGTTACCGGGGATTTGGGGAGGTGCAAGAGATCTGTGTGCTCATTCAACAACAAGCAGGTTAGAGAAGCTCTCAGTGCCAAAATGTCTCGCAGCATGTCCTCCACGTAGATTTTCATCCTACCCGTGTTGGTACTTTCTGGAATTCCAATTATGCACACATTACTATTTCGACGGGACCGAGCTTCCAAATCTTCATTTTTTTGTTGTATAACCACCAGTAGTTTATCCATCTCTGCACATTTGCGTGTCGTTGCACTAGATTCATCTTCGACCGCAGATATGCGCACTTCAAGGGGAATTAATTCTCCAACTTACAAAGTGCTAGGGGGCGGGTTTGCACAGTGGTTCATGGAGGGGGCGGGGCCTCCAGCGAGAGGCCAGCTTTGTTTTCTATTTTTTTTTTTAGTAGGGGGGCTGTGTGCTCCCCCTTCTTTGAGCATTTTTGTGGCCCTGGGGACCACATCCCCCATGGCCTGGCCCCTTTTTGGAAGAAAAAAAATGGGAACGGGGCCTCCTGAGGCCAATTTCAGCCCTGGGGACCCCATCCTCCGGGGCATGGCCTTCTTCTGTATATTTGGGAAGGGGGGCCATGTGGCCCCCCCTTCCCTAGACCACTATTGGCCACCAGGGACACCATCCCCAGGCCCGCCCTGCCGTTTATTTATTTTTCATTTAAATTGTAGGGGGTCCAAGTGGCCCTCCTCCCGGGCCACTTCTGGCCCCGGGGATCCAATCCCCCGGGGCCTGGCCTCACCGATGGGAACGGTGAGGGGAGCCCCAATGCCCCCACGGTCCCATCCAGCTCCCCGCCTCCTGCCGGAACTGGCACTGCTTTTGCACAAGGGGTGCTGCTGACATGCAGCTTCCCTTGCCCAAAAGCAATCTGCATTGGTTTTTGGAAGCGAGAGCAGGTTTCCTGCTCTCACGTCCAAAAACCAAAGCAGAGTTTGCTATGACCCGCCCTGTCATAGCAAACAGCAATGTCCTGGGGGTTGGGCACCTTGGTGCATTACCGGAGCCGGCCCTGGGGGTTGGCGGTACCCAGGGCCATCAAGGGCACCAGGAGGGGGTCGTCCCCAGGGCCCGGGGGTCCACAATGGACCCCCGCATTTGAATATTTAGTGCCTCGGGGAGGAGGTAGTCTGGGGCAGTGTGGGGGGGCAGGAGCCCCCCACACTTCTTTATTGTAATTTAAGCCCTGGGGAGGTGGCAGTCCCCTGGGCAGCGTGGGGAGGGCTGCGAGCCCCCTGCACATAATGAATAAAGCTCCAGGGAGGTAGTCCCCTGATAATTAATTACACATTGCCCCCAGGACCTGGCCCACCCAGGGTCTTACACATAATGAAGTGCGGGAGCCCACGCTTTTTTTTCTTGGTCGGATTTGCGCTCCCAGCGCGAATTCAGCTGCTTTAACAAAAAATATGCTTTTTTTTGGGCCTCGGGGTCCTTGCCCCCTTTTCTTGTTTGTTAACCTTTTTTCCACTGTTTTCTTGTGACTCGGGTAGCAAATCAGAGTGAAGCTCGTGCCCGGTACGGTTCGCGAATCCTCCTCGGTGCTCAGATATATACATTTTTATTTTTTAAATTGCTTTGGAAAAGCTGAACAGATTTACACAATTTTTTTAAAAAGCATGCTTTCTAGACTAAGACCTGTAGCCTGTTTCAAAATTCCTATGGAAATTAACATGGAGAAAACATGTTTCGGAACCCCCTTTTTTCTCAGCCCCTGCTTGCCGAATCACCCCCAAACTTTTAAGACAGGAGCTGACCTGAGTGAACCATTAGTTTTGAAAACTTCGCAAAGATTCGTCAAACGGCACCAAAGATATTGGCAAATCAAAAAACGCTTTTCCTATGGATAATAGGTCCTAACTATAACTACCTACTGGCATCTGCCAGTAGGTAATATATATATCTATATAATGCAAAGGTTCTTTTCCTGCTGAGCTCAGGTTCATTTAGTGACTTTAAGGGTTCACCCTGATAAGGGTTGTGACTGTTCCTTGGGGTGGGTAGTCATCCACACCGAATAATACATTCAAACGAAACACAAATGACCTTTTAAAATACTGGTACAGAATCCAACTGGCACCACCCTTATGAAATGTACTTCCTTTTCAGCTCATGGACAGTATCTTGACCCTTTGGCTATACTCTATAGGTCATCATCACGTTAGATAAGGGGCATGGGGCACCTCTATTGCTGTGACAGTACTTGCCAGAGGTTATAAAATGTAATAAGTAGAATCTGGTAAAAGCTGACCCTCTGAAGGAATGAGAGGAATCAACCACTTGTGGTCAGTGCTGATCTATTGCCTGAGTTCATGGCAAAATGCTTTTTCATGCTGAAAAATTCACTTTTGGCGGTGTATGCTACCTTCACTTATACATCACTAAGGCACTGGACATGAGAGTTTGTGATAATAGAGGACACCAACTCTTGCATGCCCTGTGCAGCCAATATGCTCTTTTGCTGAATTTCTCCAACCAGAACAGGCAGTAGGAAAGCACCAGACATGCCGGCCAATCTCCTTCTCTTGAGCCGGTGGAGCTGTGCCCTAAACAGAATGGCAGGGTGAGCAAAATAGCAATGAACTTAGGCCCAGATCTCTTTACTGGAGTGAATGTATAACATTGTTCTGCATTCTGTCCATCAACTGTTGTTTTTGCATTTGTCACCCGGAGTGGGACAGGTATGCCCAGTTGTGGGTCCCGGGCTTTCCATACCACTGGAGTCAAACTATCCTGGCTGCTGAGGGGTGAAACCCTGAAAGCGGTCCTAGGATGCTTGTTTCCAGTCCAGGGAGGACCTGGCCTGGCAGTTCGGGCTGGACTGTTCCCATTGGGCACAGTTTTTGCATATGGGTGGATTCAAACTGGAATGACATGGTGAGCAAAATAACAATGGATTTAGGCCAAGATTTCTGTACCAGGGTGAATGTATGACATTGTTCTGCATTCTGTCCATCAATTGTTGTTTTTTCTAAACAGAATCGAGGCAATCTTGATAGACAATTGTCCAAGTGCTATTCGAAAATATAAGTCATGCCAGTCAAGTTACGGAAAACCTTAAAATACTAAGGGGCATATTTACAAGGAAATTACAGAGGTCAGAACTGTGGCAAATTTTGCAGCGCTACGCTCCACCAAATCCAAAACTATAGTGCAAGGGTGCCTGTGTTGCAAGCAATGATTGTTTATGTGCAGGAAGGAGTCCCTTCCTGCACATAAACAATCAATAATGGTGATTTGCTGCTTTAATGTGTGCTTTTCTAAAGCCTGGTATTGCATGGCGTTCGTTTTTGGCTCTGCCTCAGATTTACACCTCCTTGTAAATCTGGCGCAGCATCAGAAAGCAGTGGGTGCTGCCGGGGAATGCCCACAGCAACACCCTTTGCATGCCGCTTTACTGCAGATAACTGAGTGAAAGTGTACCATATTTACAAAGTGGCATTAAGCCTAACTCCACTTTGTAAATAAGGAGCAGGGCATTGCGCCACAGGAACATAAAAAAAGTGATGTTTCGGTGGCGCAAGCCCCTTGTAAATATGCCCTTAATTTTACAAGAAGTGACAATCTTCAAAATGGCTGATTTTAAATATATCATTATTGCCAATGACCCCATATCTTCTGTAAAATGTTTGTACAGTACTCTTATTATTTTTTTCCAAGCCAATAGTTCTTCTCATAGTGGGATGTTTGAGTCCATGCTAACAATTTTCCAATGAAAACTATTAATCCCAGAGAGCAAAGCGCTGTTGGCTTAAAAACCAGGCCTAACTTTAACTGTTATGTGTGACATTGGTCTACCTGGCACCTTATTCAATTGCTACATGCAGGAGAGCAAAGCAAAATAACAATTATCAGTGTGATATAATGCAGGATTTATAACGCAACATGCCCCTATGTCACGCCGCATCTATTATCAATGCAACATCTTCAATGTTCCTCCATACATTATGAAGATTCGTCTAATATCAGAGCCAGGATCAATGAAAAGAGAACCCTGGAGGGCACTGGCGTAACGAAACTCGAGGGGGTCTCCCTGCAAGGCATGTGGAGGGGCACTCTCCGGGCTCAATCAGAGTGCTGTGCTGAGGGGGCCCCACACACCGCGGGGGCCTGTGTTACGCCCCTGCTGCAGGGCGAACCAGCAGCATTCGTTGTTAAACATGAAAGATCTAGTCCCATTTCAAAGTCATAAACCTTTCATGATTCGAACACTGCTTTGACCAATAAAACATACCATTACAGTGGCTAATGCATCCTCCAAGAGGCACACTGCCGCATTCTCCATTACATTAGCTTTTCTTTCCAACAAATTGTGCAAGTAAGCACATGCAAAGCAGCGAGCAGCTCCATTAAATTGATCAGGCTCGACTCAAATGATGCAATTCTGCCTTGACAGTGACAATTTCTAGTTAAAACGAAATTACTGTTTTAGTTGGGGAACGTCAACAAGTGTCCGGAGCTGTAATTATCGCTGGTGAGGAAAGCGAATTGAAAATAACCGTGGGCAGCCAGTTAGCCAAGAATCGTGCCTTCTTCCAAAGAGTTCATCTGACAAGCTGCAGACATCCATTAGTCCTTCTAGGGGCAGCTCCTCCGCTATGGCGGAGGAGCGTTGCCCCACTGCTTTTCAGCAGTGAGAAACTTACAGTTATTGTCATTTTATGTTTCGTGTCCTGCTGCTTTGCAGCGGGCGGGTGGCCATGACCGCTCTGCTCTCTGAGCAGAGCAGGGGAGGAGTGTTTTGCCCACTCCTAAGTGCACAATGACCGTTTGGTCAGCCCGCTCGGGCCGCACAAACCATTCATGGGCACTTCCCTGTTCTCCATGCAGGCTGCCTTACAGCCTGTATGGAGAACATGCTCACCCATACAGCCCCTGGCTAAGCGCAGTGTCATGGCGCTCAGACCAATCATAACTCTGCATTGTAATTGGCTTAGGGGAGGGAGCCTGACTGCCTGCTTCCTATTCTTGTTGGAGGCAGGCGAGCAGGATCGGAGAAGACGCGGGGCCCGGCCTCAAGGTAAACTTTTATGTTTTTTTATTTCCGACCCCCCCTTCCCTTGAATGACACCTGGCCCCCACCCACCCCAGCGCCTGCCCCGCCACCCGTGAGCCATGCCGCCTGCGACTGACTCCTTCCGCTGGTAAAAAGAACACATACTATGGAAGTGATTGTATAGTTTGACTACAAGAAGCCTATTTACTCTGGGGTTCTAATCACCACCATAAAAGCCCCACTTTTACTAAAGGTTTGCATGGGTTTTCCTACATCATAGCACAACACAAAAGATAGCTCGTATTCGCATACCATTGCAATGACCTGAGTTCACAACAACACAATTAAGTTTCATTGCGTGAGTGTTCGCTTACACTTTAGTAAATGTGGACCTACGTGTTAAAATGGTGTGCTATATCGGTTCATTTATTGTCACAGTCAGTACTGGTCTATAAAAGAGAAAATTAAGGGTTGAGTTGTGTCTCCATAGAAAAAAACTTGAATATTGATGGCTATTGCTGTAAATCAGCAGCGGCTGTCGCAAAAAGATATGGAGCAAAATAAAACACGCTTGCGGTACTGAAATGTCCAAATTAAAATAGAGTTTCACATAAATAATTCTCATCAATAACATTTACCACAATATCATCCTGTCGGAATTAATAAGAGAAAATCTACACCCAATGCGGCAATATTTAGGGCACAAGACGTCTGTCACATGATACTTTGCTAACAATATTCTGACATACGACTGTCCTTCATATCACCTTGTTGCACACTAGCCCTGCAAACTACAGGAGGTTACTCAAGTCCTGCATCAGTACATACTGGTCAATGCACAGACAGTACACATCAAAAAACCCAGAGCAAGACAGTCCTCAAACCACAACCCTTTCCCACAAGGTTCGTTTACACAGCTGTTAGGAAACAGTCCCACACTAATCTTTATTCTTGGACCATTATCGTGTTACACCTATCTCATTCTAATCAATCCCACAAGAAGGTTGCATTCACACCTCTATCACTTCCAGTCAATTTACAGTTGGCTTCTCCCGCGCTTCAACATTTGATCACATGCTTGGGCAAGCTAGCAATGTCGCTTGATAGCTAAACTTCCATTACTGCAACCTTCTGCATGCTTTCAGTCGTTCAAGGGAGAGGCAAGAAAGTTGAAGAAAATGTATTTTGAAAGGATTTTGTAAAAGCAGTGAGGCTAACTGTCTATATTCTCTACAGTTTTACAGATTTTCTTCACAAATTAAGCAAGACAAACGCCTTTATGTTTTGCTTGCCCTCAAACTTTCACTATGGATGGTTGACTTTTATTTGATCTGACCCTCGCCCAGAGCTTTCGATTTTATGAAAGTTTTATGCATAGTTCCATTGTTGACTTATGTCACAAATAGCTTTTAAAATTTAGTTCTGAATGCTCTTTTTGATTTTCCTAAAGCCGTAGGCCTCCAAATAAAGGAGAGGGTCAAAATAATTTTTGCTTCAAACATAGGAAGGAGGGTTGAATAAAAAGGTGCCTTAACATGGGTACTATATGCAATTATCTAATGCTTCAAGTCTGGATTCTTATTCAACCTGGTTTATCAACCCTCAGCACAGATTTTATTTGACAAGGCTAAGGGTAAGGGGTCTGGTATGATGTAGGGCGGATCACCACTGCCTGCATGGCGGTGGCGATCCGCCCTACATCATGCCCCGCCTGCCACCCATTTCCCCCCCCCATATTAGTATGGCGGGGGGGACGCCGGCAGACGGAAAGACCGTACGCCGGTTTTCTGCCGGTCGACTAGTCGTCTGGGCGGAAAAGGGTCTGGGTATGGTGGCGGTGTCTGCCAGACACCGCCATCCATATTAGCATGGGAGTGGGAAGCAGCCTTTCCGTGGCGGCAACGCCGCCATGGAAAGGAATACGGATTTTGCTTTCGGGGGCCCGTTGTGGGCCCCCAGGCTATTGGGGGAGTGGGGGGGCACCCTACATTGTCACGGACAAGGTGGTAGGCACCACACGGTGCCTGTCACCTTGTGCATGACAATGCACATTGTGCATTCCCAGCATTGTAGCGGACGGTGCTGTGAGCACCGCCCACCACAATGCTGAGAATAGAGGATGCCACCACCACCGTGGCGGTGGCATCCTAATTGCAGGTGTGGGACCGCCGCACCACTGGCGGCCGGTCCCAGCACCGCTAGGGTGGCGGGCAGACTGACATCCTAATAGGCCCCTAAATATTGTCCATAACCTAGTTGCCTTTCACTTGGCCGGCTCTCGGGCCACCTTTTTCTCTTGTTGCCCATGTGATGCCGTCTCTTCACAATCAACTGGGCTTTTTATATTATTTGGAATCTGTATCGCTCATTAAGAGTTTAGTTGTTACGTCCTATTTTTATTGCAGAAGCACTTTACTTCATATAAAAATGGTTTGAGGTAGTTGCAATCTTTAGCTACTCCTGAAATCTGCTTTTCTGTACTCAGTTACATTACTGCTGCTATAAAGTTAAGAAACAATTCTGAGTCTTAATTTTACAATTGTATTGTCCTAAAATGTTGTAGTTTCTATGATTTGCTACACTTTTTCTATTTCACTGATGTTTTTACTGAGAATGGGAAGAATGTATTTATTTTGTGATTTTATGCTTTTAATTAGGCTGAATAAGGTTCTTTTTTTGATTGAGTGATTGCATAATTAACTTCCTTATAGGGGCTCACGCCCAGCTCCCTTGATCCATTGGTTTGTTGTTGTTCCATTCACATGTTTCTCACATCCTCTACAGCATGGAGCTAAGGGTCAGCTAACATCAACCATTGGCTACCTTCACGGTGAGTGACAGCATTCTACTCTTTCACAAGGAGCACATACACACACACATTAGTTCCCTTCAATGACTGAGCTACAATTGCTATTCATGCCTTTTGAGACCACAAACCATATTTGCCTTTAGCCAATGTTTTTATTTGTTTCCTAATGGCGAGGGACCAGTCGGTCTCCCAACAATAAAGTTGTACAAAATGCATGAAAAAACTAGCATTGACAAAGCCAATAGGCTGCCAGCCAATGCTATGCCTAATGACTTTGCCCATGCTTGTATTTCCTTTAGCTGTATCATAAAAATACAGGGAGCGAAATAAAGAGACAGACTTTGTCAGGGAATACTCTTATCCAGTGGTATTTCAGTCGAATTTCAGGTGCAATGGCAGTATGTACCAACTTTTGCTACTCCAAATATTGAAGGATTTGCTTATAATTGGAAAATGTAATTTCTGACTCAGAAGCAACCCAAATAGTACTCGGGTTTTCAGACGAGGAAAACACAAAATATTTGTAACTACAGTGTGATTGTGGTTGCTTTGAAATGGCGGTCCAGATGCCAACGTGGCACACAAGGAATTCAATTAGGAGCAGCCAGCTGCTACCACTGGCTTGCTACCCTCGCTATCTCTAATCTCAGGGGTCACGAAGACAGGGACAGAAACATACAGATGGCTCCAACAGCCATATGTGCTGTCTGTGGCTTCCTTTCTGTGCAATTCCTCTCGCCTTGCAGCAGGCTGGTGAGGGTCTTAATGTGGACTAATAGGTCAACGGGATGATGTCCTCGACTGTTGAATGGAGTGTGAGGTCTATCCGCTGCTCCTGGCATTGTGGTGCATCAACATCCATGCCTGCACATCCAACACAGGTCACAGTGAGTCCAGCAAACCTACTTCACTCCCTTCTAAGACAATGCCCAGCTGATATCTGGGTCTCTACAGGTGCACGTGGAGGTCAAAGGCTTATAATAGCTTGATTTCATGCTGTATCACGCCAGGCCCATTCAAATAAATTAATGATGCAAAAGAAGGTCTTCAGGTGGAAATAACAAGCAACGCACTACGACAACAGCCTCATTGCACTAGTTTACACTGAAGTGCCTACATCGCCTGCATCGGGTGCAGACCCGGGCAGTGCACGCAGCTGCACAGCCATAAACACTGCAGCGAGAAGCAGAGTGGTTGTAAATCCCTGCTCTGTATTTGTCAGCATAAAAACTTCTAATAGAGTGTGCTACAAAAGGAGTCACAAAAGCATCAGCAGCCCATGTGTGAGAGCAAAGAGGCCCTAGAGCACAAAAAAGCACAAATAGGCACCAGGTCATTTTTAATGAAATGTTTGGCACCAAGGACTTCAATTTTGAATCAGTAGCTCATTATTTTGTTAGACAGGTTTCTAGAGATGTGTGAAAGCAACAAAGAAGGCATACGAGACTGAGCCGGATAAGGTACATGGATGTTTAAAAGATAACTTTTTATATCAGCAATAAAAAGAGGAAAATGTGCTACCAAATTATTTTCCCATGACTGTCCGAGTAACTGGAAAATAGGACAGAAGAACGTTTATTTGTTGTTGTAATCCTTCATATTATTTAATTTAAGTGATTAGTGGTTGCTTTGGTTCTGAATCACATATAGAACACCAAGCATTTGTTGTATCATATGGTTTAAATTAGAAAGGGCTCGCTAAATTAGCCAGGTTTTTAGGTATGTCTTAATCAATTTGCCAGCTAAATAATAAGAGATAATTTAAGAATTGACCACACTAGACGTCCTCTCACAAATGCCTGAGATGTATTTCTCAATTGCAAAGAAATTAAAATACTTTTTCGGTGTTTACAAATAATTTAATTCAATAGTTAAGTTGAAAGGATGTTGTTACATGATTATAATGTAACTTTTAGTGAAAATCTTACAAGTAATATAAACATGTTTATCAAAATGCAATTAAATGTTAACATGTTAGCAATGTATTGTGATATCTTAAGCATGTCTATGGGGAAAGGTTTAGGTTTATTACATTTGATTTTAAATTTTGATTTGATATTTGTTTGTACTGTGCAAACGGATGACGCAACTCCCTTTGCGTGTTCGAATTGTTGACTGTGCCCATGTTGAAACATAAGGAACTTAAACATGGGGCTTATTCACAGAGTTCCTGGTATTCCTAAAAAAGAACAGAAACCTTGACGAACGGTCCTTCAAGAAAGTCCAAATTATTGAACATTACTATGGACACTTGGCAAACTTAAAAAAAAGTTACACTGTTACTAGTGAAACCCCAGGAAAGACTAAGGGGCATATTAACAATGCAGCAATAAAAAATTATCGCCGATATTGCGGCCGTTTTCGGCCGAAAAGCGGCGATAATGTTATCGCCTTATCAGCAAAGACACGCTATTGCGTGTTTTGCTGATTTTGCTCCCGTCTCCAGCACGCCTAACTTAGCATTGCTAATGAGATGCAAAGTAGGCGTGTCTGTGGAAACAACATGGGTAAATATTGCGAAGGCAGCTTCGCAATATTTACAATGCGGGGAAGCGATTATTTTAATTGCGCTAAGTAAGCCTTAACACAGGAATTTAACGTCTGTTAAATTCCTGACTAAGGCATACCTAACATGGGAGGTGGCTTCATGTGATATGGCCACAGGGTCATATCATCAAGCATATTACCATTTTACATGGAACATTGTTGGAAAACCAGCGATGTTCCATGGAAAAGGGCGCTGGAATATACATCACCATGGCGCTAAGCGTTGTTAATACAACGCTAGCCTGGCGAAATATTCCAACAATAGAAAAAAATGCGGTATACAAGGTCCGCGATAATTATCGCTGCCTATTGCAAATATGCCCCTAAGAGCTTTGATCATCACTTTTGTTAATCATAGGACCTGCTGTGGGATTTGATGATTTGTGGATTTAGACACAATTTTGAATTGCCTTCCTGGGTCACTGCATTGAAACTCTTTTGGGCATGCTTAAATAAGTCATCATAACATATGCACTAACTGCACATATTTTGCAACCTCAGCTCACATTCAGTTACTTAACTTGCATTTTGTCTCTTTTGTAAATCATATTTTTCATCTAAGATAATGGATAAAATACACATCTTCAAATTCCATCAGGAGAAATCTTTAGAAATTACCAATTGAACCATTGGCTCATATCATAGATCGTTTTCACATGACATATTTTTCGAATTCAAATTGGTCAACAATTAAATGGCCCACAAATGAGAACTGATCCTTATCATTCTGCATTTCATAAGAGAGTCTGAATTCATTTTGATGTTTTTTTAGTGGTGTGTTGAGATGCCTTAAAGTCTAGTTGAAAACAAATTAGGAGAAGTCTACATATTCCTGTTGGGGTAGTTGGAATTTAAGCTGTTTTCATAAGGAGTATTAAAGGATTAAACCAAGGAGATGTGAGATATATATTTGAGTGCTCAAGAGGCCAATGTGATGCCAAGTGTTTCTTAAATTTGAATGGGAACAGAAATACTTACATTTACTAACAAACTTAAGAAACGCACAAGTTTAACTTTTTATCATTTAGAGTTTCTTTTGGGATGTTTACCTATCTTATTTAAGTTATCATATCTCTTTAGTAATGGGCCTGGTCTATAGAACATGCACAAAAGATATTATTTTCACTGCAAGATAGTTTATTACATAAAGTTATTCTTATCTTTGATTCCCTATGTATATCTTTTCAAGAATTCAGGGGTTCCCTACATTTCAATGCTACAAGCACATATGATCATGCACACCCTATACTGGAGTTTATTGCTTCATATACAACAAGAATAATGAATTAGAATGCCATCCCTGATCTCTGGCCACATTGAAATACCTTTTATCTGCTCATGCATTCCATATACATTTCTAAGGTTTTAGGAATAATGCCAGTTGCACCATCTTCTGGGAGTGGAAGGTTGAGAACACCCAAGGCTGAAAGTTGTGATCTCTTTCAAGGACAGGAGGTCAGGGACAATTAAGAGCAGCTATTAGCCCCACTCAGTTTTCCAGGTCTGCTGATACCCTTTTCTGCTTCTAAAGAGCATACATGCTATCTCACTCAACCTTCTGGCATATGTGATTGAGATTAGAAAAACATAACGCAGAAAACATTATATCCATTGATACAAATGGTTCACAGAGATGTTATCGGAGGCACCTTAGAATTAATTGAAGGTCTTCAGATGAAAGTGTTTTACCTGGAGAGTGGACAACAATAAAACCGTTCAATCTGCTTGCTTTTACAGCAGCTGGACCCCAGTGCTTCATTTAGGAAGGGGTGTCAGGTCTACTCGATGGTGCATGCAAGTGTCCTAAAAGAGCTGTAATTCCGAACACTTCTGTTCAACTTTGAAGCCAACAGCTGTACTGACTTGACATTTTTGACTCCATTTTGGCTTGGGAAGAGGAAAAGGAGACAGGCCCAATTCACAAAGATAAGACCTGTAGTCTAAGTTTACCTTTGCAAAATGAGCTCTAAGACTTCAGGTCTAAGTTTACTTTTGTGAACTGGGTCCTCAGTCTGCACATTATCACTCTTCATATTAATCACCAATCCCTGCTGTGGCTAGCATGATAGCTTAGTGGATTTATGCATCTTCTGTTGGGCCCATCCAGCACTGAGTTGTTGAGTGAGGGTTGATGGGTGAGGTTGATTAAGCTGTGCACCAATGCCATTGATGTGGATAATAGTGAAACATGTTATTACTGAGTTCAGACTGGGAACTGACGGACCATTTGTTAAAAAGGGGGTCTCTCCTCTGCAGGTTGATACCCTGTCAAGTACGGACCCTTCTTCCAAGTCAGGATAAGGAAGTTACACTTCTAAATAAAAAACTGCTTCCCTCCTTGGTAGCTTGGCACGAGCAGGCAGGCTTATCTCAGAGGCAGTGTGTAAAGCATTTTGCACATAACAAACAGTGATACAGTGAAAACACTACAAAAGGACACCACAACAGTTTTAGAAAAATAGCCAATATTTATCTGTGTAAAACAAGACCAAAAAGATAAGAATCCAACATACAGTTCTTCAAAAATCTCATTAAGCAAAAATAGACTTTTAAAAACAGTTCCTTGATGTCGATGGGCTTTCACAGCATTCTGACCACACAAATCCAACAGTTCTGCCTGACCGCAGTATCGCAGGCCAGCTATGGTGTTGGGAAGACCCGCAAAACAGTCCCTTTAGAAATGCAGGGAGTCAAGGACCTTGCAATGAGCTCTGAAGAGCTGGCGTTGGCAGGCGTTGATTGAGGAGGTCGATGTAGGAGTCGTCAGGCCCTCGAAGTCACACGCAAAGCAGGTTGAACTCCGTTTGGTTGAAGGGGGGAGCGCCCATGGGTGTCAGAGCTGTGGTGTGATGTGCAGCAGTGCAGCATGGTGCCCTCAGGTCACGGCGCAGGCAGTGGGTGTGTGACAGCATCCAGCAGCATTGTGGAGACCAAGGCTGCGGTGCGAAATGGGACGGTGCTCTTTGCTGTGCTGGCAGGTCACGGTGCAAGCAGCGTCGTCGTCGTTGCTGAAGCGCTGTCATTGGTAGAACAATGGGGCATTTCTGTGTGCGGGGCCCACAGGTCAGGGTGCAGGCGGCGGCATCGGTTAATGAACTAGAGTCGATGGCACTGGTGTTGGTGGGCCAAGACTGTGGTGCGGGACAGAGCAGTGCATCATGTAACTTAAGAGCGGTGCCCCCAAAACACGGTGTAGGCAGCGGCGTCAATGTCAGCTTGGAGCGGTGGTGGTGGTGAGACCAGGGCTGTGGTGTGAGGTGGACAGACAGGGCGATGTGTTCACCACGAGCGGTGTCCATGGGTCACGGTGCCAGCAGTGGCGTCAGTGATGGCATCGCATCATCATCAGGAATACCAGGGCAGCGGTGTGAAGTGAGGCAGTGTGGAATGCGGTGCCCACAGGTCACGGTGCAAGCAGTAGCTCGGTGGTGGCATCGGACAGCGTTGACGGTGAGACCCAGTTTGTGGGGCGAAGTGCGGTGGTGCCCTTTGCGGCACCTTCAGGTTAAGGAGCTGACAGCTGCATCGTTGACGGTGTTGGGTTACCTTTTTCCTCTGTGGCAGCTGAAACATCCAGTTGCAGAAGCTGGTGCCCAGAAGATGTTGATGTCTTTGATTTCCCTTAGACTTCCAACAGGAGGCAAGCTCTACATCAAGCCCTTGGAGATACTTAGGATGCAGAAAGCACAGTCCTTTCCCTGCCCAAGACAGAAGCAGCAACTGCAGGCCAACCCAACAAAGCACAACAGCAAAGGGGCAAGACACCTCCTGGCAGCTCTTCCAGCTCTTTTTCCTGGCAGGTTCCTTAGTTCAGCAGAAATCTAATATTTTTGGGTCAGGGCCCCAATATTTATACCACATTTTCCTTTAAAGTTGGTATAAACAAAGTTCCTCTGCCACACATAAACCGGTTCAGCCTGGCTCAGGCCAGGTTCACCACAGGAGGCGGAGACAGATTTGCCACAGTCTATTCAGATTCAAGCAACAACTCCTGCCGCTACTCTAAATGCAGCCAGGACTATTCAGCCTGGTTATGAGTCAAAAAAGGAAAGTCAGGACACACCTCAACCCCTGTGTCTGTCTAGTGTGAATGCCCATCCCTTGTTCCTCTCACTCCAAATCCAGACAGGTAACACACAAAAGGCAGAGGCACACAGGATGGTTAAGCAAAAAAATGCCCACTTTCTAAAAGTGTAATTTTCAAACACACAATATAAAAGTAATCTTTACTAAAAGATGTAGCTTTAAATTCTGAGTTCAGGAAGCCTAAACTCAATTTTTCTATCTTATCCCAATGGAAAGTTATGCTTGTAAGATGTAACAAAGCAACTCCCATGTCAGCCTATGGGACAGATAGCCTTGCAATATTGAAAAACGAAATGCACAGTATTTCACTATCAGGACATGTAACACACACCAGTAAATGTCAATCTTTCACACACACTGTACCCAGCCCATAGGGGTATCTAGGGCCTATATGTGAGAAAAGGGACAGTTGCAGCTTGGCAAGTGCGTGCACTTGCTAGGTTGACATGGCAGTTAAAAAACTGCACACAGACACTACAGTGGCAGGTCTGAGAATCCTTTGAAAGGCAACATTTGCAGGTGGCACACTTAGTGCTGCAGGCCCAATAGCAGCATTTGATTTACAGGCCCTGGGCATGAACAGTGCACTGTACTAGGGACTTACTAGTAAATCAAATGACCAATCATGGAACCCCAATCACAACACAATTTATATGGAGAACATATGCACGTTAGCAGTGGTAACGTGCCCAGAGTCCTAAAACCAACAAAAACAAGGTCAAAAACAGGAGACCAAAAAGCAAAAAGGCTGATGGTAAATCTGCTGAAAAAGCCAACTCTAGCACCCTTCCTCGCTTAATATTAACAAAAGTGTATTCTGTATTAATCACATTTTGATTACTATTTTGTTTCCATTCAACCTTTAATGTAAGTACTATTGATCTGGTCACCAGCTACTTTATTACATAATCTTTCCTGTTTAGCTGGAGGCCAACAACATACAAGGAAACCTATACACACCAGCCCCACTCCCACCCTCCTCCTGTGATAAGATTTTCCACCCGCTGCTGGTACTCACCCTGGACATCCGAGCTGGACAGACGCTGTGGGACTTGACGCACTCAGCTCTGATGTCCATCGGGAAGTGGATGAGTTTGTGTGTCATGCCGATGGTGGGAGAGCCATCAAAACACTGGCCAAAACGCAGGCTGGTGCTTCAGTGACAGACGTGATATTCAGAAGCCTGATTACCCCATCGCTGATGGGAGAGTACTGCCAAGAGGATAGCTCAGTGGGTTGAACACCTGCTGCAGAGATATCTGTGTGCACCCTAACGCTCACAACTTTGTATGCTTGCAGGGCTCTGTTGGTGCTTCCACCTTTAGGATTGCTGAATCAAATACTGAGGGCCCAATTCATAATGGCAAACTTAGACAGACACAAAGTCTAAGCTTAGACCTGAAGCCTAAGTTTGCCTTTGTGAACCAGGCCCATAATGTTTTACCATACTAAAGAGGATAAAACAGACAGTGCACCAATAGATTTACAAATGCTTAAAAATCCTGATTGATCAGTACATGAAGGAGAAACTTAAAATATGAGAATGTATTATTCTCTCTATTCCCACGTCTTGGCTTTAGCAATGTCTTCATTCGCAAAATATTACTCGTTTACACTCTCCCCACTGCCCGCCTTCGAATCAATGGTCAAGTTTCTGATCCCATTCCT
The DNA here is from genome assembly GCF_964204655.1 of Triturus cristatus. NCBI lineage: Eukaryota > Metazoa > Chordata > Amphibia > Caudata > Salamandridae > Triturus > Triturus cristatus. The sequence continues at coordinate 683,239,508 of NC_140586.1, read as the reverse complement.
ATTGGGCGAGGCACCCGCCAGGGGTGCCCGCTTTCCCCTATGCTCTTTGCCATCCCAATGGAGCCCTTAGCGGCTAGACTTCGGCAACATCATAGTCAGAGGGGCATTGCCTTTGCGGCCCACACCCTCTTGGTCTTGATGGAGCAGGTAAAACAAAATTTGTATACCTCCTCTAATTTGCATGAAATTAATTACGTTATCATTCTAAAAATTAATTTACATAACATGTTTGCAATAGAAGTAGTAGCAATCAATATTTGCACCTTGATAAACATGAATACACGAGGGACTGAATTGCTGATTGCATGGCTAAATTAAATAATTAACAATGGTATGCAAACTAACCTTAGAATGTGGTGAAATAGTAAAATTACATGATTTATATTGCTTTGTGATTGTATTGTGGCTTAAAGTTATCGTATGGTAAGCATTATCGCTTTAAATGTCGCTGCAGCTAGGAAAATACTAATATATAATGGAATTAGTGCGGGTTTGAACATTAGAATCTTCATTTCTACATATTAATTGCTGCTATGTCTATTTTCGCTTAGTTAATGTTCGGGCTTACTAAGCCGCAGTACCCAAGATGGCGTTCTCTGAAGCAGATGCCACCATGTGCACACGATGATTTCTGCGCATGCCCAGATGGCTCTTGAGATCACGAGGTGATTTGAACTCCTGACATCGTGTTCCTTGCCAAGGTCGATTTGTTGGGAACTTGACCGCAAGCCAGAAGATGATCGAATGAGAAACTTGGGAGAAGACAAAGGATGAACCTGTCAATAGGACCCTTTTGCCTTGAAGAGATACATTTGCCGTTCCCGCCTGAGAAACTGAAAAATAACTTTCAATTTGTGACCCCTTGTGCCAAGTCACCATGAAGAACCATTTTGCGCTGGGTTTAATGCAATGAACTATTGATAACCCAGAACTGTCCAATCAGAACATTTGGTCAGCCCCTAAAGTTGCCATATCTTGTAAGAAGTAAGGGGAAAAAAGGGTATAAGAACCCTTCATCAGTCATTATTGAGTTGTTGCTGTTGTTGGTGAAGTTGGAGTTGCGGTTGCGTTTAATTTTCCTTGAGAAGTAGTTCTTGTTGGGTGGTTGTTCCTTTTTCAAAATTCTAAAATTTATTCTATGCTGTCAGTCTGAGTGTGGAATTGATTTATGCATCCGGATTGATGTATGGACTTTGCTGAGTATCTGAACTTTATTACGCCGCATCCTGTAATTTGCACGATGGTTTAATCTTTTCATGAGGGTCAGGCTGTCTTTCCCGAGGGAGTCTCCACCTGAGAATGCAAATAATTCCCTATTTGATCTGAAGCTATCATCATCTGTCTATTGGTAAATGATTTACTGCATTTTTGTTAAATCTATGTCTAAGAGTAAATGTTTATTTTCTCTTTAATAAATCTAAAATTAAAATAATGAGCTGTAATCAATAAATGTAAGATTTAAAAGTTTGATTAATGTTTAGATAAACAAAACTGAAATAATAAGAAATTAGTTTATGGTTCTTAAATTTATTACTGAAAATATCAAATGTTTCCTAGGCTTTAATTGTGTTTTAGCTGGTTCTAATTCACCATCACCCAGTCCAGCTAGTTGGTCCATCGACCAACCAGTGGAGTGCCTTGATGATAAAGTCAGGATTCAGAAGACTATATATAGAATGTATATATATAATTTAGTAGAAAATTAGTCCTGATAGATAATAAGGTACCCACTTGGTCCAGCAGCCTTTCTCCTGTGTACAGATTCGAGTGAGTTGTGTGAATGAGAAGAGTGTTGGTGTTATGGGCCCCACCAATGGATGAATGTATGAATGAACTGTTGTGATTGAGAATCTATGACATAAGGAGATTATGTAAATGTTGTCCTCCGCGCTGGATCAGTCTCCATGAACGCGGACGATATTATGCTCTATGTCCGCCACCCCCAAGAAAATCTCATCCCCCTGGTATGCGAGATCATACGGTTTGGTGGATACTCCGGTATCCAGGTGAACTGGAGTAAGTAAGTCCTATTTGCTCTCACCGATGACTCTACGCCCTTCGCCCCAGACTACCCTTTTGTTTGGGCATCTGGTCCCACTCGCTATCTAGGTATCTGGCTTAGCAGGGACGTTGATGACCTTTGGAGGGCTAACTTTGGTCGTGCGGTGGACTGGCTCGAGTCCAAAATACCCCAATGGACCCGGCTTCCTCTGTCGGTGGCTGGTCGCATAGCCATTGCCAAGATTGTGGTCCTCCCAAAATTCCTTTATCTTTTCCTGAATGTCCCAGTTCCCCTAACTGCACACTTTTTTCATAGGACCCGCTCGCTGATCATCCCTCTCATCTGGGCTGGTAGACAACCCAGGATTGCTTTTGACACTCTCACCCTGCCTATGTCATGTGGTGGCATGGGCGCTCCCAACTTTAAGCTTTATGTCTTATGTGCTCAGGCCCGTTTCTTGCACTTTTGGATTCACCCCACTCCTTTCCAGCCGCATGTTGCAGTTGAAGCTGATCTCACAGGCCCTTGGCAGCTAGACACAGCTCTGTGTGCTCCAGCCAAATTCCGATGCACTGAAATAGACACGGTCGAGACCATGCGCTGGGCCTGGGATGGATTCTCCGTAAGACCGATGCTCCGATGCTATCGGCTAACCCGATGCTGATCGTTCGACATCCTGCCTTCACTCCTCTCCAGCCCTCCGGTATGGCTAAACATGCCACCCGCCTGGGGCTGGCAACATTGGCAGATCTCTACCCTGGGAACACATTCTATTCTCCCCCTGCCGCCTCTGGTCCCATGGATACTTTACTTATCTATCAGTTACAGGCCATCTGTAGGGAGTTGCATCCTATGTTCCCCCTGCCCCCTCCTTCGATGACCACTCTTGACTTTCTATATTCATCTCCCACTCCTCGGAAGTTGGTTATCAAACTTTATACCCTCACGCTGGATGCCACCTCCAGTTCCACTGACCGCGCTCATGTGGCGTGGGGCAAGGACCTCGTGTGGATGTTTCCCAGGCCGATTGGCTTTACTGTTGCAAACAAACCAAGCGATTATCTCCAAATTTTCACCTGCGTCTTATACACTTTAAATATCTACACAGGCTTTATCGCACCCCAGGTCAGCTACACAAATTGGGACTCATTCCCAATGACAGGTCCCTGCGCTGTTCTGCCCCTGCTGCGGACTTCTCTCACCTTGCTTGGTTGTGCCCAAAGGTCTCCGACTACTGGCGGGAGGTCTTTACTGCAATATCCGAGATCACCTCCTCTCCGGTTCAGCCTGACCTCCTGCTCTGCCTCCTAGGCTTTGTTAAGTATTCCCCAGATGCCTCCCGTCACTTGATTGCTATGCTGCTCATCATCCGTAGGGTGTCAATGTGTTGGGGTCGCAAACCTGCGCCTAAGTTCACCCAATGGCTCAAGAATGCATCGCGATGCCAGACCCTATTATCTGAATTCTGGGACCTTATGCCTACGAGATCTCGCCCACTCGACATATGGGGCCCCTTAGTGACATACCTTCATGCTCATTCACCCCTGAGTCAGACTGCCTCTCCTGCGCTCCCCGCCAACATTCTGCCTGCGGCAGCCGCCGGTGTAGGTCAGTAGCCGCCTCCTTCCCTGTTCTTACTCCTCTCCAGTCGGGCCTGCTCCTCTCCCGTAGTGGCATGATTCACTTCTACCTTTGTTTATTCTTTACTGGTGCCTATGTAGTGGCTGTGCATGCGGCTTTTCATTGCTGATCTGTTTTATTGACCTTCTTCTTACTCCGTAAATGTAATTATGTACACGGTGCTCTGTTTCGATGCAAAAATGTAATTTGTATATGCAATTTTGTCAAGAAAGGTTTTTGAAAATCAAAAAAATAATAATATATGAGAATGTATTCTACAGCCGTACTGGCTATTCTAGTGAGTTTCCCCCATGCCTGGAAAGCAAGCTTCCTAAGCAGATGTGAGCAGGGCTATGCGCGGAATCCGAACCACTGACATATCAGCTCAAAAATGTTTGACCGGAGCCTGATACAATGGAAGATACACCATTCATATTTTTTCAGCTAGGACACAGATCCTGTTGACACAATCCTGGTCTTACCCCCACTAAGTATTCCAGGTCTGCTAATACCCTTGTCTGCTTATTATCACCCCAGGCTTAGCCAGAGCCACTTAGCTCAAGTACACACTCCTCTGAGACAGCTCAAAAGAGAGTTTGTGCTTTCACTCGGAGGAGTCGTTACTTGAAATCTCTTCCTCCATGTGTTAGAACTCAAAGGATTGGCACAATATTCATAATGGCAGACAGTCCCAACACTGCACAAATGACACTGCATACACACTTTCCTGTTCCCACTGTGTAATAGCGCAGACAGAGGAGAGACTTGGGTTTGGGTTCCTTCAGAGTCACAAATGTGTAGTTTGCTTATCATTTCAACTGTACATGCACTTCAATGATATTGACAAAGATATACTTTTGGTTCATAAAGGCCTGAGAAGGCTTCAACGATTCAGGCATACACCGGATTCATGTCTTTTGTGTCCAGCAGCCCTGACCTTGAGCGACACAATATACTAACTCTACCCAGGGTCCTCTTCACTCTCCTTCCAAAGAAGCTCCACAATACCCATGGTGCATTCCTCCCTCTCCCCAAATGTAGGTTTAATTTAGAAGGGAGTAGGGCATTTCTCATTCACTCTTGCCTGAGGTTGATATGAGCTCAATCATTTATATAGAGATAGGAATAAGTACAATGGAGCACCATTGGTGATGACCTAGTTTTATGTATCCAGGTTGGATGGATGTGGCTTATTTGTTTGTGGAAATTCTATCACGAAGGTGAGAAACACCACACAAGGAAAGACTGTGTCCAAAGTAGATGGACTTGAGGTTATTGATTTTACAACAGGGCAAACCTTTGCCCACTGTAACAGGCTGTATGTTCTGCTGGAGGTAAATGACAAGTGAGGAAATGGGAGCATTTAGGCTCACTCACCTTAAAATATCACATTTATGAGTGGCTTTGTTTTTTTGCGTGTCTGTGTGTGTGTAGTTCAGCATGCGATCCCTATGCTTTCAGGACGCAAGTTTTGCCACAATTAAATGTACAATATCACATTACATATATGCACATTTGGGATTTGTTCGACTGAGCGTCTGAAATTTGTTCAAGGGTTTGTACATGTTTGCAGGGTTTATAGGATACAGAGGCCTTAATTATATATAAGAAAGATTTAGGTAATGAGTGGAAAGATAAGCAAGACACCTGCATACATTTGTTTTCAATAGTCCTTCCACTTAAAATCACGATTTTCTAAACTCAATGAATTATGTATTCCAGCGGCTCAATTGTTGTTCCACTAACATAGATTGTCCCGATTTAATATTGTTTAAACAGTGAAGATAACAAATATTATCTTTTTTTTGTAACACATTTACTTTATGCTTATGAACTTCCTCTAAGCTAATCAGTTATTATCAGATAATTCAATTATTACAAGAATTGTTAAAGCAAAGCCAAAAAAAACACAGGCGGAATAAACCGGCTGAAAGAAGATAAACATGGAACAAGGATCCATTTTAGCCGCAGTGGTGCTAGTACTTAACATGCCCTGTAACATCCTGTGAACCTGCCACACTAATGTGTTCAAATAAAAGTCTCATAATTAGAGCCCGATAACAGCCACTTTGCAGTGCATTTATAATGTGCTATGTTTTAGAGTCTCTTATTAGCACTTATTTCATACTGATCGTGGCAATTTACCTTCTAGCAAGCTTATGTTCAAAATTGCCTTTCCATGTTACAAAAGCATTTAATAATGTATATGAGGAATCCTCTTGGAGGGGGGCAGATTTGTTGACATGTTTTGTTTATGACCATCCACAATAACCTTGCCACAAGGACCATCCAGAAGTAAACCAAATATCACTTCAAATTGTCCTTCTCTCAATACGACTCTTAGGAAGATGTGCAGTTCTGCAGGCAAGATATCCCTGTAATGCCAGAGCTCTCTCAATACAGGAATAAAAAAGTGATAAAGGTAAAGTGGTGAAAAATGGATTGAACTTGTGCACGCAGATCAATGGAAGCATGCGTTAACTTGGACTCCTACTTCACGAAAATAATAGAGAATATATGTGAATAAAGGAAAAATGGCTACACAATTGCTTTGACCAAAAGAAGTCCGATTTTTAACTGCACACAGTTCATTAGGGATGAGAGATGTGGCCCAGTGTCCAAGGTTAACTAGTGCTCGTTTGAATCCGAAGGATTCATTCCAGGCCAATCAGGGTTCTACAAGTTCCAATCCCCTCATTGATAAAAAGCACCATTAGAAAGGGACCGTTCAATAGTCAATGCCTGAACATCTGTATCACTTTTATTTTTCATTTCAACTTTCACAGAAGTTACACATTTTTTCTCACTCGAGTAAGAATGACCCACAAACTTAAAATGGAACAGACAGAAGGCTTGCTTTCAGAGATTCAAACTGGCCTGATAGGGCCATGATGCTCTGGAAGGTAAGGGATGTCATTTCAGGTCCTCACCCTGGTCCTCCATTGTGTTCAGTTTGTCATTGGCTCCAGCACACCAATCAAGTATCTCAGAACATAGGTCTTTGCTCCCCCTTCAAGAACGATGCACAAGGCTAACATCAAACAAGCTCTCAGGCTTCCATGAGTGCTCACTACAATATCTAGCTATGTTGGGAAAGGCCTCCTATGTTGGGGAACTCTTGAGGGTATTTGAGCACTTTACTAGTGTCACTTAGTTCAAGGCATGACACTCTCCTGGTCTCTGAGGTTTCTTGGGAGATAACATGCACAACCTTGGTAGTGATGTTTAATCAAAAGGGACCACGGGCACAAGAGGAACAAATCATTTTCTTCTTTTTACATCAGAAATCAGGGGAATCTTCACGATCCAAATCTATAAAAAGCCAGCCGGTGTCATCTTGGCAATATAAATGGAAAAAACCTCACTAGTGCAGCTGTGCCAAGTGCATGTGCTGAGACCCCTAAAACATGTAGATATATGCTAATCTATTAGTGGTGCATTTAACTGTCCTATAAGGCCACCTTATATGCTGTACAAACTGCACTCTATGGATGCCAGCACTTATTGTGCAATCCAGCAGTGTGACAGGGAAAACATGCCCTCAGGCAACCATTGTAAACTGGCTGCTTCAGTTTACACCTGCAGTAGAACCTGTTAAATAACAATTTTTGTTATGTGAAAAACATCCCTTTCACATTTTAGTAAGTCACCCCTATAGCCCACAAGGAAGGGTGCATGTTATTTAAAAGTTGGGCATGCAGAAAATTAATGTTAATATGTGTCTACAGGGACAGGCCATACAAGTTTATTTTCACTGTGTCAGCCCTAGCTTTCTTATATAGAAACTGAGAGTACAGAATAAAATACTAATACTGTATCTCAGAAATTGGACTAGATAGATAAATAATTAAATAACTATGTTTAATAGTTGCAAAAAATCCAATTCAATAGTGAAGGTGGATTTGTAATAAATATTAGGGAAAAGTAACTTTTAGAAAGTTACCTTTTCCCTGCCTTAAATTTTTGGGAATTAATTTGCATTAATTCTCCAGCTAATCCCAGCCTGCCAGAGGCGTGTGAAATTCTTCCTAGGAGCACAAAATAGGCTGACCTGAGTTAAATGGAATAAGCAGGGTGTTGGATGTGGACATCCCATGACAACACAGTGTAAAATCCTACCTGACAGGTCTGTTGAGCCACATGTTACACTTTGGTGCATTTCAAAAGGCGAGAACAAGGTGCCAGGACAATTCTTCTGTATCCCCTTTCTGGTTGCTGAAGGGCCCTACTTTTGTCCTGGTAGACTACTGTCATTGGGCATGTTGCCGGTAGAGTGCCTGATTCAAACTTGATTTAAGTGTTAGATGTGGGAGCACACTGGTGATTACCATAGGGTACCCCCTACACACCCACAACCCTCAGAGTCCTACTTTAATGTGTCTGAAGACTTTCACCATCTCACAGTAAGCCAAACAGTGACTACTACAGCATTGGTGAGGGAGTGCCAGGAGACACTCCATCAAAACCTTGCTGGACTTGCAAAAGAATAATAGGAGGACTCAACCTGCTGCACTTGGGATCTGTGACCCATAAGAAGCATATGAGGAGGTTGGAACCCATTTCACTTGAAATCCAAGGAGAGAAAGTTCTTCATGGATCATGATGCTAACCTTCTGGGTGGCTCTAGGAAAAACGTTGCTGTTGTCCTCTGCCTGACATATTGAGAGTCTTTAAGTGCTCTCTATGAGGTCCTGGTGGTTGGCCACCAAACACAGTTTGGGAACTTTTTCAAAACTTATGCTTCTGAGCCTCAAGGGGAATTGACCATGAAATGTATCCGACTGGCAGTTACATGGCTTTTGGATTACATTTTAGGTTCATCTGGCACTGAGTTTTTTCTCAGCAAAAGACAAAGTAATTTTTTAATTTGAAACGTAGAAACTTTTTCGAACATCGCTATTCCGGGCCCTAGTGCGGCCACCCTGCATGCTGTATCCCACCTGTGCTCCATTGCTACCAAATCATGCAATGGTGCTTTGCACTTTTTGGTGGCATTTTTATTTAAATCTTTAAAATTCATATCTCTGGTTCTACTTATTGGATTTTTTTGTCATTTTGCTTACTAAATAGTTCTCTATTTGTATACATTGGAGGGACATTTTTTATTGTGTTGTGTTTTCAACTTTTTAACTGTTTTGGTACTTCTAGATGCTTTGCAAAGTTTAGCTAACCTAAGTCTGTCTGCAATGTGCCATAGCTACCAGTGGGTCAGCTCAGGTTTAAATTATTGAACCCTTCTGAATGGACATCACAGGATAGTGACTTTATTTCTTGTGGTGGATGCCGATTTTTCAATTAAGAACTTTCTATAACCTAACCTACACAACTTTATTCTACAAAGTAATCAGACTGATGTGACACAATTCTGAGGGGCTTAATTTTAGGCAGCTAAAATCTCATAAGCTTCGTTACATAAATTCCAAGATCGCAAAAGAATTTGCTTGATAACAAGAGCACTGCTGTGTTCCCTCCGCAATACTTTAAAGAGGAATCAAGTGGGCAGTTAGAACAGATGGGGGGCATATATGATATTGATTCAAATTTCTCAAGTGCAGAAAATGTGGTGAATATCCATCATGAACTGTAGATTTCCCCTTTAAAGAAAGATTGTCACATCTAAAAATGTCATTCTCTTTTTCTCCATAGTGTGTGTGAATTTCAGATTTCTATCATGGTTGTTTAGCCAGTTGACAATGGCTAATGCTGCATCTGAATCCCCTTTCCATATTAAAAGGACATCATCTTTATATCGCTTCTACAACGTTACGTGTGCGTGATAGGGGTTTCTTTCATTCCATTTCTAAACTAAAAACATAGAACCCTGCTACACTAGGAGCAAATGTGCTTCCCATGGAAGGTTGTGTGTCTGTAAGTAGAGGGTTCCTTCAAACTCAACAAAGTTTCACATCAAGGTAAGTGCTGCACATTACAAAATCAATTCTTTCAGTGTTGTATAATGCCATTCTTGATGTGACAATCTTTTATGAAAGGGGAAAACTACACACAGACACATTACAAAAACCAGCAGCCAAAAACAAATTATTGCATTTCAAACACAGAGAATCTGCCATATGGTCAATTCATTTGTCTTAGAAGGAACTGTAGCTAAATTCAAGGTTTCAAAAATCAGGCAGAAATACTCACAGACAAACTGAGAGCACAAAATTATCCTTAACGGATCATTCGAAAATCAAAGAAAAGAGCCAGAAACTAAAATAGGGAGGCTCTCCTAGAAACCCCAATACGCCCAAAAACAAATGCACTACTTGTATGCGTCACCACGTAAAATGTGGCATCGAACCATGTTAAAAAGATAATTGAGTGCAATTGGCGCACATTGAGCTTGGGAAAAAGACATTGGGACCAACCCTTGCACTCACATAAAAGGACCAAAAGTATACGGGATACCCTAGTTCACACAAGACCAAAACAACAGCACTGGTCACACACAATACACACAGTACTAGGCCTGCCACAGGTCACAGGACACTACCCCTGCGGACAGTGCAGTGTTTGCCATCTTTACTCTGTAACGAGAGAGCTAGACCTAGGTCTGCACACTCCATGGGAGCTTATATAGCATACAAATTGTAATACTAAACAAGTCGTCTATCTGATCAGGTGTTCATGCAACCTTATATACATAGGCATAACCATCAGGAAAGTAAACATAAGGATAGACGAGCACAGAAGCTGCACATTATGCGGCTGTAATAACACAAAAATGGCAGAAAAGTTTCTAACTATGAAGCATACAGCTAACGACATGAGACGGGTCATTCTAGAACAAGTCATAGCAGACACAAGAAACCTTGAACGGGTACTCTTCGAAAAAGAACAAAGATGGATTTACAAACTATCCACCCAGACGAGGGGGCTGAATGATGAAATTCCATGGGGTAACTTATTGTGAATGCAAAAAGGTGATGGATAAGACGACATGAACATGCTTTTGAAGCAATACCATTACTTACCCAGGCAACATGATAGACCACTAACTAAAAATGAAAATGTGAATCAATTTACATTATATCAATAATACTGGAATACAGTATGAAAAACAATGTACCTTCCCATGAGAGATGTAATCACGTAATGCTGAGATTGCATTTGAAGGCTAGATTAGCATACTGACATGATAAACAGGGCCTTAGATTAAGCAGAGGACTCTGTCTCCCAGAACCCCCTACCGAGTCGCAAGGCTTGGACGTCATCAATAGTGAATAGGCAAGAGAGACACACCCACCATTCCGGTTAGGCCAGTAACAACAAACTAAATGCTCAGTTTACCGGCATCCTCCACCCGAATCACATGATAGGGACAGAATTGCACTGACCAAAGAAAGCACTACACAGCGATATAACAACAGCCATGTAAACTCTGAAATAACAATTTTATACACATTTTCCAGGTGCATTGAGGTATCGGGTTGTCTTGGATAAACAGACTCGAAACTAGAGTTTCCCGACCGGCCACGTGACAGACCATCATGTGACCAGAATGGAAATCGTTAATCTGTACGAAAATGCCCGCAAGTCAGTAAAATTCAGGGATGCAGGGAAGCGCAACGGGTGAAAGCGGACTCGCTCCCTTGACAAAGTCAGTTTTCTCCTGTCCCTTCCTTGTGGCTCAAAAGCTCTACATGACAAGCTATTTACCAATACTCAACAACTTTATCTTCCAGTGTGTGACTACAGGAACAATCCTTCCCTGCAGTACCCTATTGGTGTTTGTTGATCAAACAAGCCATATAGGTAGCCCATCATGAAATTACACCCCTTTTTGAATCGCGTTCAACACTGCATGCGCAGTTTGAGTGAATATAGGTACCCACAAAGTTTTTTAAGAAAATTATACCAGACAGATATTTTCCTTCTGTTTCCCACGTGTGTTAGCATGATTTTCTGTGAACTTTGAGGGGATGTTGGACTCCCAAAAGACAAGGAATGAAGAGTACTGGATTAATATTTACCTTTCTCTTTTTTTTACAGAAAAAAAGGCCATAGCAGGAAAAAGTCCTAAGTGTATGGTCGGTATTTTGCGTGCATGCTTAAATATTTACTTTGCACTAAATATTGATTGTGTAACCAATTAGTGCAGGATTATAACAGGTCCTGAAGAAAGCCGATTGCCCCTACATGGGCAGACACACGGCTGAAACATGTTTACCTTATAGATGTCCTGGAACTGTGGAAATATGGATTTTTATGATCAGTTATGTCCCCTATCTTGGACCCCAACGGTTTCATGTATGAATCACAAGTACATGTATGTTTCCTCCAGTTCCAGTTATGAAGACGCAAACACATGTGCGTCCACCGTCAACATGTCCTCTTTCAGACCCGCTATGAATGGGCCGGATATTCTATTCCTAAGTATGAAAGGCCACCGGCTTTATATGGTTCACTTCCCACATTTCTTACAGTCCAGGCGAGTAGGCCCTGATTCTGCCATCAAGCCTTTTCTGCCTTCTGCCTCTGAAAGCTCCAGTCTGAGCTCGCATCTGTATCCATGAACTTTGTCCTACTCCCTGCGCGGCTAACGGTGCCTGACTCGATCTGTCTGCCTGCCAAAAACTGTATTTCACCTTCAAGATTATCTGCTCTGCTCCGCTCTTCACCCAATGCATTCCTGTCTAGTAGTTTAAGTAAACATTCTTTCAGCTACCGAGCAAAAGGCCCGGCTTCTCTGTCTTTATGCAAGTAATTCATAGCCCTGTTACTATGGAAGATTTCTGCCCTCGCATCTAGTGTAGACACTTAGACTCTTGTACACGCACTAACAGTCAGTATAGTCAGTATAGAATAAGATTCTATCCTAAGAGACCTTTCTTTTTGGATAACACAGTTCTTTAAACATAGGATGTTAGATATGATTTGGGATTAGGTTGACATAACCCCAGACTTCTGTCTCCACATGTAGAGCTAAATGTCAAGTCCCCTTCACCCCCTAGTTGCACGTCAATCACACGTCATGCTGCTGCGCGCGCATCTCTGCCAAGTATTTCTGCTGACATTGCGAAATTCTTTCATGGAACCACCCATTTATGACATCATATCCAATGACGTTCTTTAAGTTACGCCCAGTTACACCCATTTTAGTTACGCATGTATGTTCTTATCTTTGTTATCAACTGTTACGCCTCCTGCATCTGTTTCACTGTAATGCCTATTGTATAAAAATGATTACTTGTCAATAAAGTTGGTCCTTCACTTCCTGAACCTTCGTGGTGATGGAATATGGAGTCCATCAATTCGAATTGATTTTGGAATAAAGCCCGTTCCGAACCTCTAATACCACGGATTCTGCCTCTTATTTTACTGAGCTATTATTATAGATTTTCCGCATCAAATTAAGTTCCGGTAATTAAATTATTTACCACATATATGGCGCCCGAACAGGGACACTTTCTCATCTCACGCGCCGGAGGTGCGTTGCAGGCCCGGTCTCCTGTCACAGCTGGACGGACAACAACGCGTACCCACAGGATTTCCTGTATCTCCCTCCTGCCGAGCGGGGGTGACTGAGGCTGCGATCAACACCCAGACGAGGCGGTGAGAAGTGCGAAGTATCCCGACCAGAGCCTAGCTGAGAGAGCAAGATCCGAGGTATACAGAGGCCCACCAGGTTCCGAAGTTCCGAAGTTTCGAGTCGAGTCCAGTCCGGTCCGAGTCCAGTTCAGTTCAGTTCCGAGGCCTTCCGTTCCGAGCTACCCGGTGAGTACCATTGTCGGGGAGGCGTTCTGACGTGCACATAGGTTGTGCCGGTCAAGACGGGTTTGGGTACACAAATCCGGTCTGCACTGTTTCAGCAGTGTATCTGTACTGTTTAGCAGTATATCAAGTATGTCTAGTATATAATCCAGAATTACCTAGTTAGTGCCGAGTATTATGCTTAAGTGACTAGTTCCCTAAATGGCCATCATTGTTGTTCATTAAATGTTAAATGTTAAAATGTTCTAAATACGTTCTGCATATTGTGGTGTGAATGACTGTTCATTATTGTGTTTTGTTGTATTAAACGTGTTCAGAATTAGGTATCAGATCAGATCAGTTCTCAAAAATGCCGCTCTTTTCGAAATTAAGACAGATAAAAACTAGAAAAGGGGTACTCGAAGAAGCTGTTCCCATTCCTCCTAGGGACACTCCAGGGTACTTCATGTATCATAAACATGGCCTAGACGCCATATTATTTCTTGATTTATGGGTAGACTACACCAAGGAATTACCAGAAAGTCAGAGGTGGCCCGCAGCTGGGACCTGGGATGCAGATTGCATCGTGAAAGTAGAGGAAGAATTATGGAAAAAGAAAGCTAGACAATCACAGAAAGATGCCATTGAATTATGGCGTAAAGAATCGTATAGACGTACAGAAAAAGCACGTAGACAGGAAGAGAAGAGTAAGGAGAATTCAAATAAAGTTCGAGAAAATCTATTAATTGAAGAAGGTACTCGAGTAAAATCAGAACAAGTAGACAGACAACGAAATGCCCTTATGAATGGTATGTATCCTCTTCTGGCCGAAGGGTTACCTAAGGCTACTCCGGAGATACCAAAAGACTTGCCACCCCCATTGTTCCCGATAAAAGTACATCCCAAAGGGCATCCCAGAACCGCAGAAGATGTTTTTCTTTCCTCTTATTTAGACGACGCAGCTCCCGAGTATGCTAGTACCGCGCCACATAGACCGCCTGCCGAGGGGGTTCAACGCCAAGACCCTCCTCCGTCTGTACTGCCGCAACAACAAACTCCGACACAAGTTCCGGCAAGCACATCTGTTTCTACAGCTGTACCCACATCTATGGTTGCTATATCACGTTCAACGAATCCTTTCACATCCAGCACCCCAGGTGGTGCTACGGGAGGTACAGCAAACATTTTTTCCACGCCACCCAGAGTAAATAAACTTTCCTTTCAAGAATTAGCACACCAACGTACGCCCAAACTAGTAACTCCCGACACGCTTAAGGAACTTCTAATAGATTGTAGATATGACCCTGTGCCCGGAAAAGGGGACGAAATGCTGCTGGCATCATTACGTATCAGACGAGCTGCAATATATTTAGGGAGGCTACCAGGAATGACTACACATTTAGAAATTATATATCACTTTGTCCAGTCAGGACGAGATTCTGAAAGTATTAATAGAGCCTTGGAGTACCAGAAAGTGGAGATACAGGGGGAACTCTTACGTTTCCTCATAAATTGTGTGATCAGAAATCAAGACCAACCAGGGGTAAATCCGGAAGAAATGCAAATTCTTACCACATGGAGTCGGAATATATCAGAGGGGAGACATGATAAACGATCATGTATAGTAGCTATGTGCCGCAAGATCCGCAAAGAAGTAGAACGAATACACGAAGAAAGATTAGCAGTAGACGAACCCGAACAAACCGAGGAGGAGGAAGAATTAGAACTACCCACAGGACAGTTAGAAACTATGGCCTATGTAGGTAGAGGAAGATCTTGTAATAATACTAGAGGCTTTACTGATCCGATACGTCCGATACGTCCAGATAATAACAGAAATTTCCAAACCCCTATAATAAATATAAGGTCCCCCGAGCATTCGTTCCAAGCTGCTGACAAATTACTCCGAGAACGAAGGGGTTATCATCTACTCGATTCTATGGACGAACAAGAATTAGCCAGGTCAGCCGTTCATTGGGTTGATAGTCCCGGAAAATATAGCGATGATACGTTAGCGCACACGTTTTTGAACCTCACCCCAGATGAACAGCGTTTAGCTGGTATCTATATGGTTCAACAACTCCTTATATTATATAAAAGCCAACACTCCGATCCTGGTCCCTTACCTAATATCTTGACTGAACTACTCACGAATAAATGGAGAGGTTCAGGTACTGAGCTAATTAGAGAAATACTAGAATCTAGAAAGCAGTACATTCTTTTTGTATGTCCCGAACATGTCTCACTGCCCATAAAAGAAAGAACGACGTATTATATGGATAGACAGAATCCCTTACGCGAAGTGCACCCGATAAAAGGTGATGACAATCAGTTTAAACGTGTGTTTGTATACACACCCATATCTAAAATAGAACTATTAGAAATGAAGAAAGTGGTACCCAGTCATGACAAAGACCCAGCGGGTTTCCACCGTGAAATTAAAGACATGTTGCTCATGGGAGAATATACCTATCCCGACATTATGACAATATTGAAGGTATTAATGCCTGCGGGCATTTACGAAAAACTCAAGGAAAAGGATTGGGAGGTGGGAGACCAGAAGATAGATTGGACAGCATTAGAAAACGAAGAAAAAGCTCGAGGTCCAGGTTCAGGGCTTGGGGAAAAGACCAAAACACTACCAGGTTTACTAGTACAAGTACTGCCACGTTTATTAACTACGAAAAAGGAAGACTAGGGTGCAATCTCAGCCTGTAAACAAAAGCAAGATGAAGACACTAGTGATTTCTATGCCCGATTCGAAAAATGTTTTGGTATAAATAGTGGAATAAAAGCAAGTAGCGAATCGTATCCACATCTGTTTGTGACAAAATTAGTTGAAAATTCCTTGCCCCAAGTTAAGAATAGAGTATTGAAATTCGAGAGTACCTGGCAAGGTAACTCTCCGTCACAAATGTTACAAATGCTACAGTACCATCACAATAGAATTAGAGAGGAACAAGAACATGAACAAAGACGCATGAAAGACACGAAAATGAAAATGCTAGTTTCTCAGACAGTCCCAGCTGACGGTCATAAAAAGGGTATGACACAGTCCAGTGTTTCAGCAGGTCCTGTAAAAGGGACATGCAACTATTGTAAACAGCCAGGTCATTATGTACACGATTGTCCAGTTTTAAAACATAATATCGCCATAGGTAATACAAAAGAAAGACCACGGCCACTTAGACAGGATCAGAACCAACAAGGAGCCCCGCAGCATGCACAGTCCATGCCAGCTCCGCAACAGTCTCTGCCAGCTCCACCACCGCAGCCTATTGCTGCCACACAAACAACGACACGACAGATGTACCAGACCGCACAGTATGACTATCCTGATTATCAACGATACTCATGAAACAGCCTAGAGAGGGAAGTTGGCTTACCCCTTATTGAGGTCCCTGTAGATCAAGAAGGACCTTATGTACACAGTGAATTATTAGG
The DNA here is from genome assembly GCF_964204655.1 of Triturus cristatus. Lineage (NCBI taxonomy): Eukaryota > Metazoa > Chordata > Amphibia > Caudata > Salamandridae > Triturus > Triturus cristatus. The sequence continues at coordinate 683,222,749 of NC_140586.1, read as the reverse complement.
CCAAGACAGAAAATTTTTACTTGATACAGGGGCAAGCCGAACAACCATAAAACGTAGTGAAGTTCCAGGGGCACCTCTCTCAGGCTCACAGAATATTTCCCTTGGCTTTTCAGGAAAACCTATCGTTAACGAAGTATCACAGCCTCTTCCCCTTACGATTGGTCCCTTGACACGAACTACAGATTTATTGCTTACTAAATCATGTCCAGAAAACTTGTTAGGTATAAAAACATTGAAAGCTCTAGGAGCTATAATATGTTGTTCTCCGGAAGGAGTAAGATTGTTTCTACGTGATTTCAAAGGGCACTACGTGTCCCGAGACATGGATTACCGACTGCAGACTTTACCGACACATTTATGGGCACAAGGCCCTACAGATGTTGGTTGCATGAACATTACACCATATCGAGTCACACTAAAGGCAGGAGTGGTATTACCACGAATGCGACAATACAAGTTACCCCCAGATGCTGTAGTGGCTTTACTGCAAATCATTGACGAGCTCATTGGCCAAGGAGTGGTTGTGGAAACCGACTCCAATGTATGTAATTCCCCGATAATCCCGATTCTTAAACGAACTGATCCGAAAGCCCCGCCAGTATATCGATTGGTTATTGATCTGCGCGAATTAAATAAATGTATTGTACCACAATACCCCGTAGTCCCAGATATTTCTTCATTACTGACAGCTATTGATTCCGAAGCAACATTCTTTACTGTAATTGATCTCAAGAATGCCTTTTTCAGCGTCCCAATAGATCCGGAAAGCCAATACTTAGTTTAAATGGACGAAGCTTTAAATTCACACGCGCACCTCAAGGATTCACAGAAAGCCCCAGCATCTATAGCCAAGCACTGAAACGAGAACTTGACAGTATCCACATGCCAGTCAACACTGCCCTGCTTCAATATGTCGATGATCTGCTAGAAGCGAACCTGAATGTGAAAAAGCCTCACTGACGGTTTTACAATTCTTGGCCGAAAAGGGGCACAAGGTGTCCCCTTCTAAGCTGCAATTCTGTGTCCAGCGAGTTGTTTACCTTGGTCACTCGCTGTCCAAGGAGGGAAGGCAGCTTACACCCGATCGCATCCAGTTAATTGCTAACATGCCAATACCCAAGACACAAAAGGAGGTGCGGGCTTTTATAGGCCTCACTTCATATTGTAGGCAGTGGATCCCTCAGTATGCATTTCTAGCAAAACCACTCATTCAGTTGACAACACAGGAGGCAGCCACATCGACTGTCCTCCCTTGGACTCAGGAACATACACAAGCTTTTGAAAGCCTAAAGAAAGCTTTATGTCAAGCACCTGTCTTAGCAACACCATGTTACAATAAACATTTTACACTCTTTGTTACAGAACGCGAAGGTACTGCTTTGTCAGTACTCACACAGGAACAAGCAGGATCACACAAACCATGTGCTTATTTTTCTAGTACATTAGATCCCGTAGCTCAGGCTCTGCCTGCGTGTCTGAAATCAGTGGCAGCGACAGCTTTAGCAATCAGACAAAGCGATGCCATAGTGTTAGGACATCAATTGACAGTACAAGTACCACATGCAGTAGAGGTTCTCTTGAACCGCACACAAACACAACACTTGACTATAGCGAGACTCACCGGTTACGAATTGACATTGTTTCAGCCACACATAGAAATCAGACGTTGTAGTACATTGAATCCTGCCACACTGTTACCAGTAAACGGAACAGACCCATTAGCGCATGATTGTATTGAAGTTATTACTATCACGACGAAACCCAGACAAGACTTGACAGACGTCCCATTGTCAGACCCAGACCTGACGCTGTATGTAGATGGTTCATGTATGAGAACAAGTACAGGAGAGCTAGTGGCCGCGTATGCAGTCACAACAGACACTGAAGTCATTGAAACAAATCGTATTAATACCTTGTCAGCTCAAGCAGCAGAGCTCATCGCTCTGACACAAGCCTGTATTCAAGCCACAAATAAGAAAGTCAACATATACACTGATTCACGTTATGCATTCGGAGTTGTACATGACTTCGGCGTACTGTGGCGAGAGAGAGGTTATTTAACTTCTCACGGTGCCCACATTCAGCACGGACCCCTCATTCATGCCTTATTAGATGCAATACATCTACCCGCTGCAATATCAATTATGAAATGTAAAGCTCATACGAAAGTTACTGATATCATTTCCCAAGGCAATGATCTAGCTGACAAAACAGCTAAACAGACTGCTCAAACTCACACATCTGACATGACAAAGACAATAGTTCCGACACCGACACATTGCATGACGGTTAAGGATCCCGCTCTTGACGTAATTGACATACAGACACATGCTACACCAGACGAAATAAAGAAATGGACTGAATTAGGAGGGATCCAAACGGATCAAGGATGGATGACGAAGGAAAAATCTGTATGGTTTCTTCCCGACTCAATGGTCCAAGTTATCATTAATACAATACATAGTCCAGCGCACCTAGGAGAAAAGGCTATGCTAGACAGCATTCAACACATTTGGTTCAACAAACATTTACGAGCAGCAGCTAAACAAAAAGTTCGTACCTGTATGATCTGTTGTCAGTTTAACGCAGGTAAAAGCATTCCCGTAGAACAGGGTGGATTTCAGCCTCCTGATCACCCTTTTGAAGTCCTCCAGATGGATTATATCCAGATGGAACGATGTCGAGGATTCAAATATGTTCTTGTAGTTGTCTGTGCTCTTTCCCGTTGGACAGAGGCATACCCGGTTTCAGATTACACTGCCCCGACTACTGCCAAACAGTTAGTTCGAGAATTCTTCCCACGGTACGGTTTACCACGTGCTGTCTACTCAGATAACGGCCAGCCGTTCTCATCCGAACTAATGAAACACGTTTCACTTTTGTTAGGCTATCAATGGCGATTTCATTGTGTCCAACATCCCGAGGCAGCAGGTCTCGTGGAACGACATAATAAAACTCTGAAAATTAGATTGTCCAAAATATGTAGAGAGAAAGGTGTCGACTGGGTAGTAGCCTTACCAGTTGCACTCTTTTACATGAGAATGGTAGCGCACTCTCGAACAGGGCTATCCCCTTATGAGGTGATCTTCGGTAGACCACCAAATATGTGGGGGACGCCTATACCACGCAAAATAACTGATGTAGACTGTAATATGCTGACAGATTACCTGGCTTCCTTGATGTCTGCACTACAATCTTGTCGTTCACAGGTAGCTGCAGCCTTTCCCGACAACACCGAGGTGAAACCCCATGACGTAGTTCCCGGGGACTTGGTGTTAGTGAGGAATTTTGACCGGAAGTCTCAGCTGGATCCTAGGTGGAAATCGCCTCAACTCGTACTGTTAACCACGAGGACAGCCGTGAAGATCGAAGGTCAAAAAGGCTGGATACATTCAAGTCATATCAAGAAATTTCATGGACTACCATCTGATATAGAGACTAAACCCTGTATTTCCTCAAAGACAGACTCAAAGCTTCCCTTGGTTGAACAAACGAACTCAGAACTATATAGACTAAAATTGAGGTCCAATAAGTCAGACAATTTGATTGTTTAAGTCCTCTCCAAGGTGAAGCGGTTGAATTTGTCTCTGACATGTATCCTCTGGACCGGAATAGAGAAAGAAATAATCAAATCCAGTTGAAAAAACATGCGTACTGTAAATCACTGCGTAGTCATTGCACAGTGTAGTTATTAATTTTGTTTTTCTTATGTCTTTTAATAATCGCTGCAAGTATATTATTGCACATATATTATCCTATTTCTAAACATGTTTATAATGTTACTGCTGAACATTCTTTTAGTGAATTACCCCTGCATGAGTTGTCATATAGATTTGCGCTGCACAATAACACTTTTATTAGTATGTTACATCATTCCCATCAGGCTAGCAATGCTACAAATTGTTGGATATGTGGCCGACTCCCTCCCTATCAGAACTATAAGGGAATTCTGCCTCTCTTTCCATATCCGTTCACACACAATGGCTCCTGTGGAGCATGGTTTAGTTTAATCAATTCCCTAGATTCGAATTCCGCAGTTTATCAAGACAACTGGGTTTGGGGAAACCTGAACTTAGTCTTGCTTAAAGTCTGTTACCCTAACAAGGAGGGACTTCCCAAAAGAACAGGAACTGATCTAGAAAATGAAGTATATGGATTAGGTAATTTCACGCTTAATCTCATGATCCTGAATGTCGAATCCGAAGCTGCACCAATTTTGCCCGCTATGTCAGTATTTCCAGTTAAAGGTGAATTGTGTATAAGAAAGAATGGCTCCATACACATGGGCCATAGTAAATGCATCACTGTAATAGAATTCAGTGATCAAGGCAAATCTACATTTAGAGCTTCTCGCCATTCCTACTTCGTATGTGGTCAGACTGCATATACACGTTTGCCTCTAGATTGGGATGGTACCTGCTACATCGGATTCCTTTTGCCACCTGTTTTCCTAGCTCCTCCTGATTATCATAGAAATACTCATTTAGTACACAATAGAGAACGGAGAGATCTCCCAATAGTCGACTACACTGAAACAGCATGGGAAAAATACACAGATTTCAATAAGGGTTTCTTTCCTTATATAGGTACAGTCACTAATAGTAAGCTGATACGTAGATTAACCAGAACCCTTGAAGCAGTAGTAAACGAAACTATTTCCGCGTTAGGCAATTTAACAGAAGAGCAGTCTGCTATGCGGATTGTTGTGCTTCAAAATCGTCTTGTCCTTGACGTCATTCTGGCCGATAGGGGCGGAGCTTGTAGGGTCATCGGATCAAGTTGTTGCATTTTCATACCAGAAAATTCGCCATCTGTATATAAAGCCATAACTCGCCTTCATAAGATTGTAAGCCAGATACACCAGAATCCAGGCACCTGGACTTGGTCCGGTTGGTTTTGGAGTGTATTATCTACCTTTGGATGGAGGGTCCTATCCTTCCTAGGTATTGGCTTTCTCATACTATTCAGTTGCTGCTTATGTCTACAATGTGGGCCAGCGATTTGTGGTCTATGTGCCACCTCGTGTATCCCACATCCAAGTTTTCATTCAAGATTCCGGAAGAAGAAAGAAGAACAAATGATGTTATATGAACAAATCAACGGATTGAGGAAGATTGATATCTCTTAAGGGCAAGTAGGGGACAAGGAGGGAATGTGGAAATATGGATTTTTATGATCAGTTATGTCCCCTATCTTGGACCCCAACGGTTTCATGTATGAATCACAAGTACATGTATGTTTCCTCCAGTTCCAGTTATGAAGACGCAAACACATGTGCGTCCACCGTCAACATGTCCTCTTTCAGACCCGCTATGAATGGGCCGGATATTCTATTCCTAAGTATGAAAGGCCACCGGCTTTATATGGTTCACTTCCCACATTTCTTACAGTCCAGGCGAGTAGGCCCTGATTCTGCCATCAAGCCTTTTCTGCCTTCTGCCTCTGAAAGCTCCAGTCTGAGCTCGCATCTGTATCCATGAACTTTGTCCTACTCCCTGCGCGGCTAACGGTGCCTGACTCGATCTGTCTGCCTGCCAAAAACTGTATTTCACCTTCAAGATTATCTGCTCTGCTCCGCTCTTCACCCAATGCATTCCTGTCTAGTAGTTTAAGTAAACATTCTTTCAGCTACCGAGCAAAAGGCCCGGCTTCTCTGTCTTTATGCAAGTAATTCATAGCCCTGTTACTATGGAAGATTTCTGCCCTCGCATCTAGTGTAGACACTTAGACTCTTGTACACGCACTAACAGTCAGTATAGTCAGTATAGAATAAGATTCTATCCTAAGAGACCTTTCTTTTTGGATAACACAGTTCTTTAAACATAGGATGTTAGATATGATTTGGGATTAGGTTGACATAACCCCAGACTTCTGTCTCCACATGTAGAGCTAAATGTCAAGTCCCCTTCACCCCCTAGTTGCACGTCAATCACACGTCATGCTGCTGCGCGCGCATCTCTGCCAAGTATTTCTGCTGACATTGCGAAATTCTTTCATGGAACCACCCATTTATGACATCATATCCAATGACGTTCTTTAAGTTACGCCCAGTTACACCCATTTTAGTTACGCATGTATGTTCTTATCTTTGTTATCAACTGTTACGCCTCCTGCATCTGTTTCACTGTAATGCCTATTGTATAAAAATGATTACTTGTCAATAAAGTTGGTCCTTCACTTCCTGAACCTTCGTGGTGATGGAATATGGAGTCCATCAATTCGAATTGATTTTGGAATAAAGCCCGTTCCGAACCTCTAATACCACGGATTCTGCCTCTTATTTTACTGAGCTATTATTATAGATTTTCCGCATCAAATTAAGTTCCGGTAATTAAATTATTTACCACAGAACACTACATCCAAACGAAGGCTGACTGTTTTTATTCTTGCCCTAGATCCTATAGAATAAAACCGATCAATAGAGGATCTAGAGGTAATTTTAACTCACTTTCACTCCCTGAACCCGTATTTATAAGAGCTCTGCTTACAAACACGCTGAGCCCACTCATGCACCTTATGATGATGATGCAAGCCACAGGTGCCACCTGAGGATGAGGACCCTATTATATATATATGTGTATATATACATGTATGTGCTTATAAATATATATAATACAGGGATTTGTTATCAGACCGATGCATACATATCTGAAATAGGCCACAGACTCCAGAAAATGTGGTGTGGTCACTAATTTATCTGGGTGCGTACCGCCCACTCGCTGGGGTTAGAATAAAAATCAATGCAACATTTAGGGTTCCCAATCTCTAGTGTATGATTGCAATTTTCTGGGAAACTGTGAGCTCACTATTCAACATTCTCACTCCTTCCAAAGTTTGAAGGTTTACTTGTTGCCACCTATAGTGCATTAGGTCTTTTGTGAACAGTTTTCAAGCAGTTCTTGTATTGGTGTTGAATTAGCTCAGTAGTCACTGATGCAGCAGTTGACTGGTAAAGTCACAAAATCAACAGCAGTACTTCACGTTATGTATTTTAGACCTCAACCATAACTTGTGGGTAAGTGAATTCTAATAGTCACGTGTTCCAAATATGTATGTGGCGTACCTTCCCACCAAAAACCTAGATAAAAACACAGGTGCTGTCCACATCTACGTACCTATAGGTGCACTAGGAAACCTGGCTCTACAACCCTTCAGAAATAAAGAGAAGAACACTGAGAAATGAAGATCTGAAATGAGGTTAACTAGACGCGAGCAAATATTGGTGCTGTTAACTCTTTGAGCAACCACGCAGAGGCTAAAATGTTCATACTAATGTGGCTAGCAATATCTGCTTCACTGCACATGTACCGAGAACTGCATTTGCAAAAGTAGTACAGAGGTTCATGTAGACAACCTGTAAATTCATGATTTACAAGTCACTGTAGGGACCTGGTTATAGAAGTAGCCTATGGTATTATCAAAGTATGCCAATTATTTTTTGCATTCTCTAAGTACAAAAGATCCCATCTATTCAGTTGTGGACAGTCTCATCACGATCGTCTGTGGAAATGCATCCTTCCCCGAAGTCAATGCCGTTTTTACTGTCTACATGCAGATGACCAGGCTCACCTAACAAAGAGCTGGTCTGTTAGGAAATCGTATGCATTTTCTCCAGATAGACCCTGATAAAAAAAATACTACACAAGAAGTGTGGAGGGATCCAAAGCCAGTCAGCTTCACAACCTATCAATGTGGACTCACATAACACAAGGCATTATATTCTTACCCTAGTTACCTTTGGAGTCATATCAGCATGAAAGCACTGAACAATTCTTTGGATTGAGCACTTGCCCTTCAGCAGAACCTCTTCACCTCTCCCAAAAAAAGACCATTTTAGACTTCCCCTCTTTTGATCCTCCAACCCTACAAAAAGTTTAAAATGGGTGGAGGTTTGTCCTGTGTTGAGACAGTTAAGCTTTGGACCTCGATCCCTGCATTGACAAGAATAATTAACATTGAATTTCTAAGAAAACTAAAACCCTGCCATTTCTTATCCTTTCAATTAAAAGATCCAGGTAACTAATTATATAAATTTGAAAGAATATATGTACAAATGTGCCAGTTTTCCGCATCACCTTATGCTTATGTGTTGAGACATATGCTGCACCATGTTAGAAGCATGAATCCGAACCACATGCACCCCACTCAACATCTCCCAAAGAGGGCATAAGATATCCAACATCCTTCCAATATAACAATCTAAAAGAGTACTCTGGAAACTGATGCAAATTTGAACACTCAGTGGTTAGAGCTATAAGGTAATACATTATTTTACTACTACTCACAGGTGTGGGGATGGTGAAAAAGTGGTTTTGCTGTGCGAGTATCTACCTGGACTTATTTAAAATCATAATGGGTTTCACGAAAGAAAAGAACCAGGGATAACACAAGAGCATGACATCCTTCTTTCTATGAAACATTTCAACAATTTAAAACATGTTTCTTCAACTGTGTTAATTTATGGCGTTAATTTATGATACCTAATGTTGAAGCACTTGTAGTTAAAGATGGAGCTGTCAGGCAAGCTGGTAAGATTAAAAACTAAGAATAAACTATTGCGGCAGGCGTGGACAAATGTGCTGGGGAAAAGTAGGTATTATCGGGCGTAGACTGGCTGCAGGGCATAAAGAGTGCACAGAAAAAGCCATTGCATGCACAGTAACATGATATAGTGTGAGTTCAGGACTGTGCCGGTGTACTCAAAGGAGCAATGTTAAGTGGTCACGCAGGGCAGGAAAGCAAAGACAGCGGATCACGAGTGTGCAGTCGGGTACAAAATAATTGTGCCAAAAATCCAGATGGGGTTTCTGAAATTGGAAACAATGATATGTCGGAGAAAGAAATGCGACAATCTTTAGTGGATGGATGCATCTAGGTCCCAGCTAGCGAGGGTTTAATGAGGAACATCCAAATACAGAAAAACAGAAGTCTGCTACTTAGTTCTTGCATCTCTAACAATCAACAATAGGCATTCTAGAATTTTCCTTTGTTAATGATATATAATTGGGTTTCAAGATGTATTGTGCTACATCATTCACCACATGCACTTTTTAAACCCGAGCATCAAGCAGCTTAGATAAAATGGCTACACACTGAACTGCAGCAGACACTCAGTAACAACTCGCTAAGATTGTATGTGATTCCATAGAAAAATTATTTCATGGAATACCATTACTGACAAACTATTTCACCTATTCTATTTAATGGAGATTTGGAGGATAAATGGCATTTACCATTTGGATGTATGACGTTACAACGCGTGCTGTTACAACGCATGCTGTTACAACGAAACTGTTACAACGCAAGTGGATTTACAACGCATTCCATTACAACGCAAGTCTTTACATCGACTTGCGCTAGATGGTGTGCTAACATTAGAAAAGTGTAATTTACTATTCCAACTCCAGTCCACTTAACAGTAGGGAAGGTGTTGGGATAGTAAACTACACTATTTGTAATGTTAGCACGCCATCTAGCGCAAGTCGATGTAAAGACTTGCGTAGTAATGGCATGTGTTGTAAATCCACTTGCGTTGTAACAGTTTCGTTGTAATGGTAGTGCGTTGTAAAAGTTGCGTTGTAAAGGTTGTTCCCCTTACCATTTCATAGAAACCAATTCATAGAATGTCATTTTTTTTCTTTAGCATGCTTATTGTTTAAAGTGTAAATGCAATGGTAGCAGGTCTTAATTTCAGAAACATGTTTGTTGGAGATATTTATTTCAGTGCTTTACTTCAAGAGAAATTATTTTGGATTTATATTTTTTCCATTGTCGAACAATTACTTCGGATGCTTTTATTTTGCTGATCCCTCACCACACCTAAACGCCATTCCATCCCTTACCTCCTCACAACCCCTAAACATCCTCCATACCTAGCATCTAAAATTCTGTCACAGCACTTAAACTCCACAAATCTCCGACTATCGAACTCCATCTATCCCTGAATCATAAAAGCACTTTCTACCCCTAAATCCACCCATCCCTGAACCTTAAACCCACCACTATTTGTTAATTCCACCTTTTTTACCCATCCCTGAACACTAAAACCCCCTCCCCACTCCAAAAAAACACATTATACACCTAAACCTGACCCTTTAACTCCACCTGTCCCTGAGCACTAAAACAAACCCTCACTACCACTAAACTCCACCCATTCCTGACCCTTAAAGAGCACTTACCACCCCTTAACTTCACCCAGGCCTGAATAAACACCCCATTCTATATCTAAACTCCACCCTTCCCTGAACCCTTAAAACCCTTCACCACCCTATACTCCATCAATTCCTGAACCCTAAAATACTTTCTGCCCATAAGCCCTACCTATCCCTAGCCCCTAAAACATCTCACCATCCCTAACCACTTCTTAACTCCACCCATTCCTGAAATCTAAAAACCCTTCACTGCCCCTAAACTATACCCATCTCTGAACCATAAAAATCTCTTCCTATGCCTGAACTCTACCTAGCCCTGACCACAAAAATCCCTCCTCACCCCTAAACGTCACCCATCCCTGAACCTAAAAGCCCCTCACTACCCCTAAATCCTACCCAAGTTTAATGTAATTTTTACATTTTTCCTTAAAATAATCTTTACTTTAAAATGTTTCCTTTAATTTTCGATTTATTTGTATTTCCTTAAAATTGTCTTTCCTTAAAATAGTTTTTCCATGATTTGTTTTCCTCCAGCGAGGTTTCTCAGTTTTCATTTTTCCATTAATTCACGTACATCATTATTACATGCTGTTAAGTGCATCCTTCTATATGTGTACCTCAAATTTGATGTTACAACATTCCAAAAGTTAAAAAAAGAAAATCCTCATAGACATGTTGTACAGTGTTCCTACCACGTTGACACAAGAAACGCATTAAACTGTTTCTATCCGATGCACTCAGGGTTCATTTGTAATAAAGTGAGTGCTTGTGCCCAAAGCTTGCCAGACGTCAGCAACCGGTAAAATTTAATTTCGGTGCACCAAATACCAAGGCTGCCTAGTCTTGAATCCACCTCATGCATCTTTTATCTACAGCAAACACTCTCTGTCCCTCTATCTCACACTAACTGGCTCCTGCTTTCACCCTGCATGGGGGGTTTCTGTCTTTCTCCTTTTCTATCTCTCTGCTTTGTTTGTTTTCCCGTCTCTTGCAGAAAAATACGTTCAGGTCCCCAAAAATAAGTGCTGGTGGCCCCCACTCACAACCACCGGCCCAAATTAAGTACTGGGTGCCCTCAATATCCAGGTTAATGGCCCATCACCTTAAAGGAACGAACCGTCAGCCTGAACAAACTGATGAGAGTGTCTATAGTGGAGCAGATTCCACTCACACTTCCCTTTCCTATTAAAATGCTCTTCTTTTGTGAGAACGCAGAAGGTGTGCAGTAGTGACTGCAAACCCCGGAGTCATGCTTCAGTGATTGTTGAATTCAGTGAGGTCAAACTGCATAATAATTCCAAAGAATTTCGTTTTATATGCAATTCTGTGTGCGATTTAGATGAAGAGTGATATATGGAAATCCCATACCATTCTGTACTGTGAAAAGCATATGATTAGAATTGATTTATATAATGCAGAGTTGTCAACATTTAGGATTGGGATATTTCATTTTAGGCTGGAAGAGAGCAACAATAAAGCACAGCCACTGCGGGGAACATTGAATACATTATAGTAAAATGGTTTAGCTGTCATAAACATTAAAGTTATCCATGAAAAATAATGCATTATAAAATATTCACAAACGGATTTAATGGGCACCCGTTGATATATTGAAGATGCTGTTGGCCTGCTGAGCATTGTAAAAGCAAGAATGCAATGTTGTGAAATCTTGCCTGTGGACATCACGCCCCAAAACTGTTTATCTGCAAATGAGAGGTGCATTTTTTATTTGGTGCTTAATTTGAAGTTGTTTACATTTTCAGATGCATTGAGGGTAATTTATTTGCCCAGTCCTCTCTTTTCTTGTCCTACTGCAATGTTTTTGGTGTGAAACATTTGCCCGTGTACTCTTGTCTTACATTTGTGCTACTGCAAACATGCGCCTGTGCCATCCTCCATGCCTCCCTCTCCCTGTTCTTCAATTGATCTTCATGACTCATTGAATAGCCACACACCAAGCATCTTCAGCAGAGCAGCCATCTTGGACTGGGGAATCAAGGCTCTACATGGGTGCTTGGAAATTAACTAGTGATCCGTGACCTTGGCAGCCTGACAAAAAGGATTTAGGGGCATATTAACAAGGGCTTTATCTCTGCTTTTTTGGCTTTAAAAGCCAAAAAAGCGGAGATAAAACTATTGCCCTATTTACGAGAGGGTGCTAACATGCATAATCGCATGTTAGCACCCTTTTTCCCGACGCCTCCCTTTGCATCTCTAATGAGATGCAAAGTGGGCGTCACTGTGCAGTACAGCCTTGCAAATATCGCTGATGTGCACATCGCGATATTTACAAGGCTGCCCCAGCATTTTAGCAGACGTTAGTTTTGGGAGAAAACCGCTGTTTTCTCCAAAAACTAACGTCTGCTAAATTCCTGACTTATCCATCCCTAACATAAGGGTTGGATTATGCTGCTACGGCCACAGGGTCGTATCAGCAAGGTTTTTGGGCTTTTGCAGGGAACATCGCTGGAAAACCGGCGATGTTCCCTGCAAAACGGCAATTTCCCCCGCTATCTCTGGAATTTTTATCGCCCTGGAGCAACGCGCTCCCAGGGCGATAAATTCCAGAGATAGACGGCGATGAATAACAAAGCGCTAAGCACGCTTTGCGTTATTTATCGCCGTTCCTTGCTGATATGCCCCCAAGTTTGCAAACCAAAGAGTGGGGGATGTTAAGATGTTATCCTTTAGCTTCTTTGCTATTAGGGCTTGTGTAGGCATGGGAAGCACCTAGTGGCAGTAATACTGTCATAAATACCCCCATCTTCTCCTATACTTGGATTACACTTCCCCAGCCTTGAGTGTCACTTCATAAAAACTTTACTGACTGGATTGCACCTTCACCCTCTCTGGGTGGACACCATAGACCTTTTACTTGTGCCTGTGGGTTGCGCATTCACCGCTTCAGAGTGGTACAACAAATAACCTTTACTTAGGTGTCTCTGGTATCCTTGGAATATGCCTCCCTTTCACTTGTTTCTACCAATGACTTTGTATGAACCATACAGACCCTTAACTAAGGTTTCCGAGGATTGTCTCTCTTAACAGTGCTGGATGGTACACTTTAGGCCTTCTATATATCTGTTAGAATCCGGGTTCTCTGGTTGGCACAGGTAGGTACTTGTGACAAGCAGGGAACCTTTCCTCTAGTCAGGGTAAGGGGTTACACTACTAAAACAACCCCTGCTCACCCTCTAGGTAGCTTGGCGCGAGCAGACAAGGCTTATCTCAGAGCGTTATAGGTTAAGCATTTGTGAACACATACAGTAACCAAGTGACAACACTACAAATGGACACCACACAGGTATTTATATTAAAAATAAGGATTCTTTATATAGGATTATCAAAAGACCATTAAACGATTAAAAATACACAATACGGTTGCTTAGTTGGTAGAAGATTGCTTAGTTTCTCTTTAGTTCTTAAATGCGACACTTTAAGTCAATGTACCTTAGATGCGACACGCAGGGCAACGAAAGTGTTGCAGCGATGCAGATGCGTTGAAGTTGTTGGTGCAAAAGAAATAAAGACGGGATCTTCCAGATGCGTTACGCTTCTCCGATGTTGCGAGAAGGCTCGTCTCGATGCATCAGCTACAGCGGCGTCACCCTTGACGAGATGCGACAGCGGCCTTGGCAGCGGCACCCTTCTCCGACGTTGCGAGATGCTTCCGCTTGATGCTATGCTGCAGCGGCGACACCCCTTCTGCGAGATGCAACGACAGCGGCTCCGACGGCGGCACGCTTCTCCGTGGATGCGAGGCGCTTTTCTGGATGCGGTGCAATGCGACAACTACGATGGTTGCTATGGCGACACGCTTCCTCCTCGATGCGAGACTCTTCTCTTGATGCGGTGCAATGTGAGGTGTTCAAGTTGATATGGTATGATTAGCGCAGTATATCTAATGATAGTGTGATTAGTTATGGTGTATTCAAGGGTTCGAAATTCCCGTTATGCTTAGTACGACAGAAAGGGCCGAGAACCGAACAGCCTCCATCTTGGATTGTGGCTCTCTCGTTTAGGAATCACATGGTCTCTTCTGCCCACCATCTGCTTCCCCTTTCATACATTTGTTAGGAGACAGGCTGAATTGCTGAGAAGCAAGGTCACATCTGCTAAAAGGGAGTATCAAGCAAATTCCTCTAGACCTGGGACGAGAAGGGAGTCACCCCTTCGACCTTCTCTGTAAACTGGATATAGGCATGAGCTCATTAGGAGCGCCAGGACTAACTGGTACTTTTCCACATATAAGGTTTTGTATGCTGAACTGATAATGTATAAAAGTATGTTACTGTCAAGGAGCCAGCAGTCTTCCTCGGCGCACCTGATGGGTGAGGATCGACGAGGCTCCTCTATATAGAGTTCTGTGGTGGCCAATAAACGCTTGAACCTTCCACATTGCCAACTGCTCCTTATTTGACTTAATATTGCGGGCCAGTGGTAAGTGTGGCCCTTGGAATAATTATTTGGACACAACAGTTGGCGACCACGAAGGGACCCCGTGACAGGGTCTTCCCCCCCCGTATTCGGGTGGTGGGATTGGGGGCGTCCTGACCGGTTGGCGGAAGAGGAGCTTGAGGATTTCTCCCACTCTGCGCGGCTTTTTGGGACGTCCCCTGCTGCTAGTCACCCTTCACCGGGGTCCTACGGGCTTAACCCAGAAATGGACTGATTTGGTCGGGAGAAGTTGGCAGCGGAGAATGAACATTCGTATCTGGGTGCACCCGGTGAGTATAGATTGATTTGATTTGAAGCACGCGTTGGAGACGGTGCGCTATTTGATTGATTTGAGAGCATTCGTTGAGAACGATGCATTTTTGATTTGAACACTGGCTGCATTTGTTTGAAGCTCGCGCTGGACGGCGGTGCATTGATTTGAAGGCGCGCACCGGAGAGTGGTGCCTTGCTTGATCGGTTTAGCATTACAGTGTTTTGACTCGAAGTACGTACCTTTTGATTGATTTGATTAAAACGGCGCGCCGGAGGAATATAGACGGATTGCACGTGGAAAGACCTGCGACCTAGACTGGGTAGCCACAAGGCATACTCCTGACGGGGCTAGTCCTCGTTGGGGGCTGGTCTTAGCGGTGAGCCAGAAGTGTGGCGGGAATCCCGCGTGCAGTTTGGTGTCTGAACTGTGAACCAGAGTCGACGGGCTTGGTTCTCCGATACAGATTGCATGTTGTGTATGATTCATGTTGATTGTTGTTTGTGTGTACGTGTCTGAAAACTAACCAAAATGTCTTGTTTTAGCAAACTGAATTGTTTTGGCTGCTGCTGCCGAACAAGTGACTCCAGATTAGCTGAGAGCCAACCCGCCCCGCCGGAGGGCAGTCCTAGCCATTTTATGTATGTCAAACATGGGATCTCTCCCTTATTGTTCTGCACTCTGTGGCATAAGTACACTAAGGGTAATGAGGAGTTACGATGGCCCAAGACGGGTTCATTTGATGATAAGAAAATTGCGTTCCTACAGGAACAACTGTTTTCTAGGCGAAGTAGGCAGGCCATGTTCGACGCTCTAATTGCATGGCAGAAGGAGGCCAAACAACGGCGAATGAGGGAAGAGAAAGTAGCTAGAGCCAAGGCGGGACAGAATATAACTCAGAAGGCTATGGCCTATGACCGAGACAGAGTAGAAAAGGGATTGGACTGCATGAATCGCGAATTTAGATTAAAAGTTGATAAGAGCTATGTGACCCGCCCGAATGCGGAAGATGAAATAGAGGACTTATTAGACACCAGGCCACCGCCCCCTTATGTACCGCAGAGAATGTATCCGGAGGTGACAGGGGCCTCGGCCCCGGTCCCGAATATGTCTCTGGGGGCCTCGGCTTCGGCTCCTCCGGCCACTCCTATTCCCCCCTCCCTGCCGGACCTCTCCCGATTGTCGACATCTGTGTCTGAAGTTATGGCCATGCTACCTAATTTATTGACGACAGCTGCAGCTGGGACCCCTCAGCTGTCGCCGGGGTCAATGTCTTCCCCTTCTGTTCTGCCCTCCTCCTCCGCCAGTACGACGCCGGTAACAGCTGTAACTACTCCAATACATCCGGCCAGTCTAACGGAGGGTAGGAGGTTGTTCACTCGTTCTGCCTTGGGGACGGAAGAAAGGGAAACTATTGCCACACAAGCGTCCCAATGGATGCGGCATCCTATTTATACTCTTTCCGATATTTGGAGTACTATGAGAGACTATGAACCGGTGATGCAACAGCATGCCCTGGAACATATGGCCAACCGTCTTATTTCTGTATGGGAACAGGTACACCAAGGAGGGAGAGCTCCGGCTATATTGTATGACATCCATGATCAGATTCACAAATCTCAATTGACGCCGGAAGAAGTGTATGGGAAGGTGCAGACTTTGGTTTCTTATAGAACTCGTCTGCAGCCTGCCATTCCCGCCGGATTCTCCCAGTTCCCTATGCGAGAAGTACACCCTATCTACCATCCTGAGGTTACCGAAGTGGTGGATGCCCAAGGTGTCGTCACCCGTCCGAGAGTGGACGCCCGGTTCCAGGAACAATGGGTCTATACCCCCTGGAAACGTAGTGAGGTATTGTCCCTAAAAAGCCAGTTGCCAGATCCTAGAAAAAACCCCACTGCATATTACAAGGAACTGACCGAGGCCGCCTCGTCAGCAGTGATGACGCTGGCAGATATTGAATTATTCTTTGCCTTATTGGTACCGGTGGATATTTGGCGCCAGGTACATGACCAGGACCATGTTACGGAATTTGGTGGGACATGGGACCAACTGAGAAACTGGGATAGAGATCGTAAGCCGGGGAACAAGCCCCGATCTGAGATACTGACCTTACCTGAAAAAATAATAACCTACATGCATTCCTTGATCCCACCCCGGAAAGTAGATTGGGATAAACTGACGGCTTGTAAGCAAAAGAAGGATGAAAGTGTATCCGATTTTTTCACGAGGTTTGAGGGAGTATTCATTGATTTCAGCAGACAGGACCTGGCCACGGAAGGGGGTGTGCGTTTATTTGTCAATAGATTCGTAACAAATCTGCTACCTCAGGTATCGGCCCGGTTACAGGCCGCTGAGAGTACCTGGACGACCACCACGCCTTCCACAATATTAAGCATGGCCCAGTATTATGAGCATCGGGAAAATGAGAGCAAGGATAAGACAGAAAAGAAGTCGAAGGACTTGAAAACTCGAGTGTTACTGCAGCAAGTAGAGAGGGGTAGAGGAAGAGGAAAAGGGTTGCAGAATTTCGTTCCAAGAGGGGCGGGACCCACGCAAACGGGTGGACGAACAGATTTAGGAATAAATCAATGTGCCTTCTGTAAGGAGGAGGGGCATTGGCGAGCCCAGTGCTCGTTGTTGTATGAGCAGAATAATGCATCAAGGGGTCGTGGACGGGGAAGGATGAGTGGGCACCGAGGTGGATATACGAGACAGGAACAGTCAGCCCGAGGTGAGAATAGTCAGAATTATTTTGATCAAAGCCAAGGTACACAATACTATAATGAAGGATGTGTGACGGACGAAGGCTCCGGATATTCTCAAGCACAGGACAGCCAAAGACAGAGTAAGGGGCATGTGTCAATCCCGATAGATCAAGCTGGACCTTATGTCCATGCACAATTACTGGATGCATCAGGTAAGTTTTTGGTTGACACAGGGGCTATGAACAGTTCTGTTTCACGCGCCCTGGTCCCGGGGGCCGCTCTGTCTGGCCAGAATAATGTGTCCGTGGGGTTCTCTGGAACTCCGGTGGTAAGCCCCATTTCTAAGCCACTTTCCCTTACTCTGGGACCAGTAACGATAGATTCGCCTTTCCTCCTCACCTCCCAATGTGGGGAAAATCTCCTGGGTATGGATATATTAAAAAGACTGCATGCCCGTATTTATTGCTCCCCCGATGGAGTTTACCTGACCATTAGAAATACCTCTATCCCCTCCATTCAATGTTTTTCAAAAACGGACTCCCTACCCCCTGAGCTTGCAAAACTCCCGAGGGATCTTTGGGCCCTGGGGGACACTGATGTAGGGTTCTTACAAATTCCCCCGGTGTCTATCACTTTGAAACAGAATGCCAAATTGCCGAGGATCCCACAGTACAAAATAGCCCCCGAGGGAGAACGCGCTTTACTGGCCATTATTTCTGATTTGATTAAAACGGGGGTGGTGGAGGAAACGGCTTCCAATATCTGCAACAGCCCTATTCTTCCGATTCTTAAACGAGCTCCCGCACCCCAGTCCCCTGATTATGCTGATACCTATCAATTTGTGATTGATTTGCGAGAGATTAACAAAATTGTGGTGCCCCAATATCCTGTGGTACCAGATATTAATTCCATTTTAACCATGATTCCTCCCACAGCGACTTTTTTCTCGGTGATTGATTTGAAGAATGCTTTCTTTAGTATTCCTATTCATCCAGATAGTAGACATTTTTTTGGTTTCTCATTGGGAGGCCGCAGCTTTAGGTTCTGTCGCGCCCCCCCAGGGGTATACCGAAAGTCCTAGTATCTACAGCCAAGCTCTAACCGTCAGGTAATGTACTATTGCAGTATGTCGATGACCTCCTTGTGGCCTCTGATACAGAACATGGTTGCCGCGATGCCACGGTTGCCCTGCTACAGCATTTGGCTACTCATGGTAACAAGGTGTCGCTTTCTAAATTTCAATATTGTCGACCGGAGGTGACCTATCTCGGTCATCTCCTGTCGAAGGAGGGAAGACGGTTGACTTCTGAACGCATTGCAACCATAACTAACATGCCTGTTCCTCGCACGCAACGTGATGTCCGCGCTTTGCTTGGTATAACTTCCTACTGTCGCCAATGGATTGCTAACTATTCCCTCTTGACTAAACCTTTCCTGTATCTAACTACGAAGGATGTGCATGAACCTTTACCTTGGACTGTCGAATGCCAGACTGCTTTTTCTGCTCTGAAAACTGCTCTTTGCTCTGCTCCTGTGCTTGGCACCCCTGACTACCGGAAGCCTTTTGTGCTCTACGTGCATGAGGTGGACGGTTGTTCTCTTTCAGTGTTGACACAGGACTTTGGTGATAAGCAAAGGCCTTGTGCATATTTCTCGGCGGTTTTGGATAATGTCGCCAGAGCACTTCCCAGTTGTCTGAGGGCTACAGCGGCAGTGGCCATAGCAATCAGACAATCGGAAGGGCTAGTCCTGAATACGGATCTGACAGTGATGGTGCCTCATGCTGTGGACGTATTATTGAACAGGACACAGACGCAGCACTTAACTAGTGCGCGTCTCACAGGGTACGAATTGACCCTGTTTGCACCTCATATAACGATCAAAAGATGTGTTAATTTGAACCCTGCCACGTTGTTACCCCTCCCTTTGGGAGACGGTGGACAAGACATACATGACTGTATCTTTCGAACTGAAGAAGAAACAAAGGGCCGGATAGATCTAACTGACACCCCACTATCTGATGCCCAAGCAGAATTGTACGTTGATGGGTCATGTTTCAAACTACCGGATGGTACGACAGCTGCGGCTTATGCGATCACTACCCTGCAAATGGTAGTTGAGGCAGCAAAGATACCATATCGGTCGGCCCAGGCGGCCGAATTGGTTGCATTATTCAGGGCCTGTGAGTTGGGGAAAGGCTTGAGGCTAAATGTCTACACCGACAGCCAGTACGCGTTCGGTGTAGCACATAGCTTCGGGAGGTTATGGGCGGAAAGAGGATTCTTGACATCTCATGGCGAGAAAATAAAGAATGGACCATTAGTTGAACGATTACTAGCCGCATTAACATTGCCTAAGACCTTGGCCATAGTCAAATGCAGTGCACACAAGGTTATAGTTGATGATGTGGGGAGAGGAAATTTCTTTGCGGATAGAATTGCCAAGGAAACAGCCCAGTCTGACACCACTTCCATGTTTGTAGTAACAAGAATGATAGAAGCAGGGGTTTTTAACAACACCATAGATAGTGTGATAGAGCTACAAAAGGAAGTGACCCCGGAAGAGCTGACATATTGGCAAGAACAGGTGGGGAGGCTTGACGAGAATGGGTGTTGGACTGACTTATCAGAAAAGTGTAGATGGTGGGGGAGGAGCCAAGATGGCGACCGGAGCAGACGCTTGAGCGCCCGGCTCCGTCGGCCCTTGGCCTCGGACTATCATCCTGACGCCTATCCTCGCCGATTTTCGAGGTGCAACGTGTGCGACGACGCGCTGACCGCGCCGCCGCTTTCCCGGAGTCTTAGCCCGACCGGACGCCGGAGTTCTTGGTGCTTTTGTTCTCCGCACTGGACCCCTGCTCTATTGTGGCCTTGGCCGGCCCCCTGGAAGCTCCGCAGTTACCGGACCCGCTAGCGTAAACCTGAGCCCCGAGGTCCCGGTCCCACCTCACACCACGGACTGTCGCCGGATGAGCCGGGGGAGGGACGCCCGGACACCTCCTGCACCCCGCACCTGATGGGCTGGAGCTATAGGGTAAGCCCCGGTGCGGCGGGTCTCCTGCCCCGTTCTGTGGACCGCGCTGTGGGAGGCTGCAGACCCCCTTCTTCTATTGCCTAGTCGGCTGCAAAGAGAACCCGAGGGAAGGGCAGCGACTGTTGGCTTTTCCCTGTTGCGGCGCAGACCTGAGGGGAATTGCCTCCTTGCTACGACCCCCCCCCTGGCCACTGTACCGTTCTGCGGTAAAACATGGCGTTGATTGCCTGCTCGCGGCTGGGGGATGCTACTCCGGTCTCGCCCGCTGCCCGCTTCGCCCTCCCTCTACCAGACACCAGCTCCACAGTGCCGTCCCGGATTGCTACCGATGTGGGGGCGCAGCCTCCGCTGACATGCGGCTCCGTTCTGGCTGCCCTGCGGGACTTTCGTCTACAAATGTGTCTTGGCTTGCAAGCGCTGAGTGAGCGGTTTGACTCCATACTGTCGGCTGCGGGTCGTGAGCACCCCGTTTGTCATCAACAAGGCGTGGGTCTGCCAGTGCTTTTGTCCTCTTGCGGGGACGCAATGGCTGTTTATGATCGTGCTACACTGGTGCCTGCATCTGGCTTTACCGGCACCCAGGATCAATCGCTCTCCAGCTCAATTGCGGATACTTTGTCTCCCTGTTCATTGCTGCCTGCTTCGTTGTTGCCTGCCTCACCGTGCCCGCAAGAGTATCCAGCAGAGCGACACCTGACGTCATCGAGGAACCGTTCATGGTGGCCTACTGCTTCTTTTCTGTGGAACTCCTGTACTTTACATGCCAGGTCTGGACTTTATGTGGTGCACAAGGGGACCTCAATAGATGGTCGGCGGCCATTTTGTGACTCTACTTCACCATCTTCTCCCAAGCGGCCATATTGTCTTTGTCTGCACGGGGTGCGGGGCCTTCATGTAGGGGCTGGTGTAATCTTAAGCCCGCGATCGGGCCAGGGCTGAACTGATTTATATCGCCATGGTTTCACGGATGGGCTGGACTGGAACTGGAACTGTTTTCATATGTTGTGCGCACTCGTCGCGGTTTGTCCGCCTTCATTTAAATTGTTGTGACACGTTATCCTCACACGACCGCTTTTGGCGTAGTGGGTTCTCAGTGTGTGGAGGCCATAGCTGGCCGATGGTTTCGGGCGCTCTGGGGTAACGTAGGCTCCTCCCCACTTACCTCTCTGTTCTCTTATTTTTCTTTACTCTATTCCTACTTTCTCTCTTGTCTATATTTCGGGTTCATTGGGCGACAGGCACTATGCTGGGGGGGGGCAGGCCGTAGCCTCCGCATTGGTGTAGGGTGGGGGGGTAATTCACTGTTTCTACTTAGTTCTATGGGCCTTTTTCTTTTATGTTTCTGCGCTATACTTGTTTCGATTCGGGGTCCGGGTGTGGGGTGGATTGAGTGGGGGCGGCTCTGGAGGGGTGCATATTTACTCATGTGACTATCCTGTTATATAACTGCATCGCCTCACTGCCTGAGATTTTTCTTCCATGACCGTTTTAATGATGCTGCTGCTCTCCCGTGTGGTGAAGCTATCTTGCGGACTCGAATCTCCTTGGTTCTTATTCTTTACTGATTTTTTCCCTGATAAAATTATTTTGAAAACCTTAAAATTAACCTTCACTTCTCCTTCCCCTGGTGTCAAGGATCTCTCCAGTGTATACCTCATGACTCGTTGCTAATCTTGACCGTGGATGCGCAGGGGATGTAATGTTTGTACCAGTGCTTAACCGTACCGTGGCCGGCCTGACGGTTGTAGGCCCGTATTTGTTCTTTTCATATGCACAAATAAAGGTTTTAAAAAAAAAAAAAAAAAAAAAAAAGAAAAGTGTAGATGGTTGCTGCCAAACGCATTTGTAAATGCGGTAGTATCCATGGCACACGGACCTTCGCATGTAGGAGTTCAGGGCATCTGTGCAACATTGGATCCTGTCTGGTATAATGTTAATATTCACAAGACAGCTAGGAGCTTGGTCCAGCATTGCATAATTTGTCTCCAGCATAATCCCGGGGTTAGTATTCCCGTCCTAACGGGTAATTTTGCGCCACCCACTCTGCCTTTTGAAGGACTCCAAATGGATTACATACAGCTAGAGCGAGTTAATAATCTGAAATACGTGCTAGTGGTGATTTGTACTTTCAGTAAATGGGTGGAGGCGTATCCCACAAAAGAAAATACTGCCCTGGCAACTGCGAAAGCTCTGGTAAAGGAGTTTTTCCCTCGATATGGGTTGCCACGGGTGATTTGGAGTGACAATGGGACACACTTTAATGCTAACTTAGTTAAGTATGTATGCAAAGGTCTGTCCATCCAGCAGAAGTTTCACGCAGCCCGACATCCTCAGTCAGCGGGCCTTGTTGAGAAATATAATGGGATTCTGAAGTTGAAACTGGCTAAACTTCAGGACACGACAGGATTAAAATGGCCTGATCTCCTGCCCCTGGCCCTGCTGTCTGTGAGAACTACTCCCCATTCACGGAGCGGTATCTCCCCTTATGAAGTAATTTTTGGCAGACCTGCCAACGTGTGGGGAGTGCCCCGGCCCAAATCTTTCAGGGACATTGACTATCCTATGTTGACTGACTATTTGTATGCTTTGACTAAAGATCTTCGTTCCATTCATCAACAGATATCTGCCGTACTGCAGCCCCTGCCGGAGGGTCCTGGACACAGCGTAGAACCTGGACAGTGGGTCTTGGTCCGGAACTACCAACGGAAGTCGAGTTTGGATCCGCGCTGGTCCCAGCCATACCAGGTGCTCCTGGCCACGCGAACGGCGGTGAAAGTCGTAGGGAAGCAGCACTGGATCCATATCTCCCATCTTAAGCGAGTTCCCCTCCCATTGCCAAGGGAACAGCTCGACCAGGAGGAAGGCCTGCCATCTCAAGACGAGCCCAGTACTGAAGAGTCCCTTTCCCTGGACACCCGCAAAGAGGTTGACGGGCGAGGGGAGAGTGCTGTGAGTTTGGAATCCCCTCTTTGTGGCCACTCAATTGCCCAAAGCAAAGTATCTGGTCGGGAGCCCAGCTCCTTGTCTAACCCCACTGTGCCTACTTTGTTCGTTAATCCTGAAACCCCTGGTCGGGACCGATATCACCTGCGGCCCCGGAAATAGAGAATCCCAGGTCTAGCCTCGGTGAGTGAAGTTGGAGGCTCCAGCAAAAGACCTGAGGATTGTTGGAACACTGGACTGAACTCG
This sequence comes from Triturus cristatus, assembly GCF_964204655.1. Taxonomy (NCBI): domain Eukaryota; kingdom Metazoa; phylum Chordata; class Amphibia; order Caudata; family Salamandridae; genus Triturus; species Triturus cristatus. The sequence continues at coordinate 683,198,960 of NC_140586.1, read as the reverse complement.
TGGAGAGCATGGAACTTTAAGTGAAGCTCTGTTCAGAACAAAGATAGAGACATAGATCAGTTGGTGGGGCCCAGGTGGAGTTCCCTTTCGACACGGGTCGCGTCAAGTGTGACCCCAACGCGAGAAGTTTTTATCTTTTTACTTTTTGTTTTTCTGAACAATAGGAGTCTGCCTGTGAGGCTCTATACGGACACAGGAAAGAAGCACCCTCCGGCAGGTCGGACTGCTTATACACCCCTTTTTCCCGAGATTATATTGGACTTTTAGTGAGAAATGTACCCTTTTGCTCGTTTTGTCCCTGAAGAAGGGCGTCCCATAGTACCCCGTACCCTTCCCCCGCATTTGCCAATGTTCTCCTCATGGAGTTTGCGTGTAAAAATTGTTTTCGTTTCTATATTGATTGTATCATTTGTATTGTGCTTAGGATTGTTTATATATCTAGAGTTCCGCCATCCTGTACACACCTTGATAGTGTCTACTCCTGCTCCTAAGGAGCATCATTTCCAGACCTTCGCCCCTCATAAGGAAAGGCACCGACAGACGTATGTACATAATGCCTTCATTGAGATGCTGCACCAGACTCATAGTTCCACAAATGTTACTGATTGTTGGGTCTGTGGTCTCCTCCCGTCAGTGATGCATAAGCAAGATTTGTTTATATCAATGCCCTTATCTTATTTAGGTAGTTGCGAAGCCTGGTTCAAAATGTTATCCATACTGTATGAACACTACACTATAGATGAACGTCGGTTCTCAGAGAAGGATTATGCCTTAATTCTAGCCTATATAGAGAAACACCAGGGTTTTACTCCTAATGCTGAGGGAACTGATGGTACCCTTGATCCTACTGCCTGCATGAACGTGTACACTGATCATGAAAATGATACCTGGTTGAGGGATGAAGTATTGGATTTCGTGACCTTTAACTTTACTGAGTATTGTAAATATTTTCCGGAGCGAAATGTCTTAGATGATAAAATCATTCCGGTCCTGGTGTTGAATACATCCTCCTCTTTCTGCGTGCAGGGTACTGGACATTTATTTGTAGGTTATAGCAGATACAATTACACTTATAGACTACAGACGTTCAGCAGTCCCCCAACACTCACCCCTCCCAATGTTTATTTTGTGTGCGGTGAAAACGCATACACTTGGCTACCCAGAGGATGGGCAGGTAGGTGTTACTTATCCTTCCTTTACCCACCGGTTTATATAGCCCCTTCTGATTATCATAGGTCCCATTCCTTAAGTCGGCGGAGTCTGGGAGCTAGAGCCACTAGTAATGATGCCACTGACCAGACTGACACTCCGGCTCAACACTTTGTCGATATTATGAAAGGGGTATTGCCCATATGGGGGCCCATCCTCACTAGTAAAGAAATTCGGAGGCTATCCAGAGTAGGGGAAGGGGTGGTTAATACTACTGCAGGGATATTAACTAATATCACGGTGGAGCTCCAGGCGACCCGGCTTGTGACCCTTCAAAATCGTCTTGTTTTAGATGTCATCCTGGCCGATCGTGGAGGAGCTTGTAGAGTCATCGGCAGTTCCTGTTGTGTATATATACCTGACTCCGCCCCTTCCGTCCATTTAGCCATCCAGAAACTGCATCGGCTAGCTTCTGAAATTCACACTGAGACTGGTACTTGGTCCCTGTCCGGGTGGTTTTGGGATCTGGTGACTACCTGGGAATGGAAATTATTCATGATTCTTTTGGGAGTAGTAGGGTTCATTTTCACCTGTTGCCTTTGTCTCCAGTGCGGGCCCGCTTGCTGTGCATATTGTGCTACTCAGGTTCGCCGATCTATCCCTAGGCCCAAGCCCAACCAAACCAGGATAGATACCCAGCGGGCTCAGAAGGAGATGCATGAATTAATGCAGATCGATGAGGGTATTTTTGAAGACTGACTCCGTCATTAGCTATGCTGCGCTAAAAGGGCCGTTCTGAGGTGTCAAGTTGATATGGTATGATTAGCGCAGTATATCTAATGATAGTGTGATTAGTTATGGTGTATTCAAGGGTTCGAAATTCCCGTTATGCTTAGTACGACAGAAAGGGCCGAGAACCGAACAGCCTCCATCTTGGATTGTGGCTCTCTCGTATAGGAATCACATGGTCTCTTCCGCCCACCATCTGCTTCCCCTTTCATACATTTGTTAGGAGACAGGCTGAATTGCTGAGAAGCAAGGTCACATCTGCTAAAAGGGAGTATCAAGCAAATTCCTAAGGACCTGGGACGAGAAGGGAGTCACCCCTTCGACCTTCTCTGTAAAGATAGTAACCCTTTGTATGTGTAACCGAAACTGGATATAGTCATGAGCTCATTAGGAGCGCCAGGACTAACTGGTACTTTTCCACATATAAGGTTTTGTATGCTGAACTGATAATGTATAAAAGTGTGTTACTGTCAAGGAGCCAGCAGTCTTCCTCGGCGCACCTGATGGGTGAGGATCGACGAGGCTCCTCTATATAGAGTTCTGTGGTGGCCAATAAACGCTTGAACCTTCCACGTTGCCAACTGCTCCTTATTTGACTTAATATTGCGGGCCAGTGGTAAGTGTAGCCCTTGGAATAATTATTTGGACACAACAAATGCGACAGCTACGATGGCTGCGATGGCGACACGCTTCTTCGGCGTTGCGAGACACTTCCGGAATGATGTGAGACGCTTCCTCTCGATGCGATGCTGCAGCGGCGACACTCTCTGCGAGATGCGACGACAGCGGCTCCGACGGCGGCACGCTTCTCTTCCTTGCGTCGCGCTTCCAGCTCCTTGCGACACGCAGTCCCTCAGAAGGCCCAACAACAGCAGCAGGCACTTCCATAAGACTTTGGGGAGCTGGGGGTGAAGTCCACTGGTCCTGGGACTTCGTTCAGGGGGCAAGCTCAGTTCAAGCCCTTGGAGATCTTTTCAAAGCACAAGTTGAAGTAAAGTCTTTAGCAGTCTTTCTCCTCTCCTTCAGCAGCAAGGCAACCACTGCAGGCCAATCCCCCAGGTCAGGGACAGTTACTCCTCCTACAGCTTTCCCAGTTCCTTCTCTTCTGGCAGAGGTTCTTCTTGTTACAGCAGGATCTAATTTCTTGGGAGCAGGGTCCCAATACTTATACCCCTAATTCCTTTGATCCTCTGGGGTAGAGGGGCCTTTGCCCAGTCCAAACCAGTTCTTGAGCACTCTGTTGACATGACTCTGCCTTTCTATTCAGGGTGCAGGGCAGAGACATCAGCCGCTCTGCAGGAGGTGGAGCCAGCATTGTGGTAGCAGAGCACAACCCTATTCAGAGCCCAGATGTACTCCTCCCACCCATCTGACTGCCAATCTTCCTATTCACCACCAGGCTGCCTAGCCCTGCCCCTCTGGGTTTCCCCAGCCCTGTCACTCACACAACTAGACAGGCAGATACACATCATAGCAGAGGCGGGCTGAAATGGTCAGGCTAGCAAATACCAACTTTCTAAAAGTGGTATTTGCAAACACAGAATATTAAAATAAACTTTACTAAAAGATGTATTTTATTATTCTGAGTTCAGGCATACTAAACTCGAATTTCTACCATGTTCCCTGGGTCTGTTAGGATCATAGAATGTAACAATTCTAACAGCCCATTCTGGCCTATGGAGAACAGGTAGCCTTACAATAGTGAAAAACGAAAATGGCTGTAATTCACTATTAGGACATGCCACACACATCAGGGCTTGTCCTACCTTATGCTTACAATGCACCCTGTCCTTGGGCCTACCATAGGGGTGACTGATATGAAGTTAAGGGAAGGTTTAGGGACTGGCAAATGTGTGCACTTGCCCAGTCAGCATGACAGTACCAGACTGCATGCAGGTTCTGCAATGGCAGACCTTAGATACATTTTACCAGGCCGCTTCTGTGGGTGGCACAACCAGTGCTGCAAGCCCACCAGCAGCATTTGTATTTACAAGCCCTGGGCACTCCTGGTGCACTTTACTGGGGTCTGACAGTAAACCAAATAAGCTAATCATGGAATCCAACCAACATATACATTTTACATAGGGAGAGCATATGCACTTTAGCACTGAACAGCAGTGGTAAAGTGCCCAGAGTCATAGAATAGCCAACAACAGGTCAGAAAAAGTACAGGTGGAAGGCGAAAAGTTTAGGGACCATCCGGCCAAAAGGGCCAGGTCCAAAAATATCTATTTAGATTTCTCCTGTGGTTGCTTATTCAACACTTCAGGGTGGTAAAATATTGACCCCTATTAAGGGTGCCTGTAAATCTCCTTCTGGAGTACCTACACTACCTCAGGGAGGACCACATTGACCTTTTACGAAGGTGTCACAATTTCTGTGTAGTGTGCCATATACCTGTGTAGGTCTTGGCCCTCTCTGCAGGGACACCCCCAAATGTTTTGCCTTCGCTCCTCCTGTTTTTCTTACTCGTTTTAGTTGGCTTTTTGGATTCTGTGCACTTTACCACTGTTAACCACTGCTAAAGTGCTTGTGCTCTTTCTTCTCCTTTAAACATGGTGAAATTGACTTACACTTAAACGGCACATATAATTTACTTCAAAATCCCTACTAAAATGGTAGTACGGGTGTCCAGGGCCTGTAATGTAAATGCTACTAGTGGGGCTGCAGCACTGATTGTGCCACCCACTTAAGTAGCATTTTAAAACTTCTCAGGCGTGCCATTACAGCCGGTATTCAGTTTAAAACTGCCATTTCAACCTGGCAAAATGCACCTTTTGTCAGGCTAAAACTTCATTTTTAAGTAACCTCTAGGCTAGGCCTTAAACTGCCCATAGGTCAGGATACAGTGTATTTAAAAAGTTTAAAATATATTTGTAAGCGTCTCATGTCCTGGTAGGTAAGAACACACACGTTTTTCACTACTGTGAGTCCTACTTCTCCCATTAGGATAATATTGGGTTACCATATTACATTTAATATGTGATAACTTTTGTTTAGGAGCAGGTAAGAATATAATATTTGGTGTGTGAGGACTTGTAGTTTAAAACTCCATTTAATGCTACAGACGGATTTTAAGTGACACATCTGAGAATGCCACTTTCAGAAAGTTGGCATTTTCTTGCCCTAACCATTTGTTGCCTGCAGCCTGTATCCTGAGTCTCAATACTAGGTGTAGTTGGCACTAGGCCTTTACGTATTCCTATCAGGCACTATCACAATAGAGTATCTGGGTGTTGGCAGGATGGACTTCACAGTAGCCTATTGTGCCTGCAGACAGTCTGGGACCATAACAAGGAGGCAGGAAATTCCAGACACTTCAGTAGGGAGAAGACTCCGGCTAGGGTGTTCAACCTCAAATCTGGGGAACCAGGTTTGAGCCTCGGCAATGACGCTGAAACATCCTGTAATTCTGGGCCAATCACTTAATCTCCTTGTGCCTAACAAAAATGAATGTGTCCTCCTGTAACGCAACTGGTGCTATGTAAGGCGCTCTGATACCCAATACCTTCGGTCAAGTCTGTAAAATAAAGTGGGTGCCGGGTATAAAAATGGGACCCTCAGACCCACTCTCCAGTACACTTCTGGTCCTGTGGGTACCACAGAAGTACTACCCTGCTGCCAAAGGACTACTCTGCTACTTGAGGCCTGCCTTGCTGTCTTCCCTGCCCTGCTGTCTGAGAAGGAAGACTGGACCTGCACCCTTCTTCTTAGGCTGTAGGGACGCCAAGGGTCAGCTGACTGACGACCTACCCTGAACTACAGAGACACAACAAGCTCCAGAGTCCTCCCTGCAACTGCCCTGATAACCTGATGCACCTGACATGCCTGTACGTGTACTGGATGTGATAGAGCCCTGCTTGCCTCTCCTGAAGTAAGTTCTTGATCCTCAAGAGATGCCTCCAGAGGCAAAGGCGGAGGAGTGTTGCCCCACTGCTTTAAGGCAGTGCAGAGGAAAAAGAAAATGGTCATAAAAAAAATTATTTACTTTTTCCATTCCTAGGTGCAGGGAGGGGCGGGGCTGGCCAGAGCAGAGGCTAGAGGAGGAGCGGTTTCCCCACTCAAAGTGCACATTAATGTTTGATCGGCCGTCTTGGACCTGCCAAACATTTAGGCGCACTTTCCATGTTCTCCACCAGGCTGCTTAATACAGCATGGTGGGGAGCATGCACAGGCTCCCTGTCCCCATCTGAGCGCCGATCCATGGTGCACAGACCAATCACAATACTGCATTGCAGCGTTGTCATTGTCCTAGGGGAACCAATCACAAAGCTGCATTGCAGATTTGTTATTGGTTTAGGGAGCCTGGGAGCCCAGGTTCCTTCCCTGTGACGAGGAGAGGTGGCAGAGGCAGTGGCTGGCGGCACGACCAGCAGATAAGTTTTTTTAAAATGTGTTGTTTATTTTTTTATTTTCTACCCTCCTCTACCTCCCCCCACCACCATTCCCTACCGGCTGCCACTGCTGGCTTCGGTACATCACCTGGGGTATAAATACAGTTTCAAATATGAGACCTTCCTCGCCATGGAGAATGACGTTGTGTGAAAATATTGTGACAAAACCAAATGAAAACATTTTTTTATTTTTAAAGTAGTGCACCGTTTAGTAAGACGCTTTCCTTACGTTGTATTTCTTCACTTGTACCTGGGACAGTCAAGGGAGCCGTGCTAAATTTGTAGGTTCCCTCCTCTGATGCCTAAATTACAGTAACCTTATTGTAACAACAGCCATTTCACAGTAACGTTTTCGTTTTATCTTTAATGTTATTTAAGCAGATGTTCTCCAACTCCTAAAGATGGGGCTGACTTCTCTCTCATTATTGAACATTTCAATATGTCACCATTTCTATTCTCGGCCTTGCAGTGCGTCTGAGGGATTGGGGAACGCTTTTGATGGTATTTAACCTTGATGTTACACAATTGCCCTAGGATGTAAGTTGTAGCATTTATGATGAGGATAGTGGCATAACAAAACTTGAGGGGGGGCCCTCTGCAAAGTGCATGGAGGGGGCCTCCACGCTCTGGACCCAGTAAGGAACTCTTAGGCCCACCTGTGCACACTGCCAGAGGGGGCATTCAGGAGCCTAGGGCCCGCCCCACCGAGGGGGCTGTGGGTGCTATTGTTGCACCAATGTTTTGAAGTGCTCTACGCCTTTACTGGTGGAGCATTGGACACGTGACTAGTCACGAGAGGAAAGCGTCTTGAACCGTAACACAGCACATTCTCTCTATTGCAAGACAAATATTCAGACAAAACAGGTCAATTGCTCACCAACCCCTTGACACATCTCCTGCAACCGTTCTTCACGATTGTTAGAACTGTAGGGCTACTCTGCTGATGGCACAGACAGTTATTATACACCAGTGCCGAGGCTTTAGGCTCTGGTGTTCAAACTGGTGTTTTATAATGTCTAGCATCGTGAATGTCTCCCCTGCATCTGTAATAATCATGTGATGACCAGAATCCTATGTTCGGTCTCAAGTGCTCCACTGCCCACTGGGTCTAGGTCCCAGACTTGTGACTATCCCCCGTGAAAGAACATCTTAAATAAATGTGCACTTGTACATGTTAGCACCACAGTCCTCCCCTGAAGGGCTTCATAATTAGTATGAAGGGGCTCCCATTTTTGGGTGAAGCAACACTTTAGTTTTCGTTCCATTTCATCTTGTGGCATCTACCTAGCTGTTAATGCCAATGGGCTCCGAGACATCAGTCTGCCAGTGCTTGCCTTTTATGTCCCAGTTCACCTAGACCACAGGTTCGGATTACGTGGTCCATTCACTGAAGACGTTGGTGCCAGCTCCTTATTTTATGCCAACCACCACACCAAGATGTTAGAAGAAGGTCCCCTATAGAGCCAGTGAGAAAAATATTCAAACACAGGTCAGTAGGATAACTAAGCTGCTTGAACACACACTGCAGAGGTCTCTGTGAAATTTGAAGGAAATAGGTTTCCTAGAGGGCTCTCCCTTGCATCACAAGAGATCGATGAAGCAATCTCTAATGAGGTGTTTACACCTATAACACAAGAGAGAATTAAACTCGTGCGGGCTATATAAACACTTAAATAGTACATTGCTGTGAAGACGCCCACTTCAAAGTAACACAACGGCTCACAAGGTAGCAACCTGAACACAACCCCCCCACACAGGTAAACCATGCTTTGAGTGTGTTCCTCCACTGGGCGGTCTGGGGATGAACGTTAATCTGTAAACATAGGAAATGCCGTCTCCTGAAATTAAAAATTATGTTTGTATTCATAAGAAATATGGTAAAAACTCACAATGTGTACACAGCACAGAGCCAGAACGAAACCTGAAGCCTCCCCCTGCAAAGTGCATGGAGGGCTCCCCTTCTACACTTCCTCAAAGCTCACAAGCCATGGTACTGCATTGAGGGGGCCCCCTGGAGCTCGGGCCCCCATGCTGCAGGGGCTGTGGGGGCTGTGGGGGCCTTTGTTTCGCCACTAGATGAGGAGGAGGTTTTCTAGTTAAAGGCTGGAGGCCTTGTGACTTTGTATACTTGCTGCATTTTGGAAACCGGGCCCAGTGCCGAGACTTAGGAAGTGATGTTTCTAATCAGCTTGGGAGCACGTGCGGGATTCGCCAAATTGCTTCAGCTTAACAGGCCATTGATAGGCAATCAAACAATATTTAGCTTTGACCGGGGACAGCAGTGGGAAAAGGTGTGGATGCCTAGTCAAAAGGGGCCCATTGAGGGGGCTGACGGGTTAAGAGTGGGGTCTCTGTGCTGAGCATTCACCTCATAAGAGGTTTATGTCTAAAGTATGTGGATTCAATGGGGGATTTATAGCCTTGTATCTTGTGAGAGGAAAAGTGTCAGTAAATAAATGTAGCCTCCATTACACCTTCTCCCACTGCATTGCTGTCTGTATGCCTTCACTCTGAGTCTTAAGGTGAGTTAAAAAATAAAAAGGAAAGGCATCATTTTAGAAACATGGTGAGACGTCTGCCAACATCTACACATTTCAAGCGGGTATATTTTGTGAGGGTTCGGTAGAAAATTGCCACTATTAATAACAATTGTATGTTATGTGAGTAGCACGTAACTGCATTATTTAAAAATGCTGAAAATAACATTTGTTCTTTCGCATTTCTAAGGTTAACACTATTCAGTTTAAATCATCCACACTTTTACGCCTCACCACTTAGAAAAGTCACTGGCCGCCACTGGGTGCCTCCCGTGTCCTGGACCCTTGGCATCAGTTGAGTTCCTTCTAAAAGAAAAGGAGATGCCCTGTAGATTCACACCAAGATCTTGCTGCCCTGGCCAACTGCCAATGCAAAGCTTCAGTGTTAGAAATGGGGGGGGGGCTTGTGTTGGCAGAGGTAGGTACCTTTGTCCAAGTAGGGTCCCTTCTTCCTAGTCAGGGTACAGGGGAAACACTTCTAAAATAACACCTGCTCACCCCCTTGGTAGCTTGGCATGAACAGAGAGGCTTATCTCAGAGGCAGTGTGTAAAGCATTTGTGAACACATACAGCAATACAGTGAAAACACTACAAATGGACACCACACCAGTTTAGCAAAATAAGTAATCTTTATCTAAACCAAACGAGACCAAATGACAAAATCTACAATATAGTAATAAAAATATGACTTTCAAATGGTAGAAATAGTTCAGTTCAAAGCAAATTGCAGATGCAACACTTTTCACACAAAGTACCTTGGATGCGTTGTGCACACAAACAAAAAGGGTCGCAGGGAAGGTGATGCGTCGGTTCCTTACACTCAGGGAAGGTGATGCGTCAGTTCCTTGCTCCGGGGGAGGTGATGCATAGATTCCCTACTGCTGCGCAGGGGGGGGGTGATGCATCAGTTCCTTACCGGAGAGGAGGTGATGTGCTGTTTTCTTACTGCATGGGGAGGTGATGAGTTGGTTTCTTATTGCGTCCCCCAATGATGCGCCAGACTTAGCGCCTTGATGCGATTTAACAAAAACCGTGATGATGCCTGAGTTCTTGCAGCCGCACAGCAGGCCTTGCATCGGAAGGTGCGGTGATCTCGAACTTTGGAGATTAGTGCAAGTCATTTTCCCTTTCCTTGGCAGAAACCCAGACAGAAAACAGCACAGTGGCAGTTTTCCTCCTCAGCTTCTTCTCCTTGGTTCCTCTTGATTCCCAGAAGTGACTAAAAGTCTGGGGTCTGGGCCCCTCTTTTTATACAGTAAAAAGGGCCAAGTCCAACATTCAGTGAACCAGACTCTTTGCAAAATAGCGATGACAGGTAATGCAAGATCTGCACTTCAGGCTCCAGTATTGACAGCCTGCTTTGACTTCGAATGCAAAGTTCCAGCAACAATCTTCAATGACGCCAAACAGGATCTTAGTGCTATAGCTAAGACCCTCCGTGATACCCGGCCTGCTCTTTCCACTACAGCGATGACCATGCATGATCCTCTCCCTGCTCCTCGTGGCCTCCTCCACAGTGAACAGAACTCCTGGCGCTGGACTTTAGAAATTATTTTTATTGGGACTGTACTGGTCCCTGTAATGGGCTGGGCTCTATTGTGGTCGGCATGAACTTATGACTTTCACCCAGTCTAGCAAAGCCAGATATTCACAAGTGGCGCTTTGGGCTTTGAGGCATTACACTTATGTTAAATCTTTGAAATTGCATATCTCTCGCTCTATTGATGCGATTTTTGCCATTTTAGTGTCAAATAATTTATTACATTTATTTTTCTTGCATTGTTTTCTTACTTTATTGCTGTTTGAATGTTGCATAAATACTTTACTCATTGTCTCTAACTTAAGCCTCCCTGTTTTGTGCCAAGCTACCACAGGGTTAAGCACAGATTAAATTAGTGACTTTTCTGGTTCACCCTGACAAGGATTATGACTGTTGTTTCAGAAAGGCTCACACACCCGTCAACCAACAACCACATTTCTCACAACCCTCTACTGAGGTGTCTGCAAACGTTTGTGGGTTCAGCTTTAAATACTTCTGAGAAATCTTGTGCTTCCATATCTGGGAAACTCCACAGAACCACTACAATAGCATTTATGGTACACCCCATGACTCCACTCAACTGCTCCTTGATTAACTCCGTAGAAGTGAATGATATTTCTATGAGCTGAGCATTAGACCATAGCTTCCTTTGATTAGGTCATTAAGAAATGTGTTGCTTCTAAAATGAGAAAACACATTGATGATACTCTCCTACATTCAGTCCACATTTTTAGCTGGCAACTGCACAGAAATGCCAAGTTTTAAAATACTTGATTATAACCATCACATGCTCAATGAGGGTGATCTGCTTCCTATCTGCACTGTTCACCACACCTCTGTCCTCAAATTCCTTGAATACAGAAAGAGCTGCAAAGGCTCAGTTCTCAGTTGGTTCAGGTAGGTAATTTCACATCTAGGCTTGATCAGGTATCCTGCAGAGACCCACAAGGTTCCATCTTATCTCCAGTTCTTTTCAATTTATATGTTGAACTTCTCAATGTCTTGTTTAAAGATGTAGACATTCAATTATGCTATTATGTGAACAAAAAGCAAATCTCTTTAAAACTCTCCTACACTCCAAAAAGGCATTGACTGGATATTCCTCTGGGTGACCAAAAACTGTTTGAAATTAAATCTGCAAAAGCCCACATTTCTTTCTTATAATTCTCTAGTCCAGTAAAAGGATTCACCCTGACAATGCTCATAGTATTCGACTGCTCATAGTCTCCCTCTGTTACATCTCTAGACCTACTTATTGACATCTTTCTCTTTAGTTCCTCACATGAAAAAAAATTGAGAAAATAATTGAAATTAAATTGAACAGACTGCAAATTTCCAACTTTACCCACTAAAAACAATCAAAATATATTCTTTCTACAGAGCTACAGAAGCGCTAATCATCTCCAGAATCAACTCTTGTTGGCCTTCTGGCCTATGTGCTGTTGCCGTTAAAAACAGTCCTTCACTTCCCTTAGAAGCTAATATCCAGTTCAAACTTTACAGTCTCACATCTAAGACCGTTCAGCTTGTGCAAGCCACGCTACTTAACTGATCTGAAAATTTTAGGGGGCTTCAGACTATCAGATAGCACGGACTCTCCTGCTGTCAAATCCCTAAAATGCAGTTGTATTCAAGCCCAGGGACGCGCGGACAGCCCTGGAACCTTTCGCCAGCTCACTCACCTGTTGTCCTTTGCCGTGAGGGGAACGGCCAACGAGATTACCAGCAGCTCTCCCCAGGCTCTTTCCATTCCGCCGTGAGGGGAACGGCCAGCAAAAACTACTCTTCCCGGCGGCCAGTGCTCTCCCCAGGCGCGTGCCAGTGACGCGAGCAGGCAGTGCCGGGGGAGCTTAAAGCCGTGCCTGGTGCTCCGCACCGCGGGACGCGCGGACAGCCCTGGAACCTTTCGCCAGCTCACTCACCTGTTGTCCTTTGCCGTGAGGGGAACGGCCAACGAGATTACCAGCTGCTCTCCCCAGGCTCTTTCCATTCCGCCGTGAGGGGAACGGCCAGCAAAAACTACTCTTCCCGGCGGCCAGTGCTCTCCCCAGGCGCGTGCCAGTGACGCGAGCAGGCAGTGCCGGGGGAGCTTAAAGCCGTGTCTGGTGCTCCGCACCGCGGGATGCGCGCGGGCAGCGCCCGGGCGAAGCCCGGGACAAGGGCGGGACCGTCTGTGGCCGTCATAGCCCGGAGTAGGCCGGGCTGGGCCGCTCTTCTAAGCTTTGCTTTTTGGAACAGTTGCGAACTAACCCCCTTTGGCTAACGCCATTTTATCTATTATTAGTCAGTCCTTTGCTTTGTTTAGAGTGTGTTCCTTTTATCTTATATTGTTTGGATTTTAGATACTTGTGCTAGAGGTTCCTCATTGTTTATCGCTGTTGGCTCATTGGAATCATGGGGAAGCACTCCAAACCTACAGTTAGTCGCCCTATGACTAGACAGCTTGCCAACTCCAATTCACAGATCCCCAGTCTTACAGCGATAGATAAGATGCTCCAGAAGACAATCGGGGCGGTGGCTACGGCCATCGAAAATACGGAAAAACGGTTGTCGATTACACCGGCATTCAATATGGCCCCCCCTTCTGATGGATTGGCTGACTTCTCCTCATACCAGGTGGATCCTGACGCAATGTCTTCCATGTTGCCCTCATTCACACAACTACCGTGCGCTCAGGCACAAATAGATGAACCAGCTCTAGTGGAAGATGGGCCATCATCATCCTCCTTTGTTTCTATTGTGGCCCCCATAAAGCAGTCAAAACCAAGGAAAAAAAAAAAACAGAAACTCAGAAAAAGGAGTTTTCTACCAGCCCCTCCTGTAGACAGCTCTCCCCTCTTGGCCCCGATCCACCACCCCCCTACTTCTATCCCTCCGACCTGGGTGACTACCCTATTAATTGACCTACAGTCACACATAGACCAGTCCCTAAACCATCTTTTAAAATCCCTGTCATCTAAAATTGACAGGTTGGTATCATTAGTTAATACCAAAGGGTTTGGGAAGAAGCAGCCAAACCAGGACTTAAAGTCCAACTTGGGCAGTACGGAGGGTGCCAGTACTCAAGCATCCCTTACCAATCCTACCCCCCAATTACAGCCACCTTTACCCCCGATCCAGTCGGCTACGGATCTAGGCCAGCCTTCTTTGGTGCATTCAACTGCCCCTTCCCTCACTGCTGGTCCTCGTACGACCCCGACTGTGCCCCGAGCCCCTATTGTCGTTCCATCACATGAGCAGCTAGCTAGCTGCAGGGACTTAGCTCCTTTGAATTCAGACGGGGTTGGAACTTGCCTTTCTGGGGGGGGGAACCGAGCCCTCAGGAGCCCGGAAGATTCCCATCTTCTAGTCCAGCTTCCCCCGGAGGCAGCACCTTATGTGATCGTGCTCACAGGAGTTCCACCGCTAATGAATGGAAGGGGGGAATCTTATTCTGAACTAAAAAATAAAGTCATTCACTGGCTGTCCAAAAATAGACCATTGAAGGGAGCAGGGAGAGGGGAGATTCTTCATGTTCGGAGGGTTAACTGGCTGGGGACCCGCTCAAAGGACATAGGGGGGGACTGTGTCCTGATTAACTTTAGGGACCCCAGAGTAGTAGGTCACATACTGGAGCAGGGAGGGCACCACAGAAGGGGAGCCATTGAGGCATCGCATTTGGGGTATTTTTATTCTATCCCCAACACTCTGGACCCAGTTGATTTACCATACTTCCACCAGGCCCCACATAACTCTTACTTTAACATCCCGGTTGAAAACCGTTTCGGCGTGCTCAATGCGGTGGACTGACCACCACCTCTGAGTCCTAGTAAGGGAGGGTCTATGCCCTTGGGAGGGACCCAGGTTGGGGATGTCTATGATACGATGTTGGCTGTGTCCTCGGTAGCTCTTGGCACGGAGAGTGGCCCTGGGCCCCCTTCTCCCCCATTTCTGTCCCTCAGCGCCACAGTGGGTTGTTTAGTGTTAAACCCCCTTGTGCATTCTGCTTCCCACAGCCCCCCCTCTCCCCCCCCTCCGGTTGACAGCCCCCCCCCCGAATATCTATCCGGAGACCATTAGTTGGGTCTTGGAATGTGGCCGGTCTGGAGTCCAAACTCTCTGATCCTGAGTGGGGAGAGCTAATGGACAAATATGACATCTGCATATTCCAAGAAACCTGGCTACGGTCTACACCATGGAGGGTGGGTTATGCATCGTTTTCGGCCCCAGCAGTCCAGGGGACGAGAGGAAGACCTTCAGGGGGGCTAGTAGTATGGGTTGCAACACACCTGGGGTGCTCGGTAAAGTTACTGGATCCAAAGTCCCCCGACATCCTATGCCTGTTACTCACTTTCCCTGCTAGCTACTCGCTAGCAGTAATAAATGTGTACTTGCGCCCCCAGCCGGTTCAGTTGGGTCTGTCGATCCTGGGCGCTCTGGAAGATGTTTTACATTCTCTTCCACCTGCGTCCCATAAACTAATTGGCGCAGATCTCAACTGCCACTTCGAACCCCTCCTTGGGATCCCCTCCCCCACCTGTGATGAGGATGAAACCTATCTAATCCCAGACCTTATCTCCTATCCGGCCAAACGCCTTTCCCCTCTAGCCCTTGAGATTAATAGGCTTACCATTGCACACTCCTTGCGGGCCTGCAATGGTAGACTCTGCCCGGACGTGCCGGGGTCTTTCACTTTTAACAGAGCTGGGAGCTGTTCGACTATCGACTATGTTTTGGTGAACGTGGAATTCTGGGGCCACTTGGCCGCCTTTTCTATTATTCCACGGGTCGATAGCGATCACAACCTACTGTCTCTGGAATTGATTAACAAGTTAGGTGGTAGTGAATTCTCTAGGCCCCAATCACCATTACATAGTGAGAATCTGGTTCTAGTGGCAGGTGGCAGACGGATCAGGTGGGAAAGGGTAGCGTCTGATGACCTAAAGCTCGCAGAGTTATATAGCACTGTGATCTGCTCCTTGGAAGCAGTCTCCCACCTCCTGAGTCCTGCCGGGGACATCCCGCAGTCCCGCTTTCTCGATCTCCAGACCACCCACAAGGATCTCCTTGGCAGTTTGGCTAGCTTCTTTTACAACCCTACTGTCTCAAAACCAAGGCCTTCTAGGCCCGAGCACTGGTTCAATGATACCTGTAGGCAGGCTAAGTCTGCCCTGTTAAAAGAAGTAAAGGAGGGTGCCCCGTCTAGTATCCGGGCGGCTAGGGCCACCTATAAAAACTTGACCAAGGAAGCAAAAGCCGAGTGGGAGGATCTAAGGTGGCAAAATTTACTCCAAGCTTTAGTAGACCGTGACTCGAGGGCGTTTTGGAACATTGTCCGAACGGGCACGGTTGCCAGTACCCCAGCAATTATTCCTAATCTCAGCGAGGAGGTCTGGCTCGCCCATTTCCAACCCCTCTTCTCGGTCAGTAAACCCCCGGGTGGCACCGATGCAGGCTTGTCACGGACTGATATCGCAACGGACCTGTTGTGCCAGGTAGAAATTGAGACTAGTCTCTTTTCTCTCCCAGAAATAGAATTGGCCCTCAATTCCCTATCAGTAGGGAAAGCTCCGGGGCTTGACAAGATCCCCGGTGATCTCTACAGAAGTGATGTAAAAATCTGGGCCCCTTATATATGTGTATATTTTAATGCTATTTTGCAGGGCCTTAGAATCCCGGACACCTGGTTCTCCACTGGATCCAGCCAACTACCGCCCCATAAGCCTGATTGATGTTTTACAGAAGCTGTTCGCCCGAGTCCTCTTATCCAGACTACAGTTCTGGATGGAGGATCAACAAATTTTAACCTCCCTCCAGGCGGGGTTCCGAGCCAAGGTTTCTACTATTGATCAACTATTTAGATTACTCTTGATTTATTGGAAGACAGTCAGCATGGGTGCTGGTAATTTGTACCTGATCTTTGTGGACCTCCGGTCCGCTTTTGATATGGTGCAAAGGGAAAAACTCTGGGCCCTCTTGCTAGAGATGGGTGCCCCCCCCTACCTTTGCCATTTATTCAAACGCCTCCACTTAGGCACCTATGCAAGGGTGAGATATGGGAGATGCGGGGAAATCTCTGGGCCATTTCCGGTAGAGAAGGGTGTGAGGCAGGGCTGCGTCCTGGCCCCCACCCTTTTCTCCCTCTTCATCAATGGGCTGATCGAGTATCTACTGCGCTCCGCTAACCTGGACTCCCCTGTACTGGCGGGGCGTAAGGTCCCGGCCCTAATGTTCGCTGATGATACGCTCCTGTTATCCCAATCTTACATGGGCATCCAGCGTACATTAGAGGCCTTTTGCTCCTTTTGTAAAATCAGGGATCTGGAACTGAACCTTTCGAAGACCAAATTTATGGTTTTCGGTTCTAATTCATTTAATTGCCCCCATCCTAAACTGGGAGAGGTTGAGTTGGATAGGGTGGCCACGTTTGAGTATTTGGGGGTGACCCTTAATGATAAAATGAATTGGGGGTCCCATTTGGCGAAGGCAAATTTGAGATTAGCCCAATCAGTGGGGGGAATCCTGAAGGTGTTTAATAACTCCTCTTTTAAACCTTTGGGCCCCCCTATGGAAATTTATAAATCCCAAGCCAGAGGAGGAGCACTTTATGGTGCTGAATTATGGGGATATTCCACTCCCGCTTCCCTCTCATCTATTGAGAATTCTTTTATCAGGAGATTGTTGAAATTACCTGTCAGCACCCCATTAATTCCTCTGAGATGGGATCTGGGTCTGGTTCCCATAGAAGAGATTGCCCGGAACCGTCCTCTTCAGTTCTGGAGGCGTCTTTGGTCAACGCCCGAGTTGGTAAGCTACAGGTACGATCTTGGTGACATTATGGCAAGGGGAAAATCGGATAAGATCCCTTGGCTTGCCTATATAAAGAACCTTTGTAACCTAATTGGGATGAGGAATTTATGGTCCGCCCCGGAAGCGACCTGCCGTACACTCTCGAAGAATTCATTGCGGGAGGTTTTGAATTCTTATAGGAAGGGTATCCTATTCCATTCCTCCCTGGGTAGGCTTACTGACACCTTTCTGGATATTAAGTGTAGTCCCCAGTTTGAAGTTTTCCTGGACGTTATCCAACCACCCTTGGCAAAGAAACTTTACATCCAGTTCAGACACGGTTCGCTTCCGTTGAGAGATCTCACTCACAGATGGTGCAATGTTGTAGATCCCGTTAGCTCGTGTCCCCTATGTTCTGCTATCTGTGAAACAGAGCTACATGTTGTTCTCTTTTGCCCTTTATATACTATTGCAAGAAAAATGTGGATTATACAGTTATGTAAGTCTAGGGGTCTCAGGGACTACAAGGAGGTGTTCAGAATTCTGAAATATGATACTACCCCTTTGATAGTGTTTGTAATGGCTAAATTCCTTCTCTCAATGTGGTTTGCAAGGTCCAAATTTTTGTCTTCTGCCACTCATCTCTCTGATCCAGTATTATCTATATCACCATCATAGTACTTTGAGGTGTAATGTGTATATCTTCGGCCCTGGATTAATTTTAACATTTTTCTTTTCGTGGAAAAGATCATGTTTTTAACTGCGTATGTTCTATGGAAATTGTTTTAATGTCTTAATGGATTACACTCTACACAATGCTATTTAATCATGTTTTAAATGTTTTAAATGTATAAATGTATTTATGTCTTTTTATGGTATTTTACCGAAATAAAAGCTTTGACTGACTCAAGCCCAGTAACACACCTTGTCTGGTGCCACATCCTTATAGAACTCTTTACCTACCAGAGAATGAATGCCTCCTGACATCCTGCCTGTCTGGAAAGATGTAAGACCTTCCTGTTCAGCAGACATCTAAGCAATACATTGACAGGTTCTGATACTCATCCCCCCGGGAGGTCTGACCATAACTGCCTGGTTATTTAGTCACACAGGGCATGGGTGAGTTGCAGGGCAAAATTTGAAATCTGCATGGTTCGAAGGAGCTGAAAAAGAGTGCTTCCAAGAAATATGGCATGCCATACCTATGCACTGCATTGGTTTGAATAGTGACACCTGGATTGAAGATTTTCAACTCTGGATTCATGTTTGATAAATGTGTGTGCATTCCATCTTTCCTTACACCAAACTGACCTCAAGAGACTTCTACTTTGATTACACGGTGAGTTCTAGAGCTTTACTTAGATATCATTGTTGGATAGAGTTAGACTTTTAGAAAAAGGTTATTCGGTTGTGTAACTGCGCTTTGTTGAATCAAGACAGGCTTCTTTGAGTTGCCATCTTTGGATGTGTGCATCAGTTCATTTGTTCTCGCTCCATCGGTGCTTCCTACAGGTATAGTTACTGAGTCAGCTATTAGTATTTGAAATATGATAGAGTTTCAGATCCATCTTCTATCCCATTTTTCAGCTTTGAACTGGCAGTAATCATTCAGCACAAACTCTCAATAAATCTATTAATTTTTCTGTTCTTCCAGGGGTGTGTAGTTCAATGGGGTTGGCCTGAAAAGAGTGGAAACAGCACAACAGTCCTACAGTTGCTGTCATACACAGTAGAAGGCATTAAAATGTCAGGCAAGATATACCTATCTCTCCTTTGAACTCTGTCAAACCTTCTGTGCCAGTAGTTAATTGTTTAAGAGCTATGCAAGTTAATTGAGTTGTGTATGTTCAGGAGAATCCATCATTGTGGAACAGAACATTAAAACAAAAACAAAATGGCTGTTGCATCATGAAACATGCGCATGCATTTTTGGAGACTGCTTTTCAGAATAGGCAAATATTCAGGACTGCATCAGCAACAGGCAGTGACAGAGTCAAACTGTCTGGTAACTATTGCCAATGTTTGCCATCAGTATCCCAAAGCCTTTCATGGCAGTATACATGAAAAATATACAGTTTCTTCCAATAAAAACAGGTTAAAAAGCAGTACATGATGAACATTTGAAATAAAGCTTTTCCACTCTTAAATTTGGGATCTTATTAAGGGGGTTGCATACGCTGACAGAAAATGTTCAGATTTCCTCCTTCCTCTTGTAACATTGGCATTGTCCCTCGTTAGTAGTGTGCTGTCTCTTTCTTTAAGCTAATTGGAAGAAGTTATATCTAGCCACCATAAACAATCAGCAATGCCCCAACTGCTGTGATATCTAACATGTTCAGGTTATGAATTTAGTTACTACATAATAACTAAGAGAGTCGAAATATTGTGAGGCAGACCAGTGGCGCTAAAAGGTGTAAAAACTTTCAGACCTGTCCATATAATTTCATGGGGTCATACAGCATGCTTTAAGAGCTGGCTCAAGATCTGTATTTTCTTTGCGTCTATGACATCAGAAATCTTGAAAGAAGTCTTGTTGTTAGGAAAATCATGTTATGTGTGTTGAGGAAAGAACTAGGGGGCTTATTAGGATGGTGGTCGGACTTTTGTCTGACCACCACCCTACCATAAACGGGACCACCCAACAGGCTGTAGGCATAAACTTGTTTAGCGCTGGAAATAACGGAAAATTAATGTGAGGGAGCACATAGCGATGCTTCACTTTGCGCCATGGAGGTGTACCAAGGGTGGTGCATGGGTGTACCCACCCAACTACCCAAGGTTCCTCATGCTAAACCTAATATACTAAATAAAGGAGGTTGGGTTCAGCGTGAGGAAACTGTGCCCTTTTCAAGTAGGTGCAAGGAAGGGGAAATGCTTTCATTTCTCCTTCCTTTTCTGACTTTGCATGTGTGCCTCACTTTACAGTACACGTACAAAGTGGGAAAATGGTTAAAGTGAGTCTGTGCATAGTATTTTGTACTGGAAGGGTAGCTTCCAGTACAAAACCTATGCAAGGTTCGGAGAGATCATGGTGCAAAGGTGTCTCCATGGCGCACCGCAGCTGATTTCAGCACTGTGCTAGTGAGAGGGGAGGAGAGTGCCTTATTTTAGTAAATATGGCTCTCTCTGCCTTCTCTCCTTTTTACGTGGTGCAGCCCAGCATTTGTAGCTGCTACAGTGCGCTACGTGAAAAAATAGTAAATCTACCCCGTAGTGTTTCAGTTCCCTACTGTGTTGGTAGCTAAGATGAGAATGTTCGTTCTAATGGTTGAAGGTGCAAAATAGCTGTAATTCCCTTGCAGTGAGCGTATTCAAAGTGCTTAGGTTTACACTATAACTAAACCACTGTTAGACATGCACCTCAACAAATAACTGCCTGATTGACGTCTGCCACTGCAGAATCTACTGCACACTAAAGGGAACGTGTACTCAATCTTTTAAGTGCGAGGTACTTCAAATGAATGACTGCTGGATCAAAAGAAAGTGCTCCAGAAAATAGAGGCAGGATAAGGCGGATCTTTCTTTTATTTGACATTTTAGCCTTAGTCTCTGCACCACTTCAATAACACAGAGAAGTGAAATGGCTGCTCACAGCTGCACTGCCAGTCTCAAAGAAAGGCTTATTGCTGTAGCTTCAATATAGACTTAGGAATCTCCAGCTAGATCAAGTTACACTCACCTTGAAGGTTTAAAAAGGCATAGAAATATCGCACAAAATAGCAAAGAATAATGTAAGAGAAGATAAACATGCGTTATCCTGGCCCTATTTTAAAAGCATTACCAAGTGAGTCAATTCATAAATCTTTCCATAGATGGAGAAACCCGAGGTTTAGTGCATAATGCCGTGGCTGGTTCTTGCAGTATATTCTGCTTCTATTTAATTTAATCGAACTGAAGGCTTTCAATAGGAGTACTAAGGTGTTTGTAAACGTTACATGCTTTCAATGTTCCTGAAAGAAGGGCTTCCATGAGCAACCAGTAGTCTGACGCAGGGCTTTTATTCTTTCCACTTTTGCAGACCCCCCCTCCCCCCCCCCCCGAGAATTACTTTTGTGAGCTGAGGACCCTTACCTAACCAATTTCTACAACTTGAACTTCTTTTCATTTCAAAAGAATTTTATTATTTTAAAAGCGCAATATGAAACATAAGATACAGGCCAAAGTGATACAATTGATATCGGACAATAAGGTAATAAATACATTATGATAAAACTAATTAATAGGGAAACAAATCAATGTCATTCATTAATCTGCAGATATCAGATAAATAAGTTACTTAAGGAGGGAAGACCCAAAATGATATCTGGCAAAGAAATATATCAAAAGTATCACCCACAGATGGCAAATTAGGGAAAAGAGGGAAGAGAAGAAAGGAAGAAAGCAAAGGCGGAAAGAGTAGGAAAGAGAAGAAGAAAGAGAAAGAGAGACAGAGAGGAGAAACGGAAGAGGAGAGGATTTCCAAAGGAATCACCCAACACAAGACAACACTAACCAGACAAATCAAAGGGAAATTGCGCCACCAACCCTTCAGAGGCCAACTCCATGTATGAATCTAAGGCTTTCCAAACACCAGAGGAAATAGAAGGAGAAAGATGAGCATGGTCCACTGACGTATGAGCACTACGTAGAAAGGAAACCCAAGCCCACCAAGTATGATAAGAGACGGACGAAAAGGATTTCCACTCCATGAGAATTACTTTGACTGCAATAGTTAACAACAGGTCCAACAACTGTAACTCCATGGGATCTAAAGGCAGAGGGACTGGGGACGCCAACGGACCCAAAAGAATTAATGGAAAAGACAGCTGGAATTTGATGTTAAAGATGAGCATGAGGTGTTTGTGAACTAAATCCCAAAAGGAATGGAGAAGGGAACAATCAAGGAACATATGTTGAAAATCACCTGGTAAAAGCCCGCAGCTCCAGCACAAATTGTCTTCTTTAAGATTAAGTGAATGCAGACGAATGGGAGTCCAGTGAAGAAGATTAATAGAGAAAAACTTAGACTGCGTTAGGGAAGGGGCAATTTTGTTACGAAGAGAAAATTTACCAATATTTTGCCAGGTATCAGGAGAGATATGAGCAGTAACACTCTGATCAAAATGATGTACCCATTTTTGCTGTGTGACAGTTTGGGAGGGGAGTGAAGAGGACGATAAAAATTTGTAAATCCGAGACGCAACGTGACCAGTCCTAATCCAAAGCTGAAAAAGCGTAATCGTAGGGGAAGAAGGATGAAGGTGTAATTTAGCAAGTGCAACCTTAATCTTAAGAAAAGTATAAAAATCTAAATTAGATAAAGAGAAATGTTGAGCAAGGGATGAGAAAGGGAAAGGATCGTTATTAGAATCATAGAGATGTTTAACAAGTGAAACACCCTTCCCAGCCCAGTAAGACATCAACTCAGGGTCAATATTAATTTTGATTTTAGAATTGCGCCAAATAGACGACCATCTAGTTTTATGTAATGGAATTGCTACTCTCTTATCAACCTTACGAACCGCAGCAATAGTGTCTAAAATAATAGAGCGAGAGAATGGAATAGAAAGGGTGTTTGTGGTTAAAAAGGATGCAGTCGGCAGTGGGGAGGCCAATTCCTGTTCTATTGTCAACCATGCTGGAGCATGAATAGATGTAGAAGAAAACCAAAGGGCACCCTGGGACGCCAGAAAAGCAGTTTGATACTTCCCCCAATCAGGAAAATTACAGCCGCCCATATCATAAGATTTCCGTAAAAATTTATAAGCAATCCTAGCCCTTCTATCATTCCATAAAAATTTAGAAGTAAGCAAATCAAGTTCATGAAAGAAGGAATCAGAAAGCCTTACTGGAAGCATAGAGGAAACAAAATTAATAATAGGAGTGATCATCATTTTAAGGGTCTGCATACGGCCCCACCAAGAAATATGCTTCGGAGACCAATTTTCTAAGAGACGTCTCACCTTAAGAATAGTTTGGGATTCATTGTAAATAGCCGTAGCATATAGGGTGGAACAGAAATGGATACCCAGATATTTTAGCTGTTTAGATTGCCATTTAAAGCCCGCCGAACCCATATGAGAGGAGAAGCAATAAGCATTTAAAGGAAACATCTCTGTCTTATCTTTGTTCAGAGTGTATCCTGAGACTTTTGAAAAAAGAGCAATCGTATCCGAAATAGCAGGAATGGCCAGTGCAATATCATCAGAAAAAATGAGAACATCATCTGCGTATGCAGCTGTTTTTAATTGATGAGACCCAAAAGAGAACCCCTTAATATCTGGATGCGAGTCAATCATTCTGAGGAGAGGATCAATGGATAACAAAAATAAGAGAGGGGACAAAGGACACCCTTGTCTAGTGCCCAGACACAGGTTAAAAAAGGAAGACGTAGCACCATTCACCCGTATATTAGCCCTAGGACGGGAGTAAAGAGACATAACCATACGAATAAAGGACTCACCAAGATTATGTGCACATAGAACAGCTCTTAAAAAAGGCCAAGAGACCTTATCAAAGGCCTTTTCAGCGTCAAGGGCCAAGGCTGCCGCCGGAAGATTAGATCGCTTAGCGGCACCAAGAATATGACAAAAAGTACGAATATTATCCCGTGCAAGACGCCCCTTTACGAAACCTGTTTGTGAAGGATGAACCAATTGGGGAATAAAGGACTCTAAACGTTTAGCTAGAATTTTAGCAAAAATCTTGGCTTCCATGTTAAGAAGGGAAATGGGACGAAATTTTTTGGGATCTGCGTGATCCTTCCCTTCTTTGGGGATAACTACAATAGTAGCATCAGCCGCGGAACCAGACACAGAACCATCCTTAATAAAAGCATCAAAAACGGATTGGAGTTTCGGGACAAGCACGGGAATAAAGGTTTTATAAAACGCAATAGGATAACCATCAGGACCAGGAGCTTTACCAGACCGAGTAGCTTTGATCGCGGAAATGATTTCATCAGAAGTAATCGGGCAATTTAATGATTGATTATCTTCCTCCGAAACAACTTTCAAAGGAACCGACTTCAAGAACTCCTGACATTGTTCAAAAGAAGCTTGAGCCGACGGGGTATATAAGTTATTATAAAAATCGCGGAAAACATCAAGGATTTCTGCAGTTTGAAATTTTTTCTTACCAAGCTGGTCAGTAATAGAAGGAATTTGGAAAGTATTACAAGAAGATTCCTGAAACTTTAAAGTGGCTGCAAGAATCTTGCCCGCACGATTTTTTAACAACAGTCTCTTAGATTTCTGAGCCTGCAGGCCAATATGAGCTCTCTTAGTGACTATAGTATTGTACGAATACTTTAAATTCTTAATAGATTGGAGGCAGGTCTTGTCCTGAGAATGTCGAAAAAGGGATTCCTGACGTTTGATCTCATCTGCTAAGTCCGTGAGTTCCTTTTTAATGGCTGCATTTCTCCTTGACATACATTTAATGACCTGACCACGGAACGTACATTTGAAAGAGTCCCAAAGAACAACAGGGGAACTGACCGACCCAACATTCTCAATAAAAAAAGTCTCAATGTCATTAGAAAACTCTCGCACCAAGGACTCATCATGTAAGATTTCTGTGTTGAGTCTCCACGAACGAGCTCGTGCCCTAGGGACAAAGGACGTAAGAGTAAGTGTCACTGCGGCGTGATCAGAAACTAAAATAGGGTGGATAAGCGGAGAAGAAGAAGATTGAACCAAAGAAGAGTGAACCAAAAGATAGTCAATGCGTGAAAAGGACGAATGAGGGGAAGAAAAAAAGGAGAAGTCACTACCAGTGGGATTATGAAGACGCCAAACATCCTGAAGATGGGTAAGAGAACACATATTAGTCATTTGTTTGTGTGCTTTAGGGGGACGAAAGTTAAAGGCAGAATTCCTATCCAAGATAGGGTCCATTGGCAAGTTAAAGTCACCACCTACAATAAGATTGCCAGAGTGAGGGGTATCCTCGAGCTTTTTGGTGATAGCATTCCAAAAGGACGGGTCATCCTTGTTGGGGGCATAAATATTCATGACAAATAAGTCAGCATTACCATTGGACACCTTAGATAGTAACCAACGTCCCTCTGAATCCTGTTCAGAGGAAACGATAGATAACCCAGAGTGTTTAGAAACTAAGGTAATTACCCCATTCCTTTTACCACAAGCATCCGAACAAGCAACATCAAAGACCCACTCTTTCTTCAAAAACAACGCCTCCTTGGCAGAGAGCTTTGTCTCTTGAAAAAGGACGAGATCCGAAGAAAGAGACTTACAGTAGTCCAAAATCTTTGACCTTTTTACTGGATGATTTAACCCTTTAACATTAAGGGAAAGTATATTTAGTCCAGACATAGAACCAATATTAGGAAAAAAAGATATTCCATATGTGACATATGAAGCGCAACAACCAGGAGAGCTAACCAGCAGACATCAACAGCCAACACACAACAGGGTGAGACCAAAGAGGAAATCCGAAGAGAAAAAAGGAAAGAAGAGGAAAAGGACAGCAAGAGAATACGCAGAAAGAGAGAGAGAAGGGCCCATCCGGCAGGTCTGGAAGAGACCAAAATCATACAAGGGGGGACATGGGAAAAAGAGCGAGGGCCAACAGGAGGAGTAACAACAATGGCATAAAAAGCCCCAGAACAGTGCATAACTGATTATACATTAAAAGGGAAGACTATCTAAAAGCTAAGAACTGGAATTAATGATAGCTACTTAGAAAACAAAGCTAAATGAGAGACTATAAAGGCAACACGTTTGACCAAATTAATGTATACATAACAACTAAAATGAATCATAAAGAACGGTAAGAGCAGGAAAGATAGAGAAAGAAAGCACTTTCAGGCAATAAGAGCTGATGGAAAGTGAACTAAAAAATAACAATATTATAGGTAGAACCATACCAAAGCAGACTCTATCAAGAGAAAAAGGAACATAATGAAGAAAAAGAAGAAATACAATCTAAAGCATACTATATGATACAATATGAGAAAAATAAGTGAAACATAGTAAAAAACGGTATATAACCTTCTATCAATATTACAGTCAATGAATCCCTATGGCAGTTAAATAAGAGACCTAATACTATATATAAATGTGTAAAATCTATATGCAATCTTATAAATAACTGATCATGAGTAAATAAAGCCATATACACACAAATTAGCAGAATAAATATGCTTGCCTAAGTAAGAGAACATGTAGATAAGAGAGGCATAAATCTATCAAGTACAAGGCATCTATAAAAAACTAATCTACTCGAAAAAGACAATTAATAACACAATGTAATCAAGACACTCAATGAAAAAATCAATAAAGTAGGTATAACTAGCAACTATATGAACATCACATATTAAGTCTAAATATAGCCATAAATAAACACCTAGTAAACATATATGCTTAAAACACCTAGACACACCATACAACAACACGTTGATAACACAACGGAAAACACAATGACCTACTCCGTAAAATACGGAATAACAGGAAACAAACATGAAGCAAAAAGACCGACCACAAAGGGATAAGATAAACCAACTTTACCACAAAAATCGACGCACCTAACGAAGACATGCAACGGGAGAGGAAAAGGACCATGATCTAATACGTCGAGAGACAAACCGGGGAGGCAAGGAGTAACAAGACGACACGCGAACAGGAGTGAAGTCAAGCCAACAAGAAAAGCTACCACAAAAAATTAAAAGGTTTATACAGTAAAACTAACAACACTAAAGACCAACACATCATACCGATAATAGGGAAACACCAAGAGACGACAAAAATACGTCAAACCCAATGAGCATAAAGACCACCGCGCAGATCTAAAAGCAGCTAGACTTAATAGATCTGACAAAGACAAAAAACAACGCAATATATATAGCCACATCAGGTGCCAGAAGAACCAGGAACATGTGAAGCCCCTGTTTGAAGATCCATCTGCAACTCCATCTGATTATCCAAAAACGAGGCCAAATCCGCAGGTTCGTCAAAAATCCTGACACGACCTTTGAAAGTAATGCGGAATTTTGAGGGACCAGCAAAAGAGAAGGGGATATTCATCTCAGACAAACGCTTCCGGAGATTAAGAAAACCCTTTCTCCTTATCACCGTGTCCCTGGCAAAGTCTTGAGAAATTGAGATACGATGGCCATTCCAAGAGACAGCTCTAACCTTCCGCATATGGGCCAAAATCTGCTCTGTATGTTGATGACGCAGCGGTTTAAAAATTATCGCCCTTGGTTGCGTAGCAGACTTGGGGCGAAAGGAGGGGACACGGTGTGCCCGTTCCAGTTCAAAATCTTTATTGAAAGAAATTTGTAGTGTAGATGGAATCCATTGATAAAGAAACTCAATCATGGAAGATGAATCTTTCTCAACTTCCTCTGGAAGACCAAAAATACGCAGGTTGGATCTACGATTACGATCCTCTTGTTCAGTGAGGTCTTTCCTCAATGCTGCCATGGAACGCTCTATCTGCGTGAGAGATCTAGAGTGCTTTTGCATGGTATCCTCTGCGCCACTAATCCGTGCTTCTGTACCTGAGACACGAAGGGAAAGGGCCTTGAAATCATTCCTGATGGCTAATACCTCCACCTGCAGTAAATCTGTATTTGTCTTAGTAGACTGCGCAATTTCATAGACCTCATTAAGGCGCGTCAGGATGGACTCAAGAGTCGAATTAGTGTCTTTAGGAGCAGACTCAGGAGTTGGGGATACCTGTTTGGACCTCTTAAGAGATGCTTTAGAGTCCTTAACGTCTTTAGCATTCGGTGAAGGGGCCATATTCTCAGCCATAGGGCAAACCACCTCCACAGGAACAAAATACACCTCCACAGATAGAGCGAGAGCAAGAAATGTCAGGGGCTGTAAAACACTCAATGTGCGAGAGGAAAAATGAACAGGAAGGAATAATGTACTTGCATCAAAAGAGCCGAGTAGAGATTATGGCAGGCGATCCCCGTCAGAAAAGAACACCACACAAAAAAAAAAAACTCACGTGCTGCAGGCGCCAGTAGGCACACACCGACACCTGAAAACAACCAAAATCAGGCCAAGAGCAAGGAAGTCTCACATAGGGAAGTGGCAGTGCGTCTGATGAAAAATAAAGTAGCAGAACCCACAAAAAAAAACACGCAGTGGGCAGCACTACAATAGGCGGCAGAAAAAAACAAAATAAACTCAAGAAAAGTGAAAAAACGTCACCAGCTCCTGTATGCCTCCATTCCTGACAGGACAGACCAGTAGCGTCGTCGTGAAGAGGTGATAGTACAAACTCCCTCACAGAAGAAACAAAATGGCGGCCGCTCGTGCAGACATGAAGCGCCACCTCAAAATGCCGAAATATGGAGTCTGGCCACTCTTCATCACCAGAAAAGACCCTCGTGGCGTACACGGCAGTTTCCCAGGCAGGATGTCATCCTCTGCGCTGAACAGGGCATTCCTCAGCGGCAGAAATGTCTCCGTCGGCCCCTGCTCTTTACGGAGCTCAAGCGCGATCCGCCATCTCGCAGCGGCGCGCAAGCCACGCCCCCTACAACTTGAACTTCTAAATGATACTAATAAATACAGAAGCACGTATATGTGAAACCAGTACACAAACTATCAAATATTTTATTTGAGTCACCAACAGATTATAGAAAAATCGGAATGTAAAATTTAAATAGGGCAATTGGAGCTTTTCAAAATGTGGATTCATTTCTAAAAGTGACATGTTGGACTCCAGCACTTCACTTTGTGTTTTTTGCTCCTAATGCCTGCTCTCTTTTGATCAGCACATACCAGCGCTTCAATTGAGGCCATCAATCGCCCATAGTATTTTCGGTTTGCTGTACTTGTATTGCATCTATAAATCTAGCTAAGGATAACAACTCAGTGGCGGCCAGCAGTACTAAAATATGGTAGGGTGTGCTGGCACCACACTCACCATATATGCGGCTTCCCCCGGGACGGCACTTTCCCTCGGCGTCCACGGGCAGGAATGGAAGGACATCCTTCCTGCTCAGTGGAACAGGAATCCAACCAATCATGGAGCTGTTCTAGTGCTATTTTCAGCATGAGAGCAGCTCTCTGATTGGTGGGAGCAGGCTGACGTCAACACTCATTTTGAGGCTGGAGGCCTATAACAGCAATCCCCTGGCTGTTCAACAGTCCTGGGATTGCTGAGTCTACAGTGCGCATGTCGGGCAGGTGGTAGGAAGGCAGCCTCCCAACCCAACATGCACACTGGAAGAGAGAGTCATGCTGCAATCACAAGATTCAGCCTGGCTCCCTGCTCTCACGCTTGCCCTGTACACAGAGCGAGCTGGTGGCAAAATAAATTGGCATTATAATGCCAATTTATTTATTTTTGTTTGCCTGCTGAGCTCACAGTAGGCGGGGGGGGGGGGGCGATACTCCTCCACTCTTCAGGAGGATCCACCCCTGTACTAACTCACATTTTAGCCTTCAATTTCAAAACCTTCACATTTATAGAACTTTTTAAAAAGATACATTTTTGCATGTAGTTTTTTGTACACATATTTTATTAATCTGCTAATATTATTTAATTTTCTAAACTGTTATGGACCAAAGAGAAGACTTTGTAGATTCCCGGGGCCCATGAACCACAGGTTAAAAACCTTTGGTCCAAAGTATTAATAGAAATGCAATAAACTATTCTAATAACTAGGGGGAACCAAAACACTTGCAAACCCTCATAAAGATGACTTGTATATTAGATATTGCACAAATGATTACATTCTCTTCTTGCAAAGAATACCAAATTAGAAAATGTGGCGGATGGGTCATTTTTAGGTCGAGCCTAAACTTGCGCTGTGGGCGATCTGTTGTATCTACTTTGTGGAGTCTGACTCCTCCTTTGCTTAGGATTGAATGGCTTATCTGTGTGTCATTTAAAAATACGAGCGTGGTAATGGCTGATGGGTGTTGCATGTCCCACCTTCTTTTACAATTTAACACCCATGGAGTTTTGCCTTAACCTCTTCAGTGCCCATGACGAGATAGTCTCGTCATGGAGCACGGTTGCGCTGTGCCCATGACGAGACTATCTCGTCATGAACCCCACCCACTAGTGCAACGCCCGGCACAGGAGGGGGAAAGGACGTGGCACTGAAGGGGTTAAGAGCGAGCAGCGGCGCGCATGCTGCGTGCGTGCCTTCATTTTGTTGTTTACGTTATTTCCACATTGCAGCCGGCCCGTCCACCAAACATTCTTGGGCTCGGACGCTTCCTCACCGTCTGCCTGTGATTGCTTTTAGTTTGGTTTGCAAGCAAGATCAAGGAATCATTGACCTCTGTGAGCTAGTCCCCATAAATTATGGTCTAGCTAGGATTATTTAATTATTTACATCTCCAATAGCTTTTCAGGTCCAATAATTAAAATGCTTCTGTAATAGCCACGTAACAAGTGTAATATGATTTAAACTGCACTTTACACTACTTTTTACATTTATTTCCATGTTATGATGGGTATATTTGATAACAAAAACTGTGTCTTTTGGTTAGCGTGTACACTCCGTTTTGAATGCACACCTATAACATGACGTCCCCTCAGTGCTCTGGCAAATCAGCCATTAATTAGTGCTGGTGCCAGGGCCAAATGAGCTGTGAGAGTGGCATCCCGGCCTCGTTGCCAACTTCAGGCATTCCTGCTGGGCCTCTTGGGGCTTCATCGTCTTTCCTCAACTCTTCCAGAGGTGAGGGCCCCAGGGTGGCACTTATGTCACGAAAAATTCCAAAACCAAGCAGATCTTGAATCTTTGAACTGCCAGGTTGACAAGCGCATATGTCAATGATGAAATGCTGAGCCGCCCTGCAACATCAGGTTTGAGCTGCACTAGATTGCATTTGGCTGATGCACTGAATATGATCTTTGCTTGTCAGCTGTGTTAGCTCCTGGCTCTTTTCAGGAATTCTTTGTGGGCTTTCAAGATACAACCGCTGAAATCCAACTGCCTAACATAGCACAAAGGCCTCTCTGTGGCACGTATTTCAGATAAATACCATCTGCCAAGACTAAATGATCCTTTTTTTGTTGTTGCTCGGAGTTAAACTCCAAATGTAGAGGGATTTTGTACTGAAAGGAGTCACCCGGGCGGGCTTTTATGAAGATTTGCTGCCTGTACCCAGGTAGCAGGTGTCAATGAACCAGGGGGTCATAGCGGGGAGCAAACCCCCTCCAGGCGGCGAGGTGCGCCGCCCCGCCCTCCTTAACCGTTATTAGCCAACTGCTCTCTTTTACCTTAAATCACCAGTGACAACGTGCTTTGGTGCCTGAAAAGGTCACAGTTTATTCATCAACACAGCTTTATACATTTCCAACGTCCAAGGTCATATCAACACCTATAGGCCATGATACCGCTTTACATCTACTGGTCGTTAATCTCTTTGTCTTGCATTATGGACCCAGCCTCCTCAATTTCCTGGGAGGGGAGGTGCCCCCTGTCTGGACTTCCGATTCACCGGTCTAGGCTTCAACTTGCTACCGACTTGGAGGGTGTCCGCTCTGGGCCAGCCCGGGCTGCAAGTGCCGTCCCGCTCGCCCTGTAACCCTTTCGTGGGCCCTCCCTTCTCCCAGGGGTCCCTGCCGTGTGGCATCCCAAGGACCATACTTGAGCATCTACTCTACCTTTCCTGAGGCTGAGTCCTTGCCATCTTCTCCCTCGGTACCCCTGCCATGAGGCATCCCAAGGATCCTGCGGGAGCATCACATCTACTCTTTCTATGGCGGCACGCAGCCCCTTGGCTCCCTCAGTGCCCCTGCCATGAGGCATCCCAAGGACACTGTGCAAGCCTTCCATCTACCTTCTAGGTAGTATTTTCTCTTCTTACTACCTTTCTTGTGTTTGCTCTGCCACGCTACCTACGGTTTCTCGATCAGAGGGAGCTCCCCCCTACCCTGGCCTCCCTTTTCACTCTTAGTTGCAGCCCATCTATTCCATAGAACCTCTATGGGGAAGCAGTCTAGTAAGGATATGTTTTTTGTTATCCCAGCGTCTTTGCAGGCAGCTGACCAAGCTCCTGTTGATCCTGCAGTCCCTTTGACAAGTTATAAGAAATATTCCCTATATGTCCCATTGGGGATCCTTAACGTAGGGTGCAGAGTAGAACTGCGCCCGACAGAGGGCGGCATCTCACCTACAGGGCAACAAGAACAGTACAGTATTTTTATTCAATGAGGGAAACTCGTCGGGAACGTGTCCCATGACGAAGGCATACACCCCGCTCTAAGAGCCGGCTGCATTTAACTGTGCACAGAATGTGCACCCTCTGTTGCAATCCTGCCACTGCCTAATTATCTCAGTTGACCGAGACCACTGGAGGGGTTTACTATTCTTGCTCATATGAAGGCCGCATGAACACATTCCCTGCACCATAATCATGCTTTGTGTGACTTTCCAAATGTCAGAATGGGCTTATTTTTTCATTGAAGGCACGTGATCCCTCAAGGAGTGACTGAATGCTTGTTGCATTTTGTTAGCTGTTAAAAAAGGCCATAGCAAATCACACAAAGATGCGAAGCGTATTTTTGCTCACTGAGACAATGTCCTGGTCACTATAACATAGTGTATTCACGTACCCCACATTAAATACCTTTTAGATTGAAAGAATCATTGGTATGTTTATGATTCTGCTTACTATCAAATTATTGTGTCAGTTCTCTTGCGCTCCTTAGATGCTTAGATCTTTCCTCTCAGCTTTACATTTCCCCGGGCCCCTATGGGTCCGGCTACGCCTTCTCCGGCCCTGGTTTCTACGGGAGTACATGATGTTGACTAACCTTAGACCCTTCTTTCCAGGATCAGACTAGTCCTAATTCCTGCGTTCATTGCGCTCAGTGATCGACACTGAACACATGTGATATGTTTAATCACTAATACTTCATAAAACATACATTTAGGGTGCAAAGACCTATCTTCACCATGCTAAAATCCCTGACACTTCACAGATGTGATATGTGCCATCACCAATTACTCATAAAATGCCTGCGTATAGTACACTGTCATTTCTCAATTCCAACACAAAAAAGTCACTTTGGAGCGCGCAACCAAGATGGCCGCGTAGGTGCGAGGCTCCCGAGGACCTCCGCGATCTCCTACGTTTATCCTGTCTTCATCCTGCATCGGTTGAGGGGACTGTGTCAGTGAGCCTGAGCCGAGGTGGTACCCGTTTCCCGTTTTCGAATCGGACCTCGGGTGCCGGAGTGAGCACCGATTGAAGTTTGCGGCCTGCTTCGCTCCTGACCCCGGACTCGCGTTTGGGGGCGACCCGGTGGCAAAATGAACAACAACGGCGGGCTGGGCCTGGCGAGTCGCGTACCCCGCACTTTCACTTTCACTTTCGCGCCCCCTTGCCTTCTTTGCAAGTGGGATCGCGGCGCTCTTTGTGTTGGGGTGGCCTCGCTGGGTGACCCAGCCTGCCTGCCTGCTGTGGCCCGCTCCGCCGTCCTGGGGTGACCCCCCGGAGCCCGTGGCCTTGATTGCTTGCCTTTTACTGCGTGGCTGGTGAGGGTGTGAGACCCGCGACGATGGCCACGAAACAAGATGGCGATCGGTTGAAGGCCAAGTCGACCCGGCGTGGCGCCGCACATCAGGCCAACATCATGGACCGCTACACCCTCCCGAAAGGATCTCCCGGTGGACCGCACAAGTCCTCTGAGTGCCCCCCGGATGCCCCGGATTTGCCCACAGAGCTGACTCTGCAAGACGTCATGGGCGCCATTGCTGAGATGAAGGCCTCGGTGGGCCAGCGGTTTGACACCTTAGCCCATAAAATCGACGCGGTCCTAGTTGATGTCAACCTGGTGAGGGCTGATCTCTCCAAGACCAACGACCGGGTCGATTCTTTGGCCCACACTGCGTCGGGCCTCACGACTGAGGTGGCGGCCCTCCAAACGGAGGTGCACCGACTTCGTCAGGCGAGTGCGCTCATGGATCGGCGCCTGGAGGACTCCGAGAGTCGGGCCCGGAGGAATAACATCCGCATCATCGGAGTACCCGAGGGACGGGAGGAGGCGGCGGCGGATCTCTTTGTGGAGGACCTGATCACTACCCATCTCCAGCCTCGGGGACTGAGTAAATTCTTTGCCGTGGAGAGGGCTCATAGAGTTCCCGGGGGAAAGCCGAAGGTCGGAGCCCCTCCGCGGCCTCTCATTGCCCGTATTTTTAACTTTCGGGACAGAGACGCGATTCTGCAAGCCTCCAGACTGCAAGGGCCGCTTAAGCTGGAGAACATGGAGGTGAACTTTTATCCTGACCCAAGCGGTCCAGAAGCAGAGACTGAGTTTCCTGGGCGTCAAGCGGCGGCTTCGGGACATGAACTTAAAATACGCCATGCTCTTCCCGGCCAGGCTGCGGATAGAGGTGGATGGTCGCACGCACTTTTTTGATCGTCCTGAAGTGGCCGGGGACTGGCTGGACACTCTGTCTGGGGGTCGTGATCGGGATGGCGGGGGGGGGGGGCGGCGAGAGGAGACGGCCCACTGGACCGGGACTGAGGTGTTGATACTGGGCCTCACTCTGGACGGATATGATGCCACTTTCGGCCAAGCTTCGGGTTTTCGTTCTTCTGTATTCGTTTTTCCCTCCTCTGGAGGTGGTGCGGGGTCTAGAAGGGGTACTCTTTCCTCCTCTAGGGGGTCTAGCTAGTTTCATTATATAGGGGCGACAGGCACGCTGCAAGTTGGGGGGGCTGTCTGGGCTCATGCAGGGGTGCAGGGAGGGGGGAGTTTTGTTGGGGCGGTTGGGTTGGGGTGGGGTGTTGTTCGTTTACACCACAAGGCAAAAGTATCGGTGTGCTATTTCTAAAGTGCTCTCTGGGGGACGAGTGATTGCTTTCGTTTATGATGGGGGGTAGGGGACTGAGTCTTTTGTCCTGGAATGTTAATGGATTGGGGGACAGGATAAAACGAGGTGTGGTCCTGCAGTTCCTGAAACGAATTTCACCCGATATAGTTTTTCTGCAGGAGACACACCTCATTGGCAACTCCTTTTGTGCTATGAATCGACGGGGCTACTGCCTTGTGGCCCATTCGGGCTTCACGTCTGGTTCAAGGGGTGTGGGCATCATGGCCAAGAACTCGCTCCCGTTGGAAATTGATGAGGTGCTCCATGATGACAGGGGACGTTACACGGTTCTGGTGGGTAGAATGGAGGGCAGAGTGGTCGTTTTTGTGTCTGTCTATGTCCCGCCAGGGTTGCAGACGACCACCTTTGCGGATCTGGGACGCCTCCTCCTTGGCCTTCCGGAGGGGATTCTAGTGGTTGGGGGGGATTTTAACGCTGTGGTTTCCGGAACGGAGGATCGTCACCCCCCTAGGGATCTCCCCCATGCCCAAGCGTGGTTGTCTGGCCTCTTGGATACCTTGGGGCTGGTGGATTGTTGGCGCTTGAAACATCCCATGCAGCTACAGTACACCTTTCATTCTGGGGCCCATGGTAGTCTCTCAAGGCTAGATTATGTCCTGGTGCCGGCGGCGCATGCGGGGAGGATAGGGGAGGTGCGCCATTTGGCGCGGGGTATTTCAGACCACTCCCCGCTCTTGTTGCACTTTGATATTCTCCCGAGGGGAGAGGGTAGGGTGGTCCCGATTAATCCTTGGTACCTGCGTGACCCCACCATTCGCGCAGAGTTGGTTAAATCCCTTAAGCGATACTTTGACGATAATGTGGGGTCTGTGTCATCGGCGGTCTCTCTGTGGGAGGCGTTCAAGACGGTACTCCGGGGGGAGGCCCTGTCCCTTATTTCCCATTCCCGGAGGCGCGAGCGGGAGGAGGTGACCCGTATTGAAACTGAGATAACCGAGTTGGAGGATGATCTAGAATGTGGGGTGACGGATGACAAATTACATGTTCTCCGACTCAAGCAAGCGGCCTATAAGGCCCTCGTCACGGAGGCGGCCAGGGGCCTCAGTAGAGAGCAACAGGGGAGACTGTATGATGTGGGTGATAAGGCTGGTAAATTGATTGCGTGGCTGGACAAAAAGGAGAGAGCGAGTCGAGTTGTCCCAACGATTGAGAAACAGGATGGTGTGTGTGTCACTGAGCCGGAAGAAATTGTTGACTGCTTTGCAGAATATTTCCGTGGGGTGTATTCCCCGGTGTCCTCCCGCTCGGAAGAGGATTCCCATGCCCTGCTCAGAGATATCGCGCTGCCTTCCCTTTCGGAGGAGGACAGAGTGTCGTTGGACGCCGCCCTAACATCTGAGGAAATTGCCCTCGCCATACGTTCGGTCGCTTCCGGCAAGGCCATGGGTCCTAATGGTCTTCCCATCGTTGTACAAGCTGCGACCGGATACGCTGGCGCCGCATCTCCGTGCTATGTTCCTCGCGGCCCTCTCGGCGGGTTCCCTCCCGCTAGACCAGCGTCTGGCTACTATTGTGGTTATTCACAAGGAGGGGAGGCCGCGGGACCGGGTCACATCCTATCGGCCTATCTCGCTGTTGAATGCGGAGCCCAAAATTCTCGCCAAGGTGTTGGCTACTCGGCTGCTTGGCGTGGTGTGCGACTTGATTCACCAGGATCAGTCCGGCTTTATCCCTCATCGCAACACTGCGCTTAACCTGCGGCGCTTGCATGGGGTGCTCGCACGTGTCCCGTTCATACGGGAGCCGGCCATTTTGGCGTCCTTGGACGCCACTATGGCGTTTGACACACTTGAGTGGCCATATATTTGGGCGACACTCGCGAAGTTTGGGTTTGGCCCAGGATTCATCGGCTGGGTAAAATTGTTGTACTCGGGACCGCTGGCACAGGTGGTTGTGAACGGTAGAGTGTCGGCTCCGTTCGAGCTGGGCAGGGGCACGCGGCAGGGCTGCCCGTTATCACCGCTCCTTTTCGCGCTTGCCTTGGAGCCCCTGGCGGAGTGGCTGCGGTGGCATCCTTCTATCCGTGGTCTCCGTTGGACCCCTGAGTATGAGGACCGCGTATCTCTATACGCTGATGATATTCTTCTGTACCTGGCTTCCCCACGTAAATCACTGATAGTACTGGTTGATGTATTGCGCTCATTTGGCCTCAACTCCGGCCTTGTTATCAACTGGGCTAAATCGTGTGTGTATGTTCTCTCTGGGGAGGATCCTATCCTTCCGCGGGGTTGTCCTATCCAGATCGCCCCGCGGGGATATAGGTACCTGGGTGTCTTCATTACCCTGGACGCGGAGGCCCGATATAATCAGAATTTGCTTCCCCCCCTCCAGCGCCTGAAGGAGGACGTCACGCGTTGGAGGCGCTTGCCGCTCTCACCGCTCGGCCGGGCGGCATTGTTTAAGATGATGTAGCTGCCACGTTTCCTGTACGCTTTACAGAACACAATGGACGTCGTCCCGGCGCGCTACTTTCGCGAGGTGGAGAGTCTGCAGCGCCGACTGTTTTGGGAGGGTAGATCGCGTATCCCCCTGGCGAAGCTGACGCTCCCGTGGTACGACGGGGGGGTCGCCTTCCCGGATATCAAGCGATATTATTGGGCCTCCCAGCTGGCTGCGATCAATCACGGCCTCTACGGGCCCGCTCTAAACCCTGCCTTTGAAATGGATAAGATGCTACTGCCGGGTGGTGATTATAATCGGGCGCTTTACTCTAGCTCGCTCGACGCACGTCTGACGGGCCCCACGCGGGTCATGGTACGAGTGTGGCACGCGGCCAACGTGGCGATGGGGTGGAGGGACCGCTTGACCCGGGCGACGCCACTATACGCATCTGAGCGGCTGGACTCCCTGTGGACCTCGAAGGGCTTTGAGAAATGGGACATGATAGGCATCAGCAGGGTGGGCGACCTCTGGACGAGGGGGGGATTCAAGACGTTCGATGTGCTGCAGACAGAATTCCAGCTGCAGGACAGGGAGTATTTTCGATATCTGCAGATTCGTCATGCGTTGTGCTCCGTTTTTCCGGACGTCGCCTCCATCCCGGAGTACTCCCCGCTAGAAGATAGAGTGCTGGATGGGCATGTACCGGACGGCACGATTTCATTAATTTATAAAAAACTTATCAATGACCGTTCGGGACTGCTGACTAGCCTTCGTGAGGCATGGGTTGCCGATGGACTGGAGCTGGATGACGAGGACTGGGTGACTGCGGTGGCCTCCCCGAAAGAGGTGGCCATACCGGCCCGCCTTCGCTTCGTCCAGCTCAAGATACTCCATAGGGTCTATGTTACGGGGCCGAGGCTGATGCGTATGGGCTATGCTGTGGACAGGTTGTGTAAGCGTGGGTGTGGCTCTTTGGGGACCTTTCTCCATATTTTGTGGGAATGCCCGGATGTGGCGCGATTCTGGCGTGGTGTGCATGAGGTTTTGCGGGTAGTTACGCGTGTGCCGCTGCTGCCCGAGGCGAGGAGATGTCTTCTGAATGTGTGGGAGCCAACCGACTACTCGGTGCCGCAGACGTGGTGGGTGACTCTGGGATATATGGTGGCCAAACGTGACATTGCTCAACTGTGGGGTTCCCAGAGGTCGCCGACTGTCTCGGCGTGGAAG
Organism: Triturus cristatus; assembly: GCF_964204655.1. Classification (NCBI taxonomy): domain Eukaryota; kingdom Metazoa; phylum Chordata; class Amphibia; order Caudata; family Salamandridae; genus Triturus; species Triturus cristatus. The sequence continues at coordinate 683,160,344 of NC_140586.1, read as the reverse complement.
GATAACATGGATTGGTGCATGTTCCGGGAAAAGGTGGTGTATGTTGCGAGAGGTAAGCCTGGGAAATGGGTGAAAGTGTGGGGCCCCTGGAACGCCTACCGTGGGGGAATCTGTACCCCGCCGTTATTGCCCGATCCGTCACCGGCCCCGTCTCCTTAGCCAGTTTGTCTTTCCGGTTCTGGGCAATGAGTTTACTTAGTCCCCGTCCTGACCTTTTCCCCCCCTCGATACTCCTATGGACTAGTGGGGTCCCCCTCCTCGGGGAGCACATGCTGCTGTTTCCGATTGTGGGTTGCCTTGTGGATTTGTTTTTTGCTGTTATTTATATTAAAAAGAAACCGTTATGTGGGGTCCGGATGGTGTGGCTGCCAACGCTTCTTCCAACTCCTGTGACTTTCCCTCTGCCGCAGCATGCGTGCTATTGTCTGTATCACATGCTCCTTCTGCTTGCTAGCGGCCGGCCTGAAGGTTGTAGGCCCATCTTTGTATATTTTTTGGATTCTGTAATAAACGGTTTCAAAAAAAAAAAAAAAAAAAAAAAAGTCACTTTGCTCAGTGTTTATATTCAATGTGCAAATATACCTTTGAGCTTCCCTCAAGAGTGATAGTCAAAAAATCTCTGAGGATAGCAACAACCGAAGGAGAAATATTGACCTCCGATAAATACTATGTATCTTTTAAGGTTCAACTCTTGTATGCTGCTTTGCAGTACTGATCTGTTTGGTCACAAAGAAGGCTGCCAGCTAAGGTCACAATATTTCAAAGAAGTTGTCCGCCTTCTGAATGGCTGAAGGTATGATGGAAATTGCCACCCCTCTGTGAAGTTACGTCATGGCGCAAATCCGCCCACCACTGCACCCAACCAGCATTGACGTCCTGTTGTGATTCCCCAGATCTGGAACAAGCTCCCGGATAGCATGCGCAGGGAAACCACCCTACTTCCATTTAGGTGGAAACTCGAAACCATCTTGTTTACTGAGGCATTTGGATAAATCCACCTTACAGTGTGCTGAGTATCTTCGGGATTAAGGGACATCCACTCTCTTGGTCCATGCTGCAAGCGCCTAGAGACCTTTGGTGATTGGCGCTCTACAAATATAATCTAACATAACATAACATATTCTTCCTGCTAATCAGCCGGTCTCTTCTTTGGTCCTGCTTGTGAGTCAACGACCATTACCCCAAAGTATACCATTTCACCTAAATAAAGAGTTATCTGAAAAGAGGAGCTTAGCTGAAATTAGTAATGAAATCTTTGTTCGTGACGTCTTACGCTCCTACCCTATATTACTCGATAAACAGTTGGAGAAATGTCAGTAAAATAACAAAGCTTATCTATTCTGCTCATGTTAAATCCCTGTGCCTGAGTAGTTTATGTCAAGCCAGCCATAAATCAAACAACCACCATAAACTGTATGTGGACACTCAAAGCTACTTGCCAAAATGGATAGGGTATGCGCATTCCAAATCTAATTATCACCCAATCATTTCAAGAACGGATGCATTCCACATATAGTTTTTCAGCTGCACATAGCATTTTTCCGACAGCGAGGTATTAACCAAACTGAACAACTCCCGCCTTTGAAGTTCAAAGCCTGTGGGGGCCTGGGTGCTGCTTCACTGTGAAGCTGGTTTCAGCAGGTAACAAATATACAGCGGGCCCTATTGTAAACCAGGGAACCTTTTAACGACACAGAATGATCAAGTAATTTCTGAAGGGGGCATTTCTCGACTTGCCCTTTGGAACTGGGATGCTGAGGTTCAGAGGGCACATGGGTTCTCATTGACTCAAAAGAGAGGGTACACCACTGGCCAAGGGGGCCGGCCCAGGGCTATCCTAGTGTACATCGGCGACTTTCTCCTTCGGCAGGCAATTATTGACAAAGCAAGACCTGATGCCAGACGAACATTCGAGGGCAATACATTCTTCATCCGTCCTGATTTCTGTCACGCCACGGTTGAAAGAGGTGGAGGCTCAGACAGTTGATAACCCCCTTCCAGGGGGTAGGTTGTGAAGCCTATTTACTGTACCCGGCCCGGCTTAAAGTCATTCTCAATGGCCGAGTTTGAATGTTTTTTTCAGAGATTAAGGCGTAAGCATTTCTGACTGAACTACAAGGTAAGAAGGGGAAAGATATAGGGGTCTGCCGCTCTGTTGCTGTGTAATGTTGTAATATGAATCACCTTATGGGCAATTACTGTTTAAGGGTTCTCTAATGGTTATATATGATTTAGTGATTTAAACATATGTATATCTGCTATATGGTTAGGTGAATAACTTATTAGGATATCTCACATAGAGCACGGTGGTGTATCAGGGGGAGTCGGGGGGGGGGTGCTGCGACTCAAGCTATGGGCCTCGGCTACCTCACATAGGTCATGCTTGACCTATTTGCCCGTGAGGGGGGTGGTCTAGGGGGGACCTGAGGTTTGGGGGTGTTCCCGGGGTGACAGGGAGGAAGGGGGCATGGCATGGCACAGCACAGCGCAGCATCTGAGACATACAGTGAAATATACAGTGAGCAATGAAGTAACGAAAAACAAAGAAAGGGTAAGTTAGGGAATGAAGATAGGAAATTTGAAAACAAACTTAAAGGATAACTGGGTTGGACAGATGCTTGATGTTCATTAATGAGTTTACGAATAGCCTCAATTAATGTCTGCGGCTTAAATGATCAGGCTAAAAGACAACGGGCTGCAGTGATCTTTAGAAAAATGGGTTTAGATTTTTTGTGTCTTCAAGAGACCCATATAGAGGGCGCAAGAGGTAGTCTAATGGAACAGCTAGGTTTCCGTCTCATTGCAAATATTAGGCAGGGGCCTAAGACTAGAGGGGTTGCCATACTTTCCAGACAAAATGATATAATAATTAGGAGGCAGCTGGAAGACAAATGGGGTAGATGGGCTCTGGTGGAGTGTATGATACTGGGTGAGACGTTTACTTTTTGTTCAGTGTATGGCTCGACCGGGGATGACCCTGAGCTCTTTGAATTTCTAGATCTGGAGCTAGCCTCCTGGCCTACACCAGTCATTATGTGTGGAGTTTTTAACATAAATGGTTTGGTGGACTCTGGACGGAGAGTGGGGATAGGTATGTGGGTCAGAAGAAAAAGGGTTTTTGAGCAATCTCTAGCTTAGTTCGGAATACTTTGCTTGCGGATGTGTGGGCTCGATTGAAGCCTGACGACCCTGTCAGTAAAAAATGTTCAGCTCTGCATAAGCTAGTTGTCAGACTTGATTAATTTTTTGTATCTAATTTATTAATCTCTAGATGCCAGATTGAGAAATTTCCCCGGATCATCTCATAATCCTTTAGTGCTAACGGTGGATATAGCAAGGGGGGGAAGACCTGAGCGGGTATGGACCTTTCGAGAGAGGGCTGCTGAAAGATCCAGGATATGTACATCATATAAAGGAATGGATTGTGGGCTTCTGGGATATAAATAGAAGAAGTACCAGCCCGGGGGTAGTCTAAGACGCGTTTAAAGCTGGGGTATGTGGGGAGTCTCGCTTGAGTCCACTTCTCTGCACTTTCCTCCGGCAGACTGACGCAAAATGGTTGTCTATGCCGCAGTTGGTGCACGTTTTCCCTCTAGCCGGGCATGCTTTGAGTTGGTGGTCGTCATACCCGCAGTATCCACACTGCCGGGCTTGAGCCGGGGCCCGCCGGTCCCGGGGCTTCTGTGGCCTTTCTTTTGCTCGCACCGCGTCCGTCTTTTCTACCTTCACTTCTACGCCTTTTTCTGCACCCTTGACTAGGGCTTGGTCCATCTCTTCCGCTCGCGCCGCTGACAAATCATGTGTTCTGGCCAGGACCAGGATCTCGTTCATCGTGATGTTGGGTTGGCGAAGTATCAGCCGCGAAGCGTCTTACTCCTGATTCCTAGAATTATTTGCGCCCGGATCTCTTCTTTGGCCCTATCCCCTACGAGGTGCGTGTCTGCAAGGGCTCTCAGCCTCGTGTGGAAGGCATCCACCGATTCCCCTTCGTGCTGCTTCGCTTGGCGTAGTTTAAAGTGTTCATAGTCTGGGTTGACCTGGGGGTCGAAGTGCGCATTCAGAGCCGCTACTGCTGCCTGGTAGTCATCTGGGTTCCCCGTGTTAGGCAGGTGCTTGAACAGCAGGTACACTTCCACCCCCGCGTAGTGGAGGAGGAGAGACCGTTTCACTGCTCCATCCGTCTCCCTTGACCCAATAAAATTGTTTTCTAGCCTGCCCAGCCAGGTCTGCCATCGTGAGGCAGCTGTCGTGGGGTCAGCGGCTTCGCTGAACGGAGGCAAGACCCCTGACGCGGGGTGATGGGGCAGCGCCCTTGCTGGGCCGGCCTGGTCAGTGTTGCTCATTACGGTGTCAAAACACCACCCACGTGCTCGCAGTGACTACAGTGGTCCTCCACTCACTTGACTTGCCGGTGGCTTGTTCCAGGCAGGTTCAGTGCGCTGCGCTGCCAGGCGAGACCTTCCCAGGCTTGAGGGGTGTGTCTGGTGCTCCGAGGCCGGTGGCGTGGGTTATCAGGGCTGCTCAGATCCCTGAAATTGAAAGCAGGGGCCCACCTTCGTCGCCAGTGTTCTGTTTCTCCCCTCGTGGTAGAGGGTGGGGGCCTGCAGCGCCTGCTTGCACCTGTCGCTGGCCTAGCGCGCTCGCGGTGCGCAATAACGGGAGACCCACACGCTATTACTGTTGGGCGCGAACTGCCTGAGTGTTCGCCCGCCCCTCCATTAAATATACACGCGCTAACGTCCGTCGACGTGAGCGCAACTTGCGTCTTGTTCCCTCGCGCGAACTGCAACAGGTGACACCTTTTGCCCCTTCCTCAGTGGTGGTGGGAACTCTGTGAAGCCAAAAGCCCTTAGCTGTCTTCCATGAGACCAGCCACACAGGGCATGGCAGAGGCTGTGCAGTGCTTAATTTGAGCCGGTGGTTGCTATTTAGGCCAACTGGGGACCGGCACTTATTGTTCCTCATCAGACCTTCACCCAGAGCAAGAAAGAAAGAAGACAAAAGGAGGAAAGAGAGAGGAAGAGAAAGAGGCAGAACAGTGAATTATGAACAGTGAAGCGAGTACGAAAAAGTACCTGAACGAGTTAGATAAAGGAGCAGGGAGTGGTGGATGAAAGAGGCATGAGCTGGAATGAAAAATACTCAGCCTTGGTATTCAGCTCTTCGACATCATTTCTAGGGCCAGTTATCGGCTTCAGAGCAAACCTTTGGCCTGGTGCTTAATATGGTGGGGCTACGCAATTGTTACTGGAGCTGTGATGCAAGCAACAAAAACAAGCTTTTGCAATGCAATAGGTCTCGCAATTACGTGAGTTTGAGTTATTGGCATGGTAAATGACAGAGGCTTTTTGGGGGGGGGGGGGTTATAACATAAATAAAAGGCATTGTCATTTACAATAGCAATAGCTTAAACTCGCGTAAATGCAAGACCTATTGCAGTGCAAATGCTTGTTTATAGTATTGCCACATGTTGCAGAGAGCTTAGTATCCAATACTTTAGACATATACTTGAAGCGGGCTTTGGTTTCCCCCTGCCCATGATTGGATTATTTTTGTGTCTATTTCAGCTCCATGCTCGCAATTTCATGGCTTTCCTCTCCCTCTTGTGTTTTTCCAGATCAAAGGTGGTTTTTGGTTATGCCCTGTTTTAATTGGAGGCGTTGTATCCTTTCACTGCTGACATCAGGTAACTATTTTTCCCTTTTAGAGTTTATATGGCATTTACAGTTTGCAGTCAATGGGAATGTATGGTTCTTCCTCTTTTCCTTGTATGTTCCCAGTGCTCTGTCTCTGCCCTCACTCATAATTTTCGGCAACATCCACTCACTCACTCACTCACTCACTCAGTCTCTCTCTCTGTCTCTCTTCATGTCACGACCCACCCCTGATCTCGGTATGTTCTTGCAGCTCAAGGCCGTATGCCAGTCCTATCCCATCCTTCCTTATTTTCCCTACACCCAGACTGCAAAGTAGAGCCAAGGCTAAAATGATATGACCTTCTGCAACATGCCAGTATTGTTTTTGCAACTGCTTGTTTGCCACATGAGCTGTGCAAAGGCAATTGTTCTCAAGCGAACATCTTGAAATTGTATCTTGACAGAACATATTGCCATCTTGGAAAGGTCACACAATAATAAAGTCATGAAAAGACCATTGCATGATGGCAGTCCTGCGCTAGTACCTTTGTCAATGCTTGTGAGGCAAACAAGCATTAACAAAGCAAAACATACCGGCGAGTGGTGGCTCATAATTCTGCAAGCATTAGCAAAGCCAACTGGGCAAGTGAGCCTGATTGGCAGTGCCGCTGCTTGAATAAATTTGTATTGCAAACAATGATTTGCTAAAGCACACACTGTTAATTATTATTGTGATAATTAACTCTGGGTATGTATAGTACATTTTTAAAAAAATCTTTTAAAATATTTCAGAATAAGAGAGCTTTTATAAACTACGTTTATGAGTATAACGCTATTGCAGGAAGCGGTGAATATTTAGTAAGTATATCTATGCACCGATCAACATTCTGGCACCGGAGGCAGGGAGAGATTAGCTGTATCTACCACAAAACATAGGCCAGAGTCCTGGCATGACAAACGTCAAGGTTCAAGGCAGGACCCGTGCTCAGAGTCTGTTGCAGCCACACTGTTCTGGGCTGACAAAGAAAAGGATCATGTAGGCGATTCATTGAGCAAGAGTAGTGGCCGGATAAGGGACTGAGCTCCATATCTGCGAAAACATCACATTACTTAGCAGAAGCAATTCTAAACATTGTTAGTATCGAGTATACACAAGCGTATGTGGATTCCATGTGTCCATTCTCATAGAGATCTTCTGTGTCTTTTCAAGTGTAGGGTGACCACAATATTTACATTGTGCATTACCAGAGATCCCTGTTATGCTACATCTTGGCCAGAATAATATTCACTACATTGTACTACCAATGACAAGTATTTAGTAGATGCAAATATTGCAACATAATGCAAATAGAATGTGCCTCAGCCTCTGAAATATTGCCACATAAACGCAGCCCTAAAATGATTCATTTGGCAAATGTTGGCTGCAAGAATCATGGTCAAAGTCCTCTGTTGTGGATGCACTGCCTGCTGTGGCACACGCAGGATAGCTACTGAAACTGCAACTCAAATAAGGTGTCAAATAGAAACCTCCAGTCAGCAAATACAATACAAATGCCTGAAACATAGAAACAAGTCCCCGGGTGCCCAGCATGCCCACATGTTGAACACACTGACCCCTTTCTTGAGGCCAGCACACACCTAAATACCAGAAAACCATTAAAGCTTTTATTTAACTCTATACAGAAAAGGGGTGAAACTGTAAAATGTCAGTCTGGTGACCCTGACCTCACCTTAGATGACTAATGTCCCCATCCTTGTCTTTCAAAGAAACATTTTTTCCATACTCTCAAGCTTTCTGAAATGATCAAAAGGTTATGTGCAACACTAAATTGTCAAAAGTGTCTTTATCCAGTGCACGCACAACTCACCTTGTTTCTAGGTAAGAGAATGTAAGCGATCTCAGTGTTCTCACTTTGGGGCATATGTATCAAAATCCGTTATTGCGATTCTCAAATAGCCATTTTTTGAGAATCGCTATTTGAGAATCGCAAAACAGGATGTATTTAAAAATTCATAAATATTTTGCAATTTCTTGTTATTCCTTAATTGCGATTAGCAAATTGCGAAATCGCAATTAAGGATAACCTTCCCATTCATTCCGATGGGCCAGAAGGCCCATAGGAATGAATGGGAAGTCATTCTCAATTTGCGATTCGCAATTAGAAAATCGCAAATTAAGAATAATTTCAAGGGTGCAAGGGTGTCATAAGGACATCCTGATGCACCCCTGAAATGAGCATGTGTGCGCATATGGCGCACATACATGCCCTAAGGGCATGTATGTGCGCCACATGGCACTTTGAAAAATGCCAAAAAGTGCATTTTTCAAAGAAATCGCAAATTACCACCAACTTGAAGTTGGTGGTAATTTGCGATTTCTTAAGGAGAAATCGCACAACTTGGGTGCTTGTTACATAGCATTTAAGGAATCACAATTTGCGATTCCTTAAATGCTTACGCAAAATTAAGGAATCGCAAAGTTAGCGATTCCTTAATAATGCGATGCGAAAATGTCTCATACATCGCGTTTTGCGATTTTGTATTTGCAAATGCAGTTTTTTTGCGAATCGCAGCGTTTGCGAATACAAATTCGTTTGATACATATGCCCCTTTATTATTAAACCAATTATAAAGTGGTTAAGGAATGTTATACCTATTTAAGGCATGCACTTTTAGATCATGTTTGTTTAGGCCTTTTATTTTATTGGGCATTTCCCAGTGGGCAGGAGTTTTGGGAGGTCAATTTTGAATACCCCGGTGGCAGCTGCTGGTAAATCTGTCACTTTTACAAGCCAGCACAGGGGGCTTCAAGAGCATGAATGATAGAGAAAAATGGATGACAACCCCAGTCTCATAAATTGATACATATGTTAAATATACCTGACACAGTCATGCTTCTGGAAAGAAGTGACCCTGTGTCAGCTTCAGGACTTTGCCGAATCTAATGACCTAATGGACTGACAACAAGCAGGCGTTCTACTCAGTAACAGCACTGAGCTGATGGTCTATTGGCCTTTCATGATCTTTCCCAACTCATTGCTAAAGGAGAAATGGGTGTGCTAGTTCTAGACTTTTCTGATGCATTTGATAGCATTGGCAACATCTCCTGCTTAAGGCCATGAAAGAGGCATGTATGACTGGAATAAAGTGGACGAAATCTTATGTTTAAGGGAGACCATAAGTGTCACTCTCATTCCATACTCTTCAAGGGTATATGATAGCAACTGTGGGGTCCTGCAAGAGTCAGTCCACCTGCCCTTTCTGTCTAACACGCACATGCAGCCCTTTGCCTAATTGCTTAACTAAGCAGGTGTGCAGTTGCATATGTATTCTGATGATACCCAGGTTATCCTTAATCTATCTAGTGCTCAACAGACTCTCATTCAATAGGTGAGACCTGTATTGGAAGCCCTTATCGTCGTCCTGGGATGGATGGCCAACTACGTTTTTAAGATGAACCTGGGAAAAAATTGTGATCTTATTACCTCTGCTTTATCACCACTGGAATGGGACACAAGTTTATGGGCAGATATAATGGGCAAATATTAAGGCCAGATGTGGTCAATGGGGTGCAGAACATATAAGGAGTTCTTTTGAACAGGGCCTGGTCCATGAAAACCCAATCCGTAACTTTTGCTCTCTAAAAAAATATTCTCGCCTTTACTGCTTCTTCTTTGCTTACACAAGTAGTGGCTGCTGTCATTCGATCTCATCTTGACTATGACAATTCAATCTACCTTGAATATGCAGACCAAATCCGTACTTCGACTGCAACTTGCTCGGACTGCAACTTGCTCAGAATGCTGTGAAATTAGTGATCACAAACGCTGCCAGAGGATTGCATATGTCACCTGTACTTCATTGTCTCCACTGGTTTCCCATTTACCTTGGGAAGGCCTTAATGACCTAACAGTTGTCAGTTATTTCCTACATCTCAAATCATCCTTCTCCTTTCTGGCCAATAAACCAATCCTTGCTTGCCATTACTGGTACCAGAATGGCCAGAACGGTCACTTATGGAGACCGTGCTTTTTCTACTACACAGAAAAACTGTGGAACTCTCTCCTTTTTAGTATGTGGCCTGAAACAAATCTACTCTGTTTTAGACACCAGCTCAAACCTAACTTTTTAATAATTCAGTATTGTCTAGCGTTATTACCTGGTCACTGTTAATATTTTGGGTTGTATCTTCCTAAAACAACATGAAACATATGCGTATGAGCATTCCACAAATAATTATGACAATGCATAGCATCATGTTATGAATAAGTTAAACAATATCACAAAGGAAAATTTCACTGAAGGACACAAAAGAAGTATCCCATTGGATTTTTATATCTGGCATCAAAGACAAAATGTCCACAAAATGTTTCAGACCAATAGAGAGTGAATATGCATGCAGCTTTTACACCTCTCATAACCTCACTGAAACAAGTCCTTAAGTGAGTTCGGTATCGATCCGGACACCACGAATCATAACCAGATCAAGAAGAATCAGAATATTTCCTTTTGTCGTAAGAAAAGACAGGTAATACAGAAGGAAAGGGAGAATACCTTTACATTTAACACAGCCTACATGAGTCTGTGTACCTATGCCAGAGCATATTCCAGGTGGGATTAGCCACCACAATCAGCCTCATTTTACATAGCTGGGTCTGCATGCCTTGACCTGCTAGGAGGAGACCAAGAGGAGTTGCTGGATCTTTCTTGAGGATAACTCTGCTAAAGATACGATCCATTATTTTCAGCACATGATGCCAGGGCTGTTGCATTAAGGGGAGTCCCAAGCCATGTCAAAGAAGATTACCTTAGTGACACACTTCTCAACTGTGGGATTGGCTTTTGTGTGTCTTTACTGTGTGTGAAACCATGTCAGGCACCAGTAGACCATGTCAGGAATATGAAATGAGAAAAGCTCTGACATACTCTTACTTCTACTACTGGGCTTGCAGTAGGAGACTTTTGATTTATGGATTAAAAAGGCACAGGCCCTAAAGACAGCAGGTTTCCAATCATCAAATGTTCCCATGTACTTATCAATGTAGAATCTTCCAATATGTAATCTTTCTTTGCCAAGAAAATTGGATTAATGAGGGGATGAATTTCCAGGTGTTGTATGGCTGTGATGCTGGTTCAAGGGACATGAAATGTCACATTAAAGAGTGAAATGACACCCCTTGTCAAACGAATCCTTGCTAAAGGTGAAGGTTCAGATGATGTGGGAATTGACTCAGATATGTGTTTAAAAAATGAACAGTTATGTTATGTTATCGGAGCTTATAAAGCGCACTTCTACCCATAGGTGTCCTGACGCTATACTCTAACTCACTGGAGCAAAAGGGTGCCTATACCGTGAATAACCATGTCTTCAGACCCTTTCTAAAAGAACGGAGCTCTTAGGCATTCCTGAGATGCAACGGCAGACTGTTCCAGGTTGGGGCCTTCCCAACTTGCTTTTTTTATTCGTGGTTGTACTAGCATGAGATATGTAGCTATACCACCATATTGAAAGGTTCCCTCCAGGAGGATATTCTCAAACGATTACCAATAGGCACTTCCATCTGCTCCCTGAAACAGTTTGGGGGCCTTCCACTTTGCCTAGCTCAAAAAGGTGCCCTTGATCCGATTGCATTCTCTTGCACAGGAAGTGCTCAGCCATCCTTGTGTATCCCACTCCAGTTCAGAACTGACCCCACAACATCTCCCCTCGCAAAGAGAATACTGTATTTTTCCTACATGCCAGCTCAACCAGCACAGAGGTAATGGGAAATCATGGCTGCCACTGCAGAGCCATTCATTCAGAGGCATGTAGACTTAAGTGGAGTGTTGGAAAGAGGAGATACCAGAGGACAAACGCTTGAGTCTGCTTTGGTGTATGGACAGTAGAAATCACTATTTCTTGTCTGTGGTTTGCTTACATGTAGATAGGATAGTGTAGAGGAGATAGGACATATTAAACACTTTGTCATTCTCAGAGTACCTTCCAGTTCTCTACTTGAGTAATGAGATGAGGCAGTGTTAGAAGAGCATGTAACAGAAAGTGGTCCTTTGCCAAGTCTCTGGAGATGACTGGAGGCTGCACAGTGACACAGAGCGCAGAACCCATCCTTCTTTTTCACACCTGGTGATTTGGTTTCAAGCCACTAGATTAACCAATCAGTACTGCTATGGGAAAGGTAAACAACTGTTTCTTTGGTGAATGTCCCACATCTGCCAAACTCTAAATGAAGCGGTGACATATTGAATACAAAATCTCTTTCACAAACCAATAATATTTCATAATTTACTATGAGAGAGATAATTAGAATGCCATATTCTCCTCTCTTCCACTCTGGTGCAAACAAGAGTCTCTTATTTATTTTAAATAGCCATTCTATATCCATGTTTACTGGACAAACTCAATGTTTCACAGTACAATGTTTCGGAATTTGCTTCTATTATTATATTCAAGGATAGATATGTATTTCTTTGCTTTGATATTGTTCATCTTCATTTAAATAGGCAGTGAGTTCCCTTCCCAACAAAAAGGACACTGACTTTTTAGGCCCTGTCATGGCTTTGGCTCCAAGGAATGAAAGAGTTTGTAGAAAGCCCTTCTAACAATGGCCCTCAATCTGAGGAAGTCCTAGGCTAGCACAACCATCTCAAGCAAAGGAAACAAACGTATGACTTCTGATGCATTGACTTTGGGGAGCAGCCCAGCTTTAAAAAAAAAAAAACTGCATGTTAGATATTTTGGTCCACAATGAAAACTAATCTACTAAGGTCATCAAAATGAGGCAGGCACCTCATAGTATTAAGCTCTGTCTGATTACAAGTGGGTCAGTTTTCCAACACCCAATTATTCCTAGTAATCCTGCACAGTAAAATTGCATAAGGCTTTGACTGCAGCAGCTGTCAAGTCTCATTTCCTGTTTTCTTTCTGACATGGAGCATTAAATCCTTTCCCTCATACCTCTCCCACAGGTTCCCACATACATTTAACCCATGCTTAAACAGGTTATAAATGAACTAGGTAAACCCCAAGAAAGTGGAAATTCCATGTGGTATTTTCTCATTCCACGGGGATTTACTATGTATTGTATGATATTGGGGAATATTTATGGCATGGTAACAGTAAAACTGCGCACAGTTTTAATGTGCACCCAGCACCATGAAATTTGTAATGAGGGCCTTAGTGTAAAAGGCTAAGTATATTACCGTTGCAAGGCCCACTTTTTAATGGCTAGGTGGGGTTATGATATATAGCTGAAACAAAGCTGAAATTCCTAAGTTATGGATAGCTATTAACATTAACAACTTTTCAATGCACCAAGAATGATCTCACTTATAGGTCCTCGTGCCAGCTCCCTCTGAGACAGTTCTTCTGTCCAGCTTGCCTGCAGTCCATTACCCTCTGCTGCCTGTCTACCTGCTGCTCTGCTCAGTTCTTGCTCTGTTTTGACTTTCTGCTCTTTTCCCGCCCTCTTTTTTGCCCTCCTCTTCTCTGTTTTACCTCTTATGCTTGTTTTTCTGTCCTCTGTTTTGCCTTTTCTGCTCGTTTTTCTGCCCTCTGTTCTTGGGACGTGAGTTAGTGAAAAATAAAATGGTACTAAATGAACATTATTGCCATTTTATTTTTCATCTCTGAGACAATTTATGGGGCATTTGTATTAGTGGGCGACCATCCTCTTTTCTAATGGAGGAGCCGCTCCTGATCAAAGGAAGTAGTATCATTGTACACAGACTACAAGGGGAGTAGCTTTGATAAAAGCTTACAGATGTCCTGAGAAAGATTCCTTGTAGAAAAACTGAAAAAAACAGATGCTCTCACAGAGTTTAGATAGAAATTATTGTCTGCATCTGCTCTGACAACAAGAAGAGCGCATAGAGACAAATGGATGTAATACAATATCAGCAACTATTTGTCCTCACAGGGAGTATATAGAAAGGAAAGGCTACAATTTGAATTTACATATTCTCACAGTGTAATGATACTAAAGCATGCAGTACAACTGTCAGACAGGGAGGCACTGCTTCTGCATTCCCTTTACATGTAATAGATACGTTATGTTATGTTATGTTATGTTATCAAGATTTCTAAAGCGCACTGTTACCCTGAGGTGTCCTGGCGCTATGCGCTATCTGCCAAAGCGAGCCGATTAAGAAATTAAGAGGAAAAAGGTTCTTCAAGAGAAAAGCCAAGTTTTAAACCCTTTCTAAAAGGAAGAAGTCCAGAAGAGTTCCTAAGATGAAAAGGGAGACTATTCCAGGCCTTAATGGCACAGTGACAGAAACTTCTACCACCCCAACTGAGTTTGTGGTAGCGGGGAAGAATTGCACGTTTAGACTGCAGCGATCACAGGGTTCTCCCTGGCACATACCACTGAATAGAATGTTTTAAGAAGTCAGGGCCAATGCCGTTGAGAGCTTTAAAGACTAAGCATAAAGCCTTGAACTGAATTCGGGCTGCCACCGGTAACCAGTGTAGAGATCTAAGTCCTGCCTTTACTGAGGTGAACCTGGGTGTGAACCTGGGTGTGCCGGTAAGTAATCTAGCTGCAGCATTTTGCACGGTCTGGAGTCTAGACAGATGTCTTTTTTGAATATCAACCCTTTCGATGCGCATGACGGAGCGGTTCCGTCATGTGCGTCGGTTGCGCTGTGCGCATGACGGAACTGCTCCATCATGGCCCCCCCCACGCACCGAACCTTCAGCACACCGCGGAAATCCGTGCCGCGCTGAAGGGGTTTTAAAGTACTTGACTTCATCAAAGGAAGCCTTTGTTTCGAAACAAAAGACGATTGAAACGGCCTGACATAGCATAGGGCTTCCTTTGACACAATCTTTCTTCCTTTCTTCTCTGCTTTCAGCGGAGATCAGCAGGAGTTTCACACCATCTGCCACTCCCAGTTTGGCCGTTTGTTTCGTACAATTTACACAGTGCCCCAGTATATTGAGAATAGAGACTGTTACAATAGTCCAGCCGTGACAGGATGAGTGCCGTGACTGCAATTTTTAGACAGTCTTCTGGGAGAAAGGATCTAATTTTGCGTAAGAGTTTAACCTGATCCTCAAAGGACAATTTTGCATCTGCAAGCACCCCAAGGTTTTTGCCTTCGCGACTGGGACAGGAGGCCTTCCCATAGATGTCGGCCACCAGTCTGATGTCCAGAGGTTGGCAGTGTTCCTAAAAAGTATGACCTCAGTCTTTTCAGCATTAAGCTTGAGGCAGTTTGCTGCCATCCAGGCAGCTATTGCCTGCATACAGTTGTGACACTTAGAGGCTGTTTCAGCCTCTGCCCCCTTTTTGATTGACAACACAATTTGTGTGTCATCGGCATACGATGACAGCTGGAATCCAAAAGATTTAACCAGAGTGGCCATCGGGGAAACATATACATTAAACAGCGTCGGGCTGAGTGAAGACCCCTGTGGGACCCCACAGGGAAGGACAAAGGGCTTAGAGCTGTTCCTGCCGAGATCCACCGTTTGTGATCTATTAGCTAGAAAGGATTTCAGGAGATCCCAGGCCCTACCTCCGACCCCGACCGCTGTTAAACGGTCCATCAAAACTTCATGATGGACCGTATCAAATGCAGCCGAAAGGTCCAAAAGGATGAGAATTGCGGCGCCACCCTGATCTAGGGCCCCCCGATCTCATCAGTGGATTTTAACAGTGCCAGTTCGGTACTATGTTCGGCGCGAAACCCAAACTGCGTAGGGTCCAAGGATGAGTTCAGATGCAGGAATTGGCTAAGTTGAACATTCATGGCTCTCTCAATCATCTTACCTGGGAAGGGAGGACGAGAGATGGGCCTATAGTTGCTCGGGTCTCTCATATCTAAATTGGATTTTTTTAATAGTGGGAGAACTGAAGCAGTCTTCCATCGAACAGGGAAGCAGCCGGATTTAAAAATGGAGCGAAACAATGGGGTAAGGGCTTCCCCAATGATATCCAGGACCAGCCTCAAGACCGAGGCTGGGCAAGGGTCCAGCGGAGAGCCGGAGCGAATCTCAGAGAGGAGCTTCATAACTCCAGGCTGTTCTAAAGGTATAAAATGGTCAAGGGTAAGAAAAGATCCGTTGTACTCTCGGCGTCCTGTTGACACAACCTGGTTAAAAGGTGTAGGCGTAAATGTAAAGGACGAAAATATATTTTCAACCTTTTGTAAAAAAAAAAGCAGCCAGAGATTCACAAAGTTCTATATCGCTTTCAATTTTAGGACTTGTGAAAGAAGTTAACTGGGAGATAGTTCTAAACAGCCCTTTAGAGGAGGAACTAGCACCTCTAATCTGTTCCGCATAGTAGAGCTTTTTTGTTTCAAATAATAGTTTTTTATATTTGGCCAAGGCTGTCTTATAGGCCTCCTTGCTGATATCACTGTACTCTCTCCTCCATGCTCCTTCCAATTTTTTGCACTCTAACTTTTGGTTTTTTAGACTTTCAGAGTACCAAGGGGCAGTAGGATGTACCCGCTTAGTGATGCACAATTTATCTGGCACTAATTTCCTACAGGCCAGGTCCACCCAGTTTGTGTAGATAGTTGCTGCCTCATCTATGTCATTTACAGGAGCAGGTAATGAGCCCTGCAAAAGATTGCTTAGAGCAAGGTGATCAATGTTTTTCCAGCAACTAGTTTTTAAAATGGCTCTGTCCAACGGTTTGTGGTTTTTGGGTAGAGTTTTTTTGAGTTCAAATAACACAGCTGCATGATCGGTCCAGGTGAGAGGTAATGATTTTGAATAAACAAGGTTGGTATAGTTGGAGAAAATACCGTCCAGGGTATGGCCTGCGGAGTGAGTAGAATCTTCGACTAGCTGTTTAAGTCCGCCTCAGCTGACTTATTTGCTGCAATTTTATGTTGTCGGGATCATTCAGATCTTCCAGGTGAAAATTAAAATCACCCATGACAGTGAAGTTCTTATTACATAGTCCCTTCTCTAAAAAGGAACTCAAAGAGTCTAAAAACGCACCCCTGGGCCCAGGAGGACGGTAGAGGAGGACGCAATTAAAGGTCTCGTGATTTGAAGTTTGAATGTTAGTTAGCAAAGCTTCACAGGTTGGATTGGAGGCATTAGTAAAACTAGGTCTAAGGGAATCATGATACAGAACTGCGAGTCCACCGCCTCTCTTGGAGAGTCTGTCTTGAGTGAAACAGAGAAAACCAGGGGGGGTAGCTTTAAGCAGGTCAGGCCCTGTAGCTTTGTGGGACCAAGATTCTGTTATAAACCCTAATTTAATATTGTTTTCTTCCATGAACAATGCACATTCCACACTGTGTTTGATTAACGACCTAGCGTTCAGCAGAAAACATTTAATGGGTGGCAGAGCGGTTCGGATGGTCTTTGTGTTAACATTTAGGGAACTGCGAATCTCAGCAATACTAGGCAAGGAGAAGGAACACTCGGGACAATATACACCCTGTGCCTCCTTCATCAAATGAGGGATAATTCTAGGGCAGTGTGTCCTCGCATGCTCATGTGCCCATGCTAGAAGCTGCTCCCTTGAGTATGTTACAGAGTGGGGACCAAGCGGACCAGGGGGAGATGCCCTAAGCCCAGGCCGAGCACGGACGGGCGCAGACGGGCTTGCCTTTGGCACGCCTTCGGCGCGCCGGCGGCGCGTCCGCTGCGCGGTCGCATCAGTGTGAAGATTTATAGGTCCTGGAGTGAAAAGCTAGACCGCTAACCGCCAAGATGGCGGTACCCCGACAATTATACCCCCAATAAGCAGCTGTGAATGCGAAGTCAGCAGGAGGCCAACAGTAAAGTGTAAAGCAGCAAATAAGTTTTAAAAATTACACAATAATCACAATCTAAAAGCAGGTTTTAAAAAACACGGTAGCAACAAGTCACCGACCTGGCGAGCGTTTAAACACAGCTTCGCCTAGGCCAGATAGTAATGGCAATAGGCCTTACATGCAGATGCTTGCCTGCAGAGCCAGCCTCAGCATCTAAGTGCCTTCAAAGATATTAAAATAATGCATACCGCAATTACATTCTGAAGTAAAAAATGTCTTCAAAAGACAATTAATGTAGCTGTAAGCATGGAGTCTCCCTGTAGATCAACTAGATACCTTTGTAGAGAGTATGTATGGAAGTAAGGCTGCTGCAAAAGGGTTTATGGCTGATGAATGGCTTTACAGACAAGAAATGCATTTGGTACACAGAAGTGTCACAGACAGCAGGTAGATGCCATTGCACAAATGGAAAGGTGAGAATATTTGTATGTCCACATGCTGTGGTGTCTTTAATAACTCTATTTGGTTATGTAATTTATGATCTCACTTAATAAGCAGTCTTTTCATGGGTTTTGTTAATGGAATTGGTAAGATTTTTATATCATGTATAATCTTAATCAACGATGACGCCCCTAAAGTTTTGAATGACTATTTAATGTAATTAAGATCCTTGAGAAACAAATCTTGGCTGTATTACAGCTGTCACATCAACCTTGATCTATTTATCACAAGTGGTTTATTCTATGAACTAACAAAGGAATTCCAAGGTAAACCTACCTCTTTTGTGTTAAACAATGTTTAGGTATGAAACATGGAACCTCCTGCAGATATTGGCATGCCATTTTGTGGAGATGAAAATAGTTCATAAGCCACAAATGTTGTCCGAGGTTCCAATGCGCCAA
Organism: Triturus cristatus; assembly: GCF_964204655.1. Taxonomy (NCBI): domain Eukaryota; kingdom Metazoa; phylum Chordata; class Amphibia; order Caudata; family Salamandridae; genus Triturus; species Triturus cristatus. The sequence continues at coordinate 683,142,082 of NC_140586.1, read as the reverse complement.
CCATCAAACATCTCACCAAGGAAACGTGTAGTGCTGCTCACACCATGGGGTCGATAAATATATAACCACTAGTTAATGCATTATGGCATCTAGCAAATCACAACTTGCTGACATTTGTCTATCATTATTAGAAATTGTTTTGAACACATGAAGAAGAGCACGACTTTGCGCGCAAAAGTGATGCGCGACCTTTTCAAATGCTCGAAATAACTTGTGTCTCGTTATTGACCATTTGGATTTGTCGTCTGTTACATATGCGGAATACCGTGTAACCTTTTTACTGAAACTGCGGTCGGAAGATTGTTCTTAGACCCCGACCTGCATAGGGCCCCATTTTGCAGGAGCGAAGCCTCCACTAGCGGAGGACCGTCGGGTAATCCCCCAGCCCGTACTCTCAAAAACGTGAAAAATAAAACAATAATAAAATGGGTTTAATACATTTTTCTTGTGCAGAGTCTTGGGGGTGGGCCAGGGTGATGACAGCATGGAGGGGGAGTGGTTGGCACTGGCTTCACTGCACATGTGGGTTTGGTGAGTCATCCTAGGCGGGCCAAACCCACATGCGCAGTGAAGCTCTCGCTAACCCCAGCTGCATTGCCGAGTTGGAGAGAACAGGCACAGGCTCCCAGTCTGTCTGGGAGAGCAAATCATCGCCACTCAGGCCAATCCTGAAGCTGCTCTCATGCATGAGAGCAGCTTCAGGATTTACCTCACGGCAGTCTGGGAGCCTGTGCCTGCCTGCAATGAAGAGGAGAGAAGCAGAAGAGTGTGATCCTGGACTGCGGCTGGTAAGTTCTTTTTTATTTGTCTCCATCGTCCAGGAGCTCCTTCCCTGCCCTGCCTCTTTTCCCTGACACAAGCTGCTCCTGCCATTTTGTAGATTCCAATTACACACCTGCAAAGGTGGGGTAGTGTGGGGTTTCACAAGTTAGTTGGTGCTCAGTTTTCCACCAGTTATGTGGAAATGGGGAAATAACATAAAAAGTACACGTTCCTCAACATTGCCGCTTGTGCCAACGGTGCATTTGCGCAAGGTGCATCTACAGGGCGCATCATTGTTTCCCTCCTGCAAATGAAATGAAATCCAATATTTGTAAAGCGTGAACAATTACCCGAGAATGTCAAGGCACTGGGGGCCATTGGGAAGATTAAGCGAGCTATTGCCCAGAGTCACGTGGTGCTGGGCTTACCTGTCGCCGGCAATCGAACCATGACCCTCGTGAGTCAGGCACCCTGGCCGCTGCGCCACACCTCTTCAAATCAAAGGTGCAAGAAACTCTGTTGGTGCTCAAAATAGAATTAATGGGGCCCTTGTGAGGGGCATTAGTCTACCATAAACTCTTTCCCCCTTTTGAATTAATTCTACACAAAAATCTAAAGAAAATTTAAAACCTGGTTAATAAGAATCTAAAACGTTGCTATAGGTGTTTTTGTTTTATTTACTAAGAAAAACTATTTATATAGTCAATATAAATGTTTTAATATCCATTTAAATTAATAAGTTAATGTGCGCTAGCATTTTATTTTAATACTCATATGTTTATAATAAATATTTTCAAATATTTTACAATTAAATTTTATATTAAAGTTTTTTTTAATGATTAATAAGATGTAATATGTTTCCCTACACTTTGTCAAAGAGAGATCTCTCCTATGGTTGTGGTAATCTCCACCTGCACATGAAAAGTTACTTGTAGTAACTTTGCATTTTTCAATCCTGTTGTGGGAGGTTCTACCTGGAGAAAAAAGGCCAAAGCTCCAGAAATACTTACAAAACATGAAAAATATCTTATGGGGTCCCAAATTCTCCTGTCTCGCAGCTCAGAGTGGCAATCCACATTTTTAATCAACACTATGGGGCATGTATTTACTAAAATGTCATGCCATGTTTGTGTCACAAAAGTGACAAAAAACTATGCAAAGTCTTTTTTAACTAATATAAACGAGTTTAGCACTGGAAAACAGTCAAAAGTATAGCAAATCAGTGCATAGCACTGCTTTGCATTACTTAGTGTTAAGGGGGCGTACCAAGGGTGGTGCATGAGCATTCCCATACAACCACTCAAGGTTTCTGATGCTATTCCCTATTAACTTACAATAATAGACAGGACTTAGCATGAGAAAATAGTGCCCATTTCAAATAGGCCCTATATAGGGGAATTGCTTTAATTTCTCCTTCCTTTTCCGGCTTTGTAAGTGTGCTGCACTATATAGCAACCCTACAAAGTGGTAAAACGTTTAAATTTAGTGTGAGTATAGTATTTTGTACTGGAAGGGTATGCTTTCAGTACAAAGCCTATGCTAGACTCATGCAGACACCCTTGCACTATGGTGCAATGGGGTTTGCGTGGTGCACGGCAGCTAATTTCAGTGCCGGCACTAGGGAGAGTGGAGGAGAGTGCCAGATTTCTGCAACTATGCCGCTCTCCTGCTTGCCTTCTTCGCATACAATGCCGCACAGCTTTTTTGCCTGCTACGCTGCATTGCATGAGATTTTAGTAAATCTGCCCCTGGGTCAGGGGGAGGGTCATTGTAGTCCTGGCAGCCTCCCCACTTCCGAAATGAGGTAACAACATTTTCTGGCTGATACCCTTGCCTTCATGGCTCACAACCAACCTAAATATGCACATTTTTGAAGCCCTCCCCAGGACATATGAGGGCAATCATTCTCCTCAGCTGCCGCTGCCACCGAGCTCCTTTTGATGCTGCCATGGCTGCTCAGCTTTCTCTTTTGAGTAAAGTTCTTGCTTGTGCGCTTTTATTTTTCAAAGAGAGGATGCCCTGTGTTGGGCACCAATTGTCTTTTGGTTAAAGCATTGCAGGAGTCCAGTGCTGTATGGCAACCCATGCTATTTACACAACTTAGGGCCAGATGTGCGACCAAAGCATTTTGCGACTCATAAATTGCGACTCGCAATTTGTAAGTCACAAAATGCTATATACAACAGTGTCTGAGACACTGTTTGTGATTTCCAATGGGGTCACAAATTGCATGCCTCGTGAATATTAATGAGGCTGTCGCAATTTGCGACCCCATTGGGGATCTTTAGCACTCCCGGGGATGGTGGCCTGCTGGGGTCAGCAGACCACCATGTCTGGGACTGGTTTGTCAATAAAGCAGATTTTTTTAAATGGAGCCCATATTCCTTAAAGGAAAACGGGATGCATTTAAAAAATAAAAATGAAACTTTTCAGTTTAATTTTTTAAGAGCTGGCAGTGGTCCCTGGGACCACTGCCTGCTCTTAAAAAATATTTGTTCATGCATTCCCAAAGGGGAAGGGGTCTCCTGGGGACCCCTTACCGTTCGCGAGTGCCTTACCACCCTTTTGAGAAGGGTGGTAAACTACGAGTCTTTTGCGACCGGAATTGTGGCCGTAAAACATTCATACATGGGTTCTGGACTCACTATTAGGAAGGGATGCCCTTGGCACACCCCTTCCTAATAGCGAGTTGCTTACCCTATTTTGCGAGTCGCTAATTGATTAGCGACTCGCAAAAAAAATGTTGGTACATTGTCCACACGTTTTTTGAGATCGCAAACGAGCCTAAAACCCCTTTGCGACTGCACAAAACGGTCATACATCTGGCCCTAAGAGAGCTAGTAGAAGAACCAACTACTTATCCTGTTTCTCCCATCCACATCTATGAAGGTAGAGACAATGGTGTGCCATGCTGCCCTCTTGAAGCACATGGAACAAGGCAGAGTTTTGCTCCATATAGTACCCCAGGGATTCTGGCCTCCCCGAGGCATCAAGGTTTAAGCCTCCCTGAGGGCAATGAACTCTTTCAAAGGGGGTGCACCAGGTGCCCCGCAGTCAATCTTTTCCCCAATGCCCAGGCCCTCCCTGGGCATGGAACATCATGCTTGGTCCCTCTGAATGTTCCTCACGGGACCCCAGTCACATTTTCCAATAACTGTTTGACTCTGTTACACTTTCTTCAGCCTGGTGGTACAGGGGACATTTCTAGCAGTCTGAACACGACCAAGCAGGATAAATACATTTTTCTCTGTTCTCCCTGGCCTATTGAACAAGATTTAGGGCATCTTTGGCGAGGTTATCCCCTGGCTTTTTGCCTCAACCTCCTGTATTTTTGATGCTGTGCTGGGTTTTGTTTTTGCTGGCTTAGATGCTTTGGGCACTTTGCCACTGATCATCAGTGTCAAAGTGCAAGTGCTTCCTGTGTAAATTGTTGTTACAATTGGTTCTCCCTGTTTGGCATATTTGATTTACTGGTAAGTCCCTAGTAAAGTGCACTGAAGTGTGCCAGGGCCTGTAAATCAAATGCTACTAGTGGGCCTGCAGCACTGATTGTGCCACCCACATGAGTAGCCCTGAAAAGGTATCTCAGACCTGCCACTGCAGTGTCTGTGCACAGTTGTTAACTGCCATGTCGACTTTGCAAGTGCACCCACAGGCAGGGTGCACTGTACGTAAAAGGAAGGTCATGTACTGGTGTGTGTGACATGTCCTGGTTGTGAAATACTGCCAATTTCGTTTTTCACTATTGAAAAGCCATCTTGCCCCATAGAATGGGAAATGCTTTGTAACATCTTACAAGTATAACTTTCCATTGGACAAGATAAAGAAATAATGTTTAGGCTCTCTGAACTGAATTTAATAACACATATTTTAGTAAAGATGGTTTTTAAATTGTGTATTTGAAAAGACCACTTTTAGAAAGTAGCTATTTTCTTGTTTAACCATTCTGTGTGCCTCTGCCTGTTTGTGTATTGACTGTCTGGTTTTGAAGTGACAGGGGCTGGGGATGTGCATTCACTATAGACAGCCACTGGGGGTGTTGAGGTGTGCCTGGCCCTTCCTGGATGACTCCGGGCTCAGCTGAATGGGGCTTGACTGCATTTAGAGTAGTGGGAGGAGATTTCCTTGCACCTGAATAGGGCCTGTCTCCCTTGCACAATGCTGTCTCCAGCCCCTGTCGTCATATTGCACCAGTGAGGACAGAACTGGTTTGGACTGGGCTCAGACACCCTTGCACAAAGAGAACAAAGACATTTTGGGGTATAAGTATTAAACCTAAAACCCCAGAACTTAAGATTACTTCTGGACTCAAGAGAAACCTTTGCCATGGAAAAGAGCTGAAGAGCTGTGAGGAGGAATACTGCCCCTTTGCTGTATCCTGTGTGGGGTTGGCCTGTAATTGCTGTTTCTGCCAAGAAAAGGACTGGAACTTTGCTTTGAACCTGCTTGAAGGAGGTCTCCAAGGTCCTATCTGTGCTGGCCTCCTGTTCTGAAGTCTCAGGGACACGAAGATTTCACCCCCAACTCCCCTGAACTCTGCTGCTAAGATTTCTGCCCTGCCTCTGGAGGTTGTGCATGCTGCTGGAAGAAACCCAAAGAACTGAAGGAATCGGCGCATTGCTCTTCTTGCGGCTGATATTCCCGACGCAGCACCGCTGTGCGAGAAGAATCTCCATGCATTACCGCTGCCAAAACCAACGCAGCGCCTGATGCCGCTGCAAGAATCGATATATCAAGGGATCGCGGCTGAAGAAACCGACGCAGTGCCGCTGGACACCGCTGCATAAATAGCTGATGCATCCTAGATTTCCATGCATCGTACCTGTGTAGAAAATTTTCCCGACACATCATCTGCTGACCAGAACTGTCTTAGAATTGATGCATCGCTTCCCCCTACAGACAGGATTCGACCCATCACTGTTCCTGCGTGCAGCAGAACTGATGCATCGCCTCCCCATGCATCTCTTTGTTTTTCAATGCTTCCCATCTCATGCGGCTGTTTGGCCTTGTCAATTTTTACGCATCTATAAGTACTTTGTGAGAAATCAAGCATCCATAGTTTTTTATGAAACAAGTTGTTTGAAACCTTCTTAAAGTCATATTCTTCTTACATGTATGTTGAATTTTTGTCAATTTGGTCTTGTTGAGTTTAGATAAAGATACTTTATTTTTCTAAACTGGTGTGGTGTCCATTTGTGGTGTTATCACTGTATTACTGTGTGTTTTGAGTACAAATACTTTACACATTGCCTTTGGGATAAGCCTGTCTGCTTGTGCCAGGCTACCCAGGGGGTGAGCAGGGGTTATCTAAAGTGTGTATCCCCCTTACCCTGACTAGAAGCAAGAGTCCCTATTTGGACAAAAGTTCCTACCTCTGCCAAGAAGAGACCCCCACAACAGCATCTTCCTCCTTAATGCAGGAGTTATTCACCAAGGGGCATATTAGATGTCCTTCACATCTAACATGGGCTTCAATTGGAATTCCATAGAGCATATTATCAAGCCCATTAACGCCGTTTTAGCGGCAGTTTTCTGCCGCCAAAGCGGCGATAATTTTATCGCCTGTCTTGATAATATGCCCCCAAGAGTGTTCATTTCCAGCCTCCTGTCCTGTGAAAGGTTCAGATTTTCAGGTGGCTGTTCTCTTTCATTACTTCCCCTTTTCTGAGGTGGAAAAGCCAAGGTCTTCCTCCTTCCCTTCAACTCCACACAGAACGCCTGTAAGGTTTCTTGGCAGTACGCAAGATCTACTACTCTTTCTGGACTTCTGGTACTTCTCCACTGGACCAATGCACCAGCCCACAGTCATTCCAGGGGACCATTCTTTAAAATGGGCTCCACAAATTCCACCCCTGTACTGTTTCCGACAGGGAGTGGGGTGTTCAGAGTCATTGGCCTTGGACACACATTCTAGTCCCACGGAGCTAGCTGGAGTCAGAAGTCCTTGAATTATATTTCCCATCAAGAGTTTGAAGTCCTATGACTTCTCTTTAGCAGGAGTCAAAAGTCCTTGAGTCATTTTTCTCAGTAGGAGTCAAGAGATGTGTCTCTTTCAGACAGGCCTTTTTCTTCAAGTGTAGTTTCCCCAGGTCAGAGAGTGTTTTTTAAAGACTCTTACTTTTGTTTGTTAAAGATGGTACATCTGTCCAATCCAAACATGACACATCATCACTCTACCCTTACCCTCCCGCACAGCATCTTGAGACTTTTCAAGTTAGCGATTTCAAGTGGTCAGTGGACACAGCTCTGACAGTCTTAATCCCTGCCCCCAACTGATATAATACCCTCTTCCCTTCCCTCCAAATTTTCAAAGGAGAGCTCCTATGAGTTGTGTCAAAGGTTTGGCTACCTCCCTTCCTTTTTCTGGGGATGGACATGTCCAGACTTGCCAGTTAGTGTGCATGTAATTAACCTATGGCGATTCTTTATCCATCTTCTTATTTTTCCAGGAACAGACTTAATCGCCTGCTAATTCATATTCACAGAGTAATTCACTTTGACAAGCAGGGTAGTTAAGCACTAAAATCTCAATAAGAGCCGATTCAGAGAAGTATGACCAAACTCAAAGTACATGAGGAAGTACAAATATGGCCAAATTAATATATATACTTACACTCAGCCGTATAGGAAGCTATGCTACTCTCTCCCCTTGGTTCGGCTTATATGAAATTGTTATTTTGTTGTAAGTGTAGCAGACAGTGCACAACTATAAAGCATTATAAACCTTTCTTTGAAGCACCACAGACTACAGTCAACAAAGAAGTGAGAACAATTCTTTTTGAACCACTAACTAAATAATAAAGCCTGCACAGGCCAAAACAATTTTAAAGGTCCCATCCGTGACAAAACTACCTGTGCACAGATAACAGGATGAGTTCGACAGCAGTCCCAATCACATGCAACCATGTGCAACCAGCCAAAAGCCTCTTATCCCAGATGCACAGCTATGGATCTTGTTTTAAAAGTGGAGCTCTGGCGACTAACACTCAAAACCAGTTACCAGAGCTTACAGTGAGTGAGATTCAGTCACAGCACATATTCTGAAAACTAGGTAGTCTAAAAGAAAATACTCCAGGGGCAAATAAATAGGATAGATTCTCATTCTTCCCACAGGTCCAACCTGGATGTTGCATCTGGGCAGACTTCTGAGATATAAGAATTGGGAGTGGAAACCATCTGTGAGCTCTTGTTACGTTTTTCAGTGAAAAATCTCTATTGTTATGTGGAGGGAACCATGCAAGACTGACAGGCAGTAACTCACTGTTAGATCCCTTGTAGTGGTCAAGCATTGTGAAGACGATATGAAGGTTCTTTTTATGACAAAGTGGTCATACATAACTAACAAATAGGCTATTTACAGTAAGGGCTTGAAGAAGTGTGCTTTGTTTGGCAGAGATGTGAAGTCTTCTAGTCACAGTTGTGACTGTCACATTAAATCATTTAAGCAGGCTCGCCACATTGTTCATTTTCACCAAAACTATATTAAGTGACTGAAATGAGATTGCAACCTCAATTTTTTCAGGGCAAATTACTGAAAGGATTTATGTTTTATAAAAATCTGCACATTTATTCCTGAGTGAATTATTATCTATATTAGATGGGTCCTGCATCTTGGCTGGTCAGGGCAAGTATGATGTCTAAGTTACAATACATTCACTTTCTATAATTGACACTGGTGCAACAGACATATTGGCCTGCAATTTATATCATTTACATTTATAATGTTCTTGTTCTTCAAAGTTCCTTTTACACTGTAGCAGGGGAATCACTAGAAGAACAAAAATGTCTAAAACCAGTTTGGGAAGAACTTAACCACCAAAATGGAAAATAATCCAAATGTCCACTGTTAGACCCGGGATCCCTAGTTGGTTGAGCTTGGTACCTTAGGCCAATTAGGGACCCGCGTTCCAACATCAGGGAAAGGAAGGTCACTTTCTTAGATAGCCCCGCTCACCCCCTCGATAGCTTGGCACGAGCAGCCAGGCTTATCTTCAAGGCAAATGTGTAAAGTATTTGCAACCACACTCACAATAATCCAATGATGACACCACAAATAGACTCCACACGAGTTTTATAAAACAAGCATAAACGTTATGTAAAAAGATATACAATAAGACCACACGATATAAAACCAACATATGAGGTTGTGTAATATTTCTCCTGGCCGGTTGTTAGGCCAGCCAGCCCTTGTAAGTTCTTGCAATGTCAGTGAGCACTTCTAAACATTTTCCTTCACTCCTAATAACATGTCATACAATTCGTAATGCTACAACCAGGCACTTTTGCAATGTAAAAATACTGTAATGCGTAACGTAGCAATCAGACACTCTGCAATGAAGAGAATGCAATGCGTAACGCAACAATCAGGCACTTTGCAAGATAAAATAATGCAATGCGTAATACAACCACCAGACATGTCGTTCAGCAAAAATAAGGCAATGCGTATACTCTAATCAGATAATTCGTTATGCAGGAATATTGCAATGCGCAATACGTGAATCAGGTAGATTGTTATGCAGAAACAAAGGCATTGCGTCATACGACAATCAGGTAGTTCGTTATGCAGAAAACAATGCCATGAGTCATACACTAACCAGGTAGTTTATTATGCAGGAATAATGCAATGCGTAATACTCTAATCAGGTACTCCATTATGCAGAAATGATGCAATGTGTAATACGACAGTCAGGTACTCCGTTCTGCAGAAATGGAATACTACGTAGTAGACTCAGGCCCCAACCACCGGGCCTTGGGCGGTCTCTCCGCCCCGCCGTGTGACTTGCAGTCAGCCTCTCACAGTTGCCTCCAACACAGTACGATATAATCCCAAAGTGCAGCTTCCCACTCCGACCCCTATACCGTCACTCCCTTGGCAATACGGGCCGCGATACGAGCCGAAGCAGAGGCTCACGCTGCCAGCACGAGAGAGAGGCCGAGAACGTCTCCCTCAGAGCTCACGCCCGGCCCCAGGAGTCGACACACATTACCTGGGGGGCACAAACTCACTCTCCTCTCCTCATCCAGCGGCTGGGCCTCCAATGCAGCTTTGTGAAATGACAACGGCAGCTCGGGCCAGCAACTCTGCTTCTCCGGGCCGCTTCAGTTACGAAGATCTCAGGCTGCCACAAAGCACACGCACACAGCGTCACTGAGACTCACTTGGACTCCAAGTGCCTATGATCAGAGGTCAGTTCTTACGAGGATCTCAGGCTGCAACAAGCACACACACACACAGTGCCGCTGAGAATCTCCTGGAAACATTTATGTTCCTGTGTTTCCGAACAGGGAGCCAGCTCACCTCAGACCCTTGGGGATAAGTTACTTCAGGATACAGCACACAGCATAGTCCTTCAAGCAGGGGGACACAGCACACAGCAAAGTCCCTTTAGCCTTTCCTTGATTAAAACACAAAATGCAGGCCAGCCCAGATCACACAGTAAGGGTCAGTCCTATCTTTCAGTCTCTTCAGTTGTTTCTTCCTTGGCAAAGGTCCTCTTGACCACGAAGTAGCTCCAATCTTGTTCACACTTGATCAAGCCATTCTCCAAAGTTCAGGGGGTTCAGCTCTCATGTGTTTCAGGGGGCACTGACCCATGTTCAAACCAGTTCTGGGTGCCTCCCTGCCAGTGACACCTTGCTTCCTTTGATTAGTGGGGGTCTGGATTCTCAATCACTCAGCAGGAGATGAGCCAATTGTTTTATAGCAGCAACCTAGGCCTCTTCACATCTAGGGGCTTCTCCTCCCCCTGCACTCCAGATGCAGGTCAGCCTGTTGCTGTCTCACCTCCTCCCCTGGGTCATGACATTCCCCAGATCCTATTGATATCAAATCCAGACAGTCAATTCATAGCCAGGCAAAGACACACAGAAATGTCAGAGCACAAAGCTCAGCCACTTCTAAAAGAGTGGCTTCTGAACACACAATGCAAAAACCACCTACATAAAAGGATGTGTAATTACACTGTGAGTTCAGGCATACTAAACTTCACCTTTCCATCTTAAGCCTTTGGGAAGATAGGCTGGAAAACATTTTACACAGCCTTCCCATTCTGTCCTATGGGAAAGATGGCCTTTCAACAGTGAAAAACGAAATGGAGATAATTTCACTGTCAGGACATGACACACACCTTAGTGTCCTACCTTTCACATGCACTGCACCCTGTCCAGGGGGTACCCTGGACCGGCCATAGGTGTGTCTGATGTGCCTAGAAAGGGAAGGGTAAGGTCTGGCAAGTGAGTGCACTTGACAGAACAACATGGCAGTTTAACAAACTGCACGCAGGCCCAGTAATGGCAGGCCTGAGTTCCCTTTTTAAGGCTACTTGTGTGGGTGGCACAAATAGTACTGCAGGCCACCTAGTAGCATTTGCTTTACCAGCCCTGACACACATAGTGCACTTTACTAGGGACTTTACTAGTAAAGCAAACATACCAATCATGGAAAACCAATGACCATTACTTTATACAGGGAACACTTACACTTTGACACTGATTAGCAGTGGCAAAGTGTCGAAAGCATCTAAGTAGGCAACACCATGTCAGAAAAAATGTCTATGGGGAAAGCAAAAGGTTTAGGGACTTTAGCCAAAAAGAGCCAAGTCCTACATCCACAAAATAAAAAAGTGGTGGGGCACTGCTAGTCCTGTCATTCTTATAGTGGTCTTTCCCACAACATGTTGCCTTTTGTTTCATATTTTTACTGATTCTTTTTGCTGGCCTTAGGACTCTGAGCACTTTCCCGCTGCCAACCAGTGCTAAAATTCATGTACTTCTCCCCTAAACATGATGGCATTGGTGTATACCTGATTGGCATATTTGTTTTACTGGTAAGTCCCTTGTAAAGTGGTATACCATACACCCAGGGCCTGTACTTCAAATGACATTAGTGGGCCTGCAGCACTCATTGTGTCACCCACAGAAATAGCCTTTCAAACTTGTCTCAAGCCTGCCACTGCAGTGCCTATGTGTGCAGTTTCCTGCCACTTCAACTTAGCAGTTAAAACTACTTGCCAAGCCTATACTACCGTTTTATTACATATGTTACCCCTAAGGTAGGCCCTAAGAAAGCGGTGCTTTGTAAGTGAAAGGTAGGGCATGTACCTTTATTTTTTGCATGTCCTGGTAGTGACAAACAGCCAATTTCATTTTCCACTACTGTGGGGCCTACATTGGGAATTCCTAATGCCAGCATTGGGAATTCCTTAATATACTTTTAAGCTGTAATTCCTGATAAGAGAGGAGTGTATTTTTCATGTTTGATGTGTATGGAATGGTAATGATAAATCCTCCTTACTGGTGAAGTTGGATTTAACATTACTGTTTCAGAAATACCACTTTTAGAAAGTGAACATTTCTTTGTACTTACTGCTCTTTGTGCTTGATAGCCTGTTTCCAATACACGTCTGGGCTGGGTGACACTTTGTGCATTCCCTCTAAATAGCCACAAGGAAGGGATGGGTGTGACAGAGGACTCATCTGCATTCATTTGCATTCTGACATATATATATTAATAGTTATACGAATAATATTATTTTTTTACAGAGTGCAGTATAGGTATGGATGCTCCATGGTGCTATAATGGATTAGGCATATGAATAATTACTGGGTAACAGCAACATTTATATTATTATGCACTCACAAGTTTAATATATCCCAACTGTTCCTTCAACAATTCTGGAATAGAATTAAAAAGGAGGGTTTCCTCAGATGGTGTGAATTACAGATTAATGGATTACAGTTTAGCTTGCGGGAAACTCCATCAAAATGTGATGGATATCTCATCTGTCATTATTAAAAGTAACATAGGCTATAATCCACTTGCAAAATGGTGGGCAATCTCTAAATAAAGCCCATCATCGATGCAGAGCAAGCCTACGCCATTACACTCCAACTTTTCTAGCTCAAAACAAAAAGTAGATGGTAAGGAATTCATCTTTTGTGTGGTCAACCCAGATGCTCTGCTATTTTTGGTCAGGATTTACTGGGTTTTGTTTACTCTGAAACATGAGAGAGTGCTAGCTAGCTTCCTATTCCATGTGCTCTGACCCCTATTCAATGGTGAAACATTTGCTAACCCCAATAGGAATATTGTGTTAAGTAAGACCGCAGTAGATGACATTGTAATACACGAGTAACATAAAAGTTAAATGGCACTAAATGTTAAAGATACATGGCCTTCTGGAACCCTTGCCCAGTTATACCATTCAGTCTTACTATGCTGGCAGATTTTGAGCTTACAAAAAGTTGCCAAATCGTAAGGTAAACTGTTCACCTGGAAAAAGCTGTCACAGTTATCACAGCAGCAATATTTTTTCTATTTGTCCCACTCTAAGCTTTCAACACCAACACTGAGGGCTTCAGTGGGAGCCTGGACTCTGAATTAAGGGGGCCTTGGCTGGCTATGACATTCTACCTTCCCCTGCTGAAGAAGTTTGACTTTTATTTTAAAAAATGGTCCAAGGTAAACTTTTTGTCCAGTGCTGCCTCAAATGGCACCTAGGTCCCAGTTAACTACTGACTTATATTTCTGCTTTAAGTTTTCTTGATGTTTTTTGACTCACACATTTACAGGTTCTCCTAATCTGATTTCGACCAATGCTTTTTCATTTTGCATTTTAAATTGGTCTTCATTGTTCCAGCTTGGTTTGGAACATTTATGTTGTTCTTTTCTATTGTTTTTAATTTTAGGTTTTTTGCACTTTTACTGCCTGCCTTGCATTTCTCTGAGGAAGGGCCTGCAGCCTTGTGCCACAGTGCATAGGAGTGAAGCTCAGATTCCTCTGTAAAACTTTTTTGACCTAGCATGATACTGTATAATTATGTTAGAGGGATCTCTCCTCACAACTTAAAAATACAAAATCTCACACTGATTAATAGACTGTCTACAATGCAAAATGCCTTATGCTTTTTAGGTCGAGCATTCAAGAACTCTTGTATATACTTTAGTATATACTAATATATTTTAGTATATACTTATATGTGTATGTACTTTGTGGGCTCTGGAGATCAGCCCTAGAACTTGTCTGCTTCCGCTTAGGGACTTATTTTTCTGTTCAACTGCCTCTATTTAACTGTCTTGATAGAAAACAACCAGCAGAGGTCAGTAAAGTACCAGAATTTCTTTCTGCTGAGGGACTTTCTTTTTTTCTTTTTCTGGCAACTGCCTCTATTTAACTTTCTTGATAGAAAACAACCGGCAGAGTTCAGTACAATACCAGAATCACTTTAGCATTCTCTATATTCCAGTCCATAGAAAGTTTCTTCCACGAGCACCCGTAGACAATGATATTTTTTTCAAATCCGGTATTTTCAGTGATATGACCACCAAAGGCACTGATTATATATTAAAAACAGAGCTTTTGGACTATACCATTTCCCACTGAAAGGCAATATTTCTCTCTTAGTTTTCCTGTACCTGGTGTGTCACGCAGTTTGGTGCTTACTTGCCCTCCATATTAAAGAACAGTAGATGTTTCAGCACCCAGGCTAATGTGCTGCATAGCTAAACACATATAAGGTCCCAAAGGCGAGACCGATTGCATTGCAAATGCTTCTTCTGTTTCTGGCTAGTCAGGGCAAGCATGCAGTTAATGAAGGAATGCCTGTTGGAGACCCACCTGGCTCTCCGCGTGAAATTCAATAAAATGCATAGCAGCATCTTAGATGAATTGAAATCTCTTTGACAGGCTTAAAGACGGCCCAAATATGCAGCAATAAATTGATATATGTGTGCTGACTCAATTGCATTGCCAAGCAATACTTTGGGAGGGAGCAAGATAAAAAAAACAATAGCTTAAAACAATAGCTTTCATAAAGTATTAATTAGAAAAATATACAGGATTATGAAACTGTCTTCCTTTAGGGCACCAGGAACAACCTTAATAGATTTCCACTCCTAGAGTGTTAAATATACTGAATAGGATTTTTGCAAACTAAAGGACGATGGACACAAATTATTAGAGTTTCAACCGATTTTGGTACTTGTAAGTATTGATGACAAAGTTGCCAATAGTGGCATCTCGATTCCTTCACACCTTGAAAAGGAGCTAGATGTGTATTTTAAATATTGTCAGGCTTCCCCGCTAAGCTGGCGTTCGCCGCGACTGGGACGCTTCATGCGTCGCTAGGGAGATGGTGGGTATGAGACTACAATACCCATCACCCTTAGCGAACGCGCGAACGTACTTCCTGAGGCGGTACAAAAGCCTCGCACACGGAAGAACCAGGGCTTGTCAATCAAGTCCCTTCTGGCGTTCCTCGAGATAACGGTCCTCGCTTAACCTTCTCGAGAGTACTTTGCTTCGTGAGCCGTAACCAGGCTCAACCCCGCGGATTCCTTCCAAGACGACCTTCACGCTCGTAAGAGCTCCTCTAGACCTGTAAGACCGCGTGATTCTTTTTGTAGCGCTTTATTCCCGGAATTACCGACACGCACCGTCTCGTGACCCCAAAGCGTCTGGAGACCTGGCCAGTGTCCCTCCGCATCGAGAACTCCCTCTTCTTCACCTGTCCTGTTCCTGCGCTTGGAGCTGACTGAAAGGCTCGGAGAGCTCCCGGACGACGCTGCAGAAACCTCCTGGGTGCAGTTCCTGCGTATGGAGCCGCCTGAAAGGCTTGGAGATCGCCCGCACCTCTACTACGTGGGAACCACACTGGGAAGGACTTCTTTCACCTCCTCTCCTGTGCCTGCTGGGGCGTGAGTAACTCTGTGCTGAGAGCGACTGCCTGGGCGATACAGGGAACTGCCTGAGAGTGAGTGTATTGGGGATGCCACCCTTTCTGTAAATTGTGTCTCTCCTTGAAGTGTGGGTAGGGGTTCCTGTGGCTCATGCCTGTTCCTTCTCTCTCAACAGGAGTGGGTGTCCGGAGTACAGGTTCCGTTTAGTCGCCACAGCCCTTCCCCTGTTATCCCTTTTCCCCGGGGGTGGTGTTGCTCATAGAGGGGTTTTGGAATCCTCGTAGGTAATACCGTTCTCGGGGAGAGAGGACTCTAGCGTCGTGGATCGCCCCTGCTGTATCCGGCTTATAAGGTTAGTGAGCAGGGTTGCCCGCTGACAGATTGACAAGCCCACGGATAACTACAGCCCGGGCGATGGATACCGCTAACGTCCTGGCCACTATGTTGGACACCTTGAACGCGCTTAGAGCAGAGGTGGACGCCTTTAGGGTGGAGAATGTTGAGCTTAAGAACGAGATGAGCACCATGAGAAGAGAGGTAGCCTGTCTGTCCCGTCACCCTCCCGCTGGAACAAAAGGGGGTTCCTATATTCGAGACTGGACCCTGCCTCCCCCAGTGAGATCCCAAACGCATGGAGCGGAAGGGGGTCCTCAGGCTTCAGGCGGGGGGGTCACCAAGCCCCGGGGTCTTCCCGCATCACTCTTTCTCTACGCCTCTCCATTCTGGTTCTCCCCCGGTCCAGATCATTCAACCCATGCAGCTGCCCCTTGCCCCTCCTGAAAGATTCTTTGGGGACCCAAAGAAGTATGGCATCTTTATTAGGGGTGGGCGGAATTTGCGAAATTAACTTTCGCAAATTATCGCGAAAATGTTTAAAATTATCGCAAACAAGCGGAAATATCGCGAAGATGCGGAAGTTTTTTTCCGGCATGTTCGCGAGATTTTCTGCATGGTTGCGGGTCGCCAACTTACCCATGTGGTTGCTTGCGGGTGCGGCCATCTTGTTTTGAGTTTTCTCGCAGAGCATGATCGCGAGAAGAAAGGCGTGATCGCGCGACGCATGACGTCACTGCGGGCGCGAACTGTCGCGAGACAGCGCAAATGGCTAAAAACAATACAACATCTCATGGAGAACGCGACCGGATCAAGAAAACTTGTCGGCGAACGCAGGAATTCAGGTAAGGCGATCGCGCGCGCGCGAGAATGTATTATTTTATAGCGCGAGCAAGAAACAAATTATCGCCAAGCTGCGGAAACCGGAATTTTTGACATTTTCGCGCTCTCCGCGGAACGCGAAAATGTCAAATTATCGCAATTTCCGCGAACGGAACGAAATTTTCGCCCAGGCCTAATCTTTATGGGTCAATGTAGACTCCATTTCTTGTGAAAACCAACTGTCTTCCCAACTGACCAGGCAAAAACGGCCTTTGTAATGTCGTATTTAGGAGGCAATGTGGCTAGTTGGTCCTTCCCTTTGATCGAACGGGACGACCCTGTTCTGTACAACTTCCCAGCCTTTTGTGTGGAGATGCGACGGCTGTTCGATCGCAAGGCGCATCAGTTGTCATTGGATAAAGAACTCCTTACCCTGAAACAGGGCTCACAGGACCTGCTGACCTACATTACCTCCTTCAACAGACTCTTGGTAGAAACGGACTGGCCAATGGAAAACAGAACGTCCTTATTCTATGAAGGGTTGAGAAGCGAGCTCAAGGATGTTCTGGCCCAAGTGGTACATATGCCGGCCACTTGTGAAGAATTAATTGATTTAACCGTCCAATTGGACCACCGGCTTCTAGAGCGAAAAGGGGACAAGAACCGCAGCGACACCCGGTTCCCTCCCAGTCGGCCCGATCGGTTCCAGAGGAAAGGCCTTCCCAAGGGGATGGGACCGAGCCCATGCAGATCGGTGGCATCCGAGGCCCCCTGAGTCAAGCAGAAAGAGAAAAACTGAGAACTCAGAAACTCTGCTTATATTGTGGCAAGCCGGGCCACTTCATCAAAGATTGCAGAAGCCGACCCAAGAACATAACTGCAGGAACCCCTGGGCTTAAGAACTTGTCCGTAGTGGATAACACGACCGAGGACCAGGGAAACTGACGAGCCCAAATAAGACGAGGACCGCTTGTTTGAGGCCTAGAAGCAATGAGGTCTTCCCTGCGGTAGCCAATACTATACAGCCCTCCGTCGCTCACATGAATGTGTGCGTCTTGTTGAACTTGCCTCATGACATATCTGTGGTTGTCCACGCCCTACTGGATTCCGGGGCCACCGGTAATTTTATGGACCAACAATATGCCAAGGAGCTAGGTATCCCTTCTGATCAAAAGGATACACCCGAGAAAGTGAAAGCAGTGGACGGCTCGGCTCTGACCTCAGGTCCGGTGTGTTATCACACAAAGCCCCTAGTGATGCAAATAGGGTTGAACCACTTCGAACAGATACGGTTTGACCTAATCGATGCCCCCCATTTCAAGCTTATACTAGGAATGCCTTGGCTGACTCTCCATGATCCCTTAGTGAGGTGGGCAGCACGCACTGTGACTTTGAATTTGTCTTTTTGCCAAGAACACTGCACCGCAGAACAAGTCAATACTTCTTCCCATAGTGGAAGTCCTGCGGGGTTCCTTGCCAGCACGTGCAACCCGCAACACATAAGTCCAGTCACCGAGTTACCCAGCATATATGAGAGATTTAGACCTGTCTTCGACACACAAGAGGCAAAAAGATTACCCCCACACAGGGACTATGATTGCGTCATAGAGCTAGAGGCAGGAGCCAGTATACCCTGCAGCAGAATCTATGCCCTTACCGAAGCCGAAACCTCGTACCTCCGGACCTATCTTGACGACATGCTTTCCACTAGTTTCATAC
Source organism: Triturus cristatus (assembly GCF_964204655.1). NCBI lineage: Eukaryota > Metazoa > Chordata > Amphibia > Caudata > Salamandridae > Triturus > Triturus cristatus. The sequence goes on along the minus strand of NC_140586.1, from coordinate 683,123,769 downwards.
GTCCGTCTTCCTCGCCTGCCTCCTCTCCGATCTTCTTCATTCCGAAGAAAGAGGGCAGATTAAGGGCCTGCATAGACTACAGGGCGATCAACAAGGTCACCGTAAAGAACAGATATCCCCTGCCATTGATCCCTGTTCTTTTAGACCAACTGAAAACCTCGAAAGTATTCACCAAACTGGACCTCAGGGGAGCCTATCATCTGGTGCGGGTACGACGCGGCAATGAGTGGAAGACAGCCTTCCGAACCAAATTCGGCTTGTTCGAATATACAGTCATGCCCTTTGGCCTGTGCAACGCCCCCGCCGCGTTCCAGTACTTCATGGATGAAGTGCTGAGGGGCCTCTTGGATGTATCATGCATCATGTACATCGATGACATCTTGGTGTACTCCGCATCCCTGGAAGAACATGTGAAGCACATGGCGGCGGTGCTGGAGCGCCTACAAAAGTATGCGCTGTACGCCAAACTGGAGAAGTGTTTGTTCCACGTTTCTGAAGTGGAATTTTTGGGATACATCATCGGTCCCGACGGATTGGTTATGGACGATAAGAAAACGCAGGCTATTACCCAGTGGGAATCGCCTACCAATGTGAAATCCCTACAAAGTTTCTTGGGCTTCGCAAATTTTTATCGCCGTTTTATAAAGAACTTTTCTGGTACTATACAACCGTTAACACTTCTCCTGAGGAAAGGAGCCTCCTTCGTGTGGACCGCCGCTGCGGAAATGGCCTTTCAGACATTAAAGAACTGCTTCATGACAGCCCCCGTGCTTCGCCATCCGACGCCACACGTCCATTGGTGGTTGAAACCGACGCCTCCCAATTTGCAATAGGGGGAATTCTATCACAGAGACACCCGGACACGGGACAGTTGCATCCCGTTGCATTCTTTTCCAAGAAATTGGCTCCCTGTGAAGTACAGCATTATGGATAAGCATTATGGATAAGGAGCTTCTGGCCATAAAAAGAGGGAGTGAAGAGTGGTGACATAATTTACTCGGCGCCAGACACACCGTAGAGTTCTATACGGATCATCGGAATCTCTTATTCCTAAAGACCGTCAGAGCCCTGACCCCGAGGCAACTACGTTGGTCGTTGTTTTTCTCTGATTACGACTTCGTAATCAAATACCGTCCGGGGCCACAAAATGGAAAGGCCGATGCTCTGTTCCGGCCCCAACAACCCTTCATTACGAGCTCTGCGCCCGTCGCAGACACCCCCATGATTCTAGAATCTGCATCATTCCCTGATGAACTGACGGCAGCCGCCACTACACCTGACTTCGTAGAAGAAGTACGAAACCAAACCTCAGCGACCGATGAAGTAGCTTGGGTAGCCAAAGACCCACTACACCGGACCTCCATGCAGCGTCTATTATTTCAGGATAAACGCTTATATCTGCCGACCTCTTCCCTACAACAACAAGCCTTGAGATGGGTTCAGGACTCCACCTTGGGTGGACACCTGGGAGTACTTAAAACCACAATAGCAATGAAGCGCCATTTGTGGTGGCCTACATTAACCCCAGATACCACGGCCTACATCGCGGGGTGTGCCATATGCACGCAAGGGAAGTCTCAGCACAAACGACCGAGCGGACTGCTCCACCGTATTCCAATCCCTCCAGCTCCGTGGCACACTCTGTCTATGGATTTTATAGTGGATATGCCCACTGGTAGAGGAATGACAACCATCCTGGTCGTCATAGATCACTTGACGAAGATGGGCCATTTTATTGCCATTGAGAAACTCCCTTCAGCGGCGGGCCTAGCCCAGCAGTTTTTACAACATATCGTAAGGAGTCATGGAGTCCCAGCGGTTCTCATTAATGACAGAGGCATGCAGTTCACGTCGCGCTTTTGGAAGGTCTTGTGTCAAGTCATGAAGGTGGATGCACGTCTCTCCACGAGCTACCACCCTCAAACAGACGGCAAGACGGAGAGACTGAACCAGACGTTGGAGCAGTACCTCAGATGCTTTACGTTGCTCTATGAAGAAGAACGGAGTACGCTACTATGGATGGCTGAATTCGCCTACAATAATGCCGAACACTCATCGCTGGGATGCTCCCCCTTCTTCTGTTTAACTGGATACCATCCAAACATGTTGCCCTTCGAATGGCCTGCACAAACCAAACACCCTTCTATACAAGAACATCACTCGCACCTGAAAAAAGTATTACAGACAGCAAAGAAACAACTGGAAACAGCCCAAGAAAAAGACAAACACTACGCGGACAAAAGAAGGACACCTGAGCCGGCCTACAAAATAGGAGACAAAGTGTGGTTAGACACAAGACATTTACTCATCAAGGGGAACACACGCCTGAAACCAAAATACGTGGGCCCATACCCCATTGTAAAGGTGGTGAACTCGGTAGCTATGAAATTGACTCTCCCGCCAACGTGGCACATTCACCCAGTGTTCCATGTCTCTCTGCTAAGACCATGTCTCCCTCTCACTAGACTCCCCCCAAAACCTCAGCCACTACTTTTAGATAGCGGGGAAGAGTACGAAGTTAAAGGGGTACTAGATTCTAGATACATCAGAGGCTGGTTACACTACCTAATCGATTGGAAAGGGTATGGGCCCGAAGAGAGGTCCTGGGAACCTCTGGCCAATTTGCATTGCCCTGTATTGCTTCGCCGCTTCCACGCGGCTCATCCTACAAAACCCAGGGGCCCATCGAGACGCCGGCCCTAGTAAGGGGGTTCTGTCAGGCTTCCCCGCTAAGCTGGCATTCGCCGCGACTGGGACGCTCCACACGTCGCTAGGGAGATGGTGGGTATGAGACTACAATACCCATCACCCCTAGCGAACGTGCGAACGTACTTCCTGAGGCGGTACAAAAGCCTCGCACACGGAAGAACCAGGGCTTGTCAATCAAGTCCCTTCTGGCGTTCCTCGAGATAACGGACCTCGCTTGACCTTCTCGAGAGTACTTTGCTTCGTGAGCCGTAACCAGGCTCAACCCCACGGATTCCTTCCAAGACGACCTTCACGCTCGTAAGAGCTCCTCTAGACCTGTAAGACCGCGTGATTTTTTTTGTAGCGCTTTATTCCCGGAATTACCGACACGCACCGTCCCGTGACCCCGAAGCGTCTGGAGACCTGGCCAGTGTCCCTCCGCATCGAGGACTCCCTCTTCTTCACCTGTCCTGTTCCTGCGCTTGGAGCCGACTGAAAGGCTCGGAGAGCTCCCGGACGACGCTGCAGAAACCTCCTGGGTGCAGTTCCTGCGCTTGGAGCCGCCTGAAAGGCTCGGAGAGCGCCCGCGCCTCTACTATGTGGGAACCACACTGGGAAGGACTTCTTTCACCTCCTCTCCTGTGCCTGCTGGGGCGTGAGTAACTCTGTGCTGAGAGCGACTGCCTGGGCGATACAGGGAAATGCCTGAGAGTGAGTGTATTGGGGATGCCACCCTTTCTGTAAATTGTGTCTCTCCTTGAAGTGTGGGTAGGGGTTCCTGTGGCTCATGCCTGTTCCTTCTCTCTCAATAGGAGTGGGTGTCCGGAGTACAGGTTCCGTTTAGTCGCCACAGCCCTTCCCCTGTTATCCCTTTTCCCCGGGGGTGGTGTTGCTTATAGAGGGGTTTTGGAATCCTCGTAGGTAATACCGTTCTCGGGGAGAGAGGACTCTAGCGTCGTGGAACGCCCCTGCTGTATCCGGCTTATAAGGTTAGTGAGCAGGGTTGCCCACTGACAAATATAGAGGGAATAGCCATATCAGGATACAGGATTTGTGAGCAGGGAGCAATGTACACCCAATAAATGAGAGACAGCAATACCTGGGAGCTTACACTTAAGATCTCTCATCATTCATTCATAAGGACAACATCTTCTCTATTCACGGGGAATGGTGAAAGGACTTCTGGCAGTATTTTGACACTGGAACCCTCTTCTTCCAGTAAATAAAAAAGGGTGCTGCTACCGTTAACCCAAATCTACAATTTATGTATGTTGATTTAACTTTTTCTATTTAATATGCAACCTACATAGTGTCAGACTGTGTTCGGCAGACCACAGGGCAGAGATGGACTACTGGCCCATCAACCAACAGATGCCGTGGTGTGGATCAGAACCAGTTTGGGTTGGTTCTCTTTTAAATGTCATTTTAAAGCAAAGCTTTTGTGTAAATTGATAGTTCACACAGCATGCAGCAATGGGACTGGTCCCAAACAGGAGTATCCAAAACATGGGCACACTAAGCTCAAGACCTCTGCACCTGACACCTTTCCTGGAGCTATAATCAGAGACAGACAACAGGACAGATCCTGCCTAGAAATGTCCTCATTTTGAACACCAGAAACTGCAGAGCCTCCCTCATACCTACCATCTACCAAATGGCAGTGCTCAGAAAGAATCAATCAGAAGCCCTTTTCTAAACAGGCCCTCCTTCAATTCCATGTTCTCTCCAGCCCAGCAGCGTTGCTGAGTTGGAGAGAACTTTCCCTGCGCATGATGGTTTGGCCAGCCTAAAACAGCCAGTCAAACCGTCATGTGCAGTGAAGGGAGTGCACATACCACTCCCCTCAGTGCCTGTCGTCACTGTGGCCCCGCCCCCAAGACTCGGGAAATGAAAATAAAACGATAATAAAATGGTTTTTAAACCCATGTTATTATCGTTTTATTTTTCATGATTTGGAGGGTGCCGGCAGGGGGCGGCTCTCCTCGGAGAAACTGCCCCTGCTGTTGTGCAATAAAAATCCAGGGAAAGAAGCCTCACTTGGTGCTCTCCACCTTTTGTCACTAAGGACAATTTAATGTGAAAGAAGTATTGCAGTCCCAAATTATGCCTTGGTATAGATATCCCACAATCAACCATTTCCAAACCTCCAAACAAACTCTCTAATGCGATAGGCAACTATGAGCTAATCTCATCCATAATACAGAAAGGCTTCAGCCAGCATCAAGTTACTGTTGTTATGATACAGTACAGTCTAGTCAATTCACAGTGGACTTGCTGGGAATAAAAATAATTTTTTTTTCAAGAATTTGAATGACCCACTAATTTTTCAGAACACAGTTCTAGGGGAAGGAAGATTTGAAAATGTGAATCAATCAAATTTCTCCAATATATGATTTTACAAAAACGCATTGGTAAAGTGATAGCACCGATGAAGCAGTTTCCATAGCAGTCTATGAATAGCATATTTTTCTCTGTATGCTTGAGTTACTATAGCAACATCCTAGTAATACTTTATTTAACAGGACAATACCACATTAGTCAGGGAAATATGTGATACAAGAAGACTGGGCTGCTTCCTTAATCTCTGTGGCCAACATACATAATTTAAAGTCCATCTGGTAGTTTAATAATATTGGGATTAGGTTAGTACCACCAGGTGAACTTTGTCACTAAATAGCATAAATAGCAAAACTAGTTGGAAGTGGCCATTATGCACTGAGCGAGCACTACAAATGTGAGCTACATCAAAGAGGTGTTGAACCATGAAACGTTATCTGCTAAGGAAATTAAATCGCAGATATGCCTGAAAGGTATTATTTATATTTTCATTAACAGGTACTACTGGTGGTTGGTGGGTGCACATTGGTCACACCAGTAAACTATAATGGGCTAATGTGTGAAGGCGTAACATCACAATCAAAAGAGAAAAGGCAATGTCTCTGCCTATTAGATGCATTTATACTCCTAAAATATTGTTTCTGGATCTTAAGGGACCATTTAATTAATAAAGTGTTACTAGGAACAAAGGCCACCATGTGTTAGTTCAGGAGAAAAAAACAATAAATATATTCATGCAAAGAGGGGCGAATCAATGGAATCTGCTTTCACAGAAGTGAACGAGACGAACATTTACATTTATTCGAAATGTCTGACAGGGCGCATTAGAAGCGATGAAACGAGGAAAAAGAGAAACCCCCTCAAGGGAGTGTCAAGAAATAGCCAGAATATTAGCCTGGATCTAGCAGTCTTTATCACAATTTATGCTTCTCTTTTTATTTACTTCCTTAAGCGGCCTTTTGCACAAAAAATAAAAACAATTGAAATTACTCATTTCTAAATTAAATTCAACATGAATGTAAGCAGGGGGTTGCTTGTTTTTTTCATCCCACAGACAACCTGAAGAAGTTTTCATGTAGAGAAAAAAGCCCCCACGATTCTCAAGGCAATGGAAACTTACTATTGTACTAGGTATGGGCTGGGCTGCCTTTGTTGTAGACACAAGTGAGACCCAAGTGAACCCATAACTTTTAAGTCATCTGTTTTAACAGGTGTCAAACTGCAAAAGACCACTGTAAGGCCTTTTCTGGATGTATGTTTGTATGGATGTATGTAAGTATGTATGTATGTATTTATTTATGTATGCATATTTGTGGAGGTCTTTGTATAGCAGAATTCTCGTTGCAAAGTAGCAGTATGCTGGAGTGTACACATAGACAAGAGGAGGGCACAAGTAATGCTGCAATGCAAGAACGGGAGAGGGCACCATGAGGTGGGAGGGGTCAGACAAGTACCCAACAAGGGACGCGCTGAGAGCCTTGGTGAGTACCATGTTGCAGTCCACCACATTTGCCCCTCATCAATCCACTCTCACTCACAATTCAGTACCCTTTTAGGGTAAAAAGCTGAAAAAAATGCAATAGAAAAGGGCACGCATTTGTGGATCTTTTGACAGAACCCAAGTATGGAAGGAATGGTAGAAGGTGCGTGGCCAGCCGCACGCAAATTCTGCATATGACGCTGACACATAGGACACTAACTGAGTGAGGCCTTGGTTGAGATCAGTTTGAGTAGCACATGTTCACAAGAATAATATTGATAGGGAGTTTGTACAAGAAGGAACAAAACACTTCTATTCAAGGGTATTATTGCGTCAAACCTTCGCGGGGCGTAATGCAGGCCCCTGCACGGGTCATATGGACCACCCAACACTTCAGGGACCCATAAATCCTTCAAGAGGCCCCCATTTCACCCTAGCCCAATGAATATCCATGGAATATGGGAGACTAAGTGGCCCCTCTTGACATTCTGCAAGGGGGCCCATCATTTCCTGTTACACCACTGGACCTTTGTACAAATATGTCGGCGTCATTCACTGGGACTGTCAGAAAGTACCATTTCAAAGCAGAGACTGAGCATTGAATGAAACTACCATAGGAGTAGGATCAGGAACAAACCACGCTTCTCTAAGACGGATATTTTTATTAAACAGTCCGAGGGGTATTAAATCAGTTCGCAGTGCATTCGTTTTTTTAGACAGTTTTGTCACTTTTGAGCATCTAACCAGTGATTATTTGTTAAATAACGTCTGTGTCTAAATGCAATGCAACTGTCGACCATGTTCAAGGCTTGACACCGATGCTAAATCGCTAAATATAAAAGTACCATTAGACTATTGTGGTGAGACTGTCTATCGGTTTCCTTGGAATGCTGTTGCTAACTACAGGGTCAGGGCAAAGGCTACTGCTATCACTAGTAACAAGTAACTTTTTAGTGGTAGAGGAGAAGCACATTCAGTTGCTAAACCTATAACTCACTTTGGAGACAGGCAATAACGATAGTTAGCTCCTCTTACCCCCCCTCACCCATTTAACTTTACCCTTCGGCTCATCCCATATGTCAAGTAGGGACAAATACCTCCAATTATGGTTGCTGTAAGCTCAGTGATACTACACTATGGTTAGCACAATTTAACACTGTCATATTGTCATTGCCCTCTTCTGAGATAAGAGCACTTTAGTAGACTATTTAACTTCGACTACAACAGCGACACCACATCTGCGTGTCAGCCTTGATGTAGTCAAACTAGATTCAGGACAGAACAAACTGACCTGCAGAGATACATCAACAAGTATTATGCACTAACAGACAGAAAAAGATCCAACTAGTCCTTAAAAAAACTGATACCAATCCCACATAGCCTATCCAGAAAAGGATGTAAGTCAAAGAAAATATGTCAACTAACTCCCCATTCGTTGATAAAGTGGTGGTAACCAAGCATTTGTGGTTGGTAATCAGAGGTACCCCACGTTAGTGAAGCAGCATAGCATGGCATGGGCTTTCAAGTAACTAGTGGCCTAGTAGAGGTAAAGAGGGCAGGGGTATCAATCCTTTCCCGGGGGAGGGGAGCGGTCAGAGAGAGACACAGAGACCCTTGCTGTGATCTCTGCCACGTTTCAAGGATTCCTTAAGAAAGCAATATTATACACAACACCTGTAAATGTCCTTGGGGATTTTGGTGCCAGCAAGACCTTAGTTGACGCAAGAACTGTACCTAGATGGGCTTTACTCCTGTCTCCGATGTCTCCAGTGATCTAAGTTACCGATTACTCCTTGACAAAGTTTTCCTATTGTGGCTGAGATGTTGCCCTGAGAACAGAAGAGCTACTTTAAGTAATACTCTTGCTGCAGCACCCTTCCTAAGCAAGGATTTGCCTCATGCTGCCTTAGAAGTATTGTCAATAAAGGCCGACAGAGTGGCTCAGGGGCGGCTTGAGGCCCCCAATAATGAGAGCGAGCAGTGGCCAAGGCAAAAAAAGGCAGGTTAGGAATGCAAAGGGAATCCCTAAATCCATACACCAGAGATGCCTGCACTCCTAGCAAAAGAACCTAAATTGTAGCCTAAGGTCTCACATCTACCCATGAGGTATGTCTGGGCTGACGCACTGTATGTGTGCATGTTTCTAGAGAGGCAAAGTCAGGGTTAACCTCAATAATGATAGTGTACTGGCAACTGGTGTGTCGAGAGCCACTGAAGGTGGTGGTGCTTGTCGACTGGATACGCGGATAGGCAGTCAGCAGATGCCTGAGCTGGAAATATGTTGTAAGCACAAAAGGTGGGGATGGCTTGGAGGGTCTATGAATAAAGGTGCAGGTAATTAAGAGGGTAAAGTATCTGGGTTGTACTGTATATCCAAACAGACTGGATGTACAGAATATCTGGGCGTATAGTCTATTTAGATGAAAGTCAACTCTACAGTGAGGTGATGAACTCTGTACTTTGAGCCACACGATAGTTAGTCCTGCCTAAATGTTTTAGAACATCGATGCCAGATTTGGCTAAAAAAATAGCTATGCAGATATCTCTTTGTCAACTATGATCAAAGACAATGCCACGCATTTTTACTGGGCACATATATATTATAGGCTAAAGGGACTCTAGTATACAAAGCAGACTTGCAAAACAGACAGGCAGTCAAAATGAGTGACAAAATGATCCCCTAAACTGCTGCTAGTGTTAGGAAAACTCTTTGAAAGTGGATTGCCTTTTGGAGCCAAGGGGCAATCAGACTAACTGAATTAATTATTGTGGTAGATTGTGAACCAGGCACTTTGAGCCTCTACGACTCCAGAGCATAACAGGACCTTGAACAGCAAGGTGCGGATTAGCATATTTAACTGAGTGTCATTAAAGATTTTTCTCAAGACTAAGGTAATCGCTCACAGAGCACCCACACAGATCATCAGAGGCTGCTATGGGCAGGTCTTTTAAATCACTCGGATGTGGCACACCTGAATGTGACATTATCCACATAGTTAGTGATTGTCCCTAGAATGGCGGGTTCTGGCACTGGTTGGGAATCCCCTATGAAGGACTGTAGACCAATAGATACCTCGATCAAAGAAGTTGCTCATGCTTTATGATATGTCTGACTTACCATCCTTTACATGCCACGTGAGACATGTATCGGCAATGGCTTTGACATTTGCTAAGATCTACATATTACGACATTGGCAATAACCTCAGTTTCCTACTCACAATCAATGGCTGGAAGAAATGTATAAGACAGCCTCGTGCAAATAACTGATCTATAAATTGCAGGGTAAAGCAGTTGTCTTTTTGCCTGCCTGGGTGGCTGTTAATTGTCAGTAGTCCATCGCACACACACTTTGGCAATTTTTCCAATTATACGTAGTGCATCAACAAGGGTTTGTAACTTTTCCATCCCTGTTAATTGACACCACCGCTCCCCCCTCTTCCTTAAATTACATATATACCTACCTATAAACCAGTGGCGGCTCCTTAAGGGAGTGCTGCGGGGCGCTGGGGCGGGGGAGGGGCAGGGTAGGGGGTAGTAAACTCCGGCATACGGCTGAACGGAGGTAAGCAAATAAATAAAACGAATAACATTGTGCGCGCTGCATCGCCATTTGGTCTTGCAGCGCACGCAATGTAATTCGTTTTATTTATTTATTTATTCACTTAACTCCGGTCGGCCGTATGCCGGGGTTTACTAACCCCCACCCTGCCCCTCCCCCGCCCCGCCTCAGCCCCCCGAAGCACTCCCTCGAGGAGCCGCCACTGCTATAAACCTTACGGATACACGTCCCATTATGACATCTCTTACATATTGTACAATTATTCAGTGCCGGTGTGTGCTCCATCTGATCTGAAGGGTCCTCTTACAATGCCTCAGTTTGAATGAGTGACCTCCTCCCCCCTTCATTCATTCTTTCCATTCTACCCCCTTGCCTCGCTATTCCTCTTTTTACTTACCAGCACATAAAGGGTGTGCCCTATGTGATAGACTGTGGGAGATGGGACATCTGGAACTCTTGCTAGTGGCCGCCCTTCTCTTGCTTTTCTCTCCATTTAAAATGTAAGCCATATATAATTCATCGTAGCCGCGGACACTTCCCATCATGTGTAACCCTGTCGGACATATACCGTGGAAGATGAGCAGAAATGTACAATATCTATTTCCTGTTGCTCGCTTGCTTCTTCATAGTCTAGCCTTCTCCTTTTCTGTTTTCTTATTATGGTTCATTATATCCTCTTCCGTTCATGAACCGCAGTAATGCTTGGGTTTTTGCTGTTTCTATGAGACCGCCATGTTTTGGTTGGCCTCAACTTATGGTTGGTAGTTCCGGAGTCCACAGGAAGCAGTGTACCTGCCTTCCTGACTGTGCAGGGTGATAGTATATGCTATGTCAAGATGTGGAACCGTGACTGCGGATCTTTTCTTTGTGTTTAAACATGCAACACTGCTGGTGAAGTTAGCCATGCATACCATTATGTTCCAGTGAGTAAGTCATTTGGATGTTGAATATGTCGTAATGCCTAAACCGGTTTGTTTTTGTTCCTGTCAACGAAAATATTTTAAAAAAGATGAAATAACCAATATATTGGTTAACCGGGACATTGACACCTCTAGTAGTTCCTGGTCTAGTTTTCCCAAAAGCTGCAAACTCAAACCTGATAGTACACGTGTACTGCAGAGGAACAAACTCTGCCATCAAGACTGATGCCCATCCCTTAATGACAGCTCATGAGTTTATAGACAAGTTTGACTTTGTGGTAGGGCCAGGTTACCCCAACTTATGCACAAGAAGGGCATTCATTCTCCTCCCAGCTTACGATAAAGGTGAGCCACTTAATTTAAACAATATGGCTGCCACCTTCTAGACGCCTATGAATCAGCCATCAACCATGGTCTAGGGAAATTTAGCGCTGTGTACCAGTAGGACATTGTTGTTTACAATTTCAGCTCGGGGACCACTTCCATCTCTGTAAATGGAATTGCCCAGCGATCTTTGTACTTCAGCTCCTTCACAGACATACAACTCTGGGTCTTCCCGATCTTACAAAGGGATGACATTTTCTCCTAATTCAACTTCTACTCACTCCTTAAAACCCCAGTATCATAATCTTCGGTGTTATATCCATAAGTGCTGATTCCCAAGCCGATTATTGTATACCTTTAAATTGTGGTGCACCACAGGCTCACCTAGTGATTAGTAATGACACAATAAGGCTTGATCAGGAGTTGGGCAGCAGATACACTGAGTGAGCAGGTTTTTTGATGCAGTATAGATATAATATTAACTTAAAAAACACCCTTGATTTGGTATGGTGTCTTTACTGTTTAGCAAATTAATGACAAATGTCAGGACTACATTGAAGGAAGCATGGTTTGATTAATGATACGTTTATCATATATGTATATACTATTCAGGCAAATGAAAAATGTACTACTTTAGCTGTACGCCTTTACATTTTGAAAACTGAAAGTCACAAAGAGAAATTGAATCAATGTAACCTCGTTAGAAATGTGTGCTGCCTGTGGTACAAAAAGATAAAAGCAAACAGCACCATCAATATTTAATTTGTCATACTGCTCTATAATATAATAATATAATATCCCATATCTCTCTCATTACGTTGTAAGATTACAACAGTCCATAAAAAAGAAAAATGCTTCCATTAAAACCCTTCATGTGGAGAATAAATACATTTTAGAACAAGAAATTGAATGGAATACAACTCTCAGTGCCGCAAAATGATGCATGCCCCGGATTTTGCCTGCAAGTCAACATTTATTGTAAATGTATTTAATATATTCTTTTTATTCTTAAGCAAAGGCCTCCTTATAATACCCTATGCTATTATCAATGTTTTCCCTCAAAAAGGAATGTCTAGTTATTGGGCATGGGTGTCAATTCATAAAACACATGACTTTGCTGTGAATTCACCATAATAATTGACGCCATGTTCCATAGCTGTTGCCAACTTCTTTGCCTATGTTAAACATCGGCCGCACAGGCCACTTTGCATAGGTCGTATATAGCCTCCCTCATATGCTTGGCATCACAAACTGAGGATTCTTCAGTAAACAAGCTCAGGGCCTAGATGGTACTTTCTTGTTACTTTATTCAAGAACTTCAGCAGTCTTCTCAGCAGGAGTATTCTCCGAGTTTCTGCTACTTGTATTCCGTTTGATGTGCGTATGAAGAAAACCTATAAAAACTCCATGTTATGGGGGCTGAGCTCTTTGCAAATGAGGAAAACCCCTTCTCTGTTTGCATTGGAATATCACATGTAGCTCATTTTGCTCAATATATGTGGCCAGACTTCAGTAGGTGCACAAGCTGTCTCTTTGTCCACACTATGCTTGTCGTGCAGTAGATACTGAAATATCATCTGGGTTGCCTTTGGTGAGCAGATAAAAATGTGTCATGGAGCTTGGGGTCTTTCAACAGTGCGGACGGGAGGTGAAGTCTCACACTGTGTCCTCCTAGGAAAGCTTGTCGACTCTTGCAAAAGTTTGGTGCTAAAAAGTCCAACGCACTGACCCTCATGGTTCTGTTACCATTTGCTCGATATGGAGGATGTCCTATTCAAGCAGACCTTTCATATATTGCAAGACTGGTTAAATGTTCTGACCCTTTCCTGATTCCGTAGTACACAAATAACACATTTAGGGGCTCACGGTGAGTCCTGCAAAACAAAATGCTCAAAAGGTGAGGCAACGGCTCACCCGCGATTTGCTATAATGCGGGGTGCAGTATTATGCAGGTGTGCTATTACGCCATTCCTTTTAGGCACCTCAAAATGGGCGAAAAACATGCTAAGTGCAATTATTTTCTCCCCTTCCCAGGTGTGTAAGATCTGAATACATTCTGTTTGCGCGCAAGACGTTTGTGTGATTTTACCTGGCAGAATGGTAGCGGGCAAAGAGTGAGATAACTGTTGCAAACTGGGGGGGGGGGGAGGGGTCATAAGGCTCTTTATATCTATTACCGTTAATTAAAAAATGGTACCTCAAATATTTTGCTAGAAATTGTTCATTGCTTCATCTTTTAATATTAGGAGTTATATGCATGAGGTAATGGGGCACAGTGAGGTAGGGGCCCATTATTTTTCATAAAATCATGCCAAGTGCTGCTAACACTAAATCCCTACTGAAAATTTGCCAGAAAGGCAATTAGAGGCTCTTTTGTGTGTTGACCTTCAGGGACATAGGTGGTCACCTGTATGGATCTTCCTGAGTGCATTTCACGGACCCTAGTCTCAATGTGTACATCATTCATCCTCTAGAACAGGTTTTACGGGACAAGATGGTGGCAGTTTAATGGCACGAGCATGGCAAAAGAGCAAAGCACGCTCAGCATTACCTGAAGATCTTGGTATGAAATGGTTTTATGTAAATATTACATATTATACTAAAGACTCAAGACTGGAGTACAAAAAAAATATTCTCATCCCACCTTGAGAAATCCTAGCACTGTAACTGCAAACATTTATCATCTATTAAGTAATGAAAAGTGTTTTTCGCTCTGGATGGAACTTTAATAGATTTAGATACATTAAGCACTGCTTCTTTTACGCACCTGGCAGCAAAAATCTCTTTCACGATGACAGTGCTTAAGCGCCTTGTCATGGTGCAAATGTGTACTAATGCAAGCAGGGTTGAGCTGCAGATGTTACCGTATAAATTGTAAAAGTAGAGCACCATGCATCATGCTGAGATGTTTCTTGCTGACCGCATCACTGCTGCCACAGGTCACTTCAGATTTGACTGGAATTTTGAATGCGTGCAGTAGAAATATAAATCTTCCTTGGAGAAAAATTTAATGCTTGCAAAGTGGAAGAGAATAAAATTGAATCTCGATTTTTCATTAACGCAGGATCATTACTCAACACAATGCGAGAAGGCTGCCGTAAACCTGGATGTGTTCCTACGCAGGACTAATCTGTTATAGGGATTGACATATAGTGTGTGTATGAAGACGGCCTTTATAGGAGATGGAAAGCAGGCAGAGCAAGGAAGTTGGCAGTGGGAAAGCAGCTGAGAAATAGTCTCTACGTTATCTACTCTTGTGAGGAATGCGTCCTGCATGTCACAGGTGCTCTTGGTAAATATAGGAGCGCCTAGTCCGCATAACACAGACGGAGATGTTAGTTTATTTTCCTTCAGAATTACTTCAAAATTACAATACTATCCAAGCTCTAGTGTCTTTAGGAATGGTACTATCACCCCAACAGTAACTATCTTGTACACAAGAGGGTTAAGCAAGAAATTCGGCAACCATAAGGAACAAAAGAGACATCTATATTTTTTAAGAAACATGGGCCTTGCCCCGCATTTTAAATGTGAATATCAAAACTTAAGCACTGAAGAAATCAATGTCTCTAAAGATAGGCCATTGTGATAGCTGTTACTGTGAATCAATATTGATTTAAACTCTGCTGCCCCAGACTTCATGACATTTTACACCGTGAGCTGCATCTTGTAACCGGACTGACTGTCGATATGTTCAATATTTATAATGGAGGTGGTAAGAAAGTCAATGATACTTGCTATCCTTGGTAAATGACTTGCAAGCCGCCACCAGAAAGGAGCAAGGCATTCCCAGAGATGTTTTCGATAGCTGATGATCTCAGTGTAGAATGTGACTCTTTGTGTAAACTTGTACAAATAATCACGGAAGAACGTTGGACCCTTTTTTCAGGGTTATCCCCAAACCTTTTGCCTTCTTACACCTATTTTTCTGACCTTTTTGTTGGTTTTGAATTTTACTACTGCTAACCAGGGCTAAAGTGCATGTGCTTTCAGTTCTAAACATGGTGTGATTGGTTTACACCTTTTTGGCATATTTGATTACTTATACGTCCCTAGTAAAGTGGTAAACAATATTCCAAGGGCCTGTAAATTAAATGCTATTAGTGGGCCAACAGCACAAATTGTGCCACCCACAGAATTAGCCTTTCAAATCTATCTCAGTCCTGCCATTGCAGGGCCTGTCTGCACAGTTTACTGTCACTTTAACTTGCCATTGAAACTACTTGCCAAGCCCTAAACTAACTTTTAATTTCACATAGGTCCTAGGTAGCCCTGTGGGCAGGGTACTGTGTAAGTAAAAGGTGTAGGACTTGTGCCTTCATTTTGTGGCATGCCCTGCTAGTGACAAACAGCCAATTTGGTTTCTCACTGCTGTGAGGCCATTTCCTCTCACAGGCTAGCATTGGGAATTCCCTTATATGTCTTTAAGTAGTAATTCCTGTTCTGAAAGGAGTGGCGTTGCCATGTTTGGTATGTATGGATTAGTGGTGATAAATCCTGCTTACTCGTTTAGTTGGATTTTACTTTACTATTTTAGAAATGCCACTTTTAGAAAGTGTTACAAAAAACAATTGATGGACGGAATGCTGACAATGCAGACATTCTCCCCCAGTCAAGAGATCTGGGTTAAATCCATTGTTCTTTTGCCCACTACACCACCCCAGTTTAGACATGGCCATATGCAAATCAGTCTTGACCCTGTGCCTCATGGGAACAGTCCAGCCCGAACTGCCAAGCCATGTCTTCCCTGGACCGGAATCAAGCATCCTAGGACCGGTTTCTGACCCAAGTCTAGGGCTGGGTGACAGCTGTACTTGGTGCATTCTTTCCAGTCAGCCACAACACAGGAAGGGTTAGGTGAGACAGGGATTGCATATGCATTCATCTGCATACCAAAGGTGTCTCTGGGCTGGGAGATCGCGTTCACACTTTACATTTTTATAGGTTGTGGCCTGGCCTCACACAAAATACTTATTTACCCCCTACTGACATCTGGAGCCAAGGCTGGGTTGAAAGGGATTGTTCTGCATTTCAAAGGGTTCCTTTGAAGTCACCCCTTCATCAAAGACATTTGTGAGTATAATTACAGGGGCTCTGACCCCCATGTTTTTTAAAACACTTTTGGATCTGTAACTGAATCTCTGTCTGAAGGACTGCTGCCCTGCTTAAAAGACTCCTCTGGACTGCTTAAAGGACTTATCTGGACTGCTTTTCTACTTTTTGCCATGCTGCTTGCTAACTTCTGTGCCACTTAAAGGACTCTACTGGTCTGCTCTTCTGCTTGTTGCCCTGCTGCCTGCTGCTTCCTGACTGTAGTCTAACCAGACACTGCATGGGACATGTAACTAGACGCTGCTGACTCTACAATCTTCACATTGCGCAAGGTCTGCTGTGCTGCCAGGATAGACCGCAATTGTTGCTAAGCTGCCTCATGAGCTAGCCTGTTGCTTGCTACCTCCTTTTGTGCCCCGCATCAAGCGTTTTCAAAGAAGTCTCAACGTGTGGTGAGCGCTGGTGACTACCACTTGTGTGTTACAGTCAGCACAGTGTGGGTGCTGTCCTTTGTGGATTCAAAAAGGTGCTGATTGAGCACTACTGTGTTTTCCTTATAGCATGTGCTGCGCGCTTACTTTTGGGCCCAGGGGTCAGCATGTGCTGCTTTCCTTTTCCTGGAGCCTCAGGGGGCTATCCAGCCATTGCGTGGGGACCTCACCACTGCCTTCCTGCAGGTATTACTTTGCTAAGTGTCTGCTTGTGTGGTTTATAAGCCTGAGCTGCACTCCTTGCTCCCAGGCCTATTTGCTCTTTCTTTACTCTATAGTATGCCAGGTATTGCTTTGTTGAAGTTGGGCAGTTCAGGGGTAACAAAGGAAGCCGCACTGTGATTGGCATCTGCACCTTGTGCTTGAGGGCAGCTGCACCTGCTTTCTCTGATTGCGGGGAACTCAGGGAAGTCTCCCTGCTCCCCCTCTACAGTGGGTGAGTGCCCTACCTTTACCCTCCATGGGGCCGTACCTGGAGACACTGGTTCCTTGATTGTGCCTGACGGAGTGAGTCCTTGACTAAGACACCTGATCAGGAACTCATTCCATCTGGAGTCCCTCGCCAGTAGTTTCGGGTGTCTCAAGCCTGCGTCGAGGAAGTCCAGTAGTTGATCCAGATGGAGATTGTTGATTCGGGATATGAATCCCAGTACATTACCATAAACCACCTACAAGGAGCACAAGCCGCCTGTGTTCTACCGTTTGGGTGCTAAATGCCACCTGTCCAACCAGGCTCACTCAAATTACAGTAACCCCGCTAATAGGAGTGCAGGGGTTCCTGTGCCTACTGGGCCTTATTGTTACTGATGTGCTTATGATGATATTTGGTGATTAATGTACTATGGGTGACATATGGTGATTCATGTGTTTTCTTGCTCTGACTAAATGGTTGCATGTAATACTATCTCAGTAATGGCATATTATGCACAGTACTTATGTCGTTTTGCTCTTGTATTATGTATAATATACCCTATGTACTTTTATATAATCCTGTGTGGAGTTTCTTTTGTAGTGTGTTCATTGTGTTTCTGTGATAGTGTGTTGCGGAAACGCTTTACACATCACCTCTGATGAGAAGCCTGACTGCTCTGCACTACGCTACAAGAGGGTGAGCGCAGGTTAGCTTTGGTGTGTTACTTACTTGCCCTAACTAGAGTAGTGGGTTCTGCCTGGTTAAGGTGCATACCCTAGCCAACCAAAAAACCCATTTCTAATAAACATCTTTCCAGGTGCATTCTTTTTCAGAATATCCCAGCACTGAAGAAGAGTTTCCCACATATCTTGCTAAGTGATTGCTTTATTCTGCTGAAACCTAACCTAGGTATTGTCCAGGACATTTTAATAGTTATATTATGTATGTTCTTATTAAACTTGAGCACTGGCTCTAGATTTATATAGCAATGCTTGAAAAATAGCAGGAAACTGTCCATTTCCGCTTAAATCATTACAGCGCCGCTTATTTTTTATCTTACCTTTTTCCAAGGTTTTTCCATTTTTAGCTCCTTTTGAATTAAGTATATCAAACAATCACAAGAGATGATATTGGGCAAACATCAGTCATTCCATGGAAGGATAGTTCAGGTGTTGGGTAAAATGTTTATAAACCTCAGTTTTTTCTGTGAATAAAGCATGCTGGTAGTATGACAAGGAGTACATACTTTACAATGCATTCCCTTGCATACGTTTATGTGAGGTCAAGTGGGAAGTCCAGGAGACATTCATCTGTTAAGAGGAGCATATAGTGTCCCCATTTAAAATAGGCCTGAATGGAATTTCAATTACGATAATCTGTGTAATTTCAGTAATTCTGCATTAATCTTTTACGTGGAATTAACAACAATAATATGATTATGTCCCTCGCGTAATTAAGAGTAATTTGGGAGAAATAATCCGAAAGCAAGAGCCCATTTAGTGAGCATGAGTGCTAGTGGCTGCTTGTGCTGCTGTTTATGTTCTGTTGCATTTAGCCCTATTTTCTTAACGCAAAATGCATCCTTGCCCCCATTTTGTGTGCAAGGATGCATTTTGCGCTAAGAAACCGGGAGTAAATTGGGGGAAAATTCCACACTCAGTGCACATCTAGCATGTGTGAGTTGCTGCCCGTTCTCGTTATTCATGTTCTGTAGTCTTTAGCATTATTTCTTTACACAAAATGCATCCTAGTGTCCATTTTGGGTGAAAAGGGGCATTTGTTGCATAATTCTACATAATCCTGTGGAAGTTTTGGGTGATTTTGTGTGATTATGCTTCAAGGAATTACACAGGTTATGCTAAAATATAAGGCTGTGCCAGTTCTTATTGGGAAAAATAAAATGGTACATAAACACAAAAGACTAATGCTTCCTTTAGTGAGTTGTATCCAGGGCCATTGGAATTATCTACCAGAGAATCAATAAATTATGCTGTAGTGTTTCCTACATTATGCAAAGCAATGCAGTACATTTTATGATAATATAATCTTATTGTTTTGCTACATTTACACTTGTTAACACTGTCTGGGCAAATATTTAGTCTAGCAACCAAATGCAGCAATGAACAAATGAAAAGTGACTAGTCAACTGTTGCGAAGTGCCTTCAATTACGGCTATAGGTGTCAACACACTTTTAGTAACTTTTCATCCATTTGAGCTAGAAATGTATTTTTGGTTAAAATCTGCAAATTATGCCAATATATAATGTATTATGTGGCAAATAAATCAAATGATTAATTATGCAGAAACATTCTGATCACAGAATTGCATAATTTCAGCGGTCCTGGTTGTATGGAGTGGCAGTAGCATGCTGATAGGCTGAGCTACCAGTTTTGCTATTTTGCACAGATCGTGATTCGTGAAAACTTTTAACTCGTTTAATTAATTGTGTGCTCGTTTTTAAATCTGTATCAGGCTTTTAAACTTGTTAGGCCTTTTAAACCTGTATATGTGCACATTGAGTTGAGCTTAGCTTCTTCCCTGATTACCGAGCATGAATCCCCAGTCCGTCACAGCTTGAGAGTGCCGATTGTACGGAGGGTCGTGTCTCCGCCCCTAGAACCTCGTCACGTCCGTGCCCGGCAACATTACTTAAGACTCGTGGGTGCTCAGACGCGCAGTGGGTGGCTGCCAGCACGCCAAAGGCAAGCCCGTCTGCGCCCATCCGTGGCCGCACTGCCAGCGCCAGCCGCTATGCTCGGATGTCAGGCGGTGAGGTATCCTGTTGGTCAAGGGATGCTTTGCTCTCATTCAGACTATGTCTAAAGGCGAACAGTATTAATGTAGCCAATGATAGGATACCAGGTTCCTGCTCTGCCTGTGCATGGGAGTTTGGGGCGTCCTCGGGGCTGGAGGGGAAAAATGCAGAGGCGGGAGACACTCAAGGACAAGGCGGCAATCTGGCCAGGATCAAGGCTTGGTTGATAAATTGCAGATCTCTGCCTAAGCAGGCAGAGGACATATGGCTTCTGCTAGCAAACAAGGAGTGGGATGCCGTTTTCTTAACTGAAACATGGCTGAACTCAGATTCAGTTGCAACAGTAACCCTGGCCATCCCCAGTGGCTTTAAAATGTGTTATGCTAATAGGGAGAGCGGGAAAAGAGGGGCTGGGGTAGCCATTACTTTTAAAGACTCCTGGGTCTTAGCAGCCTCAGGTCCTCTTAAACTGGAAGGGATAGAGGGGCTTAACTTCTGCTTGCAAATTGATCCGTCTACTTCCATCTCTGGCATCCTCATATATAGGCCGCCGGACTGTGCACCCAACCCATGAGTTATGCAATTACATTACTCAGAAATCATCAATGTACGCAAATTTCACCACGCTAGGGATTTTAATTTACATGTTAATGATGCTACCTGCACGCAAGCAGCTCAGCTTGTGCTGTCCCTAGGGGGGGCTAATCTCTCACAACATGTTATATCCCCTACACATAAGGCCGGTCATACCTTGGATCTCATATTCTCCAACCTGGCTTCTCTGAACAAAGTGGCCCCCATCAAGCTGATTTGGTCAGACCATTGGCTGATTCCATTTTGTTTTAGGGTGGTTAGACTCGGTCAGAGAAGGGGAAACCAAACTTATATTAAACGTAGCTGGAAAAACCTCACAAAGGTGGTGTAGAACTCCATCTTACAGGCCAGCCAACCCTCACTTTCAGCCGACCCTAATAAAGATGCTGTGGCTTTAAATCAGTGGATCTCGACAGCTGTTGAATCTGGGGCTCCAGCTAAGTCTGCCAGATCAGCAAGGCTCTCCCCCTCTGCCCCATGGTTTACGGAGGCACTTAGGTCCGCTAAGAGCAACTGCAAAAGACTGGAACGACAGTGGAGGTCAGGCTACCATGAGACGGCCAAGGTCACATATAGAACTGCTCTGAAAGAACTCCACAGCCTGATAAGGGTAGCTAGAAGGGAGTACCTGACCGACTGCATCTACAAGGCAGATAATGCTACTAAAGAGGTGTTCAAAGTGGTTAACTCCTTCCTTAAACCCAGTGTCATAGAGACCACTGTGGAACCTTCACTTGCTCTGTGCGAAAAAATCTCCGTCTTCTTTGACAATAAAATTCGGGAAGTGTACAAATCATTCTCGGTTTTGTAGGAGACAGAGAAATGTGACAATAGGGAAGCACAAGATACTGAGCCGCTCTTACAGACTTTACCACTATCTATCAACAGGATGCTTTGGCTGAAATTTTGAGATGTAAGTCGGGGGCACCTGATGACCCTTTTCCCCCAACACTATGGAAGGTGATGGCTCACTCCCTATCGCACACTCTGATGTGCATCTGGAATGCCTCCCTGATGTCTGGCACCGTCACAGACATCTGGAAACATGCCACTCTCCTCCCGCTGAGGAAAAAAACGAGCGGGGATCCGGGGGATTTGACCAACTAGAGGCCCATCTCTTTGCTGCCAGCTCCTGCAAAGATGTTGGAAAAATTGGTGCAGCGGCAGCTGACCAGTTTTATTGCGAGGGAGGACCTCCTACGTGATACCGAATCTGGTTTTAGGGCAGGTTTCAGGACAGAGACAGCCCTCTTGGAGGTGGCTGAGTTGGTTAGACAGGTGACAGATTCAGGGGCATCTGTGATGCTGGTGCTCCCGGATCTGTTGGCGGCATTCAACACTGTCGACCACACCTTGTTGTCTGGGAGACTGCAGGAAATGGGCATTGGTGGCACGGTTCTGGCCTGGCTGCAATCCTATTTGGATAATTGCACACAGAAGGTTGCGCTCCAACCATTTCTGCCCAAACCAAGACAGCTCTGGTGCGGAGTGCCCCAGGGGTCAGCCTTGTGCCCTCTCTTGTTTAATCTGTACCTGGCCGCTCTGTTCTCCCTGATAGCTAAATGGGGGGTAAAAGCGATCTCCTATGCAGACGACACCCAGTTGGTCTTCACATTTAAAGAGAAGACCGAGGCTGCCTTTGAGAGTTTCAAGGGATGCTTAAGAGACATTGCGCCGTGGATGAACAACAATAAACTTAAGCTCAACGCGGGAAAGACAGAGGTGCTGTTTTTCGGGAAAAAGCCGCTCCCTGCTTCGGACCTCTGGTGGCCTACTGAAAAGGGCCCCCCCTGCAGACTGTATAAAAAACCTGGGTGTGAAGTGGGAGGCTGACCTCTCATTCTAGGCACAAATACGTCAGGTGACAGTTACCTGCTTCATTTGAAGACATTTCTGCATCTGTTGCCAGAGGAGTGCTGGAAAAGCATAGTACAAGCCTTAGTGACATCCAGGCTGGACTATGCAAACGGCCTTTATCTGGATCAGCCAAAGTACTTAATCAAGCGCCAGCAGATGGTGCAGAATGCGGCTGCGAGACTGATTAGGCGAGTACCTTTTCCTGAACATGTCTCTCCACATTTAAAAGCGCTTCATTGGCTTCCACTGGCCAAAAGAATTGAATTCAACGCCTTGACACTGGCAATCCGAGCCACGCATGGCAAATGCCCTATCTAAAACACAGATTACGTGGTTATAAGCAGCCAAGATCCTTGAGGTCCAATTCACAAAATTTGCTGTGCATTCCCCGTTTCAAGAAATCTCGTATGGGGGCAGATCTTTTATGCTCAGTGCAGCAAATCTGTGGAACTCCTTGCCCAATAGCTTCCGCACCATAGAAACTGAGACCCTTTTCAGGAAAATGGTTAAAACATGGCTCTTTGGGGCAGATTAAGCGTCCGGGGACTTGGTTTTTTGCTGTCCAGTGCTGCACTACTGTCCTCTTTAGCGCCGGGACACCTCTGTTTGAGGTAGCTGTCACGTTTTATAAGTGTCCATTTTATTATTATTATTATACAACATTTGTAGTAGTACCCCTACGAGTCTTGAAATTTATGTTCCTAGCCATGAATTATTCCGATGTTCGAGAACAACACAGAATCAAGACTCTGCTGTCTGGTGTACCATTGTAGCTTCACCTCTATTCCTTATGCTTAAAGTCAACATGATTCCTGAAATTCATAAAAGTAAGGTAGGGCTCAAGACAAGATAAAGGGTCAGATGTACGACCCTTTCATTTGGCTCCTTGCAATATGCAACTCATTGAGAGTCGCAAATTGCGAGGCGCTAAATGAAATGTACAACAGTGTTATTACACTGTTTTGCGATTCCCAATGGGGTCGCAAATTGTGAGGCTCATTAATATTTATGAGCCTCTCGCAATTTGTGAGCCCATTGGGAATGCCTGCCCTCCCAGTGGCGGTGGCCTACTGGGCTCAGCAGACCACCATGTCTGGGACTGCTTTTTAATAAAGCAGCCTTCTTTAAAAAAAAATGCAGCCCTTTTTCCTTAATGGAAAACGGGACGCATTTCAAAAAAAAAAATGAAACGTTTTGTTTAATTTCTTAAGGGCAGGCAGTGGTCCCTGGGACCACTGCCTGCTCTTAAAAAATATTTTTAGAGACAGTCATAAAGTAGAAGGGGTCCTCTGGGGACCCCATCCAAATTGTGACTGCATTACCACCCTTTGCAAGTGTTTTGCGACCGCAATTGCAGTCACAAAACATTCACACATAGCCTTGCGGATGCAATTAGTAAGGGAACGCCCCTTTCTAATTGCGACTTGCAATTCCTAAATAGTGAGTCACAAATAAATTGCGACTCGCTATTTAGGAATTGTACATGGCCAACAGTGATTTTGCATGCCGAAACTGGTTTGCAGACCCGTTTGCGCAGGCAAAATCACGTCGTGCATCTGGCCGATAATCCCTTCAAATATATACAGATCTGACTTCAGTCCATCAGCCATTTTATCGGCCCCACAAGGCTGATTATAATGTGAATGCCACCACGGCTGTCGCACTCTCAATATTTTACATTGCAGCAGGTGCTGCTGGCAGCAGCACCTGCCGCAATGTAAAATTGGCACATTTTACATTTGCCTGCACTACATGACAGGCACCATGTGGTGCCTGCCACATGGTGTAGGGAAACCCAAAACCAAAGTACCATGGGGAAAGGGGTATCCGCTACGGGCCCCCAAAGCCCATCCCCGCCAGCCTTTCCATGGCGGGTGAACCGCTATGGAAAGGCTGTCAGGGATGGACCATCATAATCCCTAAGGCGGTGCCTGGTAGGCACCGCCACCATTTCAGGGATAGGGAGGCCCTCCGCCACACCGTGGCGGTAGGAGTTTCCGAGTGCCATGGTACAGCCCGCCATAATATTATGGCGGGCGGAAAATGGCCTCACGATGGCGGTGAACCCTGCCACCGACAGCCTGTCGGTGGTGAGTTCACCGCGATCGTAATCAGCCCCTATGTTTTTAGTTGTCTGAGTGCTAGACATGATTTCAGCTTGACTATAATGGAGTGGTTTGGATATATAAAGGGGCTCACCCAGGTCAATGTTTTTACCAACAATTGTCTTAGAAGCCAATGACCTCCAGTAGGGCATTGGTACAAGACTCAAGTCAGCAACTGTCCTTTGAAATTTGATAATTTGTTGTTAAGCTCCCTCTGAACTCAATGTTTTTGGCAGCAAAAGCTGTGAATGGGAGTAAGCTGGATTTTGTAGCTTCCAAGTTAGCTTTGCCACTGTGATAGATTTGACGCTCACCTGAGCCCAAGGTTTCACCTTCAGACAATCCATTTTTTTCCAAACTCACCAGTGGTGTAAGCCTGGAAGATATAGCCATGCAGGCTTTCACATGGTCCGATACCCATATCACAAGGACCCAAGGAGCGAATTATCAATGCTGCAAAAATCTCTGAGTGGATGAACTAGGTTATGTTCCCAAATGTGAATACACCCTGCCTGGGCAAGCCATAGCGCCTGTCCCAATCCTATGGTGGTGGAAAACAATCTAAATCACACTTTTCTCCAATGATTGAAAAAAATATTTTTGGTCACTCCTGTAGCCCCCCAGGTTCCTAGGGCAGGTGTCAAGGCACCACCTCTCTCCCCAGCCTAGGCTCCTGCAGGGTCCAGTACTCTTGAGTTAGCTGGGCCTTGTGGCGGCTGTGCCCTTGAGGCAGAAAAACAAAAGGTAAGCCACCTGACCATTGTAGAGCAGTGGGTGCCAGCAGGAGTCCGGAATCTGAGTCTTCTTTCTTCAAGAAGGGTATTTGCCTTCACATGTAGTCTTCATGTAGTCTTCCCAGGTCTAGAAATGGTTCTGAGGAAGTGGAGGTGAGTTGGCAGCTTTATTCTGTGCACTAGCTAATGATAGGAGAATATTTCCCATCAAGTTCTGTTATGTCATGGCAAGTTGTACTGCGCACTATTCAGCCGTGAGGGTATCCAGGCGCTAGAGCAGGTGTGTAGGTGTGTGGTACCCATAGATTATTTCAAAGAGTGAGATTTTCAGCTTAATGCAGACTTGCGAAAGTGGCTGATATGCTGTTGGAGGTCGTTCCATGTTCTGAGTGCTATATAGGAGAAAGCTACACCCACATTATTTTGCAGTGTTTCCTCTTTGCTTTACTGTACAAATTCCCAGAAGCCCTAGATCCAAAATGGCTAACTCCTTCTTCCATCTGGGGGGCATATGGCCCTCCCTTAGCCATGTTCTTCTATAGGTGAGAAAACCTC
This sequence comes from Triturus cristatus, assembly GCF_964204655.1. Classification (NCBI taxonomy): domain Eukaryota; kingdom Metazoa; phylum Chordata; class Amphibia; order Caudata; family Salamandridae; genus Triturus; species Triturus cristatus. The sequence goes on along the minus strand of NC_140586.1, from coordinate 683,097,904 downwards.
TCCTCTGTCAGGGCAAAAAAATGATTTTTCCACCGGCTGGGGTTGGAGCCCAAAGCTCTAGGTGTACCCGGAATCAATGAGAACATATTCTTTCAGCCACAGCAACCTGTATTATGCTATGTTTTTACACATTAAGTGTCCATCCATATGGGCTTACAAAGCATACTTTAAGGGTGACATATTAATACATGAAAATATCTTTTCCTCAAGGCAAATGCACTTTGTCTTTCTTTGTGATACTTCAGTACTTCTAAACTTAATGCATTTAAAATACAGTGGTGCATCTGGCAGTCGACGTATTGTGCCATATATAAAGTTGCTATAAATGCACACCTCAGCCCACATCCGACATTTCATCCACCATAACACTTGTGTATTTCAGTGCCATCTACCATGCAATTACAGGAAAGTTAAATAAATCAATTAGGCAAAACTAATTTTAACTGTACATGTTAGGAACAGAAAACGTGCAGCTCTGTCACAGTGCATAGGTCCTAGTGCCAGAAAAAACAGGATCAGAAAAGGTCAAATAAAACAATGTGATCACTCGGGAAATGCCACAGCCCCTTGTCGCACTGAATTCTGCAGTCATTTTTACTTGGCGAAAGACTGTTTTGGAAAAAAGCTGCTTGACAATACCTGTACTAACCAGCATCTTTGTTTAAAACACACATGTGTACATCTAGCAAACGTTGTATGGCAGGAACTTCAGTATATTCCACCATGTGCTAATAAAGTACTGGTGCCCATGATGAAAGATGAACTTTGATGGCAGTCTAGGAGTCAGTTGTTCTGCATGTATCAGACTAAGGGGCTTATTACGATGTCGGTTGGAGTTGCCTCCGACTGACACTGTCTCGTTCTCGGGGACCAACCAACCTTCGGTCGGCAGTTCCGACAGCCTGATAACGATGTGACCTAACACTGTTCGGTCGAAATCTTCCATTTCTCTATGGGAGCTTGTGTTACGGCCATAAACCGGTCAAAATACAGGATCCCATAGAGAAATGGGGGGGGGTGTAAAACCCTGTGTCAGGCACCCCATGGTGCCTCACACATAGTGCAGAGATTATAGTGGGGCACCCTAGGTACCCCTTAGCCACCAAGCGTAGGCTGTGGAGGCAAGAGGGCCCTGCTAGGGGCCCCCAAAGTCACTTCCCGAAAGCCCTTCCTTGTTGAAAAGGCTGGCACGGAAAGGCTGTAGTAAATCAACATTGTAATCCTGGTGGCAGAAACGCTGCCCATTGGGGATTACGGTGCAGCTCCAGAAGACTCCGAGAGCCGGTCGGAATGGCGTCGGAATGACCGGCCGAATTATGCTCCTACCACCAACATCATAATTCAGCGGTGGGACTGCAATCCGACTGTGGTCAGAAAGCTTCCGACTAGCGGTCGGGGGCTTTCCGACTGACATCGTAATAGGCCCCTAAATATGTGTTCAAAAAAGAGCGGGTGGACCCCTGAACCATATCTTAAAAGGATAAATTAAAGTCCGTCGTTATGAGGTTCTGGGATGGACTTTTGGGGATAGCGAACCTTACTTTTTACCTCAAGTTCGTGCCCCATTTGTGCAGATATCGGAGAATTGCTCATTTTTATTTTTCCGTTCTTACCACCATCTTGCAGCCATAGTTAGTATATTTTTAGATCAACTGGTATCACCCTGACAGAAGCCATCTTTATACAGATCATATCTTTTTTTTGCTGTTTCCCAGTTTGTCCGCTTTTCCTATGGAACACATAGCATAGGTGAACTTCAAATCTTCAATATATAGTACATTATAAATAATTAGGGGACATATTATCAAGGAACGGCGATAACATTATCGTCGCTTTAGCGGCAGGAAACTGCCGCTAAAGCAGTGATAATGGGCTTGATACTATTCCCTTGTGAATTCCCATAGAAGCCCAGGTTCACACCAGAAACTGGGCTTCTATGGGAATTCACAAGGGCATATTATCAAGCACATTATTGCTGCTTTAGTGGCAGTTTCCTGCCGCTAAAGTGGCGATAATGTTATCGCCGTTCCTTGATAATATGGCCCAATGTCCCTCTAGTTGTGCTCCCTTGGAATACAACGACAAACCGTAAAAGATTACGTTTTAACCAGTGCTTATGTTATTTTTGGTGAAATTGTATATGAGTGTAGTAGAACTGTGTCCCTTGACAACTCCTTTACATTTGATTCCAGTGGACATTAACCCTAATGATCCTGGGATATGTTCTTAGAATCACTGATGCTACAGAGAGATGCATTTAATACCCAAGACCGATGCTGTAGACCAATGGATGCTCAATGCTGATGTGAAATCTATTATCCAGTGAATTTGTACTCAATACTTGCACTGTTATTTGTCCTGTTAAATTCTAGAAATTGAATTTTTACTTGAGGAGCCTTAACTGAGCTATTAAATGAAAATTAATGATGTGTGAAGTTTTAAATCTGAACTAAATCTTACTTTAATGCGGAGGAATTACTTGGTATTTGGTCAGAAAAATGTCCCAAGGCTTAAAATGAAGATTCTGGATGTATTTTAATAGAGTAGTCACTGCACCCTTCTTCTTCTACTCTTCCAAAATGTACAAAGTTTTGCACGTTTCCACCATTCCCTAGAGCTGCATTGGTTATTGCATTTTACTTTCCAAAAGTAAAACTATCAATAGAAGAAAATATCATAACTGTTGGGGTGTAAGTCTGTTTGTTATTGGACAGGTACGGCAACTAAATCTATGACTCCCCAAATCCCAATACACCTCTCCCGAAAAACAGGCAGTAAACAGACACTAGACAACAGCGCAAGGCATAAGAGAGGGCTATAGACAGATGCTGAACTAAACTTCTCTTCCTCCAAAACTGCAAAGCAAAATTTAGCATGTGCTGAGAGGTCCATTCAGCCATGTAACTCGTAAATAACATGTTAGTATACTGAAAGGGGAAGAAGATGGCAAAAGAGAAAAACAGATAGAAGACGAAAAGAGAAAGAATGGGTGAGTGAGGTACAGATGCACTGCCTGCTTGATGTGTTTGTGAACACAGATGAAAAGATCTAGATGGAAAGATCAACGTACATATGCGCATATATTACTTTTTAGAAATATATTGATCTATCCATCTATTGAACTCTCTGTGTACCTATATGATCGAGAAAGAGAGGATGCTTAAGGGTAACTGTGTAATATAGTTCAATATTCCCAACTAGGGGTTCAGGTGACATCATAAACCACAAGGCCAAAAGCGTGGTTTGTAAGTGTCCCCAGAACACCGAATTTGCAATACTGACCATATTACACATGGTACCCATTATTTATTTGTTTATATTACATGTTTATTTTTTTTGCACTTTTCTTGAAAAAGCTGCTTTCTTCAAAGTGTTTTTAACCAATGGCACTGACTGGAGTTAGAATGCTTAGTTTTTTTTACCTTTCTTGAATATCTTGTTGATAAAACAGTGGGCCACGGTGAGGGGCAGTTGATTCAGGAGATTCTGTGGCAGACGTGTTTACTGCATAATCATGGATTTACCATATCATTTTCGAATTTGGCATACTTCACCAAATATAGTTTTATATCTAAATATATATTATATATATATATCTATCACTGCCAGCCAGTGCTCAGATCGGTCAAAGATGGGTACAGACACCATATCCGTGTGCTAAAAAGTTTTATTTGTGCAACTTGTCCACCATAAAGTGTTTCGGCCAAGCCAGGCCTTGCTCACATACACGCCAAAATTCAAACACCTCTTTAAATAGTGCGCACGTGATGGCAGGGTAAAAATGGCCATTGACATAAGATTATACATTTGCAAAGTACCTACGTTTGACAAAAGGAGCTGATAATTTCATCATTTCGGGGTGGTATAAATTATAACTGCTCCATATGTAAATACAGATAAAAGATTACATATTATCAAAACATTCTAAAGTATAATTACTGATGTATGTACATTTATAAATATCAAGTATAAAGTGTAAAACGATACAAAGTTCAATTGATATATAATTAATTGACCTCTACCCCATAAAATATATATACACAAATGTTACCTAATGACATTGATAGCAGGTCATATGTTGATAGTTTGTATATAAGACGTATTTTCCTGCTGCATTCTGACCGCATCCACCTCACAGAGCCGGTGCGATATAGTGAGATCAGGACCCACTGCATAAGAGAAAAGAAACCCTGTGTGTAACGTCACACACAGGAAGAAACTCGCACCCAAGGATTGTTGCCGTCAAGAAACTTCCGTTTAAACCCCACATCATCATAAACATAAAGAAAAAACTCAACAAACATTACATAAATCGTATAAATGACAAAAATACATGGCAGTGTAATTAATCTAAAGCATTTCATACCTGGTGAATTCAGCAATATGTAACACAAAGAAAACATATATTACAAGTGCAACATGAATTTCATATAATCTGTTAGCCAGAAAGGGCAGACCACAAAACATTCCTAATGGGGGCGGGGTCACGTTAGATCACCCAATAGATTATTACGTTCATGTGAATATAGTAAAAGCTAAGTTTAAAGAAAACACCCACTCCTACTTCCACAGTAGGTTAGGACATAGTTCCCATAGGAAAAGCAATTTTTGACTTGCCTATAACTTTGACCTCATTTGACCGATCTTCATGAAAAAGTAGGTTTTGTGTGTCATGGAAAGTTTGAGGGTGATCCGTGTTGTGGTGACTGAGAAATAGGGGCAAGAAAAAAGGGTGCATTTGTAAAATGTTAATTTCCATATGAAGGGGTTGTTGAAACTACAGCTCGAACTGCTGCATGGGAGTACATCAAATTTGGCAGAAAGGTAGATGTTGTTATGCAGATTGTGATTTTTGTTATTTATAGCAAATCTGTTCAGTAGTTTTTGAGAAATTTAAGCCAAAAATTATAGATATATCTCTGGCTGCTGATATTTAGCGGTGGTTTCACAATTAATCGCAGATGCGCACACCGGAATGCTGTGATTGGCTTGACGCAACCTCAACAGAAAGTTGTGGCCACCATTTTATCATTCGGGAATGGGCACATGAGCTGAAAATTTGTGTGAAAGCTAACATAAGGGGTCAGGTGGAGGTTCTCTGACCCCATGCCGACCTCATGTTTCAGAAATGGGGGTGTTAGTGACACAAGTTATATGATCAAAATTGACTTTTTTAATTGCGCTCGATATTCATGTCAATGATGCAATCACCAGTGCAGCCCCCTATGTACCGTCACAGGGACATCGTGACTATCACGGCAAAACCGCGAATATTGGTGGAAATATAAAAATATATATCAGTGAATCATTACTAAACATTGTATTATATTGAGATTCTGATAAATGTTTTTATAGGTTTATTTAGATAGTGATTTATCCAGTGTGATGGTTAGAATTAATGAAATACTTATAATATTTGAATGTGGTGGTGGCTCTTAAATTCCTCCATTTCCTTACCGATTTTGTGCCATATTCACAGGGGTCGTGATTACCAACGTCATTGCGATCTCCGGCCTCACCGCGAAAACAGAAAATAGGTGTTAGATGTGTTTGTTCTAGAAATACACTAGAAAAACATGAGGAAGTGTACAGTAATAAACCCCTAGTGTGTAAAATACTGTAATATGTGTGCATATATGTGTTTTACACTTTATGGAAAAGGCGCAAACCTCACAGTAACAGCATCGTCGTGACTCCAAAAATAACCGTGGAAACAGAAGATGGATTTTGAAAGAAACTTAGTACAAAAACATAAGTTTAAACATGTTTTTAATGAAGCATGCATATAGTAATATGTTTATAGCCATGTTTAGAATGGATTTTTTTGTTAATATTTTTGGATATGCAGGTGGCAGTTGAATGTCTGCTTTTGTTTTGTGATTTCATGACGTATTCACGGCGATCGTGTCATCATCCCCAAGACACCCAAAAACCGAGGAAAAAAATGTATCCCTTTAAAGAGAATTTACAATATTTTGGGTAATTGGGTGGCTCTGATAAGAGCCTTTGTGTTGATTGTGTGTATATGACAGCTACACAAGATCGGATGCAGAGTTTCAGGTTACTTAGAAACACCCTGTTGCCTTCATCTGTTAAGTGCACTCTATCATTTCTATAAATTCCATGCATGTTAAAATGCTGATTGTTGTTATAAATACAGCCCATGTGATGGTCTCTGAGGAATGCTGAAACTGTTTTATTAACATATTTCCTGGCTTGTCAATCTGTGGACAGAATTGATTTTGGTTTGTGGCATATATTAGAGTACACCAAGACAGTGTGAGGTAAAAGCGGCATCAGTTTTTCAAAGGTCTTCTTTTAATAGGATTTCCGGCCCTACCCCAGTCAATGTGCCAAGGTCATTGCCACCACAGTGCACAATCGTGAGGTGAGGAGTTCAACAATCCTAAATGGATTCAACCAAAGCCAACAACTGATGAGACTTCAACCCTCTCTGCCCAAACCAAGTAATCTCCACATTTGGCAAACCCAAGTCCCGGTCAATACCTCTGTTTTTTGCAGCCTCTTTAGCTCAATACAAAAACAACAATTGATGGACAGAATGAAGAACAATGTAATACATTCACCCCAGTACAGAGATCTCTGCCTAAATCCATTGTTTCTTTGCTCACCATGCCATTCCAGTTTGAACCCAGCCATATGCGAATCAGTCTTGACCCTGTGCCAAATGGGAACAGTCCAGGCCAAACTGCCAGGCTAGATCCTCCCTGGACTGGAAACAAGCATCCTAGGACCGGTTTCGGGATTTCACCCCTCATCAGCTAGGATACCTTGACTCCAGTGGCATGGAGAGCAGAGGAATTTTTTTTTAAGTTGAGGAGGTATAACACAATTTAAGTAATGGCAGACTTTAATTCCCAACTCAGGACTATGTAATACACTGTTGTTGAGTAATTAAATGTAAAAACACTGAAGCTAAATATCGGTTTGGACACCCGTTTTTTTTTTTGCCAAATATTCTGCGATGATCGCGAACATGTGGAGACAGGAACCTCGTTTTGAAAGAGAGGGAAAGTGATAACAGATGCTAACCATTCACAAGTGGAGATACAATAGTCTATAATGAAAGACATGGAAAGTTGAAGAGGCTGCCCTTTTATAGTTGCTTGGTTTTTACAAATCTTAACAGTGTCAAAACTATCCAGAGAGAGCTAAAGCAACAATGTATCCTACAAACTCAATTCACTGGTATGTGCATAACTTTTTAATTATTTAAAACATATACATTAGAAATAAAGATGCATATGGGAGTTTGATAAAAAAGTAATGTGAGAAAAAATATTTCAGATGAACTATATCTGGCAGAGAGTATGTGTTTACGATGTTAGAACTGTTGAAAGTTGCCATGAGCAATGCCTTTAAAAATGACAATATTTTAAATTTTGAAGCATCATGTGCAGAACAGACAGATCTATGTTATCTGAATTCTGGAAACTGTAGTACTTTTACTCCCTTTATTAAACAGGAGTATTGTGCTCATGAATAAAACATAAGAAAATGTGATGTGTCTGTATATGAATAATAAAGTAGTAATAATTGTTAGGTATGTATTAGGAAGTGTTTGTCAATGTGGTTTTTAACTTAGATGACTGGTTTGCATGTATGTAGATGGTGAGATATATTTTTTGGTGGTTGCAGGTAGTTATATGTACAATGAGACTCTTGAGCTTACTTAAAGATGCACAGAAATATATATTTTTGGAAAGATGCCCTGAAGGTGTATATCTATTATGAAATCACATGTATGTTTACATAGTGATCTATGTTATTTAAGCCTGTTAAAAATGTCATGTATATGGCGAGGGTGGTAAATTTCTTTAAACATGCTATGTTTAAAATTTTGGAGGGTTAATAGTGCAGAATGTCTCTTGAGAGTTCTTCTGCTACCTTCACTTGGCGTGTAACTTTTCTTCGAGAAATGCTGAATATATGTTTTAAAGACACAAGAAATATTTGAGAAATGATGTAGGTAGGCCATTAAGATAGGTTTTGTGCTTTGACAAAGGCAGAATTGTTGTTGGAACTTACTGATGCATGTGCACGCTAAGTAACAGAGCAGTGTATGTTCTTAGAGAGCCATGTATGCAATTATATGCAATTATATATCATATGTGATATCTAGACTTATTGAATCATGCAGGCACTACTCATACACTCTTCCAATCATGCAGGCACTCACTATGTACTCATTAAACTACACAGGCAACACCCACACATTCATCCGATCACCCAGTTAATAGCAATATGCTCATGCAAATACACAGGCACTAACTATGCAGATATGGGACCACCGATGTAGTTCCAACATTCCCATGGAATCAGGCAGGCGCTCCCTATATTCTGGGGGTATCACCAATGCACTATCTATGCACTCCTCCAATCATCCAGGGAGTATTGTTGTACTCAACCACAAACATATGCATTTACTAGTTTTAGTGAGCAATGTGTACTGTTTCAGAACCATCTGGTGAATTATATATGTAACCTGTCACACACTGTTTGCATGTACTCAGAAGAATTAGAGAGCTATATGCTGTGATACAGATTAATTTGCAGATGTTTATATGCAGTGTTTCTCGAAAAGTACCGAAACACTAAATCTACCCGTGACACAGTGCTAGAGAGGCACAGAACTAGCTCTTATGTTGTGCTTTCGGATTGACAGTATTGAGACACTGTATGTACTTTTACACCTTGGTTGATCTTTATTTTAAAATTTACAACAAAAGGGATAAAGTGGTCTTTTAGCGTGTATAAGTGAGAACTGAGATATGGTGCAGCTGTGTTGTAGGAGAGGATGCTAGAATATTAAAAGGTTGCTAATAAATTAAGTTTTGTGTTTTGGTTTTGGTTTGGTACATTGAAGTAAGTGCTTCTAGTCATGCAGCTACATTCATCTGTAGGTTTAAAACTGCAACATAACATAGATACAGTGGTGTACTATGTATAAGCCAGTAGTAAAGTAGTTGGTACACTGGCTAGAATAAAAATTCAAATATACTTATATTTTTGTTTTACAGAACAATATCTGCATAACTACAGACACAATGCCTACAGAAGCTCAGAGGAAAAAGCAACAGAAGCAACTACAGGATCCATGCAGAACTGAGACACAAAAGGGGCAACATGAAGAAAAAGTGGTGAAAGAAAAAAGAGCTACTGTAAGAGGACAAAGTCATTTCTTAAAAATATATGTGGACTTTTCCAAAGATTACAAAATAATAAAATTAAAATTCAAACTATGAGAAAGAGTAACAGTGGACACAATCTATATAACAAGAATAGGAAAGAATGTTCCAAAGATGGACACACCTCAACAAGGAGAGAGAAGCAGTTTAAGGTGCCAAAGCATTTTTCATCATTTCAGGATGTTAGCTGTACACCACTCAACAATGAAAACTTTAGTTAGGAGGCTGTAAAATGTGAAAACTGCTTTATGTTTAGGGGAACTTAATAGAGCACTTTTGCATGGTGCAGACGTAGAAAAGGTTTGTGATGATATGCAGTTGCATTTCTTTGGTCCTGCTGATGATAGGAGGTTGAGCTAAAGAATTTCTGGAAGAGCTGGGTAGTAGTGGAGTGATTTTCCTAATGATTGGCATCATAAAGAAGCATTAGCATTTAATTTATATATATGTGATCCCCACTTTCGTACACTGAAAATGGAGATCAGACAGACACCTAAAGAAAAAGGCCACTGGTTTGAGGTCCAGATGTAAGAATACCTAAAAATTAAGATCTTGATCTTATCTGTGTTCAGCCTGAGAGAACTGACAGTCAACCAACTTGCCACTGAACACTGTCAGGTTCCAAAGACATTCATGCACTCCTTCTTCTCTCAGGATAATTTGAGCATCATCTGAATATGCATAGAACTGGAAACCATAGGATGTAATGAAACAAGCAAAGGAAGCTACACAGATGTTGAAAAGCGCAGGGCTCAAAGATGAGCCTTGTGGGACTCTGCAATTATGAGTTTAAAAGTGGCTCATCACTGAGCTAGTGTGACTGCTTGGGAGCTCCCCTCACGATGGAGAGGGAGGACAGTTTTGTACAGTTGCGTACAGTACCCTGAAAACTGGCTGCGTCAAGTCTGTCAAGTAAGATATCATTAGAAACTGTGTCAAAAGTTGCTGATAAATCAAGGAAGGGTAGGACAACTCAAAATCCAGCATCCAATGTCATCCAGATGTAATTGCTTGCAGCTACTAACATTATTGTGGTGCTCAAACCGGCCTGATAGGTGTTTAGAAGAGAATTGTGTTTGGTATGGTTAGACAGTGACTGATTAACTCAGCTTTCGATATTTCAGCAGATAGGAAGGAATTTTGTCAAGAGTTGGACAAAACTGCTGGGTTATGAGTGGATTTTTTTTCAGCAAGGAAATAAGGAGGACTGTTTTACAAAACACTGGCACCATATTGGAGGACAGAGAGGTGTTATATATAGTTGCCAGGAAAGGGGCAATCAATGAATAAACAGCCTTAAAAATCACAACAGGATAGACCCAGCGAAAAGCCAGAGGAAATATGATTACGTTTGCATAGACTATCATCCTGATCAAAAGGAGTAAATAGGGTAAGAGATAGATAGATATCTTCTTGCGCAGATTAAAGAGTTACTGCCTCCTAATAGTAATCTCAAGAGCTGCATGATCTTGTTCTGAAAAACGTCAGACAATAGGAGCATTCCTTCTGTGAAAAGACAACACACATGGTAGTAGCCTCAGGATGGGGAAGGGCGTTATACACGGCGAAAATTTCTTTGACTGGGCTGTTGTAATATGTTCATGTAGTACTTGGCACATACACTAAGTACTAGTTTTTTCTATGCATGTAATTTATACAGTGTGCTTTATCAGTAGGATAGTAAGTAAATTTAGGAAAGTTTAGTTTTGACTAGGGACAATACTATGGTCTAAAAGTAGGGTGACTGTTGGCTTTGATGCAGTTGTTAATCACATCGAAAATAGCCTTTTAATCATTACAGGCGAGCGCTAATGATGATAGGGAACCCACTAAGCTATGCCATGCAAAGATCTGGTCCAGAGTGTGACCTACCAAATGAGTGGGCACTTGAACTTACTTAAGTAAATCAAAGGCAGTGCATGCATTAAGACGCTGCCTTATCATGCTCATTGTTGCCAAATCACCAAGAGCAATCACTATGTTAGAAAGAACTGGAAATGGAGTCCTGTAAGGAAGGTAAAACATTTTTCATTGGACCAGAGGCTCTGTAAATCATTATACTTTTAGAGAATCACTAGGATTCATAGAAATAGTGTGCGATAAATGTTACTGGTTAAAAAGCTGGTTTGTTTCCCAAGTTAAAACCCTACGAGGCAGCACTTTATAACTGACTGCACTACCAACTCAGTAGCATATAGGGTGCTTGAGTGACTTAATATAAGATATGGGGGAATTGCTAAGACAAAGTCGGGGCTGATTCCTCTTTGAGCCAGGTCTCAGTGATAAAACCTATATCTAAATTAAAACCAAGAAGATTCCTGATCTCAAAAGATTGTTCACCAGTGAAGTAGTATTAATTACATTTCATTTCCGATCTGCTACCTGGAAGCAGAGTTTGGTAGTACAAAGAGAAGCATCCCACATGCCCATATGGGTGCAGACAAGTGCAGCAGCCACAGATGGGCACAGTTGGGCTCAGATGGATGCAGACAGGTTTAGATTAGCACAGATAGCTGCAGATGGGCACAGGTGGCCATGCCTTAGATGTATCTTTGGCTGCAGCCATCCCAAAATAGCACTGGAGGGTCTGCACATTGCAGGAAAAAAACACTAGACCAAGCAAAATGGCAGATTCTGTGTGGCACAATGCAGGGGAAAACAAGATGGAGTAAGGCTCAGAACCCTGAAAATGTTTTCTCCGCAAAAGGAAAGTGGGCCGATGAGTGAAATACAAAGAAACAACAGCAAAACAGCTGAGTACAGGCACTAAAGAATAAGATGCAGTGAAAGAAAATGGGGTAATAGTAACAAGAGAATGTTAGGAGAGGCTGAGAATGGCAAAGAGGATGAAACATTAAAAACACATTCTGTATGTAGAAGGAAGAGATTATTAAAGCTGTTCTCTTCAAGGTGAAGCTAACCATGGGCACTTCTTGGAATTAGATTATTCAGGTTTTGTAGCCTTTCACAAATAGATTGTTAATAAAACCATAGACAATAATCAGGGCTAATGAAAATATGTGAATATGTGCCTGCAACCTTGACAGCATACTTAATCGTTACTAATCTTGCCACATAATGTGTTGCATCATTTGCATATTTCAACAAAAATAGTTATTTTTTAAAATGTCTTTATTAGTTTGTTCCTCCAAATCTGCAGACCATGTACAGAAACAATAGTACATCTCAACCACCTCTGCCGAGGCGGGTAACATTTCAAGAATTATACATGCAGGCAATTAGTGCTAAATTTGCGTCTGCTTCAACAAAAATAGTTGTTTATAGATCAAATGAACTAAAAAGAAGCTGCCACAGAATGTGCCAATTAATGCTGCATAATTAGCATAATTTAGATACCTCTGTTATTTAATTTGGTCCCCTTATGCAGCATAATCCTAGAGACCCTGGCAATGTTAAAGGTCTATAGAGCTGTTTTGTGCCTGTCATTATGATGGTGAAACCCGAGTTTCAAGGGAAGAGGAAACCATGACATTGTTTCATATTTCGCTGTGCTCTGTGACATTTTGTGTTTTATGCCTCTGCATTTTGTGCTGCAAAATCACCCACACATGTATTATGTACAGATAGAGATACAGAGAGATTGATTGTGTGCGAGAGATAGAGAAAAAGGGAGAAACAGAGAAAGGAAAGGGAAAAGAATGTGCCCTGGAGGCCGCAGGGAGGAACCAAGAGACAAGCGAGGGGGAAGATATATGAATGAGCAAACGAGGACAGGAAGAGAATAAAGGGGGGAAAGCACAAACTGGCAGATAGATAGTCAAATTGCTCAACAAAGTGATACAAAGTATGCCAAACATTCTGTCAACATCCTGTCACATCAGCGTGAAAATACAACGGCGTAATGGGGACCATAATAATGACCATGGAGCAAAGCTCATTCTGCCTGTGAAGTGTAATTTTAGCATAAAAAGAGGACCTACATGATGAAATGGTTTTCGTACATAGGTAGCTGGGCAGCGCTCTACCTGTCAATGGAAACACTGGTCCCTGCTTTGGCAGTGGGGGAGGAATGTGGGAGGTCTGCAATGGCTTTGTCAGTGCTAATAAGCCTTCTAAGTGAGCTTTAATTGAGGGGTTTGAGGACTCCAAGAGTGCGGATGATGTCTCTGTGAAGGCCTTCAGGGCCCCGTCTCAAGTTATGATCCCTCAACAACCAATCAGTGTTGTGGATGAGAGAGCCACTCTCCACAGGTGCACCAGGTGTTGGAAACACAGGCACTCAAGAATACAGTGTGGAGCTCCTGACTATTGTGGGGTTGGCTTTTGTGATGCTGCACACATTTAAAATGATCGGCTTATATGGGTGTACTGTGTCTTCCTCCCTTCTTGAGAGATGCGGTCTAGTGGTTAAACTGCGGACTTTGAAAGTTATAGACTTCGGATTGAATGCATAATTCATAAATGTGTTGTACTTGTATAAATGGAACTCATTTGCATTGTCAATGGTACTAATGATACATCAGAAATATATTATTCTTTCTTTCCTGGAGAATTTACAATCGAACGTGAGCATCACACTGAGAATTAAGTCAAATGTTCAGTGGGTTTGTCCATATATCACTATGAAAACAAGATGAAAAATGGTCAGCATAAAAGGGATAATGGTTTTCTTTCTTTCACACGGCGAAGGAAACAACACTTTGCAATATTTAAATACTATAAACAAAAGACAACCAGTCCCCATCATCCTTTTCTAATGGTTATGTAGGTCAGCAAGTATTGCAAGCTGCCACAGAGCCAGCACACAGATGTCTAAACTCGATTACTTTTCAAAGTTGCTTTCTCTTCGGGGGAAAAAAGACATCCAGACTTGACTAGGCCAGACACCGTGACACAGGTTACAGCAGCTATTAAATAATGAAATGACAAAATGACCCTCCCGGCAGCCATGAGATGACTGCAGAGATTTCTGGAAGGGCCAGATCTATGATGAGTAAGGTCATTTGTCATGTAATAACAGATAGACGTAGAGAAGAAATATTTCTGACTATCTCCTTGGAATAGATCTACTTTTGAAAAGGGTAAAAGGCGTTTAAGGACAATATATATTATAAATGTGATCACTTTTTTTTTTTTTTTAAATAAAGAAAGTGACTCATAGTCAATTATAGAGTAAATAAGCATATTTCCGTTGGGCTTCCGCAGAACATATAGTGGTCGGAAGGTACAGCCAAAAATCTCTTACCTTCAGAACTCACAAACTCATCAACATCACCTGTTTTGGCACTAGTCCTTGCAGGTATAATAATAATCTTATCCAATTGATTTATTCCCAATAAACCCCAAACGGTGTTAGAATTATAAAACTCAATCCTAATATTGAATATAAAATACATAATTACTCAAATGGTATACTAGGAAACACTATCCCTATCAGAGAAAAAAAATACATATAAAATGTATTAAAACGTTTTATTTTTTTCATCAAGACAAACTGTGTGCAAGATGTGCCTCTTTATAAAAGACACCTGGGCAAGATAAATGTAAACAAAGTTTCACTAGGTTTGGAAGTATTGGGGGCGTGGCTTACGACCCACGCAGTGTGGCGGACATTTTGTGAGCTCCGGACGGCGCGGCACTGACTTTGCATGTTTAGTGCGGATAACGTATCCGGAATTTCTTCTGAAGGGCTGCCTCTGTGGGAAGTGCTGGGCATCATGATGCGATGAGCGAGTTTCGTCATTTTCAAGTTTCTTCAGGTATTTTGCTGCCTTGACTGTCGCCTACATGCGCCCGCCATCTTGTGGCTCCCATTCGCTGAGGAACTTGCTCTCTGTGTGTTTTGCCGACATTCATCCCCACGAAGCGCTGCTTTCTGAGACTTCAGCGCCAGGCAACATGTTGCGCTAAATGAAATTTGTTATTTCCAGGAACTTTGAATGTTTCACTCCCTCGACCGCTGCCTCAGCTGCGCCTGCTATTTTGTGGCTCTCTTGCGCTGAGGCACCAACTCACTGTGTATTTTACTGGTGTTCATCCCCCACGAAGCACTGCATCCTAAACCTTCCATGCCAGGCAACACAATGAACTGAGGGAAATGTGTTACTTTCAGGTACTTTAACTATTATCTTGCCTTGACCGCCCCCTCAGCTGCGCCCGCCATTTTGTGACTTTCTTGCGCTGAGGTGCTTAACTCCTCTGCGTTTTGCGGGAGCTAACCCCCAAATGTAGCGCCACATCTTGAGGCTTCAGAAGTCATGTGGATGTTATTACCCACACACTAATGTCATTTGTGAAGTTTTTATTCATCCTCGATTCACACCTGAGTTGTAGCTGCCATTTTGTGCTCTCATTCATTGGTGCGCTTTGTCCTCCTGGAGTGTGATATTTCGTGACTTTTGGCGTTTTGTGACGGTTGGACTCCACTATTATCCGGCTTCGGTTAATATGCCATGTTCACGTCACCTGTCAAGCTACTCCTCTACGTTTTGTTGACTCCTCAAATGTGATCATCATTTTGAACTTTGACCGCTGATGCACTCCATTCACCCCAGTCGTCATGATTGTATTACTTGACCACATATGGTTGCACCTGCCGTTCTACAATCCTGTTGATTTGTGTGGTCTTCTTGCTCTTCTTACTGTTCTAAGTCTAATGTTTGAGATTCCATGGGTAGTTGTATCTCCTCCTATCAGTTTATTGAGAGGTGTCTACTTCATCCAATTATTTTTTCTTCTGCTACAGTATTTAACTTTTTCCTTCATGCAATGTCAGGCATTTTTACCTGAGATTTTTGTTTCTTTTATAAGGGCATCTGTGTTCAATGTGTTCAATATGTTCAAATTTTGTATCTTAACAAATATGCTAATCCCTGCATAGGATCTCTTTTGTTCATTCAACACTCAGTTAAAAAATGTATTGGTCAGCATATTGTTCACCCTTAGTGGTCTCTGACGAGACTGTTGTTTCCATTCTATGCATGTCATTTTTTACAGGTCTTAAAAAATTTCCATCAGTGAATACTCTGCAACTTTCCTGAGACCTCCATCTATTCGTTCTATGGGAAGGCAGCGGAGACCTAGTTCCTCGTCTATTTCTCCATCTCACCGCCCTCTCAAAAACTCTATGACTTGCTCAAAGCTTGCCATAATGGATTCTTTATCAACATCTTCGGCAAAATCTGGCACCTCTCCACGTTGACAGTCATCAATAACATCGGCTAATTCAACTAATTCAACTAAGGCTACAGCTAAACGGCTCAAAAGTGACTCTCCTCCTCTAGCAAAATCACCCACACCTACTTCTATAGATCTTCTTCTGGAAGAAATAAGATCTCTAAAACCTTTTATGGAAGAAACAAACTGAAAGCTTCAGTTTTTGACTGATAGATGGTCTCAACTTGATGAAAGGCTAGTGGTGGTAAAGCAGCATGTTTCTTCCTTTCAGGCAACTGATTCTAAGGTTCATACCCTTCAGTCACAAGTCTCTCATCTACAGAAGCATGTTGAGGATTTGGAAAATAGGAATCGTAGAAACAACCTCAGAATTTATGGTTTGCCAGAGAACACGGAAGGTGCTGACCCTATAGCCTTCTTTGTTTCCTTTTTGCCTAAAGTGTTGGGTTTACCTGCAGAGCCACCTCTTAATATTCAACGTGCTCATAGATTGGGTCGTCAACATGCTGTCAACGCCTCCCCATTCAAGAGGTGTTATTTTATATTTTGGGAATATACAGACCTACTCAAAGTCCTATCAGCCTCTAAAAAAAAGTCACGTGTTTCATGGTTAGGTCACAGGTTGTTTTTCTCACAGGACTACGCTAAAAGTACTGCTGATCGACGTAGAGATTTTTTGAAGATGAGACCAGAGTTGCGTGATGTTGGTGCTAAATACGGTCTCTTTTATCTTTGCCTTTTCAAAGTCACTTATAGAAACAAAACCACTACTTATGAAGATCCTCTCAAGCTTAAGAGTTTTCTAAAGTTCTGTAAAAATGACAATATGGACACCACTAGTGCTTCTTCCTCGCAGTATGGATGATTATCTCATTGTCTATTTAAATATTATTGTTATGCTGCTAATCTCTTGCATTGCTGGATAAGTGTATCTTCTTTTGACTTCAATATGCTCTAACCAATTTTGAGTTCATATTTCTTCGTAGGTTACTATTTTGATTCTTTAACAATTTTTCTTTTCCTTACAGGCACCTGTGTTGTCCGTTCGTTGTTGTTTCGCACCTTGTCTTCTCAGTTTCATCTGTGCCTCCCTTCGTGAGTTCTCGGTATGCCGCCCTTCCATGTGGTTTCACCTTCCCCCCTTCCCAGTTTTAGAATTTATAGGTATGTGTGTTCCATTTTTTGTTACTATATTATTTTTCTTTTACATTTTGTCTTTCTACTCATCTTATTTTTTCACTTCTTTGTCATTCCGTGGTCTTACCCAATACTTTTTTTTCTCTTCCTTTTCTTCATTTTTACAATGCATTTTCCAGGTCACTCCTCTATATATTAAACTCCACTCGCTATCTTCCATTCTTTGGTTTCTCTTTTTTATTTTCAATTCTGTTTCATATTCAATTTATTTTTATTTTTCCTTTCTTTTTACTATTCACTTTACCTGTTTTATTTCTTTTTGGTTTGAAAAGTACTTCTTTGTTTAAATATATTACTTGTTGTTCAATTGTTAATATATTTTGTTTCACTACTATACATTTAAGGTTACTGTTTGATAAATGCATTGTTTTATCTGGTCCTATCGTATTCATCTTCTTAATGATTTTTAGATGACATTGAATATTGTTACATGGAATGTCCGGGGTTTACACTCCCCTATTAAAAGACAACATGTGCTTTCACATCTTTCTAAACTGAATGTTGATATAGCCACGATTCAAGAAACTCATCTCAATAAATCTGAATCCCTAAAGTTAAAGGGAGACTGGGTTGGAGAGGTTTTCTTTTCCCTGGGTGATGGCAAACGTAATGGCGTTGCTACCCTCTGTCATAAGTCTCTTCAGGCTAAACTTATCTCTCAAGAGACTCATGATATAGGTCGTTTGCTTCTTACAGAACTAGTGGTAAAGAAGACCCCCCTTGCATTATTTAATGTTTATGCCCCAACTATTTCTGATTATTCTTTTTGGTCCCACCTGACAGAGAAATTAATGCAACTCCCTCAAGACAATTTGATTTTAGCTGGGGAATGTAACATCATTGTTGATCCTTTTATTGACCTTAATTCCACTTCCTCTTTTATTCCCTCTAAAGCACATAAAGCTTTTTTACACTCCTTTCAACATAGATAACAAGTTGATGCCTGGAGATTATGCAATCCCTCGTTGAGAGAAATACTTTATTTTCTCCAGTGCACCATTCACAGTCACGTATTGATCATATTTTTGTTTCTCATGTCCTCTCTCAGTCTTTAATTTCTTCTGACATACGTTCCATCTTAATTTTTGACCATGCCCCAGTCTCCGTTTCTCTTGACATTCTTCATAAGTCTTCTGCCCCCAGACGATGGCGCTTCAATAATTCACTATTACTTGGTCCTGTCTTTACATCTTCTTTCACTTCTTTATTTAATGAATATTTCTCTTTTACTGAATCAGATGCTCTTCCATTTTTTACTATTTGGGATGCTTTTAAGGCAGCCGCATGTGACTTTGTTATTAGATTGGTCTCTAAAAAGCGCCATATAGTCCGAAAATCCACCACAGACCTTTCTACTAAAATAAAATCCCTAGAACATGATTATTACACATCTAACTCAAAAGATTCCTTAGATGCTCTTGTAGCTGCCAAACTCAAATTTAATAAGGTATCTACTGACAATGCCTCCCTGTATTTGTTAAAATTGAGTGCGAAATTCTATGGTGGTAATAACAAACCTGGTAAATTATTGGCAAACTATCTCAAAGTAAAGAAAAACAAACTCAATATTGATTCAATACTAGATGCTCAACAGACACCTAGATTTAAAGATTCTGAGATTTTTCAGGAATTTAATACGTTTTATAATTCTTTGTATACTCCTGAAACATGTCCTACCGATCAATCCATCTCAGATTATTTTTCCTCTATTGTTAATACCTCAGACCATGAGATAGATTTTCAACCGTTAGAAACGGATATTTCACTGAAGGAACTTCATAATGCTCTACGTACCCCAGGTCCTGATGGATTCAAGGTGAGTTTTTCTGTCACTTTTCCCATCTTCTCCTTCCTAAATTGCATAAACTATTGACTCTTTTTTCACAGTCTGGTTCTGCTTCAGGTTCCTTCTTGGAAGCTCTCATTTGTCTTATCCCTAAGGACAATAAAGATCCCCATCTCTGCAAAAATTACAGACCAATCTCCTTGCTTAAAATAGATTATAAAAAAAAATCAAAATCACTAGCATTACACCTAGAATCTTTTCTTCCGGATCTTTTAGGTAAGGAGCAATCGGGGTTTGTGGAAGGTCGCTTTCTTACTGAAAATACTCGTTTGTTTTTTGATATTCTTTCGAAATCTTCTCATTTATCTGATTCTTTAGCGGCTGTAGCATTGGATGCTGAGAAAGCATTTGACAGAGTCTACTGGCCATTTACTTTTTCATCCCTTAAATGGTTCGGCTTTGGTCCTAAAATTATTTTGCTGATATCTCTTTTATATTTGAACCCTAAAGCTGCTATATTTGTTAATGGCCTCACCTTCTCGAATTTTACCTTGGGCAGAAGTGTTCGTCAAGGTTGTCCGCTATCCCCTTTTCTTTTAAATTTACCTCTAGAACCCTTTTTGTGTAGACTTCATCAAAATACAGATTTTCAAGGTTTCATTCTGGTGATTCGCACGTTAAGCTAGCAGCTTATGCTGATGATATTTTAGTGTTTGTCTCTAATCCCTCTTCTTCATTACCTGCTTTTTTATCTGAAACACAATCTTATTGCTCAGTATCTGGTTACAAATTAAACAATAACAAGGGCGAAATTTTACCCCTAACTAAATTTACCTTTAAAGAAGACTTTAAATCTACCAATTTCTCTTGGAACAAGGATCATATAAAATACCTAGGAACCTATTTTTCCCCTCTATTCAATCTTCAGTCTCCATCAATTTAGATAATTGTTGTTCAAAAATGTCTTCTCTTATTGATAGATGGCATCCCTTGTATTTATCTTGGTGGGGGAGGTTAGATACCATCAAAATGATGCTATCCCCAATTGTCTTATTTACTATTTCTAATATTCCTATTAATATACCTCAAAAATATTTTTTTTTAATTAACTCTCTACTGTCTTTCTTTGGAGTAGGAAAAAAGTACGAATGTCACTAGCAGAGCTTTGGCGTCCTAAAACAGAAGGTGGGGTAAATTTCCCTGATTTCCCTTCTTACCATAAAGCTTTTATTCTTCGACAAACTTCTCATTGGCTTAATAACCCCTCCGCGGATTCTCCTCTCTGGGTATCACTTGAACAATCCTTTATTGCTCCCTTTTCCTTCTCAGAATTCCTTTCTTTTTCCAAGAAACCGCAAAAATTAATTACACCCATTATCAACTTACACATACACTGTTAGACCCTTTCTTATTAAAAGGCTCTTCTGATATCAATTTACTTCTTAATTCCTCAATTTGGCATAACCATCGTATATTGTTCAACAATAAATCCATATACTGGAAATCTTGGAGAAAAAAAGGCCTCCTCTGGGTTCATCAGCTCTTTCGAAATGACACAATGTTATCTTTCTCCCAAGCGAAACGGATGTTTAATTTACCTACCTCCTTTTCTAATAAATATACTCTATTACAACATGCTTTAAACACAGCAATTCAGAAAATTATCCCTCCCTTGGGTCAAATGATGGATCCTTCCATTAATACTTTTACGTTTTTAAGTTCTGGTCCTAAAGCCACAGCAATTTATAAATACTTACATAAACCAATCCCTCATAGAGATAAAACTAAAGTTGAATCAGATTGGGAACAAGATCTTCAAGTTGATTGGCCTATTTCACTTTGGAATCACATTTGGCTCAAAATAAGGAAAACATCCAGTGCAGCAAATACCACGCAAACACTCTTTTTTATATATAATAGCTTACTTCTCTCCCCCTCTTTTTAACATAAGTTCAATGTTGAACTCCCAGATGTTTGTTGGTCATGTTCATCCCATAATGCTGATTTACATCACCTACTTTTTTTATGTCCTTTTGTTCAGGATTTCTTTCAGACGGTTTGGAATCAAATCACCCAAATTCTTCATTTAATGGTTCCTTTTTCATTTACTGATATTTTCTTAGGCTCTCTATCTGCAGACTGGTCGAGCTGTTCTTTACCTCTACAGGTTTTGGATTTGCTCTTGGGAGTAGCCTTCCAACAAATTACCAAATATTGGAAAAACTTGGATGACTTGTCTTTTCAGGCATGGTGGTATGCCGTGTGTCGTAATCACAGGTTAGATACTGCTTAAGTATTCCCAATTTCCTTAGCTCCCTAATGCTTTTTTATGTGGTCCCCAGTTACAGATTTTATAGACCGTCATGCCAAGGTTTTTTCTGTACCCCAAATTTCGAACCAAGAAGTGTTGAAACCCACGTGATATTCTCATTTGTTCGTATCTGCATTATTGTTCTCATTACTGTTTTCATTATATTTTATTTTATTTTGTATTGCCTGACTAGATTTTTAGTACATTTGTATTTATCTTATTATACTGATATATGATCTTTTATCTATGTATTATCGGAAGTATTTAAAGTTAGCATCTATGTGTATTTACATTTTATTTTCTCCCCTTTTTCACCCTTACCCTTTGCTTTTTCAATAAATGTGATCTTTTTCAAACTTAAAAGGTTTGGAAGTATTGCTTTGCCAGTTGGAAGTTCAGCAGATGAGAGGAGAGGTGTGGCGCAGTGGCCGGAGCGGCTGACTCCGGGGCGCGGGGTTCATGGTTTGGTCGCAGGCGGCAGCTTAGCTTAGCATCATGTGACTCTGGGCAATAGCTCACTTAGTCTCCCCGACGGCCACCAGTGTCTTAAGACCCCTAGGGGTGATTAGTTTGCGCTTTCCAAATACCGGATTGAGTATATATTTGCCAGGTGGAATAAATGTTTACCTTATTACTTAAATGCCAATTATATGTTTGCCCTTTAGGAGTAGATCAATGAGACTATGAAGTTTGGATCATCACTCTCTAAATAATAGAATTGTTATAGAAATGGCAGGCATAAAGCATAAAGTGTTGAGGCCCTTTTAAAGAGTTCGAGAGACATTAAGAATGTTTGTAGAACAGCAAACGACATAAGAAATCCAGGCAGCAGCAACTTTCCTCCAGGCACTATTCAACATTTACAGACATCTTATGAATTTTCTTTTCAGTGAGTTTCCAGAAGTTGAATCGGACAGAAAATCAGGACTTCTAGTTCCTTATGAAATCTGATATATTCTTTATATAATTAATAATATGCACTTTCTTCATCATTATTTATACCACTCGCAAGATGGTAACACAATGATTTAATTTTAGTCTTCACAAATTAATCATGGTGGTATTTTGAAAAAAATGTTGCACCCCACATTTTTAGTTTGACATATTGCCTATTACAGAAAATATGCATGGGGGAAATCAGTTAACACCCATAAAATTATATTCAGGACTTTTTCCATTGATGATATTTTATAAACTGATGTTTCATGAGGTTTACCCCAAGTAGATGAAATATATTTTCTCTTTTTGCATTATAAACCTCTGTTTATTTTCTTCTTTTAATGATAAATAACTCATGACGGGGAGGCTGCCACCGACAGGCTGTCAGTGGCGGTATCCCTGCCATTGGAACCAACTTTACCGCTGGCCATATTAAGATGGTTGGCGGACGTGTGGCAGTCGTAAAGACCAACCAACATGCATCTGATGGACTCCTTGAGCTCGCCGGTGCAGAGGAGGGGCTCGTAGTTCCTACAAGACTGGCCGTGCCTACCAAGCACCGCCGTAGGGATTACAATGTCCTTTTCTGCCAGCCCTTTCATGGCAGGTTACCCACCATTAAAAGGCTGGCAGAAAGGGACATTGGGGGCCCATAGCCAGCCCGCCCTACTCCCCTGGCCCTCGGTTGGGGGGCAACTATGGTGCCCCCCTACATATCCCTGTACCACGTGGCAGGCACTGCATGGTGCCTGCCATGTAGTGCATGGATATGTAACATATGTCATATTTGCAATATGGTGGGTGCTGCAGACAACATGACGGTTCCTGTAAATGTAGTTAAAGTTTGAAGGACGGTTCCATCAACATGTCAGAGCCAGATGTCAAATTTTCAACATGTTTTTTATTTTCAAAAACAAAATTCAAAAGTAGGATTTTGTTTTTGAAAATAACAAAAAAAGAATTTCCCTTTCGCCATGGCAGGTTTCTTCCATGACATAAGGATCATTTAAAGGTTTTTGCTTTTTTACTCCACGTTTTGTATGGTGATATGTGAAAGCAAAAACTTGGCATGTGTTCACACAATCTATATATTGCGGGAAATAGCCAAACCTCTGACAGCCCTTATTCCATTGGGCTGTTGGAGGTGTATGTAGGCAGCACAGATAGTGTGGTCACTGCCGTCTACATACAGAATTCTGCCTGGCTCTAAATATGGGGCATAACTTCGCTTTGGCATAGAGGGTACTCCATCAACTTCACGATGGAGTACCCTCTCTGTCAATGTTTCTAACTATTGGAAACTCATAGTATCATTGGTAAACATATGACAATAGAAATTTATTATGAATCAAGCACAATATTTTAATTTACTAAACAGGCTAGAAAAGCTTTAAACAAATAGAATTCCATCTACAACATCACTAAAATCTTCATTTTTTTTCAGGAGGATGAAGGGAGTGAGATATTGACATGTAAAACAGTGGGTGAAATCTTTTATTGCGGTGCTTTTTTTTGTCCATTAGAAAATGACTAAAGGGGTCCTTTTAAGCAGGAGGTCTGCCTTAAATAGCATATGCTCCTGCCTGCCAGAACAGCTGCAGGAGAATGACAGGATTTCTGAAAGTGGAACCTCCACTGACTCTGCTGTCGGAAACCTCTGACATGACAGCTCAACCACCAGAAGGATGTCAGGTTATTGTGGCAATCACCCCCCACCCCACATGCAGGAAGACTGTTACTACATTTCCTTGCTGCCGACCACATTTTGAGAAATGGGAGGGCTCAGGTAGGGACATTGTTCAATTGCCCAATGCACAGGGATAAAACATTTAGAGGTATTTATATTTTATTTTCAGGAATAACTTCCTGCTTTGAGAGTTTATACTTGGGAAGCAAATATTTTTGTTGAGGGGGCACATCGAACATGGCACTCATTTTCAAAGTTTAATTGCCTTGAATGGTGGGTTGTGTTAGGTCTACTGAAAGTAGAGCGATCCCACTGTCACTGATCTCGAAGTATAGCAGGTGGTCTTCCACTGCTGAGCCTGTGGTGAAGGCCTTGGTAGATCTGGAAGACAAGCAGATCACCTGCCATACTTTGGATAACTCCATTTACTTATTTATCATCACAATTTCTATAACCTGAACTGAGCACTTTTGTGTATATAATACCTGATCAAGGTATATATTTACTCTCCTACAAACCTTCACAGGGATTGGAAAGAGGCTAAATCTGACACAACACAGTAAAGTTAATCCAGATATTTCACACAATACACGTTTCAACCTAAACACATCAATTACTTAGGGCTTGATTATGAGTCTGGGAGTCTTTGACTGTCAGACTCGCGGTGGCAGTCTGGGGGCCACCATATTATGAGTTGGTCATTCGGACTGCCACTGCTGCGAACCACCGTTCCCTGGCAGTGGCGTAGCGGACAGGGGTATACAATATGCAAGGTGGGACTGCCGCAGTCTGCCAAGCATATTACGAGTTTCCCCACTGCCAGCCTTTTCATGACGGTGAGTCTGCCATGAAAAGGCTGGCAGTGAGGAAACAAAGGGGTCCCTATAGGGCCCCCGTGCCCCCACCGCCATGGGAATGCATTCATTGGGGCACAACATGTGCCCACCTATTTGCATGCACCCCAAATTCCAGCATGGCACGGACTTCACAGTCCATGCTTTGCCTAAACTGCTTTTGCATTCTCACCATGGTACCCGTTTTCAGGGCACCACTGTGAGAACGGCAAAAGAAAAGCTCGCCAGACACGAGTTGAACTCGTAATCTGGCAGGCGGGCCAAGCTCAGCTTTAGTGGTGCTATACCGGCGCACAGCCTGCGCAGCACCGGCAATGTTGTCATCAGGCTATAAAACATAATTTGGAGTTGACTTGAAAAAACATTTCCCTTACATCATTTTAATTTTACCAGCCCATTTAACTAAAGACAGAAAAAAATAGGTTGTTTGACAACGGTAAGGATTTCCTTAAACATAAAGTTTCATTCAATGCATATGTTAGGAGCTATATTTGATAAATAAAGATACCAGGCCACAGCACCCAGACTTGATCTCTTTTTTCAATGAATTGAGGACTCTCAAACCGATTTTAAAAGATTTTACTCTTTAATTAAACATTTCCATTTGTTGATGTGACTATTATGATCAACCAGGAAAATTTAATGAAAAATTCAAGTAAATATCAAAAGTTGTCGGTTTCTCTTTGCTTAATTCATCCTTGGTTTTTGTTGATGGCTGGTTATTTTCCTCCATGGCTATATTAGGAATGACCAAGATTATGTGAATATTTTTCCTGGATTCTTTTGAAGTGAGTGGAATGTTCCAAATAGGGATGCTCTGGTGAACTCTTCCCCAGCTTTATGTTCAAAACATGTTAATAAATTACATTGAATACTATTTGCATGATTTGTCTGACTTGGAGCAGTCAGATCAGCTATTGTAGTGTGGGGTTTCTTGCTCCCCATTTAAAGGGCTCCTTGCTCTTGAACTTCATTGTACATCGGTGTTAGACTGACGACATAAAACAAGGTTGTAAACCATACGAGGAGAAGGCCTTTGCTTTACATTCTGCCACTTTTACAGAGCTCTATGCCGATCATTTCTACGAGGTATCTAAAACCCTTTCTTCCTCTTTAGTTGCAAATAGAAATTTAGGGAGTCAAAAACCTTGAACTGGGTACATTAGGACACATCTTTCTATTCCATAGTTACAATTTCCTAGAGTTTGGGTGACTTGCTAAGTCAAAGTATATTTTAGGAACTCCATAAGAAGCTAGAAGTAGGCTTTTTACAAGGGGTAAATAGAGATGATGCATAATATAGCTTTGATATCAAAGCAAAAAACTATTTATTGAATTATTAACTAGACAGTTGTTCTCCTGTGACACATCAGGTTTTCCCAGAAGATGATTCAGAAAAACAGAAAGCATTAAAAAGGCAAGAATTAATTGCTTATATAGGATCCAAACTGCCTCAATTTCAGGACCTTTTTTTATTTCAAATTTCCTTTTGGCAATTTAAAGTCAGATTGCATATAATGCAGGTTTCTATGCTTGCATGTACCAATGTTCTTCTTCACAGAATAACATATTTGTACCTTTTCTGTAGCAATATAGTTTTGAAGAGATTTAAAATGTTTCTGCATCTAACATTCCCCTGAGACATTTATGCTCATTATGAAATTGTTCAATTGAAAAAATAGCATTATTTCAGGAAGCAAACCATTTGGCAACTTGCCACACTGGCGGTTCTTTGCAATTTCATATTTGTTGTAAGCTGAACATTAATATATTGTTTAATCGGAAGGTATAACTTGCTAAAGTTATATTCTGAGGTCATTATTCCATGCAATTTCAGTTCCCACCTGCCAACCCAATAATGCATATATCACAGAGTTCGATATTTACTTGCTGCACATTTTGTAAACCATTCTGATTTATGCACCTCAATGTGAGGTCTAACGCACAAATGGCACAGGTCTTAACCATTCCAACATGCACAAATTCAAAATGCGCACTAGAGACATGTATCATTTTTGCAATTATTTCTTTGTTGAAAAGAGTGCTGGCAAAGAAATAAAGTTGTACCCAGTTTGCTCCTCAGGTATAATCACAATTCAGGAATTTGCATCCAAATTGAGGCTAAATATGATCATTAGCAAAGGAGAGACTGAACCATGGAGAGATCCAGCCCAAAAATGTATTCTCTTCCTGGGGTATCCAAAGATCTTGAATTAGATGCCTCATATACTTATCATGACATGCTTCATCATTGCATTATTGGCACCTATCCACACACTGGTAGGGTAATACCACGAGGGTGGTGTCAACCAGAAGACATCTCTGGGAGTTCTTATATAACAGTATATCCCACAGCAAATCTTTTATTCGTAGGATACTTGGGGTATGGTTAAAATTGGGGATGACAAGGTTATAATTGAGAGTTATTACTCAATTAACCTTGATTCAAACAAGTGTCAACGTGTTTCGGCCCTCACAATAACTTCAAACAGATCAGGGGCCTTCTTCAGGACTGAAGATTTATCCCTGCATCGAACAGCTACACAGTCATTCTATGTGTGTGTAAGAGGCTTACAGCTCTCATCTGAGATTTTAATCCATCAGTGGATCCTACCTGAGGACAAAAAAGGGAGAAGCGAAAAAAGAAGGGCATACTGTTAGAGACACTCCCTAACTCATGTCTCTGCATATGTGGTGAATATATGAATACCTCGTGAATTTTCAGTCTTCATATTCTGCTCATGAATATATGATTTATGTTTAAAAAACTTTAGTGATGTGATGTAAAGGCAGACTATTCCATAGGGAAGCTGTGCCTAAGGCAAATGTCCACACAGAGGAGATTTTTTGAAACCGGGGACGTTCACTGTCAAGGAATGGGCAGATCTGAGTTTGTGCCAGGACTTTCAGAAAGCAAATAAAGTGGTCATATAGGAATTGTATTGTTTTGAAAATAAAGCTTTGTGAGAGTTGCAGAGTGCTTTAAAACAAATATGTTTTGGGAATGGTAGGCATTGTGAAGATGCAAGTACTGCAGAGACTGAGGAGGTTTGGTGCTGCATTTTTGCACAAGTTGCATTTTATGAACCAATGAATTAGGGAGACAAATATACATTGATATGTAATATTCCAGTCTACTTGATATTAAAGGCTGAAATAATATACTTCATGAGTCAAATTGTAGCAGAGAAATTATCTTTCTAAGTATTTTCCTCATGTGGTAACATAAGGATAAATCTTTGAAATTGGATTTTTGAAAAGACAGATTTACTCCTAAGTTACTTGCAGCTGCCAATGGGGTTTGGGAGAGCCAAAGGAGCTGGGCCACCAATGAGACACCCACAGGCCTGTTTTACTAAAAGCTAGAATTTCCATCTTGGGAGATATTTGGACTTAATAAGTTATCTTTCATCCAAGCAGACAGACAAATGAGGGTGACAAGAGAGTCTGTGAACAGTCAAAGGCAGTGGACCATCTACATTGGGGGGAAACAACCTTTACAATGCAGTCATTACATCGCACTACCATTACAATGCAGTCATTACATCGCAACATCCTTTACATCGCATGACATTACAACGCAGCCATTACATCGCATGTCACTACAACGCATACCATTACAACGCATACCATTACAACGCATAGTTTTTACCCTTAAACTATCCAACCCTTATCCTACTGTTGCACTCACTGGAGTGGGAATAGTAATTTTTACCCCTACACTATCCAACACTTACCCTACTGTTGCACTCACTGGAGTGGGAATAGTACTTTTTACCCCTACATTATCCAACACTTACCCTACTGTTGCACTCACTGGAGTGGGAATAGTAATTTGTACCCCTACACCATCCAACACTTACCCTACTGTTGCACTCACTGGAGTGGGAATAGTAATTTTTACCCCTACACTATCCAACACGTACCTTAAATGCAATGTATTGGTATGCGTTGTAATGGTATGCGTTGTAATGGTATAATGTTTGGAATGCGTTGTAAGTGTAGTTTCTAAAAATGTGTTGTGATGGCATGCAATGTAAAATCATGCGTTGTAATGGATGTTGCAATGTAAAAACTGTGTAGTAAAGGCATGCATTGTAAACCTTTGCGTTGTAACGTCATACATTCACACTGGGTGGCCAAATTATTAGGACTGTATGTGGGAGTAGATATATGAAGATTCTACTAGTTTTGTTTCGTGAGTTAGATGCAGATACTAATATCCTAAACGTTTGGTTCCATACTCATACTGTAAAGTGCCTTCAGGAAATTTCCATAAAAATGTGGTCCCTATGAAATAGAACTTTAAGAAGAATAACACCTATACAAGATAATCTGAAGAGGAACAAAGTTATTCTTTGTCAGAAGCTATCTTGGAGTGCAATGATAGTTGGTATTATGATACTATTCTTTGGACGTACTTCTTTGCCAATTATTTGCCTGACTCAGAAATTGCATTGATAGCTATACGGTCCCAAACTGCATCTCAAAGTTCTATCCATAAGTGGTGGAGCAAGAGGGGACCAAACTGAGGAAGAGAAGAGGTAATGGCAAATGTGTGTTGGAGTGGTCTATTCCAGAGAACAGTATTTTGTCTGCTGTTGATGAAAAAAGGAACCTGATAGTAACCACAAATGTGATGGAATCACCT
This sequence comes from Triturus cristatus, assembly GCF_964204655.1. Taxonomy (NCBI): domain Eukaryota; kingdom Metazoa; phylum Chordata; class Amphibia; order Caudata; family Salamandridae; genus Triturus; species Triturus cristatus. The sequence continues at coordinate 683,068,133 of NC_140586.1, read as the reverse complement.
GACCACCAAACTATTGGTCTGTCCACCCTATTTAGATTAAGGTGGGCCATTCGCTCAATTGATAGAAAGCTTACTCCAATAGCCTGATGGAATGTTGGCTATCAGGGTAAGGACATCACACTGCCTGCTCTATTTAGGGCTGACTATAGCTTGTGGTTGCCTCGATACGTCTGACAGCTAGCTAGCTGATAAACCTTGGCCCACTCAACACACAAACCTGTGTTAACCGAGCCTTCAAGGCCCATGCCCTCTCATCCCAGCCTGAAGTATTTCTCGCTGTTACCAGTGCCACCTCCCCCTACTTTGGTCATGATGAAGACCCCACTATCAAGGCGAAAAGTCTGCTGGCTCTCATAGGGGTCAAGACGCGACATTGTTTCCTTCTTTTATTTGTGTCAAACTTAGATGACAGAGAATATATATCTGCATCTTTATGTTATGATTTTTCATTCTTGTATTTGCCAGACAACTGGCATGATAGGTCGTCATCACTTATAGTTGATGTCTATTCACGCACTAGCTTCCCTCTGCATATCACCTGCACTTATCCCTATTGCGCACCTGTCACTTCACAATTGTGTGCACCTGTTCATTATAAATGCATAAATGTTATATACATTATACTTCAAAGTTTTGATTTACTTTCAATCCATGTGATATTCATTAAATCACAATAATTTGTTGAATGAGCTATTTGGTGTTGTCTAACTTTATCTAGCTTAGATCATGTGTTGTTCTTTGATGCACTGTGAATATTTTCCACTGTGACTTTCCCTTATGTACCACAGTTTACCCAGGTCCAGTGGTCAATTGGGTTACCCCATTGATACATAACTCTCATAATGTTTTTAAAGCAAACAAATATTTGTCTTACTTATCAAATCATTTTGGGTTTTTACTTTTCACATCTACATTAGTGTTTTGTATCCTGGACTTAATTTGCTACTTCTTAATAATACACTTTCAAATTCCTTCCACACAGCAAAAGGGTGAGGCAATGACAACTAAAGACTGTCTCTCGTTGACAGTAAAAGTGGTGTCAGACCACATAATTTCGTTCTTTTCCTCAGTCATGTCAGCTGAATGAAAAGCTCACAGTTCATGACTATAAATATATATATTCTTTATTCGATCAAACATATGATCATTTACAGAGTTTAAAACAGTTTGTAGTATAAAACATTAAAAAAGTTAAAATACAATATTTCACATTGTATTGTAAATTTGTAATGTAACATTTTGGCTGGAGTTTTAGCAAGAGAAGAATCAGCACAATGTGTATAGTCATGAAGTACAGACTACAGAATAGAGGTTGTTGAACTTTCTAATTACGAATTGTGCCTAAAAAAACTAATTGTCTTATCAGGATACAAAACACAGTAAGGGATTTCTGAAAAACGGAAGCCAATCGAGCCCACTACTGTTTGAAAAAATGCACAAGAATATTTTTTCCACACACATTTACAGCTACTCTAAGAATTACATGTTTAGTGTGCTTCTGCCCTCCTCCCTCCTACCTATTCCATCATTTTTGCTGTAAAAAAACATAACAGATTCATAACAAAGAGAATGTGCTTTACTAATTCCTATAATTCTCAATACTTGCAGTATTAGATGTGTGTAATCATTTTCAAGGGCCATCTGTTCATGAATCTAATGGTGGGGTATTACTGGAACTGCAATGGTTTAAATTTGTAGTACCTAAGTTGTACATAGTCAAGGACTGGTTTTGATCTATTGCCTGGCAGGTCTGACAGACCATGTTTTACATTACCAGTTCCCATAGTATATAATCAACCATAAATCTAAATTATAATGTTTATGTGAACCACAGTGAACTATTACAGCATTTGTCAGTCTTCAAAATAGCTTTCCGCTTGGAGCCACTTTTTCTGACATCATACCTATCTAATTTCGATGTTAGAACAAACTGTTTGATAAAGACAGATATTTTACATACTGTACTAGAGAAGACCCTGCTGAGTACAGCATGACAAAAAAGGCAAATGTCAGCATGCCACATCTATCATCTTTGAGCTTTCATTTGCGCACTAGTCTAAAACTGCTTGAATACACTGGGCTGTGAAATACACTTGAGATATAGCAGTTCAGGCATACCTTGAGTAGTAACAATTATGCTTTGCACCTTAATAGATGGATAAACCAGTGTACCCACCTTTGAATTGCATTTTCTCAGTTACTACACAAAATGTTTATTTTACATGTAGGTCAGCTGTAAGAGGAAGTATGTACACCCTTTCATTATCCCATGGGTTAAATATTAATGTATATCTGACATGCCCCTAGTCATCACCAATTCCTACCAGTAGGTAAATCTAGCCTCATGTGACAAATAACACACATACATTTCTTTTTGTCATCCTTTATCTAACAATTAATCAACCAAAATTAATTGTGAAAAAGTGCAACTTTATTTCTTCTATATCAATTAAGAGGGAAATTAGAATCACATGTTAAACACATGCGCAGGAATACTTGACTAATCGGAAGTGCTACTACCTGTATATGAAATCAGAAACTTTGTCAGTAGTGTGGTCTAGAGTATTCAGTAGAAGTAAAGTAGTAAAATGATGTTTAATTAGAACTTGGTCTTCAAATCATGTGCACGTATTGAACTATTCTATTAATTACACTATATAAAATTCATATAACAATTGCCTCCAAAATTCATTATTGTTTACAGTAAAAATAAAACCATGAAAATGTGCCCAGCTAAAAATGTCAAATCATATAAAAACCTTATTGCATCAAAATGAGTCTTAATCCAATATTTGATAAAAACTTGTTTTAAAATGTGACACCTCGCATCTGAAAAGTATTAAAAAAATCATAAAAAGTGCACAGCAATATCGATTATTTCACGTTATCTAAGCAAGCGCCGCCTCATCTAACAGGTACTTCTGTACATCACTGTAAGTATGTAATGGAGTTAGGCCTAACAGGAATCTTAAAAGGCATTATGCATTGCATAATTAGGTAACTTTTCCTGCTAATTGAACACTGTAGCTTCCTGCCAAAATGCTCTTAAAAGCACTGTAGATTTCGTTAATGATACATATTCAAGATCCCTTATACATGACCTTTTTAGGAGGAAGACTTGGCACCTCAATATTAAACATTTCTAAATTAAGACCTTTCCTCATCTGAACTAGATGTTCAAGATCACTAATAATAATTTCTTTTAGGCGATAGCTTGAGATTTGTAGGGTTTTGATCCTTAATTGTTTACTCCAGAAACGCAAGCATGGATTGAAAGCTATATAATGCAAGCCTTTCAGGTTGACTTCTGATCGTATTGCATGGAGCATCACACATTTAGGCAGACCTAATACATTTTTCCAATCCATTTTTGTCCCAAAACTTCCAGCCGTATAACATTTGTGTGGGGACCATTGCATTATATGTGGTCAACCCTGGTTTTTATGATGGTCTTCCGAAGTCTCTTTTAAATTTCTTTAGAACTCCTATAGTAGAAAATGCTCGGATTCTTAAAGTGTCTTGGTCCATTTTCCATGATACTTTGTAATCAAAGGTAATTTTTGTAAAAATGTATGCATAGAGACTTCCTCAACCACCTGATTCCCGACTGACCACGTAAAAGATTCGCTTTTATTCCCAAAAGCTAATATTTTAGTCTTCTCCATGTTAGTCACTGAATAATTGTCTTCACAATAATTATTGAATGCTATTAATTTCCTTTGGAGTCCTACTTGCATCAACACCAGTATTACCAAGTCACCTGCATACAATAAACATGGAAAGTGGAGTCTCCCATATTTTAGGTGTGGATGAATGTGCATTCTGGATTATTTTAGGAAGATCGGGTAAATATAGTGCAAAGAGACTGGGTGACAGACCAAATCCTTGGCAATTGTAACTTTACATGAAAGGGACACTTTACTATTTAAATCTACTCTGGACCAATTGACTTTATGTAATTCTCGTAGAATCATCAAGGGCTACCTTAGTATTTTCATGACTTCAAGTTTATGCTGAAGGCTCTCCCTATATATGAGGTCAAAGGCCAATCAGAAATATATGATACAGCAGTATAGGTTGGCACTGGGCTCCAGAGCCAACCTATACTTCACACATTAGGTTGAGGTCAAAAGAGGTCTGGGACTGTGCCAGTGAAAGTGAAAGAAAAAACTTTTACTTATCTGTCTGGGAATGTTTATAAAGTAATTTCTAAACAAGTTGAGTATTCCACAGTGAGAGGATTATTTACCAATAGATAAAGTTCAAGACTGCTGCCAGTCAACCCAATAGTGGAAGTCCTAGCCAACTCACCCCATGTTCAGACCACATAAAACTTACAAATTACAAAAACCTCAAAGTCACATACAGCCTCTGTCAATGTAGTGAAAATTAGAGTTACAATTTCACCTTTAAGAAATAAACAGAACAGGAAAAGTTACTTGTACTGGTAGCCAGGAAAAACCTCTCTCTCTAAAAGGGCATTGCTTCATAGATCAGTTTTCTTTTTGACATTAGCACCTTAATGAATCACAAGACATCTGGAACGATGTTCTCTGGAGAGACAATACCAAAGTAGAGTTGTCTAACTGTAATGCACAATAGCATGCACTTTGTGTGTCACATCAAGGACTTCCTAACAACTGTCAAGAATGATGGCAGAGGGATAAATTGGGCCGGCTTCACAGGCATAGGACATGGGAGCCTCTCAGTCATTGAGTCTACCACAAATTCCTTTCTGGCTTGTGCATGCTATAGGACAATGTGAGGCAGCCTAAATCTAGCCCAAAGTGATTCATGCAACAGGGCAAATATTAACAACATAGCAATTATTCCAGTTAGAATAACTTGGTGTACAGGAAATAAATCAGGACTTTGGAATAGGCAGAATACGGACCTTAACCGCATTGAGATGCTGTGACTGGCTGTGCATAAACAAATCCCCTCAACCATCTGTGATATTAAACCATTTTCTAAGGAGGAGTTGGTCAGACTAACTCCTAGGTCATGAAAGAAACTGTTTACCTTCATGAGAAATGCTTCCTTCAAATTATTATAGTCAAAAGGGTTTCTACATGCTACTGGATCATGGCAGGCACTTAGTATTTCACACAGGACTGCTTGATGTTAGCTGATTTATTTGGTTACTACAGAGTGACAAAGTGACATTTAGAATCGTTTTGAGCACACAAGATTACATTTGTCTTTTGTTAGGCCTTCATAAGACGTGGAGGAAGGACAGTTATATCTTAATATAATAAAAATGGGAACTTTTAATGATTGAGTAGAAGTGGGAGAACTGGAGAGGATTGTGTTCCGAGTTGCTTTTCTGATAATATCCCACCAATAAAAGATGATTATCCTAAGATCCGTAGGGGAACCACACCTTTTAGTATTGTAGTCTTGGGCGGTTTAATGCACATACCAAGTTGCATGCATTGTATTATAGATCTTTTGTGGCCCCTAACCACATTTTTATGCACAATAGTTTGATACCTTACATTAATAGCTATTGTTGAATGTCCCTACGTGAGAATTCACTCATATTACTTCTTAAAGTTTCCACCGCGTTATTGTTGCTTTAAATATATAAAATATGTTGGTGATGCTTGCATGGACCTGTTTCGCACACATTGGGCCTCATTTAAAGATTAGTGGATGGGATACTCCACGGCAAGCATAGTGGATATTCAGTCTACCTACTTAGGTTCTGCTGTTCTATTTAGAGTTGAAAAAACTGCTGTGTTCCTAACAGTGGAGCCTATGGTGGCTCCACTGGTGTAACCTTTGGACAATTGCCCATTGGATATTGGTCCAGTGGATAATACACCTCAGACTATCTTGGATATTGTGCCATCAGCCTGTTTAGGGTTGAAGTGCCTACATACTTTTTACTGTTCCGGAATGCCAAAGGAAAGCCTGTCGGTCCCGAACAGGAAACCAAAGAAATGCAAACTCCTAGCATGCTCAAACCTTTATTTTATTTTAATTTATAACATAAACATTTACTGACCAGCCACACCAAATCACGCCTAGCTTCCGGACAAGTGCAACCAGATGACTGGTTTTGTGCTTAATGCTTTTTAGTAATGTTTTTGAAGTTATACTTTGGATTTTTTATTTATGTGTGTTTTCGACTTTTTAACTGTTTTCATACTTCTAAATGTTTTACATATATTCTTAAGCCAAGCCTATCTGCTCTGTGCCATAGCTGCCAATGGTTGAGCTCAGGTTTAAATTACTGAAACCTTTAATGGACCTTGTAAGACTAGTGACATTATTGTTTCGAGCAAACTACCATTCAACTCAACTAATAATCCACTTTTTCACCCATATTTTAATTAGAACTAAATAATAAGTACACCACAATTAAACCAAATGAGTATTCAGTTATCTCTAGTTCAGAAATAGCATAATACAATTGGAGATATGAGGGCCTGGGTTTGGCTGAATGCAGGACATCCCTACCCATATGCATTTGTTGCTCCAGCTTTTGGGAGAGATTTACTTCTTACTGCCTTTTGTTTTCTTTTCCCAACCAGGATATACACAATAAAAGCAGCAGCAGTAGCCACTTACTAGACTGATCTGATATACTATGTTTTTTTTCTAATTGATCATTTCTCAAATTCTGATTCATACGTTTCCACCATGCATGCATAACAGATCAAAGGTTTCTGAGTACATAGTGTGATAGAAATAATTTAAAATAGACCTCATAATCTGTAGAATGTATTCAGTTTTTTTTTTACTCTGACATAAAAATATATAAATCAAGCAACTCCCACCTGCACAGGCTTCGGTTTGTTGTTTTATTGGTATTTTAACAATGCCAGGTAAACTCATTTACATTTTGTGAAGTTAGCAAATAAGAACCTAAAAAGTGCATTACAGTCACATTCAGCAAATTTATTTGCAATACTGATTGAAAAAAAAGTTTGGTAAAAATGTGCCAGGGCTTTTCAGTGGAAATGTTCATAGCATTGTCCGTGAACACACACGATGTCACACAATATGAGGTTGTTTCTATCATACATAAATGTTTATGCTGGACAGTCTAGATTGCAATCACTTTCTCCTTGTTACATTCTACAATAAACTAAGTTTTCGGACAAACTATAAATATTACAAAATTAATAGAGGAACCTTTGATATTACAGCTGTTTGAACGGTTTGCTAGACTTTTTTCTCGCTCATAGAAGTTATATGTTAACTTAGTATTAAAGGGAACATTCAGTATAGGGAAAACAGTTCTCCCAGCCCTGCATCTCTAACGATCACCAGCAACAGACATGCTCGAAGATTGCTTTGTTTCAAATATGTCATCAGGGGTGTTGAGATCTTTTGAGACTTCATACACTGGTTGGTCCTTTTTAAAGTAGCATTTATTTAAGATAGTGTTAGAACTGTCAATCTTAGGGTAGTCTTTCCCCAAACTTTTTACCTCTCCTCTGCAATTTTGACTATGTGCGCTATTCCACTGATAATCAGTGCTAAAGTGCTTGTGTTTAACCCCCCTCCCAAAAAAAACATGGTAACTTTGGCTTATAACCAATTGGCATATTTAATTTACTTAATGTCCCTGGTAGAGTGGTATATCATTTACCCAGGGCCTGTAAATTAAATGGTTCCAGTGGGCCTGCAGCACTCATTGGGCCATCCTCCTTACAAGCACCTTTAAATGTGTCCCAGGCCTGCCACTGCAGCTTGAAGGCAGTTGTAAACTGCCATGTCAACATGGCATTAAAACCCCTTTTTTAAGCCTCAAACTCCCCCTTTTATTACATATATGTTACCCCAAAGGTAGGCCCTAGGTAGCCCATAGGGTGGGTGCTGTGTAACTGAAAGGTTGGACATGTACATGTTTTATATGTACTGGTAGTTAAACACTCCTAAATGTACCTTTTATGACTGTGAGGCTTACCCTTCCCATAGGATAATAGTGGGGATTCCTTATTACAATTAATAAGCTGTAATTTACTATTGGGATCCGGTAGCTACACCATGTTTGGTGTTTTTGAATTTGTAATAAAAAAAACTATTTAACTGTAAAGTCAGGTTTTTTATTACAATTTTGATAGTGGCACTCTTAGAAAGTTGACATTTTTCTGCTGTTAGCCCTTTTGTAGCTGCAGCCTGTTGTGGGTCACCTGACTGAATGTAACTGACAGGTAGACTTGGTGAATTCCTCCCAGACAGGCATACAACGTAATTATTAGGTGTGCCTAAATGGGCCATCTGCTGGCAGAATATGGGCGGGGGCAGAGCTGAGCACAGTCAGACTTGAAACTGAATAGGGAGTGTTCTCCCTCCACACAATGGACCTATTACCACCACATTGTCACTGCAGACAACTTGGAGGCAGGGCAGGGAAGTCAGGAAATTCCATTCACTTCAAAGCCACTGACTAGAATCTTCTTTCACCTTCCAGAAGGAGGGCGCCAAGGTATACAAATAGGAACTTAGACACCAACACTTCAGTATACTTCTGGACCTATGGATATGCTGCCAGGAAGAAGGACTGCTGTGCTGCTGAAAGGATTGCCTCTCTGCTGGATTGATGACCTGCTGCTGCCTTGCAGCCTTTCTGACCTGCTGCCCTCAGGCCTGGTGAAGAAGGACTGGACTTGTAACTTGGACTCAGGACAACCAGAGTAACTCCAAAGAGATAGTTTGTGTTCTCCTGCTCTGAGCCTCGGTACACAAAAAGCTTGGACCCACACCAGATCCCAACATGAATGAGTCCTGATCCTCCAAGTGGTGCCCCACCAATCCTGGACCCTTGGAAGTGGTGCTGAAGGTGACCAGATAGCCAAAATCGAAAAGTAGGGAACATTTTTCACTAAAAACTGCTCTGCAAACCAGGAGGAGACCAAGACCAACCAGCTCGCCTATTTGCCCATGGTGCATCGCCAGTCAGGTTGACTTTGCGGCTTCTCTCTCTATGTTCTTCTCCGCAGCAGCAAATCCTGTTCAGATGTCTTGCGCTAAAGGGGTATCCAGCCTCATGGAACTCTCTTCGGCTACAGCCCTCCATCTTGTCCCACTGGAGATTTTTGACATCCATTTGAAAGACTAAGTCCGAGCGTAGAAACTTTCACCACGGCAATGACCCAAGGCTTTCCAATGACAACGCCCCCTCCTCGGACTACTCCTGCAGCCTTGCCCCGCTGAACTTTACCTTTTCAGGAAATTTCTTTCAGAAATGTTTTTAAGTCTGAGGGTAAGTGCTAACTGGGGTCAATCCACTTCTTGTATCCAAACAGTGCTCTATCGCCTATCGACTTTGACCCGGTAATGCGCAACTACATTTTCACAGTTGGCGCTTTGATCTTTTAGGCACTAGTTTTTGCAAAAAATTTGAAATATCCATAACTGTGATTCTACTGATTGGATTTTTGTCATTTGGGTTTGCAATAATTTATTAAAATATACTCAATTTTTCTAAATTGATGTGGGATTTTTCTTGTGTTGTGTTTTCACTTTATTACTGTTTGTGTGCGGCATATATATGTTGTGCATTGCCTCTAAGTTACACCTGACTGCTTTTTGTGCCAAGCTACCCAGGGTTAAGTACAGGTTAATTTAGTGATTTTTTTGTGGTTCACCCTGCAAGGGATTGTTGCTTTTGCTTGACTAGGGCTCAAACCCCAGTCAACCAACAACCCAATCAATTTCTCACAGACAGTTTGTGATATCCAATCTAATGTATATAGTGTATCTCAGCATTTTAAATCTATGGTGTTCTTTTTAAGTTAACGCAGAATTCAAAAGGAGAGAGATGTTGCTGCATTACTGTTATCTTTGGGCATTAAATTCCAGTTCTGCATACTCCTGGAACAATGTGGTCTGATACAATTATGAGCTGATTCTACACTATTTTCTACTTAATTTCCACCAACGTCTTGCTGGTGGTACAGAGGCAGATACTGGAATGTTGGTCCACTTTACTGCAAAGATATTAGGATGATAGATTCTCTAAATTAGCATCTATCGTTTGTCAGGTGTAGGGAAAATAATGATGTGGGAGCCACTATTTTATTGTAATTATAGATGCATTTATATAGCGCTCACTACCCCTTACAAATTGTTGAAGCATTGACTGCGACAACAAAACAATTGTACAATAAGAAATAAAAATGTACAACCATTAATTCCTGAAACCACCAGCTTCTGTTAAAAGCCTTACCTTGATCTAGCGTTCCTCAGTAATAAAACACAGTTTTTCAAGAGAAGACAGAGCGCTAACAATGCAAAAGAATGTGGTAAAAAAGCACTTATTTCTAGCTATGTTATTGTATATCCCAGATCCAAGTTGAAATGCACTTTCAGGGTACATATCAGTCTCCTGTTCTTTTAGGCTTTTCTGCACCATCTTCAAAAACAGGAGCCAGAATCAAGGTCTACAAAGCTTTTCTTCTTTAGAGAGAGATGCAATCTATGCCATTGCTACAAATTAGTGCTCCACTGCTTGTAGCTAGGTTTGCGCTAAGGAAATACATATCTACATATCTACTTGAGTTGCTATGGCAAACGGGTATGCTGTCAAATAACACCCAACTATTTTTGATGATGAACCTTCGCCAGGAAATTGAAAATTGGCTTAAAAATAATCTGATCATATATTGCACATTGAACACAGTGCCACTATTTATACTCTTTGCTGTAAATCCCTTCCTACTTATGAATATAAAGTTCTTATTCATTCTAAGATTCATGGGTATGCAATTCCCTTTTTAACACTAACAATATCACAATAAATGGTGATGTGGTCTGCTGGCTAAGATGGTGGACACTAACTAGTAGATCTCCTCACAGCAACCATTCATAATCTCGTAATACCTGCACCTCCTTTGCAATTTCTCCCTCAAATCCCAAGCATTGAAACACAAAAAGCAGCAACATATATTTTGATAATAATTGCCTTGTCAGCAGATGTCGGAGTGTCTGGTGCACCCCTAGGCTCAGCTGGGCCAGCAGCAACCAAAAATGGCCATGGAGGTATAGTGAGAATGGCAGAGAGCAGCAGCATTTGTATCACCATGGAGCTGCCAAAAATCGGTGGGAGGGCTGTTGCCTGTCAGAAGAAGAGCAGTGATGTCAGGGGCACACCAACCTTGGGAGCTAGAGGCTAGGCCTTAGCAGTGGCAGAAGGGGGCGACTGGACTGCCAGGAGTGGCTTCTTGACCCCCCCTTCCAAGGGACAGCAATGTGAACACTTCATGGACATGCAGATAGTAGAGCACACCCTCGCCAAAACGCCCAGTATCAGCACTGAACGATGGACCACATTGAAGATATCCTGGCTACTTGCTTTCTCCCTCCACCAAATGTTCAGAAATATGAGTTTGAGAGGAAAAATGCTAAATGGGCTATGACACAAGTGAGGAGGCCCCAAAAGGGCTATGATAAGAGTGTGGTAGCGCAAACCGTTCAGGGTGGAGGAGGGACGATGGATCATGAGACTGCTGGGTCTGGGTCACCCTCACCCTTAGCGGAAGTGGGCACAAATAAGAGTGAAGAATCATCGGTACAGGGTGATGATCAAGAACAGGGGCATGGGCAGTAGATTGGTCAGTGATCATAAAACAAAATAAAACAATAAGGCACAGTAAGGAACACAGAGCTCAGTACATGGGCACTCATATAATATCCAGTGATGACTGGCTAGTGGCAGACAGGATCGGAGAGGTAGAAACTGTGAACAGTGAAACTACAGCTTGAAACAGTCCCAGGGATCATGCACGAGACAGCAACAATCCGGCAAGCCATCCAGTCCTTTAAGAAAGAACTGGGGGTCAACATCAGTGAAGTAGGCACGGGCGTCACACTTTTGAGACTAGGCTTGAATAATGCAGTGTACAGAATGACTGAGGGTTGAGTTTTCAAACTGAAACAAACAGTGGCGACCCTTTCAATTACAACTAAAAAATTGGAAGAATGAGATGAGGGCACTGAAGGGCGAGCACACAAGAACAATATATGTGTAAGAAATTAGTTTATGATTTGAGAAAGTTAAGTACCTCCTCAAGTAATAATCTCAGTCTGTGTCAGGGTGAACCACTAAAGTCACTAAATAACCTTAGTTCAACCCACTGGTAGCTGTGGAAGAGAACAGAAAGGCTTAACTTAAAGGCAATGTGCAAAGTATTTTTGCAGTGCTAAAACACTAATAAAGTTGAAAAGCAAAACAATAAAAGTCCAAAACCAATTTATCAAAATAGCGTTATTTTAAATAAAGAAAATTACTTCACAGGGAATTTAATCTAATTAGGGAAACCTGAGTACTATTTTATATTAAATGTAAAAAGTAAAAATAGTCGCAAAAGGATTAGCACCAACCGCCGTCATAAAGCTGCACTTGAGCATTACCTAAGCGCAAGTTAAGAGTGACCAAGATGAAGTGCTGGACGGTTGACCTGGTCAGATGTTTTACCTTTGAACTCTGAAATGAAAGTAAAAAATATTCAGAGAGGCAAGGCAGTACGTTGTGGCCGAAGAGGCCTTCATGATGATTGTCCTGGTGAAGCTGTTGACTTTTGGCAGGAAAGATCAGAGCTAGAAAGTGCCCCGCCAGAAGAATACTTTTTGTGTCTTTGCCCAGTGAAGAGTTTGTCACTCTTTTGGAGCTTAGATTCTCAGTGGGGCAAAGCTGAAGGCTGTAGCAGTAAGGGTCTCCAAGAGGCCGGATACCTTCTCCACAAGCTGCATCTGAATCAAATGTGCTGCTGTTGAAATGCTCTGAGCTAGTGCACCCTCAATCTTTGGCCCAGAGGCAACACACCTTTGTCATTTCAGCTTAGCAGGTTAGTTCTGGTCTTCTGGAGGTCCATGAAGCAAAAAAGCTTCAACGGCCCAGGTGTCAGAGGATGATATGAGGGGTTCATTTTAACACTGACTAAAGGCCCAGGGCCTAGGGAACAGCACTTTGATGTCATGACTTGCTCCAGCAGAGGCCAGCAGCAGGGTCCAGGGCAGGTCCAGACAGATCTGGTCAGCAGGGCAGTTGCAGGAAAAGACCTATTATAGCTTGTTGCAATCCTGTAGCTTAAACAGGTGCTCAGTCTAATGGCACTTGGAGTGCACTTCTTTGTCCTGGGTACAAGAGCGAGATCAGGTCCAGTCTTCTAGGCTCTTCTCAGGTCACAGACAACAGGTCCAATCCGCTTTTTGTCTTCCACAGGTTCAAAAAGTGTTCTGAGAAGGGTAATATGGGTGCCACATTTATACCAGCACTAGCCTGTGAGTCGGAGGTGACTCCTGGCTCCTCTCTGACCAACGAGGTAAAAGATCCCAGAGGTAAACCCAACCACATTTGCAGCATTCCATGTACGCTACTACAAACAATCCTACAGACCAATCTCTACCTAAAACCAAGATGGCAGAACATGTCTTTCACTGTGCAGAGCTCCTCTGCCCTCTCAGAGGTGTGACCAAGAAAATGCACAGTCCCTCCTCTGTGGTCACCCTAAACAAGTTCTGGGGGTATATCTTCTTCCATTTGGATTGATGCCTGCCTGACTGGGGGAACAAAGAAAAGCCCTGCCCAGGTGTCATCTAATGTTTGCCTGAGACAGGGTAGGCCTCTTCGAAATTAATGAGGTTCTTGAGCACAGCCTAGATGGTCATCCTATCAGAGGAACAGACATACCTGCCTCACACCCAAGGCCTTTCTCCAAAAGTACCTTTTTCAAAATATGTATTACAAATTTGGGTTCACCAGTTAATTGGGCTTGAATTAATATTCTAGGAATAACCGAACATAAAATTATTAAAATGTAATATTGTATCCCAATGCTTTCCTATGGAACAGCCCACCATCCTACAGTAAAAATAGCTTTTGTGGCCTTTTAACTACAAGAACATGGGTAATATTAAACTTTGTGAAACCACACTAACTCCAGGGAAATCCTGAGGGAGGGAACTAGAGGCGCGGGGCACTAGGAGCAGGCCAGCCTCCAACATGAAATATTCAACACAAATGGGTCCGCTCCCAGTTCAGTGACTGATGGTACTCTACGATTAAATTGTGAGTGTGGATTGGACATCTCACAAAAAGTGAAGGACTGGCCTCACACACCACCAGGTGTCATGCTTTATCATCGGCCATCCTCCTCCTCTAAAAATTTGGTTTGATAGAGGACGGGCCTTCACCTGGCAACAGGGAGGCGCTTCTAAACTAAGTGACGGCCCGTGTAAAGTGAGTGAAGTAAAAACCATTAAAGTTACCAAATAAATTTTAATAGGATGGGTAGCTGTATGGTACTAAAAAGGTGGATGGTGAAATAGGGGAATTTATTGTCCCCTCACCGTAGTGGAGATGGTCAACATGTTTCTGCCGTTTGGCCCAGGTGGGTCCGTGGCATTCGTCAGGACCAATAAATGGGGCTCCGTTCTTACCAATTTTGTGGTGAGAGGGTACCACTTGGTGGGATGACCTTTGTCACACTCACCAAGAGATAGGGGCTCACATTAAGCCTGCAAAACATAAATATATACACACAAGAGTACCATCAGAGAAAATAAAGTAAAATAACGAAATGCTCAGTCACTTTAAAGAAACATTCAAAACCACATGCACATATATTTACGTGAGTGGCTATATGTGTGTAGGAGAGTAGGATCTGCACTTATGTTGCCCCCACTTTTTTTCTGATGTATACACTGGTTTCTAGCTATAGTCTGGCTGGGTCCCTGCTAATCAGGGCCCCAGTCTCTCTGTTCTCTCTAAACGACTTGGTGTGCATATTAGATGCACTAGTGATTGGATACTGTGGTACCTTATGAGCCCCTAGTATATGGTACCTTAGGTACCTAGGGCATAGGCACTTCAGAGGCCTACCAGGGGCTGAAGCATGTATTATGCCACCCCTGGGAAGCAGACTCAATCTGACACCACAGGCCTGCTACTGCAGCCTGTGTGAGGTAGTGTTAGCACTCCTCACTGAGATATAGGTTTCTATATCTCACCATACACACACATATAAACCTAACAGCCACCCCTATGGCAGGCCCTATCAAACCTGAGGGCAGGGTGCTTGGTTTACAATGTGAGGGGGTGCCTCTGCCTGAGCAGGGCCCATCTGCAGCTACCAGAGTCTATTCTCTATGGCTGTTTGGGGATGCGGTTAAACCATATACTCTTAAGTGCATTAAAATGCTAACTTTGGAATTACTGCATCAAAACATGTCGTGTTTGGTGTCAAACGACTTGGAATCATACCCCCACATCAGTCCATGATGTGGGAGCATGATCCCACCCTTCTAGAGGGGACGACATGTAAAACGACAGAAATCAGAAAGAGCCCTGGCATCACAAAATGGATGCCACCAGCACAGACACTGGGCTGCCCTCCTGCTGCTGACTGAAACTCGCAGTGGAGGAAGCCCAACAAAAGGCATCTTGTCACAGGGAGGTGTCCTCACCTTCCAGACAGGATTCAGTGTACTGGAGCTGGGTGGGTGCAATTTGTGAGTGCTTTGAAGTCCTGAACTGAGGGAGCAGTAGGCTCCTCTGTGCATATGCCAGCTCAAACCGGTTCAGGGGTTACCTGTCCCTGCACCGGAGCAAAACTGGACAAAGGGAAATGGGTGTAACCACCCCCTACCCTGACCCACCCAGAGGAGTGGTCATAGAGCTAGTCCCTCCCCTATCTTCAGTATAAGATAGCAAACTTTGCCATTGCAAAACAGATAAGCCTGGACGATGCTCTACAAAGAAGAATCCTGGCCCTTCGACGTTCCACTACCTTTGGAAGACAGAAGAATCTCCCTTGGAGTCAAGGAGTGACTCCCCTGCTTGGCAGGCACCAAAAACCTTAATCAACGGTCGCAAACTTTCCCGCTCCCGCTGGAGTTCGAAGTCTCTGCAGCCCCAGAAGTGGATTTCCTGACTTCTCGATGGCCATTGTGAGTCTCCAGCAGAGCTGTGGCGAGTGGACCCCACGAGTGACGAGGAACAGCAATACCTGGGGACCATGCACTATTGTCAAGTGCAACCCTTTTACGATGCTCTACGAACTTGTGCATTGGACCATTCATGGCCCAAGCCTTCAGCATGCTTTGCAGTGAAAATCAGAGGCCTACCCCGTCCCGAGTGACAGTGGGCTCCTGTGAAGCATTTCCTGAAGAGGCATCTTGGCGATCCCTTGCCCGTTGCTTGTGGGTCCCCTGAAGACTTTCTTATCAACTCAAAGGGCTCCCCTGGTTGCTCCAGGCCTGCCCTCACTTACCCTTGCTGGGTGAGTTCCTCAGACCTTACTGGTCTGCACCATCGACTTTCTTCACTCTACACAAGACTTGCAGTTGCCAAGGCTTGTTGACTCCAATCTGGTTGCCGACACCGCAGTCAGCTGTAGACGTCATGGGACACTCCGAATCCAGCTGCTGGACATCGTCGATCTCTCCTGGACCTCGTGAGCGAAGAGTCAAAACACCATCAATGACCTGAAATCACCCGACATCTGTGGTCATCCAACTTCCTGGCCACTGGCAAGTGACTTTAAACACTGTCCCTTCAATTTTCAGGTCATCTGCATCTTGAATCGACCCTTGGATTCCACTGGACACTTCTTCAGTCGACGCAAGCAGCAAGTCTACTTTGGTCTCCATAGAAAACAGTGACGCGACCCGACACCAAAAGACACTTATGCACCCGGCTTCCCTGGGTGAGGTAACTCGTGCACTCCGGAGCCCTAGTGTGTGTTGGCCCTCAAATTACTTACCTTGTAATGTGGCTTGCTTGTAGACTTCCTCAAAGTACCCTAAAACTTTAAAAATCAAACCGCGACTTGCTCCATTATAATAAATAGGGAACCTGCGGCTGTGTTCACACACTGCACACGTCTCCCGTGGGCCTACTACTTACCTGCTTTCACTGCAGTGGTGAAGCCCCAGCGATTCGACAGGCCCTAGGCCTTGTCATTTTGCATGTCGACCTTCTTATGCCATTTTTTTTAGTATATGGTCTGGTACACCCCTAGGGCTCCAGCCATATTTGTGCTTAACTTATTGAGAAACGTTGAATTTTGAATGTGTATCTGGCTTCTAATCTCATAAAGAGATTAGTAGTGTGTGTCTAGAAATAAATACATATATATTTGATATATATACCTGTGTGGTGTCCTTTCATTTGGTAGTTCAAGAGATTATAAGGTAAAACAAGCTGCTTTACATTCCTCTGAGACTTAGCCTGAAGGCTGTTCTCCACAGCTACCACTAGGACAGCTTTCTTTAAAAGGTTGTCTTAAACCTATCTACCATAAGAGTCGAATTGGACTGGTGCAAGGTGGCCACTATAACTAGTGACCAGCATATGCCAGGCCAACTTCTCACATTGGTGGGCAGCGTGTGAGATTCCAGCTTGCCATTGTTTTACCAGAAAATCTGAAATTACTAACTGAAAACCACTAAAGGTACTCAAGGTACATATAAAGTCAAGCTTAGTATCAATAAGTTCTACTGAACTTAGAGCTGTTTGTGAAGGGATAGCACACCCTTGCTACAGCTCAAGCTAGGTTCAGTAGGCCACAAACTAGTGTAGGTAGTACAACACTGCAGTGGGTCCACCCAGCCTCAGTACAAGGACATGACCTACTTTGACTTGAAGGCCATGTGTGTTGCAAGACACCTGAAGCTAGGACGGAGTACCTCGGCTGTACACCTGATAGATCTGTTGATAGCAGATGACCTTAGGTCAGCTCTAGGAGCTGACAGGTCTGAAACGGGGGTGAGTCAATTACAGTGTCTGGGTCTGATGATGAAAATCAGGATGAGCAGGACTCTGTGGTTGAATGGCCAGATCCACAAGGATCTGAACAGGACAGAGGAATTCTCCCAAGGAGAGTTGGCAGAGTGGAAGAGAGGCCTAGGTCCCTATCAAGGGAATCTAACCACTCATATCACTCTGACAAGGATTCTGTCCATCAGAGGAACTCATACTTACATAGAGAGACCTCCTCTGAAAGAAGGTACAAGATGCTCCAGTATGAGGAAGCTAGGCTTACCCTCAGAACCAAGCAATTAGAGAAGCCTTTGAGCTCCAGAGGGCTTCTAGAAAAGAGGGGTTAGATACCTCTGGTGGCAGTAACAGTGTCCCTAGAGGCAGAGATTACATTCCAGACCATAGGAACCTGTCCAAGGTTGTTCCTCCCTACCAGAGTGGGGATGATATCCACAAATGGATAACTGCTATGGAGAGGGCCTGTAAAGTTCAACATGTCCCCCAGAAACAGTGGGCAGCAATCTTGTGGCTCTCCTTTTCTGAGAAAGGTAGAGACAAGCTCCTCACTGTTAGAGAAGAGGATGCTAATGACTATGAAGCCCTGAAGAGTGTATTAATAGATGGGTTTGGCTTAACCACTGAACAGTACAGGTTGAAGTTCAGAGATACCCAGAAAGCACAGACTCAGGATTGGACTGACTTTGTTGATTGTGCAACCAATGCTCTAGAAGGTTGGCTGGTTGGTAGTAGAGTTACTGATTTTAAGGGATTGTATAATCTCATCATGACAGAACAGATCCTTAATAATTGCCAAAAACAGTTGTTGCATCAATACCTGGTGGACTCTGATCTGACCTCTCCCCAAGAATTGGGAAAGAAGGCAGACAAATGGGTCAGAACCAGGGTTAGGCAGAAAACCCAGAACCAAGGGGGTGACACTAAAAAGCAGGATCCTAAAGGCTCAGATAAAGGTGGGGATAAGGCAAAAGACCAGAAGTCTTCACAAGGGCCCCAAAAATCTGCATCTGGTGGGGATTCACAGTCTACAAAGGGAAAAGGCCAAAAGATGCCATGGTGCAAGTTCTGTAAACAGAAAGGGCACTGGGCGTCTGATTGTACTAAGTCTAAAGACCAAACCACCACCACTCCAGCCTCTAAGGCAAGTGTTCCCCCTAGTGCAGTCATTAGTGGAGGTGGTAATCAGAATAAGGGTGTAGTAGGGTTGACCCTGGGTTCTGATGTGGATTCTGGCCTAGTCAGAGTACCAACACAGGCATTGCTAGTTTGTGAGGGAGACCTTGATATGTCCTTCCTAGTGAGCCCCAGTAATCTGGGCAAGTACAAACAGCAGCCTATCATAAATGGCAAACAGGCTTTGGCATTCAGGGACACGGTGCTAGTGTCACCATGGTGGCAAAGGATCTAGTGAAACCTGCACAGATCATCCTGGGTGAAATGTACCAGGTTACCAATGCAAGCAATGTCAGGACCAACCATAGTCTGGCAGTTGTGAATTTTTCCTGGGGAGGGGTAACAGGCCTCAAAAAGGTAGTAGTCAGTGCAGACCTCCCTGTCGAATGTTTGTTGGGCAATGATCTGGAGACTTCAGCCTGGTCTGAAGTGGAATTATGGACTCATGCTGAGATGTTGGGCATCCCTGCAGAGGTATTTGCTGTGACCAGGTCACAGGCCAAAATGCATAAGACTGAACCAGCTCTGGATCCTGAAACTATGGACCAGATGCTACCCAAGAGGAGGAGCAGTGGGGTTAAGGCAGTGCCTTCCCCTCTGTCTCAGATCTCAGATTCCCCTCCTGAGGGAGGAGAAGCAGAGCCTGAAGAAGGAACTGCCCCAGAGGAACTTGAGCCTGGTCAGGTTGAGTTCTTCGGGGCAGGGGGACCTTCCAGGGAAGATCTGAGAAAGGAGCAACAGTGCTGCCCCTCTCTTGAACCCCTCAGACAGCAAGCTGCTGCTGAGGCTGCCGGGAGTGCTAGTGGGTCCCATAAAGTTTATTGGGATGAGGGACTCCTATATTCTGAGGTTAGAGATCCTACCCCTGGAGCCACCAGGAGGTTGGTAATACCTCAGAGGTTTAGGGGGTTCCTCTTGACCCTAGCACATGACATCCCATTGGCAGGACACTTGGGCCAAAACAAGACCTGGGACAGGCTTGTCCCCCATTTTCATTGGCAACACATGTCAGAGGACACCAAGGAGTTTTGTCGCTTCTGTGTCACTTGCCAAGCCAGTGGCAAGTCAGGTGGCATAACAAAGGCCCCCCTGATACCACTACCTGTGGTGGGGGTTCCATTTGAAAGGGTAGGGATTGACATTGTTGGTCCCCTTGACCCTCCAACTGCATCTGGGCACAGATTTATACTGGTGGTAGTGGATCATGCCACCAGGTATCCAGAAGCTATACCCCTAAGGACTACCACAGCCCCTGTGGTAGCAAGAGCCCTCATTGGAGTTTTCTCCAGAGTGGGTTTCCCTAAGGAGGTCATATCTGACAGAGATACAAAACTTTATGTCAGGATATTTAAAAGCAATGGGGAAGGAGTGTGGTGTCAATTATAAATTCACTACTCCCTATCACCCACAATGCAATGGGTTAGTTGAGAGATTCAATAAAACCCTAAAGGGAATGATTAAAGGCCTCCCAGAAAAGCTTAGGCGAAAATGGGACCTTTTACTTCCCTGCCTTCTGTTTGCATACAGGGAGGTTCCACAGAACGGGGTTGGCTACAGCCCTTTTGAACTTCTGTTTGGGCACCCTGTCAGAGGACCCTTATGTCTGGTGAAGGAGGGATGGGAGTTACCTCTCAAACCTCCCAAACAGGATGTGATGGACTATGTACTTGGTCTCCGCTCCCGGATGGCAGAGTACACGAAGAAGGCAACTAAAAACCTTGAGGCTAGCCATGAATTACAAAAAGCTTGGCATGACCAAAAGGCTGTCCTGATTGTGTATCAGCCAGGCCAGAAAGTGTGGGTGTTGGAGCCTGTGGTCCCAGCAGCTCTCCAGGACAAATGGAGTGGCCCCCATACAATTGTTGAGAAAAAGGGAGAAGTCACCTACTTGGTGGATCTTGGAACTCCCAGGAGCCCCCTTGGGGTGCTCCATGTCAACAGACTTAAGCCATATGTGGACAGGGCTGTCTTGGGCTTGCTCATGGCAACTGATGAGGACCAGGAGGAGGAGAGTGACCCTCTCCCTGACCTGCTCTCACAGAACCCTGATGATGGGTCAGTTGATGGTGTTGCTTTGGCAAGCAACCTCACTGATCATCAGCAAACTGAATGCAGACACTTTCTGCAACAGTTTAGACATATGTTTAGCCTGACCCAAGTCAGACTTCCTGGTGCACCCTTGGATTCCACCAGACACTTCTTCAGTCGACGCAAGCAGTAAGTCTTCTTTGGTCTCCATAGAAAACAGCGACGCGACCCGACACCAAAAGACACCTATGCACCCGGCTTTCCTGGGTGAGGTAACTCATGCACTCCGGTGCCCTAGTGTGTGTTGGCCCTCAAATTACTTACCTTGTAAGTGGCTTGCTTGTAGACTTCCTCGAAGTACCCTAAAACTTTAAAAATCAAACCGCGACTTGCTCCATTATAATCAATAGGGAACCCCCGGCTGTGTTCACACACTGCACGCATCTCCCGTGGGCCTACTACTTACCTGCTTTCACTGCAGTGGTGAAGCCCCAGCGATTCTACAGGCCCTAGGCCTTGTCATTTTGCATGTCGACCTTCTTATACCATTTTTTTTGTATATGGTCTGGTACACCCCTAGGGCTCCAGCCATATTTGTGCTTAACTTATTGAGAAACGTTGAATTTTGAATGTGTATCTGGCTTCTAATCTCATAAAGAGATTAGTAGAGTGTGTCTAGAAATAAATACATATATATTTGATATATATACTTGTGTGGTGTCCTTTCATTTGGTAATTCAAGAGATTATAAGGTAAAACAAGCTGCTTTACATTCATCTGAGACTTAGCCTGAAGGCTGCTCTCCACAGCTACCACTAGGATAGCTTTCTTTAAAAATGTTGTCTTAAACCTTTCTACCATAAGAGTCGAATTGGACTGGTGCAAGGTGGCCACTATAACTAGTGACCAGCATATGCCAGGCCAACTTCTCACAATGTGTGTAACTCGTGTCACTGAGCTGAGCACACACTGAAATTGAGAAACAGTTTCAGTGAGAGTGTTTCTCACATGTCTTACCCTAGGCACAAACCCTACATGCCCCATGGAAGGAGAATGGAGGGGAGACCCCTGTTGTCAGACTCTGGAGGGGTAAGGAAAAAATCAACACAAAAATGACATGAAGTCAAAAGAAAACATTATTTCAACATAGAGCTTTTGGACGCTCCCAAATAGGCTCAGCCGCACTTAGTTCATAAACACATGCATTCATTCCCTTACTGCCTCAAGGTCCGTCTCCCGTGATATCACCTAGGTGTATCCATCTGTCCTTCCCGATGGTGACTGAGCCAGAGGGAAACGTGATTTAAATAGTGCTCTTAATCGGGCAAGGGAAGCTAATTAGCCCCGTGATCTACTAAAGTGCCTACAAGGCTATGGGTTCCGGTGTCCCCTTATGCGCCATTGGGGAATTGCAGAATAACTGCCTGACCTGCTCGTGGTGTCGCTGGAAATATCACACAGCCTGCCCCCAAGATCCGGTGTCTGAGCGGGGCGTTATTTGAAAGGGACAGGCACAGGCCTGGCTATGGGTGCAGCCTATCTGGTAGCCAATCCGAGGCTTAGTCGCAGCTGGGCGCGACTGGCATGCCTGACTCACATGTGTGAAGAAAGCATCAGCAAATGACGTAGCAAAAGGGTCGTCAAATGGACGGGACCTAGAGTCTGAACGGACTTCTGATCTGAAGGAATTCTGTTTAGTACGGCATCACAAGGGAATGCAGCAAGTGCGCGCTCACCTGTCTAAATACAAGTGGGCGGATGCCTGACAAGTGAATAAAAAATTAAATAAAAACCCATGTTATCCATGAGAAATGCATATAGCAAGCATACGTGTATGTTCCTGATGGTCGATAATTTGAATAGAAGTGACCTCAAGGACAATATGTAGGGTAACACGCCTGTTCACCACAATAAAAATTATGTTTCATTTTTAATCATTCAGGGAGCTTCCGTAATGAAAAACACACTTATAGTGTGGATGTATAAACAAATAGAAAGTGTGCTGGGATGTGAGGCTTAAATTGGTAGTAATAGTTGTACCCCAACACATCCATTCTAATTGAAGTGAATGCTAGGTCAGACATGATGTGTGTTCCACCAGTGTAGACCATGGTTTTACCCGGAGTTTGTATGTTATGAATCTCTATACGCACCTGCGCTGTTTTCAGGCATAGATCCCTTCAAGTCCCATGATTAACTTAAATAATGGTTTAGGACTGTTAAGTGGCAGGCAGCATGTTATGCATAGGATTTAGGAGATTATGAAAACGACCAAGTCAAGTCAAAAAACACGTTATTCGATTAAATAAAAATCATAAAAGTATACTATACAGTTATACAGTTAAAAAGTTTTAAAATTTCCAGAACATTTTATGCAGATAAAAAAAATTTGAATATTAAAATACATTATCAATAAATCCACACAAACTAGAATTTGATAACAAAATATAACAAGGTGCATAATCCCAGTATTTCATGTATTATAGGCTGGTTAAATAAAATTATCTCATACAGTAAAACGACCAGCAAAGGCAGACCAAAAATACATTTTAAAGTCGGGGAAATCAATCCCTCCCTGTTTATATGGAAGTTTTAACAAATTAAAAGCTCTCCGAGCTTTTTTGTAACCCCAAATAAAACTGCTTAAGACACCCTCTAATCTCCTTAAAAAAGTATTAGGAACCCGCAAAGGGATGGATCTAAATAGATACAGGAATTTTGGTAGTACCTTCATTTTAATAATGTTAGAGCGACCAATAATGCCAATGGGTAGTTTATGCCAGCTCTACACTGATGCAGCTATATCTTTAATTAAGGATTCGCAATTCAGGAAAAATATCATATCTATCCGTGGAGAGATTTTAACTCCCAAATAAGTAGCCACGGAGCAGGTCCCATGAATTGATTCGCTAGATTGAAAATTAAGATTTATTTGTGTGTTTCTAATATTTAATTTGTAACCTGATAAACTTAGCCACTTCGTCTTCAATTAGCCTAATCGCTCTAGCTGGCTCTGTTGTGAAGACCACAATATCATCTGCATAGCCGATAACTTGTAAAGAAGTAGCACTGGACATCAATGGCATAATTTTAGAATTAGATTGTAAAGCATAAATAAATGGTTCAATACATAAAGCGAATAACAGGAGTGAAAAGGGACATCCCTGCCATGTACCTTGAAGAATTGGAAAAACTGGTGATTGTAAACCAAAATATAGTAGTTTAGCTTGGTGTTTATTGTAAAGAGCCTGAATCCATTGTTTGTATATCCCCTTAACCCCAACCATTGTGAGTATACAACATAAAAAATCCTAACCCACCCTATCAAACGCTTTTTCACCATCTAATAATATCATACCAAGAGTAGTTGACGTTTTCCCTGCCATATCAAAGGCACAAATTGCTGTATTAACATGTTCAGTAGTATATCTATCTTGAATAAATCCATGTTGATGGGGAGATACTACCCCTGACATAGCAGGAGCAAGACGATTAGCAAGTATTTTTGAGAACATTTTAGCATCCTCATTGATAAGTGAGATTGGTCTATATGAGCCACACTCATCAGGGTTTTTTTTTTTAAGAAGAAAACTATCTGTTCCATGATTCAGGTAACTTACCATAAATCCCAATATACTGTACAACCAGTCTAAATGGTTCCATCAGAAGATCTTTAAAAACCATATAGAATTCAAGGGGTAAAGAATCTTCCCCAGTAGCCTTCCCATATGGCAGGGTCGATATTGCCAGATCGATCTCTTCCCTTGTAATTTCCATTTCCATTAATACTACAGTCTCCTCACTCAGAGTAGATATATATCTGTCCTGAACATACCGCTGTATGTCTTCCTCTTTCGGTACTATAGTTGAGGTATATAACTCCTGATAGCATACGGAAAATTGTTTTAATATCTCCTGCGGTTGTGTATATAAAATACCATTTACCCCTTTTATTCCTTTAATATAAGTTTTGGCCCGATCATCTGCAACCTTGTGAGCTAAAATCGTACCTATTTGCTCACCAAATTTGTATTGTGAAAAGCGATACTTATCATATCTTGCCGCTATTCTTTCCCTGAATATCTTTTTTGTAGCTACTCAAAGATCTATTAAAGAAAGAAACAATTGCTCCTGATCAACAGTACCCCGCAGAACTGATTCTACATGTTGTTCTTCAGCCCTTCGCATAGCTTGAATAGCCTCCTTGGTTGTGATTTCCCTTGCTTTATTCTGTTGCCATATATATTGTTGAGTAATGCCTCTAATAAATGCCTTCAAAGTATCCCAAACGATCAGTGGAGAGACTGACCCAATATTTTCTTTGAAAAACAATTCTGATTGTTTCCTAATAGTAGCTATAGAGACGCTATCAGATAGCAAGTATCTTGGAAAAGAAAAGGGTCTAGTTATTCTATTTGTCATTATCGTCTGGAATGTTAACATTATGGGATTATGATCAGAGGTAACACGTGGGCATACTTCCAAATCCGACGTCAACATTATCTTATGCGAGACCCATGCCATATCAATTCTCAAATATAATTGATGTGGGGCAGAATAATACGTATATCCTGGTATAGCTGGATACAAATCCCTCCATGCATACCGAATTAGCTGTAAACGCCCTAATTCTACGATTGCAGCCCTTGTCTTGCGCATTCTGTGAAAAGCCCCATGTCTAGTTGTATCAATGCCATAATCCATAATACAATTAAAATCACCCATTACCACTCTTTCACCCTCCCAATTCAGCATTTCCATATTCAATTAGTCAATAACTGAAGGATCATCCACATTAGAGCCATATAAAACAGAAAAAACATATTTCTGCCCCCTTATTTCCAACTGTGCTATTGCCCATCTACCCGTTTATGTTTTAATATTGCGACCCCCCCTTATTGAACAATCCTGTGAAGTACATACAATAGTTTCATATCCCAGATGCTGAAGAAGATGCCGATCCTTAAACGGGAGATGCGTTTCTGTTAGCAAGACTAACTGAGGATTATACATTTTTATCTCTTTACGGACAAGCTGTCGCTTACGTTTATGGTTAAGACCAGCCACGTTCCAAGCTAAACATTTAACTTGATCCATTACCCAAGTTATTCATTACCAGTGCGTTACTACCCAACGCTTCAAAAGTACTTATATCCATTCTAATTCTCTCTATATCATCTTCATACAGAGAATTACATCAACATTTTTCATGTGCCCTCATGTTTTTTTTTTGCCCTGCCAGACTCCTACCACCCCCACCCAAACCCATAGCACCACCCACCCTCACCCCGTATCGTGAAGGAGGATACCTCCCCTTTATGGAGCTGCTGCTGATAGGCAGCTACCTGGATGCAGTGCTCCCAACGTGGCTCCCGAGCCAAACCAACATCCATTAAGTGAAGAAGAGAGCAGAAGAAAAAAAAGTAAATAAGCTGAAGATAGGCAGAAGAAGTCAAAAGAAGCATATTTGTAGAAAAAGACAGACATTATGCTCCTCATGCATTTCCCCACCTCAGTTTGCCATCTACCAATAGCTTCTTTTGCATCTTTGATAGTCACAAAAAAATGTGTTTGACCCTAGCACAAGACCTTCAAATGTGCAGGTTCCTGTAAGAACACTTGTGCACCAACGGCCTTTATTTGCTTGTAATTGCCGGCGTCTGTCCATGGATGTTTTACAAAGATCTGACCGTACAAAAAAATTATAGAGTCAGCCGTTACTGGGGAACTTGGGCGAGCTTTCAAATATACAGCCTGCCAGAGTAAGTAATTACCAAAGAAAATCAGGAACGGCCGCAGGTAGCGAGACCCCTGCTTTTGTTGCCCCAACGAAAGCTTGTGGGCCCTTTGTACCTGACAATCCCAGTCCCAGTCCCCTAGGTCCAGGAAAGCTTTCTGTAGAAGCTGTACTATGAAAGTTCCAGGACCTGCCCCCTCCTTCCCCTCTGGGACACCAAACAGTCTTAGATTAAGCCGATGCTGGCGTTTCTCCAAATCCTTGACTTTTAGCTGCAGCATTGTAATATGTGTATCATGAGTCTGAAGGGAATCCACTGTTTGTACAGCAGCTTCCTCAGTATCTGCTACCCGCTGCTGTAGTTCCATGACATAATTCGTGAGTGTCCCGACCTTTAATATCACCTCCTGCAATGCCTGTTTGATACCATGACAATCAGCGCGAGCTTGAGCATAATGTTCCTGAGTTTCTTGTCTCTGAACCAGTAAGACCTGAAGAATCGAAGCAAGTGTTGGCTCCGCATCAACACAAAGTGACTCTGTTGACTTCTCTGTATCTCCTTGTTGTTGTACTTGTGACATGTTGTATGCCAGTGGAGAATTCACTAAATTCAAATTGAGTGGCTGGTCGAGGGAGAGAGAGAGAACAAGTCCAAGTGCCTGATTATCTGAAGCTATTTCCAACACTTCTATGTTGCTAGGGCCAGGGCCAGCCTCTGTTGGGCTAGTACCCGACAGTCTAGAAATACTTGCTTGGACCCACTGACGTAAGGGGGTATCAACTGAAACATCCTTATTACGTGGAGAGGTGGTGCGTTGCTGGTCCAATCTAGTTGGAGTTTTCTTGTTACCCCTAGTAGTTTTATATCTAGCATTTTTCTTCTTAACAGATGAGTTAGATGTGTTCGATGCCTGCTCCTTCTTCTTTCCCAGACTTTTCTCCGAAATTGATAAAGCCTTTCGTGTCTCGAGTTGGCCCCCACCACTAACTGCTTTGCTATCCTCCAACATCCATGATGAAGATTGTAGATCACCCCTTTGCTCCATATCAGAACATACATTAGAGGGAGCCAGAGTATGCATTACACCAGAGATTATACCGGCAGGACATTCATTTAATCCGTTCTGCTCGGACCCCAGCATATCATTAGTCCCTGAGCCGTGGCTGCTGCCTGAGCTACCTGTACTGTCAATAATAGCAGTTTCGTTTTGTTGGTTACTCTCACCAAGCACGCTACCTGTTACAGAGTAGACCTGATGAGCTCAGTATTTAATGTTCCTGCTAATGCATGTGGAACCGCCATTGCCTCTAGCTGTTCAAGAGTGCTTGTATTGTTACCTTGCTGGAGAAGAACAGGCTCACCACAACATTGTTTCCCGAGAATTGCCTCCAAAAGAATGTCTGCTATACTGTTGCCATTAGTAAGCCCAGAGGTAGTGCTCGCTGCAAGCAGATCCGACGCCTTCTCAGATTTCAAGAGACGCAGCAGTGGCTTACTGACCCTTGGAGCAGCGTCCCCTCGCTGCCTCGGCACCTCTTCTGCTTCTTTAACCCCTTCATCAGGTGCTGTGCCGGTCGTATTCACTGGCGTCTTGCCTGCTCGTGTCGCCCTGGCCGTTACTTTCGGTGGAGCCATATCCGTGCGGAGCGCCTGCTTCAAACCAGCAGGTATCCCAAAAACTAGCCTCTGCAAATGGATTGCAGATCGACTCACAGTTACAAGGCGAGCAATCCAAAGCTCGTAGAGCAACCATTGAATCCTGCGAGGTACTATTGCCTGCATTCGTCTCACCAATTACTGTACGAATTTCAGCTTCTTTTCCTTTTTCACGTTTTCTATATGTTTTCTGCTATCTTTTCTGCTATCTCTTTTCCGTTGTTAGCTTTACTGTCAGTATCTCATTGTAGCCCAGTGAAGCCCAGCAGTTTGCGAAAGACCCGGGAGCCGCCTCGTGTGCCTGCACTCCCTGGTGGCGTCAATCCACCATCATGCTCCTCCTCCCTGGCCTGCCCTCTATCAAATCGAGTTTTCAGAGGGCGAGGACGGCCGATGATGAAGCATGACACGTGCTCGTGTGTCAGACCAGTCCTTCACTTTTTGTGAGATGTTCACACTCACAATTTATTATTAAACTTCTACATGTTCTACATGTAAATACTATGCACCCTGCCTCATGGGCAATAAGGCCTACTTAGGGATGACTTATCATTATTTAAAAGAAATGTTTTGACCTGTCAAAAGGGGTTATTTTCACAAGTTGAATTTGCAGTTCAGAAACTGAGCAGCCAGTCTACAAATGGTAGGTCTGCATTCATGTTTGCAATGTCACTGCGGTGGGTGGCACAATGGGTGCTGCAGCCAACAAGTGACATTTAACTTACTAGACATGGGTGCACTCGGTACCATATACAAAAGACTTATATACCAATTATGGATATGCCAATTTAGTCATGTTGAAAGAGGGAGCGCAGGCACTTTACCAGTGGTTAGACTGGGTAAAGTAAACAGAGTTTATGTGTTGCTTTCTAATATAGTGTGATTTAAAGTGTAGTTACTTATTGGTACAATTATTTGGATTTCATGAGCATCCCATTTGTTGTTTGAGTAATGGTTTGCATGGCTGCTGTGTGAGTTACGAATTGCTGCCATACATTCCAAATATCCGTGTTTTCTCGTTTTAATTCATAACGGTAACTACAGTTTAACTGTGGTTTTTCAGTGAATTTTGGAGATTTGTGGTTTCTTACACCATGGTTTAGGTGTTATATCCATTACCTCGATCTAACCTATATCTTTAAATTAATTTTTTTATCATACACAACATTCAAAAGATTTTAAAGTTACCGTGGTCATCCAGCTACCTTATGCCATGCCCTCTTCTTTTTAAGTTTCTTTTATTTGGTTTCTTGATCTGTATTTTATGGTTTGCAAACCCAAGGTAAGCTTCGTGGTCATGGACCACAAACATGCGGAAAGCTTAATGGATATATGTTGTGCCTTCGGTTGTGTTTGCAAACCTGGATTCTGATTTGCAGATCTTGGTAAAAGACAAGCATAGTCGTAGGAAGCTTGCTGAGGATTGCCTTGTTCGCAATGTTTTCATAGGTCTGTGGCACCCACACTGGCTTCAAGGATTACAAGTGCCGTTATGGCGGCTGTGAACCCAGCCCTAGGATCCATGAAGAAAAAATCATTCTGTAACTTACTTTATTCAAAGTGGAATTCCCTTTGGGACTCCCTACAGGGTTGTGGGTTCCAGATGTACTCACTCTGTCCCCCTTATGTCCTCTTTCATTTTTTTATTTTTTTATTTCGCATGCAAGGACTGAGAACTGACAACCTGTAATGGCAGCTAAAACAATTACAGGAAGGAAATCAGAGAGCTTAGGTCTGTGTATCCAAATTTGAATATGCAGACCATAAATTGGCGAAAAAGCTCTCTTCCCCAATCGGATTGAATGTTTTTCAAATTTTGGTTCTGCTGGTGTCCGCGAAAGTGGTTTCACTGAACTCTCTAAATTAACGGTTCAGATGCCACTATTATTCAACCCCCTTTAACACCAACATTTAATGCTAATTTCTCAAAACCTACTCAACGGATTTACACCGAATCAAACAAAGGCACTTCCTTGAGTGGAATACTACATCCATGTCAGTTTTGGTGTAATTTCGTTCAGCCTTTTCTTCTGTATTGGTGAACAAAGAGCGCTATGGAAATTTAAATGGGAAAAAAACCTTTTTTCACACCTCTTCCATGTTGTTTTGAAAAGTGTCATGCAGATTTGTCAAACAACACCAACCTTATTATGAAAATAATACACCCATTGTAGTGGAAACTCTGACCTAATCATACCTACACACTGACTGCAGCAGTTGGTAATATAAATGAATATGTCTTACATCATTCATTCTTCAACTGAAATAGACATTTTCTCCATGTACTGCAATAAAAGAAACATTTAATAAACACTGCATTTGTTATGCATTTTGGAGGGTGGCATAGGTTCTATGATCACACAAAGATTTTATTGACCAAATGAGTTAAACACTGAACTAACACCACCAGAATCCACAAATGTGGACACTAAAAACAGAATATCTTACAACTAGACATCTTTTGAAAGGTAGAGGTGTCCTACTGGCAAATCCCTAGCTGGCTGTTCATTTTAAGTTTAATCTTTTTTACTGTTTTATTCTTCACATTTATGTATAATCCACATATTTTTAATTATGTTTCTCTGCTGTTATTCAAATAGAAATCACTGAAAACAGCAACAGTAGACTGATGCCAGGAATAGTTGCATAAATGTGAGCAGTTTTACTTTCCTTAGTGGCCTTAAAGACCTGCAAACCTGCCAATAATCACCCCCCCCCCCCATATGTCCCCTCTAGAAACAAGTAGTCAGTTTAAAGAGTCATCAGACTTCAACCGGCAGTATCTTGGTTTCCATTTAAGAATAGAGTGCATTTAGATAAGGGAAAATCCTTGGCAAGTAAATCATCTTGCCTCTGACTCACGTTCAAGCAATGTCAGGGGTCACAGCTGTGACCGCTAGCTTGCTCCTTTTCCGAGGAAGAGGGCTCAAGCAAAAAGAAGTCTCCGTGTCTCTGGTCGTCCGTGCGCATGTGAGGAGAGAAGGGAAATCAGCATAGTCGACAGGGCAGAGTGATCTAGTTGAATAGTTACAGAAGTACTGACTGACAACCACCTTGAACGAAATGGAGTCTTAGGTACTCAGAGTATCAGGACAAAAGGCACTCACCCACCTGTGTGGTGCCATGCTTCATCTTAGGGGCCCTCCCAGCACTGATAGAACAGATCAAGTTGCGAGCTACAACCCTCTGAGTTGTTGGGGAGTTCAAGAGTTTTTTTCTATTTGTGAGGGAGTTGGGATGCTGCCACTATATTTAAATCTATATCCAGACTACACTTTCTGAGGTTTATTGTATCTTCCGAGTAACAGGTTGTTAGAAATGGGATTTCTGGTTGGCTAGGGCACACACCTAAGCCAAGCAGAAACCACCACTCTAGTCAGGACAAGGGTGTTACATACTGAAGATAACCCCTGCTCACCCCTTTGGCAGCTTGGCAGAGCAGTCAGGCTTATCCCAGAGGCAATGTGTAAAGCGTTTGCGCAACACAAACACACAGCAGCGACACACTAGGCACACCACAAAATAAACTCTACACAAGGTTTTGTAAAAATAGCCTTTGTATTATCCATAAAACACATTAGAACATAATCACATATATACACTGTGCCACCTGGCACCTGGCATGACTTTACAGGGATTATATACACAACAGGGTCAATCGGGCCACTGTCACAGCATCACAACTCACTGTTAGTAAAGACAACCAGTAGCTACTGGTAACATTGCACTTAGCACATTACTATGCAAAACATAATCAGCAACAGTGCACCATAGTGAACACTAGTCACAGTACACATCTTATGAGCACCTCTCAGGCATAAATGTTATTGCTCATAGGGTGCACACATTACCACAACAACATAAAAATATTATGCATAGACACCATCACTGCACACCTAGGTGCCCCTTCCTGACAATTGCAAGATATGAGCCCCAACAGCACATCATAATGTCAGGGCACGCATATGTGGCCATTAGAGTGAGACTCAGCCATGAAATCCCCTCAGCAGTGCACCTCAGGACATAATGCAGCCCATTGCCCATGGTACAGCTATTTTCTACACACTCAGCGTGTATCACTGAGGCCTCCGATAGAGGTCTCGCCCTGACCTCACTCTGAAGTCTGGTGTAGCTCCTCCTCGGCGCCAACTTTCTAATCTGGGGCCCCTACTTGGCTTGCCCTGGAATGCTGAGGAAAGAGAAATGCCCTCAACAACCGTTAAGGGTGCAGCTGCTCGCGACCATGCGGCGCAGCTGCACAATGTTAGAATTGCAGGGCCTGTCACCACCCTGGCCCGGGTTTTATCCCAAAGAGGCTCAGCCCCACTCACCACTCCTAGGGGGCTAAGTATGATAGGTTGCAGCCGTCTGCTACAACCAGCGGTGAGTGGTCCTGGGTTCCAAGTGGGAGGCGGTCAAAGGCGGTGCTCCAATCCCACCCTGTGGATCATAGAGAGCACATGCACTTCAGCACTGAACAGCAGTGATAAAGTGCCCTGAGTTCTAAAACCACCAACAACAGGCCAGAAAAAACACCGGAAGAAGGAAACAATTTCTGGGATGACCCTGCAAAAAGGTCCAAGTACATCAGAGGTAAAAAAATAAGTGATGATTAATTAAAACCACCAGCAGATGTCAACATATTTTGGCCATTCTGTCACACTCTAAGAGTTGTGGGTGGCATTCTTCAGGACAGATCTGCCCTCGCTGCTTGAAAAGAAAATCAAAATGATTTGCAAACTGTATCAAGGGAAATCTAATATGTCAGGTGTTGTCCTTCCAAGATGATATCTATTATTATTAAAAATAAAAGTCTAACAATTGTTAGAGAATATATTCTTAATAGTAACATCACAGAAGTGTTAAAGTACATATATAGTCATAAGCACACTCATGACAACTCGTGTGGTTTAGTATTGGGAACATGACAATTCATTCCTATGGTGATTTTCACTCTATCACAAATGCTTACCAATCTTTAAAGCAAATTTGTCCTCTCTCGGTGATGGAGAAAGGGGATTAGGTCTCTATTTAAATACAAATTATTCAATGCAATGTTACTTATGTAAACATCATAATGACAAATTAAGAATCAGTCTTTCTATAACATACTATCTTCATTACGGTCTCTAAAATGTGCTCAAAATGTTCTTTTAATATTGAGCTCAGTTCAGCGATCCAGACTTGGATAATGGTGCCCTTAGTAGCATGTGATAGTTTCCGTGGATGCAAAAATGTTTGTCCTCCTGTTAGTACCCTATGTAAAAGATATGTTCTCATGTGAGTGTTATTTGTGACTGACCTAATAGATGAAAGCTGATGAGTTATGTATGACAGTTGAGAAGGACTAGCTATAACAGATGAGAAAGAGTACTAGTGACAGAAAGAGAAGGTGAGGTAGTAATATAGAGATAATGGATGTGAGAGGCAATGGAGAAACAGAAGGTGGACATACTTGAAAGAAACAAGTCAGAGATACAGCCAAAGAGGGGGAGGCAAAAGTGTGAAATAGGAGATAAAGAGGCATACTGCTGTAAGAGAAAACTGAGAGAAAGAGGGGAGAGAGAGGTAAAAATCAGGTGAGAAAGAGAAATGAGAAAGAGGATGAGCCAATGGGGAAAGCAGAGATCAAGAGAGAGATGGGAGAATGAGAGCTGGGAGAGGAGTGGGACATATGGGAGAGCTAAAGAGGTGGTATTGGGACAGACAAGAGTTAATAAAACAAATGAGTGCATGGGTCAGAGGTGGGAGACAGATGAGAGAGGCTATGAAAAAAAGGTGAGCAAGGTCATATGACATACCTTCATGTGATACCATTAGGGACAATTGGCATGTAATGTCAATTAACTATCTTTTTAGATGGGGCTGACATTTTGCATATGTGCCAGTGGGGTTTTCGGCATAAACACTCCACAGTATCTGCTTTATTAGCAATGACTGAGACCCTCAAATTCGCTTTAGACTCTGGGAAAAATGCAATGCTGATTTTATTAGACCTATCAGTCACCTTCAACACCATCTCCCATGAAATTCTATTGCACTGTATGAAAACTTGTGGTATTTCCCATCTGGCCCTTGCCTGGCTGAAATTCTTTCTTTCTAACCCTAGGCAAGTAGTCACTCTTGGACACTACAGGTCAACTGAAAAGGCAATTGCTGTTTAATATATTTATGGCTCACCTCATATCATTGGTATCTTTCAACATTGAAATTACTTCCTATGCTGATAATACTTAGCTGATCCTAGTGTTAGACAAGACTCCACCAGTTCAGAAGATCAGTTTCAGTTAAGTCTCACTGAAGTCATCCTTTGGATGCAACTTAATCATCTTAATTGTAATACTCAAAAAACAGAAAGTATGTTAGTTGGAAAATCCAATTAATTCAATCCCAGCTTATGGTGGCCTAAAGACACTCTGCCCCACCTAATACTGTAATGTGGTCAAGAATCTAGGAGTAAAATTCGACACTGTGCTATATTTTCGGCCACAGGTATTAGCTGTGGCTGGGAAGTGTTTCAAGCTGATAAAAACTCTTCAAAAAAGTTATTTGACCTGATCCCTTTCACAGCAAGAAAGACGGTGCCCTTATCACATCTAGATTGGACTACTGCAACAGTCTGTATGCAGATATCAACAAGACAATACTTAACAAACTGCAGACAGTTCAACATGCTGAGGCACGTCTGGTGCTAAAACTACCTTGCCATTCTTCAGCTTCAGCAGACCTTAAGTCACTCCACTGGCTACCCATCCACAAAAGAGTGCTTTTTAAGATCTTGGGGGCATATCCTCAATGGCCAGCGATAATTATCGCTGGCCGTGTGTATCGTGCAAAATCCTAACGCCCGCCTATCACCGGATTCTATCGCCTGGTTAGCGCACTATCAGCAACGCGCATCGCCGAGGCGATAGAAATCCTACAAATAGCGGCGATAGGTGTCAATATTGCTGGATTACCTGCGATGAAAAACTGCTCTAGAGAAAAGCATTGCTGATAGGGAGATGTGGACTTAGCATAACAGTCCACCTCCCATGATACACATGGCTAACACGGAAAATTAGTAGATGTTAGAAACCAGCGATGTAGCCGGTTAGCGCTAGTTTTATTGTCGCTAGGCCGGTAAGCGATTTGATTGATGAAAGGGAGAACGCCTGTTAGCGATTAATATCGCTGTAGTTCACACGGGAAAGCCTACCTCGCATCTCATTAGCGATGCGAGGCGAGGCAATAAGATTATGGGCGCTATGGCATGGATTCACGCGTTAGCGTGTCCATGCTGATAGGGCGTTAACATTATCGCCGCTTTTTGCCCAAAAACGGACTCAAAAGCGGCGATAATGTTGACGCCGGCCCTTGATGATATGCCCCTTGGTAATCACATTTAGAGCTATCAGAGCAGTAGGGCCTAAATATTTAATGGCCAGGTTCCCGCCTTATGTCACTGACCGCTTGCTTAGATCCTCTTCAGTTAATCTACTAAAACCTCCCCTTGTAGGTGTAAGACAAAAGGCAGTAAATCTGTGGCTGTCTTTGGGGCTAAAGCCTGGAACTTACTCCCCTTCCATCTTAGATCCACGCACACAGAACCGCTCTTTAGGAAAATATTGAAAACCTGGATTTTTGCAGCCCCGGATTCCCTGTGTCTCTCACTTATTTGATCCCTGATTTAAATCATAGCTCTTTTGGAATGTCAACTGAATCTCCGCCCAGTGCCAGAATTCTCCCTTGCAGCGATAATCATGCGTTTACAAATTTTACATACAATACAATACAATGTCATTTCTGCTACCCCCAGTTCATGAATTCTTTGTCTTTCTCTCACATGCAATAGCGACCATACTATTTTTCCTTTATGGTTTTCCATTGGTGATACCATCAATACATAATATATAATCTATGAGTCATGACCAACCAATCTTAAAATAGATCGGTTTCGTAAATTTGAACACCTCAAATTCTCTAAAACATGCATTTATAGTTCTGTATATGCTTTCTAAGTAGAATATACTATATAATATAAGAAAGCTCGATTTGTTTGAAAATGTTACCATTTACAACACATTATGGAAGCACCAGTACCCATACAGAAGCCTGCTACTGCCAAAAACCGGTACATACAAGAACTGAGGCACCCTACTTCCCTCATTTGAGCATTGGCTGGGAGACCAAGCAAGGATGGGTGTAAACAAGGACTTCGCCCCAAGTCTTAGGCGGGCTAGAAACTTACTACTAACATTTTGGGCCAACTGGCTCCACATGAAAGTGTGGGAGTACCATTCTCTTATGTGTTCTAGGCTCTCACCAGCACTCAAGAGCTACAATGTACTGTACAAAATATATTTCCTCATTATAAAGAGGCAACTATAAAGATGATCTTCACAAAAAAATCTAGGTAGGTATGTATCCCTTTACAGCACTGCCTCATTTCTGGCCAGGTAAATGAATGTAGAAGGATTCCACCAGTAGTCAATCTATGTGGGTAAGTCATAAAAAGAACAAAAGTTCTTAAAAAAACGTTAAATATACATTGTAGCCTTCGAGTTCTTGCATATTTCTAACTCTGTTACTATATGTCAAGAAATGCCCCTGCTGCTCTACTAATCAGGGCCTTTTTTATATCAGACCAATACATTGTCAAACCAGTAAACATTCAGTTACTTTGTACCTGGGCTAATAAATTGTAAATTACTCATGGCCTATAAATCCCTCATGTCATTCAGGAAAGTTCCATATCTCAAATAGTATTTTTAAGCGACCTTTGTATGAGAGTACAAGGAGATTGTATTCAATGCATGGCTTCTCTACCTCCATTTTCAACTCAAACTCCGTGCCCTGCGGTGGGCTGTATGCACACTTGCTGCCTTTCACACATTTCTATTTTCCATTTGCTTCATTTAATTCTGATACTAATCAGTTTTGGCAAAACATTTAATTAAGGTAAGAAAATGGATAAGCATGTGGTGTGGTTTCAGGAAAACAGGGGTTATCTGAACTCACTTTGCTGCGTTTCTAAATGCTGAAGATAAAATTGGATATTGTTGTCTTAACACACTGGAAAATCCTGAAAATATTTATAGAGGCAAAAGAAGAAGTGGTAACATACATATTAAAAACACATTCTTCTTCCTCCATGCATACAAGCAGCACTTTGGTAAGTGTTTACTACTATGTATTCCTTATGCCTTTACATGCTGATGCAAATTCTTAATGTAAAGAACCGAGGACCCTATTATGATGGGTCCATTTGGCTCATAAAGAGTAACGCGCATGTTTTATGTGCCTCCAGCGCCTACAGTTAATTTACTTTACCTGTTATTAATTCTCATCTTTCCAAAGATATAAGCACAAAAAACTCCAAAATCAAATAATTATTGAATTAAATAAAGCTGAATGATTTAGCATCAGCGTGAACTTGTTGTGTGTAGATTTAGATTCCGTATATAGGTTTCCTTATTTATGCCCTTATATAGGTACAATTCATATTGCCGTTATTTAGGCAAAGAAAATCCAGCCCTTATTTAGGCATTGTCCATGAGAACCAAATACAGGCACGATCTCCTACATCCGTCCATCCACTCACAACGAGTTCTTGGAAAACCAGACTCTTAAGCCTTTAGGAATTTCCCTTGCTTGGATATTGATTTCTCCAAGAACTAATTTAGTATCCATAGGGGGTTCATTCATGACGTTCCGATGCCTGACTTTTACGTCAATACAGGCATTCCTAAACACCTTCGAGGTATAAATATACCTGCACTTGCCCTGGCAAACCACAGTTCCGGTACGGTCCAGCTCGACTGCCTACTTACGGTTCGCCACGGCAAGTTCGGAAGGAGATCGGGTTTCAGCCTGATGCACTGACCAGACGCTGTCATACTCTTTACAGAGAATCCAGCTCCAGTGTTTCTGACTCCCCTTGCGGGGTGTTAGATATCGAGTCCCGGAGAGATTCCAACCTCACACATTCTAAGGTATGGAGCAGACTTGAACTTAGAGAAACTTTTGGCAACTCTTGACAAAACTGAAACTATAGCTATAGCTAGCTATACGTTAGAAAACAGCACCTACTTCTTACCTCGTACTACACTTAGGTTAGGTACACTGGGGTAGAACTATTTAGAAGCCTCAGATGAGTATCCACATTTTAGCCTGTGTTATTTATGTATGTATTTTAATTAATATATGTCATAGCTACAAACCATGCTATTGAAGTATTATTTTATCTTACTGCTAACTCTGTACATATTGTACTTCGCAGCCTGTCTTACGATTGTAGCAGTTCATATCTCTTGCTTGAGAAATAAGACTGTTCAATAAACCCTTTTTATTGAAACGCCCGTCTCTCTATTTCTGTGCAACTCTGTAGAAACGAAGGATGCACGATTGACTGAGTGAAACTGTTATCGATTGTTTCCACGGTTCTGAAATTGATCCGACCCTAAGGGAAACAAAGTTGTCATGTTTATGCGGTAGTCAGAAACTAATCCCTTCTTGTATGTTCGAGAAGTTTCTAGTGACCTCTGAGTTAGCTGGCACACACATGTAATTAAGTTTAATGTACTCGATAGAGACATGCTGACCTCAGTCCTATGTCAAATCTATAGTGTATATTATTCCAATGCGCAGAGCCTATTAGGGATATAGGAACTACACTACATGGCGCCCCACATTTGGTAAGGCACTAATTTAATGCTAGATACTGAAGAAACTCAGTCGTGCTTTTCTCAGAGACCCCTACTCATAATACTCCATAAGACGTCTGGAATATCTGCCATAGCTGAGTAGGACAAAACTCCTATGTATTAGCTGTTTGGTTTGTTCAACGTTGAAGGATACAGTGTTCCAAAAATATTGTGCACCTTATCTTTGTTCCCTTGAAACGTGCTCTGAAACTTTCATTAAACAATGAACGAAAAAGGCACAAACACAGATACTGGTGGAGCTGCGGCTGACCAAGCCACAGCAGCTTTTAGTCGTACAGGTTTACAAGATACCGATGAGGATGCTATAATCATCCATCCAAATTTAAGGAGAGCCATCACTCTAAAACTTATAAAACATGGCCTAACACCAAGAGGTGGTAGAGCAGTTTTTGTGATAGAGGCACATGAATCTCAACAGATAGAGGTTTCTATTCATGGATAGTATTCCCAGAATCAAATCCAGTAACACATTTGTTTCACGTCTACAAAGAAGATGATCCACCTGAGTAATATATTCCTTTCGAGGATATTGAAATTCCACTCACATACCAGGAGCATGAGCTCTGGTTTAAAGGTGCCCTAAAACATCACAATCACATTACCAGGCTCGGTCCACTAGGTAGACCAGGAGCAACATGGCCGTTTTTGCTGGCTACACACCTGACCCTGACATTGAATCAATGTTGGATGAGGAATTACTTAATAACATACAAAAGCTAATAGAAATATACAGTTAAACGATAACTGGCTGAAAGTCCTGATAAGGTCTTTCCTAAAAACACTCCTACCTCTTCTAAAAAGAAGTGGGAAAATAGCAAACAGCATTCCAAAGAGAAGCGTTCTCAATCCCGAGGTAGGTCTCCTCAAAAGGAGCCCTCTGAAAGGAGGTACAACTTCAGGAATAGGGATAATGTGAGAAAACCTGACAGAAATCAAGATACTGATACACGTTCCTCTCATACCTTTCAGATATCATCACAGACATCCGAAAGAAGAGGACGGTCAGAGAACAAAGAAGAACACGTGAAGTCCAAAGACGTTCAGAAAAACAAACAAAAACCTCAATTCTCCAAGAAGAAGGTGGCAGGTCTGAAGATCAGACATGTCGAGGATTCTGAGAACACAACTCAAGAACGGAGAATGGGCTCAGACAATGTTGGACAGTGCAGCAGAAGTTACAATGGCTCACCAGAACCTGAAGGGGCTTCTGGAGACAGTGGACATGAATGAGGACATTCAAGTTGAAACTGCAGACACCAGGGTTAGTTCTCCGCATAGGTTATATGAAATAACACTCCGGATGGAGGGAGACATACCAAGAAAAGTGAAAGCACTCTTTTGGGAGCATCTTTCAAGGGGTTATGACATACTTCTAGCAGAACGAGACTGGCCACAAGAATTTGTCAGGGAGTGCCCATATGGCGAAGACATCATTATGCCAGCCTTCTCCAACGATGTTCCAATACATTTCAAATATACTTATGCCAGGTAATGGGCAGTGGCCCAAGCCACAGCATTGTACAAAAATCATGTAGGATGGGATGAGGACTCACCTCACCACAAAATCCAGTTAAAATATCAACCAACTGCACAAAGGCAGTACCCAGTTAAGCAAGAAGCTAAAAAACGAGTCAGGGAGATCTTAGATCAACTTGAATACCAGGGGGTGTTTGAAACATGCACCTCATCAATGAACAATCCTTTGTTTCCTGTTTCTAAACCAGACAATACATATTGTCTCGTTTTGGATTACAGACACCTAAACTCATGTTGTAAAACATTTGCAGTGAAAAATGCACACAGTACAGCATTAATGAAGAACATTGTGCGTAAAAAGTACAAAACCACATTAGACATTTCAAATGGTTTCTTTTGTCAAAATGTTGCACCTGAAAGTAGATATTTGACTGCTTTCTCAATAATGGGGACTCAGGTCAATTTTGTCGACTCCCACAAAGGTTCAAGAACAGCCCGGGTTTATTCTCAGCAAGAGTAACAGAGTTACTGCAAATTTATAATGACGAGGCATTGTCATATGTCGACGAAATATATCTGACGATGACTTGGACACACACTTGAACAGGGTGAACATCATTATATTGGGCTTCGCCTCTGAGGGTTACAAATTCAACTTTAAAAAGTCCAGAATTGCCCATCTCACTGTCCTTTTCCTAGGATATAAACTTTCAAGTGAAGGTAAAAGCCTGGCAGCCAACTTTTTATAAAAGTGTGCGCTGCTCCAACCTCCAAAAACTCTGAAGAACTTACAGTCGAGTCTAGATTTTCTGAATTTTGGAAGAACATACATTCTTAACTACACAGAGAGGGTTAAACCTCTCTACAAATTAATCAAACCTGATTTCAAATCCACAACTTGGACACAAGGACACACAGAAATTCTGCGTTCACTTCAAACAGATATGTTAGCAACCAAACACTTGCAAACACGCGTAAACGTACGCAACTTAGTGATCCGAATCATTCCGGGTCAATGCGGATTCACCTACTTAACTTTTAACGAAGGTGAAAAAGTACAAATTGCATACAATTCACACTTGTATACACAAGCAGAAATGAAATTCACTTCTACAGAAAAAATTCTGATAGCAGTTCAAACCGCTGTAGCAAAAGAAAGAGCCCTAGCACAGGGGAAACACATAATGGTCATGACTCCTGTACCAGCCTTAGAGGCAGTTACAAAAGCTAGCATTCTGAATGCAAAAGCTTTACATCCGAGATGGATACAATGGGTTAATTCTCTTGCTGCAACTGATGTTGAATATGTTTTTGATCCTTATTTGAAAACACAAGCATTCCTGCAATATGAACACGAATGTCGTCTGCCTACTGAAATTCTCCCTCTTGATCAGTACGAATTTATACTGACGGATCTGCACAACCCGCTATAAGGAGTAAACAAGCTTACAGTGCAGCTTGCGCGATCGTTAAAGGTTGTATGCGCGATGGCAAATTCAGACCAATGGTCACAAAAACACAATCTCTAGGAGATTGTACAGCTCAGCGAGCTGA
This sequence comes from Triturus cristatus, assembly GCF_964204655.1. Classification (NCBI taxonomy): domain Eukaryota; kingdom Metazoa; phylum Chordata; class Amphibia; order Caudata; family Salamandridae; genus Triturus; species Triturus cristatus. The sequence goes on along the minus strand of NC_140586.1, from coordinate 683,026,065 downwards.
ACTACAAGCATTCCAGATGGCACTTGAAAATATGGCTCGCAAATTCCCCACACTCATAGTGTGCGATTCTTTTTACTGTGTTCAATCTTACAATGAATATTTACAGAATTGGCTTCAAAATGGTTTCAAGGATGCAAAAGGTGGCACAATCAAGCATAAAAAGCTTTGGGAACAAGTAATTCAGTTGCGAAACAGACTACAAAACACTCACCTGATACACACCCTGAGTCATCAACGTGATGACGTACATGTTGAAGGGAATTCATTGGCTGAGGAAGCCGCGAAAGGGGCTGTGCAAACGGCTTCCGTAGCTGCAATCACTCGTTCAAAAACGAAAATAGACAGTGAAATAATGCTGGCTGTCAATGCTTCAAGCAAAGGCAGCGGTGCAGTGTTACCTAAAACATTTCCACTCAAAAACTCATATATAATTGATGCGAACAATGTTCCGATTGCTCGAATCCCTGGAGTGGGGGATAGGGTAATACCAAACATGGAACGAAGAGCAGCTTTGATTTACGAAGCACATCTGGGGAGGGTCTGACACATCAGGGGATCTCTAGGACAATTTTAGAACTAAAAGAGATGTACTGGTGGCCGGGAATGAATACATTGATTCATATCTTCATCAATAACTGCATAGACTGCAATAGAGATCGCAGTACAGAACGCCACCAGATACCTCACTACAACATAGCCAGCCCAGTTCAGACACCATTATTAGACAGCATTAGACTATCTACGTGCAGGCGTCCTCTTGGACAAATGCAGTCCCACAAAAACTAAATGAAGGTTCTATGGATGTGGCGTCAGTGCTCGGCTGATGCTCGAACTGTTATAAAAGATTTGCGAGTCTTTATCGGCACATATGCAATTGGCACACTACATTCTGACCAGGGTCCTGCTTTTAACTCTTGAACTTACAAAGAAGCCATGGCCAGTTTGGGCGTAGCATTGCGGTATTCTTCTCCATTCCATCCTCAGGGAAAATCTGTTATGGAAAGAAAAAAACGGGACATAAAGCAGTCTATAACAGCTAGGGTATTAGGTTCGGGTAATAGGGTCAAACACCTTTATGGGGTCCAGCGTGCACTTAATAACTTGCCATGAAGTTCTCTAGGGGGTGTCACTCCATATGAAGTTCTATTTGGAACTAAAATGTTGGTACCGGACCTTGATATGCAAGGCACAGTGATGGAAAATAAGAAATTTGGTATCAAAGATCGTTTGGCTGTTTTACAGGACTTGAATGAACTAAGAACGAAACAAAGCAACATGCTCCTGAAGCCAACCATCACTGAGGAAAAACCGGCCATCCCAGCAAGGCCTGGCTGGATCCCAAAGCTTGGTGATCTAGTCAGAGAAAGGATCGCGGACAAGAAGGAATTTGGGCCTTCTTACAGACAACCAGTGCCTGTCCTAGCAATCAACAGATTGCCATGAACAGCACTTTTGCCGCCCATTTGCTGGTAAAAAGGAGAAATGATTTGTGTCCATCCACCTGATCAAACTACACTTTGTGGCCAATACTAAGAAGTAGGCCAAGTGGACTCCGCCAATGTAGCAGACGCACTCCTCTAGCTACAATCCAAGAGGTTCAAACTGCGAGACTCATCACCTTTGAAGATTCTGCAGTGAGAAGTAAAGGACTAAGCAACAAAGCTATGGAACTCGTCCCTCTTGAGACCCAAAAACCAGTTCGTCCTGATACACATGTCTACAACGAAGTAACAAGTGATCAACTGGTTCCAGCGAATTCAACAAATCCTGATGCAATTCCAACCATTGACAGAACTGCCTCTGGCTATTTCATGAACTTTGATACGTTTTCTGAGGATCCCAGCGAACCTGAAACGATGCCAGCACAAAGATATTTCAAAGAACAAGCAACTCATTTTTTTCATTACCTGAAAAAGACTTATATGGTTTCACCATGAATTGAACTATGGATTGTTTTGGAAATATTCTTCTTTCTACTTTGGTTAGCTCTGGTAATAACTCTGGGTATGCTGATAAATGGAAGATAATTTCAAATGGACACAGCATGTAAAAGAGTGAACTTACTTCTCCAACCACACAAATCATCCCATCGTGAAGCAAGAGACTTGTCAGCAGTGACTATCACAGCCGTTCCTATACATGATGGTATAGTTTGGGACCAAACTCAATATGACATTTTTTAGCCCGTCAGAGCTTTTGAAGATTCCACATTTTAAAATTTCATTAAGTGACTTTATTACCTCTAATACCTTTTCTGATGATTGGGACTTTGAGACTGTTAATAACATGATGTGTGATCTAGAGATGTCTACTGTATTCACAAATCATGAATATTTAAGGGTTCATCATACTATGAACAAATGTATTGTTATAACCACTATGTTCATCATTTCTTGCATAAATCTGCAACACCTAGAAATGTATTCATGTATAACCAATTGGAACATTGTCCTACACATCCAAAGGGTAGCTCAAAAACTATTGCAATGAAGTTTCCATATTTTTCAGGCTACAATTTATCCAATCCAGAAACGTTTTACTTTAAAAATGTGAACAAGACAGGAATGAAAAATATGTTAACTAATACGAAACAGATTTATTCTGCAGCCTGTATTGCCCAACTGTCTAGACAGAGTTTCGGCTTTTGGAAAGACAACATTGAGACAAAATCTGTCTGGGTTACAAAAGATTGGCAAGTACAGGGGATAGAAGCTTTATTTAGAGCCTGTGTCATCCCTGAGAAAATTATGTTTTTGAATGACACTGTCCAGCAAACGTCTTGCCTTGGATTAGCCAGGATCAAAGACATGAACTCACCAACCATACCTGTAGCAGCAAGTAATAGCACTACAAGGGGAGAGGTCGATGTACATAATATTTTGCATCACAACAGATCAGATCCAGAATAGAAAAAATGGTTGCTCTGGCCCAGAGACACAAAGAACTGTCAATATCGATTCCTGAACAAAACACAGGGTTTCACTATCAATATGCTAGACCCACGCTATGTCCAAAGACAGCATCCAGGGGTAGTAACAACATACAGTGTAGGGAAACTATGCCTTGATTGGCTACAGAAAGCTACACTGAAGGATGTTAAACAACACTTAACTTTACTCCAAGAAGGCGCAGACCTTAGGGAATTCTTGCTAGGATCAAGAAAACCGTGTCGAAAACGTTTCATATATGCCAGTATCTACGCTGCTTATAATGAAGCATGGAAGGTTACCCAAGCAGAGACTGCAGAACGGATACGAGAAATTGATCATATTAATTTAGAGAAAACTCTCTCTGTATTAGACAATGGGTTAACGACTCTGCCGTCCAGAATATATTCATTGGACAGCATTGTGTTGTCTGTCATAGACATCATGGAACGAGACTTGGTCATGTTGCAACATGGTCAGTCTCAGCTACTTTCTATCATGCTATTAGGCTAGACGCTACAAAAGTTGCGTGCAGGCTATGTGCCTTGGCGTTTAATCACTACTACGTCACTGTTTTCAGAATTCAATCTCACTGATAAACAGATCAGACGGACACAAAAGGGAGCAGACTACACTATGCTGAGCATTGAAAAACTGGAAAAATTACCATTCAGGGTGGCAGATAAACCAGCTACTGAGTGGATCATACATGGTAAAATTACTCTGCCTGTTACAACTTTCCATTTTCAATATTGCCTAAAACATATACCAGTTGGCAAATATGAAAGGTTGGTTAAAGGATTCATCAAGACATTCTGGGATTTACCTTACACACATAGATGTTGGAGTGCGGAACGTGAAGTGTTTCTTAGCGGTGAAAACTGTGAACACACACTAAGCGGTTCTCTCCTTTGTCAGGGTATTAACTTACACGGGGCCTGTGATGGTTCCACTGCAAACTTATCCTGTCACCTGCAAGGTTCACCGGCTGCAGTGATTAATCCAATTTTTGGCTAACTTTCTAATGGGAGTAACATTATGTTGAATGGTCACAGCTGCTGTGGCATGTTGCCAGGTATTCCATATCTAGTTACGGTTACATCCAGGGTCACTTGCTGTATGCAAGTCTTGTTTCCACAAATAGACACAGTCAGGGAGTCGCCTTTGAGGCCTTCACTGAACATCTCTTCTATACGAACTGATACTCTAAGCAGAATGAAAGCCATTCTTTTACAAAAAACAGTGCCACTGACCTCGGCCAGAGAAACCTATGATCTCCAAGTCGCAATGACTTCTGCGGCGATACATACCCTTTTATATACAAACTGCCCTGTACATTTCTCAGAAATGTTAGGTTGTATCTTAAACATGTCTGATACGAGTGGTATTATACATGTATTTAAGCACGTGTGTGCAGGACTCTTAGCCCCTTTTCAAGCAGTCCTCAGAATTTTTCCAAACTTCGTGCACTCTGTGTTTGGTGGACTGCTGCTCCTTTTAGCACTCGCTGCAGGGATCCTATTTTTGATCCTTCTGCTACGATATGGCAAGCCTCATCACCAGCGTCACTCCAGGCACCATATTGGAGATGAAGCTCTATTGGAGATGACGTGTCGTGAGCGCATCGTCCAAATTTTGGGTTTACCTCGTGTACGAGAATTAAACACCACATGGTTTCTGTCATTCAGACCAATCTGGCAAGATTGCATCTTACCTGTTCTATGCTGCCTGCTCTGCGGTGAAGAATGCATGCTAGACATCTGTCTAACACTCCCATCAGTCATGCCTATGGATATCGGTACTCTGCTGTACCCAGTAACAGCCCATGCTCTGTGTTGTCCCCAGCGGCTACCAAGCCTGATGACGGCATTCATTGAGATCTCACAGACGCAAATTGCTACTGCTGAGGTACGAGAGGAAACAACAGGCTCGCAGGTAACATTTGATTCGAACATTGCTGATGCAACCAATGCTGAAGGCGATAGTTCACATCTATGTGCAGTTAATCTTCTAAACAAGGTATTCCAACTTTCACCTACAACGGTAGACAACTTTTTGTCTACAGGATTGGAAGATTTCATGTTTTCTCCAGATACACACACTGACTTTTGATTCAGGCACACAGTGTTCTGAATTTGGCCTTCGTTCTTTTCAGACAGGGGACTAACTTTGGAACTTTTTCCTATGATTAATTTTTTTTTCCAAATTTGTATTTTTTCATTTTTTGGCACAGTAATCTGCTTATAGTAGAACTACTCATAGAGAACTGAGGGGCATATCAGCAAGGGCCTGCGATAATTATCGCTCAGCGCTTTTAGCGCGAGGATAATTATCGCAGGCTAATGCTGGATACGGAGATAGCGTGCTATCAGCAACGCTTATTTCCCAAGCGATAGGAATACATGGGTTAGCTGAAAAACAGTGTGATTATCACTGGAAATCCAGCGATAATCACACAGCGACCAGCGATACCTTGCTGATAGGGCAGGGTGGTCTTAGCCATGTAATCCACCTCCCGTTGGATTACATGGTTAAGTCAGATCACAAGCAGGCGTAAGGAAAGTAGCGATAACTGTGGTTAGCGCTACTTTTCTGATCGCTCTGCTTGTTTGCGTGCAGCTTGATAATTGAAGAGATGTCGGTTAGCGACATTTCTCCAGTTATTCTGGCACGGAACGCCCACTTTGCATCTCATAGGAGATGCAAATCTGGGCGTTGTTGTAAGGGGCGATAAATAAGCAAAACACGTGATAGCGTGTCTTTGCTGATAAGGCAATAAAATAATCGGTGCTTTTTGGCCGAAAACAGCCGCAAAAAGCGGCGATAATTTTTATCGCCGCCTTGTTAATATGCCCCAGGATTCTTTGAAAAATCTTCCAGGGACATTATGCCACCTTGTCACATCAACAATTGATTTGTGTTAACCCCTTCGCTGCTGCGGACATTCCGCTGCAGCGCTGGGGGGGGCAGGGGGGGAGCGCGGTGGGCCTCTGCTCATGACGGAGCCGCTCCGTCATGAGCCACAGTTGAGCTGTGCTCATGACGGAACGGTTCCGTCATGACTCCGCCCATTTGCGTTGTCGCCCCGCACAGGCGGGGAAACAGCGCCGCGCAGGCGGAGCGGCCGCCAACAGGATTGTCATGACGGAACCGTTCCGTCATGAGCACACGCCAACCGTGGCTCATGACGGAACGGTTCCGTCATGAGCGGGGAAGGGGTTAACCTGATATGAAATGGTTTCGGCCCTTTTTTCTTCTGTATTAACGAGCCATTTCATCATATGTATATATTTATGATTCATTCTTGTTGGCATTTTCAATGCACGCGCATACTTCGAATGAAACATTGCTTTAAATATGTATAGCACCTTATGCATAGCAATGGGTTTGTAATGCATTTTTAGGACATTTGTTTTTCGATATGTTTTAGCATGTTTTCGATTATCATGCGATATTATCTTTTAGACATGTTTAGTATGTTTAGGATTTAGAAATGTCGTTCATACAAAACTGGAGTGGGTGTTGTGTGTAGATTTAGATTCCATATATAGGTTTCCTGATTTATGCCCTGATATAGGTACAATTCATATTGCCCTTATTTAGGCATAAAAAATTCAGCTCTTATTTAGGCATTGTCCATGCTAACCAATTACAGGCATGGTCTCCTACTTACGTCCATCCACGTCACAACGAGTTCTTGGAACACCAGACTCTTAAGCCTCTAGGAATTTACCTTGCTTGGATATTGATTTCTCCAAGAACTCATTTAGTATGCATGAACATCTGTTCCTTAGGGGTTCATTCATGACGTTCCGATGACTTTTATGTCAATACAGGCATTCCTAAACACCTTCAAGGTATAAATATACCTGCACTTGCCCTGGCAAACCACGGTTCCGGTACGGTCCAGCCCGACTGCCTACTTACAGTTCGCCACGGCAAGTTCGGAAGGAGATCGAGTTCCAGCATGATGCACTGACCAGACGCTGTCATCCTCTTTGCAGAGAATCCAGCTCCAGTGTTTCTGACTCCCCTTGAGGGGTGTTAGATATCGAGTCCCGGAAAGAGATTCCAACCTCACACATTCTAAGGTATGGAGCAGACTAGAACTTAGAGAAACTTTTGGCAACTCTTGGCAAAACTGAAACTATAGCTATAGCTAGCTATACTTTAGAAAACAGCACCTACTTCTTACCTCGTACTACACTTAGGTTAGGTACACTGGGGTAGGACTATTTAGAAGCATCAGATGAGTATCCACATTTCAGCCTGTGTTATTTATGTATGTATTTTAATTAATATATGTCATAGCTACAAACCATGCTATTGCAGTATTATTTTATCTTACTGCTAACTCTATACATATTGTACTTCACAGCCTGTCTTACGATTGTAGCAGTTCATATCTCTTGCATGAGAAATAAGACTGTTCAATAAACCCTTTTTATTGAAACGCCCGTCTCTCTATTTCTGTGCAACTCTGTAGAAACGAAGCATGCACGATTGACTGAGTGAAACTGTTATCTATTGTTTCCACGATTCTGAGATTGTTCCGACTCAAAGGGAAACAAAGTTGTCATGTTTATGCGGTTGTCAGAAACTAATCCCTTCTTGTATATTCGAGAAGTTTCTATTGACCTCTGAGTTAGCTGGCACACACATGTAATTAGGTTTAATGTACTCGATAGAGACATACTGATCTCAGTCCTATGTCAAATCTATAGTGTACATTATTCCAATGCGCAGAGCCTATCAGGGATATAGGAACTACACTACAAACTCTGCACCGGCATGGCTCTTGAAGAATGCCAGAGAAGTATACAAACGTGTAAAAAAACAGTACACTAGTAGAATTTTTTTATTTCATTATTAAAGTGGACCATTACGCTGAACAAATTGTGAGAACTATGTTGAGATCTTGTTGAGACTTTAAGAGATGCACCTGAGTGACATTAAGTACTACTAGGATCAGTCCAATTACAATGCAGTTTGTATGTCTCAAATTTACCACAGACTGCCCTCTTTGAAACAAAAAAAATACATGTAAGTTAACAAACTCCGAGGGATTCTTATTCTCAGAATTTTATGGGGACCAGTGCTGATGAATTCTGCTCCGTTGTAAAATTTGTGCTTGTTTATCTATAACGGAAAAAAAACATTTGCTCTAGTTTCCAAAATATTTCCAGGACATACAATTCACACAGTGATAATGCTCGGGTTCTTGACAATCTACAAACATCTGGGGCCATATTATCAAGAACGGGCGATAACATTATCGCCGTTTTAGCGGCAGGAAACTGCCACTAAAGCAGCGATAAGGGGCTTGATAATATGCCCTAGAGAATTCCAATAGAAGCCCATGTCTGGTGGGAAGGACATCAAACCTGGGCTTCTATTAGAATTCTCTAGGGCATATTATCAAGCCTCTTATCGCGGCTTTGCGGTAGTTTCCTGCCGCTAAAGCAGCGATAATGTTACGCCGTTCTTGATATTATGGCCCCTGTTTTTTTTTGCATATGTTTATAGCGTAACCTCACCTAAAGGAATTAGAGCACCTTACATCTGAACCAGACAAGGTGAAACTCTTTTTTTAACCTTTTTTTTAGGGACCTAGACTGAGACACCCTGAGCAGCTCAAGATCACATGATGTTGACCTGAGAAGGGGATTCGAAAGTAATTCCCAATATTCTAAGGTCAGCTGCTCTAAGCACTTAAATACATCTTCTCCACACGATGCATATCTGGCACTGACAGACGACTAGGCGTATGTCAAAAGCGCTTAAAGCACAATGAAAATGATCATGAATGAAAACCAAATGCACAAAATAAAACAAAAGACCGACGTAAAAAATAAATCTCCAACCCCAAAAAAATCAGCCATTCAAAAACAACTGTAAAGCCAGCAACTTGAGAATCTATCTAGCACCAATATAATAGCATGTAAAGTCTTTAAACTGTCAACACTGATTTGGGTATGGTTGAGCAACTTTCACTTCCAAACAATGCCTCCACATGTTTTACTTTCTGTAAATACATTCTCCGAGCGTGAGTCTGAGGCAACTTGACTCCCTTGTACACAAGGTCAAATGCAGAGTTTCTCAGTGATGACCTTTATCCCCCCTTCTCTTTAACATCTGAATTAAACCACTAATGAACCTGCTACCACCACCACAACGTTCACTCATAGGAACACACAGGATTTACATGGATGTAAGAGTTCACCCAAAAGATTTTAAACAATAGGTAATAACCTCGGATGCTTGATAGCCGAGATGTGAGACAGAAGGCCCAAAATGAAAAGCTCAAAAACTGAAATTGTGGTACTACACCTAACACACATCCTAAAAGACATGGATACCATGTTCATATCACTTACTTTCTTTGATGAATACCCCCCCTTGAAAAGTACAAAATGTTGGAAGCTGGCCTCAACCTGAATTCACAAGTGGGAACAGTTGTCAAAACATCAAATCAACGAATCAAAACTACTAAGGATACAGTTTTCCAAGTATTCCCACCCACCACCACCCCATCATATCAGAGATTCGAACAATCTCAAGACTAGACTACTCTCCAGCCATGCATTACAGACCACAAGCCGACTCAACCAAAAGGTGCAAGATATTTCAGGGAGGAGACTGAGTGTCAGTCAAAAGTGCAGGCTACCTTATATTTTTTGTAGGAAGGTAACCCCAGTCAAGATTATATACTCTCACTTTTGTTATTTAAAGAGCCTACTACAATCAATTCCGTTGTATTTGTCACCAGTAAAGATGACTCCATCATTACAACATCCACTGGCCCTTAGCAAAGTCCCTTCTCAGGCGCAGCTACTTAAACTAAAATGCACTACTCGAAGTATTGTCCTTCATCCATTTGGAAAGCCTATTTTTCAATTTTAAAACGAGAGTTAGGCTGAATATTTATTGCCGCTTCCCGTTTCATTTTCAGAACGTGAACAAATATTGTTAGAAAGCAAAGGAAAGGAAATATTCTTAGATAGTCCTGGCAAGAATAAGGGATCTTTGGTAAATTCATATATTTTGATCTTTCTATCTCCTGCACAGTGGTGTACAATACAATGATCCTCTCTCCTCCTCCAGAATGTGATAAGGCCCCCCCCCCAAGTCTCCAATATTCACAGGTCCTGGGCTGAAAGAGGGGCCCCTGGAGGGTTGGTGGTCCCCTAGAGGGTTGCTGACCCCTCCGCACTCCAGGGACCAGCCAAATGCTTAAACACAGTCATTCCAAAAGATGTCGGTGGCGCTTCTAACAAGGAGCCTCGCTCTGTTTATCACCTTGTCTTGTTCGGAGGTTCACCCCGTGATGAAAATGGCATTGTCTCATGTGTGTGGTCCTGCGAATAAGCTGTGTTTTCAACTCACAGGCAACGAAATTGCACCTCCTGAAGTGTGCAAACAACAACATTGGGTTAGACACACTGATTGTAATTAGGGGGTGTAATTTCACACCTCTTAAATTACCCAAAGTGCTAGTACAAGACAGTAAATATGAAAAATCAACAAACCAATGAAAAATACGCGTGTTCAGCTAATCAAAACTGACTCGAACAGCTGTATGCACATGCCTAGGAGCAGTTTAACAACATATTTCCACCTATAATAAGAAAAAAGCAATCTTGGAATATTTTTGGTTTATAGAGGGCTACATTTACAGTTTATATTTACATGCCATTAACAGAATAGGACATTGTTCGTGCGAACGAAACATGCCACTAATATATGAGCGTAAAGAGACCGAACATATGATAGAATGTGCTCAAAGAGTTTTTCACTGTTTCTTGTTGTCTGAAACATCACGCGATGCTAGTTGCTAGGGAAACCACCACATCTGCGTGCTCGTAGTAAGAACAGCTGTCTTATTTGGACAGGGGCTCAGATGCGCGAACGTTAGTTATGGAGACTAAGAAAAAAACAAAATGTAAATCGCCTCGCAGGCTAACGAAAAAGAAAAGTACATAATTTAATGATATATTTGCATTCATTCAGTGATTCCATTATCTTTATGAGTTGACTATTTTTATTTGATTTTCAAAAAATCATATGAACAAGGGAAGACTTATTACAGTTTTAATTAAAAACAAAATATGATTTTATAATAATGGCACACAATAATTTCCTAATGCAGTGATAGTTTTGACAAACATAATAAGATGTCAGAACAGACTGCATCAAGGCATGCGGAATTCCTGGATACCAGGCAACTTGATTTAGGCGGATCAAAAGTACATGGGACTCCTCCCACTTCTTAAAAAACATAAAAAGGGGGCTTCTTAAACCATGGATTCCCTAATGCGTCAATGATAGGGCAGCGCTGGTGAATTATTGTGCGTGTGTTTTCAGTCCAGTCCACATAAATATGGAGGAAGCCAATCCTTGCCGCCAGCCGCCTGTTCTCCAGGACAGCTGCAGAGGCAGCAAGGGAGCGAGGTGGCACAGTACTCGCTCATAGTGGAGTCGTCATGTTTAGCGCCTTCCCGTGCAATAATCATCCAGCAGCAGCGCTCTGCCTCATGGGTTGACAACCTCATTCCTGCACGAGGCGTCTCTGCGAGGATCAGCGTGACGGTGGCACGTGTTGAATTTTACAACAGCAGATAGGCGCTGCACCACTTGAATGTCAAGCAGCAGCAGGGAGGCTGTGGTGGAAGCAGAAAGCAGGCACATGGATTCACGACTCGCCTCCAGTTATCTCCTGCGGCAGTAGGTGTAGTAGGGCTCTATTCCACAGACTCAGCAGACCCAGACATGTATTGTTTGGAAGTGTCTGCATGGCCACCACATCTGCTTATACTTACATATTTCGATAGATAATGGAACTTATATCAGCCTTAATGTCAAAATCAGCTTCATACATTTATGTCTTGTAGCCTCTTCATAATATATAGCATGATGATTTTGACAAGCACTGCAGATCAGAAGACAATTTTTCTAGAATCTTCTTGAGGGACTGATTTTGAAACAGGTCTGTTGGAGTTTCCTTCCTATTGCCCACGCACTCTGCTGCAGAAGTAGTTGGCTGAATCCCTTACATTACTATAGAAAAAGAGCATTTCCCTTCTGTAACTATTGCACATTAGACATAGAAGAAAGAATATCTTTCTGCTGTAGTGTATTGTGAGAGTATTTGCACTAGTTCTATAGCAAAATGAATGGGAGGGGTGTTTAAGAAACGGCCATGTTACAGGGGCTTTATGAATAAAAACAAGCATTGGCCAAGCCAATAGGTTTCCCCATGTGACATCTATTGGCTTTGTTAATGTTTTTAGCCATGTTGCACCGCAGCCCATGATATTAGTACTTAAGACTGGTAGAGCATATCAGATGGCCTTCAGTCATGTGACAAAACTGTATTGCATTGTGCTAAAATAAGCACCTCGGTTCTACATGAGTGCCCCATCATTATGTTTTGTATGCACGTGGCATAGGTGTAGCCGGTGGGTGGGTCGGTAGTTTATGACCCCTTCAAACATTGGCAAAGACAATCATCTCTCCTTTTAAGTCAAATTTTAAATATTATTGTAATTCAGTGTTGTGTGTTTTAATGTATATATGTGTTTTGTATCGTTTTGTGGTATTTAGAAATGCTGCATTGTATTTTTGGCAAATATAATGGAGTATGTTTTTGTTTTGTTATTTGTGAGTGGTTGGATTCTTTGTTTTGTGAGATTATTTAAATGCTTATGGTATCTTTTTATGCATGTAATACATATGAGAAATTTTCTTACTTGTGTAAGATGTGAGGTCGGCAAAAGTAACAGGGCCACCATTTCTCATTACACGAAACTAAGGACCCCATTGTAGCACTTGACTTTCTTAGGGCATGATGCAGAGCATTGTAAGGTGTACTCAGAGGAGGTACTGTGGGCATATAATCTATATTTATGGACATGCAATAATAAGACTCAAATTACTATTTTTATGTATTGTTGCCAGTGCATGGATACCCTCACAGGTGACAAGTAGCGCTCTACAATTATTCTTCAGTTTGTGCTTTATATTTGAAAACAGAAAATAATATTTATCACACACACTACTAAATTGTAAATATTCATTTAGGAAGTTATACGTGAGTCACATAGAAATGTTGGTGTTGACCTTTTGAAATTACATTTTATTTTTAGATGGTTTTGACCCTGAAAATCAATTTCCCGCATTATACCATAAGGAACTGTACAATGTGGGTGGGGGGGATTAGTTTGAATGCAGCAGGCGTATTGGTTTTGTTAAGTTGTCATGACAACAATTCATTGCATATTAGTTGCAAATACAGTGTGTCACAGGAGCAGCCATTGAAGGTTGATGGTGCTTGTTAAGGGTAAGTTGTTTAAAATATTACTCTTGTAGTAAACATCACATAATAAGCAAGATTCCAAGTAATAGACTGAGTGGTGCTGAGCAGGATATTAAAGCAACTGAACTGAAAATAGTTTTTGGCATATTTGTCTTAAACTTAAAGCATGCTGTTTCCACATCAAAGACTAAATGCAGAAAGCAAGTATTGCCCCTTATTAAAACTGCTTTAAAGGCGGTCTGGTTCTTTATTTTGAAGAGATGTTATCAAGAGGTGTAATGTTGTTCGAGTCACATTTCGGCCCATGTACCGGCCAGCGTCCCTCCCACAAGGGAGTTTTTAGGGTGAGTTTGCAGTCCCAACCAGTCCATCTCAGTGCTGTTCTTCACACCCAGAACACCACCAGGGTCACCTCTGGCAGGGAGGCCATAATAGATGCCCCTTAGAAGATGCCGGCCACCTTATTTAAGTCTAGGCGGGACAACTCACCCTAGTATGTAGGATCTCCCCATACCCCATGCATCCAAAAGTTTATTGGCAGTAATTTGGCTGCCCACTAATACAGGCGAACATCCGCCATGGCAAGGTGACACTTATACACTGAGCGGATGCATTTTTTCCGAAAGCCTCTCACTGGGCTTGCCGGCCCATATAATTTGGCACCCTAGGGCCACCAGAGCACTGAACCAGGCTTGTGGGATGTACAGGGCGTAATTCTGGAGGACATACAGGAGCCTCTGGAGGATCATCATTTTAAAAAGGGCAATTCTGCTCATGAGATTAAGGAGGAGCTTTTCCTAGGGCAGCCCCAGCCTCTGCCGGTACACGAGGCGCAGCCATCTAGGCACCCCCTCAGCAGCACCCGTGGCTTGACCTGCTCTCTTGAGGGGTCGTCAAGTTGCACCATGCAGTTTGACGGTGTCACCTCACCCTGGTCTCCACAGCGTGTGGCCGCCGGGTACTTGTCTGTTCCTCCGGGCTGGGCATAGTCATGAGGAAGCTGCAGGAGTCACTTTAGTGCAGCCGCTTTCGAGTTGATCAGGAGATATGTTTCACCCCAAGCCACCATTTTATATTACAGCATCTGCGAAGGCCATGGCCCGATCACTCTGACCTGCCAGTCACGAACCCTCACCTCCTCCAACAATGGTCTATGGCGGCCAGGAAGCCTACCAGGCCCGCTCCGACCTTATTAGGGCACACCAGCACCAAGGCACTCAGTCTCACGATAGTGGCAGGCAGGAGCTCTCTAGAGCATGTCTGTCATCTTGGCTCTCTAGACCACACCCACATCTTTTTAGAATACTGTACCTTGCTATCTGGGCTGTCCAGGGCTTACCGCAGGAGTGAATACACGACAAAAGAAGGGACAAGAGATTATGCTTTCCCTAGTTCTCCCACCAAATACATATATAACTCACTAAATGAGAAGGACCTCTACTGCGGGGTAATGAAAGATTACATCAATTTCCCCCGTATTCGGTGGACCGGTAGGTCCCACATGGGCATGAAGTACAAAGAGAGGAAAGAGAGAAGGAAAACAGAAAAAGCCCTAAGAAGGGGCCAGAAATTACAGTGCCAGAGTCACCTCGGGAGGTAAAAGACCCGTTTAGGGAATCCCATAGGGTTGTAAATACTGCCCTCACCCACTCAATGAGTGGCATGCTTCATCATAGGGCCGCTATGACAACCTGACGTAGACCAATGTCCAGGGAGGAGCACAAAGAAATATACAGAATATAGTAAAGGAAGAATTCCAAAGATAGGGATCCCTATTACAGAGAAGAATGTAAAACTGTCTAAGTGGGTTCCCCAGACCTTTATTATGGATCCCACTTGGCAGGATTAAAAGGAAATTAGTAAGGGTATATGGGAAAAGTAACGTCACCATTACCCTGTCTGCTGTGCCAACATGTTTCTGCCCTTGATTGCCGCCTGGTAGGGTCGATGGCATTTGCCAGGATACAGATCCCTAAAAAAGTCCCAATAATGTTCCCTCCTAGTTTTATCACTAGCTGGTAGGGGACCTATCGGTGGCAATACTTATCTTTTTTGTAGACACAGATAGTCTGCTTACCTACGAAATAAAATAACATGCATAATTATACTTATATTTCATCCATATAACTATAACAGTCCATTTTCCCCGTTGTGTTTTGTAATTTTTTTTTTTTTATCTTGTTCTTCTCTTCACCAAATTATGTATTAATCCTAATCTTTCAAATCATACACCCTGTGGATTGACCACTATCCCTGAGGCATAACAAGGGAAGGCACATGCACACGAGGGGGAGTTTGGGCAGGGATGGCCATGGTGTGGAGATGGATCTCTCCTTGGCTGTACCTGGCACCGGGATAGAACTCACTTCCACCTCTTTTTTGCTTCTGAACAATAGCTCCACGGAAGGGCGCGCTGAGTTGGGCCCCCTTGAGCATACTGCTTCCCACTGTTCCCCCATCTCTCTCCCCTTGGTGGCCAGTTCCCTCTGTACTCCTACACGTAGACCTCTAGTAGGGTCTTGGAATGTGGCGGGTTTGGAGTCTAAACTCTCTGACCCTGAGTGGGGAGAGTTAATGGACAATTATGATATTTGTCTATTTCAAGAAACATGGCTACGGCACATTCCAGTGAGGGCGGGCTACGCATCTTTTTCTGTTCCTGCGGTCCAAGGCGCCAGGGGCAGACCTTCGGGGGGGTTAGTTGTTTGGGTTGCAACCCATTTAGGTTGCTCTGCAAAGCCCGTAGACTCAAAGTCCCCTGATATTTTGTGTCTGTTACTTACCTTCCCTGCCGGCTACTCGCTGGTAGTACTAAATGTCTACCTGCGTCCCTATCTGGTACAGTTGGGCCTGTCGATTCTGGGTGCCTTAGATGATGTATTACATTCCCCCCCCCGCGTCTCATAAATTAATAGGTGCGGATTTTAACTGTCACTTTGAACCCCTCCTTGGGATTCCCTCTCCTACTTGTGATGAGGACGAAAACTATAAAATTCCAGATCCTACCATCTATCCTGTCAAACGTCTTCTCCCACTAGCCCTTGAGATCAACAAGCTTGCCATTGCACATTCCTTGAGGGCTTGCAATGGCAGACTTTGTCCTGATGTACCGGGTTCTTTCACCTTTAATAGACCCGGGAATTGTTCGACTATCGACTACATCCTGGTGAATGTGGAATTTTGGGGCTACTTAGCAGCTTTTTCTGTTATTCCCAGGGTCGATAGTGATCACAACCTATTGACATTGGAACTGGTAAATAACATTGGTGGTAGCGGAGTCCCACAGGGCCTAACACCTTCAAATAGTGAGAACTTGGTGCTAGCTGGAGGAGGTAGACGGATTGCAGCATTATATAGCAGTGTCACTTGCTCCCTGGAGGCGGTTTCCCACCTTTTGAGCCCCAATGGGGACATCCGGCAGAACCACCTCCTAGACTTCCAGAAAATTCATAAGGAACTCCTCGGTGGCCTGGTTGGCTTTTTCTACAGTTCTAGTGTCCCAAGGCCAAGGGTCTCAAGGCCTGAGCATTGGTACAATAGTTCTTGTAGGCTGGCTAAGACTGCCCAGATTAAAGAGGTAAAAAACGGCACACAGTCTAGTATCCAGGCTGCGAGGACCTTTTACAAAAATCTGATTAAGGAGGCAAAATCTGAGTGGGAGGATCTAAGGTGGCAAAATATGAAGCAAGCATTAGCAGATCGTGACACGAGGGCTTTTTGGAACATTGTTCGAACTGGCACGGCAGCATCCAGCCCTGCTATTATCCCCAATCTCAGTGAGGAGGTCGGGCTTGCCCATTTTAAACCCCTTTATTCTCTCAGTAACCCTAGTGGAGGATTTGACCCGGTAATCCAGCCTAATGACACTGTAATGAATCAAATGGACCAGGAAGATTCAGCGAGTCGATCCTTCTCCCTTCCAGAAATAGAGTTGGCCCTTAGCACCCTATCAGTAGGGAAAGCTCCGGGGCTCGATAGGATACCTGGTGATCTGTTTAGAAGCGAATGAAAAATTTGGGCCCCTTACATTCGGGTATACTTTAATGCCATTCTGCAGGGCCTTGAGATCCCGGATACCTGGTTGGGAGCTGAAATTATACCCATTCACAAAAAATCTTCCCCTTTGGATCCAGCTAATTATCGCCCCATAAGTTTGATCGATGTCTTACAGAAGCTGTTTGCCCGTGTCCTTTTAACAAGACTGCAGACCTGGATGGAGGACCATCAAATCCTAACCTCCCTCCAGGCGGGGTTTCGAGCAAAGGTTTCTACCATTGATCAATTGTTTAGGCTACAGTTGATCTATTGGAAGACAGTCAGTATGGGTGCAGGCAATCTTTACTTGATTTTTGTGGACCTTCGGTCCGCATTTGATATGGTCCAAAGGGAAAAACTATGGGTTTTATTATTAGAGATGGGTGCTCCCCCCTACCTTTGCCATTTATTCAAGCGTCTGCATGAAGGCACTTATGCAAGGGTGAGATTTGGGAGATGTGGGGAAATTTCAGGGCCATTTCCGGTCGAAAAGGGTGTGAGGCAGGGCTGTGTCCTGGCCCCCACTCTCTTCTCCCTTTTTATTAATGGGTTGATTGAGCATTTCTTGTGCGCCGCCAATTTGGATTCCCCAATCCTAGCGGGGCGTAAGATTCCGGCCCTAATGTTCGCGGACGATACGCTCCTGTTGTCTAAATCTTACATGGGCATCCAGCGTACATTAGAGGCCTTCTGCTCCTTCTGTAAAAAACGGGACCTTGAACTGAACCTATCTAAAACAAAATTTATGGTTTTCAGCTCTAATTCAACCAACTGTCCCCACCCTAAGATGGGAGATGTTGAGCTGGATAGGGTTTCTACTTTTGATTATTTGGGGGTGACCCTCAATGACAAAATGAAATGGGGGTCTCACATGGCGAAGGCAAATCTGAAGCTAGCGCAATCAGTGGGGGGTATCCTGAAGGTTTTTAATGATACTTCTTCTAAACCTCTGGGCCCCCCCATGGAAATCTACAAATCCCAAGCAAGAGGGGGTGTGCTTTACGGCGCTGAACTCTGGGGATATTGTACTCCTGCTTCGTTATCGGCAATTGAGAATTCTTTTATTAGGCGACTGTTGAAACTACCCGTGAGTACCCCCCTAATCCCACTGAGATGGGATCTAGGTTTAGTTCCTATAGAAGAGATTGCCCTGAATCGCCCTCTCCTGTTCTGGAGACGACTGTGGTCAACGCCCGAGCTTGCAAGTTATAGGTACGATCTTGGTGATATACTGTCAAGGGGAAAACTGGAAAAAATTCCTTGGTTAACATATGTAAAGAACCTTTGTTATTTTATAGGGATGGGGGACCTATGGTCCGCACCGGAAGAGACAAGCCGCTCACTATCTAAGAAATCTTTGCGTGAGGCCTTACAATTGTACCGGAAGGAAATTTTACTGCACTCCTCTCTGGGAAGGCTTACTTACACCTTTCTGGACATCAAGATTAGTCCCCAGTTCGAAGTTTTCTTGGATGTTATCCAACCCCCTTTGGCAAAGAAACTTTACATTCAGTTTAGACACGGTTCGTTACCACTGAGGGCTTTTACATATAGATGGTCTAATGCATCTGATCCCTTAAGCACGTGCCCTGTATGTATTGATACTTGTGAAACAGAGCTGCACGTTGTTCTTTTCTGCCCTTTATATACCAAGGCAAGGAAGAAGTGGATCATCCAGCTCTGCAAGTCTAGGGGTCTCAGGGACTATCAGGAGGTGTTTAGAATCCTGAAGTACGACACCACCCCATTGATAGTGTTCGCGATGGCTAAATATCTTCTTTCTATGTGGTTCACCAGGTCCAAAAAAATGCTATCTGCCACATAACTCTTTTGCTCCTAGCATTGTATCACTGTTACTAAAGAAGCTTGTGGTGTAGTGAGAACACTTTGGGCCTTGGATACAGTTCCAACATTATGTCCTTATGTGGAAAAATTCTGTTTTTTATTGTCCGTGTAATTTTCTACTACAAAAATTTTAATGTTTTGATGGATTTCACTCTATGCAATGTCTATTTAATCATGTTTTATTGTACATAATTATTTATGTCTTTTTATGGTATTTTACCGAAATAAAAGCTTTGACTGACTGAATAAATACACCCTGTGGAAAGTCACACACTCCTTATGAACTCCAGTATTTTTACGCCAAGTGCCCAGTTCCCTGCATGGTGCCCAGCTTACCCGGGTTTCATCAATGAGGATCCTAACCTGGGGCCAGAGTGGGGACACTGTCCTGTAGTCACACTCTAAAACAGAAAAACAATGTCTAATGTTTAGAGGTTTAAAAGACGTTTCCAACACCCCCTATAGCCCTACATAAGTATATGGCTAAGGTGGTTAATAAGCAAAAACGCCCCTATCTGCGCCTCACCATCTCATGTTGTACACCTCTAGCTTGTAGATGAAGTTTGTGTGTGAACGCTGATTGAGATTTTTTAGGGGTCCCTACTCCACTTTATTTCCCTTCCAAATGGAAAAATACACTTTTAAGAAGTTTGAAATATTTGAAGATCCACCTGTGGTCTTTTGTGGAATTATTGCTCTGGTGTTTCTTCCTCCAAACTCCGATTATGCATATTTTTTGTTGTTTTTTTTTACAGCAGGGGTGAGTAAATATGTATTAAAAAGGAAGGGTTGAGCCTGGTAAAAATGTTTGTTTTGCCAGGTCGAAATGGCAGTTTACAATTGCGCATACAGGCCACAATGGCAGACCTGAGACATGCTAAAAGTTCTACTTAAGTGGGTGGCACAATCATTGCTGCAGGCTCACTAGTAGCATTCAATTTACAGGCCCTGGGCAAAGGTAGTGCCACCTTTCTAGGCACTTACAAGTACATTATATATGCCAATTGGGCACACGTCAATTATATCATGTTTTATGGAGAGAGCACAGGCACGTTTGCACTGGTTAGCAGTGGTAAAGCGTGCAGATTTCTAAAGCCAGCAAAAACATAGTTAGACAAACAAAAAATTAGGGGGAAAACCAAGTCAAGGATGCCAGGTCTAACAATACATTAATTTTGAGAGCAGCATCCCAGTCTAAATTGAATCATCATAATATGTACATGGGCTGTCATTATTCTTGCAAGCAAATCTTTGCCCTCAAACATCTTTCATCCCAACAAACTTCAAATTTTGAGTTCCCTTCATTTGGCATTTTCCAGATTGTATTAAACTACAAAAATGCATAATCCAACATAATCAATGTGATTGTGTGAGCATTGGTAAAAATATTTTTCACACAAATTTGCCAAAGAAATTTGGTTCATCTAGCAAACATTTATAGATTTGTTTTTGATATCCACCAATTTTCAGATGAGATTTTGGAATCAATATTCAAATACATTGGTCAGTTGTTGGATGCAAATCCACCGGTAGTAATAGGATTTCCTTTAGTATTCCTTCTACAGTTATAGGAAGATCAATAATGTAGCTCCCATCAAGCACATACATCTTGCAATTAATGTAAAGCCCCTGAGCATCCTCTCTCGTGTAATTATATGTCTTTTTGTAACAAGGACCACATTTACCAGTATATAAACCAAGACCATCATATCTTTGTATAATTTACAAATGTCTGGGTTTTGAAAAGCATGAGCTGGATTGGGAAGATAAACACAGCCGTATTTTGCCTTGTAGGATACTATCCTTGACCCGAAAATGAAAAATAAGATCTTTCAATAGGATGTAGCAATAATTCTGGTGGTATATATTACGTTCATAAAGTTTAGGTTGGCTGCAAATAAAAAATGTCCACCACCTGTACTATTCTTCTGCTCTGTGGAAAATGTCCCCAAAGTTTTCTCTCCACCATGTTGAATCCAAACAACTGGCCTGTAATGCCAGTGAGTCAGTCATATTAGCTTTATTTCGATAAAAACATATCTTAAAAGCTTTGGAACACAATTTGAGAAAATACATTGGTACGAAGTGCAAAGCATTTTGTGATAAAATAATTGACAATAGCATTAAAAGATAATATATACAAGATAAAAAGGTTTGGAAAATACAATTCAAAAGGTGCAAATAGCTCGTAGCAGCAACAAAATTTAGATACTAGCTTTCAGGGTTCTCGATCTAATGTTCCATGCACAGCTCAGGAATTTGGCTAGACCGCACGTTATATAGGGTTTGCGCATCAGATCTTAAGATGCGCAATGCCACAAGGTAGCTACAGGTACCCAACTCTCTACATAGCGGTTTAAGCCATCGTTCCCTTGGAACTTTATAGGCTGGGCAAGCGAACATGACATGGGATATTGATTCAAGGTTGGCTTTACAGTTCGGACAGGAAGCTAGTGTCTGGTAGGGAACCTTCCATCGGGCTGTCATTTCGCGAGTAAGGAGCGAGCCAACCCTGAACTCGAAAAACAGAGCTCTGTCATATGGTTTTTGTATGACATCTAAGTATGGTTCATAGTAGGTAGTGTGTTTATGTTGCATAAACTCCTCAGATAATCTACCTACTTTACAGTAGGGGTGGGCGGAATTTGCGTAATCGCGTTCCGCAAATCTCCGCGAAACGGTACAAAATCTCCGCGAACACGCAGAAATTCCGCGAACACGCGGAATTGCTTGTTCGCGATACTTTTTTTCTGTTCGCGATCGCTGTTTGCGTGCTCCGGGTGAAATATCTCGCGAACACGCATATTGAGAACGCGAACAAGCAAAAAATTTCGCGAAGTCGCGAAACGCAGATTTTTGGGCAATTTCGCGTTCTCCGCGGAACGCGAAATTACCCAAATTCCGCAAATTCCGCGAACGGAACGGAATTTACTGCCCAGGCCTACTTTACAGTGAAGAGAGCCCTTGTTGCAGACCCAGGACCAATAAACTTTCTTAAGTTCTCCCTTCGGTGGGGCAGTTCTATTTATCCACACCTCTTTAAGACCAAGATCATACAACAACATTTTTAGGTCCCTAAGCCATTTGATTTTATACCAGCCATCCATGTTCATTATTTCGCCTAACCCTGCTGCATACTTAGCTAGTTCTGGGGTCCGCCACAGACGGGCCCATAGCAAAAGGGGGCGAAGTCTAGCCAAATCTCTAAATGAATGACACCCAAGATCTTGTAATAGGGGCCTAATGGGGGTCCTCGAGGGCAGCATCATAAGATCTTTTAAGAATTTATTTTCTGACCTCACAATTTGGTCTAAATTGGAAGCCGCAAGTTCAGCACCGTAAAGAGCTGAACTCACTCCTCTAGCCTTATATATATCAATTGCAGGAGCAATAGGTTTGCTTAAGGAAGCGCGGTGCTCTTTGAGTATTGCTCCTGCTACCCTTTTATGATTCAGGAGCATTTTTTGAAGATGGGTACTCCAGAGCATGGAGTCAGAAATACGGATACCCAGATAATCAAACGTGGTAACCTTCTCTAATGGGACAGAGTTTAATACAGGTGAAGATCTAAGGTTCTTCGTAGGGTTCAGAACCAAGTACTTAGTTTTCTCAGAGTTAATAATCATTCCTCTATCAGCACAAAATAACTGGAAGCTGTCCAACAGACCCTGGAAGCCCCTCGGGGTCTTGGAAATAAGGAGGGTGTCGTCAGCGAAGAGGAGGGTAGGGATTTTTTCGTCCGCATGGGCTGGTGCGTCAGATGGTATTTGGCGCAAGTGCTCCACCACCCCATTCACATATAAAGAGAATAGGGTGGGAGCTAAAACACAGCCCTGGCGGACACCCCTGTTCACTGGTATTCTGTCCGTCCTCTGTCCTTGGGAGCCCCACCTAACCTGGGCGTAATTGCCTTCGTGAAGATGCATCAAAAGATTTAAAATATACTTAGGAACCCCCAGGTCAGCTAAGACCTTCCACAGATGCCCTCGAGGGACTAGGTCAAAGGCAGTCTTTAGATCTATAAATGCGAGATAAAGACTGCCTTTGCCTAATTTGACAACCTTCCAATAAAGAAGGATTAACCTAAACACCTGCTCGATTGTCCCTATGCCTGCCCTGAAACCCGCTTGGTAGTCGGAGAGGATCCTATTTTCATCTGCCCATTCCAGGATTCTCTCCAACACCACCCTCCCAACAACCTTTTGCACTGAATCAATTAGGCTTATTGGGCGGTAATTAGCAGGGTCGTCCCTAGTGCCCTTCTTGTAAATAGGGACCACCTCTGCTCCTTTCCAGGAGTCCGGTATCGATGAGCCAGTATCGATGGCATTAATAAGAATGGTAACAAATTTTGCCCATTTAACGGGATCTGCCCGAAGAAGATCTCCGGGAATGCCATCTGGGCCTGCTGCCTTAGCTGGAACTATACGCTGAATGGCAGTTTCCACTTCCGACTCAGAGAGAGGATAGATATTTAAGTCCCTCAAGCCTATTCTATGATCTAGCGAAGTATCTTTCAATAAGAGATCCTCTGAGTTAGAATAAAGTTTCATAAAATGGTCATACCAAATGGAACTTGAGATGTTACAGGTAATTGATTCACTATCAGGCCGTGCCTTAGTTCTGATAAGATTCCAAAACCTGTTTGCATCCTTCTCCAGACTGGTTGTTTTTAAATCTTGCCAGTACTGTTCTTCCCACTCTTTTTTGGCACTAAACACTACCTTCTTGTAATCCCTTCTTGCTTGCTGGATTGTAGGGAGAGATTTGCTTTTAACTGCCAAGACCAGGGCGGTTTTTTTTTGTCTACAAGTCTTGGTATACCATGTATTGTTATTATTAGGCTTCTCACACAATAAACGGTGGCCTGCTCTAGTGGTTGGGCAAAAGAAATTCCGAAGGGTACTAATTGTTTTTTCATAAATTTTAGGAATTGTCTCGATAGCACCGGGGTCCATAGAGGCCCCTCTTAGTTCATCTAGAGCCTCTGCCACAGTTTCTCTAATGCCACATAATTTCCTTTCGTCCAGGAGAACTCTATGCCATTTCAAATACCTATTACAATTAGAGGGGATTATTTCCCTTGTTGGCAATAGATATTCTAGATCAGAATAGCCAGAATTAGATAACCATGTTGACTTTAGGATTAGAAATAATGGGTTGTGGTCACTATCAACTGTCGGTATTATCTTCATATCGGTTAAGTACTGCCACAGTTTATAATTCAATAAAATATAATCAATTCACGAGGAGCGACCTACTCTATTGTAAGTATGTGCCCCCTTTTGATCAGATAGTGACCTGCTGTTAGTTGCCCTTAGCCCATATTCATTGGCCAAGGAGTTCAGTTGGATGGCCAACTTGGTCCATCTTTTTATTGGCGGGATGTTCAGCAAAGGAACTCCCCGCTTTGCATCATCCTCTTCAATACCCAGCACATCCTCGGCAGCGAGAGGCTCAAAAGTACAATTGAAGTCTCCCGCTACCAGGATGTGCGAGTCATAGGGACAATTCGAGAGCTCAGCTTCCAGAGATGTAATTATGGGTGATTCTGCCCCTCCCTTTGTTCCCCGGACATAGACATCGAAAATTTCCAGAATTCTACCTCCTTGGTTTTCCCGGATAGTCAATCTTAGAAGGTCAGGAGAGATACATTGGATTTGTTTGATGGACCAATCCAAGGAGATACTTATCCATACCAGTAGCCCACCCGAAGGGCGCCCCATCCCAGTTTGTGCCGGTATCGCTGGGACGTAGTAAGACACGAAGCCTACTTTATAATACGTAATCATGCTCCATGTCTCCTGGACTATGCAGATGGTATAGCCTTCAATGAACCTATTCCAGTCTGGGAGAGAAAGTTTCCTGAAAAAGCCGGCTATATTCCAGGAGAGGATCTTCAAACTTGCATTATCCAGTCTTGGGTGCCCCCTCTCACCAGGTAATTGCATATGGAGAGGGTTAGATTCAAGAGAGGAATTTATGATGATAGGGCTTATTACTGTCTGACCAGGGTCAGAGTTTATTTGGGTGTATGGAATGAATCAGAATGAGATAATCTAACCTGATTATGCATGCGCTGTGGGACAGTAGTGAGAGCATTATGCATAGGCAATAATACAGGGTCACATGTACAGAAGATTGATGATTGGGCGGTTCCCACTGGTCAATCATTATCAAAAGGCGACCCTCTGAAAAGCTCAGTAGCTTCATCCTTCAAAATTAATTCACCTATCAGTGGAGAACATCTGAATTGAATGTCCGATGTGGCAGGGGGGCAGGTCCTATACTCTAATGCCAGCAGTCCCTCTACTAAGTGAGAGGACGCCAAGGTAAGCTCGATGGTATCTAAACGCTGAGCTGGCTGAGAATGTCTAATGGCCTTTATGATATCCTCTCTTATTAGTGAATAGCAGCCCCTGACATGTCTGGTCCAATGTATAACCTTATTAATTAGTGAATCCTCATATTCGCGACCTACCACCTTAGGAACAGTAACCATGAAAACTGTCCTCCTTGGAAATATAGAGCGGGGGAGGCATCCTACAGAGGGAACTCCTGGTACTAACCTGTTATATGTATTTGCCTGAGATGTGGGGAGAACCAAAGCAGGTAGAGTGCTAGTTGGATTCCTACATTGCGTTATCATCTGGGGCTCTCCAGATGGCCCTACCGTCTGATTTGAAATGGTACACGCTGGTTGGTTAGATGTGGGACGTGTCCTAGCAGTCTGTTTAGGATTTGTTAATAGTATATTTGTAGGCTGGGAAGCAACTAAATTGAGTGAGGTATGTTGCGATACTAATGTTTCCAGAGAGGCTTTTAAATCTATAACTAGGGCTTTCAGGTCCCTCACCTCTACTGTTAGTGAATTGATCATTGATATCAAGGCCGATGTCCCGCTACTTGTATTCAGTCCACCCCCTATTCGAACATCATTAGAAGTATCCACTGGGCCATGGACTAACAAGTTGTCTGAAGAAACTGGTTCAATGGCCAAGGCCGCAAACCTGTTGGAGCACACTAGTACGGTAGGCTCCAAGTGGCTCAGCCTGTGCTGAGCCAAAGACTGAATTGGTGACTGGGGAGGTGAAATAGCTTCTAGAGGGAGATTAGTCTGTTTACTACTTGAGCGAGGGAGTTTACAGAACATCTACGGTATATGTAAACAGGCTGACTTAGAAGATTTACATTGTTCATCCTTCTGTGATACATTTATATCTAAATCTACAACAGAATCTCCTTGCAATACATTTTCACAATCCTCAACAAGAGTTTCTATGCGGTCCATCACGTCAGTTTTTGGCATCTTCTTACTACTTTTATTTACTTTCCTAGCTTTCCTAGGGCCCTGCATTGTATTCGTTCCTGCCCCCCCCTCCCCCTCCATGGATTTCCTTTTGCCCATAGTAATACTACCCAATGGGCGTCGTAGCAAATCCGTAGTCCCTCAGAATTTATAAAGGAACAGAAGAGGGAAACCAAAAAGTACCTTTAAGCTCAGTCACTGTTTCTAGGTTGCAGCCATCTTTCCAGTCTCCGCGATGGCTGTAGGTGAACGCAAACGTAAAGGGGGTGGCCCTGGCCTGGCTCCTCCTGGCTTTGACGGGCAAGGATGGGCCCGCACCTTGGCCCAGGCGCTGCCCGCGCACCTCCCGCGCTGTAGTGCTCCTGCGGCGTTTTTATGCTCCCCCCGGCGCTGCCAGCTGACTTCAAAGGCAGGTGCCTGGGCTGAGCGTAGGGCTGCTGGGAAATGTGGTCCTTGCTGGCCGTTCCCCTCACGGCGGTGCCGCTAATGGCAGGAAGAAGACTGCTGGACCCCTTGCTGGCCGTTCCCCTCACGGAAGAGAAATGGGTAGGCTTTTGTCAAAATTTGAAGGTTTTGGCACGGCCTGTAATGCATTATTATCAGTGGATCTGTAATTTACTTCTGGTTGTATTTCTTCAATAATGAAGTTGGGGTGCATAGGATCCCATGTGAACAATACACATCAGTTAAAACTTTTCATGTGCACAAATTAGTAAGCAATGGGAGTGTGGCTCATAGCATGGTACTCCCTAAGTAGATATCTAATAAAATCCATCATATTCATGTCCATTGTTGTTCTGCAGGCCTTTAGCAATTATTTCATTCAACCAGCTCATAACATGCCTGAGAAATGAGTAGCCTGGCATATAACTCAACGCAAGATGATAGTTTGTATGTTAAATATATTTTATCATTCTAGTGATCACTTTGAAACATCCATAACACCTCTTGAAGAGTATCCAAAAGACACTGCTATTCCATCTTAATGATCTGAGGCAATTTGTGTTATGCTACTGATGTGTACACTTAATGATGCTAATTGTTGCTGATGTGATTGAACTGTACAATTTATAACTCAGTGCTGAATTTAAGATCAAGACACTTTATATGTGTCTTCTTTATAGTACCAGCCAAGTCTTGATGAGTGCCATCTTTTAAACTTTGCAACAGGGGTACGTACTTCTTAAGTATTGGTCACTGTAATGCCTTTTTCATCAGCCCCTTTGCAGGAATACCTCTCGATTGAAGAAAGCTGCTAATAGGTATGGCAATGTTTAACTAAAATAAACCCAAACTTAAAGACATCCCGTGATCACAGGTGGTGGATGGGATTACTTATAACATTCTCTGCTTGAATCAGAAGATTTTCAGTAACAACCCTTCTAGTCCACTAGGACCAACTTGCTTTGAACTTGAGCTTCACTGTGGGCTGCAGCCTAACAGTATACAGAAACTCTCTGCCCCTTGGACAGATCTACATGTGAAACTACATCTGAAGCTAAACCTACTGGTTTTCCACTGAATAATCCAGAGACATCTTTCAGAGGTTCTGAGCAGACAGGGCCACTTTCAGATTCTGATCTGAGGTTCCCACCAGTAATGGAAATACATTTTCCAGCCTTATCCTCAATCAATTAATTAGCAGTGGCATGCCTTATAAAAATGAGTCTGATATGTATTTGTCTTACTTACAAGTCAATTTCAGACTATCATTAAGTTCACAATGGACTTTACAGCCAATGTTGCCAGTAGGTATTTGTTAGGACCATGTTTTCATAGGAAAAGCATTTTTTGACTTGCCTATATCATTAGCGCCTTTTGACGAATCTTCATGAAATTTTCCAAAACAAGTGCATTGTGAGTCTTGGTATGCATGGAAAGTGTCGGGGTGATCCATCAAGCGGGGTCTGAGAAAAAGGGGAGTCGAAAAAAGTACAATTTCCCATGTTAATTGCCATAGGAACTTTGAACACAACTACAGCTCGAGCCGCTGCAAAGAATTACACCAAATTTTCCAGGAAGATAGATTTTGGTTCACAGATCCCGCTTTCAGTTATCCAGTGTAAATCCATTCAGTAGTTGTTGAGAAATTTAAGGGGAGAATAATAAAGATATCTGAGATTGTGGTGACTCGTGAATAAGAACAAGCTCATGGAGGGAAATGCAGAGCTCTGAATGCCTGCCAACACTTCAACCAGGAAGTGTTGGCAGTCACTTTGAGACTTGACTTCAGCCAAGTCCCGGGGGCATGCAAGCTTCTTTATTTAATAAAAGGAGGGGACGCACAAGCTTAATTCTGCCCCAGGGACCACCACCTTCAGGGCTTCATTTTAATAACAGAGGTTATCGCTACTTTTCTTGTTGCTATGCTGCTTTGCGTGAGGCTTGATAATAGGAGAAATGTCACTTTCTCCCGTTATTCTGGGGAGGAACGCCCACTTTGCATCTCATTAGAGATGCAAAGCTGGGCGTTAAGGGAAAGGGCGAAGAAGCATGGATTCACGCGTTAGAGTGTCCTTGCTAATAGGGCGTTAAAATTATTGCCGCTTTTGGTCCAAAAACGGACGCAAAAGAGGCGATAATTTTTTATCGCCTCGTTGATGATATGCCCCAATATTTTTTAAGATCTACTTTCAGGCTGTCATTAGAGCCGATGCAGCTATGCCTCCACTCAAGGCACAGAGATCTCTACCAGTCTGGCTGGCATCTCTACATCTGGACAAGTCTGACTCGCTGGATTCAAACTCGTGATCACTCGAACACTGCATTTGCCTGCAACGATTGGTCTTGCTGGCTACTGGTTGTTGCTGCATTCTTTCCGTCTTTAACTAATGTAACTAATAAAATCCAAGTTTGATTGAATTCACCGAGGTTAGGTGTAGTAAAGTATACACATATGTAAATGTTAGTGACCATGCAGAGACAGTACATAACGAGTGGACGTTCAGAGGTAAGGACTAGATGCCTACTCCGTCCAAATATCTTTGAATACCATCTTTGCAATTAAACTTTCTATTGTAAGTAGGCTTCCTATTCGTGTTAGAGAGCAAATGTGTCTTTTTGCAATGGAGGCCAAAGATCGTATTTCTCTGGTGTCAAGGTAAAGCCACCCCACCTCCTTGTCAGCTTCCTTACCTAATACTCTCTCTCCACCTTTGTATCACCTTATCACCAGACAATTAAAATTTCAATATTTGGTCTGCTAATTTTTACTGTAAAACCCACAGAAACTGACTAGTTAAAACCATCACTGCCCTTGCACTTGAAGGAGGAATATGTCCCTTTAACTCTAAACCAGGGATAACGCATGATGAAGTCTATTTTGTGGTCCTTTCCTTTAATATATACACCCCTCTTAGTGTCCAAAACACCAGAGGCTCTCACATCTCAGTCATCCATAGCTAAACTTGTAGACATCTTTTTACAAAACATAATTTTAGTTCTTGGCGACAGATTTAAACGTCTATTGGCAGGACCCATTGTTTCTAATATACATTTGATAGGCTTTCTTTAGGTCAGCCCCTTGTTCATGATTGCATGAATTTGTTTTCTGTCTCATTTAGTTGCTCCTAATTGGATTGTCCGGCAGCTGTAGAACTCACAGGAATGCTGGCACTTTTTTGCTCTTAACATACGTTTTGTTCATTATTGGTATTTACTGATATAACATGTTAGAATGGTGAATAATAAATACCCATCTGGGTCACAATACATGCACATACAAGCATCACGATGCACTAGTTGCGGTTGTGACACCGGCAGGCATCTTGGAATGATTTTTCTTTATTAGAAACTGGCATTGCCATTGTGTGCATGTATATGCTTCTGCATCTGAATGCAAAACAGCATTCTAGATTTTTTTTAAATGAGACAGAAAGCATGTCATACACATTGGCTGGGGCAGAGTCTTGATGAGCTCAGTCTACTAAGAAATTGATGTTAAATCTTCAAGTGGTACCCGCGGCCGAATCCCATTCAGTAGCAGGACTATTTGACACACATCGAGACCAGACTGGCCTCAATGCGCCCCCACCCACTTAACCCTGGATATTAGCAAGGGCCCGGGCCCTCTCCATTCAGTGGGTCCCGCACTCTTATATCTGTGCATACATATAGGCCTTCCTGGATGCCGGATGTGCGGAGCCTCCGCCCCCGCGCTCAGCCGCCTCTCTTCCCCCTTCCTCTCTGGCTTCCTTCTCCCCTCGCCCCTGCCCGTCCCCTCCCGCTGCCTTCGCCCCTGACTCATCCTCTCCGCATGGGCCACTGCACCCATTTAGCTGCACACGTGACGGCCACCGATATGCTCTAATGTTATGCACGCCTTAGCTTGTGCCTACACACAGAGATCGACCATTAGTTCTTCTTTCCATGTTATTTCACTTTGTTGCCTACATATGACTCAATGATAAACTTGCTCTGTTTAATAATATTTGGTGTTCCTTTTGATATTATGACTCATGTTATTGCTGGTCCATGTACCATGCCATGGAACTGTAAGACTGCACGGATGACAAAGTGAACTTTATTTATTACTGAACTGGATTCTCCTGGCTCCACACCTATGCCACTTCACTTAGTGCTATTGTAATGTAATTGCTGGATTATGTTGCCACGCTGTTGTTAATGATATCATTATGTAAAAAATTAATAAAAATAATTTAAAAAAAAAAAAAAAAAGTCTTCAACTGGTACCCTTGATTGGATAGTGTATGTGAGTTGCCTTATCATGGACCAGAAAAGTGAGCGGATTACATAAAGCTAATAGAAGTGCCACATTAACTACTAGATATTTGTATATGAACTATGAAGTGACTTTAACTGTTTGCTGGTTTATACGCACTTGTATTGTTGTGTGTTAGACCTGGCTTTTTCAGCGGCTATATCCCCAGACTTATTTGCTTTTTGGCCTCCTGTTTCTGATCTGTTTTTGTTGGTTTTATGACTCTGGGCACTTGACCACTGCTGATCAGTGCTAAAGTGCATATAATCTCCCTGTAAATTGTATTTATGGACTGGTGATTCCATGATTGGCATATCTGATTTACTGGTAAGTCCCTAGTACAGAGCACTGTGTGTGCCCAGGGCCTGTAAATCAAATGCTGCTAGCGGGCCTGCAGCACTGATTGTGCAACCCACCTGAGCAGCCTGTAAATGTAACTCTGACCTGCTACTGCAGTGTCTGTGTGCAGTCTAATACTACCATGTCGACCTGGTAAGGGCACCCATTTGCCAGGCCCTAACCTTCCCTTTTATTACATGTGAGTCACCCCTAAGGTAGGTCCAAGGTAGCCCCATGGGCAGCGTGCAGTGTATGTGAAAGGTAGGACATGTACTGAGGTATGTTATGTCCGGATAGTGAAATACAGTGTATTTCGTTTATCACTATTGAAAGGCTACCTGTCCGATAGGATAGAATGGGAGATTATTTACAACATCTTAGAAATATAACTTTCCATTGGGGCAAGATCTAAAGAAGGCGTTTAGTATGCCTTAACTCAGAATATAAAAATGCATCTTTTAGGAATAATGGTTTTTAAATTGTGTGTTTCAAAATAACACTTTTAGAAAGTGGGTATTTTCTTGGTTAGCCATCCTCTGTGCCTCAGCTGGTTTGTGTATTGGCCGTCTGGCTTTGAAGTGACAGGGTCTGGAAATGTGTATTCTCTCAGACAGCCACGGGGGAGTTGATGTGTGTCTTGCCTTTCCTGAATGAGTTAAGGCTGGGCTGAATAGACGGGGCTGCATTTAGAGGAGGGGGAGGAGATTTCCTTTACACATGAATAGGCCTGGTCTGCCTTACACAATGCTGTCTCCACCTCCTGCCGGGAAGCTGCACCAGAGAGAACAGAACTGGTTTTGACTAAGCACAGAGCCTCTCTGACACCAGAGAACAAAGAAAATGGACTATAAATGTTGGGGCCCACACCTTGAACTTCAGATTACGTCTGGTATTCAAGAGGAACCTTTGCCAAGGGGAAGAGTTGGAGAAACTGAGAAGTACTGCCCCTTTGCTGTGTGCTGTCTGGGGTTGGCCTGCAGTGGCTGTTTCTGCCAATAAAAGGACACGGACTTTGCTGTGTGCTGTGTCCCCTGCTTGAGGAGGATCTCCAAGGGCTTGAAGTAGAGCTTGCCTCCTGTTCTGAAGTCTCAGGAAAACAAAGCCTTCACCCCCAGCCCTCCTGAACTTCCTTGCTGGGAGTTCTGATCTGCCAAGAGGTACCTGTTACGGTTCTGGGCCTCTCGAGGTTGTTCCTACTGTTGGGAGCTAGAAAAGCAACGCAACAAGGAAAAATCTGATGCAGCGCCTGTCAGCAGCTGGAGAAATCACTGCACAATGCATTGAGTTCGCCAATCAACGAAGGCCGAGATTACCACACCAATTCAGACGCAGGCCCTGCTGTGCGGCGGCATGAACCAACGATTTTTGTGGGACTGCGACTGAAGATATCAATGCAGCACTGTTGCCGCGGCCTCATCAGGAACCAATGCATCCCCGATCCTCACACATCGCACTGCGGTGCCAAGTCTACATCAACGCTGGGGCCGCAGTAAGAAACCAATGCATCCCCACCTCGCACAGTAAGAAACCAACGTATCATCTCCCTTTCAGTAGGGTACCGAAGCGACACCTCCCCTACGTGGTAGTAAGGAACTGACGAATCACCTCCCCTGGAGTAAGGACCCGACGCATCACCTTACCTGCGCGTAAGGAACTGATGCATCACCTTCCCTGCAGCTGTTTTTGTTTATGATTTTGACACATCCAAGGTACTTTGTGTTGAAAGTGTTGCATCTATAGTTTGCTATGGAAAGAATTGTTTTTACCTTCTAAAAGTCATAGTGTTCATCATACTTGATGTACACTCCCTATACACTATTATTGACCACCCACAGGGACAGGCAGCATGTAGACACTTTCTCAAGAGGAGGTTGGTGAGACACTGGGAGCACAGTAACATGATCCTCGACATGACAAAGTTCTGTCTGACTAACAATATCTTCCTCTTTTATGGTGAGTTGTACATTCAGACCACCGGTACTGTGATGAGATCATGTTTTGCTCCCAGTTTCGCGAATCTCTTCATGGGACTGTGGGAGGAAGAGATCCTTCAGGATCCTGAATTCTCTCTGGACTTTGGACGGTTGGTCATGTGGCTTTGCTACATTGACGACCTGTTCATCGTGTGGAGAGGTTCAGAACCTGAAGCCAGAGATTTCATCAACAGATTGAATTCCAACGACCGGAACATCCTCCTCACAGGCAACATAGACAACAAACAAGCTGAATATCTTGATGTCAAACTTGAGATCAGAAACAATGCCATTCACACCACTTTGTTCCGTAAGGCGACAGCAGGCAACAGCATCCTCCATGCCCTCAGCAGCCATCCAGAAACCCTTAAATGGAGCATTCCGTATCGGGAGCTGCTGATGGCAAAAAGGAACTGTAATACAGAAGAGAGCTTCAGACAAGAAAGCACCACCATGATGCAGAGATTCCAAGAGAAGGGTTACCCGAACTGGGTTCTTAGGAAGGCGAAAGAGAAGGCAGAAGGTGTTAACAGAATGGACACACTAGCAGACAAAACACGCCCTGTTGACAATATTGAAGAGAGTGATACCAGGATTATACTCACATACCACTCCAACACCAATGGCATCAGACGCATTGTCGCCAATAATTGGAATACACTTAGGAATGACAACACCATAGGTGAGACAATACAAGAGAGACCCAGCATCACATTCAGGAGAAGCAGGAACATGAGGGACTTTCTCGTGCACAGTAACATCACAAGGCATACCATCAAGAGGGACCACAATCTACAGGGATTTT
This sequence comes from Triturus cristatus, assembly GCF_964204655.1. NCBI lineage: Eukaryota > Metazoa > Chordata > Amphibia > Caudata > Salamandridae > Triturus > Triturus cristatus. The sequence goes on along the minus strand of NC_140586.1, from coordinate 682,991,797 downwards.
TCCCTGTGGACACTGTAAAGTGTGCAAGAACAGCACATTTTGTAAAGAAGTCAATATAGGTTTACACAAAAAAGCCATTACACGATTTGTCACGTGTAGTACCACTTTTGTGATTTATAGCATCATGTGTCCGTGCAAACAATGGTACATTGGCAGCACTACATTGATGGCCAAAAAGCACATACTTGAGCATATGCGAGCCATAACCAACAAGGACCCCAAATACCCGGTAGCTAGAAATTTTCAAGCCAAACACTACTCTGACTCAGCTACTGTATACTAGAACAGATTAACAGAAACACCAGGGGTGGAGACAGAACACTTAGACTGAGACAGAAAGAGTCTTCATACATAGTCGATTTCCAGACCAAGATACCGGGAGTGTTAAATCAGGATGAAGAACTAGCCATTTACCTGAAAACATCTTAGTGACCCTCTTAGGCCAACCTTTATATGCCTTGTTGCCCTCTGTTTTAACTTTCAGATTTTTCTTTGTTCCCCTTTCATTTCCTCTGTTTCTCTCTCCATAGTAGCAGCGTGACAGATATGATCTTTAATATGTACTCGATCCCTACTGTGATGGGGGTCCTGTTTTTAATTTGAATATTTTTCTTTCTGTTTTTTAGGAGGAAAGGAAGGGACCCACTTCACCAGAATTCACTTGACACCACGAGCACGGGTCGCCTAACCTTTTCTTCATTTTTCACTTTGGCTGGTTGGTAATGTCACCTGGTTTGATTTATTCGTAAGATTTGTGGCGGGGCTCCGCCGTCTTTGATTTAGCCATGTTGAGTGACATTCATCTTGGACATCATGCACGTCGGTGGACGAAAGTTGTCACTTTATGGGCACTTGCCGACGACCTTTCTGTTACATTCCAGGGCACTTGCCCGTGACTGCCAACCCAATCTGAGGGAATTTTCCCTTCCAATGACGTCACCCTTTCACACACACATTAGGATTAACACTTTCTGGTGCTAACCAGATCATTCCCCCTCCCTGCCTTGGATTGTCTGAGGAGCCCACAACAGGACACTTGTCCCGCACAGCGCTGTGCTTCTCTCATACCGGGCAGGTATCATTTTGGTTTCTGGGGGAGCGTTTCATATGCGATCACACTGTATGTCACATCTGACATCTTCGCTGACAACTCGTTGTCATAACAACCAGTTACCACATGCACTGGCCAATTCCTTCACTCACTTGCGAATCCTTGACACACTTGAAGCATTATGTTTAAATTACATGTTCATTTGATTTACCGCGCATGATGGTTTGATTTACTACCTATTGATTGATTTTCAACAGCATTTTGGTACTATTTGCGCATTTCAACATGGCTGCTTTGTTTTCCTCGTACACCACTTCCTGTACTAGGATCTCATGTGACACTATTTAACCAACCAATGAATCACTGCTTGTTACATGTGACCAAGACTACGGTTGTAGTCGAACCGCGTTGTGTAATTAAATCGCTTTGACCAGTTGTTCTGTCCAGACTCCCTTTTTCCTGAGAGCGCACTTACTCTGGAGTTGTATAGTTGGACATTTTTGCCAGATTGCTCTACCGAGTGTGCGCCACCTCTCATGGGCTCAGTGGTACCGGAAGGAGCTGTTTGCATTTGGATATATATATATATATATATATATATATATATATATATATATATATATATATATATATATATATATATATATATATATATATATATATATATATATATGTATGCATGAACGCCACCTACAACCCCTAAATGGGTAATACAGGTAAACCCTGTTATTACATTAGTGAGACAAGGCAAAAACAAAGACAGGCGACATACCTTCAATTAAGCAGGGGGAATTAGAGATAACAAATATTGGGAAGAAACAGGATACTCATAAATTGGGTACATTGTTCATCAGCTTTGAATTGGATACAGCCAGACCTAAGCACTACTGCCGAAGTCCAGCTAGCTGTCAACTATATGTTATTAACAACTAAATACAACAAGTTTTTCACATTAAGGGTTTTTATATACTTAAATCTGTTTTTACCCTTAACAGACGACCAACTGTGAATATTTATTTATGTATTTATTTATTTATCTATTATAACAATTGCTGCTATAGGATATTTGCTTGTACTTTATAATGCCATAAGTCTGTCCGCTATGTCTACTATATGAACTACCCATTGCATTGTCACTTTAAGAAAGAATGAAAAAAATGCATTTAAACTTACCTGTTACCTGAGAGCGCATCATGTGATCAAGGGCCTTGGGGCTCGAAACGCGTCATGATGGCTGGTGTTAGAGGAGTTTAAATAAAAGACTTCTATTCACTGAAAACGTGGTCCGTGCTCCGTCACTAATATCGGTGGCAGTGAAATGCGAGCGGAGTTTGCAGATATATATATACATATATATATATATAGATCCACAGGAAAACTGCTCTCACAGTAAGGCGCCTCACACAAAGTAAATTATTTACCATCTTTATTCAGCCAGGCAGCAGCAAACGGGTAATGTCTTCCCAAGTGAAAGTCTTTCAAAAATAAAAAGCCATGTTGCCAAACGCGTTTCTGGAAATCTTTTTCCCTTGTTCACTGGCTGGCCTCGGGGGAAGGAACAGCTGTTGGCTTTACCTCATTCAATTTATAGTCCCGCCTCCTCTGGCGGATCGGCATCAGATGCATGCTAGTAAATGTAGTTTTTCAGTTTGGTATCTTGCTTTAATAGCTGCTACTGTTTCTTCCATTTTTGTCCGCATTAATCATTGTTTCCTAAATCCATCGGGTCACTCGTTTCAAGCAAAACCTTTTTGCTGCACACTTTAGCCTCCCAGAATCGGTTACTTCGTTCCTTGTGGTGCTCTGAAGTTAAAGCAACCGGACCTGCACTTGCTGCTGCCTGCCTGAATAAAGATGGTAAATAATTTACTTCGTGTGAGGCGCCTTACTGAGAGAGCGGTTTTCCTGTGGATTTATATGTGACCCGCTCTGGTCACGAGGATGCTCCTCTGCGAGTGCAGGTCCGGTTGCTTTAACTTCAGAGCACCACAAGGAACGAAGTAACCGATTCTGGGAGGCTAAAGTGTGCAGCAAAAAGGTTCTGCTTGAAACGAGTGACCCGATGGATTTAGGAAACAATGATTAATGCGGACAAAAATGGAAGAAACAGCAGCAGCTACTAAAGCAAGATACCAAACTGAAAAACTACATTTACTAGCATGCAACTGATGCCGATCCGCCAGAGGAGGCGGGACTATAAATTGAATGAGGTAAAGCCAACAGCTGATCCTTCCCCCGAGGCCAGCCAGTGAACAAGGGAAAAAGATTTCCAGAAACGCGTTTGGCAACGTGGCTTTTTATTTTTGAAAGACTTTCACTTGGGAAGACATTACCCGTTTGCTGCTGCCTGCCTGAATAAAGATGGTAATTAATTTACTTTGTGTGAGGTGCCTTACTGTGAGAGCAGTTTTCCTGTGGATTTATATGTGGCCCGCTCTGGTCACGAGGATGCCCCTCTGCGAGTGTAGGTCCGGTTGCTTTAACTTCAGAGCACCACAAGGAACGAAGTAACCGATTCTGGGAGGCTAAAGTGTGCAGCAAAAAGGTTCTGCTTGAAACGAGTGACCCGATGGATTTAGGAAACAATGATTAATGCGGATAAAAATGGAAGAAACAGCAGCAGCTACTAAAGCAAGATACCAAACTGAAAAACTACATTTACTAGCATGCAACTGATGCCGATCCGCCAGAGGAGGCGGGACTATAAATTGAATGAGGTAAAGCCAACAGCTGTTCCTTCCCCCGAGGCCAGCCAGTGAACAAGGGAAAAAGATTTCCAGAAACGCGTTTGGCAACATGGCTTTTTATTTTTGAAAGACTTTCACTTGGGAAGACATTACCCGTTTGCTGCTGCCTGCCTGAATAAAGATGGTAAATAATTTACTTCGTGTGAGGCGCCTTACTGTGAGAGCAGTTTTCCTGTGGATATATATATAGATATAGATATATATATTATCTACTGGCGGTCGCCAGTCGATAGTTATAGTTAGGACCGTTTTTCCATAGGAAATCTGAAAATTCTATTTTGAATAACTTTGGAGCCGGTTGACGAATCTTCGCGAAATTATGGACATTTCACTCGTAAAAAACCAAGGAAATTCCCCCGTTATAGTTAGTTGAGATAACTATAACTCGCGCGACCGCCACTCTATCACAAGGATGATGTCATCAGTTATGTCATGAGTGACGCCACTGACCATGTCATGAGTGATGTCATGAGTGATGTAATATGTGACGTCATGAGCAGAGGATTGCGGACGCGCAAGTTATAGTTATCTCAACTAACTATAACGGGGGAATTGCATTGGTTTTTTACGAGTGAAATGTCCACCTAACTATAACATGTGTGAAACCTATGGTTTTTTAAGTGAATATATATATTAAATACATATATTTACATATATGATCGAAATACTACTTTAATTTATAAGGACACTGAAACTAAGATTATGGATGATATGGGTCCAATATCTCACCAGCTGCCAAAGGTTGCTAAGATCAGTCTTAGGTGTCCTTCTAAACTAGGGAAAAATGCCTTGACAGATAAGTCATGCTTGTCGAAGTCAGTTTATTCAGAACATTCAATAAGAGGGAACAATGAAATCTAAAGTAAGTGTATTGAATATTTATAACACCGGAGTCTCACAAGATGTCAGAATATATAGTAATCCTTTCTTCAAAGTTGATTCTATCAATAATGATGAATTCTATAAGATTCGTAAAGAAAAAAGAAGTGATAAAACGTGTTGGCAGTTAGTACCACTCTTGAAATCTCCTGCTGAAACTCACATACTCCTGCTGGCTATACACATGGGTTGGCACTAAATTAAGTTATTGATGATATTTAACATAGAAACATGGCCATCATGATCTCTCAATATTAACTCTTGTTGCATCCTTTTTCAAGATTGCCTTTATCAAGTGTTCGACTTGCCAACAGCTCAGAACATGAACACAGTAAGATGCCGAACACTTGATAAAACTTGTTTTTACCCACACTAGTCATTTCTTCCCCACATGCTGTGATATGCATGCAGAAGTCATAGACACAAATGGTGATGCATATAATTAAACACTTTAGTTGGACAGCTATCTCATGGTTAATGAGAATATGTTATACCTGTTTGCAACTAACATTGCCCAACATAATCTCCAGTCATATGAATGGAATGATTTCAAGTCTGTGGACTTTGTTGGGGTTAACAAACATAAAACTATTCAAGATCTTACTAGTTATTTAGAAGCAAGGAAAATATTTGAAAACATGATTTTGGAATGTAAAAACAATTTCAAGAAAATGAAAAGACTGACTCATTATCAGAAAACAGCACTACTTTGTCTTTCTGGCAACTGTTGTGCCTTGGGGTCCAAATACAAGAGGGGACCATACATATGGTAATTAATATGAACCTAATCTAAAACTTCAAGTCCATCTTCTCTCCTCCCTCACTTAGAAGGAACCCGAGCAGCTGCGATATTCATTTGGTGAAAAATGGAATCAATCGCTTTGAACAGTGTTTACATTCTGTTTAATGGTACAATTCATAACATAGATTGACAGAAGAATCAGACAGTTGTGTTTGGTCTACCAAATTGTGTTGTAAAGTAAGGGATGAAGCACTACTGCAGTAGAGCTTGAGATGTTAACTAGAGACAGAGGAAGCTGCAAAAATGGTAGCAGTAAGGAAGGGAAAATGATGTGGTCTTTCACAAAAAAGAAAACAAGAAGGGTTAACAAAAAATAGAGAAAGTCACAAGGGAGATAAGCATCAAAATTACATTCATTCTTGTTCGGCGTTTGATATTTTTGCTATTTATTTCAATGTTCTCAATGTTTCCAAGCAGATCTCCTTCTTCCACTCCAGCTTGTGTCATTCAGACGAGATCCTTTCTGTGTACTTGTTTCACTGAATAGCAGCATAAAAGCTTCACATTTTTATCTCACCAGTGTCTAATTTACTAATGATAAGGATCACCATAATGTGATGATGCCACTTGGTGAATTTGACATGCAAAAGCAAATCCCCTCTTCTAAACTAAAACTGAACTACTTCAGTGACCATAAAGCTAAATGGGAAATGAACTAGAGGTGTACAAACATGCACGATTGTTTTCTCATTAAACTTCATAAAATTCCACTGAAATATTCTATCATAGTGAAAGGAGGCTTATTGTTGCATCACATACTTTTAAGTGAGCATGCATTTCGTGTGCAGTAGACTCGCAAGATACCAACAGAATACTGTTGGAGTTGAAAATTTCTCTCAGAATTTTCTGTGCCAAACAGTTTCCTGCTGGTATCGCTTGAGACTTTTTTTTTACATGACATGCTGTCTCGCTTAGGAAAAGTTCTGCGAAACATTACATTTCAAGAGATGTTGCTATTTTTTGCGTGAAACAAAATTGGCAAGTTTGTAAACAATAGCTTATATTTCGTCCAGCCCTAGAATGCATCTTTACAATGTTTGTGTTTATGATAACATCTTATTTTCAAATCGATCAGTCTAAAATCAGATGGACTAAACCTTAGTTTTATTCTGTTTGATATAGGCGTCCCAGCATGTGTGCTCAGGTTCCCATCAGTCACTTGATTTCTAAATATCTATAAATAATAGACATTCTGATAGAATTCTGCAGTCTTTGGCTCCCAGAGGGCGCCTGGTCAGTGTACATTTGAACAAACGTTCTCCCCAAAAGGCATTACCAAGAAGCTGTGAAGTCTGAAAAGCACATATTAGCGGCCACCAGAGTTACAAATTGATGTGGATTAGAAAAAACAAGAATGACAGCCACTCACAAAGGGGAAGAGTAATTTGGAAACCTTGAGCCACTCCAGGGAGGACTGATAAATAGTATTTTGTAAAGAACCAATGTATTGCGAGCAGGCCTGGCTTCTCCACAGGGATTTGTAAGCTGTGCCCTTTCAGTTGTGATGTGCGCCGTGATTTGTTCATGGTGCTTTGTTTCAGAGTGCATCCACTTTGTCAATGGTAAACCCATTTGAAGATGATGGAGGCTGTGGGGACCACTTTACTGTCACGGTCAAGAACTGATTCCACCTTTCCATGTCTGATATTTAGAAGACAAACTTTTAAAATGCATGTGTAACAACAGAGATCTTTTCCATGTTGATATAGCATGCTACTGTCAATCTATTTGCCATGTTCTTACTCAAATATTCCCTCAGAGAGGGATGGTTTAGAGTCTTAAAAATTTTCTCTGGCCAACCATTTGTCTTGCAGACATGATTGCTTTCTGTAAAATATTTAATAAAAGTACAAGTTATGCGAAATAAGTATAAACGCATGCAGAAATTAAGCAACATGCGCCAAATGAAAGTTTTGCACATCATGCTGAAAATGTTGTCATATCGAGCACAAAATTAAAAAGCTGCTAGCATCTGGAAAGGCAGAATTAAAAAAAATATAACTAAATGTGGGCATTTCTTTCTGTAATTACCAGGTTCAAACATGTTTAAAAATACATTTAAACATTTGTTTCCCTAAGATTACTCTTACTTTTGGAGTTAATATCAGAAATGTGTTTGCAATGCTCCAAGATTTCGAGCAATAGTCAAGGAAATCGACTCCAGTCAGTCATTGTATTGCCTATTAAAATGTATAGTGTTTGCATATTGCATTGGAACAGGTGTATAATGCAGGGGTGGGCGGAATTTGCGAAATTCACTTTCGCAAACTATTGCGAAAATGTTAAAAATCTCCGCAAACACGCGGAAATATCGTGAAGATGCGGAAGTTTTTTTCCCGCCCGTTCGCGGTATTTTCTGCGTGATCGCGGCTCTCCAACTTATCCATGCGGTTGCTCACTGGCGCGGCCATCTTGTTTTCACTTGTCCCACCGGCTCGCGTTCGATATGACGTGCCCGCGTACTCACGCTCACGGGGGAGGATGACGTGCTCGAGATCTCAATCATCTCATACCCTCGCGGTGCATGATCGCGAAAAGAAAGACGTGATCGCGCGACGAATGACGTGATCACGCGACAAATGACAATGCGGGCGCGGACTATCGTGAGACAGCGCAAATGGCTACCAACATTCCAACATCTCGTGGAGAACGCGACCGGATCGGGAAAACTTGTTGGCGAACGTGGGGATTCAGGTAAAGCAATCGCGCACACGTGAGAATGTATTTTTTTACAGCGCGAGCAAGAAAAAAAATTCCCGTAAGCTGCGGATTGCGGAAATTTTGACATTTTCGCGCTCTCCACGGAACGCAAAAATGTCAATATATCGCAATTTCCGCGAGCGGAACGGAATTTTCGCCCAGGCCTAGTATAATGCTGCATACAGAAATTGAAAGCAAATGTGCTGAATGTTCTCTCGGGAGAAAATATTTTTCTATGTGGAAAGATGCCACCGCCCCCCACCTCCAAGAAACGTCACAAAACTGCCCTTTACTTTTTAGGCCCTATGTAACATGTAGAAGTACACTCCGCATCGGACACCGTTGGACCAAAACAGAAGAAACTCCGGGCGGAGACCTCCACTCTGCCCGTTGAGTGTGCGGATGTTAGACCTGGCATCTTTTGGCGTGGTTACCCCTGACTTTTTTGCCTCTACCTCCTGTATTTTTGATGCTATGCTGGATGTCGTTTTTACTGGTATAGATGCTTTGGGCACTTTGCCACTGCTGATCAGTGTCAAGGTGCAAGTGCCCCCTAGGGAAATTGTGATGTTATAGGCTATACATGTTTGGCATATTTGTTCTACCTGCAAGGCCCTAGTAAAGTGCACTGAGAGTGCCAGGGCTGGTAGTACAAATTCTACTAGTGGGCTGCAGCACTGATTGTGCCACCCACAGGAGTAGTGCTAAAATGATGTCTTAGGCCTGCTTGAAGTGCCTATGTGCAGTCCAGGACTGCCATGTCGACCTGGCCAGTGCACCCACTGACCAGGCCTTATCCTTCCCTTCCTGTACATGTCAGGCATCCCTATGGTGGCCCTAGGTACCCACCTGGGCTGGGTGCAGTGTATCTGAAAGGTAGGGCATGTACTGAGGTGTGTAACATGCCCTGGTAGTGAATTACAGCCATTTTCGTTTTTCACTGCTGAGAGGCTATCTTGCCCATAGGACAGAATGGGGGAGGCTGTTTACATGCCTATCTTCCCCTAAAGGCAAGATAGAAAATCCAAGTTTGGTATCTTTGTGTTCAGAATTTAATTATACATCTTTTTAGCAAGATGGTTTTTAAATTCACTGTGTGAGAATAGCACTTTTTAGAAAGTAGCTATTCTCCTGTTTAACCTTCCTGTGTGCCTGTGTGCAGATTGGCTGACTGGTGTCATGTGATGGGCTAGGTGGCTCCAGGAGCCCGGATGAATCAGCAGCAGGGTGAATAGGGAGATCTGCTCTAAATGGGTGGGAGGAGTAGCCCCTGGGTTTGAGTAGGGCTGCCTCTGCCAGCACAATGCCGGCTCCACCCCCTGCTGGCCAGGCTGAGGACTCTGCCTCTGCCAGCACAAAGAAGGCTCCACCTCCTGCTGAGCGTCTAACGACCCTGCCCCTCACTCTGAAAGGAACCAGGTGCTCCAGGGCAGAGCACACCCAGGAACCGGTTTGAGCAGGGGAACCCCCCCACTGAAACAAAGAGAGACAAAGACTTGGAGGGGTATAAGAAGAGGACCCCAGACACCTAAACTTTAGATCACTGTTGAACTAAGAAGAAACCTCTGCCAAGGAGAAAGTTGGAAGGAACTGAAGAGCAGAAGACTGCCTGCTTGCTGTTTTGCTTTGCTGCCAAGGAGAGGGGAAGGACTTTGCTGCGTCCCCTTCTTTTGATTCTGATCTCCAAGGGCCTGAGGAGAGCTGGCTCCCTGTTAAGAAGTCCCAGGAACAAAAGGACTTCACCACCAGCTCCCCTGGAACTCTGCTGAGGGAGTTCTGACCTGCCTTGGAGTGCTTGCCTAGTCTTGGGGCCTCAGTAGGTCAGTTTTGCTGTGTTTGGGAGCTGGAAAGCAGAAGCGTGAACAAGAGTAACTGGTACCCATCGCATCATCCATTTGAGGGACGCATCATCCGGTTGTGAGTCGCAAGAGCAAGGAGAATTTCATTGCGGCGTCATCGCAGCACCCGGAGTCCCCGCTTCACCGAGTGCGTCGAGCATCGTCCCGGTGCGTGAAGATTCCTGACGCTGCGAGGGTCGTCGCAGAACCAGTTTGCGGGCCGCACCACTGCCGGTGCGCGAAAGTATCCAGTCGCTGCTTGTGTCAACGCAGAGTCCCGTCCCGTGACGCATCGAGGGTTGCGGCGCCAGAAGTCAGCGCTGCGCCGCGCATCGCGCCGCACCGAAGATCGTCGCATCGTACCTGTGCGTGAAGCTTCCCCCCTAAGAAACCTACGCAACGAAAGCCAAAGTCATCGCATCCTCCCCCTACAGATCGGAGCCGGCGCATCCACCTCTGCTGCGTGAAGCAGGGCTGCTGCAAAGCCTCCCCAAGGTCTCAGGAGTATCGCATCGCCTTTGCCATCTTAATTGTTATAGCTTTTGGGAACCTTAGAGCAACTACAGGTACTGTTGGGCACAAGAGTGTCGCATTTTGTGCATTGAGAGTCGCATTGTGCAGGACACTGATTTTTACATCCTGGAGTACTTTCTGCAAACTCTTGAACTATATTTAAAGTAACCTTTTTTAATTGTATGTTGTTTTTTTTGTAGTATTTGGTCTTGTGAAGTTTTTAGTAAAGACCTTATTTTTCTAAAACTGGTGTGGAGTAGATCTGTGGTGTTTTCACTGTGTTACTGTGAGTGTTGGTACAAATACTTTACACATTGCCTTTGATAGCCTAGACTGCTCAGGCCAAGCTACCTAGAGGGTGAGCAGGGGTTATCTTAACAGTGTATCCCCCTTTCCCTGACTAGAAGCAAGGGTCCCTACTTGGACAGTGGTACCTACCCTGCCAACTAGAGACCCCCAGATCTAACAGCGGAAATTTGCCTTCTCCGCGTTTCGTGGAGAACGCAGAGAAGGCAAATATCCACACACTCCGCAGTGAAGCGGAGTTGGCCAGCCCCCGCCTCCACCCCCACTATTACAAGTAAGTAAAGATTAATTAAAAATACATTTAAAACCACTTACCTCTGTACTGCAGCATCCCCAGGCTGCAATCTTCCTCTTCCTTGCCGTATCGGTAATCCTGGTGAAAACTGCGCATACGTGTGCGCCCGCACATATGCATTTCTCGCAGCAAATGCGCTTGCGCGGGAGCTGACACATGCGCAGTTTTCATCAGGATTACCGATACGGCAATGAAGAGGAGGACTGCAGCCCGGGGACGCCGTAGTACAGAGGTAAGTGGTTTTAAATGTATTTTTAATGTTTACTTATTGTTAATAGGGGGGTGGAGGCGGGTGACCTAGCGGAGCTCCACGGAGTTCCACGGAGTTTGTTTGCAACTCCGTATACCTACGCGTAGCCCCGCTACGCCCACTACGCCCAGGGTTAAACAGAAGCCATCTGAATCCCATAAGAAAAACTCTCGGGGAACAACTACTCAAGGGTCCTCTCTAAGAGAAAAAATAATAGTAGGACTTAATTTGTGTTGTCTCTTCTCAATCACTTTCTAAACTTACAGCAAAATTTGGGCACTTCCCTTTTCCAGCTGCTCTTACAGTTGTGGCCCGTCCCCTGCCAAAGAGGCAGAGTGGGCAGGAAGAGTGATGGGGGTGGGGCATAGGGTGGCTTGGGGTGGCTTGGGGGACCAAAAATTATTATAATAGAAAGAAACTTTCCTGATCGCAACCGCCTCCGCGGTCCGCTCTGTCTCGCTCTTCCTGATTTTGGGACAAGCTCCCAGACTCCACTGGGCCAATCATGAAGCTGCAGGAAAGCAGCATCATGGTTGGTCTGAGCACTTCAACTTTGCGCTCCCAGGCAGACTGGGAGCCTGAGCCTGCTATCTTCAGCCGCAGCAATGCAGCTGGGGCTGGAGAAAGCTACACTGTGCATGAGGTGTTTGGCTGGCCTGAAACTGCTGAGCGATGAGCGATGAGAAGCATCGAAAAACAAAGAGATGCATAGTTCCTGAGACCTTCGTGGATGTGCTGCGACAGTTCCGCTGTACACAGGGATGCGATGCGTCGGGTCCGGTCTGTAGGAGGAAGCAATGCATAGATTCTAAGACAACTCCAATCCACGAGTGATGCATCGGGGGAAACTTGCTGACAGGGATGATGCATGAAAATCCGGGCTGCATCGGCGAACGATGAGGTGGCGGAAAGCGGCGCTTGTGTCAACCTTTTCAGCTGTGATCCCTCGATGGATCAATTCTTGCCACCGCGACAAGCACTGCATTAGTTTCGGCAGCGGCACAGCGATGCGGGGAGATTTTTCTTGCACCATGGCATTGCGTTGGAAAGACAGTCACAAGAAGAGCGATGCATCGATTTCCTTGTCGTTGTGTTGCTTTTCCAGCTCCCAACAGTAGAAACAACCTCCAGAGGCCCAAGACAGTCACAGGCAACTCTTGGCAGGTCAGAACTCCCAGCAAGGAAGTTCAGGGGAGCTGGGGGTGAAGCAGGAGGCAAGCTCTACTCAAGCCCTTGGAGACTTTCATCAAGCAGGGGACACAGCACACAGCAAAGTTCTTCTCCTTTCCGTGGCAGAAAACAGCAACTGCAGGCCAACCCCAGACACACAGAAAGGGCAGTACTTCTCCTCAGTTTCTCCAGCTCTTCTCCTTGGCAAAGGTTCCTCTTGATTCCAGAAGTAGTCTTACGTTCAGGGATTTTAGGTCTAATACTTTCTCTTTGTGCGAGGGTCTCTGAGCTCAGTCCAAAGCAGTTCTGTCCTCTCGTGTGCAGCTGCCCAGTAGGAGGTGGAGACAGCATTGTATGAGGCAGACAGGACCAATTCAGGTGCAAGAGAAATCTCTTCACACCACTCTACATGCAGACCGGGACTATTCAGGTGCTAGTGAGAACTTCTTCCACTACTCTGAATGCAGTCCAGGTCTATTCAGCACAGCCCTGCCTCATGCAGCCCTGTCACTTCAAAGCCAGACATTCAATGCACAAACAGGCAGAGGCACACAGAATAGTTAAACAAGAAAATGCCTACTTTCTAAAAGTGGCATTTTCAAACACACAATTTAAAAACCATCTTTAGTAGAAGATGTGTTATTAAACTCTAAGTTCAGAGAGCCTAAACCTTATTTTGCTATCTTATCCCTATGGGAAGATATGCTTGTAAAATGTTCCAAAGCATTCCCCAGTCTGTCCTATGGGGCAAGATAGCCTTTCAATAGTGAAAAACGAAATTGTCAGTATTTTACTATCAGGACATGTTACACACATCGGTACATGTCCTACCTTTCACATACACTGCACCCTGCCCATGGGGGTACCTTGGGCCTACCATAGGGGTGTCCTATATGTAAGAAAAGGGAAGGTTAGTGGGTACACTTGACAAGTCGACATGGCAGGACTATGCTGCCCACAGGCTCTGCAATGGCAGGTCTGAGTTACCTTTTCAGGGCTACTCATGTGGGTGGCACAATCAGTGCTGCAGGTCCACTAGTAGCATTTGATTTACTAGCCCTAGCACACTTAGTGCACTTTACTATGGACCTACTAATAAATCAAGTATGCCAATCAGGGAGAACCAATAATAATAACAATTTACACAGTGAACATAAGCACTTTAGCACTGATCAGCAGTGGTAAAGTGCCTTGATTCCTAAAGCCAACAACAGCAGGTCAGGAAAAAATAGGAGGAAGAAGCAAAACATGGCATAAAGAGCAGGGAAGTTTAGAAGCAAATGGAAGTCTTGGCATAAAGATCAGGGACGTTTACAAGCACATGGGTGTCGTTGTGAAGTTTACAAACACATGGGTGTCATTTTGGACACTGGACAATTGAAAAGGCTTTCCCAGAATCCACCTGTGTTTTGTTTTGTTTCCAATTGGAACAAGGAGGTCCAAAGATCACTATTAGGCTTTAGTCTCCAAGTCTATCAGGTTCTTACCTGCCTGGCTTGGAGAATGCTTACTTTCTATGTGGGATTCTACTCTAAGAAGAATGTTTAAAGGATTTCCTGTTTTGGTTGATTATCTTGGGAGCTTCCAGATTAGGTACAATGGTGTTTGGGTTACTGCTTGCTTTGAGGCGCCATTGGTACTACAATATGCTCCCACTTCTCAGTGCTTCTACCTCAGTCCTTTGAGCATGTGCTGATCCTATGTTGGGAATCACTCCTTCTTTAATTTCATTGCAAGATTACCCATTTCTGTGGCTGTGCACGAGGGGGTCGGGTTGTGCAGCTTGGTCTTGACACTTCTCTGTGAGTTTTCATTTCTGGTCTGTGCATGCTGCACTGAAACCTTGAAACAATGATACTCCGAGGGTATGTGCACTTATTGTATGGTTTGTATTTTAGATTGGGGCTAGGAACCCATCCACTGCTAGGGTGTTTGTCAGATGTTTTTGAAGCACAGTCTTTATTGGGGGTGGAGAAGAATGGCTACGGAGGAGGCCATGCTGGCCAAGCAGGATTTTGGTTTCTTAGCTGGTGATGCTATGCACATGTAGGCAGGCTTGATCAGGTACTCTTTCACCCTGTAGTGTTGTACAGATTTCCGTTTCAAGCTGGAGTGAGAGGACAATGTTTTTTTGCGTCACCCATGTTATGGACTTCCTCTTGGGCTACGTTGATCCTTTTGTGCTGTCTCCAGAGCTGCATGTGTAGGTACTGAGCTGGAATCAAGGTTGGTCATCTTCTTGGCTTCACTCATCACACTGCTAATTAGTTGGTGCTTTTTGGACTAGGCCCTTTTTGTAGGGTCATCCCTAAACGTTTTGCCTTTCTCCTAGCCTTTATTCTGACATGGTGTTGGTGGTTTTAGGACTCTGGGCACTTTAGCACTGCTGTTCAGTGTAAAGTGTGTGTGCTCCCTGTGATAAACATGGCAAGATAGGTTTACACCTGTTTGGCCTATTTAATTTACCTGTCAGTCCCTTGTAAAGTGGTATCTCAAGTCAAGTCAAGTCAAGTCAAGGAATACTTTATTCGGTTTAAAAGACAAAAACCATGAAAGCTACAACATCAAGTTACAATAATAAATTATACACATAGAATATAAACAGGAGAAGGGTCGAAATTAAAATACATCAAAAACCCAATGTTTTCCTAAGTTTAAAAACATTTTTAAAAAAGCTTAAAACTACGGTAATAGTGAGAACAGTGTCCATTCTCTGAAGTTCTAGAAAAGCTAGACGATATTTTTTAATTTTCCTTTCTTTCAGTAGTGGAGTAATGTATGACCTACGTAGTATGGTATAAAATTTACAAAAGAATAAAATGTGGATGTCTGACTGGGCTGAGGATTCATCACACGGACATAAAGACAAATTTTGCAACCAAGAATTCATTACTGGGAAGGATAAAAGTCTAAAAACGATGGTCAATCTAAAACGGGTCAGAATAAAACGATCATAATTTGACATCGGCAGTGTTAAGTATGGCTGCACATTATTACTAGATAGCAGAGGAAAATGCAAAGATACAGTCTTTTTCTTCATTTCCTCTTGCCTTCTGTTTTCCATGAGGTATTCCAGGGATAACTTAGACAAAAAGTTCCTGGGTACACCATCCATTGAAAGTGGGTCTTCAAAATATTGTAGGCAACCAATTTTACCAAAGAATGATTTAACATAATTCAACCATTCTAAACGACCCACATTTTCCAATTTTAAAACATCCTGAAGGATGGCCCGATTCATGGTACACTCATTAGTTGTCCAAATCCTATGCCACAAAAGAATAGGTTGGATTCTAATTAAATCAGATATATAGGTTAGGCCAAGTTCAATGTGGCAAATATAGGTCGCGACACTTTGGGGGACAGTCAGGACGTACCTCAAGAACCTATTCTCAACTTTCTGCATTAAATCAATATTGGAATAGCCCCAGAGACCCGAGCCATACATAGCAACCGATGTACATGTAGCATTATAAATTGTTAAAATTTCTTTAATCGGTTTCTTTCCCAGTTTTTTAATAAAATTCTTTAAGGCCATTATGGTTTTTTGGAACAAGAGGGTTCTGGCCTTAATCGCATGAGACCACGCCCCATTTTCATGGAACAAAACACCAAGATAGGGGAAAGTAGAGGTAAATTCCAGGGGAACATTATTCAAAAACATTCTTTTTGTATGCTTACCAGGTTTTTTACCACAATTCATTGTAAAGGTTTTACTACAATTAACTTTCAAATCTAAGCTAGACATAAAAAGCTCAAAGGATTTTATCAAGTTTTGTAGTGCCATGGGAGTGCGGGCCATTAAGACTGCGTCATCCGCATACAGGAGCGCGGGGACAGACCTCCCCCTAATCCTAGGCATGTCCCCGCACTCCCGCAGAAGGCGACGCTCAAGGCCATTAATATACACCAGGAATAAAAAGGGGGCCAGGACGCATCCCTGGTGCACGCCCCGGCCCACCTGGAATTTCCTGGTGCATTGGCCCCCACTGCCATAGCGAACCGAAGCTGTGACACCTGAATAAAGATCTTTCAGAAAGCAAACAATAGAATCTTCCACACCTATCTTTTTTAAAATTGCCCATAGATTAACGTGGGATACACAATCAAACGCAGACGAAAGGTCGATGAACGTTAGGTACAGACACTCACCCTTTATCCTCAAATACTTTGATTGTATAATCATTAGGTTTAGGCACTGTTCAATAGTGCCGATACCCTTTTGAAATCCATATTGTAGGTCACTCATTATATCATTCTCCACTGCCCAACTATGTAGTCTAGTCAGGATAATTCTCCCAAGGATTTTAACAGACGAGTCCAATAGGGAGATTGGTCTATAACAGGCACAGCATTGTCTGTCTCCCTTCTTGTAGATAGGTACAATGACCGAAGTAAACCAGGACGGATTTAGGCCCCTAGCCAGTGCAGCATTAAAAAGTTGCACCAGCATGGGACCCCAGAGCTCGATATTTCCTTTGTACAAATCAGCAGGGATCCCATCAGGCCCTGGAGCTTTGCTGCCCTTCATTGCATTCAGGCCCATGTTAACTTCCTCCAGGGTTACTACCAATTTTTCAACCTCGTCACCTATATGGTCCCCAATAACAGGATTAGTAGTATGGGGATTATCTTGCATGCTATAAAGACTGGAGAAATGCGCCACCCAATCCTCCTCAGTAATGGCAATCTCTATGCGCGCTTTAGTATTATCGTAAAGGAAAGGAGTATTAACGGCCCTCCAGAATGCAGATGCATCCTTCTGTTGTGAAGCTTCACATAGAACTTCCAGGGCCTCCTTTTTTATGTCCATTTTCCTATTTTTTAAGGCTTCATTATATTTTTTCCTGCAGCCTCCTATTTCAATAGGGTTACGTGGTATTCTGTGAATGGCTCTTTTCAAAATAGTTAAAGATCTGGTACAAGCGTTATCGAACCAGCTTCTCTTACCCTTTACCCTGTTATTTGCCTCCACCCACAAGTTTTTCTTAATAGTGGAGGCTATTGTATTAAAGTGTTCAATTATCAGGTCACTGCTGGATTTATCATCTAAGCAGATGTCAAAACTGCCAGGGCAAGCGTTCAATAGCTTGTCTAAGAACCTTTCCGGGACAACCTTGTCCCATTTTAAATTGTACCCATTTTGTCTACCGAGGACCACGTCTGAAACTGTGAGTGAAGGGGACACAGCCTCTTGCCGATCAGGAAAAGATTTTCGGCCACCATAATCTGAGGCAAATGATCACTTACTGCCAGGTCCATGTTACTGGACTTAATGAGTTTATGGCTGCAGCTGTTTGAAGCAATAATGAAGTCAATGGTGGACAATGCACCTTTACCGATAAATGTAGGCACGAAGGTGGTGGGTTTTTGGGCGATTTCATTTACAAATCCTAAGTCATACATAAACAATATATCGTTAAGTAAATCCCCAATCAGAGAATGTTCAAAATGAGTTAAATTAGATTCCTGCTCTATCATTAACCCACATAGACCCTGTTGACCTTTAATACAGAGTTTACAATTAAAATCCCCCCCAAACAAACATAACTTCTCTATCGGTTTTGTCTATTTCATGATGTATATCCTCCCTCAGCATTACTAAGATGCTGGGGATTTCTTTCCTTGGTATATTATTATAAAGGTTAATAACAACAACGTTAAGTCCCTTCATGTTCCTTAAAATAATTAATTGATAAAAACTTGATTTTGGGGAAAACCAAATCCCATCATATTTAAGCTGGTTGGAGACAATGGTTAATAGACCGCCCTTAGCTCTTCCATGGGTACCCCCCACAGCCGGGGTAAAGAAACTTCTATACCCATTAATATTCACTGGGTCTAAAGACCAGGTTTCCTGAAGAGCCAGGATGTCATGACCGTCTATGATAGTGCCCCAGGATGGGTTATTGATTTTCTCCCTTGTAAAGTGGTATCTCATATACCCAGAGCTGGTAAATTAAATGCTACTGGTGGGCTTGCAGCGCTGATTGCGCCACCCACCAAAGTAGCCTTTCAAACCTATCCCAGGCCTCTGCCATTGCAGGGCCTGTGCGTGCATTTTCACTGCCGCTGTGACGTGGCACCTAAAGTATGTGCCATGTCTGTGACCCCCCTTTTACTACATGTCGGTCACCCCTAAGGTAGGCCCTAGCTAGCCCTATGGGCTGGGTGCATTGTAGGTAAATGATAGGACATGTACCTTAAGTGTGTGACATGTCCTGGTAGTAACAAACAGCCATTTTGGTTTCTCGCTACTGTGGGGCTGCCCTCCCATAAGAATTCATTGAGGATTCCCTGATAAGTGTTTCAGTGGTAATTCCTGAAATGAGAGGAGCAGCGTGGTCAAGTTTGGTATGTTTGAAATAGTAATAATAGATGCTACGCAATGGTGTGCGCAGATTTATTATAACTATTTTAGAAATGCCACTTTTAGAAGTTGGCTTTTCTGTGTGTGTGTGTGTGTGTGTGTGTGTGCCTGCCTGATGTGAATTGCATGTCTGGCTTTTGAGTGAAAGGGTCTGGGAGGTGTGTGCGGCTCCAGGAGGGGTAGGGTTAGTCAGCACTAGACTGAATGGGACATCTGTATTTGGAGTAGAGGGAGGAGTGCTGTGTGTAGATTTAGATTCCGTATATAGGTTTCCCGATTTATTCCCTTATGTAGGTAAAATTCATATTGCCCTTATTTAGGCATAGAAAATCCACCCCTTATTTAGGCATTGTCCATGCTAACCAAAATACAGGCATGGTCTCCTACATCCGTCCATCCACGTCACAACGAGTTCTTGGAAAACCAGACTCTTAAGCCTTTAGGAATTTCCCTTGCTTGGATATTGATTTCTCCAAGAACTCATTGAGTATGCATGAACATCTATTCCTTAGGGGTTCATTCATGACGTTCCGATGCCCGACTTTTACGTCAATACAGGCATTCCTAAACACCTTCAAGGTATAAATATACCTGCACTTGCCCTGGCAGGCCCCAGTTCTGGTACGGTCCAGCTGGACTGCCCTCTTGCGGTTCGCCATGGCAAGTTTGGAAGGAGATTGATTCCCAGCCTGATGTACTGACCACACGCTGTCATCCTCCTCGCAGAGAATCAAGCTCCAGTGTTTCTGACTCCCCTTGCGGGGTGTTAGATATCGAGTACCGGAGAGAGATTCCAATATCGCACATTCTAAGGTACGGAGCAGACTAGAACTTAGAGAAACTTTTGGCAACTCTTGGCAAAACTATAGCTATAGCTAGCTATACTTTAGAAAACAACACCTAGTTCTTACCTCGTACTACACTTAGGTTAGGTACACTGGGGTAGAACTATTAAGAAGCATCAGATGAGTATTCGCATGTTTAGCCTGTGCTATTTATATATGTATTTTATAAATATATGTCTTAGCTACAAACCATGCTGTTGCAGTATTATTTTATCTTACTGCTAACTCTGTACATATTGTACTGCGCAGCCTGTCTTACGATTGCAGCAGTTCATATCTCTTGCATGAGAAATAAGACTGTTCAATAAACCCTTTTAATTGAAACGCCCGTCTCTCTATTTCTGTGCAACTCTGTAGAAACGAAGCAGGCATGATTGACTGAGTGAAACTGTTATCTATTGTTTCCACGGTTCTGAGATTGTTCCGACTCAAAGGGAAACAAAGTTGTCATGTTTATGCGGATGTCAGAAACTAATCCCTTCTTGTATATTCAAGAAGTTTCTAGTGACCTCTGAGTTAGCTGGCACACACAAGTAATTAAGTTTAATGTACTCGATAGAGACATACTGACCTCAGTCCTATGTCAAATCTATAGTGTATATTATTCCATTGTGCAGAGCCTATCAGGGATATAGGAACTACACTACATGGCGCCGAACGTTTGGTAAGGCACTAATTTAACGCTAGATACTAGAGTAACTCAGTTGTGCTTTTCTCAGAGACCCCTACTCATAATACTCCATAAGACGTCTGGAGTGGAGAGGGATAATATCTGCCATAGCTGAGTAGGACAAAAATCCTATGGATTAGCTGTTTGGTTTGTTCAACGTTGAAGGATACTGTGTTCCAAAATATTGTGCACCTTATCTTTGTTCCCTTGAAACTTGCTCTGAAACTTTCATTAAACAATGACCGGAAACGGCACAAACACCAATACTGGTGGAGCTGCGGCTGACCAAGTCACAGCAGCTTTTAATCGTACAGGTTTTCAAGAAATCGACGAGGATGCTATAATCATCCATCGAAATTTAAGGAAAGCCATCACTCTAAAACTTATAAAACATGGCCTAACACCAAGAGGTGGTAGCAGTTTTTGTGATAGAGGCGCATGAATCTCACCAGACAGAGGTATTCTATTCATGGATAGTATTCCCAGAATCAAATCCAGTAACACACTTGTTTCACTTCTACAAAGAAGATGATCCACCTGAGGAATATATTCCTTCCGAGGATACTGAAATTACACTCACATACCAGGAGCATGAGCTCTGGTTTAAAGGCGCCCTAAAACATTACAATCACATTACCAGGCTCGGTCCACTAGGTAGACCAGGAGCAACATGGCCGATTTTAGCCGGCTACACACCTTATCCTAACATTGAAGAAATGACAGCTGTAGAATTACTAGCTATCTCAAGGAGCTAATCAAAATTTATAGACAATTGGTTCAATATGTCATGTGGACTTTCACAGTCCAACCACCATTAACCATTCAAAATCTAGCCCCTCATCAGGTGAATACACTAAAAATTACTCCACAGACTTTACACACAGTCATGGGTAAAATGCCCACAAAACGTAAACAAATTCCATTCTGGATAGCTCAACAAATTACTCAAATCGAAGCATTATTTCCTAATACTAGCCCTTATGAGAAACACAGAATTCTAACAATCTGTTTACCAATGGGGATCACACCACACCTGGAAGACTGCACCACTTGGGGCACAATCTTTGCTGCAATCTACACAAAAACACATGCTGTTCCGTCCATGGCGGTAATACCTGATGTCCTGAAACAAATTCAATACGAATACGGGGCAGAGCATGCTCTGAATTTAGGTATGAAGTTACTGAAAAATTTAGACCAAGTCTCAACAATAATATTATCTAATATTAAAGGAGAAGCAGCATCAGTGGCAATCCGCCAGAAATCAAGGGAATTTGATGTAACAGAACAACCACAAGAACTAGCCAGAATAATTGAAAAATCCTATGAGGAATTAGGCGGAGACAGTTTGGGAAGGAAACCAGTTAAACCACAACTGTCTGAAAGTCCTGATAAGGTCTTTCCTAAAAACACTCCTACCTCTTCTAAAAAGAAGTGGGAAAATAGCAAACAGCATTCCAAATAGAAACGTTCTCAATCCCGAGGTAGGTCTCCTCAAAAAGAGCCCTCTGAAAGGTGGTACAACCTCAGGAATAGGGATAATTTGAAAAAACCTGACAGATATCAAGATACTGATACACGTTCCTCTCATACCTTTCAGATGTCATCACAGACATCCGAAAGAAGAGGACGGTCAGAGAACAAAGAATAACGCGAGGTCCAAAGACGATCAACACGTTCAGAAAAACAAACAGTGGTCCAAGCCCCAGCATTATACAAAAATCATGTAGGATGGGATGAGGACTCACTTCACCACAAAATCCAGTTAAAAAATCAACCAACTGCACAAAGGCAGTACCCGGTTAAGCAAGAAGCTAAAAAACAAGTCAGGGAGATCTTAGATCAACTTGAATACCAAAGTGTGATTGAAACATGTACCTCATCAATGAACTATCCTTTGTTTCCTGTTTCCAAACCAGACAATACATATCGTCTAGTTTTGGATTACAGACACCTAAACTCATGTTGTAAAACATTTGCAGTGCAAAATGCACACAGTACAGCATTAATGAATAACATTGTGTGTAAAAAGTACAAAACCACATTAGACATTTCAAATGGTTTCTTTTGTCAAAATATTGCACCTGAAAGTAGATATTTGACTGCTTTCTCAATAATGGGGACGCAGTTCAATTTTGTCGACTCAAGAACAGCCCGGGGTTATTCTCAGCAAGAGTAACAGAGTTAATACAAATTTATGATGATGAGGCAGTGTCATATGTCGATGATATATATCTGAAAGACGATGACCTGGACATACACTTGAACAGGGTGAACACCATTATATTGAGCTTCGCGTCTGAGGGTTACAAATTCAACTTTAAAAAGTCCAGAATTGCCCATATCAACGTCCTTTTCCTTGGATATGAACTATCAAGTGAAGGCAAAAGCTTGGCAGCCAACTTTTTCAAAAAGTGTGTGCTGCTCCAATTTCCAAAAACGCTGAAGAACTTACAGACGATTCTAGGTTTCCTGAATTTTGTAAGAACATACATTCTAAACTACGCAGAGAGGGTTAAACCTCTCTACGAATTAATCAAACCTGATTTCAAAACCACAACATGGACACATGGACACACAGAAAATCTGCGCTCACTTCAAACAGACGTGTTAGCAACAAAACACTTGCAAACACGTGTAAACGTACGCAACTTAGTGATCCGAATCATTCCAGGTCAATGCGAATTCACCTACTTAACTTTTAACGAATGGGAATAAGTACCAATTGCATACAAATCACATTTGTATACGCAAGCAGAAATGAATATCACTTCTATAGAAAAGATTCTGACAGCAGTTCAAAAAACTGTAGCAAAAGAAAGAGCACTAGCACAGGGGAAACGCATAATGGTTGTGACTCCTGTACCAGCCTTAGAGGCAGTTACTAAAGTGAGCATTCTGAATGCGAAAGCTTTACATCCGAGATGGATAGAATAGGTTAATTCTCTTGCTGCAACTGATGTTGAATATGTTTTTGATCCTTATTTGAAAACACAAGCATCCCTGCAATACTAACACAAATGTCCTCTGCCAACTGAAAATCTCCCTCTTGATCAGTACAAATTTATAATTTATACTGACGGATCTGCACAACCCGCTACGAGGAGTAAACAAGCTTACAGTGCAGCATGCACGATCGTTAAAGGTCGTATGCACAATGGCAAATTCAGACCAATGGTCACAAAAACGCAATCTCTAGGAGATTGTACAGCTCAGCGAGCTGAACTGCAAGCATTCAAGATGGCACTTGACAACACGGATCGCGAATTCCCCACACTCATAGTGTGCGATTCTTTTTACTGTGTTCAATCTTACAATGAATATTTACAGAATTGGCTTCAAAATGGTTTCAAAGATGCAAAAGGTGGCACAATAAAACATAAAATGCTTTCGGAACAAGTAGTTCAGTTGCGAAACGGACTACAAAACACTCATGTGATACACACGCTGAGTCATCAACGTGATGGCGTTCACGTTGAAGGGAATTCATTGGCTGATGAAGCCGTGAAAGGGGCTGTGCAAATGGCTTCCGTAGCTGCAATCACTCGTTCAAAATCGAAAATAGAGAGTGAAATAA
Organism: Triturus cristatus; assembly: GCF_964204655.1. Classification (NCBI taxonomy): domain Eukaryota; kingdom Metazoa; phylum Chordata; class Amphibia; order Caudata; family Salamandridae; genus Triturus; species Triturus cristatus. The sequence goes on along the minus strand of NC_140586.1, from coordinate 682,967,784 downwards.
TGCTGGCTGTCAAAGCTTCAAGCAAAGGCAGCGGTGCAGCTTTACCTAAAAAATTTCCACTCATATATAATTGATGCGAACAATGTTCCGTTTGCTCGAATCCCTGGAGTGGGGGATAGGGAAATATCAAACATGGAACATAGATTAGGACTAATCCAAGCAGTACATGAAGGGATCGCCTCTGCCCATGCAGGTGTTTCCGCCACAGTATTGTTATTAAAACAGAGATACTGGTGGCCAGGCATTAGGAAACAGACCAGGAATTATGTTTTGGAATGTGAAATATGCCAGAAGATGAAAGTCTCTACTGTGAAACGTCCTGCGCAGATGCCCCTGTTAGTTTCAGATAAACTATTAGCATGTGTTTACCTGGACCACTGCGGTCCCTTACAAAGGGATGGTAAATATAAATATATCATGGTCGCAGTGGATTCGTGTTCTAGGTTCCTATGGATGTGGCCTCAGCGCTCGGCTGAAGCTCAAACTATTATAAAAGATTTGCGAGTCTTTATCGGCACATACGCAATTGGCACACTACATTCTGACCAGGGTCCTGCGTTTAGCTCTCGAGTTTACAAAGAAGCCATGGACAGTTTGGGCGTAGCATTGCGGTATTCTTCTCCATTCCATCCTGATAGAAATTCTGTTGCTGAAAGAAAAAACCGGGACAGATTACAGCTAGGGTATTAGGTTCGGGTGATGGGTGGGTCAAACACCTTTATGGGGTCCAGCCCGCACTTAACAACTTGCCAACAAGTTCCATAGGGGTGTCCCTCCATATGAAGTTCTATTTGGAACTAGAATGTTGGTAACGGACCTTGATATGCAAGGCACAGTGATGGAAAATAAGAAATTTGATATCAAAGATCGTTTGGCTGTTTTACAGGACTTAAATGAACTAAGAACGAAACAAAGCAACGTGATCCTGAAGCCAGCCATCCCTGAGGAAACACCGGCCGTCCCAGCAAGGCCTGTCTGGATCCCAAAGCTTGGTGATCTAGTCAGACAAAAGATCACGGACAAGAAGGAATTTGGGCCTTCTTACAGACAACCAGTACCTGGCCTAGCATTCCATGTATCAAGAACAGTACTTTTGCCGCCCCGTGCTGGTAAAAAGGAGAAAAGATTTGTGTCCATCGACCTGATCAAACTACACTATGTGGCCGATACTAAGCAGTAGGCCAAGTGGACTCCGCCAATGTATTAGACACACTCCTCTAGCTACAATCCATGAGGTTCAAACTGAGAGACTCATCACCTTTGAAGATTCTACAGTGAGAAATAAAGGACTAAGCAACAAAGCTATGGAACTCGTCCCTCTTGATAAATAACAGTTCATCCTGATACACCTGTCTACAGCGAAGTAACAAGTGATCAACTGGTTCCAGCGAATTCAATGAATCCTGATGCAATTCAAACCATTGACAGAACTACCTCAGGCTATTTCATTAACTTTGATACGTTTTCTGAGGATCCCAGCGAACCTGAAACGACACCAGCACAAAGAGCTTTCAAAGAACAAGCAGCAGACTTTTTTCATCTCCTGAAAAAGACTTATCTGGTTTCACCATGGATTGAACTATGGATTGTTTTGGGAATATTCTTCTTTCTACTTTGGTTAGCTCTGGTATTAACTCTAGCTATGCTGATAAATGGAAGATATATTCAAATGGACACAGCAAGTAAAAGAGGGAACTTACTTCTCCAGCCACACAAATCAACCCATCGTGAAGCAAGAGACTTGTCAGCAGTGAACATCACAGTCGTTCCTATACATGATGGTATAGTTTGGGACCAAACCGAATATGACATTTTTGGCCAGTCGGAGCTTTTGAAGATTCCACATTTATTTAAGATTTCATTAAGTGATTTTATTACCTCTAGTACATTTTCTGTTGATTGGGACTTCGAGACTGTTAATAACATGATGTCTGATCTAGAGATGTCTACTGTATTCACAAATCATGAATATTTAGAGGGTTCATCAGACTATGAACAAATGTATTGTTATAACCACGATGGTCATCATTTCTTGCATAAATCTGCAACACCTAGAAATGTATTTATGTATAACCAATGGGAACATTGTCCTACACCTCCAAAGGGTAGATCAAAAACTTTTGCAATGAAATTTCCATATTTTTCAGGCTACAATTTGTCTGATCCAGAAACGTTTTACTTTAAAAATATGAACAAGACAGGAACGAAAAATATGTTAACAAATACTAAACAGATTTATTCTGCAGCTTTATTGCCCGACTGTCTAGACAAGGGTTCGGCTTTTGGAAAGATAACGTTGAGACAAAAACTGTCTGGGGTACAAAAGATTGGCAAGTACAGGGGGTAGAAGCTTTGTTTAGAGCCTGTATCATCCTTGAGCAAATTATGTTTTTGAATGACACTGTACAGAAAACGTCTTGCCTTGGATTAGCCAGGCTCAAAGACATGAACACACCGACCATACATATACCTATACAATCACAACTGATCAGATCCAGAAGGGAATAAATGGTTGCTCTGGCCCACAGACACAAACAACTGTCTAGATCGATTCCTGAACAAAACACAGGGTTTCACTATCAATAGGCCAGACCCACGCTATGTTCAAAGACAGCATGCGGGAGTAGTAACAACATGCAGTGTAGGGAAACTATGCCTTGATTGGCTACAGAAAGCTACACTGAAGGATGTAAAACAACACTTAACTTTACTTCAAGAAGGCGCAGACCTTATGGAATTCTTGCTAGGACCAAGAAAACCGCGTCAAAAACGTTTCATATATGCCGGTATCTACGCTGCTTATAATGAAGCATGGAAGGTTACCCAAGCAGAGACTGCAGAACGAATACGAGAAATTGATCATATTAATTCAGAGAAAACTCTCTCTGTAGTAGACAATGGGTTAAGGACTCTGTCGTTCAGAATATATTCATTGGACAGCATTGTGTCTTCTGTCATAGACATCATGGAACAAGACTTGGTCATGTTGCAACCTGGTCAGTCTAAGCTACGTTCTATCATGCTATTGGGCTGTACGCTGCAAAACTTGCGTGCATGCTATGTGCCTTGGCGTTTAATCAATACTACGTCACTGTTTTCAGAATTCAATCTCACTGATAAACAGATCAGACTGGCACAAAGGGGAGCAGACTACCTTATACTGAGCATTGATAAACTGGAAAATTTACCATTCACGGTGGCAGAAAAAACAGCTACTGAGTGGATCATACATGGTAAAATTACTCTGCCTGTTGCAACTTTCCATTTTCAATATTGCCTAAAACATATACCAGTTGGCAAATATGAAAGGTTGGGTAAAGGATACATCAAGACATCCTGGGATTTACCTTACACACATAGATGTTGGAGTGGGGAACGTGAAGTGTTTCTTAGCAGTGAAAACTGTGAACACACACTAAGCGGTTCTCTCCTTTGTCAGGGTATTAAATTACACGGGGCCTGTGATGGTTCCACTGCAAACTTATCCTGTCACCTGCAAGGTTCACCGGCTGCATTGATTAATCCAATTTTTGGCCAACTTTCTAACAGGAGTTACATTATGTTGAATGATCACAGCTGCTGTGGCATGTTGCCAGGTATTCCATATCTAGTTACGGTTACATCCAGGGTCACTTGCTGTATACAAGTCTTGTTTCCACAAATAGACAGAGTCAGGGAGTTGCCTTTGTGGCTTTCACTGAAAATCTGTTCTATACGAATTGATACTCTTAGGAGAATGAAAGCCATTCTTTTACAAAAAACAGTGCCACTGACCTCGGCCAAAGGAACCTATGATCTCCAAGTTGCAAGGACTTCTGCGGAGATACATACCCTTTTGTATACAAACTGCCCTGTACTTTTCTCAGAAATGTTAGGTCGTATCTTGAACAGGTCTGATACAAGCGGAATTATACATGTATTTAAGAATGTGTGTGCAGGACTGTTAGCACCTTTTCAAGCAGTCCTTGGAATTTTTCCAAACTTCGTGCACTCTGTGTTTGGCGGACTGCCGCTCCTTTTAGCACTTGTTGCAGGGATCCTATTTTTGCTCCTACTGCTATGATATGGCAAGCCAACTCACCATCGACACCCAATTCACCATGGAGAGAGCTCTATTGGAGATGAAGTGTCGTGAGTGCATCGTCCAAATTTTGGGTTTACCGCGTCTACGAGAATTAAATACCATATGGCTTCTGTCATTCAGACCAATCTGGCAAGATTGCATCTTACCTGTTCTATGCTGGCTGCTCTTTGTTGACGAATGCGTGCTAGACATCTGTCTAACACTCCCATCAGTCATGCCGACGGATATCGATACTCTGCTGGACCCGGTAACGGCCATGCTCTGTGTTGTCCCCAGCAGCTACCAATCCCGATGACGGCATTCATTGAGATCTCACAGAAGCAAATTGCTACTGCTGAGGTACGAGAGGACACAACAGGCACGCAGGTAACATCCAATTCAAACATTGCTGATGCGACCAATGCTGAAGGCAATAGTTCACATCTATGTGCAGTTAATCTTCTAAACGAGGTATTCCAACTTTCACCTACAACAGTAGACAACTTTTTGTCTACAGGATTAGAATATTTCATATTTTCTCAAGGCCCACATACTGACTTTTGATTCAGGCACACAGTGTTCCGATGAGACTCTGAATTTGGCCTTCGTTCTTTTTAGACAAGGGACTAACTTTGGAACTTTTTCCTATGATTAATTTCTTTTCCCCAAATTTGTATTTTTTTTTCATTTTTGGGCACAATTAATCTGCTTATAGTAGAACTATTCATAGAGAACAGAATTCTTTGAAAATCTTCCAGGGACATTATGCCACCTTGTCACATCAACAATTGGTTTGTGTTAACCTGATATGAAATGGTTTCGGCCCTTTTCCTTCTGTATTAACGAGCCATTTCATCATATGCATATATTTCTGGTTCATTCTTGTTGGCATTTTCAATGCACACATATACTTAGAATAAAACATTGCTTTTAATATGTACAGCACCTTATGCATAGCAATGGTTTTTGTTGTGCATTTTTGGGACATATGTTTTTAGATATGTTTTAGCATGTTTTAGATTATCATGCAATACTTTTTTTTTAGCCATGTTTAGTATGTTTAGGATTTAGTAATGTCGTTCATACGAAACTGGAGTGGATGTTGTGTGTAGATTTAGATTCCGTATATAGGTTTCCCGATTTCTGCTCTTATATAGGTACAATTCATATTGCCCTTATTTAGGCATAGAAAATCCAGCCCTTATTTAGGCATTGTCCATGCTAACCAAAGGTATGGTCTCCTACATCCGTCCATCCACGTCACAACGAGTTCTTGGAAAACCAGACTCTTAAGCCTTTAGGAATTTCCCTTGCTTGGATATTAATTTCTCCAAGAACTCATTTAGTATGCATGAACATCTATTCTCAGGGGTTCATTCATGACGTTTCGATGCCCGACTTTTACGTCAATACAGGCATTCCTAAACACCTTCAAGGTATAAATATACCTGCACTTGCCCTGGCAAATCACAGTTCCGGTACGGTCCAGCTCGACTGCCTACTTGCGGTTCGCCACGGCAAGTTCGGAAGGAGATCAAGTCCCAGCCTGATGCACTGACCAGACGCTGTAATCCTCCTCACAGAGAATCCATCTCCAGTGTTTCTGACTCCCCTTGCGGGGTGTTAGATATCCAGTCCCGGAAAGTGATTCCAACCTCACACATTCTAAGGTATAGAGCCGACTAGAACTTAGAGAAACTTTTGGCAACTCTTGGCAAAACTATAGCTATAGCTAGCTATACTTTAGAAAACAACACCTACTTCTTACCTCGAACTACACTTAGGTTAGGTACACTGGGGTAGAACTATTTCGAAGCATCAGATGAGTATTCACATGTTTAGCCTGTGTTATTCATGTATGTATTTTATAAATATATGTCATAGCTACAAACCATGCTATTGCAGTATTATTTTATCTTACTGTTAACTCTGCACATATTGTACTTCACAGCCTGTCTTACGATTGTAGCAGTTCATATCTCTTGCATGAGAAATAAGACTGTTCAATAAACCCTTTTTATTGAAATGCCTGCCTCTCTATTTCTGTGCAACTCTGTAGAAACGAAGCATGCAAGATTGACTGAGTGAAACTGTTATCTATTGTTTCCACGGTTCTGAGATTGTTCCGACTCAAAGGGAAACAAAGTTGTCATGTTTATGCGGTTGTCAGAAACTAATCCCTTCTTGTATATTCGAGAAGTTTCTAGTGACCTCTGAGTTAGCTGGCACACACAAGTAATTAAGTTTAATGTACTCGATAGAGACATACTGACCTCAGTCCTATGTCAAATCTATAGTGTATATTATTCCAATGTGCAGAGCCTATCAGGAATATAGGAACTACACTACAGGAGTAGTCCCTGGTCCCTGAATAGGTCTTTGCCTAGCCTGTACAATGCTGGCTCCGCCCCTGTGGTGTGTCTGATCACTGAGCCTCCACCTGACAAAGGGGAAGAGGAGCCTTGTAAACAAAATGCTCCAATTTCTCCCTGAACCAGTTGCATCTGGTTCCCCCAAAGCCCTGTACTGCAGACAAAGGAAATGTTAGTATAAATGTAGGGGCTGTGACCCCATGTAGGTGTGCTGTCCCTGGACTTGCTGGGGGCTTGCTGCTGCTGGGGGCCACGGAGGAACCACCACGAGGGCTTGCCTCCCTGCTGGAGGGCCCTGTGTGCTGGCCTCCCTGGGCCCCGCTATGCTCCTTGATCCCTAAGGACTTTTCCTGCTGGAGCTGTGGCTCCTAGCGCCTCATGAGCGCTTTTCTTTTGCTCGCAGGAGAGAGGAGCCTGTTTCCCTGCATATGCAGCACTGAATTGCACATCCTGGAGAGGGAATCCCCGGTGTAGTATTCCCCCCCGCGTGCTGCTTTATGGAGCGGGGAGCACAGCCCAGAGTTTGCGCTGCCGAGCGGGTGCCCACCCTGCTTTATATGTTTTAGTGGTAGCGGGTTCCCACCCTGTGTTTGGAGATGTCGAACGGGTGCTCACCCCACTTTGTGCTTTTTAATTGATAGCGGGTGCCCACCCCGCGTCTGGAGTTGTTGGCGGGTGCCCACCCTGCGTACGTGGGGATTTTGCAAGCGGGAGCCCACCCCGCATTTTGTGAAATCACCCCAACGGCCCGAGCTGCTGAGAGGAGAGCACGGAAAACCAGAAGTCAGGCACCCGTGCCTGCCGAAGGAGTGCAGCCAGCAGCCAGGAGAAGCTTGACTGCATGCGGGCAAGAGGACAGGAGCCTACCCCGCCTCCGTGAGCTCCGGGGAGAAGTCTCGGCCCCAGGAAGGGGGACTGGGCGAAGAGAAGCCAGGAAAGAGAGTGCAGTGGGTCAGAGGGTCTCCCATGAGCGTGAGAGAGCCCCACATGCCACCTGAATAGGAGATCCCGGAAGAGTCCTGCAGTGGGAGCAAGCATTGAGGACCTACCTGGAGACTGGAGCAGGAGACCAGCGGAGTCCCGAAAGAGCCCCGGTGAGTGGGGCGGGCACATGAGCTGTTTTCTCAGACACCAGTGGGGCCCGCACTGATTTCTTTTAGGGGGCTGAGGCGTATTGCTGCCAAGAGACGGCACAAGGGGGAACCCAGTGAAATGGGGCTCCCGAAGCACTGAGAGTGCCAGCGCTGTTCTTCACAGCTGCACCGCCAGTGCGGGCAGCTGCCATGTGGGCAATATTGTTTTGAGAGTCCTGGAGAGGGACTTAGGCCCACTGGTACCAGTGCTTACTTCACTTCCCAGCTGCACCGCAGGTCACGGGCAGCTGCAACGTTTGGGTGCCAGTTCTTTGGGAGTAAGGAAGGGGTGAGTCGCACCCCATGCGCCAGTGCTTTGCACACTTTTGTTTGCTGCATTGGCAGCCAGAGAGCCAGTAGACGGTCCTGTAGGAGCCCTGACTTTATGGACATAGGGCATTTGAGCCCCAGTGTAAGGCAAGTTGGCCTGGGGACAGGTGGTACCTGTGTGTACTAGGAGGGCGCAAGGCAAGGCCCTAGAGTAAGGTGATGTGTACCCCTGGTTAGTGTACTGTGGTGCACTGCTGTTTTATTGCATAATGTGTTTTATGCCTACAGTGATGATGCATGATATGTTCATGCTCATGATTCATGCCTAATGCTTTTCCCTTAGGTGTGCCTGCTGAGAGTGGGTCTGGTGGGGCACTGTTGCTAATGATTTATGCACAGGGTGGTGACCCCGGATGTGATGCCTAAAGTGAGGATAATGCCAATGTGATTTAGGCATAATATGGTTTAGGCCTGATGAGATGCATAATGTGTTTTTCTGTTTGTGATGCCTAGGACATAATGTGTTTATGTTTAGGATGTTTATGCATAATGCGTTTATGCTGGTAAGGCCTAATGCGTAATGTGTTTATGTTAATGAGGTGTGGGCCTAATGTGGTTATGCTTAATGTCATGCTATGATATGTTAGGATGGTGTCTAATGCTAATGTGATAATGCTTAGGTCATTCTGGTTCCAGTAGTTACTGGTTGTGTTTTGCATTTACTTACCTGTTCTGATGGTTCTGACCGTGGCCCGATTGGCCTGGTCCTGTATATAATCCCATATGAATATTGCCTAGTGCCAGTTGGCACTGTGTAAATGTGAGATTAGGTTACTAATGTGTTTATGAAAATACAAAGGCTATTTGTTATATAACCTTGTGTGGAGTTACTTTTGTGGTGTGCCTAGTGTGTTGCTGCTGTGTGTGTGTTGCCCAAACGCTTTACACATTGCCTCTGGGATAAGCCTGACTGCTCCTGCCAAGCTACCAAGTGGGAGAGCAGGGGTTATCTTCAGTGTTTAACTCCCTTGCTCTGACTAGAGTGGTGGTTTATGCTTTGGCTTTGGCGCAAGCCTTAGCCAAACAGAAATCCCATTTCTAACAGTGCTCATATACATGGTACTTGTTTACATGGTTTTCTTGTAACTCTTGACTCTCTCCTGCTAGCCGTGAAGCTGATTGCAGAGTCATTTGGGGGCTACCTGCTTTGCCTACATTCACATGTGCTTACAATGGATGTGTGGAAGTGTTTCTTCTCCTGATCATTGAATGGTTATTTCTGCTGAGGTGTGCCAATGTACTTCTAAGTTGTCAGTGTTGGTTCCTGTTGAACAATGTTGGTGCTTGGTTAATGAAAATGCAGCTTTCACATGAAGATTGTGTGCATGCTCAGTTCTCGAAAGTGCTTTCCCACACTGTTCTCCGTCTTAATACAACCTTCTCACTTAGGCATCCCTTACTAATAGTAGGTGCTTTTGGTTGTTCATTCTTGGGAGGTCGCTGGGCACTTACCACTTCTGGAATCTTGTGCTCCAGACACACTGATACTGGCTTTGATCCTGGGCTGGCATGGTACCTGCACTCTGGTGTCTATAAGTACCTGCTGGATGGCTCTTCTCTGGACTCCGTTCTATAGACCTTGTTTCAGTTAAGAGGTATGTATCTGTTAGCCTGGTATTTTCACAGCTGTGACGTTTTCATTAAGTGCTGGGGTCCTGACCACCCCATAGGATTCAATGCGGCTACTCCATCTTTATTGGCCACACTGAGGAGTGAACTGGTGTGTTCACTTTTCTATTTCACTTTCCAGTTGGTTGTATTGCCACATACTGCAAGTTCTCTGGATATGTTCGCCCTCATCTAGCATTGTAATTGTGCCAGTTGTGTTGCACATCTACAGTTCTCTGTTACAGTTAGGCTGCCTTTGTTCGGGTGGTTAACCTCTTGGCCTATGTGGTTGGTAGAGTGATTTAACCTTTTCTGATTGCAAATTGGGTCCGCTTTGCACTGCGGCAGTCGCTTGTGGGTTTGTGGCAGGGCCAGGGCTGTTCTGGGGTTATCTCTCTTTCTTAAAGGGCACCAGGCATGATGCTCTAATTCTGCTTCTCATATTTAGTGTTTAGCTATGGCTTAGGGGCTTTGTTCCTCTGCAGGGTTACAGCAGGGTCCATGCCTGCCAGTTTTTGGTTTTCATCTTCCCTGAAAATGCATGATGATGGCTGGACTTCATGGTTCGCCTCTGCTGTTTGCTGGCTGGGCTGCTCTGCCTTCCACTCTGTATGTACCAATATCAGTTCAGAAAGGGACACCATCCTGATCAGCAAGGTCTGCCATGAGGATCATGGCCACATCATGAAGTCTTCTGATGCTCTCATTCAAGGTTTTAGATACAGTAGGTGAGCCCTATAACTCCACCTTATTCATTCACCAATTGATGAAGGACATGGAGTACTTGGTTGTTCCTACAGTTATTATGAATTTTTCTGGAGTATGTCTTCTACTGTTATACTGCATGTACGGCATTTATTGGCTGTTTTACATTATTGGGTTTTTACATAATGGTCATTCCCCATGTCTCTGATATTGTGTTGTGGCCTCTGTGTTGGCCTGCTCTGTCTGTTTCCTGGTTGTGGCCTCTACCAATGTTTTTGGCTAGTGGTGCTGGCACAACTATAGCACCTTTCTGTTCCCATCTGAGTCTTCTTTCACTTTTCCCTGATGTTCCACATGTTTATGATTTTCTCCTGGGATTCTTTTGTTCTGGCATGCTTTCCTGATTGCTGGATGAGTTCTTCTTCACTACTGTAGTCTACCTTAGCTGTTCCATCAGGGGTGTGCTCTTTGCATTATACTCACATGCAATTAAGGAGCCTTTCATGCGGTGAATGCCCCAGTGGGGTCTCCTGTTTCAGTCCTCTTCTCTTTGGATAGCAGGTCCATGGATTTTCAGATGGCTATTATGTTCCTAGCTTGTATGCCTTACTTTTATTTATTTTTTCCATGACACCCATGGATCTTTGCTCTGCATTCACTCTGGAAATCTGGTTACTCTGATCTCTCTGGGGTTCAAGTAAGGGCATGATTGTTGCATGTGTCATTGAATAATGTGTTGTGTTGCTTTTAGGCTGGCTCTGGCATGAGCTTGCGAGTGCTTGCCTTTAGTGGTGCTTGGTATACATTATTTATCCTCCTGACTTAGGTTGCGGAGTTTAGCTTCTTCATCCTGGGTGGTCCTCAGCTTGGGATCTTGAGTTCACTTTCCTTGGGGCCTGCCTTCCATCTGTAATCACACTGTATGACTGTGGATTCCCTCTGGTAAATTCCCCGGATCATTATTCAATGTTTTGAAATTCAACATATGTGAGGACTGTGGCGAGATAGACGGACATAAGGTTTATAACCCAAAAACCTGTAAAAATCATTAATCTTAGTCCTACTCTTCCGTGTCATTATTCATATGAATCACCCCCGTCCTTTTCTGTCTTGTCTTCAGGATTGACTTGGAAATTACAGAAGGATGCTGAAAATATCAGTGATTTTTTATCACACCTTAGTCGGGTGAGCGAGGCCTGCATCCTCAGATTTTTAATTTGAGTTTCCTATTTCTGAGGTGGGACTCATAAGTGAGACTGCGACTGGGAAGACTAGGGGGGATATTCACAAGGACTTATCTCCGATTTATCTCCACCTTAAAGCATCAAAAGTGGAGATAGGTTTAACACCCCATTCACAAGCTGGTGCAAACTGCAGACAACACCAGTATTCCCGCGATAACTGCCCCAAAATGTATCTCTACGGTGGACACCACCAACTAACCCTAATGAGATGCAGAGTAGGCATTCCCGTGCATAAACACACAAAAAAAACTGCAACACCACTTTCACAACGAACTGCCAGATCTGCGATGCGAACCAAAAACAGATGATAAGCCACGGTAGCAGCAGGGAATTAACACCTGCCTTTTGCTGGTGTTAAGCAGGACAACTACCTGCAGCATAAAAGGGAGCCCAGCCAAGAGCCACACCGGAACACCCACAGATGCCATGGACACAATGATCATGCAACGCGAATACTCATGAGGGCCACAACACCCACCGCAACCATCCCTGGCTGGCCACCACCCCCAGGACCCGTCCCGCTCCTCCCCGGGAACACCACAGAGGCAGCGTACACAAAGCCAGCGGACCCACCGGAAAAGCACCTGCCACCCAGACCCAACACCAGAGAAGGACATTGCCAACCAGAGGCCCAAAGGGACAACCATCTCCTGCATCCTGACCCACATCCCCCACCTGCTGATGGTACCAACCCAGCGGGCAACCAACATCCCACCGCAGACAAAGCTGCCAGCTGCGCAGCACATGCCGGCCTCTGGTACTATCCAACCCACAACTGCCAGTCGGAGAAGTCACACAGCCAGCCCCATCCAAGGTCATCACACCTGTCCTGGATGCCAACATCAGCCTGGTACCCCAGCACCCCCATGTCACCCACACTGTGCAGGAGCAGCTGGAGACCAAGCAAGGCCCCTACGCCATAGCTGGATTCCCTCATGTGTCAGGGACAATCAACTGCACACATGTACACCTTGTGACCCCTGCCCACATTACACACAACTACCACAACAGAAAGCACACGCATACCATGAATGTGCAGGCAATAGTGGACTGCCTGGGACTCCTCAACAATGTCGTGGCCAACTCCCCACGCAGAGTGCGTGAAACTCATATCTGACGACAGTCCATCATCAACCAGCGCTCCCAGGATGGCACATATGGAAATGCAGTGCCCGTTGGTAAGTCCAAAATATACACACCACACACCTCCAGCCCACAGTCATGCAACTCACAACACTGCCAATGGGCACGCAGCACAACTACATACAACATGACACACAACATGCCAACCGACCAGACATAACAACACGACTCCATTGGGAATCCTGCCTTGCCATGCCCACAACCCAGCCACGGCATGGCACCACAGACATACAATAGCAGGATGTGAGGAGAGGCATGGAGCAGGCATTTGCGGGAGCGACAAGTGACTAAGGAATGTGAACCTACCCAATGCCAGGTGTGGCGTGGAGGTGCCGAACAGACCACAGAGTGCAAACCACGGAAATGGCCATGGAGAGATCAACTGCTGGTGCATGGAGTGTAGTGGCCAGTGGATGCTACCATGTCCCCACAGGCTGTGTGGCAGAACGCAGAAATGTCTCATGTCACGTACGCCCCTGCATGCGCGTGCTTAGTGGGTTGGACCTGTGTATGCCAGGCCTGCGTAAGGGTGTGAACAAAAATCCCATCGCACTGGTCATGGTTCTCATTCAGAATGGACAATGCGCCTGACAGGGCGGTGCTTCTCAGCCCACCACGAGTCCTGTGCCGAACACGGCGGGGCCTGCATCCCTGTGCGCCTGCTGCACCCTGGGCCGCTGGTCCCCAGACCCGTCATGCCTGCCCCAGCGCACCAACGAGGCTCCGCTCACCTGCCTACACCGGTGTGTGTCAGAGAGGGCCCACCACATGCCGGTGCAAGCTCCAGGCACCAGTCCCACGACCTCTGCAGCCTCCGCAGACCATCGCTGGCCAACCCAACGCTGGTCCACATCACTCCTTTCTCATTGACATACTCCACCGGCGTCCTCTTCATACCAGTAGGTCCCACATGTGGAACTATGTCCTGAGTCCTGAATGGCAGTGACCCCAAGTCTGTGGCAGCGGCCACAGCACCAAACTCCCTTTGATCAGTGAGGCATAATTCCATATCGCAGGCCTGCGACACGTGGTGCCACTAACCCTGTTCAATGCAAGCTGGTGACATGTGGATGAGGGCTCAGAACTACCCTGCGGACCAGTAGGTCCCACATCCAGCACATAGTCGCAAATCCTGAAGGGTAGAGTCCACAGCAGTGAACGCACGGAGAGAAGTAAGAGGAAGATGTGGCTCAGTCTGGACGAAAGCCAGATCAGAGTCACGGAGGTGATCGAACACTATCAACAACTGACCTGGTGCCTTCAACCCCGTTCGCGGCAAGTCCACGTCCTGTGGTTCCACTGAACCTGAACTACGCAGGCCGGTGGGGCCATCCAACCTAAGCCGGCGACACTCAGTGAATGGCCTGTGCTGACCTCTGCCTCAGGCCTACACTGCGGTCCAGTAGGTCACACATGTGGAACTGTGTCTTGGGTAAGATGTGGAGGAGTCCACACCATTGGACACGCCTCATCACAGGCGGCATCCCCGAACATCACTGGTGCCACTAACTCTGTGCACCATCCTTTTGGACCTTGGTGGCATCTGAGTCCATGGCCTGGTGGTCTTCTGTATCTTCATCTGGCAGGACCGGGCCTGGTGTCTCACGTATCAGTTCTATTCATCTCCACCATAGTGACTGTTTCAGCGTGGTCCTGCCCTCTGCATCATTCCACCTTCCAGCACAAGTCATGGGGCCTTCATGGTTGAATGGTTGTGTCCTTCACGATGTACACTGTTGTCGATTTCGGACTGCACCAGGCAGGTGTCACTCAGTATGTGTGCCTGCTAATAAATGTAGCCGGGCACACGTGCCTGTAGCCATTCACACCATCTGAGTAAGTGTGTCCGTGTGATCATTGTGTCAGCATGATGGGCACGGGCCCTGGAACGTCATAGTGTGCTGTCTTCATCGGACGTTACGATGTCACCTCAGCATTGGCAGTGACCCTGGACATGTAGCTGCGCACGCACCCCCCTGCATGCACAAGCAGCGTGTGCTGGTCCGACGTACGTCAGGTCAGCGCATGGGTGTGCAGATTCGGCAGGGGGAGCAGGCCGTGGCTCGGAACTGGCCTTGGACATAAGGTACGGTAAGTGTATCTCTGTGTTGGGGTGTTGTCGCCACCAGGGCCACAGTAGTCGATGTTGCAATGTGGCATGCACCAGAAGGGCGGGCCCGCATGTACGGGGACATGTAGGAGCGCAAGACTGATCGGGGTCTTGGCACATGCATGCCAAGTGTTATGTGTATCAGTCCTGTGGATGCATGAGTCAGTTGCCTGGCCTCATTCACAGCACGATCACAGCCAGCCATGGGCTGTACACCTGTGTCCACCCTGTCCAGTCCATTGGCCCACACTCATGTGGCCGCCCACCTTCAAAGGCCAGTGTCACGGTGTTGCTGGCATGCCGCTGGACATGCACGGACAGGCATTACAATGGTGTGCCGTAGGGGTGCCAAAGATGCAACCGCGCAGCCCACACAAGTGTGGGGGCTCGTGGGAGGGAAGAGCAGCTGTGTGGCAATGTAGCACACAGTGAGGCCGCTCATGTGCCACGTGCTGAGCATATAATCCATGATTCCCAGGGTCACAGACATCCCACCACACCCACGAAAGGCCTCTGTACATCTCATCTATGCATGCAGATGGTGAAGTTACTGCAGGGATGAAAGGTCCTTTGTCTGAACTATCAGGCGGTAGCACATCTGCAGCTCCGAGCAGGAACTTGCATGTGGGCAGCACCCCCTGACAGATACAATAGCATTTGCTTGCGACTCCCACACTATGCACTGCCCGACGTGAGACCAACGTGTACACATCCCACATGCAGACGTCCTTGGTCGTAGTTAGTGTCCGTGAAATGGCCTTTACACGTACTCCCACCCCACCCCAGGCCTGCACCCGTTGCACACAGACACTGTTCATTGCACCAAGCTGTGCCATTTCATCCACAGGACTTGCGCAGGGCAAGCCAGTGCCGCTTCAATTAGAGCCACTGACGCAATGGCAGACCATTCCGGACACATGGTCTACTCCAGTCACGTGGAGCTGTACAGTGCACGTCTGCTGCATGTACTGGGGGCACTGCCCTTGGCAGTGCTGCAGATCAGTTACCGGCTGAGCTTCCGCCTTGCGAACGTCACCTGCGTTCAGCCTGTGTTGCATTGTCGCTCGTGCACATTCGAGTGGTCCATGGATGTCTGCTTCTCCAACGTGATGGTAGCTGACCTGGATAATGACTTGTGTGTGTGCCCCCTGTTGGCCCACGACCAGGAGTGTCACCGGGATGCCCGTATATGGCATGCATGGATGTTTGGCATGCAGGCTGGAAACTGGACCTGGGAGATTGCACCAGTCATTGTGTGCAGTGAGCACATTGAGCCACTACCCGATTGGGCTTTGGTGCACATTGGGTCCAGTGGTTGGAGTCAGCACATCTGTCCGGGTCAGCTGATGGATTAAGTCGACGACATGTCAGATGAGGTGGACGACGATCGCTCATTGGAGATGTTGGTCTACACAGCTGCACTCGCATTCATGGACGAGTGACAAGGTACCTGCAACCACAACTGGATGTGACCCCTTGCACGTGTCCCGATGCCTGGTCGCATGTTGGGAATCTGGTCACATGTCCCAAGATAACAGTGGACATGGCTGCATTGGCCTGGACTCATGATCCATTTGCGGACAACCAACACGGGTTGGCACTGACTTGTGTTGGTAATGGACTCCCCCGAGGTGGACATGGGCGCTTTCCTACTTTCCTCATTCAGACATGCTGCTGCATTGGTCTGCATATCGTGGCACTTCTCTTGGCTGAACTGACACGCACTTGTTGATAAAGTTTCCGCACTTTCACTTGTCTCCCACTGTGTTGTGTCTTGATTTGTATGCCAATGTGCGTGTCACGGACTCTCTGGCTCCCTGCCATACCTGCATTGCTACACCATCAGGACTGTGGGTTTGTACTTGTGCATCATCATGTCCCTGTTTCGTGCTTTTTCAGATGCGTATGGCCGTTTACCGGACACAGGCGGGTGCACTTGTGTCCTGTGTTTGGTTGAGCAAATGTTGGTGTTTGCACCACATTGGGTTCGATGTTGGGGTGCTCAGCTTCCTATGTGTGTGTGCTGCATTGTGTGTGAGATGTCTCTTCAGCTCTGATTTGGCTCACCCTTTTCCCTTTCAGGCAGTGTGGTTTTCACTTCTGTGCTTGTTCAGTGATGTGTTATTGTCGGGTTGTGTGACGTGTGCTCTTGGTTGGTGTTGTTACTCTTGGCCATGGTTTGTCTGCAGTTTTGCGGTGCTTAATTGTGCATGTGTGCCAATGTGCCCATCTCCCCCCGTCTCTGCTGGTTCCTCTCCCTGTTGCTGTTGTGTCTGTTGTTTTGGGCAGTTTCCGGTCCCCGAGTCCTGCCACCATTTCAAGGCTGATGTGGTGCACACCATTTCCTCCATGTCATCCAGCTCCTAGTGTGGCGCTGGACTCCCACCTCCGGTGTGCATTGCTGCCTTCTTGTTGTTGGCATGTTTCTGCTTCTTTGTGCATTTTGCATCATTCCAGATGTTCTGGTTTTCTTCCATTATCCTCCTCCGCTCTCAGGTTGCATTCACCTTGTCCAAGAAGGCCTGCCATGTACAATGTTCTGTTGCCAATGGTGTTTGTGGGGTTGTATCCTGGCTCGGGTTGCCTCCCTTGTGCTGGGCTGTTGTTTTCTGTTTGGTTTGTCTTTCTTTTTCAGGCTTTTGTTGTGCTTATTACCGCCTGCCATGTGTGTATTGCAGGCCTGGTGCTGCTTATCGCTGATTTCCTCATCGCGCTTTGGCCCATTGCATGTTTTTCCGCGTTGAGGTTTGTGTTTTTGTCTCCATAGAGGTGGTTGTATTGCAGACATTGGCTGCGTTTTCGGTGGAGTATCATATGGTACCGCCATGTTGTGAATTCCACGTTGACACAGGGTTATTTTCCCACGATGGGCTGCAATGTGTAAAGTTGCGTTAGCATTTTTTGATGATGTTTAGCACACGTTCTTGTGAATATACCCCAAGGGCTAATGGTAGTAATATTTTTGGGAACTAATCTGACATTACTGGTGCTAGCAAGAGAGAACATTTTCTTTCAGATAAAACAATTCCTGAGTATTCCTAGAGACACTTTGTTGGTCAGTGGAGAATATGCAGGTTTTCTTCATCCATTTTATTGTGAATTTCTGATTAGTGGATGTGGGATGCTGAACCAGGTATACTTTCACCACCCGAAAGTCACTGAACTCTTTGGCTGTCTTCTTAGAGTAAAGTACAGGAACTGCTATTGGTGCTGCAGCCATTTGCTTATTGTATTTGGAAAAAATCCACGTTTGTCAACGCCCAAAGGTATGTTTCTAATTAACAAATTAAACAATTCATACTGGAGAAGGCCCTCTAATGAAATTAGTTAACATCAACTAATCAGAAAACAAAATATGTTTTTGTTGCTAGACTTTGTTGTGATTTACATTCAGAATAACTGTGATAATATTACATTATGTCGTAGTGCTAATCTACTCCTGCTGTGAGGTGTAAGGTAATAAAAAGCATGTAACAATGTGCACAGATGTGTGATTATGCTATTTAAAATAGCAAACAAATGCTAGCCTTTTCTCTTGCATTATCAAAAAGTGGTCAACTGATCATTTTTTGGGGGGAGTTTTACATAGCGCGAACTAGACTTGATAAATCGGGTATCAGAGCGCTTTACATAGCACCAGTTTTGTTACACAAGGACACATTAATTTTTCTTAGGCACAGTGAGATTAAGTGATTTGCCCAGAATGACAGGATGTTGAGCGTCGTAGCCAAGACTCGAACCTAGTTCCCCAGCTTCAACGTCGATCGCTCTAGCTGTAAGGCTACATCCTCTCCCCTTGTTCAGTTGAAATAAGCTAACATTTCAGCCAGGGTGTTTTATGCCCCATGGTCATCATCTGGACAAATAGATCTGTAATTGAACATTTTTTTAAATAATTATGGAAATGAGTAATCCCATATAGTACAGTCACAAGACAACATAGACAATTCTAACACTATAGCATATGCCTCACTCCTTTTTTTTTTTTTTAAATAATTTTATTTTTTATGCAGTTTCGACATACTGACAAATAATTACAAAGAAAATCAGCACATTTACCAACATCCTTTGTCTTCTCGCGTCTGACAATAGTAAGAAAGAAACAAAAAAATCCTACTTATATACACATTTCGGGATACTATATTCTCTCTCCCCCTCCCATTCTAGTCTCCCTCCAATTTGAAATGGGGGACCAGATAGATTTCCCGAAATCCCCTGTTTTCTTCCCCTTCTGAACATATAGGGAAATCTGTATATTATGCATACCCAATAATCTGGAAAGCCACATTTGAAATGAGGGAGCAGTAGTATCCTTCCACCCTGAAGAAATTAAAATCCGAAGTACTGCTACAGAAATAAAAACCAGGGCTTCCTCAGCTTTCCCCAGTTTTAACCTATCGTCGATGCCCAATAGCATCAGGGAAGGGGATAGATCGATCTTTTGACCTAGCAGCCCATCCCAGAATTTTTCTATCTCACCCTGGATTACAGCTAGCGAGTCACAATTAAAGAACATATGCAGCAGGTCTGCATGACCCATATTACATCTGGGACATCTGTCGTCTTCCCTGACCCCCCAAGCATATAGCTTGGCGGGCGTATAATATAAATTAAACAGGGTTTTGTAATGCTGAGCCCTCAAGTTTGTAGAACGAAATATTTTTTTATTCAAAAAGAGGGCCATATCCAGATCAACATCGGGATTTCCTAATTTTATGGCCAAAGCGCGTTCAGTTTTTTCCAAGTCATCCTGAGTTTCTCCCATGAAGAGCATATAAACGACTTTTAACTTCTTATACCCTTTAACCAGCAGGTCCAACATGGGGGATTCTGCCAGAGGTAATATCCTCGATCTTAATGCCTTCAGCGAATGCGCTAGTTGGACATATAGCAGCCAATGGTTTGAAGGGATACCAGCACTACGCTGCAGGACATCGAACCCTAGTATCCCGTCTTCCCCCATTATGTCCCCTAATGTCTTGATTCCAAGGTCCTTCCATACCTGAAGGTTCCTATCTTCGCCCACCTGCGGTAATAGGCTCGAATTGCATAGGTGGAGGTATGGGTTTATCTTGGGGATTTTACAAAACTTTGAAGTAGCTCTCCAGACCCCCCATACCCCTTCCAAGATCTTGAAACGGGCCCTCTTATAATATCTACGATTGACTTCACGCATCAAGAGGCCAAGTGCTTTTCTTCCCACTAGCAGCTCATAAATTGAGGGGGGCATCTGAATATCGTTATTTACTTCACTAGAACATAACTCTGACTGGAAAAGAATAGACATTTGCGTCAAGTAGCAAGACCAGTGATAAAACCTCAGGTTTGGTAAGGCCAACCCGCCCCTTTCCCTAGGAAGCGACATTAGATTCGTAGAGCGCCTCACCTTCCCATACTGTCATATAAACCTTATAAAGATGGACTCCAGATTTTTAATTATCTTCTCCTCAATTAAAAGGGGTATGGCACGAAACAGATACAGGATTTTAGGGAACATTGACATTTTGAGTACATTAACCCTCCCAATCAGTGAGAGGTGTAATACATCAATTCTTTTCAGATCAGCTTCCATCGATTTACTAAGTGGAACAAAATTCTCGGCTACTATTTTATCTATTGAGGCATTGATTCTAACCCCCAGATAGCTCGCTGAATCCACAAATCTGATATCTGATTTGATAATATTCTTAGTGCATATTATTTGCGTTTTGGATTCATTTAGTAGGTACCCCGATTGGCTACCAAAAGTCTTTGCCATTTGTGGCAGAACCAGAAGTGCCTGCTGAGGATCAGTAGTGATAACTGCCAGGCCATCTGCATACGCCAAGATCTTACTTTCGTAACCATTACATACCACGGGGCTGATCCTTGGGCTCTCTAATATCTCCCGGATAAACGGATCGATGTAGAGAGAGAAGAGGATTGGGGAACAGGGGCACCCTTGGCGCGTGCCTCTATTTATAGAAATTTCATCAGAGCTCTGCCCCATAACCACAACTCGCGCGACTGGATCAACATACATCGCTCTGAGTGCTCTGATGAATTTCTCCCCAAATCCCCTTCCCGCTATAATCCCCCAAAGAAAGCTCCAAACCACTCGATCAAAAGCCTTCTCGGCGTCGAGCAGGATCATGGCCATCTCGCCCTCCGTGGCGGCCTAGGCATCGAACAGAGCTATTGCCCTCCTAGTATGGTCCGTAGTGCCGCGCCCAGGTACAAACCCGTGCTGCCACGGGGAGACGAGGTCGCCAATGATCCTGCCCAACCTTTTAGCCAAGATCTTGGAATATAGTTTAGTGTCCACATTAATTAATGAAATGGGGCGATAAGATCCCGGTTTCTCCCTGGGCTTCCCCTTCTTGTGAAAGACTACTATATTAGTTTCCCTCCATGACTCTGGGACCACTCCTGTGCAAATTATACCATTGAATAAATCGATTAAAAGCGGGTTGATCTCAGATTCGACGCATTTATAAACCTCCAGGGGAATCCCATCTGGACCTGCGGCCTTTCCCTTGGTGACCATCCAGATTTTCCTCGGCATAAAGGCTTTGATAGAAGTTCTTGAAAACCTCTAGAATCTCTTTGGCTTCCGTGAATACGTTCCCATTATCTTCTATCCTAGAAATAATATTTTTGGCTCTTTTCTGCTTAATTTGTAGAGCTAGAATTCTACCAGCCTGTTCGCCTGTTTCATAACGTTTAGCCCTAGATGATTCGTATTCACACATCGCCCTCTGCATTACTAGCTTCTGTAATTCTGCTTTAACTACCAATAGTTTCTTTTGGCTCCCGTTACTGTCCCCACCTTGTGCTATGTCTAAGGTGTGTTGTTCTTCTACGACTAATAATTTCCTCGTTAGTCTTTCCACCTCGCTCCTGTCCTCCCTTCTCAATCTAGCTGCACAGCTTATTGTTTCGCCCCTTAAGGCTGCTTTAAATGCCTCCCACACCCCATTTCGTGATGTACTATATCGGTTGGCGGCAAAAAATTCCCCTACCCATTTCCTGATATGTTCTACAAATCTATTATCCGCCAATAACCTCCGTTCAAAGGTCCATCTGGTCCTTATCCTTTCTAACCCATCCAATTCATAAGTTAATACCAGAGGGTTATGATCTGACAATAGCTTCGGAAGTTTAGTTATTCCTACCCTGTTTATTTCTGAGGATGACACAGAAAAAATAATCCAATTTCGTATATCTCTGAAAGGGATTTGAAAAATATGTGTAGCCTGGGTTTTGGGGTTCTTTGACCCCCCATACATCTTCCAACCCATGCGAGCTGATAAGAGCCTTAACAGCCCTGAAAACTCTTGGCTTCCGTCCTGAATATGTTACGTTGTTACCCCAATCTGCTGAAATATTTAGATCCCCACAAAATATTATAGGGGTTAACCAACCAGCCAACTCTACTTTGAGGAGATCATAAATCTCAGGATCATCATTATTTGACCCATAGACTACACACATCGTAAAGCCCTTTTCCATCTCAACTAAAACCCATCTCCCATTGCTGTCCACTTTAGTCCGCCTAACCCCTCCCAAAGATGTTCTGGCTAGAACTGCGACCCCCCTGTTTATCGAGGATTGTGTTGTACATGCTGCCAGCTCAAAGCCACTCAGAGACATGAAACTCCTTCTAGCCCAAGGGAGGTGAGTTTCTTGGAGACAGAGGACATGAAATCTATTATACTTCACAAAATGTGCCCATTTTTGGCGTTTCCTCCAATCGTTCATCCCACCTATATTAATTGAGCAGACTCTAATGCTCACCATTGTGGAGGTCTACTTGAACATCTAGATCTACCTGCGTCTTTGACAGATAATCCATTACTATATCCATAAGCTGACTAGAGAGACATCCAGTATAGTCCAAACTGCATCTTTTTCCCTCATTTTCAAGAACCACTGCCTCCCCCCCACTCCTTCCCACCCTCAGACCCACCCCCCCCGACTCGACCCCCTCATATGCCTCACTCCAATCAGCAGTGCTGAAACAATTTTCAGATTGGTGGTGCTGCCATCAATTTTTCTTTACGAAACTCACATGGATTCTGCAAAATCTAGGCATCAAACAAAGTTTTGCAAATGAGCCATGCCCATTCAGCAGTAGAGTGGTAAGTTGGTTTTTCATTTAGGAGCAACGTGTTTTACGTGCACTATAGTTTCCATTGAAATGACCACTGAGTTTGCCCAGAGATATAGTATTCACCAACATGGTTGATTTGGGGGTGCTGCAGCACCCCTACTTCCAGCACCTATGACTCCAAGATGAATAGGGCTTTAAATAGAGGTCAATGTGCAGCTGTCCCTTTTTCTGAACTCTGGGAGAAAAGGTGATGCCCCTAAAGCAGGTATCTCAACCAGTCAAGGGTGAGCTACCAGTAGCTCACACACACTTTCAAAGTAGCTCCTAACCTTGAGTTCATTTTTAAATGAGTGGAAGTTCACATTTCCCTTTAAAGGTTAATTTAAGGCTGTGTTTGTTTTACATTATTAGCATCAAGCTGCAGACAGTGGGGCCTTATCATGAGCAGTGCTCAGTCAGATTTATGATTTAGGCTGGGACACAGAAGTGAAGAACTGATACACTGAGGTACTTAACTCTTAAATAAAAGTCCTTGTCAACCCAAAATTGGAGTGTGAGAACAAAATTATGTTTCTGACTGCTTTGAAATAAGAAACGATTTAAATGAAAAGTTCTCATTTTAATGTTCTCCCATTTCAAAGTGTTGCATTTAGAAACAGCAGACGTCTTGCTCCCAGTAGACACTATGTCATATTTATAACTGAAAGATAGTCATTTATTTTTTTAAATGAGAGAAATTTAAAGTGATGAAAAATATTTCTATGATTCATTGAATCCTGATGTTTTACTCCACTTTCAATGAAGCCAATTACATCTTACAATATTATGAAGCATGTTTCTTCCCTTTAAATTCCTCCTATTTTAACAAATTGGAACCATGTCTGCAGGCCACTAGGATCAAGATGCATGCTGTTTGTAAATATGACACTTGGAAATGTGTGAACATTTAAATCATGTGTTTTAGAGAATCTATATAAACATAAAACTCTTCAGTTTAATGTTCCACAATTTCAAAGTGTCACCTTTACACACAGTAGGCCTCTTGTTCCCAGAGGCTGGTAAACATGGTGCCATGTTTATAACTGAAAAAGCAGACATTATTTAAAGTGGAGGGAATTTAAAGTGCAGACAAATGTTCCATATTATGAACATATTTGCAGAATATTTTTCTGCCCTTTAGATGTCTCCCATTTAAAAAACAAACGTTGTATATGTGTGTTAAACATGTAACTGTGCCACATATGGGGAAAGTTATGTCTTGTGTCACAAGTACATACAACACAGGCTCTCAGTGCCCCCACATATATCACATCAATACACAGACATGTTCATACATCCCCCAAATACCACATTCTTGCCGACAGATGACAGCCCTGTCATAGTGCCCCTGGTCAAAGTATTTTGTTGTAACCATAATGTCTGGTTCTATGAGCATTAAACTTAAAGTCAATAAAGTGTGGGATTTTCTGGTAACAATGCGTGAGTTGCTCAGCCTTCAGTAGATCACAATGACTTTCACCGATCAGAAGTAGCTCTCACTACAGAAAGGGTTGGACATTCCTGCTCAAAAGTGTGTTTGATCTGTAAATACCTTCAGGGCAGTTTGTTCTGCATTTATTTTCTTTTATTTGACGGTGTGGGAGAAATAGGATCTCAGGCATGGCATATTTGTTTTGATCATGATCTGCAGGAGAATAACCTGAAAGGCAGTAGCATACTTTTTAGGTGTCACCTGCATGCGCTTGCGCTGTGCTTGTTAAATCACTTGCGAATAAAAAAAATAATCTTAGAAGCAGCTAGCAGTCCGCCTATTACTTACCATTTGTTGGCTTGCTTTTCACTCCCATTTTTGTTTTCTATTGGTTATTGCGTGCATTTTTGTGTCTCCCTTCATCTTCCCTTATCTGCTGCTTTCTTTGCTGGAGTTACTTTTTTATTTGTAAACAATCACTGTTGCTGCTGCATGTTTTTTTTATAGCTGAGCTTCTTTGACCTAAGATTTCTGTTTAAATTTAGTTGTGGAGATATGTTATTATGGTTAGAGATTCAGAGTATGAAAATGAGGACGCATGTTCGAGTCTCGGGGACACTTTAACATTTTGTGATTGTGCATATATTTCTCCAGGTCTGTTGATTTCAAAGACAGTTTGTGCCACTGCCTTTGGGCATGTGTTTATTTTGAATTTGCTGTGTCTTCTCTCATGGAGTTTATTCATTAATCCCGTAAATTTTATAATTTTTTTAATGCTTTTTCTATGGATGCATAGAGTGGTTCACTTTCAATTTAAAATTGATGTGTCTTCTCAAATGGATTTCTTTACTTTTTCATACAAATGTGTTTCATTCTTTAAATGCTTTGCCTGTGATCTGCAATGATCATCTCATTTTCGATTTATTGTTAAAGAAAATCAAGTAAATATTTGCTGTGACAAGCCTTGTTACTACTTATTATATTACTTTTGGGTGATTGTTACAATGGATACATTTTTACTTTTCTTGCTTACAATGATTAGTTACATTTTGTTTACAGTACCTTAACATCCTGGAGTGCTCCATAAAATAATTTAGATACTATTTGCCATGTTTATTGGTACACCCTGGGGTAACTTTGCTTTCATATTTTTTATTTGTATTAACTTGCACATATTTAATTGTTAGCTTTGATTATGGGATTTTTACTGTAAAAACAGTTTTTACTTTTTTTTTTAAGTGCCCTTCATTAGTCCCATAGACTTGCAGTGGCTATCTTGCAGCTCACTGTCTATGTGTCTAATATTCAATCAATTGCTTCCTGCATGCACAATGATTTTTATAACTTTCCCTTCTCCTAGAAGGCACATGTTTTCATCAAGAGCATGTGACACCTTCTAACAAGACGATTCACCCTAAAACAAAGCAGTATTTCTCCTTTCTCCAATGCACATTATGCTATCTCTCAGAGGATGTGGAGAGAGTGTTTGTGTGTTCAATAATTGTTGATCCACATTATTCATTATGAATTACACTGCATGCAAATGTATTGTGGTGATTGTGTGTGCACATGATTTCAGGCTTGTTACTTTGTAGAGCAATTTGTGGCACTGCCTTTGTGTGCGTGTTTATTTTTAAATTAGCTGTGTGTCATCTCACAGACTTCATTAGGTTTTGCTGTATGTTTTGTCATTCTTCAAATGCACTGTGTGCAAGTGCATTGTGCTACCCTCTTCCTGTTTTATGGCTCCAGAAATTCAAAGATTCATTCATTCCTGTAATAAATGCATATGGTTTTATATTTTTGGGTAACTCTTCCAATGCATACATTCAAATGTGAATTTTATTTGATAGCCTGTGTACTTATAAACCGTTCTTTTGTTTGTTTATACTATCTCAAACTCCTGTAATGCCCAAAATATTCAAATTTGAATAGTATTTGGCAACTATTACATCTCTCTCCAAAATAATACTTGTTTAATGGGAACAGGATGTGGCATTACGGACAGAGCTGATTAATTTGTAACTATGGAACCACATTTGATTCTCGGAGTCACCCTAATATCTTGTAATCTTTTGCAATTTACTGTTTTTTTAAGGCCAATTCAGTGGCTGACCAAGGAGGAGGGGACTGCTCATAACTATAGCCACAGCTCTGGGTAGACTCACAGACATTCACAAGTTAGGGGACTGTTTCTCCATCTTGGATGTAGTGACAGGTGGCCTCTTTGTGATTTTCTGAAGTAGAGCACACAGGAACTGCTGCTAATGTGGCTAGAGTTACCCCTGGGAACGTTTATCTTATTGGTTAGGGAGGGGTCAGGAATCTCTCTCCCATCAGGCTGGTGCCAGGTATAAATGTGGTTCCCGTAGCCACCTTCTTCAGAACACTACTGGGGCTATGGAAGAACAGAAGAAGGGCTCAACTGCTGATAGAGACCTGTAAGGTTGGACATATTCCCACTTATACTCAGGATAAAGAAGTGGACTCCAGGGTCAGCTGGTTGATCTGCTTGGTAAGCTTCAAGGCCACAACAAGCTGCAAGAGGCCTTTCCTGAACAGCCCAGCTGACCAACTGGACATGGCCTTGACTCTGTGGTGGCCACTGCTGAAGTGAGTCTTGACCCATGAGTGCTGTTCCTGAGGTCCTGGGAACCTTGGCTGTGTCTGACTGGACTTTTCCTAACATCCAATAAAAACCTGGGACCGAGACAATCCTGCCAAGATGATCCTCTCAAGGTGCATTGCCTCCAAGCTGAAGAAATAGGTTTTCCCCACTTGCAGTGTCTCTACAGCAGCAAGTTCGATTCAGCAGGATCTCGCTGAGAATATATCCAGCCTTGTGGAGTCGAAGTTCGGATACAGTCTGCAGCCTTACCCTGCTGGAGGAGTCCACGCTCTGAAAGAGAGACTCAGTCTGATGGTAAAAGTCTTGACCAGAGGAAGGTGAGAGAAGTATCGAACTGGTGAGAGGACATTCCTGGGAATTAAATTGGAAATTTCCCTCTGACCTTTTCAGATCAAAACCAGTGGTTTGATTGGTATCTTGTCCAAGCCTTTCCAGTGTTGCGGAGTCACGCTGAAGGATTCTGACTTCCAGACAAAAATTACATTGCAAGTTAAAACCTCTTACTGGGCAAACCTGCTTGATATATATCTGAGCCACACTTCATCACAATCGGCCTAAAGTCGCATCTAGGTCCTGGTCTACCACGACCAGCTGACTTGCTCTGGCACTTAGTGCTTTTAGGCACTATTTTTGATAAAAACTTTCAAAATTAATTCCTCTGGTTCCCCTCATTGGAGTTTTGTTGTTTATGTGTCTTTCTGATCATTATATTTTACTCTATGTTTATAAACTGTGGTGAAATGTTTATTGTGTCCGACTTTTTAACTGTTTCGGTACTTCCAGATGTTTTACTAATGTTCTTCAGTGAAACCTGTCTGCTCCATGCCATATGTGCCAGAGGCTGAGGTCAGGTTTCAATTACTGAAACCTTTAACTGGGCCTAACAAACCAGTGGCCTTATTACCTCTGGTGGGAATTATCATTTCACTTTCTCACATTAGTAAAACCGGATTTACCCTAAAAAGATAAATCAGTTGTAGTGTGTGCTCTGTAAATTACACTAGTTATTCCATTTTCGGTACCTCATAATTAAGCATGTAACATACAGTAATATTCTCTTACAGGCGCCTTTAAATATTTAGAGATATATTATATAGTCATTTCTCCGTGACATAACACGTTCCCCAAAGCGAAATATGCAAGGTCTTCTATATCTATTATAAAGACTTTTCAAATTTAATTTGTTTTTAAAAATCCATTATGGCCATAAATTATCAAACACATTAAATACTAAGTACAAAGAAATACACAATAACAACCAGTGCTTTAAATGGGCCGGTACTCACTGGTACTGAGTACCGGCACTTCCGAATTTTTTTGCCGTCAGTAGCGGCACTTCTCTGTAGCCAGGGAGAGTACCGGTACCCTAATCCACGGCACGGCAGTCTCGGTTTCTCTCTGCTCCAGTGCAGGGCAGAGGCCGCTCTGCCTCCGAGGAGCTTGTAATTAACTTGGCTGAAGTACCCTCTTACAGAGTTGCTGCTGAAGATTCCAGCAGAGCCCATTTCATTGTCCCCAAACTGCAGGGGGGTGAGAGGGTTTGTGTCACGCTGTGATTAACAGGGCAGGGTCTCTAGACAGACCCTGCACTGTCAATCAGGTTCGCAGCGACCATTCGGGAGAAAGTGCCATCATGACTTTCATTTTGTGTTATGAGTTAATCTGGCATTTCTCATGTGTTTTAATATGTGCTGCAACTACTACAGAAGTCTCTATATGTATGATGTTATTTTGTCCTTAGCCCCACCCCTAGCCCCGCCCACTTGCCATACCTCTATTTTAATGAGTACCTGCACTTATTTTTCCCCATTTAAAGCACTGATAACAACTAATTCATTTAACACTGAAGAAAATGAATAATCCAGCCGGCTTCAGATTCTATCGAATATTTACGCGTATGCTGCAAATTGTATTAGGCTCCAACCCTCCCCCACCACCACCCCCTTCTTGATTTTGTACTTACAAGACCCAGGGGTGGCGTGTAAAACCGGTGACTGCGTCAGCCTCTCCACCAGAGCTGGAATAATGCCGCCTGGCGGCACTGGACCGACACAGGAGCTTCAAAGGGGGGATTCAACTCATTAGAAATCTATGTATTCCCTTCTTCAGGAGGCCCAATTCCATAAAACCAAGAAGCTGTGCATGATGTATAGGCAATTAGAGCGCAAGGCGCGGCGCGCGCCAGAGAGGCCTCTCCTCCACGCAAGAAGCAGGATTTGTTGGCCCTTCGGTAGGTGGTTTCTGTGTCCATGAAGCGAATTCGGTTCTCATGGAAAACGTCACCCCGTGTTACTGGTGTACATATCTCTGCCTCACCGAGCCATCTGGACGCATTATGCCGTATTCTTATCTTACGTCAATTCGTATCAACGTGACTGCATATCTCAATCTGCTAGCAGAACTCCTCGAAGTCGCCTTAACACTGTGTTTGCGCTATAGAAAAAAACCTGTAATCAATAAACAGGTAAAGGTATATATACATGGCTCGCGAGCCGCAAGGATGGAACAGAGCTGTGCGAATGGAAGACGAGCTTCTCTTTTTACATTTCTAAATAGGAGCAAGTGAGAGCGAGCGCAGCAGCCCTTTGAAAACGGTTTCCACTTCAGTGACGTGGTAACTCGGGCCAAGTGCCATTATAAATTATCAGAAATTGTAAAGCGCAGCACTTCATCCGCCAGATCTTCATAGGCGACGAGAGGCCCTCTTACATGTAAGGAAATTGAATTTAGTTTCAATGGGATTTGCAGATTGTATTTTCCAGAAGAGTAAGAAGAGAGCGCAAGATTGATGATGACACCGCCGAGGCTCCACCTGCGAACGCCATTTTTATTTATAAAGGAGCGGGGCTGGCAGAGTCAGGCCAGCCCATAGGGGCAGGCTGCCACCTCACAATGACACACGCCTGCGAGCGAAACACACCGGACAGAATGGAGCTGAGGAGCCCGGAGTTAGAAACACGAACACGAATTTGCCCCTTGGTGATGTTTCCTCATTTAAGAGGTCAATTGATGACCAGCACAGTTAGTATGATGTCATTACCTGGTTCATAAAGGATTCTTCGTTTTCTGTTCCCAACAAACAGCGTTGTTATTAATTGCATTCATTTACTCACTTATATTGTATTATTTTAGTGTAAGAAATATGTGTGATGCAAGTTGAGCCTCTAAGAGGCCTTCACTACCATATGAAAAAGCCGCACCCTCTTTTTAGCTACATAACATGTTCTTTGCAAGATGCACCGTGGAAAAACAAGCGGTGCAGTGTAATGTGTGTCACTTCCATGTACCGCCCCTTGGTTGGCTAAAATCCTCTTTTATATTCCATACCAAAGTGCAACCTGTGTGGGTAGCTAGAGTGCGTATTGTGGGGCCAGTGATTTACTACTGCGATTATGAATTCAGCGATGTGGATGTTACAATGGCAGATGCAGAGTCGACTTGAGATTTCACTTGTGTGTGTGTTAGTCCACCAAGCAATCACTTTTAATTATATAGTAACTACTTAAAGTCTCCCTATACAGGTGGCCCAAGGAGGGGCCGTTTCTCCAAACATTAGGTGTTGTCCCACTGTTTATCTTTCCACTTGGCAATAATAATTCCAAAAACAAGCACTGACAAATGCAATAGGGCTGCTTACATTTTGAGTCCTGATTAAATCTTTTAAAATGCCTGCTGTAAAAAAAAAATCGAACAAACACTGGAAACACCAAACAACCTTGGGGCAGATTTATAACGGACTTGCGGCACTTTTATGCCGCCGTTGCGTCACTTTTGTGATGCAGCGGCAGCGTAAACCCTGCGCCATGTTGCGCCCCATTTACAACGTGACGCATCTAGGGAGATGCGTCACGTTGTAAACCTTGCGCCACATGTGGGCGTACCTGCACAGGGGGGGGCGTTCCGGCGCAGGATTTCACTCACTTTTCCGGCCATGCTGCGTCAACACCCTGCGCCTGCTTGAAGCAGGTGTAAGGATTGACGCAGCATTGTAACAATAGGGCACCCCCGAGCCTTGCTGGAGCTGCGTCACGCTTGCGACGCAACTCCAGCAATGCGCCAACCTTCCGCCATCAGATGCGTCACGCATCTGTTTATCCTTGCGCCACGATGCGCTGCATTGTAAATGCGGCGCATCTATTGTGGCGCAAGGGTAAACTTTCGTGACGCATCTTTCCTGGCGCATCTCTGCTGATTTGCAGGGATGCGCCAGGAAACATAAATCTGCCCCCTTGTGTTTAATGTGCTAAAAAATGCAGATACAGTACTGTTCAAATGCTGTTTATCATGGTAAACCCAGAGCTGCTGCCTTTGCCATATCTGTTGACAAAAGAAGCATAAGAGGACTGCTTTCTCTATGGAATGCATAGAGGAGAAAGATAATTGAATGTGACAAACAGGGGAATGCTTGAGTGTAATTCTAGATAAAAAAAAATTCTTTCAAACATTACAATAGAAGCGCTAACTGGAAGGCGGAATGATTCACCATAACGCCAGCAGAGGAGGTGAAAGAGTAACACTCTCAAAGCCCTATGTGTATCATAAGGAATCAGTAACAATGCATCTCGGAGAAAGATACACTATCAAGCCAGACCTAAAAAACATTGCTTTTGTATGCATGCAATTATGAGATAAACAAGTTATTGTATGATAACTGAGTGTATTTTTGGTTGGAACATCATTCCTCGTACATGAAAGAACTCCATAGGGGGTGAAATAATGCACCAAACAGTCAATGCCAGGAAGTGAGGAAGTAATGAGCCTTACGCTATGATTACTTTAAAGAATGAATAACAAACCTGCAATAGCAAGAGAGTGGTAATAAGTATACAATGCTCAAGAGGTGTGAACTAAAGGATTTAGAGTTGTGTTAGAGGTTTGTGAAAAAGTGACATTCTGCAGCATTTACAGCACACCTCACTGCTGCTGAGACGGACAGCCAGAAAGGTCACGAGCACAATCACAAAAGTGAATATAAGATCGAAACTAAAGACAAATATTAATGCATGTTTCATGCTAGAGCTTTCACAGTTGCAGGTCAGAGGCCACATCAAGACCACAGTAGGAAAACCCCATCTAAAATCCCCAAGATGACTAGATATAAGACCCTGCAGGAATTTTCCTTTAGATTACAGTCCTTTTTGAGGCAAGCTGGTTCTTCTGGGTTTTATTATCTAAAATTAGGTGAATGTAAAAGTTTGGGTCTCCAAATGCATTCTAGTCACCTTAGAAATTGGAGGAAATGTGGGCTAGAAGAGCTGGGGCGCTTTTTTAATCCAGAATAGAGTAATTACCTGGCAAGAGGTCCAGAATAGAAGTGGAGACCGGAGCAAGCCCGGCCTTTTTGAATATTTACAGATTTAACATCTTTTTTTAAATAGATACAATTCCTCGGTTAGTGGGACCCCTTCTAAGTTGGCGACCGCTCTTTTTGGAGCAAAAGTAAGAGGGGTGGGGAATTGGTACGGTCTTTTGTGCACTCAAATTGAATCTACACTGGTCTAGAAGTTCTTAGAACGGATAATCCGGGAAACTCAATGTACCTTCTCCAGTCAGGAGTGGCAGGCCATATCTGTTAGGAAGCAAGGGTTTAAGAGCAGCCAACTTTAAAAGAATGGCCTTTTTGTCCCGGTGGCTGGCATATTATACACCCAAAGCTCTCAATTAAAAAGTATCCAGAAGTAGAAAATTGATGCTTTCGCTGCCAGGCAGAAAGGGAAGGGGCTTGGCTACATATATTTTTTATGTGTCCAAGGCTAGGGCTTTAGGGGTTAAAAAAAAATTCAGCCATAAGCCGGGCGATCCAGAATAGGGTAGATCTAGAGGCTGAGGTCACCCTCTTTGGTATTACTAGATCTAGGGCAAATCTGACAATGGCAGAGGAGACTTTTCTAGCCATTTCCTCTCTCATTGCTCGCTCCCTAATTCTTCAGAATTGGAGGTCAGCAAAAGCACCTACTTATGTGAGGTGGTTAAACGATGAAACGGACCAGGATTTTTGAAGAAGCATATGCAAGGTGGGTGGGCGCTACAAAAAAGTTTACTGTGATTTGGAAATATTTAGTTAATCTCGAAACCTTGACAGATTGGTAGTCTTATTGATATTTTAAGCAGGACCATCTAAATTCTAAGGCTGGGGGTAATGTGGTCTGGGGTTTCCGGCAGATTTAGCCCCTCAGCACTTTAGTACTTTAGCTCTTTAGTAAGTTTGAACTGTATATCCTCGAAAAAAGTTGGAATATTAATTTAAATACCCCCCAAAAAATTAAAATGGGTATGCCGCCATTAGGCATCATCTGCCTTATGTTATCACCGCAGGAGGCCCCAAATGGGTTCCAGATTGCAACAAATGGCCTAAAAGGGAGAGATGATGCTCAAACGTCAAAATATAATTTTTTCAGCCACACATTCTGTGCTCCAGTGCTGCACATTTAATTTCAGCGAACAGAGAATAATGTTGCAATTATTGACCACTAAGCTGAAAGCATGCCTATTTTAGTTGTTTCACCACTCAGTGCTGTTTCTGTGTGGTTCTACACATTTATCTAGTGTATGAAACATCTAAAACATGAGTGTGACAAACTGTAAAACCTCAACATAAGTGCTCTGTGATCGAGAAACAATGTATTTGGCATATCAAACAGATGAATGAAGGCAGGGTCTTTCTTTTGAGAAAATAAAAGAAGCCACATTTGAACACCATAGGGCAGCTGCTATGAGGGCAGCAGGCCACTTACAAGGCTATCATTATTTTTTGTATAAATACAACCTCGAAGTTATCTGTTTTCTTGTCTTTGAAAATATTTTTTTATTTTTCACAAATATCCTCAACCTGCTGCTATGGTGCATTAATTCTGAAAGCACTATGGGCAATGGATTTTAAATCTATCAATGTTGTGGAATAAAATCCACCATATTTAGTACTCTCCATCAAACAGCAAGGTGGCTGTCAATGTGGTAAATGGAAATGGAAACCCAGTGGAAAATTGGCATGTTTGTGGTGGATGGTGACATTTTCAAGGTTAAATGTTGGCACTGAAAATCCAAATCCAAAGTGTAGGTACATTATCAGTATCCAAATATCTAATCCCTAACATTTTGGAGCGATTCCCCGGCATGTTTCAGACAATATACTTACATTTTCCATAATGTCTGAAACCCTTTGATTGGCAAACATTCATAGATACAAATCTACTGACATGATAGGTAATCAGTTGGCCTGACTCTGTCTGCAGGGACACCCCCAACCTTTTTGCCTTTCCTCTTCCTATTTTTGCTGAATTCGTTTTTGTTGGCCTTATAACTCTGTGCACTTTATCACTGCTAACCAGTGCTAACGTGGTTGTTTCCCTCTGCCCTATTTCATGGTATAATTGGCTTACACCTGTTTGACATATTTAATTTGCTTGTAAGTCACTAGTAGAGTGGTATATCATCTACCCAGGGCCCGTAATTTAAGCGCTATCAGTGGGCCCGCAGCACCTATTTTGCCATCCACTTAAGTAGCACTTTAAAACATGTCCCAGAACTGCCATTGCAGCCTGAATGCAGTGTCACACAATGTCTACTTGGCATTTAAACCCTCTTGCCATGCTTTAAAATCCCAGTTTAATACACTTAGGTCACCCCAAAGGTAGGCCCTGGACAGCCCAGAGGGGAGGGTGCAATGCATTTAAAATGCAGGTCATGTCATTAGAAGTTTTACATGTCCTGGTACTGAAAAACTCTCAAATTAATTTTTCATTACTACAAGGCATAAATCTCCCATAGGATAACATTGGGATTATCTTATTACATTTTATAAGTGCAATTTCCAAATGGGAAGATATGACTAGTTCATGTTTTGTGTCTCTGGAATCCAAATTTAAAATCCTAAATTGTGGTGAAGTCAGTTTTTAAATTATAATTCTGAAAATGCCACTTTTAGAATGCTAGCATTTTCTTACCTTAGCCATTTGGTGCCTGTAGCCTGTCTCTAATCACATTACTGGGTGAAGTTCGGCTTTGTGTATTCAACCTAGACATCCACACACAACAGGAGCTTAGTGGGCTATCCTGAAAGGATGGGAGGGAGGAGCTGGACCCAGCATCACTTACACCTGAATAGGCTGTGTCCTCTCCCCACACAAAGGTCTGCCTACCTTCTGTAGTAAGTTTGGAGCAAGGGCTGATAGGGCATGCCATTGGTGCACTTCAAAGGCTTGTCTTTGAAGTCTCCCCCACTTCAAATGCACCACTTTGTATAAGTACTGAACACTGACCTAAGACACCACCACTTCAGTACACTTCTGGACTTGTGAATACTCTACCAGAAAGGACTGATGTGCTGCTGAAGAACTGCCACTCTGCTGGACAGATGCTTTGGAAGAATTGCTGCTCTGCTGTGCTGGCTGGCTAATTGCTGCCCTCCTTGCCTGGGTGAGAAGGATTGGACGTGCATCACTTGAACTCAGAATCCCTAGCGGCTCCAAGGGCTAGTTGGCGGCCTACTGATCTGAAGCCTCCGGAACATAAAAGGTCAACAACTTGCATCTGCACCTGGACTCTGACATCTGTGATTGTATCCTGCTAAATGGTGCCACCCCAGTCCTTGGCACTTGGAAGTGGACCTATGGTGACTACCAGCAGAACCAACACATCTTCCCTACTGAGCGGGAAATCTCTAGCTGAACCAATGCATCTCCTCGGCTGAGCGCACATCCTTGAGTAGAACTGACGCAACGCCACTGCTGCATGGATTAGGCCCAGGGTAGAAGGACCACAGCACCTTCACATCCTTGGAACCAATGCAGCACCAACGGCATGGAGCACCTTCGATCCAGGTCACTCGGATGTCTCTTCGATGGCACCTCGACATCGACATTGACAATGGCTTCTGCATCAGAACACTCGCAGGTCTTCAGAATTGACACATCTCCAGCTGTGCGCAGCATCTCCAATGCCCAGATTTCACATCACAAGCATCATCAACAGGATCCTCAATGTTAACGGAACAGGGCCCTGCACCACGTCCTTGCCTGGGATCCATATAACGCTCGGCAAACAGGATATAAGATACTTTGTTCAGCAAGCCTAACAGGGTCTCTGTAGCCGACCCATGCTCCATAGCGGTCGACCTGAACTTGTGACTTTGTCCCGGCCTGGCGTGACCAGATATCCATTTTTGGCACTTTGGGCTTTTGCCACTTTTTTACCCTAGAATTTTTAGATTTAATATCTCTGGTTTCCATGATTGGGTTTTTGTTGTTTTGACCTTATTTTATTTATTAAAGCTACTCTATTTTTCTAAACCTGGTGTGGTGTTTTCACTATTTTTACTGTGTTGCTCCGTACCAAGCTACCAGAGGGTGAGCACAGGTTAATCTAGGGCAGAGTTCTTCAAACTGTGGGGCGCGCCCCCTGGGGGGGCGCGACACCATCTCAGGGGGGGCGCGCACTCCACTCTAAGAACTCCAGTATGGTTGGAGGGGGGAGGGGGAAGGGAGGGGAAATCGATGGGGCACAAAGTGCCCATGCTTTTGTCTTGCTAACTCTCCCATGAGGGGGTTATTTCATAAAGCTGAACTGCTTTAGCTGCAGTGGGAGGCAGGATGTCTCCTCTGCTAAAACCGAAAGCAAACGAACAGACAGTCTGTTGGTTCAATATCATAGCAGAGTAGACCCCTTGCCTTCCATTGCAGCTGAAGCATTTCAGCTCTATGAATTAACTCCCTCCTGTTAGAGTTAGATCTTCCAAGAAAGGAGACAAAGTTTCCAGAGACGTTTTAAGGCATGGGCAAAGTGGGCTCCGGCACAGGGCCCCAGCCTTGCAAAGGGGTTGTGGGGGGGCTGAAAGGGCCAGCTCTGTTCTAAAGTCTTGCCCTCATGACATTGAAATTTTTTTAACACAATGTTGTCAATAGCGTTTTTCTATCATTCATTTTTAATGTGTAAGAGTCTATTATAGACATTTTGCAGACAAAATTTGTTTATGCGTCATACAACATCCATATAAAAAGTTTATTTTAGATCAATACAGGACCTCGCATATGAGAAATGGGAGGGTGGGACAGAGATTATTTGCAGTAATATTAGTGAACTGCAGTTGTGTTACATACTGAAAACACACATCACTATCCCTGAATATCAGATGTACTACACACATTTAGTATTTGACCAAAGAAAGCATGAAAAAGCTGATACTGGATCATAAAATCAAAGCTGGTCCGAACAGGGGCCCCCAAAATCCTTAAAACGTCCCTGAAAGTTTCTTTTAAAATTACACAGGCAGGCGCGCAAAATGCCAGCCAGCCATGTGTTGTTTAAACAGCCTGCAAATTGCTAGTCTTGACACTAAATATGGCTATAAATAAAGAAGTATGTATTTATTTGTAATGCAACTTTTCTGTCTTCTCTTTTATTATCATTCAAGCAGCTCTAGAAAACAATTAAAAGTTCTTTCTATTTATATTTGCTGTCCAAAGTATGCACAGCTGAAAATACAGCTTTAGGTGACTGCTTATTTTTATACCGTCTGTGACATAAAAATAATGAGCTGGCAACCCTAATCATAAGACCGGAAGTTTGTTGAGGGATCAGCACATTATTTCTTTCCTCCACCCTGATCCCTGGTTACTGCCATAATAGCAATAGTTTAACACATTTGAAACCCTACGCTGCCGTCAATAACATGCTGAGTTACTGCAAGTGTCTGGGATTGCACCTTGCAGTCAGACAACTCGCTCCTCATTCTCGCCCTTCACTTTCACCCTCACCCTGCACTCACACTGATCCGATACACTCACACCATTCACCCACTTACCCTCCACTCACAATGATCACTCTGCACTCACAGCGATCACAATGCGCTCACACTGATCACCATGCACTCACACCATTCACCGGCTCACCCTGCACTCACACTGATCACCATGCACTCACACCATTCACCCACTTACCCTCCACTCACAGTGATCACTCTGCACTCACAATGCACTTGCGCTGTTCACCCTGTACCTCACCCTGCAGTCACACGAGCACACTACTCAACCTGCACTCATGTGATACTTCACACACCTGCCCCCCTCACTGCTCAATCTGCAATCTCACTCAAATAATCCCACCCACTCTGATTTCTCCTGAAGGAACGAGTCCTTGTTATTCCGGCGTACAGCACATAGCGCACTCAGGCCCTTATCAAGGTGGCTCGTGCGCGATCCTGTGCCCACCTAGACCTAGGTGTTTTCGAACCCATTGTGACAAGAGCACCTTTATTTTGCCCTGAAGAAGTTCATTTTTGAACGAAACGCGTTGGCTGGCTAATCTTCTTTGAAAATAAAAGGAACTTATCACCTATTAAGGCTTATTTGACTCTTTGACTATTATCAAGGTTTTAATAAGCGGAGCACCACTCCACCAACCTGTTTCTTCATTTGTCGGCATAAGCAGTTAGCACTCTTCAACGGCAAGTGCTGGAGTTTGTTTTTGTGCACGCATTTTCCACTTTTGATGACTAAGTATTAATAAGGGAACAACAGACGGTAGTGCGGTCTCTGTGGCCGCCGTTGCCCGGTACCATAAACTCAATCCCACCCCTAACCATACATTCATTCGTCCCACTCTGCACTAAAATGCGCCCCCAAATTCATATTGTCACCTCACTCACCCCTGTACACAAGTATAGGCATGTCGTACCCCATCAAGGTTTTTGTCCTAAATTACAAAAGGAGACATCTAAATGCACTGCAATTCAGCCTTCCAGGAGCCCCTTGATAGAGACAGTTCTGTTTTTGCCCGGATGGCCTGGAATAATTCCTAAACAGATTCTTACAAATACCGTTTTGTTTAATTTCTGTTTAATGTGATTGATGTGAGGGAGTCTATTACTATTTGCAGAGAAATGTGTTTGTTTCATGCAACAACCATAAAAAAGTTAACCATAAAAAAGTTAGATCCAAGCGGGTCCTCACATATGAGAAATTGGAGGATATCACAGATATTATTCACTGTAAAATTAGTAGGCTGCTGCTTTGTTACAACAGTGAAAACACATCACTACCTCTGAATATTAAATGTAAACGCTTTTAGAATTTCGACTACAGTGCCTGTGCACCGTTAGTAGCCTGGCTAAATAGGGTATGGCAGAGCTGAAAGTAAATCATTTAAACTCAAAGCTGTACTGAACAGGGGCCGCCAAATTAGTTTTGGTCCAGAGCACCCAAAATCCCTAACATGTCCATACCATCACAAAGTTTGTCAGACAACATTACTCTGAAGTAAAATAGACAACATCATTAATTTATTATTAGTTCTATTTTTTTTAAACATAAGCCTGACGTGTCCTAAACCCCCACTGCTTCAGGCAAGCAACTTATCGTGCCACTAAGGAATTCTCAATTAGGTGTTCGTTTTCCCTCTCTGTAGACTTTCAACTGTCTTCGGATCCATAACTGGTTGGTGGGCAATTATCCCATTATAATGCTGCCTAAAACGTTTGTTAATGATTTCTATAGAAGAATTGTTTCTCGTGTACCAGCTCTGAACTAGGGAGTGCTCGAAAAATCTGACAACACTGTCTCCCTTACAGTCCCTGTCTTGGCTGAAAATATCTGCAGAATATTCAGCTTTGGGAGAAACTGCTATCAAAACTCTCTTGCCTTTCAGTTCGTCCTATTTATGTGAGATTGGGTTCTCAGCACTTGCGGTATTAAAGACTACGTACCGTTCAAGACTGGAGGTGGAGCACAACCTGAGGATGGCAGTAGCAAAAATCCATCCACACATTGACCGTCTCTGAAAAACAGGCACACCTCTCACATTTATGTTGGTGGTGTTATTATCAATCTATGTCATGTGTAAAACAAAGCATCCTAGTAAAAACAATTTGCGAACATTTTATCTTGGAAAGTGGTGTTTTGAGCTGTGCAATAAGCCTCTGTCATTTCACCACACCCACTCACAAACCTGCCGTGTACTAAACACTCTATTATTGTATTGAACATTTTGTGCTGGATATGCCCAGAATATGTGCCTGGCGGTCGATTCCAGAAATTTCTGTCAGGTGGTGGGGGGGGCCCTACATCTAAAAAAATTCAGCTGGGGGGTTCAACCTACAAAAGTTTGAAGACCTCTGATCTAGGGTTTGTCTGCCTCTTCCCCTGACTACGATTGTGGCTGCTGCTTGACCTGGACTCCTACCCGAGTCAACCAGTAATCCAATTTCTAACACTGGAGTATTCAGAATAATTTTTGTAATTACCCATTACTCTTGTGATGCTAAATTACCGAAATTACTCAATTATACCCGCTTGAGTAATTAAAAGTAATTTGGGGCACGAATCCTACCACAGGAGCACAAGAACAAGGAACTAAGAGAGAGCAAGCAGCTGCTGTCTACTGCTGTTCGTATCCTGTACCATCTTGTGCTATTTTCTTAGCTCAAAATGCATCCTCAGGCCCATTTTCAAAATAAGGGTACATTTTGTGCTAAAAAAACAGCTCCAAATTCTGGATTATGCTTCTCTCTGAATTCCACACAATTACAACGGTAATTGCAAGTACGCTAACGAGAATTACACCAGTTACACCCACACCTAGTAATCAGTCACTATAAAGCTGGCACCTGCATCATCACCATAGCAAAGCAGATGAAAAACCACACAAGCTTCCTAAAGCAGAGTATCTGTCACACTCAGCATCAGGTGGCTATGGCTCCTGAGGAGCAGATGGCAAATCTGCAATCTTTTTGATGGAATTTCCATTACCACCCTCCTGTATATCAGTCGATACATGCTTTCACTTCTAACATGGAGCAGTAAAAGTTAACACAGTGCCCAACGTTCTCAGTGCCATAGTTTGCATTGTAAATGCCAGCAGTGTGGCAGGTATGCACATCTTTGAGATGTGCACACATTGTCAATGCAAGCAATGTGGCAGGTGTGCACATCTACTTTGTAAATGCAAACAGTGCGGCAGGTGTGCACGTCTTTGAGATGTGCATACACTGTAAATGCACGCAGTGCGGCAGGTGTGCACATCTTTGAGATGTGCATACACTGTAAATGCAAGCAGTGCGGCAGGTGAGCACATCCTTGAGATGTGCATACACTGTAAATGCACGCAGTGCGGCAGGTGTGCACATCTTTGAGATGTGCATACACTGTAAATGCAAGCAGTGCGGCAGGTGAGCACATCCTTGAGATTGTGCATACACTGTAAATGAAAGCAGTGCGGCAGGTGTGCACATCTTTGAGATGTGCATACACTGTAAATGGAATCAGTGCGGCAGGTGTGCACATCTTTGAAATGTGCATACACTGTAAATGCAAGCAGTGCGGCAGGTGTGCACATCGTCGAGATGTGCATAGATTCCAAATGGAAGCAGTGCGGCAGGTGTGCACATCGTCGAGATGTGCATACGCTGTAAATGCAAGCAGTGTGGCAGGTGTGCACATCTTTGAAATGTGCATACACTGTAAATGGAATCAGCGCGGCAGGTGTGCACATCTTTGAGATGTGCATACACTGTAAATACAAGCAGTGCGGCAGGTGTGCACATCGTCGAGATGTGCATACACTGTAAATGCAAGCAGTGTGGCAGGTGTGCACATCTTCGAGATGTGCCTGACCTACATTAATCCAGTGCTGATTGTAGAAACTACAGGTTCCTCACAGAATGGTGGGCACTGATCCCCTACCTTTTCTGAGGGATGGGTCTTGGGCCCCGTGCACAGACTGTAGGAGCCGACACTTTTGTATGCTTCATGAGTTTTTTTGGAATTAGTAGTATTTTTCATCCAAAAGCCACGCACCTAGAAATGCTTGAGAAAGTACTTCCCAACTTTCGAAATGTATGACATCATAGTATTTACATTTTCGACACTTAAACCAACAACACCTTTAAGAAATTCAACTGTATTGGGGCGAACCTCTGAACATGTTTCTTTTTAATACTCTGATACCTGTGAAATATCTGGGGTTAGATGCCTGTGTAGGTACTGCAGCCCTCTTACACTTCTGTTAAAAACTGGAATCAATTGTAAGCCTACCACAGGCATAATGCTGTGCATATAAGGACTTTGGTTTTATTTGTAGTGCACACACCAGAGAAACACAGCAGGTCTAATAGAAAAGAGCTCACTCCATTGGCGCGGATCATTTCAAAAGGAGCATTAGGAGAGACACCTTTTCTTATCATTTCCCTTCGTTCTGCAAAGGAGTTGGCAATCCTGTATGCGCCCTCCATGCACAGAGAGATGGCATACAGTGTATCACGCATAACACCGATTAATAAAAGAAGTATTAATAACTGCGAAACAATGGCCCTCTTCCTCATGAAAATGGATAGTTGTCTATGTCATTAGCATTGAAACTAACGCATCTCAGATTTATTTAGCTGTATTACGTTTCCTAAACTATATC
Organism: Triturus cristatus; assembly: GCF_964204655.1. NCBI lineage: Eukaryota > Metazoa > Chordata > Amphibia > Caudata > Salamandridae > Triturus > Triturus cristatus. The sequence goes on along the minus strand of NC_140586.1, from coordinate 682,925,488 downwards.
GAATTATAGGTTATAAAATGCTACTTAAATTCAAACGAGCCCGCAGTGAATACATGAAATCATGTTTGAAGCCGGCCTAGCATTGCATGAAAAAATTAATAAAGTAACCGTTTGAAAGTGGAGATTTAATTTAGTCCAATATTATTATGGCTTTTGGCACAAGGCTTTCCCGGCGACGTAGATAAATAAATACATGATAAAATGAGCATCAGGTTATAAAGCCTAAGTTACTCACACTTTGGAACCTCCTGAAAAAGCGTGTGTCACTCTAGCTTGAGAAAAAGGGACTGTTGTTTCCTTACTAGGAGCAGACCAGCCCTCCTGGTTTCCCACTTAGTGTAAAATGCATCCCTTTGATGTGCCTCACCGCAAGGGAACCCTTTGATGTTCAGAGGACACTAGAACACGGAGCCTGAGTATTGTAAAACAAAATGAAGCTGGCCTCCATTTTGGAATTAACCAGAAGCAACGTATGGGATTTTAGGGTTTGAAGTCAAATCTTACTTGAGCAAAGACACTGACTTCCATTCTGGCCTGCTCCCACACCTTGTTCATGCTGAACATTTTCCATATCTATCAGACCTCTCAGCTCTGATCTCCCATGCGTTTGTCCATGTCCTTGGATACCTATTTGACCTTAGACTCATAAGCAAAGGAGCTGAAGAAAAGCTTAGTAAAAGGCTTTCCAAAAAGGTTAAGAAATTATCCCAGTGCTCTCTGAATAACTCAACACAAAGAGAAAATCCCTGTGAGCAACAGAAGAAATGTGGAGGATTTCTGCCACTAACTCCCTATCCATTTCACTGAGAAACTAAACAAGCTAGAGTTTAATCTGGACAGGGCAAATATAGCCGTTGTAAATCCTGTATGGAAATTGCCAAAAAAGAGACAAACGAAACATTTTGAAATAATGAGACATCAAACAACACAACTTCGGGATCCAACACAACATTTAAACTACATAGTCTTTCCAAAACTGCTAATATTTGATGTCTTCCTTCAGTAGGTATGAAAGCATGATCAGAGCAGAACTGGACTCTGCTTGATGCTGCGTCTCCTCCTTCAGTGTGTCAATTAAATTATCTTCCAGCCGAAACAAGATTGTTCCTTTCACATCCAAAGTTCTTCTTGCAGAGTTCATAATAATCTCTCAAATAGTCTCTCATGGTTCCCTTCTTTAAGACTTCTTCTTCAACCTATATGTTAACCCATTTGGTGATCCCAATATGTGCAGTAATGTCAATGACCACAAAACAAATCCATTGAACACATGCTAAATTCCCTAATTAATTAATGGAAAGCCTTTATAGGAGAACAACATAATTCTGGGAGAATGGAATTTCTCCTTCCCTCCCACAAACTAACAGACCTAATGAAGCAAATTAGAACTCTAAAACATGCCCATGCAGGATTTATAGTTTGATACAAAAAACTGAACAGAATAAACAAATGCTGCAATAGGCGAGCCAACTGGGAGCAGTGGTTTAGTGCCTCCAATTACCCCTCAAAGTACCGGTCATCATTGGACACATTTGGGTGCCTGCAGCTTTTTAACTTTCATTTTACTATTAACTCCAGTGATCCGAAAAAATATTTTCCCATCACATTTTGTTGTTTCTATTAGGTTCACTCATCATTTCATGATACTGCTTTTGACCTGAAGACCCTCATTACGAGAATGCTGGAATTCAGTCTGGGGATGCAGGTGGGCTGGTGTGAGAAACTGGGTTATTGGTTGAGGGGGGAAAAACATTAGTCAAGCAGCTACCACAATCGTTGCCAGGGTGAGGCACAAACAAACCCCTAATTACCCTGAGCTCAGCCCTCTGGTAGCTTACCACAGAGCAGGCAGGCTTAACTCAGAGGCAATACGTGAAGTATTTATGCAGTACATCAAACAACTAATAAAGTGAAAGCACAACACAAGAAAAGTCCTATACCAATTTACAAAAATAGAGTAAAGTTTAATGAATAATTCAAGACCAAAACAACAAAAATACAATCTGCAGAACCTGAGATATGCAATTTTAAGGATTTAAGTGAAAATAGCACCAAAGAGCACAAAATGCCAACTGTGGTTATCTGTGTGCACTGGAACAGGACAAATTCACAAGTACTGGCCGACCGCAAGGGAGAGTGGGCTGGCAACATGAAAACACTACGGTCCACATAACACAGTACTTCAATTCCTGGTACACAGTAAGTGCCACGTTGCTTTGCAAGACTGCGCGTCATACGGCGTGGGTTTCAATTAAGCTGTGTGGCGAGGCTTGGCATCGATTTGTATTGGTTCTGGTGAGCTATGCAGCATAGCTTTACAGAGTTTGCGTTGGTTCTGATGCAGCTGACAGCTGTGCTGCGAGGCTTTGCATCACTTCTTGTTGCTTCACATCAGTTCCGATGGGAACCATGACTTGGCTGGCAGAGGCACCTGCAGGACCACTTCCAAGGATCAAAGTCTTGGGAGGGCAGAATTCACAGTTCAAGGTTGTTGAAAGCCTGTTACTCCCTGAGGCTTCTGATCAGGAGCCCAGCCTACTAGTCCTTAAAGTCACCCTGGGGTCCTGGGTTCAGAGCTGCAGGTCCAGTACTTCTCACTCAGGAAATCAGGCAGCAGGTGAGCACAGTAGGGCAGCAATTATTTAGAGCAGCAGTTCGGCTGAGTGGAAGTCCTTTAGGAACACAGCATTACTTCTTTCTGGCAGAGTCCATAGGTCAAGAAGTATACTGAAGAGTTGGTGTTGGAGGGCCAATATTTATTCCAGGTGCCTCCTTAAAGCAGGAGAAGCTTCTAGAGGCTTCCTTTTGAAGTGCACAGGTTTCCTTCTTCCCTTGCCCGGGCTCCAGTCTAACTACAGGGGGTATGCAGCCCTTTGCGTGGCAGCAGGACACAGCCTATTTACGTGTAATTAGGGCTGTGCCCAGCTCCGTCCTCCCTTCCTGCCAGTGACGGCCCATCCAGACACACTTAAGCCCTCTATTGTGTGTGGTTGTCTAGGAGGAATGCACAAAGCCCAACTGCCAACTACACCAAGTCATGTGACTCAGTGACAGACTCCAGACACTAAATGGCTAAGGTAGGAAGATGCCAACTTTGAAAAAGTGGAATTTTCAAAAGTGCAAGTTAAAATCTTTACCATAAGAGAGGATTTTGCATTTCAATTCCAAAGACACCAAACATGAACTGATTAACTGTTTCCATTTGGAAGTTACAACTTATTAAATGTAATAAGGTCATTTCAATGTTAACCTATGGAAGAGGTAGGTCTTGCAGTAGTAAAAAACTAATGTAAGAGTTGTTCACTATCTGGATATGTAAAACTTAAAAGTACATTTTTCTACGTTTTAAATACACTGCCCCACTGCTCTCTGGGCTGTCCAGGGCCTTCCCTAGGGGTAAGGTATCTGTATTAAAAAGGAAAGTTTGGGCTTGGCAAAATGTTTTTTTTTTTTTGCCAGGTCGAATTGACAGATTAAAACTGCACACAGGGGTTGCAATGGCAGGCCTGAGACATGTCTGAAAGGCTACTTAAGTGTGTGGCACAATAAGTGTTGCAGACCCACTAGCAGCATTTAATTTACAGGCCCTGGGCACAGGTAGGGTCTTTTTACTTGGGACCAGGGCTTTAAGTGGTCCGGGTCTCACCGGGTCTGAGCACCGGCAGTTTTTTAAAGGTGGCCTCGAAACGGGTCTCTATTTTACTCTGTTTTGTGGCCTGGCACAGGCGGACTGCAGTGACAGCAGGCACATCGATGTGCGCAGCTCACACTGCTCACGTCTCAGCAATAGAGAAGTTACGGCATGACGTCATGCCAGGTGAGCGTTGTAAGGGAAGGGAAATCCTTTAAAGAGAATCATTTTCTCTAGATTTCCCTTCTCTTTTTTGAAACTCAGAAGCAGCAACATTGTCGTTGTGTCACCAGGGCTTTAAGTGGAAGATTTTTCAATATTATATACAAGCCACAGTTGCTGCTTATCTTATGCAACTAACAACCATTGACAAAGCCAATAGTCCTGACTTCTTGTAGGCATGATGTTACTTGTTGTATCATATATCTGGATGCAGTGACAGAAACAGCAAAATACAAGTCGGGCGGCACACAATGCTGAGCACAGATTTTTAGCTTACAGGATTTTAAACCCACACCCTTAATTACATTGGCCTAGTTGTTTCATCCCACTTAAAGCCCTGCTTGGGAGTCACAAGTAAATTAAATATGCCAATTGGGTATAAAGCAATTGTTAGAAATGTGGATCTCTAGTTGACAGAGGTATTTACCTTTGTCCAAGTAGGGGCCCTTGCTTCTAGACAGGGTACAGGGGATACACACTTTAGTTAACCCCTGATCACACCCTCAGTAGATTGGCATGAGCAGACAGGCTTATTCCAAAGGCAATGTGTAAAGTATTTGTACTCAAGACACACAGTAACGCAGTGAAAACACGACAAATGGACACCACACCAGTTTAGAAAAATAAAGTATCTTTATCTAAACCAAACAAAACCAAAACAAAAAATATTTCAACATACGTACATCAAAATAGCACTTAAAAACAGTTACTTGCAGAAGTAGCACTTGTAGAAACACATTGCTCCACCTGGGGCTATAACGACGTTGTGGCATAAATCCAAAGTAAGGCGCCAACCTCAAGGTGTGTGGAGTCAGGCATGGAGCCACATGGACCCCCAAACAAGAGCACCTAGGAAACAAAAGTCAATGGACAATGCACAGCATCATGGAGGTGAGGCATCAGTGCCAAAGTCCAGGCCGGTTCCCTGGTTGCCACAGGGGAGGCGTGGCATCGTGTACACGAGGAGGTGACGTGTCGAGTCCAGGACAGGGGAAGACCACAGCATCGGAGGTGAGGAGTTGTTTCCAATGAGGCGATGAGAAGTCAAAGAGTTTGCGAAGTCACCCTCTTAGGTTATCGGCTCCAAAATAACAGGATGCAGGCACTGGCGGTGATGGCGTTGGTGTGAGCACTGGCGTCGGAAAGGCCGAGAACTGCAGGCATCGTAGGGCGTCGAAGCTGCAGTGCAGGCGGGTGGTGCGTCATGCACTTCACGAGAGGTGCCCCTGGCCATGGCGCAGGTTGCAGCATCACTGGCAGCATCCTTGAGGGCATCAGAGTTGTTTTCCCTTCTTTCTTTAAGTTTCTCCCAGCTCCCAATAGCAGGAACAACCTCCAGAGTCCCAGAACTGGCACAGGCACCTCCTGGCAGGTCAGAACTCCCAGCAGTAGAACTCATGCGGGTAGTTGGTGTTGAAGTCTTTCTGTACCTGAGAGATCAGAACAGGGGGATACCACACAAGCCATTGGAGATTCTTCCTCAAGCAGGTTCTCAGCAAAGTTCCAGTCGTTGTCCTCTCCCTTGGCAGAACCAGCAACTTCAGGCCAAACCAGCAAAGCACACAGCAAAGGGGCAGTACTCCTTCTTACAACTCTCCACCTCTTCTCCTTGGCAAAAGGTTCCTCTTGAGTCGAGAAGTGATCTAATTCTCGGGGTTTCAAGGTTTAAGGTCCACTACTTATACTCCATTTTGTCTTTGTTCTCTTTGTGGAAAGGGTCTCTGAGCCCTGTCTAAACCAGTTCTGTTCTCTCTAGTGCAGCATCACTACAGGAGGGGAAGACAGCATTGTGCAAATGAGACACTGCCTATTCAGGAGTAAGTGAAACTCCTCCCACCACTCTAAATGTAGCCAAGGTCTATTCAAGCTCAGCTCTGAGTCATCCAGGAAAGGGAGGACACACCTCAACCCCCCTTCTGGCTGTCTACAGTGAATGCACAGTCACTCCAAAACCAGACAGTCAATCCACAGCGCAGGAGAGGCACAGAGATTGGTTAATTAAGAAAATGCCTACTACTTTCTAAAAGTGGCATTTTCAAACACACAATATAAAAACCATCTTCCTAAAAAGATGTCTTATGAAATTCTGAGTTCAGAGAGCCTAAATTCCACTTCCCTATCTTGTCCATATGGAAAGTTATACTTGTAAGATGTTACAAAGCAGTTCCCATGTGACGCTGTGGGACAGATAGCCTTGCAATAGTGAAAAACAAAATACACAGTATTTCACTAACAGGACATGTCACACACACCAGTACATGTCCTACCTTTCACAGATACGGCACCATGCCCATGGTGAACATTGGGCCTTCCTGAGGGGTGATTTACCTGTAAGAAAAGGGAAGGTTAGGGCCTGGCAAATGGATGCACTTGCCAGGTAGACCTGGCAGTTGAAAAGATACATTTGAAAGGCTACTTGTGTGAGTGGCCCAACAAGTGCTGCAGGCCCACTAGTAAGATTTGATTTACAAGCCCTTGGCACACTCAGTGTACTTTCCTAGGGGCTTATCAGTAAACAAATATGCCAATCACGGATAACCAGTCGGGGTAACAATTTACACAAGGAGCACTTGTACTTAGACACTGATCAGCAGTGGCAAACTGCCCAAAGCATCTAAACCAGCAAAAACGAAATCCAGCACTGCATCAAAAATACAGGAGGTAGAGGCAAAAAGTCAGGGGAAACCACGCCAAGGATGCCAAGTCCAACAGCAGTTCTACTATGTTTTAAGATGGTAACACAAGAACCTAAGTAATGGTTAGCAGTGTTAACGTGTGCAGAGTCCTAAAAGCCTGCAAAAATGGGTTCATAAAACAGGAGAGTTAAGGAAGCAATTTGGGGATGTCACTCCAGAGGAGGCCAAGTCCAACACATGGAATCTACAATCCTGGCCAGTATCCCTGCCCTACATTTCAGCAATCACATGTTTTCTCCAGGATTAGTGAATAACTTCATATACCTGGAAAATATGCTACCTATATGTGCATAGCCCCCATTCTGTGAAGAATACCACTGACACTTTCTGCCTACACAGAGGGGGCAGAAAGTGTCTGTGGGTCAGACAGTGAGGATTAGGGTGGGATGCTTGGGTGGATAGGGCAGGCCTAAGTCTGTCAAAGGAGGAGCATGTTTTGCTCCCCAATGCTGCAACAGGGGTCAAGTAGGAGCCATTCAGATGCCCACAGCCTCTGAATCCTCAGTAGCTACAACAGGTCAGGTCACTCCGGGCCCGGAACTATTGGGGCTGGAGTTTGCAGACCATATAATGTAATAATAAATAAAGATATTTCACAACTACAGCTCCTGGAAAATCCTCACCACAGTTATGTATTGTTAGTCATCCCTCAGCCCCACCCTGTTCAACATCTCCATGACCCCCCTTGCAGATGCTGTAGATCCCAGGGCTCAACACAATCTCCTATGCAGCTGACACCCAACTGATCCTCTTGCTCACAGAAGACCCCTCCAACGCCAAAACCAACTTCTGCAACACCATTACCGAGGTAGCCAAATGGATGAAAGACACCTGCCTCCAACTCAATTCCGACAAAACTTAAGTACTGATCTTCGGGAAGAACACCTCTGCATGGGACCACAGCTGGTGGCATGCAAAACTCTGACTAACATGCAAACCGACAGACCATGCACGCAACCGTGGCATCATCCTCGACAGTCAACTAACCATGGAACAACAAGTCAACAAATTCACCTCCTACTGCTTCCATATACTTTGCATGCTCAGCAGAATCTTTAGATGGATCCCAACCAACACCAGAAAGACCATCACTCAGTCCCTCATCACCAACCACCTCCACTACGGCAACGCCCTCTATTCCACATCCCACCCTGCTCCTCAGAAGACTCACCACCATACAGAACACCGCAGCCAGACTCATCCTGGACCTCCCCAAATGAACCCACATCGTTTCCCACCTGAGAAACCTCCACTAGCTCCCCATCCAAAAGAGACGCCTGTTCAAGATCCTCACGCATGCATACAAAGCCCTCCGTGACCTAGGACCTGCCTACATCAACCATCGACTGAACTTTCACCAACCCGCTAGACACCTGTGCTCCTCTTCACTCGCCCTCGCACACACACCCTGCATCCATCACAGCTGAAGTGGTGACCACTCCTTCTCCTACAATTGGTCTGCCCCTCTAGCTCCATACAGCCTCCTGCTGGCAGACTTCAGAAAGAGACTCAAGACCTGGCTCATAGACAGAGAAACCGCACCCAGATACCCCTAGGGGTGACAATGTTACGCTTTACAAATGTTGTTTGATTGATAGTCACCTTTGGTAACAGTGGACTTGTACTCTAGAAATGGCAGCGATCTTTCATTTGCCTGGATCACGTTTGAATAGGGCAGGAGTTAGCTGACTGTGCGGACATCTCCATGTTGCATATCTCTAGCATGCACAGGTCATAGCGCATAACTTTTAATATTTAGTGCCAATTTTGTACATGTTCTATTTAATGCTTTACTAGACCCTGAGTGTCATGGACGTTGTGAGATGTAATTTTGCCTACTGCTCTTCTGTCCCTTGGGAGGGGGTGGTTCCATGTGACCTCCGATTGTGCTACATTGGGCATGGCTCCCCTGTACATTGGCCACTCTGCAGGTCCTCCAGCGGCCAGCATAGCCATTCAAAGAATGGCCTGTGCATTGCATGATTTTATGCTTTTCGCACTGCTTTATTTAAAAAGGGATATGATTGTTACTGCTTATTGTGTGGTTCTTTGACAGTAATCTGCCCCACAATGAGTTATATTCGGCGCCATTTGTTATTTTAAGACTGTGCCCTTCATTTGCATGCATCTTCACACACTTTATTGTTCATTGCAGCTATAATGCAATATTATTTAGTACGGCAATATATTTTCTTCACAACTCCATTCTCATGTATCAGAACGGTCATATCGTTAATCGGCAATTTACTACAGGACTGCAATTCATCCTGTCATCTGCTTTTTCAATCCATGTTTTCAATACATGCAGCCAATCCAGTTATCCACTCACTGCATCTTTTACTCCTGACATTATGTGAAATCCTGCCTCACGGCCCATGCTATCTTATATTTTTACCATTTTTGTTATCTTTAATCACATTTATATTACATTTTCCATATATACATATTACCTTTCTATCCTGCCTTCACTCCTATAAAATATATGGCCACAAGTTTCAAATTTGGAAATTGCGATTGCCTAATTGCATTTTTCTGAAAATTAGGTAATCGCAATTTCCAATGTATGAAACTCCATGAGTTTCATAAACCGATTCCTAATGGGTCACAAATTGAACTACCTCATGAATATTAATGAGGTAGATAGCAATTTGCGACCCCCCCCCCCCCAGGTATCGCTAAAATCACGGGAATGGTGGCCTGCTGGAGTCAGCAGACCACCATGTCCGTGATTGCTTTTAAAAAAATCTATCTTTTTATTTAATGCAGCTCATTTTCCTTGAAGGAAAACGGGCTGTGTTTAAAAAAAATAGTAAAGATTTCTTTTAATTTGTAAAGAACAGGCAGTAGTCCATGGGACCACTGCCTGTTCTTAAAAAAACGTTGTTACAACCATTCCCAGAGGGGAAGGCGTCACTTGGGACACCTTCACATTTGCGAATAGGTTACCACCTACTTGAAGTAGGTGGTAAAATGTGAATGTTTTACGACCGCATTCACTGTCACAAAACATTCATACATACCATTAGTATTAGCTATTTGGAAGGGACGCCATAAACACGCCCCTTCCAAATACCAAATCGCAAACCCATTTTGCGATTGGGTAACAGGTTACCGAATCGTAAAATGGGTTTTGATATATGTAAAAAGCCTTTTTTGCGTTCGCGAATGGGCCGAGTCTGCAAATCGGCCCGTTTGCAAATGCAAAATTGGTTGATACATGTAGACCATAGTGCTAATGGGATCAGAGGATGACGTAGACTGATTCATTCTAAATCCAGGTAAGCACTCGGACAGAGGCAACTTTACCATCTAAATCCTTCGTGCTGATCACGTTTCTTAATACCATAAGGTGCACGTTCTATTTAGTAATAAACAATGATGTGGTATTCATCTTAGTCTAGTTATTGACAGAAGGAGCCGATTCAGCTAAACATGTCAATGCTTTATAATGTTTGGGAAGGATAATTTTATTATTGTTTCAATTCTAGTACTTAAGTAGGAAAGTCATTTATCACAAAAAGATTGTATGCGTGGTATGCACACTCGTGGAACTAGTCCATTAATAACATGAAAATACACCTAAGTACTGACATCACACATTTTACATGGTTCCTGCCACACTGCAGGACATGGTTAAGCTCAGCCTACTTAGGAGAAACATTTTAAGGCATTTAAAAAATGTGGCAGTGTTTGAAGAAACTTCAGGAAATTTCGTAAACTTTGTGCTCAGCTACCACTAAATGATGGTGTGGGGTGACCAGGGATATACTGAAGTTTCAAAAGTCATGAACGTTTTTACTGTAAATAGAAAGCTCATGTAAATTCTTGCTTTCCGCCAAAGTAAAAACTACTACATAGTGTTGGACTTGGCCATTTTTTGGCTGAAGTTCCCTAAACTTTTTGCCTTCCCCTAGACCTTTTTTCTCACATGGTGTTGCCTACTTAGATGCTTCGGGCACTTTGCCACTGCTCATCAGTGTCAAAGTGCAAGTGTTCCCTGTATAAAGTATAATGGTAATTGGTTGTCCATAATTGGTGTATTTATTTTACTAGTAAAGTCCCTAGTAAAGTGCACTATGGTGCCAGGGCTGGTAATACAAATGCTACTATTGGGCCTGCAGCACTAATTGTGCCACCCACACCAGTAGCCTTAAAGAGAGATCTCAGGCCTACCACTGCAGTGCCTGCATGCAGTTTGTTAAACTGCCTTGTTGTTCTGACAAGTCCACCCACTTGCCAGGCCTTACCCTTCCCTTTTTATGCACATCAGACACCCCTATGGTAGATCCAGGGTACCCCCCTGGGCAGGGTGCAGTGTATGTGAAAGGTAGGACATGTACTGACAGTGAAATACTCTCCATTTCGTTTTTCACTGTTGCAAGGCCATTTTGCCTGTAGGACAGAATGGGGGAGGCTGTGTAATATATTTCCAGCCTATCTTCCCATAGGCTTAAGATGGAGAGGTGAAGTTTAGTGTGCCTGAACTCACAATTTAATAACACATCTTTTTGTGAAGGTGGTTTTTGAATTGCGTGTTTAGAAACCACACTTTTAGAAGTGACTGTTTTTTTGTTCTAACAATTCTCTGTGCCTCTGCCTGGTTGTGGATTGACTGTCTGGATTTGAAAGTGATAGGATCTGGGAAACGTCCTGACCCAGGGGAGGAGGTGAGACAGCAATAGGCTGACCTGCATCTGGAGTGCAGGGGGAGGAGTAGCCCCTGGAGGTGAAGAGGCCTGGGTTGCTGCCATAAAACAATGGCTCCATCTCCTTCTGAGTGATTGAGAAACCAGACCCCCACTATCAAAGGAAGAAGGTGTGACTGGCAGGGAGACACCCAGAACTGATTTGGACAGGGGTCAGTGCCCCCTGAACACAAAGACTTCAAATACATTTAGGGGTATAACTATGGGAGCTGAAACCCCTGGACTTTGGAATGGAACTGTTCAAGACTGTAAAGGATTGAAACTACTTTGTGATCAAGAGGCCCCTCTGCCAAGGAAGAAACAGCTGAAGAGACTGAAGGAAAGGACTGACCCTTGCTGTGTGTTCTGGGGCTGGCCTGCAGTTTGCTGATTTAACCAAGGACAGGCTAAGGGACTTTGCTGTGTGCTGTGTCCCTCTGCTTGAAAGGACTTTGCTGTATGATGTGCCCTGAAATTACCTTTCCCCAATGGACCAAGGAGAGCTGGCTCCCTGTTGTGGAAACTCAGGAACATAAAAGTTTCCAAGTGTGTCTCAGCGACGCTGTGTGCATGTGCTTTTTGCAGCCTGAGACCTTTGTAAGAACTGTCCTGTGATCTTGTGCACCCTGAGTTCAGGTGAGTCTCAGCAACGCTGTGTTTGTGTGCTTCGTGCAGTCTGAGACCTTCGTGAGGATTGCCCTGTGATCGTGTGCACCCGGAGTCCAAGTGAGTCTCAGCAACCCTGTGTGCATGTGCTTCGTGCAGCCTGTGACCTTCATGACGATTGCCCTTTGACAGTGTACACCCTCAGTTCAAGTGAGTCTCAGCGACGCTGTGTGAGTGTGCCCTGTTGTAGCCTGAGACCTTAGTGAGAATTGCCCCGTGACTGTGTGTCCTAGAGCAGTCTTGTTCTCTACTTCGATCAACAACATGACCAGAAGTGCTGCGATCGTCATTGCCATTGGCCCGGACCGGCATCCCCAGAGGAGCTGTGACGCCGGCCTGAGCATGCCTTTGCCAACGAGGGACCGCGAACCATCCCCGTCAAGGGGGGGGGGGGCCCGAGTTCCACTGCCCAAGATCAATGAAGTCGCACCGGAGGCCCAAGTTGCGAGGAGAGGAGAGTGAGATGGCACCCCCAGGTAATGCACTCCAAGCGTGCATTTGTCACCGCCTGGGGCGAGGTGCTGGCTATGAGAGAAACGCTCTCGGCCTTTCCCATCTTTGCAGCACGAGCCTCCGCTCAAGTCCGTATCACAGCCCGTACATGCCGAGGAGTGGCAGTAACGGGGCCGGAGTGTGGAACCACACTTTGTTTTCCATCGTAACAGTGTTGGGGGCATGTTTTGGCAGTAGCTGACCACGAGTCAGTAAGAGTGGCATAGAGACGTCCAGAGCACCGCGATCGGTGCCAAAGTATCTTATTTTTTCATTATGAACTGCCTGATTGTTGCATTACGAAGTGCCTTATTTTTGCATTACGAACAGCTTGATTGTTGCATTAGGAAGTGCCTTATTTTTGCATTACGAACTGCCTGATTGTTGCATTACGAAGTGTCTTATTTTTGCATTACTAACTGCCTGATTGTTGCATTAGGAAGTGCCTTATTTTTGCATTATGAACTGCCTGATTGTTACATTACAAAGTGCCTTATTTTTGCATTACGAACTGCCTGATTGTTGCATTACAATGTGCCTTAAATTTTCGCATTACGAACTGCCTGATTGGTGCATTACGAATTGCCTGATTCTTGCATTATGAACTGCATAGCATTGTATTAGGACTGCATTAGATCATCGAGAATGGCTCGGTAATACTGCAAGAACCTACCAGTGCTGGCTGGCCTAATAACCGGCAAGGTGAAATATTACTAATACGCATATGTTGGATCTTTATTGTGTGGTCTCATCATATATCTTTTTTATATAAACATATAATTGTTTTTATGAAACTTGTGTGGAGTCCATTTGTGGTGTTATCACTGCGGTACTGAGAGCGTGGTTGCAAATACTTTACACATGTGCCTTGGAAATAAGCCTGGCTGCTGGTGCCAAGCTACCGAGGGGGTGAGCAGGGGCTATCTGAGAAGGGGTCCTTCCTTTCCCTGACTGAGAAGCAAGGGTCCCTATTTGGCCTAAGGTTCCTACCTTAGCCAACTAGAGACCCCCAATTCTAATACATAGAAAAACACATATTTTACTAAAAGATAGGCCCTTGAACCAGATTTGGGTTTTATTGTGCTCTAATGCAAATAATTTCAGACGTTCTTTTAACATAAGCTCTAAAATGTGCAGAATTATCTCTCATGGTCTTAAAAGTGAAGAGAGTGTAAAAAGTTCAAGAACCACTGAATTGCCATTGACCAGCTGACAAGAAAGAGGATTTTTGCTACCGAATTTGAGTACCGTTTGTGTTGGTTTTTCACCTACATTGTGAAAAAAAGTGTTACAGCCATGCTGGTTTAAGGGGAGCACACCTTGGTCCCAACATCTGGTTGATATTAGCGGATTCATAGGACCAGGCACATCAAAAAAAAATTATGAGATGCACAGAGATTTAACATACCAATGTGTGCACAACTATGAGCTTAATTTAGATAGGCAAACCAATTAGTATCTCCTTACACAATGCATCACAGAATAATTATCTATATAAGTGAAGCTCATAATGCTAAAGAATACTCTCTGGGATCTCAAATTCTCTACACCCGTGTGCTCTGGTTTAAAAATGCTACCCAATTGATGTTTATCTGATTTACAACAGGAGTAGACACATCAACTGATACTGTATTTGGAATTATTTCTATGACCACATAAAATCATTCTGTGATTTGCAACCTGGTTTATAACGAAGCTGATGTGCAACCAAACCATTTAACATGTTGCATCATTGGTTTCCTCACCTTTATATTTTCTTGTGTTTGTACACTTGAGCACTGTACCCTCAGAGAACATTTTGTATCACCTTGAATGATTGATCTATCTTGCAATATCACTCACTGAAATATAGCTTACTTCATAGTGTTATAGCCCATTATTGAATATGAGGTGCACATACTTCAATTAATCCAACCTCCTTTATCATCTAGAACAGTTGATTCTGTTGACCATGAAGACATAAAGGTTTTCTTGTCTATGAGTGAATCAAATGGAACTATTGCTATGCTAATATTGAATGTCTGAGGTCCCATGGAACACAGGGCCACCTTGTCTTGAGTTATGTCCATGAAAGGCAAGGGAATAAATGTGGTGTTAAAAATGACCCCACTCCCTCAAAAGTTCCTGGGAAATAGCCTTGGAGTCATTATTGCAGCACTGTAATTTGAGAATCAAGACCCCATTCTACATCTACAACTATGTAATAAAGAAAGCTACAACTAAAATAAGCGCTGTGATAGCCAAGGCAGTTGGAAACATATGTCATAACACAATTTCTGAATTGATATAGGTTTTTTACAGAAGTTCAAGTATAAAACCTATTTCAATGACCATTTTGGCAACATTTTGTTGTAAACACATAACTATGCACCAAAGGTCAAACTGCAATGGAAAGGAGAATGGATTTCATATGCGTTAGGTTAGAGATGGTGACCTTAACTATAGTTGACCAATTTGCAAACGTTTTACTGTTTACAGTGCAAATTGTACATATTTTCATGTACATTTTCTCTGTGTGTACATAGATGATACATAATGATTAGCAAGACAAACCTGTGTCTGGCAGATTTTTCCTGTCTTTTCTTTTGCATTCCCATGGTTGTGCCCTGTTGACGGGCACAGCAATAGGAACACAAAAGGAGTTCCAGAATGGCATGGACTGTGAAGTCCATGCTGCCCTGGAACTTGGGGTGCATGCAAAGAGGGGGCCACATGTACTGCCCCTCTGAAGGAATCCTTATTGCGGCAGAGGCATGGGAGCCCTGTAGCGCCCCCTTTGTTTGCCCTTCAGAGCCTTTTCATGGCAATGAGTCTGCCATGAAAAGGCCGGTGAAGGGGAAATACATAATATGCTCGGCGGACCGTGGTGGTACAGCCTTGCATATTATATGGGCCCTCTGTGCTGCGCTACTGTCAGGGAATGGTGGTGTGCTGGCGCAGCGGTGGATGGTTCAAAAATCCGCCTCGGAACAGGGCAGACACAGGACAACCATTGATGCGCCACCTCGAGTCTAGGCTGCGGTTCCCTGGCGCAGCAGACACAGCGGTGGATGGTCCAAAAAGCTGCCTCGGAACAGGGCAGACACAGGACCGCCACTGCTGCTCCACTGTGAGTTTGGTGGCCCAAGCCCTATGTTTTGAAGGCTGCTGCTGTAATTGCCTAAATTCACTGATTCCAATCAATGGCCATCATTCCATAAACAATTTATTCAAGAAAAGAAAAGAAAATCTAAAAGTTCTAACTCCAGTCATTGCCCAATGGTAGCTGGACGTTGAAAAAAAACGTTTTTTTAAGCTAACTATCACAAAATGAAAATGCAACATAAAAACATACATAACATGTACCATATATAATATAGTCCAGACTGGCTGGTAAAAACTGCTTATGACCTCACATAGTACATCACTCCTTGACATGTTCTATAACATCATTCATAACATCAATATGCACGGCAGAGACGTAAGTTATAGTCACTTTAGTTGAATGTAAATAGAGAATTTCAGTGTTTTTTAGAGTTTTAAACGTTATGCTCTATTTGATATTATCATCCAAGCATAAACTCCTTTGAACCTTTTGGTTTTTTTAGTGAACATTTATATATATTTATACATAGATAGGGAGCATATCCAAATAACATTTCTTGAAGAAAAAGATCAACAATTATGTTAATTGCATTCATTATAACACAGCAATTATTTCACAATTTCTTTTAACTGCTACATTTAGTTGCCAACCTTAGGCGCTTTCATCATTTTAATACAAAGTGATTTCCAGGCAGCAATTTAGGGTCACAAAACGGCAAAAGATATTTGGGATATTATTTCCCACAGTTGCGATTCCTTTAATGAGCTGCTAGTGCGTTGGGAGAAGCGGATAAACCCCTTGCTAACCTATATTTTCTCTAACTACAGTGACATCATGGAGTCAGTGAGTGCAATGAAAGGCTAGGAAACTGCCCGCCACAAATAGGAGCGATGCGTTGATAACATATTTGCTATTCTGAGCAGCTGATGGATGGGGAGGGAAAGAAATGCTTCAGAACTGATAAGAGAGATTTGCAAGCACTAATCTTACTGGATTACACCTCACCCGGTCCTGCCATGGTGTCCTCCTGCAGCGCGGAGATACCCCATTGGGGCGATTCGTGCGCGATATCAAATTAAAATAACATAACATAACGTATCGTAACACCTAATGGAAGTCCCAGGCCCTGCGCGTGCTAATGCGCCCGCACTGTGAGGCAGCGATACAGTTTTCAGACATAATGATGAAATCCCAGGCATAATTGGTTTATTCTGTGCATGGTGTGATGATTGTGAATTATTTAACCGAATCTGCTAAAGTTTGTTTTCTTCTTGAAGTGTGCCGAAAATACACTTTGTGCCAGCCTCAATGTGTTAACATGACAATTGCACATGTTTACTTCTACTACTGGTTTCTTTTTAATGGTTTCAGGAGATGCAAATGACATTCTCTAAAAAGATTTTTCTGATGATTGACTTATTTGTCTGGTTGGATTTATTTCGCAGTTCTACCAGCTACTGAATTTCTACCAGTCTTCTATTCATATAGATTGGTGAACATGAATACGTAAATACTCGATAAAATGTTTACTGTACACCTAAATGGCACTGCGAATTTAAATAAAATTTTATTTAACTCATCGAATTTTAGGAAAGTTGTCTCAGTACAAAATGATTTGTGCCACCAAACAAATGTGCTAAGGGGCCCCTAAATGTCATCTAGGATGGGCAGCTCACATACAACGGCCTAGTCCATGAGTAGCGTCACTCTCCACTCCAGGCTGCTACATCCACCCTCTAGGTAGAATCATTACATTCTGCATTGAATGTTTCATTGTTTAAGCCTCCGCATTTTTGGTAAGATGATGTCTCAGGATGTTCGCCCTGGTGACTTTTCAGTGTTTAGCTTTACGTGTGTACTGTATCTTGCATCTTAAAATAAAAACTGTGATGATTGGGAACAAAAAGTGATTGTCAGAACCCCTTTCAGAAGGCCACGAGACAAGCAGGAGCTACTGAATCTACCCGTGGGGGTTGAGGCATTTTACTTTGATGTCCCGGGGACCGACTTACTAAGGGTCCCGAGCAACTGGCCATGTACCTCTTCAGCCCTAGACTCTCATCAGTAACTTGGGACAAGCAGTCCAAGACTTTTCTGGGTGGGGGAGGTTGAAGCAAGACGGTGAACACAATCTCACAACTCAAAATACGTTCAACAGCAGCAATAAAATACTTTTATGAAAAAAGGTGTACATAAATATGACACAAAGTAAAACGCAGCATACACAAACAAAATACAAAGTCCCCTGAGGTCAGGGCTCTAGTATTCAATAAGCACATTCCTTCTCACTAACAAAAGTGGTTATTCCTCATTTACTATTGGTGATATTCAGGTAAAGCCCCACTGGTAGTCCAAGTCTCAGGTGTACCACTCTGAGTCTCCCAAAGTGAAAAGTGTTCCAGATCCTAAAATGCTATGTGGCAGAACAAGTTGCCCTGGGCCTTCCAGTCCTACGACCAGTCTTAGTCACTCCTGCAGAGGTTGTGCTACTGGAGTCCCCGAAAGGCAGCATCTGGCTGTCCACAGCGCTTCCTCCACTGAGACGGTAAGTTCCTCTGATCCTACCCACATGTTGAGAGGACAATTCATCGGATTCTGATCCTCAGTCAGTGCTCACGCATGCACCATTCATTACAGTGTCATCTCCTCTCAATGATGGTGGAACCAGGCAACATTCCTTGTTCTTCACGGTAGCCCTCTCTAGCATATGAGGTCACCGGCTTTACGCTGCACACGGCACAACTTTAACTTCCTCATCACAATAACTTCCTCTGGCATACGGGGTTGCCAACTTCACTCTGCACATGGGTTAAAGCCCAATCGGTACTGCAGTCATGCACTCTTCACGGTGGCCCCTACTGGTATATGATGTCATCATCTTAACTTCACAGACAGGCTATGGCCCGATCCGTAAGGCAGTCTTGCAATCTTCATGGCAGCTCTCTCTGGCATATGTGGTCGCCAATTTTACTCTACACATGACTGACGACCTGATTGGTGCAGCAGCCATCTCTTCACACCTAGCTATGGAGATCAACTCTTCAGGATCCCCCAACTGACCTTGCTCCCTCCAAGCTCTTTCCTCTTTCTCACAGGGCATACTGGTAATGGCAGGCAGGTACAGGTGGTGCAAGCCCCAGGGGCAGGTGGTCTTTGATTTCCTTGGGTGATGTACCCTCATCCAGCTGGGAAACCGGCAGACCTTAGCCCCAGTCCTGGTCACAGGCAGAAGCCTTGCAGAGCTTCTCCTCCTGAACATATAGCCTGACTGACTGCATGACAGAAGACAATTTTGGGAGCCTTGAGTTCCCCTCCTTTTAGTCCATTTCCAGAATCCAAATTTGATGCAGAGTCTGGGTCTTTGAAGTATGTGATGAGGTCTGCTTCCTTTTGCAGTTCCCACTTTTCTTTCCTGCCCTTTCTCCAGAAAACAGTCTGTAACAGAAGGAGACATTCAAAATCTGATAGCCCCATAATACAGGACATGGGAGTGACAAGAGGTTCACACATGGATATCAGCCACAGTAATATGTTAGCCCAGGGCCTACACCTACTCAATATGATTCTCTTACGAGCCCCATCTACTTCCTGAGATCTGCCCAAGCCCCTATCTAGTAATCACTCCCTCAAACAAAGAGCACCCTTTGAAGTGTACAGAAGAGCCTGGCTTTCCTCCCTGTGTGTCCCACCTGGCTCTGAGGAATGCAGCAATCAACAAATCTGTCTGGGGCAATTCATCTTCCCCCCTCATGCTCCTTCAGTCTGCCCTGATTCTCCCAAAATGTATTCTAGTGTATTCCAAGTAATATACCACTCACAGGAACACATACACACAACACATACACACAGTACACACATGATGAAACCACAGCACTTGTGCTATTTAACTGCTGGCAAAGGCAGTAGCCTTTCATCACTATGAGCGTTAGTATTTTGTGTGCCCCTCCCGGTGCAACAGGACCTCAATCCATGAGACAGGCTTATGTTACATTCTCTGTGCTCGCCCATGACAGCAAAAATCAGTACCAAGGCTTCAGACTTAGTTGCAGCTGGGGCGCTCAGGGCAGAGGTGCATGTCTGTCACCATGTGGGTCATATGACGTGCAATGGGTAACAAAGATGCAAAGCAAGTTACGTCCTTTGATGAGTCCTTGATTATCCCAGTGCAGAGGCCTTGTTGTCCTACTAGTCCCCGTTGCCTTCTTTTCACGTTTTTGCCCGGGTCCTGTAATTATTTTAAAGGGTGGCCACTGTCATCAATCCCTATGATACAACTTTGTGTCTTGATGCACTGAGCCACTTGGCCGGCCTTGTTTGCCCAACCTTGTCTTCCTTCACTTTTATGGATATTTCAACCTGGGCCCACCTAAGAAATGTAATCTCCTTTCTCCCTGTTTAATGTAGTCTCTGTCCTCTACCATCTGTGGGACTGGGTCAATCTTTTCAGTTAGCTGAAATCTCCATCTTTAGTGTCCGAGTTTTCTGAAAAAAGGGCTCCATTCATGATCTACTGAGGCTTCGTCACACAGCTGCTGGACTTGTGAGAATTCTATCTCTTATTAAGAACAATGTTCCAATAAGGGGTTATTTTGGTAACCAAGGGCCATATGTAGGAAACACTTTTGCGATCGCAAACACTGCGAATCGCAAGAATCTGGGTGTTTGCGATCGCAAAACTGACTTTACCTATGTAGGAAAGGTGTCCGCTGCATAAAATAGCGATTCGCTAATTTAGCGATTAGCAATTTTGTGTAAAGCAGATTCTGCGAATATTTTAGCGTAATCGCAGTCTGCGTCCCAGTATTAGCAGAAATCGCTATTACCGACCTCACAATGTGCGAATTCGCAAAATCAGATTTTCAAAAGAATCGCAAGTTGCGATTCCTCAATAATCGCAGTTTAGCACTACTCAATTACCACCAACTCTGAGCAGGTGGTAACCAAGTGCAACCTATTTAAACAGGCCCACAATGCCACAGGGACTTCCCACCATGGCTGGCCTGTATGTGATAGCCAGGAGGCTGCGAATCAGGGATGCCACGCAGAGAAGGAGACGCCAGGAAAGGATCTACACATCTACATCACCCTCTTCCAACTGACCGATGAGGAGATCCATGTGAACTACAGGCTGCACCCAGACAGCATCCTGGATTTAATAGAGGAGCTGACACCCATACTTGAACACCCCACACGCAGGGCACACTCCATTCCCACCCATGTTCAGGTGCTGTGCTCACTGCACCTCCTGGCATCAGGGAGTTTTCAGGGGGTCATTGCCACAGCAGGAGGTGTCTCGCAAAGTGCACTGTCGCGCTTCCTCCACGCTTTCCTGAATGCAATGGTACAAAGGCTGCATCACCACATACAATTTCCAAGCACACCACAGACACTAGATCAGTCCAAGCAGGAATTCTACCAAATTGCCCAATTCCCCCATGTCATTGGCTGCGTAGATGGGACCCATGTCGCAAACTCACCCCATCACAGAATGAGTATGTATTTCGCAACAGAAAGTCATATCATTCCCTGAACGTCCAGGTAGTGTGCA
This sequence comes from Triturus cristatus, assembly GCF_964204655.1. Lineage (NCBI taxonomy): Eukaryota > Metazoa > Chordata > Amphibia > Caudata > Salamandridae > Triturus > Triturus cristatus. The sequence continues at coordinate 682,904,463 of NC_140586.1, read as the reverse complement.
ATGCCCAACATATAATCACTGATATTGTGGCCAAATACCCTGGAAGCACACACGACTCATTTATGTTTCGCCACTGTGCATTACATCGAAGACTCACAAAGGGTGATTTTGGAGAGGGCTACCTGCTAGGTAAATGCATGCCAAACACACACAGAGGCAGTAGAGTGATGCAGTGGCAGGACAGTATTGAACATGAATCTGCTTATGCCCCGCAGGTGACAGTGCATATGCTGTATGAGACTACATCCTCACACCGTACCTGAATCCAGCAACTGCAGGTGAGAGGAGGTACAACAGCGCACACAGAGCCACACGCTGTGCCATTGAGAGGACCTTTGGAATCCTAAAGAGCCGTTTTCGATGCCTCCATAATAGTGGAGGAGCGCGCTACAGTACAGCCCTCAGACATGTTGCAAAATTGTGGTTGCCTGTGCAATGCTACACAACATCGCTACCAAAAAAGGAACCCCAGTGGACCTGACAGACTCTGAATCATCAGATGAGGATGGACCAGCACTGCATCGCGGTTCGGCAGGTGGTGCTGGTGCGGCTGCCAGACACATGAGACGAGATGAGATCACACAAAACTACTTCTAAGTGAGTAATGAGGACACGATGCCACTGATTGGTTTCTTACAGGGATGTTTATTTCCTTATCTGCAGGAATGAAGGTATCTTACATTGTGACTTTATAGTCCCTGCATGCACATGTTTGTGTCACAGTGCAATAACTACCATCAGCCACTGAGTCATTATGGACTGTGTTGCGTCACACATAGCCATTAGTCCCTTCTGTCCCTTCACCTCCTACGTGCACGGCCTGTTGAGCCTCGCTGTGTCTGCGCAGTGCCCTCACTGGAGTCATCATCCACTCTGCCCTGGCGTGCACTCCAGCATCTGTCCTGTGGAATTGGGGGAGTGATGCTGCTCCTGCTTGACTGTTCATCAGTGTCCATCGCACTAAGTGTGCCTATGCCACCTGTGGCAGTTGCGTGCATCTGGTCCACCGCATGTGTAACCTGCACCAGGACACTGCCAACGTCCTGGCAGCAGTGGGCCATCTCGCGCTGCATGCTGACACATCTTCTGGCCAGCAGGGATGTGGCGGTTGACTGGCGGTTCACTGCCCTGGTGTATAGGTCCAGCCGTGTGTGTAGGCGATGTCTCTCCCGGTGCCGGGCTGCCCTGTCCCTCGCAATCTCCCTGCACAGTCCATCCAATGCACCAGTCATGGCCATTACACCTGCGTGCAACTCGGTCATGTTGTGGTTATGTGCAGCCAGTTGCCGTTGGATTGACCGTATCCCCTTTACCTGCAGGCGCTGTTGCTTGAGCATGCTGCCCTCGAGGCCCGAGAACACCGTGTCCTCTTCACCAGGAGCAGTGCTGGTGGACGGCCGTGCCCTGCGTCTCATCCCTCTCCCTACTCTGGAGTGTTCAGGGGACTGTGTTTGGTGCTGTCCTGCACGCTGCCTGTGCACAGGCTGTTGCTCCTCTGCTGTGTCTTGTGCCTGTGCCTCCAACAGTGGTAGTGGTGTTACAATATTGCGGCGCCTGCATGGTGCCCTGCTCCTCCTGGCCTGCCTCATCCTCCATCTCAGCTGTTGCCTCACATTCAGCCTCACTATCCTGTGTTGGTGGTGGTGCTGTGGATTGAATGGCACACATTAGTTCTGTGTCCTGTCTGGCATTTGTAATGCATTAGTTTACACAATAAATTCACATGGGTACTATCTGTCTTTTTCACTATCTGCATGATGGAGTCCTCCCTATTCCACCTGGCTGTGTCTCACTGGCACAGTTATCAGTGCATGTGACTACGTCTCCCATAATGCATTTCTGGGTGTGCTGTTTGACATGTACTGGAGTTGCAGTCAGGTTGCCTTTTGGGGGTTGTGGGTGGGTTGGGGATATATCAGGGGGTTTTGGCATGCATCTTACCTTGTCTGGTGTCTGTGTGTTCGGAGCTGTCCAGGTCAGCCACTCCACTCACACTCTCAGGCTGCAGTGTGCCCTCCACCAGCTCCTCCAGGGGCGTCGGTTCTGTTGCAGTGGAAGGCCCTCCACCGTTTTTTTTGGCCTCTGCAAGTCTTGTGGCCACCCTCTCCTTTGACCTCTGCCGCATGTCATACCACCTTTTTCGTAGGTCCTCGACTCTGCGGTGTGTGACACCAATGGCATTGACTTTCTCTTGGATGTCACTCCATATCTTGCGCTTTCTGGCCTCTGGAACTCGTAGGGAACTTTTCCCAAAAAGGAGATCATGGCTGGTGACAGCCTCCTGTGTGAGGACCTCCAGCTCCGTGTCACTGAATTTATGTTTCCTCTTCCTTGGTGGTTCATCATGCTGCTTCTCAGGCCCCTGGGACTCCATTTGGCTTGTTTCCAAAAGCTGAGCAAAACTGTTCTCCTCTCCACACAGGCTCTCACACAGCTACTGGCTCAATCACAGCTGCTGGCAATCAGGTGCAGCATGGGCAGTCACACTTCCTGGGTGTGATGTCATCATTCTGCACCTGAATTGCAGATTCACGGATTTGCGATTCATTATTCGCGATTTCGCAATTAAGGAATCGCTATTTGGGTAATCGCAATTTAATTCTGCGATTTTTTGGGAATCGCTAAATAATTGCGAAAAAATACCTACATCGGAATTTGCGATTCTGAAATTGCGATCCGCCAAAAAACGCAAAATTCGGTTCTACCTACATATGGCCCTAAATAAATTGTTTTTGTTAAGTATCAGTCCAACTAATCGACCAAAAAGGAAGCCAGTAACTATAAAAACATCAATGCAGTAAATAGTAATTCTTGCTAGTAATCTAAGTTAACTCACTCTCATTGAGGTTTACAGGGGCCCTCCCGTAAGTTTTAAGTGTTTATGCATTCTGCATTGTGTGTTATGTTTTTGACCAAACATGGTTTGTTTTTCTTTTCACTCCCCTACATTGGTGAATTTTGCTTGTTTGTAGTATTCGTTTAGTATCTGCATTTCTGTATTTGATCACTTAATTGATATATTCATAGATGAAATGATATTTACCAGTCCTGCAAATTAACTCATTTGTTGTCCGCTCCCTCATATTTTGGTTGAACATTTGAGGCTTTTTTCCCCCACCTTTGGCAAATATTTCTGATATTCTAAAAACCTCAGAGTCCCAGTAGTACTACTGCAAATTTACCTCAACAGTAGATCTCCAGGAATGCCCACAGTCATAACATGAACCCAAGTAAAAATGTACAGGGTGTGGAAAATTCTTTGTGTTGAATGGTCACACTAATGTGCATTTACATATTTAACATTTTCTTTTTCTCATAAGGACACTGCAATATGCTGAGCAGAGGTCACTTTTTTACATACCAATCTACTATGTTGATCTTCTCTCCACATTCACACCCTCAAAACACACTTACTCTTGCTCTTTAAAGCAGAACATTTTTAAAGCATTTATTATTTGGAAACTACCTGCAATGGTCGTGTGAACACACACAAGCTGATGGGTTTGTGGGTGTTCACCTACTTTCGCAGATAGGTCTTCACAATCTTTATTGTTTCAGCAATTTGCCTTACCATTTATGACATAGAGCAATACATTTTGAAGTATTCTAAAAAGATACGTTGAAAACTATTTCATATGAAGAGAAAACTCATGCAAACAGCTCAATAAAATGCTGATGTTTTTGCAAAATGACAAAAACCATAGTTTCTCAACGTATTCAAATCAGTTTCTGTTAGGATATAATGATTTGGCTTGTTATTAAATCCTCACTCTATCATATTCACATTAAAGAAGGATAAAACTAGTAGTACTAGTCCACTATTATTGATAATATTTCTAAATTAGCGAAATTAAAACAAAAGTGATCCTGACCAATAGAACTCTGATGTGCAAACAGGTCTATAAAGTGCAAATAATAATACAAGTTCAAAATCTTAAAATGTACTTAATGTTCAAGGCAATTCTTTAACATCTAACAACTGTTATATGGAAAGATATAACCTCTGTCGTCAGTCAAAATTAAGGCTTCAGTGTTATGATAATTATTATAAGTGACCGGTTTATGTCTAACTGATTACCACACTGCACACAGATAAGAAGGTATCGGCGGCAGGGTAGGTCGAACACGGATAGCGTTATACACGCCGGACCCAATCGGTGTCCTTAAGTACCGCCGGCAACTGTTGCAAGCAATGACTTGCTGACAGTATAGGTCAACAACCAGAGAACTGGGTATGTAGATCCCACTTTCCTTTTTAGTGTACATAGTGTTCCTTTGATCCTGAGGAAGTGTCCGGATCGCAATGACATCAGAGACACGAAACATGTCGATCACCTGAGGGCAGGGCATACACCACTAGACACATCACAACTAGTTTTTTGCCCCTCTCTATTTTTTACATTAGACAGTTTACCTTCAGAATAAAATGTTGGTTAGGACTAACTGACCTATTTTAATTCACATTTTTTCCAACATCTACACACACTAAGGCCCCTCACCCCCACTGCACACATCGGCAGGGATAAAAGATCCCCGATAAAGAGCCCCGGTTCTGGGTGCCCATCAGGCATTGCAGCGCCGACCTGACGAGGGGCAGGCTCAAATGATGAAGTATGACACCTAGATTGCTGTGTGTGTGAGAGCCCTAGTTCCAACAAGGAGAATTCCCTCTCCTACACATACACAATAGTGGTCCCCTGTGATCCACTTGTCTCTACCAGCTCCAGCCCTCCTTACCGACCGCCACAGAGGAACTCCGTACTCTCTTTGTACACAGCCTTACTGGGGCATGTATGCTGGACCTCGGTAAACTAGCCCCTAGTCCCTCCTTTGTTTGATATAGAATTAAAAATGACTTCATCATCTGTCCTTGGTAAATAATAGCAAAAGGAGCAAGATGTTATATTTCCCTCAAAACATACCATCGTAGAATTTGCATTGGTTGTGAGCCTTAACATCTTTCAAGATATTCTCTAGTAGGAAAAATCCTCATTCTGAACTTGATGTATAGGGTACATTTCTCTTCCAAATGGATCTATTCCAAATAGTACTTAAACCCCTGATGCAACTTATGATCAAACTAGTTTGCCATTATGCTACCTGGTGTTATCATGACAAACTCGGTTTTCCACTCAAACATATGATAGTGCTCCTTTACAATTTCCAGTGTGTCTTGTCTGACCTTGCTTGGATCAGTCCATAAAAGACCATTTGTAAATCAGTTAATAATGCACCAGCCAGTTACTTCCACCCATATTATCATATCTATCCTCATCCCCCAATGATTATAGGTATTTGGAAGCTTTCAGATGTTAACTCAGCCTAATCCAGTACAACAACAGCTATATTTCAGCCAGGTCTGAAATTGTAGTGAGACCAGGTTCCGTATATAGGTCCAACAGTGGTACACGTAATCCCAGGTACACCACTGTTTTGTGGTCTTAAGTAGTGGTTTTCAACTACTTGCAAGATAAGTAGGTCGACATATCCACAAATATTACCCCAGAAAGTGTAGCAGCTACTGCTTTCTGTTTATAGATTAGGAGTGCAATGTTGATACAATGGAAACCCATGTTTTGTCTAAATTTTGGTATGACCCTCAATGCTTGTAATACACAGTATTAGCCTTTGATATCAGCTCCTTCCAACTACACCGATTGGTGAAAAATGTGCCCAAGTAGTCATAATACAATTTGCTCTTCAGTAACCATTAATTTCCTCTTTAAACTAGGAGACAATTTCAGTGACATGACCTTTGTTTTTCATAATTAAAAATCAAGGCCTTCTTGTCATAGTAGTCTGTAGGAAGGTGGTTTATTAGTAAGTGGAGGTAGGTACATTCAGCTAGTAATAATACCACAATCACTAATAAAGTCCAGTCAAGTCTTTATTAATTAATCCTTGCTCAACCCTTGGTAGCTTAAAGGATGAGCACTCAGGCTTTACTTAGGAGACATGTGTAAAGAATTTGACATCATCAAAACAGTTAATACGTAAAAGATTCAACATAATAAAAATCCAATACCAATTTATAAAAATAGAGAACATATTTATCTTTAAAATGACATGAAACCGACAAAAATCCAATGTTTAAAGAAGAACTGCTGTATAGTGCCTAAAAGCAAAAAGCGCCAACCGCAGCTATCTAGTTGTGCTTGACGAGGGCAAATCTAAAAGATCAAGCTGACTGCGATGGAGCGCGTAGTCCCAGATAAGCCCTGCTGAAGTTTTACCTTCTCAAGAATTGTGCCAAGAGTCCTGTTCATGGGGCAGAAGGTTGCCAGGAGCAAGGAAAGCTTTGATGGCGATGGTCCATGAGGCATGAAGAGCCCCTGGGCATTGCGGACAGATGGGCCAGAACCTCGCTTTCGTGAAAAGATTAACTTGCAGCGGCTCCTGCTCATTCTTTGGGCGAGCGGCACAATTCCAGTGCGAACAAACTCATGCACATTCACAAAGAGCCCAAAAGATTGAGTTTAAGAACTACAGATCCACCCAAGGGCCTACTACCTGAGAGGCACCTTTTGGGGGTCAGGAACTGTTGCAGATGGATCCAGGAGCTGCAGTCAGGTTGGTTCTTGGTTCCACTGGGAAAATCAGTGTCTTCAAGCGCTGACCAAGGGTTCAGAAGCTCTGGATTGCCACTTGGGGGCTGGGACTCAATCTCCCACAATGCACCTGTGTAGTCCAGGAAAATCCAGGTGTAGCTTGTCAGCTGGGGTTGTTCTCACTTTTACTGTTGCAGAGGGCCTCTTCCAGCATTTCCTACCTGTTGCTACTCAGGAAGTCCACTCCTTATCCTTAAAAGGACTGGCCCTTTCATTCCTTTATCTGTGGAGCCTTGGGAGTACAGCAGGTGCAGTCTGTCTCAGTGCAAGCCTTCTATTGTGCTGTCCATGGATCCACCAGGGCAGCCCTTCTTCTCTTGATTATTCCATGCAGTGCTCTGAGGGGTCCTGCAGATCTTCTATATGTATTCCTCATTTTGGGCTGTCAAGGGGGGGTCACACCAACCAATGGGTTTCAAGTTGCCACCCTCTGTTATGACCACCTCCTGGGAAGTGTCCATATTTCTGACCCAGAATGCACTATTCTCCAAAAATCTAAATGAAGAAACAATCTTCCTGGAGTGTATGTCTGGCTAACCCAACTCACAGGTGTGGATAACTTTTCCCTACACTCCCCTTCCAGCCCCTCTCCTAATATAATTAGGGTAGTTTCCATCAGGCTGGGGATCAAGGAAGTGGGGGCCGGCCTCGGTCCTGTGATACCTGTTCTTCTACCTATGAAGTTCAGTTTAGCTCCCCAGCCCCCTTCCTGTCCCAAGCTCCTCCAGGAAGCAAATCTCCTCCCACCAAATGGCTGCATTGATTCAGCCCCGGGCCTCTTCACACCTAGTCAGGGAGCAACTTGGCTCAAGCTGCGAGAAGCTACTATAGGGATGTTTCAGTTAACATCAGGATAGTAAGTTCTAAAATAATTTACTGTAATAGTTATAAGAAATCTGACTTTGGCAAGTTGACTCTAAAATGAATTTAGGTGCCCAAATTGTATTAGGAATCTGTGATAGACCACAATGATCATTCTAGACTTTACCAGTGGCAATAAACCTTTATTCATCTGAGAGCTGTGGCAGTGGGGTTAACATCACTTTAAATGTGGTATCTATAATTTCAGTCCTTTTTTATGAAAGACATTTTTCAGCCCATGACCTTGTCAATTGCAAGGGTTAACCTTGTCAGTGAGCAATTTACAAGCACTGAAACTACCAAGGCTGCTTCAGCAGTCCTACATCCTGCTTTTCCAACCAGACCAAAGTACAACACCATAATGTTGCAGAACATTTACAGTTGATTTGTGGCAAGAATGTTCTAAAAGGCTAATATTAGGTGTGCCCTCAAGGGCTTTAGCAGTCACTTAGGTCTAGATTTACTAAGGCTTTGTACTGGGGCAAAGTCTCACAAGGGTATTTACCTTGCAGTCCAAAAGGTGTTTTCTGCTGAAAACCTGCCCTTTTCCCAACACAAAAACACCATTGTGGTGCTTTGTGTACGTTTGTATCCAACACTTACCTGTAGGTTTTGTCCAATCTACTAATCTAGCCAGAGTAGGTGCTGCATTGAACCGGTGTTAGCAAGGATAGATATGTTTATTTCTCAAAAAACACGTGAGGCATGTGTGCTGCAGTGTACTGCGCACACGCCATGCATAAGGGTATTCTAATGTTGTCTAGACATAGAAGGGCATGCTTCCAGTGTACGTTCTGTTAGACAGTGCACACTCGCCTCTCCACAAGGCAGCTGTATGTGCACTAGCATGCCAATCTCATTAACCATGACTCTGTACTCTGTGCAATGCAGTGCAGCAAACTGATTGTGATACAATTAGTAAACTGGGTCTTAGATGGTTTACTTCTGCCACATTGCCTGCCACCTGGCTTCATATTTGTAATAATTACACTGTGCAGAAACGTACATTGGCGATCGATGCCGGCGCTGCCCCTTAATTAAGAATCGGGGAAGTCATTTCAAGCCATGACATTGAGCTTGCTAAAGTGTCCGCTGTATGAAAGACTGAATTAACTTTTTAATTTTAACATTGAATTGAACAAACACCCAAATCGCAATTAGAAATTAAATCCCCAGATATGCTCAAAGTTTCAAACCAAAAATGCAATTGAGGACAACTACAAACCAGTTGTGTGTATGGTATACTAAGTAAAACCAAATAGATCAGGAACATGCCCTGTGTCTTAACAGTGACTGACAATGCTGAAAGAATGACATGACTTAACATAATGATGAAAGAATGACAGACACCAGCTGTATCTACTAAGGATTCACTCGCGTATGTTCCCCAAGAGATAGCACAGATGGGAAAAGGCATGTTGCACATGAGTAGATTGACAAAATGAATCTATGCCTGCACATGTGATGTGGGTGCACTGTTTGCATGTTATACCCACAAATGCACCCAGCACAACATGTACTCTAGATCCAAGGGCTCCTAGATTCTCAGGTGCATATGTCAGTGTTGTTCACTAAGGGCTGCATACAGATGTGCTTCTGGTTGTTGTATTTCACTACTTTGAACACCACTATGTTGCAATACCACAATGCAGAATTAACTAAATCAAAATGATCACTACTTAGAATGCGCCTAGTTAGAACATCACTAGAAAGAATATCACTACATTGAATAAGCTAACCTCAAAAGTAAACTAATTCTAAACCAAGTCCAAAGACCTAAAAATACCCTAACCTTAAAACTGACCCAGTCTAAACCATATCCTAAATCTTAACCTCACACTAATACTATATATAGTCTTATATCTTACCCTTATACTAAGACTAACCCTAAACGTAATGCTAAACATATCCTATATGAAACCTTATAAAAATCCCAAGGGTACAGATTATATTAAACCCAACAATGCCCTTACTTTAACTTTTAACCTTAAACATGCTCGTGTACTTGCTTCATCAGATGTATTGGCACTCCCAGAAGTGTACCTCTCACAAAATATAGGAGCATCATTGTGTCTGTACATCAATGTAGTAGATTCGCAGTGCACTGTCTTGCGAGATGGCTGCTTGACCCTGGTCTGATTCAAGAGAATGCTCAGTCCTGATAGAGGACAGACATGTGCACGGTCATCATTGGAAGCCCTTGAAGTTTGGTAGCCATGTCATACATGAACAGTATAGTTGTCTGTTACAATTATAGTCCTACGTTTGGAGTAGGGATGCGAATGAACATATTGTCAGGCAAAGGCCCTTTAAGGCCAAAACCTAAACTTGCTTATCCCATGGGTCACAAGGATGAAGGAGTGGGGGCATGCTGACATCAGCATAATTCCATCATTATACCCCTGTGGTTTATGGGAGAAAATATATATTCAAACAGCCCTCGGATCTGTTATTTCAGCACCTCCATCAGTCTCCAATTCCTTATTGTGAATGTGGACTTGCACTCATGAAACGTGGCCAGGCATTTCCTAGGTGTATTAACTAACCCTCACTAAATGTGCAACCACATTTTTATGAACCTGGCCCTATGCTGCGGTGTTGACAAATCTCAGATTGAAGCGGTCTATGGTGAATAATATTTGTAATCCGATATCAACATGAACTGAAAAATGGCTTGTTAGAAATTCACTGTTAAGGTTGCTTTGTGTATGTTATGGTGTTTTTATGTCAGTGGTCAACAAATAGTTCTGTATTTCCAGCCAGAAATAGCACGACTTGAAACTTCATGTAACACACTGTCAAAGGTGGTAAAATAGCACTGCTCCAGCTTTTCAACTACCGAAGGCACCAGTCAGACAAAACTTTGGCCGAGGTTACAGCCCAGATCACAATTAAAATGTTCGACTGACGCTATTAATTGTGCCTGTAACCACCATATTTAGAAAACACGATTCTGGAGTTGGTAATGTGCAGTGGGAACATTTGCACACATTTACAGTGTGGCATTTTGTAGTGCTGGTGATGTGCTCTGTTGTATTTTTTGTGATGCGTTGTTGCATTGTGTTTTTGTTTTGTTGTACTGCAGTTTGTGTGTTGTGTTCTGTCTTGACTGTTTTGTTGTGATGCGCCATGTTACTTTTGATTTTGGTGATATTCTGCTACATTTCAAGCCGAAAGCAGCACATTACATTAGTTCCAGTGACAAGCAACCACTTACCTCTGTAACGTGGTATGATAGCGCCGCTGCTTCTCTTCAAGCACTTAAGGCACCAGCTAGCCAACTGCTGTGGCCGCCACCACTGCTCACTTTATGTGAATGGACCTTAGGAACGTTCACGTGATACCAAATCGGTTCAAATGATGAAGAACGAGGGGTACTCTGTGTTCCAAAAATATCATGGGGGAAACATGGAGATTTAACCAGTAAGATGCCAGCAGGGCCATCTGCACCCTCCTGATAACGGGATAAACCACATGCACTCTTCGCTCCCTTTAACGATCCCAGTTTTCCCTCATGATAATTTCCATCAAAAGCAGTCGAAAGATAACCACTCCAGTTTCCATAGCTACTGACCTCTCTGCCTTAAATGGAATTCCAACCACAATATGTTATCAGACTAATGGGGCTTCGACACATTCCTTCATCATCAGAAAAGAGGAATTTTCACTTCACATTTTTATATTAAGCATATTAAAAAATGAAAACAGGCCACTAAACCAACAAGAAATCCCATGCTGGCAGCGCGTCAAACGCCTGGCCCTCATCAGGTTTGTGCAGGCAGCTTCAGCACTAAAAAGGCGGCAAGCTTGCCTCTAATCCTGTGTAAGAATGTGCTGCAAAATCTGAAACACTGGCGGAATTTCTCAGAAATTCTGGTGCAATAGTTGGCAAGGAGACGCTGCTTCTTCTAAACGCTAATGCAAACAAACGAAGAGCAAGCAGACATTTAACATATTTAGTAATCACATGTTATTAACGGTCTGAATCTCTATATACAAATTACCCAAGTATTCTGCCATACTTGTTTTAATCTACAGGGGTAGATCTGATCTTACCAAACCACAGATCCAGTAAGGGTTGATGACCACATCTCCAACATTTGCCTACTCAACTTACCTTCTGCCGCTGTGGTGCATGTCAGTGCACACGCATCTCAAAGCCTCCGGCCGCAGTTGATCTGTTGATCTAGCAGTTGTATTCTAGCCATGATCGCGATGACAGGGAACAGGTAATCAAGTGTGCCCTTAAAATGGAATCTCTCGGGGGGGGGAGGGGGGGGGGGGGGAAGAAGTGAAAGGTTTGTGGAGAAAACGGTACTCTCTAAATAGGTTTCTCCACATATTTTCCCCTTTACGATAATTTGTAGCTGCAGGAAGATCTTTTCCAAGTTCCTGGGAGCATTTTCCATTTGCGTCACCTTATACATTTTTGATTAACAGACTTTAATAGTTTGGACCAAGAAAGTCCCATAGCAGACTCTGCTGCCTTAGAAAATAAAATTACTACAATGAAAGACATTCCCAGACAACAGCACTGGAGATAGCCTGCACATATAAGTCTGCAACTTTTTATGGTCTGACTCAACAGCACATCTGTCGTCAGACAATTATGTGAGCACAATGAGAGGGGGGTTGTTGAGAGCCAGTAGTACGTCTATCGATTGGGCAGAAGCTGTGTGCTTCCACAGAAAAGTGCTTGCCCTCCGGCAACTCTGATCATTTTGTTTCTTTATCCAGCTGGCTGAGCTTGAACTTTCAGGGACACACACATGACATGAAACTGTTGCAAAAGTGTCTTAGATGACTAGATAATTTATAGTGTTTGCCTTTCTATGGCAGAAGCATAGGTGGGAGGAGGACAGTCATTAACCTACATGGCTTTTTAGATCTGGCTTGACAGTGCAACTGTCACCTGAGCTTTTAATCTACATCAATATCATTCTGCAGTTCTTTGCTTCCAAGCATATACAAATTCCTTCCGATTTACTTGTAATGATTCACATCATAATACAACTTCAAAGTCAGGCCTATTGGCATTGCCAGTGCTTGTTACTTTTAACTTATGCCAGAAAACTCAATTTAAAACTGGACCATGGACTCTTCGTCTTGCTTGGCAACATAGTGTTGGGGGGCTCCCTAGACTTGCAGCACTTCATTGCTGGCTTCCCTCTACGGGCTGATTTTTCGTTTCCTTCCTCTCCTCTTACTTGTTGTTGTTTGCTCTATTTTCTTCCTATTTCTCTAAAGTACTCCAGTCCTCAACCTCTGCAGATCCATCAATGCCAGTCCACATACAAGCAAAGCTGATCTGTAGCCTCAGGTATGTGAGTAGTATTTCATTGGATCTGGGATGAGCCTCCTCCCTCAAGCCCCGATTACTGCCAAAAACTCATTAGCATTGAATTTTTTGCTATTTTAAAGTGTCTGTGAGTACGCCGAAATTTTTTCAACCACACACTTTAGCGCGTGTGTAGGTACCACACTGGTTTTTCACGTGGCATCTTTCACATTTCGCCACTCACTTATCACGTTTCTGGTCCTGAAGAAAGCCCTGTTAATCACACAGCGGGGGCTGAAACATGTAGACCGCCACACATAAGCCAACTTAAAGGTAATTACTCCTTAAATAGTTGCCCCACACATATTTTAACTATATCCTGAGTCGCCAACATTAAAAATAAAGGCAAGGATTCTCAGAGGTATTTTTAACTGTAGAATATCACATCCCATCACACTTACGCACCAACACCAGCTCCGCTGTAATCAGGTGTCGTAGCACAACCAGGGGGCATTCGGCCACCCGGTTGGGACCCCAATAATAAAGCATGACACCAACTAGGTTGGTGTGTGAGGGGTCTTTTAACAACACCTAATGGGTCCAAGCTCATGCTACAAACAGTGACTAAAGTAATTACACACACATAGTGGGCCGGTCCACATTGTTTAAGTTTAGTATTTCATCAACATATTATTCTGTTGTGGTTTTAGTATGGAGTGATATGCTCACTTAGTCATCAAACCCTTCCCTGTACAGTATCCTGCATATACAGCATTGTTGTCTCTGCCTATCCTACCACTGCACCCTTGCTTGCCCTAGTGTACTCACGTGTCAGCTTGCGTGAATCTGTCTTCGGTGCTGAGGTTCAGGGAGACAGAGGGACTGTCGGGTAGTGAGATACCACAGCAATTTACTGCTTCGTGACACAGCCAAGGAACGCTGATCAACAGTATTAAAGGTAGGTCACCGTTGAAGGACATCTGACACACATAGATAGGTAATGTATAGACCTACCAGTGCTTTATATGGAGGTATGCTCTCCTTCTGCTAAGAGTATCTATTTGAGATTCCTATTAAAGTGAGGGCTACCAACACAGGGAAAATAAAGGCGCTGGAGAAAGGGGAAGTATATACTATTTGTAACAATCAATAGTCTTAATTGCGCTTCAATAATGAGACATTAGCTGTCTGTTAGAAGGCAAACTATCAATGTTAAATATTCAAAAAATATTGGATTCATTGTTTTGCATCGAATATCCTTTCAGTGATTCAGTTCAAACTGACCTCCAGTAGTTGGATGTTTTTAAAGCTCTATTCCTCACTGAAGAGAGTACTCCGAGTGCTAGACAAAGGCACATACAGTAGTGGAATAGTTAGTGACAAACTATACATACATGTGCATTAACCTGGAGGTGGAAACCCGAGAAGTCACCCAGCAAATATGGAACCTGTCAGTGGATACCCGTCTCCAATAGGCCTAAAAATGGTGATCAAATGTCCTGAGAAGCCAGGGGAGACACTGATGAGGCTACTTTGAGTTGATGGACCGGGCAGAGCAGCGGACCCTATTGAGGGGGAGGTAAAATTCTGAACACGTGAAGACTAATAGAAAGTCGAGCCTGAAACACTAATTTACTCACGTCCGCTATGTTTTCATGATTTTGCTGTGGCTCTTTTATGCACCTCCCCTCTTTGCCTAAACTCTCAGACATAAGCAATATTGCAGTGCGAGATGGGGGTACACACATGGCCTGGACCCGAAATACTAACACAGAATGGTGAAAAATGAGCAAATTGTTTCAATATTATATATGAAGAAATGTCTCATCTCATTTTAATAGCTTTTATTAGAAAACGACAACACCCTCTACCATCTGGCCATCCATTGCATGAACAAAGTGCATAGCACTTGGAGCCTGATGCATCATTAGGCAGGTCACAAATAATGGGTGCAGATTGTGTAGAAATTGTGTGACTGGCCTAGCATTTTGTGATGTGACTTCAGTACTAATCAATAGGTTTGCAAAATGTGTATACTTAGAAGGTCATAAACATTCCTGCCACATGAATATTCACATGGGCATTTCGGTGTTTGCCATCCCCTACGAATGGCAGCCATCAAATGGATTGCGGCCTGTGAGGGACACATAACATCCATCACTGTTCTTAGTCCCAGAATGTTAACATCACTTCTTTATAAGCTCCCTGTGTCCCTTAAGGTTACAGATGCTGACTACATAAAAAATGTTCACCAGCTCTGGAGACAATGGAGGAGCATTCTGCGATCCCATGTACCACTGTCTGGCCCTCCACCCGAGGCTGCCCGGAGTGCAAGCTGTTCCATGGTGACTACTTCCCTTTTGCAAATCCAACACCATCCCATCTTGGGGATTCCAAATTGAACCCACAAACGCTACCCAATGTGATCACAAACCACTGCTACATCCCACTGCAACTGGCATGTAGGACGTGGGCATGTCCTTTTCGTGCCTAGTCCTATGTGCGATTCGGAAAGGGTCTTTAGTCCATTCTAAAAAGGTGTGGTGCTATTGTGAACTCTGACATGTTCAAGCTGCACGGTTTGTGGCACAAGATACCACTATACATCAGGATGTGTGTGAGATAAATCAACTTCATAAACAGCATGAATAAACTGAGAAATAAATGCAAGTGCAGCCACACAATTCATCTCAAGAATTGAAAAAATCTGAGCGAGGTCATACAATGAACATGTGTGCAGGTGCAGAACACAGCTGGGCCTCTGTGAATGTAAATCGCACAGTCTGCAGCTAATGCATTAACTCAAAAAACTCTTTGAAAATGTCTGACTTAGTGCAGGAGCTTCAGACAGCACAGTTGATAAACCAAGGATAAACGGGCCTTAGTCCATCTGGCGTTTCCTGGGTGGGCCGGAACCACGGGAGGCTGGTTGTAAATTTCCAAGCTGCCAAAAATGAATAGCGCTTGACACAGAGGGGCTTCAAGAGAGCACGAAAGATTGGGAAATAGGGATGTGGAACTAGGGTTGGAGAGAGTGAGATGTCAAAGAGGGAGAAGAGGGAGTGAGAGACAGGATGGATGGGTGGAAGGGAGAGATTGAGCAAGGACAGGAAGGGAGCGGGACTCATTTGAGCAATTTGGTCTCACAATTCAACGCTTGTCAGCCTTGTCAAGAAAGAGGCGGCGGAAGCCACGGCTCCGTGTTTCTGCACTCTGTGTGCAGCAGCTTATGACTCATACAGGTGTTCAAGGTGTTCATGACACTGACCCTAAATTGCCAAATTCACACTCCTAAAACAGACAAATGGTGTGAGGACATTTACAATTCTCAAGTCACCAGTAGCTGAACAATAGTTAGATGCGAGGGCACATGTTAAAACGCTTTTCAGCGAGTCAGACACATTGAGATAATGTGATTTCCAGCACATTTGCCCTGCCTTCCTGAACTCTGAAGATATCATCGAAATAAAGGTTTCTGCGGTATTACTCTCATGAGGTGCACTGTTCGAGGGTAGCTCTAGCAGGTGGTTAGCTTCACATGAGACATCAAAAACTGAAGTATTAAAATAGTGGTTGCAAAAGCTTTCAAAACATGTCCTGTTTTAATGATTAGTATTTTTCCTAAAAACCATTTAGATCCACTGTTCAGATAAACACAGACTGTCACCTTTCATGTCAATGTGTGTGTGTGTATGTGTGTGTATATATACATTTTTTTTATATATAATTCAATTACTTTATTTCCTAACCCATTAACTTTATATTCCATTAACCCACCACCAAACATTACACACACTTCAACCCTTTTTGTGTTGTTTTGCGGGATATCCCACAAACGCAGCATATATATATATATATATATATGCCCACTTTCTACTTCATTCCCAAGGTCCATAAAGAGGCCAGGCCTATACCAGGGAGACCTAGAATTTCCGCCAGGAACAGTATTATTGGGTGCACCTCCAGATACGTTGCTCATTACTTACAAGAACATGTGATCAATCTTTCCACGTACATACGTGACACCAATGACTTTCGTTTTCAACTGAGCACACAAACATGGTCTAATGAATATGTATTTCTCACCTTAGACATTACTGCCTTATACACCAGCATTAGGCATGAAGATGGTCTGACTGCAGTTGATTTTTATTTAAAAAAGAGACCGATCACTATGTACAAACATAACAGCATGCTGCTTAAGACGATCAAATGGTGCTTGTTTAACAATGTATTTACTTTTGATGGCAATATTTTTCAACAAATGCAAGGTGTGGCCATGGGGGCATGCTTCTCCCCCAGCTATGCCTGTCTCTACATAGGCTGGTGGGAGGAGCATGTCCTACAGGTGAAACACTGTAATGCTTGGAACAATCATGTAGTTCAATGGTGGCGCTACATAGATGATGTTTTTATCATCTGGCAAGGGACTCAGGAGCAGGCTGAATTGTTTATAGAGAACATAAACAGTAATAATATGAATTTAAACTTCACAGCACATATAGACAAAGTTATTACTAACTTTGTGGACATCACAATATACATCAGCCAGGGCAAGATAGAAACCTGCCTTTATAGGAAACCCACTGCAAGAAACACACTTTTACACGCAACCAGTTTCCACAACATACCATCACTAGCATACCTTAGGTGAGTTTCTACCCATTCGTATGGCTTGCAGCTCAAGTTGATTTAGATTACCACCAAAGTGCAGCCAAGCAAAGGTTCATTGAAAGAGGTTACAATCCTAAAACATTGGACATAGCTATTAGGAAGGCTACCAATAAAGATAGGCAGTCAATGTTGAGTGGCAATAACAGAAAAGCCACACCTGATGTCCCTTTGGACAACACTGGGTCTGACAATGTTACATCCCATAGCTAAGAGTCTGCACAATGGAGGCTTATTACTATTTTCAGTAAGCAGGCCAATGCCATAAAATCCATCATTAATGATCATTGGCCTATTGTTCTTACAGACACTATATTTAAGCAAATACTGCCTGTCAGACCCAATTTAGCCTTCCGTAAAGCATATTCTATGCACAATGACCTAGTGAAAACAAGTCCGGAATGTGACAATAAAACACGCTGGTTATTATAAAAAGTGTTTTTTATAAGTGTAACACTTGCCGTGTGTGTAAATTCGGAATAAATACCACCACATACTCCACGGCTTTTTCTGACACACAAATAAAATTCAAAGGACATTACACATGTAGATTCGAATATGCCGTGTATGTCCTACAGTGCAAATGTGGGCTGCGTTACATGCAGCACCAAACTACAGGTCTATGTACGCAACATCTTCGAGCTATAGTTAATTCAGACCCTGCATACCCAGTGGCTCGACACTTTATATTGGAACACAATAACAATCTCAATTGTCTTCAATATTTTGTGATCAACACGGTACCATCTAATAAGAGAGGAGGTAATTGAGAAAATAAGTTAAGACAATTGGAATCAAGATACATTGTCGAACTCGATACCAAGTCTCCGCAGGGTCTTAACTCAGGAGAAGATTTAGACAATTATCTGTAGTTTTGTATCATGCTGCCTATTTGCACATAACAGTGAACATACATCTTGATCCTATTGGCTGTTTCCTAAGTAACAACTTAATGCATTTGCATATAACCAATGATGATATCCACCATGATATAGTTTCAGTACGTAAGCACTGTATTGTAAGGGGGCTCCCTTACAATCTTTGATATGAGTCTTAACATATATTCTATGATCACAAGTACCTCTGGTTTTTCCTTCTTCGAATGCCATCAGTATTGATTTTTACCTTTTGCACTTTAGACACTTTTAATAAAAGCAATTTTTTGCACATCAGCACGGCACTTTGGAATAGTTGTCAACAAATGGCGCCTGGTACACTTTACATTTCTACATCGTCTTTACTGCACTCCAATTCAACTCTTCAGATTGGGCCTAGTGGCAGACCCACGCAGTCTCAGATGTGCTTCTTCTCAGGCCTCATTCATTCAACTGGCATGGCACTGCCCGAGGGTGGCGATCGTTTGGGAGGGTGTCTTTTCAGCCATTCATGGCGTCATAGGACAGACGCTTCCTTTCAGCCCTCTGGTGGGCTTATTGGGTTATGTCAGGGACATACTGGTGGGTGATCACCGACTTACTGCCATGCTACTTCTCTTGGCCAAGCATTGGGTAGCCATGAACTGGGGCAGGAAACCCAACCCAACCATAAAGGAATGGCTACACAATGCCACATATTGTCAGGAACAATTGTCCAACTTCTGGGAACTGATGTCCTAATGCTCCTGCCCCAAGGACATTGGAGAGCCCTTCCTGGCATTCCTAATTCAACAGGCCTCCTCTCCACTGGCATCTGTAATGGTGAGTAAAAAACCTGATTGTACTTGAACACCAAACCTTTACAAGGATACCAGGGGCAGCTTAATAATATCTCTGCCCAGAGGCTGGCTTCATGAAATATGCCTGTCACATCCGGATCCAGGTGTTCAATTTTTACTCTTTGTCAATCCACTTTATGAAGCCAGACTCTGGGCAGAGATATTGTTAAGCTGCCCCTGGTATCCTTGACAAGGATTGGTTCTTTAGGTTCTTCAGACAGCAGCGAAGTCTTCATTATTCACAGGTGGAGTAGTGTTCTGAGGAGAGGTCAGTGGGTCCATATTTATGCCCAGTGCCAGCTTGTGGGCAGAGGGCATTCCTTTGTCCACACCTGTTAACTAGTTCTGGTCAGTTACTCCCCTCCCACTGGAGCTGTAGCCATCCGTACCAAAGAGACAGAAGTGCAGTGGGCCTAGGCGTGATCTTCAACTTCTAGTGACAGTGTAGGCATCCTTTGAAGCGATCGGGAAGGAGACCCTCTCTACCCACACCAAGAGTTCTTTGTCCATTTTGTGGGAGCAAACACATCTCACCACAGGGGAAATGTGGTTGTTGGTTGAGGTGGGTGTGAGTCTTCTAACACAACAGCCACAATCCTTGTCAGTGTGAACCTCAAAAGTTACTAAATTAACTTGTGCTGAACCCTCTGGTAGCTTGGCACAAATGCAGTTAGGCTTAACTTAAGAGGCAATGTGGGCATTAATTATGCAACACTTTACACTATAATAAAGTGAAATCACAATGCAAGAAAATTCCCACACTAATTTAGAAATACAGAGTCAAATTTAATAAATTATTTGATGACGAAACAACAAAAATCCAATCAGTAGCTCCAGATATTTTAGGTGAGTCAAATGCCTAAAAGCACAAAGGGCCACATGGAGTTATCTAGTTGTGCGACACCGGGTGAAAGCCAACGGTGATGGAGGGTGGGCTGGATACAGGAACCAGGTTAGTCTCTCTGAAAATGGTACCTTCTCAAACACCATTGCAAAGAGTCCAGGTCATGGTGGGCAGGGAGAGCATCGCAAATGGTCATCAGTAGTGCAAATGGCAGGCTGGGATTTGCGGACGGTCATCGCTGCATTGCAGACATTCGTTGCAGGAGCTGAACGTTGACGGTCACGGTGAGCTGTTGATGCTGTAGCATGAAGTGCAGATCTCAAATTGTCTATCGTTGCTGGTGCTCACTGAAGCACAAAGAGACTGGTCCACCGGAGCTTTGCACTGGTGATCCATGTAGGTGTCAAGATCTGAGCACAAAATGACCCATTTGCAGTCACAAAGAGGCCACAACTTCAGCATTTCTCACACTCTGATGCCAAGCAAAGACCCAGGACCTTGGGAAGGTCCTCTTGAGGATCAGGAACTCACTATTGCAGAGGCTAGCAGAGCCGAGGTAGGTCTAGTTGCAGGTCCAGCCAGATCCAGCTGCAGAAGATCAGCTGGGCAGTTGCAGGGAGGCCTCTGGAGTTTGTAATGCCCCTGTAGCTCTGAACAGGAAATCAGTCAGCTGACCCTTAGAGTTACTTTAGGTAGCCTGGGATGAAGTGAGTAGGTTCAGTCTTACTGCTCAGACAGCAGGGCAGGCCTCAGGCCGCAGAGCAGTCCGATGGCAGCAGGGCAGTCCTTATTCTGTAGTATCTACCAGGTTCAGGAGTGTATTGAATGGTGGGTTTCAGGATCCAATATCTATACTTGGAAAACAGCTTTGAAGTGGGAGAAACTTCTAGAGTTTCCTCCGCCCCCACAAATGGTTCTGGAATCTGCTTCCTCCCTGGTCCCAGGATGTCTGCAGTGGCAAACGGCTAGTGTGAAATCCTTTGCGAATTTGCTAAGGAAGCTTCTTTGAAATACAATTATGGTAGATTACAGCTCCTCATCGCCCATCAGGTCAGGATTTCCCATGCTGCTAACACACAATCCCCCTTTTTGATACTGTCTGTGAGGAATACAAATAGGCCAACTTGGTTAAGTGACTCAGGATACAGGGTATAGGCATAAGATGGCTAGGACAAGAAATTGCCAATTTTCTAAAAGGGGCATTTTCAGAACTGGGACTTATAATCAGACTTTACCATTAAAGATGGTTTTAAATTACAATTCCATAGACACCAAACATTACATTTCCATCAACTCCCAAACGAAGGTTATCACTTATTAAATGTAATAAAGTAACCCAATGTTGTATTATGGGATAGTTTGGCCTTGCAGTAGTGAAAAAGGAATTTAAGACTTTTTCACTACCAGGACCAGTAATACTTATCTACTTTTTTAAAAACAATGCACCATGCCCTTTGGGCCGTTTAGGGCCTAACCCAGAGGCGACATATTTATTAAATAGGAAGGTTTAGGCCTGGCAAAAGTTTAAGTTTGAGAGGTCAAAATTGAAGTTTAAAACTGCACACAGCCTACAATGGCATGTTTAACAAGGCAAATTACAGGAGTGACATAATATGTGCTGCAGGCCCACTAGTAGCGTTTACAGGCCCTGGGTACCTGTATTACCACTTTGCTGGGGACTTGCAAGTAAATTAAATTTGGCAATTGGTGTAAGCCAATTTAATCATATTTAGAGGAGTGAGCACGTTAGTACTTGTCAGCAGTGGTAAAGTGCAAAGGGGCCCTAAAAGTAGACAAAAATGGGTTCATAAAACAGAAGAGGTGAATGTAGAACATTTGGGGGTGACCCTGCAGAGAGGTCCAAGTCCAACAGTAGCCATCAGGGGTCAGGAGACTGCTGGACACTGGCAGGAAAGCCTTTTGGATTTAGGCAGGGAAATAACAACTACCCAAAAGTGTAATTTCCAAAATAGCAATACGATACCTGACTTGACCATTAAGTTGAATTTTTAATTTGAACTTGTAATAAAAATGCGTCCTTCAAATATTTTTATAGCAATTCTGAAACGGAATATAGCACTTTTTAAATGTAATAGTGTAAACCAGTTCTAAACTATGGGAGAGCTACCCTTGCCACATCCCACAAAGACTTTGGAGATTTTTCACTGACAGGCATGTAAACCATTCAATATACATGTCCTTCATTTAAATACAGTGCACTGTCATTTGGGCTTTTAAGTCCTACCTTAGGGATGACTTATAAGAATTAGAAAGGAAAGTTTAGGCCTGAGACAAAGTTTATTTTGCCAGTTTGAAATGGCAGTTTGCAGTTCCACACACGGGCTGAAGTGAACATCCTGGGAACATGTTTCACATTGCAACTTTACTGGGTAGCACAGTCATCACTGAAGCCCACTAGAAGCATTTAATTTGCAAGCCCATGGTGGGTAGTACCATATACTAGGCAATTATAAGTAAATGAAATGTACCAATTAGGTGCATGCCAATTTTACTATGATTAAAAAGGAGAACACAAGCACTTTGAGATGCCTTAAAGAAGCTCAAGTGACAGAAGCCTTTTTGCCCCAGAATGGCTTCCCATACATTTGCCTCTGCCCGGGGCAGAAAATAAAATGGCTGCTCATTTCCATAGGGATTGGACTTCAGAGAGCAGAGTTTCTTAAAGGCGAGCTTGACTTCCGCCATACTGACTAGGAGGTTTTGTGAATGTTTAAAGTTAAGCAAAACAGTAAATGCTATCCCAAAATCACTGGTGGCATGCACAGGATACGGTTGACACCCTGCCAGCACATCATATGGATATTCCTGGACCTGGATAAAGTAAGAATTCTGCCTGATGCACATGAAGGACACTGATAAGCTACACTTGATCTCAGGGGCTGTACCAGCTTTTTTGCATCCTGAGGCAGCCTCAGGGACTCAAAAGGCTGATGAATAGCTCCATTCTTTCTGGGAGAACCGGCCACCATGTTGGGACCTGACTGCGCTGAATCCATTGGAAATTATGGTTTAAAGAGACCTGGACCCTATAAGCCTTTTGTTCATATCTTGAAGCTATGGGAGTAACCATGAGGGAACTTCCCAGCATCAAGAAAATTGACACAGCCATTTTCGAGCCCTTGGAGGATGAGAACCAGGTACCACAAGATCCTCTAGAAAGGTACATCTCCTCAGTCTAAGGACTGTACCTTTGGACTGCTCAGAGACTGTTAGACCTGTCAGCCTTAGGGTGGTCTTCCCCCAACATTTTTGCCTTCAGCCTCAATTTTTTACTGCCCTCGTTTTTGCTGGCCGTAGGACTCTGCACACTTTAACACTGCTAACTAGTGATAAGTTGCTTGTTCTCTCTCCTCTAGACATGGTAATATTGGCTTATCCCCAGTTGACATAATTAATTTACTTAAAAGTCCCTTGTAAAGTGGTACTACATGTACCCATGGTATGTAAATTAAATGCTACTAGAGGGCCTGAAGCACTAGTTGTGCCACCCACTTAAGTTATGTTATATTACGTTGCGTTATGTAATGTTATAAGGGTTTTATAAAGCATGCTAATACCAAAAAGGCATCTTGGCACTAGCATCCTTATATCCTTGAGCACCTAATCAAACTAGATGAACACAGAGTATGGTAGAAGATCACTATCATATAATAACGGACAGTGCATTATGATCATAAACATGCGGCTAGATGGAGGATTTATACAACCACGTTATTAGATCTTTCCTAAATTTAAGAAGGTTATCTTGGGTTCTCAGGTGGTCTGGAAGCAGGTTCCACCATTTGGAGGCGGATTAGGAGAACCATCTCTCCACCCCCTCATTAACTTTTTTTATTGTGGGCACTTGCACCTTCTTGGCTGTGCTAGAGCGTAGGGATCGAGAGGGGATGTACCACTTGAAGATGTCCTGAAGAAATAATGGACTTTCTTTGTGTACCCAGAAGAGTGCTCGGATAGGGAGCCACTGTAACTTTTTTTTATAGTTTTAGTGACCAAGCAGAATTTTGGAAGATTTAGAGGAACTTTTCCTGCTGCATTTTGGAGTGTCTGAAATTTATTGACGACTCTTGATTGAGAACCTACAAATAATGCACTGCAGTAATCAATTTTGGGGATGGCAAGTGCTAGGATAGCTGTTTTATTTCAACTCAAGTGGAAGATATGGGAGAATTTTTCTCAAGATCCTCAACATACATATTTTATGGGCTTGCCCCTCCATACAACACTATTGGAAGGAAGTCACCCGCCAGATGGCATGGGCCACCGGGAAGTCGGTGGTCCCCTCCCTTCGGCTATGTCTCCTGAACGTGTGGGAGGACACGGACCTTACCCAAGCAGAGCAGGAGTGGGTGGCGTTGGGTTGGGCCCTAACTAAAATTAACATTGCCCAGAAATGGTGGGTGGCTGCCTTGCCGTCCTTGAGCGCCTGGGCCATAGATATGGATTTCTTGATGGTGGCAGAGAAAACGGTCTATAAAGGTAGAGGGTGCCCCAAAAAATGGGACCATAAATGGGGACGGTGGAATAAATATCGGGGGGAACTTAGTATATCTCCCACGGCGGCACTCCGACGAGAGAGACAGGCTCCAATGGATAACTTGGACACAGAGGGAAAGTCCAGAGCCTTGGGAAACACCTAATCATCAATCAATCAATCAATCATGGAATTTATATCGCGCACTACTCACCCGGAAGGGTCTCAAGGCGCTTGGGGGAGGGGGTCTGCTACTGCTCGAACAACCAGGTCTTGAGCTGTTTCCTGAAGGCGAGGTGGTCCTGGGTCAGTCGCAGGTGGAAGGGCAGGGAGTTCCATGTCTTGGCCGCCAGGTGGGAGAAGGATCTTCCTCCGGCGGTGGCTCTCTGGACGCAAGGGATGACAGCGAGGGCGAGATTCGCGGATCGTAGCTGGCGGGTGGGCGTGTAGAAGGTCAGGCGGTCGTTGAGGTACCTTGGGCCCAGGTCGTGGAGGGATTTGTGTGCGTGGGTGAGGAGTCTGAACGTGATCCTCTTGTTGACCGGGAGCCAGTGCAGGCCTCTCAGGTGGCTCGAGATGTGGCTGCGTCGTGGGACGTCCAGGATGAGTCGGGCGGAGGCGTTCTGGATACGCTGAAGTCTCTTCTGAAGCTTGGCTGTTATACCGGCGTAGAGGGTGTTTCCGTAGTCTAGTCTGCTGGTGACGAGGGCCTGGGTGACCGTCTTCCTGGTCTCGGTCGGGATCCATCGGAAGATCTTGTGGAGCATTCGGAGGGTGTGGAAGCAAGATGAGGAGACGGCGTTGACTTGTCTGGTCATCGATAGGGAGGAGTCCAGGATGACGCCCAAGTTGCGTGCGTGGTCCGTTGGCTTGGGTGCGGTGCCTAGGGCCAGGGGCCACCAGGAGTCATCCCATGCGGAGGGCGACGGTCCCAGGATGAGGACTTCCGTCTTGTCCGTGTTCAATTTCAGGCGGCTGATGTTCATCCATTCGGCGACGTCTCTCATCCCTCCGTGTAGGCTGGCTTTGGCAGTGTCGGGGTCTTTGGTGAGTGAGAGAATCAGCTGGGTGTCATCGGCGTAGGAAATTATGTTGAGGTTGTGTTGGCGTGCGATGGCAGCGAGGGGTTTCATGTAGATGTTGAAGAGAGTGGGGCTGAGCGACAATCCTTGCGGGACTCCGCAGATGACTTTGGTTGCCTCAGAGCGGAACGGAGGGAGGCGTACTCTCTGAGTTCTGCCGGAGAGGTATGAGATGATCCAGTCCAGAGCCTTCCCTTGGAGGCCGGTGTCGTTGAGGCGTTGGACTAGGGTGCGGTGGCAGACAGTGTCAAATGCTGCGGAGAGGACTAGGAGGATGAGTGCCGCTGTTTCACCGTTGTCGAGCAGGGCTCGGATGTCGTCGGTGGCTGCGATGAGGGCGGTCTCGGTGCTGTGGTTGGCTCTGAATCCGGACTGCGATGGGTCGAGGGATCCGTTCGTCTCGAGGAAGGCGGCCAGTTGCTTGTTGACGACCTTCTCGATGACTTTGGCGGGGTAAGGCAGGAGCGAGATGGGGCGGAAGTTCTTGAGGTCGGTCGGATCCGCTGTTGGTTTCTTCAGCAGGGCACTGAGCTCGGCATGCTTCCAGCTCTCCGGGAAGGTTGCTGTGTCGAAGGAGGTGTTGATGATGTCTCGGAGGTGGGGTGCGATGGTAGAGGCGGCCTTGTTGAAGACATGGTGGGGGCACGGGTCAGTCGGGGATCCGGAGTGGATGGTGTTCATCATGCGTGTCGTTTCTTCGGGGGTCACCTCGGTCCATGTTAGGAGGATGGCGGCGGGGTGCGTAGGTTCGACCGATGGGTGCGGGGGTGGAGTGCCGAAACTGTTGTGGATGTCGGCGATCTTGCGGTGGAAGTACGAGGTGAGGGAGTCGCAGAGGTCCTGCGAGGGAGTGATGTCGTTGTTGCCGGTGCTGGGGTTGGAGAACTCCTTGACGATGTTGAAGAGCTCCTTGGTGTCATGGGCGTTCTTGTCCAGTCGTTCCTTCAGAGATTTCTTCTTGGTGGTGCGGATGAGCTGGTGATGTCTGCGGGTGGCGAGTTTGAGGGTGGTCATGTTGTCGGCAGTTTTGTCGAGGAGCCAGGCCTTCTCGAGGGTGCAGCAGGCCTTCTTGGAGTCCTTGAGTTCGTCGGTGAACCAGGGGGCCTTCTTGCTTCTGGGCCTGGTGAGTGGGTTCCTCAGTGGGGCGAGGTCGTCGGCACAGGAGGTCAGCCACTGCGTGAGGTCGAGGGCTGCTCTGTCAGGGTCCGTTGTCCTGACAGGTGGGTTCTGGCTGAGGGAGGTGGCGAGCTGGTCGACGGTGATCTTGCTCCAGTTTCTGTGGGGAACCTGCTCCGGGTGGTGGTGGACCGTGTTCTTTTTGTAGCTGAAGTGGACGCAGCTGTGGTCAGTCCAGTTAAGTCCAGTGGAGTGGCTGAAGGTGACGTGCTTGCTGGATGAGAAGAGGGGGTCGAGCGTGTGGCCGGCGTAGTGGGTGGGGGTGTTGACCAGTTGCTTGAGTCCGAGGTTGGCGAGGTTGTCCAGCAGGGCGGTGGTGTTGCGGTCGTTGTTGTTCTCCAGGTGGAAGTTGAGGTCCCCGAGGAGGATGTAGTCGGTGGAGGGGAAGCGTGAGGGCTGATGAAGTCCGTGATGTCTTCGCAGAACTGTGCGCGTGGTCCCGGGGGTCTGTAGATGAGGGTGCCTCTGAGGGTAGTCTTGGGGTCGGTGTGGATCTGGAAGTGCAGGTATTCGGCGGCGTTTAATGCGTCGATGGAGTCAGTCGAGATGCGAATGGTGCTTTTGTGAACGATGGCGATGCCCCCTCCGGTCTGGTTGACGCGATCCTTCCTGATGATCTTGTAGCCGTCCGGGATGGCTATGGCGATGTCGGGGGCTGAGGAGGCGTTCATCCAGGTTTCATTGAGGAAGGCGACGTCTGGAGATGCGGTGTCGAGGAGGTTCCAGAGTTCCACGGCGTGTCTGTGGACGGAGCGGGTGTTGATCAGGATGCACTTGAGGTGGTTGCTGTTGTCCGTCTTGATGGGTGCAGTGCCGGTTCGGAGGCAGGAGAAGTTGCAGGATCGGCAGGCGAAGGGTCCATGGGTGCGTCGCGGGGATGCTTGGTAGCACCCGGGGTCTCGGGCGGTGTTGAGTGCGATGAGGGTGGCGGCATCGTAGGTCCTGCGGGGGGGTTGGCGGACGCGGGGGCCAGGGGGTTTGGCGCTGGGCGCGGTCCAGGCACGGACGGGCGCAGACGGCCTTACCTTTGGCGCACCTTCGGCGCACAATCGGCGCTCCCGCTGCGCGCGTCCGCTGCACGGTCGCTGAGGGGGCGTCATAAGTAAGGAGCCGAGAGGGGGGGTCAGCTGGGAGGCGGGAGGCGGTCGACCAATGGGCACAGAGTGGGGGCGGGGTCAGGGGTCAGCGGCGGGAAAGGAAGAAGCGGAACCGGGGCAGCGGCGGGGGAGAAGGCGCGAGTGAGGGGGCACCTACCGAGTCAGCAGGTCAGCGGCGGCGGTGAGGCAGAGTAAGCAGAGGACCGGGGGAGCAAGCGTGAGGCAGCAGGAGCAGTCGCGAAGATACAGGCAGCAGGAGGCGTCCGTAATCAGCAGGCAGCAGCAGGAGGTGAGGAGCGACCAGCCGTGGGGGCACAGGGGGCACTATGTGGAGTTGAACCTCCGGGATGTGGGCGGGTCGGTGGGTGGTCTGCATGGCGCTTTATGTTGGGTTGGTCTCTGAGCGAAATTACCCCTGAAGTGCTGTTGCTTTTGTCTGGTGCCCTTACATGTACCTTGTATAATTACAGACTGCTATGTGGTCATGCCTGCTGTAATCGCTGCGGATTTAATGTTAATAAAAAGTTTATTAAAAAAAAAAAGATTCTCAACATAAGGAAACCTGAGGACATAACCTGATTATAGTGTTCCACGAATGTTAATCATCTATCGAACACAAGACCTAGGTTTCTAGCTTTCTCTACTGGTACTGGTAGGGTCCTAAGTTGGATGGCCACCAGGTCAAGTTACAAAATGGCTTTATGGTCAGTCCATGTAAGCGGGAGTGGTTTATCAATTTTTAAATCCAAATTGTTAGAGAACATGCCATTGAGTATATGACTCACAGCATGTGTGGGTTCTTTAATTAGCTGCTGGAAATTAAAACTTGTTTAAAAGCATTTCTGTGTTTTTATCATTATACTGTTCTAAATTAAAATTAAAATCACCCAGAACAGTCAACAGTGAAGTAAATAGCCATTTAAACATGTCCCAGGCATGCTATTGCAGTTCCTGTGTGTGCAGTTTTCTCAAGCCATTTCGACCTGGCAAAATACAAATTTTGCCAGGCCAAACCTTCCCTCTGAACAGTCCAGTGGACAGGGTACAATATATTTAAAAATTAGGACATGTACTTTTAAGTTTTACATGTCCTTAAATTCATTTTTCACTGCTGCAAGGCCTACCTATCCCATTGTGTAATTTCCACATGGGAAGAGTTAACTAGGTCATGTTTGGTGTCTCTGGAATCACATAGAAAATCCAAACTTATAGTGGTCGGATTTTAAATTGCAATTTTGGACAGCCACTTTTATAAAGTTGGTGTTTTCCTGCCTCAGCCATTTAGTGTCTGTAGCCTACCTCTGGTTACATGACTGGGTGTAGCTGATAGTTGAGCTTTGTGTATTCTTCCCAGAAATCCACATACAATAGGAAGCTTAGGAGTTCCTGGATGGTCCATCTCTGGCAGAATGGGAGGGGAGAGCCTGGCACAGCCCCACTTGCACCTGAATAAGCTCTGTTCAGCCTCCACACAAAGGGATGCATACTCCCTGTAGTCAGTCTGGAGCCAGGACAGGGAAGGCATGATGCTTGGGGACTTCAAAGGGAAACTTCTGGAAGCTTCTCCCCCACTTCATAAGCACAACTGGGTATAAACACCGGCCCGGAGACACCACCACTTCAGTACACTTCTGGACCTCTGGATACTCTGCCAAGGAGAAAGACTGATGTGCTGCTACAAGTACTGCTATTCTGGTGGATAGCTACTCTAAAGGAACTGCTGCCCTGTTGTGCTGACTGCTGCCTGCTGTGCTGCCCTCTTGCCTGGGAAGAAGAACTGGATCTGCAACATCATCTTGAAATCTAGGACCCCAGAGTGTCTTTGTGGCTAATATGCCTTCTGATCTGAGCCTCAGGGACATAAAAAACTGCGGAACTGTCTCCTGGACCTAGATGTAATAAGTTATTGACCCCCAAGTGGTGCCTCTAAGGTCCTGGACAGTGTGGCACTTTAACTCAGGTTGTTGGGCTCTTTGCGACAGCGATTGGGCCCGTTTGCACTGAGATTATACCGCACGCACTGATATGCAGCATGAGCTAGTGCAAGCCCTTCTCTTCATACA
Organism: Triturus cristatus; assembly: GCF_964204655.1. Classification (NCBI taxonomy): domain Eukaryota; kingdom Metazoa; phylum Chordata; class Amphibia; order Caudata; family Salamandridae; genus Triturus; species Triturus cristatus. The sequence goes on along the minus strand of NC_140586.1, from coordinate 682,874,574 downwards.
GTGGCATTGATAGCCCGAGAGGGACCGCCAACACGAAGCACCAGCCCACCCATCCACAATGCCTGACCAGCTCCTCACGCCATACCAACAACCGCCCATGATGCTCTCCTTCCTCCCCAAGACCCTCTCCATCGTGAACAAGACTCTTAGCACAAAACTTGAAAAAGTAAAACTTCAGCAGGACTAATTTGGGACTGTATCCAACCCACACTCCATTGCGGTTGGCCTGAACCCTTGACTTTGACCCAGTCCAATGCGACCAGAGAGCCAGGGTTGGCGATTTCTGCTTTTAGACACTATTTTCCAGTTTATTCTTTAAAAAGTCATTACTCTGGTTCTGCTGATTGCATTTTTGTTATTTTGGCCTTATTTTATTTATGAAATTTAGATTAGGGGTGGGCGGAATTTGCGGAATTAACCTTCGCAAATTATCGCGAGAATGTTTAAAATTATCGCAAACAAGCAGAAATATCGCGAAGATGCGGAAGTTTTTTTCCGGCATGTTCGCGCGATTTTCTGCATGGTTGCGGGTCGCCAACTTACCCATGTGGTTGCTTGCGGGCGCGGCCATCTTGTTTTGAGTTGTTCTCGCGGTGCATGATCGCGAGAAGAAAGACGTGATCGCGCGACGCATGACGTCACTGCGGGCGCGAACTGTCGCGAGACAGCGCAAATGGCTAAAAACAATACAACATCTCATGGAGAACGCGACCGGATCAAGAAAACTTGTCGGCGAACGCAGGGATTCAGGTAAGGCGATCGCGCGCGCGCGAGAATGTATCATTTTACAGCGCGAGCAAGAAACAAATTATCGCCAAGCTGCGGAAACCGGAATTTTTGACATTTTCGCGCTCTCCGCGGAACGCAAAAATGTCAAAATATCGCAATTTCCGCGAACGGAACGAAATTTTTGCCCAGGCCTAATTTAGATCTATTTTTTAACCTAGTGTGGGATCTTTTTGTATGGTGTTTTCACTTATTATTGTTTGAAGTGTTGCACAAATACTTTACACAGTGCCTCTAAGTTAACCCGTTAACCGTGGCGGATTTTCGAGTGGGGCCGCGTCGGCCAACGGACATGCGCAGCACTACGGAGGAAGTGCTCGCGACGGCCATTGGCCGAGGCACGCAGCGGAAGGGCTAATCCTGACTGCTCTTTGCCAACATACCAGGGGATTGAGCACAGTTTAATTTGGGGTGTACTTGTGCCTTACCTTGACAAGGTTTGTGGTTGCTTCTAGACCAGGGATCATGCCCCAGTCAACCAGTAACCCAGTTTATTACAGAGTTTCTCATCAGAGTCCGGGCCTAATAAGAGGCCCTGGTAATGAAGTGTCAGACATGGAGCACTTGTTAGCTACAGCTACTTGGCCTCGAGAGCTGAAAAATCTGAGAGCCTTAAAAAATATTTAACTTGGGGCCTCATCAGGGTTTTATGGAGTCATAAACCTGTGGTCCTGCTACCCTGACCGAAAGTTGCCCTAGGTCCTGGTCTACTGCAAACATTGATTTTAAATGTATTTTGCCTTTTTGTTTACCTTTTTGCTTTAAAAGTTAAAGAATTCCTATCATCAGTTTTTGTAATCCATTTTAACTTTTTTGGTGGCATTTGGCATTTTATATTTTTTCTCGATTTTTCCAAACTAATTCCTGAACTGTATTATATTGTGTTCTTAACTTTACAATTGTTTTGTACTACTTAAACCTATCAAGTTTCCAGTTTATTTTTTTGCATAATTACTAAATACCATTGCTAACAGTAAAATAGCCAATAAAACCATGAAAACACACTGTATTTAAAATGCACACATACATAGCTAATAGTGACTCCTGACGAGCAAGAACCAGCCAAAAATGTGATTATCATGCACACTTTTCTTATTGCTTGGGTGAGATTAAAAGGGGTGGCATTATCTGATATCAGCCAATCTCAGTGGGCGAATGCAAATTCAACTGCAGAGGGTGCCATGTGCAAACAGTGTTTTGGTTGGTTTTAAAGTTCTTGGCTTCATATTTTGTACCAACTTGAGACACTCAACATAGTGAAGGCAATTGGGTCTAGGTGCAATATTTTGGGCTGCCACCTACTAAAGTACACGCTGCCCAGGTGAGAGGGTCCCTTTGATCAGCCCACCACTCCCTCAGGCTGCTGACTAAACTTAAAGGATAGAGTGATATCTGAGCAATCAGACTCTAGGACCAAGTGTAAAAAAAGCAAAGTGGAATGTGCAAACCATCTTATAGCGCCAAGTACAGGGCCAATTGTCAGTGATAAGAAGGCGGAACGCTGTCAGGGTTAGCCAGACTCTAGTTCCAAGTGTAAGAGCACAGTGTGCTAAGTGCGGCAGAGCATAAAGTGCAAAGATAGCAGGTTTCGGCCTCTCAGCAAGGTTGAACCACAATAGGATTATGAGAGCAGATGTAGTTTTGGCCTGTCACCTTTTAAGGTGAAGAATGAATCATGATACGGGCTCCTTGTTGTTGCTTTGCATTTTCTTACGCACCAGTGCAAGGAATTTTACTAAAGGACAGTTACACTGTGGATCCTCAGACGAGAGCAGATCTCTCTCTGGTTGAAGTGGACCTTTAGCAACCGTCTTCTTTCCTCCAACAGCTCTTTGCAGCTGCATAGCAAGTGTGGCAGGTCTTCCATGGCTTTGCCAAACAAGCGGCAGACAATCATTGAAGCCTCCCTCTGCCAGTGGGGGAGGTGCAGAGCAGATGGCAATAGTCCCCAAACTGTATTTCTTTGGGGAAATGTCTGCTGCTTGTACCATATTTACTTTAAAAAAAATATATATATTATTTTGAATCATATCCAGAAAATACCGTTCACAGTTACAATAAAAATAGCAATCAGCAGTCAGATCATAGAATAATTAGTGCAGTACAAAAGGATAGCTATCAGTAAAATAGATCATAAAACCATTAATACAGGCAAAGTTAAAAAGAAAACAGGAACAATTTTTAACCTAAAATACAACTAAAATCGTCTTAGCGGGCAGTTAATACAGTACATTGGTATACGATCCACTCGGCCAAACGTAATACATTTAATCCGGGACCATATATTAGGGACAACCATGATCTAAAAACATAAAAATTCATTATAACCAACCCCAATTTAATGTTCCTATGAAAGCCCCCTGGCCAGATAGTAATCAAGCTTAACAACAACCTTGCGATACGACGAGTTTCTAAAAACCCAAATTAATTCTAGCTTACACCTCCCTAGTTGCTCTGCTCCATTCAGAGACATGTGCCCATATCTTCTTTCCCCGGATTTTGGCCTGCCTGCCCCTACAAGCATAACTAGCCATCTCTTGATTATAAACTCCCACAAGCCTGGCAAGCCACATATGGAATGTTGGTGGTTCTGGATCTTTCCATCTTGCGGCTAACATTATCCTGAATATCGCAGTCCAAAAAGAAGGCAGTATTCTTAAGCAATATTAAGGCCCAGGGAGCTATCATACCCCAGAATCAGCAAAGTAGGGGTCAGTTCCAATCTGAAGCCAAATAATTCTTCCCAAAAGCCAAGCAGCTCTTCTTTCAATAAAGACAATTTGTCGCAATCATACATCATATGGATCAATGTGGCTGGTACTATCCCACATCTAGGACATTTATCATCGGATCTTTTTACCCACATATATAACTTAGAAGGTGCATAATATAAATTAAATATAGTTTTATACAGTTGAGCTTTTAAGCTTGTAGATAAAAGTATTTTGGCAGTTAGGGATAGGCTCATATAAATATCCACATTTGGGTTTTCCAATTTCGTTGCCCAAGTTGTTTCAGTTTCTTCTAAACCATCTGATGCTTTTTCAAGTAACAAGCTGTAAATATTCCTGATTCTACAACATTTCCTAGTAATTGCTTTCATCAATGGAATCTTGCCTATTGTAATCCTTGGTCTATATAGGATAAGAATGCTCCTAATTTGAACATATTTAAAATATTGATTATCAGGTATTCCAAACACTTGCTGAAGCTTAGAAAATGGAAAATATTGCTCTCCCTCGCAGAAGTCTCCAATTGTACCTACCCCCAGTGTTTCCCATTTCTTTCCCATAGCATCATTAATCTGGGGTGGGAATACCGATGAGCGCCACAAGGGGGTATATCTACAGATTTTCAGAATTGCCATAAATTTAGAAACCTGTTTCCATATTTTCCATGAGCAGTAGATTACTTTGAAGCATACCTTGTTGTAATAACTCTGCTCTAATTGTCTTACTAACAATCCCGGCGCTTCTTTCCCTATAGCAAGTTCGTAAATTGTAGGCATTCTGAGTCTTTGCTCTAGTTCATTATTACTATCCACTACAAACAGGGAGACCATCTGATGGAGAAGGGCCACCCAGTAATATCGGGTAATGTTAGGAATTGCAAGACCGCCCCTATCTTGTGGTAAAGTCAGATATTTTAAAGCTCTCCTGACCTTCCCATACTGCCATATAAAATTAGAAAAGGTTGACTCCAAGGCTCTCAGTATATTATCTTCCACTGCAAGAGGTATAGCATGAAACAGGTACAAACTTTTCGGTAGCTTGGTCATTTAAAACAAAATTCTCTCTTCCTATAATAGACAAGTGTAGGCCATTAACTCTCCTTAGATCCGTAGCTATTGATTTAATCAGAGGCTCAAAATTGCATTTAACAATTTTGTCCACCTTAGCACTAGCTCGGACCCCTAAATAAACCGCTGAATCTGCTCGTCTGGAGTCATTAACATATAACGATTGTTTTCCCTTTGTTCAATGCATATCCAGAAAGGCGCCCATAACTCTTGTCAATCTTTACTATTTTCTCGATTGCCTCCGCTGGATTCGTGGTAAGCACTGCAACATCATCAGCGTATGCCAATACTTTAGTCTCGTACTCCCTAGTTATTATCGGTTTAATCTTCCCATTCTGTAAGAGCTTAACCACTAGTGGATTGATATGTAGAGCGAATAAAATAAGGGAACAAGGTCACCCTTGCCTGGTCCCCCTAGATATAATAATATTACTTGATTCCTCACCCATGAGTTGTAATCGAGCTCTTGGTTGACAATACATTGCCTTAATTGCCCTTACTGGGATCTGAAGCTGTTCAGCTCCAGTATCCCCAATAGAAACTCTGAAGACACCCGATCGAAAGCCTTTTCGGCATAGAGGAAGATCATAGCCATCTGGCCCCCCGTCCCAGTTATGATGTCAAAAAGAGAGAGAACCTTGCGAATATGGTCTGTTGTTCCTTTACCTGGGATAAAACCGTGTTGCCAAGGGGAGACCAGATGTTCTATAACCCTCCCTAACCGATTAGCCAAGATCTTAGAATAGATTTTCGTATCTGAATTATTCAAAGATATTGTCCGATACGAAGATGGATTATCTATTGGTTTCCCCTTTTGGGGGAAGATTATGATATCCGTTTCTTTCCAAGACTTAGGGGGGCTTCCATTGTACTGTACACCCCTAAACAGGTTTAATAAAAGTGGTGTTATATAGATTCCTAAAATCTTGTATACCTCCAACAGTATCTTGTCAGGGTCAGCAGCTTTCCCTGGTGCCATTCCATGCAGTGCTGTGTGGACTTCCTCCAGAGTGATTTCTTCTTCTATCTCTTCTTTTATTGACCCCTCCAGGCCCCCACCGAGTTCGATGCTGGTCACTAACCGCGATATCTCCTGTGCGACTTCAGGGCTACCTTTATTAATATCATCTTGATACAGGGTTTGATAGTAATCCTGAAACCCTATGATAATATCTTCTGGGTCGGTAAAAACATGTCCATTTATTTTAATAGAGGGTATTAAATTCAAAGATATCTTCAGCCTAGTACGTAGAGCTAACCTCCTACCAACTTGATCTCCGTTTTCATAAGAAACATTCCAATGGGAATGGTATTCCTCTGCAGATCTCTGTGTTAACCAATTATTTAGTTTTGCTTTTAAAGCGATTATCCGATATTGCATTTGAGCCCCCTCTTGTCCCTGTGCAATTATCAAAATATGTTCCTCTTCTGCCTTGGCTAAATCCCACATTAATTGCTTGTTTTTGATTACCCTCTGAGTTTTAGCCCTGGCAACAAAACTAATGGTTTACCTCTAAGAGCGGCCACAAAAGAATCCCAGACAGTCCCCCTGCTAGCACTGAATCTCTTTATATCACAGAATTCTTGTGACCATTTTTTAATATGTATAATATATTCATTGTTCACTAGCAAATTTCTATCGAACGTCCATTTGCTCTGTGGTCTCCTAAAATTTGCTATTTCAATTTCTAAGATTAGAGGGTTATGATTGGATATTATCTTTGGAAGTTTCTTTATGCAAGCTCTGTCTAATACATGCATTGTACCATAAAAATAGTTAATCCTGACTTTTTTTGTGTGGACAGGAGTAGTATGTATACCCGGGGTTATTCGGATTTTTTTTAGCCCAGATATCTGCCAAGCTATGGCTACTCTTAAGAGAGTTTAATGCCCTGTAAACCCTAGGCTTCCGACCACAATATCCCCCTTGTTTCTGCTGATCCAGAGAGAAATTAAGATCTCCACATAAGATTAGAGGACTGGGCCATGTGGCAAGCTCTACTTCCAAATCTTCAAAAATATGAGGATAGTCTGGATTTGATCCATAGATCGAGTGATCGGTGACTCCCACTGCTAGTTCTACTATAGCCCATCTCCCCAATATATCCACAGCCTTGCGTTTGGTCAAACCAAAAGAGGTCTTTGCTGAAATAGCCACCCCTCGAATATTTGAGGTCTGAGATGTACATGCCAAGATATTATATCCACCAACCCTCAGTAGTTCTCTTTTTCCCCAAGGAATGTGGGTCTCTTGTAGGAATACTACATCCATAGCATTCATCCTCATGAATTCAACTAGTCTTGCCCTCTTTGCTCTAGCTTTCAGCCCCGCTACATTCCATGAGAAAATGGTTATCCTCCCCATCTTGACTTGGTTTCAGGTTCCCATATTACTCCTCTTGGTAATGTATTGCTCTTTTTCTCTTCCATCTTTAGTCTCATGATCTGCTTTCTATTCTTTTCCTTTATCTGTACACATGCTTCATTATCATTTCTGGATATGGTTTTTTTCCTAAATTTTTTCGTCCACCCCCCTTCCCTTACCCCCCTCCACCCCACCTTCTCCCCACCCCCAACCTCCACCCCTGTGTCCCCTCCTCCCCACTCGAGGCATTCAGACTCAGTCATGAGTCTGTACATGATGAGTGTGCTGCACAGACCAGGAGTCCTGATGCACATATCTTCCTCTCCTTTTTACCTAGATGCTGTTTATAAAACAAAAAAAAGATTTCCCTTCAAAAAAAGAAAATGTGAACCACATACCCCCTTCACCCATTTTCCCACCCCACACATGTTCCTTAAACAAACAAATTATTAATTTACTAATATATATATATATATATATATTTTCTTTAGTTTTTGATTTTGTTCCCCTTCCCCATTTTCCCCTCCTCACCCATGATCAGATTCTCCTTATTACATTGAATACTAGTTGGATCTAGCCCGACAAACCATCCAGATACCCTTTAGCTTTAATTTCTGACAGATAAAATCTAGATTGCCCCCCCCAGATCACTTTTACTCGTGCTGGGTTATTCAAGAAAGGCTTGAGCATTTTTGTCCTGAAATGGCTTAATCAGCTGCCGCAGCCTCCACCGCCTTTCAACGATGGAGTGGCAAAAATCAGTTTGGACAAAGTAAGAGAACTCGTTCCTGGTTCTCTTTGCTTCTGGCCTTGCTTTTTCAAAAACAGCTTGGCGCACAAAAAATTGCCAAAATACGCCAGGATAGCACGTGGAAGAGCCCCTGCCCTTGCTGGCTGTTTCTGTACAAAGGGAACATGATGAGCTTGTTGCACCTCTAGAGCCCAGTTCCAATCCGTAAGTTCCGGAAGCGTGTCTCGTAATAGGTCAACCACATATGAGGGGACATCAGCCCCCTCAACCCCTTCAGGGACCCGAAGCACCCGCAGGTTGTTTCGCCGCTGGCGGTTTTCATACTCCTCCAGCTTCCATTTGATGTCAGCTAGTTGTGCCTCATGTGAATTTGCTAAGGTTTGATTCGTTACAAGGTCTGATTCTGTAAAGACTATCCTGGACTCGAGATTAGTCAGTCGTTCCCCAAATACGCTACAAGTCTTGGTCAGCTTCCGTACTACTCCTTGCACCTTTCGCATCTCTGCCTGGGCTTTACGTCCATCTTGGCGCATCTCCTCGCGGTGCATTGATATGGCCTAAAAGATAGCTTCTAACGTTGGGGGGTTAGGCATTGATAGATCGGAAACAGATTGGCCATTAGACAAAGGATTGGTGAGTTGATTTATAGGGGTATAATCCCACGTAAGATCCTTTCCACCCTGTCTCCTTTTTTTTTCCTCAAAACAGTTTTAACCTTACCACATCATCCTCATCCAGATCACTATTACTCAGATCTGTAGAATTAACGGACGAGTCCTCCGACTATTTGCCACCATCGGATCCAGAAAAAAAGAAATCACTAGGTTCCTTATCTGGTTCTCTGCCTATATTGCCATTATTGACCTTATTAGCCTTAGAAGCGCCTTGAGGCTGACTAGTGCACATATCGCTTAATAGCTGCACTTGGGAAGGTATGTTTGGGGTGTTCGGCAGGGAAGCCTGTTCACCCCCACCTATAATTGCTTCGCTGGGTTTGTCTGTATTGAGAGCCATTCTGGCTTTTGGCATAGCATGCTCCTTACCCCCGGTAGCAGCCCCAAGGTGAGGGGAGACGTCCCCTGACCTACCTTCAGTCTCGGCTGAATGTAGATACTCTTCTTCTCTCTGGTCCTAGCGCGGTAGACCCTCTGCAGACCCTGCACTTCCAGCACAAGCCCTGCTCTGCACCAGTTCCTTGTGACCCAGAGCTACTTTCCCGGCCGGGCATCTCATTAGTTCAACCACAGTAGGGCCGGCTGGGCAACCCTTCAGTGCGGCCCCGTCTCTTCATTTCTTCTCCAGGTTTGGATCGGCTGCTGCTCCCCGCTGCCCCTGTCGTGAAGTCTGCGTTGGTGATTCCTCTGCCACCGCCGTCCCGGGTTTCCGGGCTCAAATCGCCAACCTCCGATTGCCCTCTTAAAGCCAGAAGGCCGTCCTAGCCTTAGTAGTTCCTGCCGCCGTCTTGGGTCCCATCTCAACGGTCCCCGCTTCAGCTACAGCCTTCCGGAGACCGCCGCAGACAGGTATGATCCGCCGTGGTTCGTAGAAACTTCTGATTTTGTTTTACTGAAGTGTCGGAGAACCGCCAGCCCAATGACGGTTCCTATTAAGTGTAGATAGCTCCCGCAGATCCTTGGGGAGTGCTGTGGTTCTGAGTTGCAAATTGCTGGGTTCATCACTCCATATTTTTCAGTGCAGCATTTCTTGATTTTGACTCTCTACTGGTCTATGTGCAGCTACGGTCTCATGCGACCGCCATCTTGCCCCATCGATGCTTGTACCATATTTACTAGGGACCTAAGCAAAGTATTTCAATTAACTGTGTTGTATCACAACAAGATTGTGTTTTAGTAAACGGTAGGTTCATAAATGGCTAAAGGTGGGTGAGCATTGTGGATTCATGATATATTTGTGAATAAGATCATAACAGTGAGTAAAAAAATGAAAATGCTAGAAAATAGAGGACAATAAGCAAGGCTACTATAAATTATTTTTTATATACTGTAGTGCAAGGGTGGTTTATTCTGTGGGATAGAGAAATTACCTAAAGAACAGGGCATAAGCCTCATCTAAATGAAGGGTAAATAACACTATACCCATGGAAACATCTGTTATGACTCTGTTAAGAAAGTCTTTAGTTGACAACATCTTCCTCCAACAAATATAAATACCTTTCAAAAATGTTTACACAAGAGTTTTGTTTCTTTTAACTCTTTGAAATACATAATAAAAATAGGTCAAGTAATCTTAGCAGAGAAGTATAGTTGTGGTTACAAGGAGGAATGGGTAATAGATCAGACACTTATTGCAGGTCAAATTGTTCTGCTCTCAACTTCTAAAGCTCAGTAACGTATTAACCTTTGGTGGTGAAGAATTGATTTTTGAGCTTCCACAACATTAAGACTGAAAGTAATTGGAGACGTTTTATTTTCTTTTGACCACAATTTCAATGTAGACTTCTCAAATAAGTATTGTGAGCAAAGGAAAACCTCAATCTTGAATGGCCATAGAAAAGATAAATTCATACTTAGGTTCAATTGCTATATAGGTGGAGCATCAGCGAAAGGACTGCAAGCACAAATATTATTCTCAGAAATAGAGCAGAGACAGAACAGATCACTTTTGATTACTTAAGGAATGATATGTGCTTCATGACTTAAGCAATAATATTTCATAGACTGGGCTACCATCCAGAAGCAACCTTTCAAATTAAAATTGAAAACTTGAACATACCAGTGTACTATAATAGATAATTCATGACTCAATTCTGGAAATGTTTTAAATGGCTATTCGACAATTATATGATAATTATTTCTAGATGAGTCACAGCACTAAGTCCACACATCTGATATGGAAAGTGTTCCAAGACATAAACCCATTAAAGATAACAGGACATTCAACAGGCATTAGAAATATTAAGGTGTTAGACTAGAAAATCTATTATTTTGAGCACTCAGCACAGCTTACTAGAAGAGACACAGACAGGGTGAAAGTATTTTTTGAGGGAAGTGTGAAGACAGTAGTGCCAGCAAAGAAAATAAGTATATTTGATATCTATGGCCAAAACGTATGTGAGAAAGAACACAAAATAGGCATTTTCTGGAGTAGTTCTTGAAGGATAAAAAAAAAGAAATTAGATCAGTTTAACAAATGCAGAAGAAAGACTATTCAAAGTTGGCAGGATAAAGTAAATAGGTCAGACAATGCCCCAAAAAATATAATATGATAATTGATAACTAGATAGGAAGGGAAACTAAGAAAAGATTGCTTCAGAAACTGATGATTCCTCAGCTAAATATTAAATTTGTTGAGACCTTCTAGGTAACTTTCATGGTTCTATTTGCCAAATATTGGGACTTCGGAAGTGGTTATCATAGTTGCATTCAAAAAATATTTGAAAGCAAGATGATACACTACATATTTTTTAAAAATCTACTACTCAAAAAACAAGCCACGTGTCCCCACCTCATTCCTAAATGTCATGAGTTTCTTTAAGTCAGGTAAGATGGCAAATATATTGGATTTTTGTTGCACAACTAATATTCTATGTATAGAATATAAAATTCAATTTTTGTAACTAGATTTTACCTACTAGGAACCTTTCAACTAACACAGACATCCTCAATGAGGCAATATATTATTTTCAGGTGCAGTAAGCATTATCAATCATGTCATTGTTGGATGTTGAAAAAGCATGAACTCATTTAATTAAGACTTCTTATTAAGATTACAGTAACACATCAAATTCCCTTTTCGGTTTACCATGTGTAATTCATCACTACATAAAATCTCAGATCATTATTCAAAGCCAGAATTGTTTTTACTCTTCATTGGGCCTGAGCCCATTACTATTGTTAGCTCACTTTAAGCAGCCACATACAATGGGTTAAATAATAAACATCATAAATTGAATTCCAGCAAATGATGTTGCACTTTTTCCCAATAGCAGGCAGGCACAATTTGGAGTTGTTAAAACATTGATTGGAAATATAAACAGATGGACTGCTATGTGATCCACAATTACAAAATGTTTCTCCTCTTTCGTAAGCTACACTGTGTTATCAGATAAGATTAAAAGAGGACTCAATCAATATCTGGAAACATGATAGAGCGGTACAATTTGAACTATTTGTTTAGAAGAGTAAAGAATACATTAAGAAAACAGATGCCACTAAATGTGATTCTCCTTGGTAGGCTGGATAATTCACATTAGAATGATGGTTCTCCTACGATTTTTATTTCCTCTACAAAGTCTCCTATGTAATTTTTTTTTATGTTTTATATAGTGCGCACATGACGCTTCGGGGTGACAAAGCACTTTACAGCACTGTACAAAAATAACGGATAGAACAAGAAAACAAGTGGAAACAATATATAAGAATAGAAAATAAAAATAAATTATATACAAATAACAGAATATTGATGACAGAGTTATTAACAGAGTAGGCAGTGATATGATTGCACGTAAGGTAAACAGAGAGTACATAGACTATAAACATAGGAGTATATGGACCAGCGTTGAGTCCAGGTCTAAACATATACCGGCGTAATAAAAGAAAATGAACAGATATCGGGGGGATGGAGGAAGGTTCTCAGTGTGACAGGTATTTGTGGATAGTAAAAGGTTTACTTTCTTCCTAAAGATGGACGTGGATGGATTTCATCTGATCTTGGTAGGGAGAGAGTTCCATATTATTGGTGCAATTCTGGAGAAGCATCTGCTGTATGTTTCCTTTTCTTGGATTTTTGTGGCTTAAGAAGTAAGAAGTTAGTACTTCTTGAAGATCTGTTTCCCCCTGAAAGGGTCAATATTTGGATCAGGTAGGAGGTGGTATTGTAGTGCAGTGCTTTGTGGGTCATACAAGCCATTTTGAAATGAATTCTAGCCTCAAAGGGTAGCTATTTCAGTGATTGAAGGTTGGAGGTGATGTGGCCACTTCTTTTAGAACCAGTGATAAGTCTAGCTACTGCATTCAGTCTAGCCTTTAATGGTGCAAGTGAGGTTTGTGGGAGGCCCACCAGGGTAGTACTGCCGTAATCTAATTTCGATAGCACAAGGGCTTGAACTGCCACAGGGGGAAAGGTTCTAGCTTCCTAAAAATGTTCAACCAATGGTTAGCTCCTCCAGTGCTGGTTCTGATGTATTTTTACATGGAGAATCTTTGTCCAAGGTTATACCATAGAATGTGGCAGAGTTAATGATGTGTGGGGTAATATGCAGAGCAATGAGGAGGAGGAGCTAGTCTCTGATGTTGGGGGTGGTGGTGGTGGGTGCTGCAATCAGTACGACTTCAGTTTTAAGGGCATTGAGTTTAAGGAGGTTTCGGGATTCAGCAAGTGTTTTAGTTAGGGTGTTGTTGAGGATATCAATGTTTCATGTAGAGTTGGGTATCATCGGCATACATGTGGTTTGAAATGTGGGAGAGTTTAAGGATTTCAGTGAGGGGCTCCAAATATAACTTAAACAATGTTGGGGAGACAATAGAGCCTTGGGGTACTCCACGTGACAGTAGACACTGGTCAGAAAGAGTGTGGTTTATTAGAATGTGTTGAGACCTGTTATGTGGAAAGGAGGAGAACAATTTCAGCACAAAGCCAGCGAGGCCCATCCTGTGTTCAAGAAGGATTAGAAGGGTGGCATGGTTGATAGTGTCAAAAGCTGCTGACAGATTCAATAGGTATAGGAGGTATGACTCATTCTGGTCAAGTGTGCGTAGGGCTTCGTCGGCGATGTGGACCATGGCAGTTTCGGTGCTATGACCTGATCGGAAGCCAGATTGGCAGAGGTCGAGGAGTTGGAATTGCTCCATGTGATTGTGAAGCTGTAAGTACACATATTTTTCTGGAATTCCGGCCAGAGTAGGGAGGATTGAGATAGGGTAGTAATTGTTGGGGTCGGATTAGTCGGAGAGGGGTGACCTGGCCACTTTTGAGGCAGTCAGGTAAGGAGCCTTGGAAAAGTGAAGCATTGATTATCATAGTCCATAGTGGGAGAAGCAGGTGAGTAGGAGGTGAATGAACTCCTTCATGAATTTGGAGGGGAGGGTATTGCGGAAGCGGTTGGAGAATTTCAGAGTGAACAGTAGATTAAAAGTGCCATTTTATCAAGAGTTTTGAAGCTAGACCAGGAGGTGTTATTTTTGAGTGAGATGGGGGATTATTCCGGGCATCTCTCATGATTGGAAGGGGAGGGAAGAGGAGGAAGTTCATGTGGAAGTAGTTTAATAGCATTCTCAATATCTTCAGACATTTGCAAGATTTTATCAGCCAAAAAAGCGGAATACGTTTCATTGTTGGGTAATGTTTTGTTATCTTTGGAAGTGAGATTGCTTTTGCGGGTTGATTGGCTTTTGATAATTTCGAAGAGTTTTTTAGGTCAATTGGTTGCAGAGTCTAGTTGATTTTGGAAGAAAACCGCTTTGGAGTACCTAATTGTGGCTATTGTAATCACTACGTCTTTGACGTTGGAGTTTGAGGTTGGCTAAGGAGGGGAAATGTCTCCATGCTATTTCTGCAACTCTGAGGTGTCGACGTTCTTTGTTTAGGATTAGAGTTGAACCAGGGGTTGGATCTTTTAGACAGGATTCCTTTAAGTTGATGGGGCCAGGCCATCCAGAATTTTGGTCATTGAGCTGAGGTAATGATCACTGAGGTCATGAGCGTTATTTATAGAGGAGGTTGGGGACAGGATGTTATTGCTGAGAGACCTTATAGTGTGTGAGTCTCAGGCTCAGTGTTTGGCTTTCGTTGGTTGGCCCATTGAAGATATAGCCTCTTTTTTTAGGAAGAAGGTGATGCAGTGGATTTCAGTCCAATCCATCCTTTCTTATGGGTTCAGTTGTTGCAGGCTTGGATAAGGATGAGGTCCTGGAGGAAGATTTAAAATTGTTCACGAGAGGGTTATTGGAATTGTCCAAGGAAAATGTGGATGTTATGCTCTTTGTTGTTGGTGGTAAAAATCTCTGTGATCTGTTCGATGAATGTGTGTTTTTCTCTTGGCTGTGATACAATGTATGGAGGGAGCACCTTGAATTGTTAGCAGTGGTGATGTCTATCCTGAGGTATTCACAAGAGGGTAGAGATGTGGTGTGTCATTGTTTCATAGAGTGTGAGGATCTGAATACACAGGCTAGGCCACCTCCCCAGCATCCTAAGCGGTCGAGTCTAATGATGTCATGACTGGGGGAGAAGGGTGTCTAGGATAAGACTTGAGGAACGTTCAACCAGGTTTCAGTGAGCATGAGGATGTCTAGGTCCAAATTGAGTGTAAGCTCAGCTATGTCAGCCGCGTGTTTCACAGCTGGGCAGCAGTTTAGCAGTGCACATTTCGGGGTTGTTTTGGAGGTGATGGAGGACATATGTTATATGGAAACTTGTGTGAGGTTTGTTTTATTAATAAACTTGGTGCTGGGGTAGGATGTCCTGATAGGGTGGGTGACAATAGTTTTGATTTGTATGGCGGGAAGAGTGTGGATGGAAGGGGCAGGGTTCTAAAAATCAAGGAGGGAGAGTATATCATTGGTTGAACGCTGTCTGATTAGTCTATTTGGTCAGAAGATGAGATTAAGGTTGGGTGAGGATCTCCTGTGAGGGAGTGAGACCTCTGTATAAGCAGGGATTGTGCCAGAGTGGTAGTTGGAGAATAGGGAGTTGCTGGTATGGAGGTGTGTTAGATATGAGCCCCATTTGTACTCAAGGTTGGAGGTGATATAAACTAGTGAAAGAATGTCAGGTTGAATCAATTGTAGCTCGGACTGTATAGTGTTCAGCTTAAAGTCAACGAGGAGATTTAGAGGAAATTCTTGGTTGGGTGGTAGAGGAGTGAAGAAGAATAGCAGAGTGGTAAGGGAAGATGGCATTAGAGAGGATCATTGTCGGAGGCTTGGTAGTGGTAGGTTCAGGAGTGATAGAGGATCAGTTTGTTATGTTGATGGGGGTGTGGGAGTAGGGCTCTCTAAGAGTGTGTGTGGTGTGTCCATTGATAGGTGTGTGACAACTGGGGGGGAGGAATGTGGAGAAAGGGGAGGGTGGTGGGTGGGGAAAGGAGATTATCAGATGGGGAGGAATCAGAGGGAAGTAGCAAGGTGGTGGGTGGCGAAGTGGTTGTGTCAAGTGTGTTATTGAGGTAGGAGAAGAGATCACTGAAATGTTCCAGATTGTGCTCTAAATATTGAATGAGAACGGTGCCTTTGTTATGGATTAAAATGGTGTCACCACGGTTGAATATTGTGTAGAGTAGAATAGTATGTTTGTGGCCATGTGTGATTTTCTCGGTGATAGTGGTATTGAGAGAGGAAGAGATGACTTTCCTCCATTAGGCACGTCGATTGGTTGAGAAGATGAGGTCATTCAGTATGGTACCTTTAGTGTGTCAGATGTAGGGGTCAATTATAATAGTTTCTTTCTTGAGGTTAAGGATTTTATGTTTGAGATTTCTCCTGGCATTTTTGGAAAGATTGGGAGGGTAGTTAACTAAGAATTACTCATTTCTTATTGGGGATAGTAGGGAGTTCAGCTTTCTGGCCTTAGAATGATCCATGTTGGATGGAGGGGGATGAGAAATAAGGGGAAAGTAGTTAAAATCAGATATAGAGGTTATGTCCTTGCATCCACAAGTGGTGGGGGGCAGGCATACAGAGGGGGTGTGAGTGAGCGAGACATGTGACGGCTTACAGTTTAATCAAGAATGGGGCACAATAGCATACAATCAGTTCCAACATAATATCAATCCCAAAAGCATGTCAGAGATTTGCATTAGGTAATTCTAGGAATATATTCTAAAGCTCCTAGTTCAGTTGATTAGTCAATATGAGCATTGGATAGGTAGAGAGTCCGGATTCGTAAGGTGAGAGGGGCAAAGCTAAATTATGAGCAGCCTATATACAAAAACAACAAACACAATCATGCACAAAAATAGAGACAAATACAAACCAGATATTGTGATTCTATCCGAAAAAGAGAGCTGGGACATTTAGGCTGGGATAAAAGTATACAGATGATGTGCCAGAGGGGCAACCATTGTAGCAAGAGCCCAATACGATGGAACTGCAGTTAATGAGACTGAAGACGCAATGGCTACGGGAGGGTGACGGTCAGTTAGGGGACTGATAGCGAGATGGATCATGTTTCAGGTAGATGGTTACGAACATTCAAAGATGGCCACCTTCTTAGCATTTTTTAGGTGGAGGTTCTCAGCAGAGGAGAGTCCTCCTTCAGTTATTGGTTTTGAGAAGGACCATGTCCTCTGTCACTTTTTAGTTTGTGGGTGTCATCATGGGGGGGAAGAAAGGTAGTCCTTTTTCCAGTATAGGTAGGCAGTAGACAAGTGTCCTTTTTGCAGTCAATAAACCAACAAAACAAAAGAAAGCCTAGCCAGGATGCCTTCATTTTGTAAGAGGAGAAAGTAATAATGGGAGACGATCAAGCCTAGAGGGATGGGAGTAGGGGGTTTGTGCAGAGGCAGGCCAGACAACATTAAACCCCCACAGCAAGAGACATCAAAGTCCAAAGATAGAATGGCACCATGGGGTAGGCACCGCTCAAAGACTCACGTGAAAGGGAGAAACATCCATGTGTGTTCCAGGAGGAAGGGATAGGGGAAAAAAACAATACGCTGTCAGAAAGCTGCCTCTAATGTTCTGGGGCTCACCCCAGTAAGTCGGTGTGATGTCTCAATCATGCTCATGCCAGATGGTCTGGCTATCGGGCGAGTGGGAGGGGTGCATTGTGTGCAGCACCAGTGACCCCGCAGTCTAATCCACCAGGCTGAGCACCGGCGTCAGGAGGCCAAACGGAGCCGCCTTGGTTGAGGGGGAGTAGGCAGCAGTGGGACTCAGCCAGAGCCAGACCACACGTCTACCTCAAAGGAAGGAAAAGGCTCACTCTAACAGAGTCAAGAGGTCCTCTTCATGGACCCCAAAACCGGTCCCGGGATGCTTGTTTCCCATCCAGGGAGAACCTGGCCTGGCAATTCGGCTGGGCTGTTCCCATGGGGAGAAGGGTCAAGACTGATTTGGATGTGGCTGGTTCTACACTGGAATGGCATGGTGAGCAAAAAAACAATGGCTTTAGGCCCAGATCTCTGTACTGCGGGTGAATGTTTGACATTGTTTGGCACTCTGTACATCAATTGTTCTTTTTGCATTTGTCACCTCAAGTGGGACGTGTATGCCCAGATGGGTGTCCTGTGCTCTCCATGCCACTGGAGTCAAGCTAGCCTGGCTGATGAGGGGTAATACCTTGAAACCGACCCCAGGAGGCTTGTTTCCAGTCCTGAGAGGACCTGGCCTTGCAGGTCAGGCTGGACTGCTCCCATGGGTAGCAGAATCAAGACGTATTTGCATATGGCTGAGTCTAAACTGGGGCAACAAAATTATTTATTTAGACCCAATTATCTGTACTGGAGATGAATGTTGTTCTTTGTGAATAAAATATATTTATTTCTTTAACTCTAAATGACTTTCAAACGTTGCTGGCGTCAGGTTGAATCACCGTTAATGTGGGATTCATTATGTCCAAATGCATTAATAGGAAATTCCTACAGTGCATTTAAAACGAAAAACAATTCAGGAACAGTTGGATACAGTAATACAATACATGCCAGGAGGCTAATATGTTTACAGTTTGCAGCATACCCTAAACTTTGATCCATCAATCAATTTATAGAGTGACAAAATCCTATTGATGGTAACTAGATACTGTTTTTCTCCCAATCTAATTTCTGCTAAAAATGAAGCAAAGATAATAAATCTTCCGGTACTTGATGGTGATTTTCTCATGCTCCAGGACCTACTGGAGGTATTCAAAACCATAGATCAGCTGTACACTTGCTGAATCCAGAGTGGTATTGACTAAGCAGTACACAGCTGTTTATCATTCCTATTTTACATATTCAATTTTTTTCAGTTGAAAACATCCTGATCCCTCTCTCTCCTAGAGATCTGTAGCATTACCTATGATTCAACACTGTCTCCAATAAGCCTTAATATTAGCATTTCATGCCTTAGGTACTCCTCTATCAAATTCTCTCCCTGACTACTTAGGGGACGCTTTGCTGAAGAGGAAGCCCTGCTGCTGTTCTTTGCTCTCCGCCTACTGGGGACGTGCCTTTAATATCAACTGTTCGCCGGACCCGCTTCGCGGGTCCCGCTTCACCAGCATTACCTTGGGGAGAACTGCGCTGTGTCCGTGAGGCTTGTGGTGCTCTGGGGAACTGGGTAGGGCTGCGAGCGTTTCAGCAGGGACTCCGTTTCCCAGGAGTCCCTGCCTGGCCGATTGAAAACACCTGGCCCGCTCTCCCTCTCAGCCCCGCCCCCTGCACACGGTGTGTGAAAAGGATTCTGCCTGCCTTTCCTCACTGGGACGCTTTGCTGAAGAGGAAGCCCTGCTGCTGTTCTTTGCTCTCCGCCTACTGGGGACCTGCCTTTAATATCAACTGTTCGCCGGACCCGCTTCGCGGGTCCCGCTTCACCAGCATTACCTTGGGGAGAACTGCGCTGTGTCCGTGAGGCTTGTGGTGCTCTGGGGAACTGGGTAGGGCTGCGAGCGTTTCAGCAGGGACTCCGTGTCCCAGGAGTCCCTGCCTGGCCGATTGAAAACACCTGGCCCGCTCTCCCTCTCAGCCCCGCCCCCTGCGCGTCCCTCTAACTATATTTCTGCCATCCCTCCCCGCTGCGCGGGAGCGCCCGGGGCTAAGCCCGGGCAAAGGGCGGGACGTTTGAGGCCGTTCGAGGACGGTGGAGGCCGGGACCGGGCCACCCCCCCTTTATCTGTCCTGTCTCGCTGGACCTCCCTGGGGTTCGTACACCTGCCCCTTTATATATTCATCGGCAAGCCATTTATCCCACTGATACAATGGTGCTAACAAGAGGCAGGAAAAAAAAGGCCGCGGGAGGGGTGGGTAACCTCCTAGGACCAATGGACGATTTTATCATTAAGGCAAACTCTTTTATTGATCAGAGTATCAGCCTTATGGAGGGTAGGGTGTCTTTAGACCTTGCACGCGCCAAGAGATCTTCCTTGGGTACTCTAGCGAGTGTAAGATCCCCTGAGCTAGTTACTGCTCCTGAATCTAGGTCACTGAATGAAGGTAGGCGTAGCTTACCAAGCATGGTGGATTTATCTGCATCTCCGCTATCAGACCTACAGACCAGCACAGATCTGGAAAAATCCCCCGACCTCCTCCCGCAATCCCCACAGCTATCCTCGCAAGTTACACCAGACGAAACAAGAAGAGATAGAGGGAGGAGGGAGGGTGCTGTGAGGAAAAGGAAGATAGACATAAACCAGCCTTCCCTAGTTCCCAATACACCAGTTTTTAATAAATCAGTTTCTAGGCCTAGTTCAACTGAGAACTTACACTCGAGAAAGGTACAAGTAGTTCACTCTGCGATACTACATCGCTCAGCACACGATAGTTCCGACCCCATCTTTGTGGCCTCATTGACTGACGTCCCTAGTGGTGGAGACCCACTCCGGTCTGATAACTTACAGATGTCATTAAACAGTATAGCGGATCTATTAAAATCACTACTCACCCCAATAGAACTTAGGTTAACGAAAATAGAAAATAAATTGACCAATCTTTTAAATCTGCATAAGACTAAGCAGGTATCAGGGACACAAATTCCACGAGCAAAAAACCAGATTCAGAATCCAGCCAAATCAGCACCCCCACAAAATCGTATTTCTACTCCTACTGCCCCATTACAAAAATTAATTCCATCTACTAACTCAAAAATTAATAGTCCAGTAAAACCCGCCCCTAAAAACACCGCCACCTCAACAGTGGCAAGTACCTTGCCCCAAAAAAGAATGGTACAAAATGCTCAAGCCTCAACAAATTCGGCCTGGCCGTTGATAGCTTCAAAAACGGCACCCTCAGTTTCTGACATAGGTGGTACGAGGGTAGATCAACTGCCCAGACTTCCTGTTGACTTGCCCCCGGAAGCCTACCCCCTTGTGGCAGTAATGACAGGTGTCCCTGAACTCTTGGATTATAATTCAGAACCCACATGGTCCCTAAAGAATAAAGTGCAATTCTGGCTCAACACTAATTGCCCTGTCCCACCGACAAGGTCCTACAGGATCCTTATGGTACGTAGAACCACCTGGGTGGGCCAAGGCCGGAAATCACTGCCAGGCGACTGCATCGTGGTAACCTTTGATGATCCTAGAGCAGTCGACCATATTTGTGCATGGGAAAAATCATGTGAAAGTGGAGGAATAAGCATCAAACGGCTTTCCTTCTTTTACCCACCAAGGTTGTCAAACATCCAAGAGCCATCTTGGCAACCGATAGGTCCCCGCTATTTCGACCATGACAGCCACAGGCAGAAAATGGGTCCCTGCCATCCCCAATATGACAATTCTTGGAAAACGGTGGGGCATCGACACCTGGGTAGAGACTGGGACAGTTGGGGTGGGACACATACGTTGAGGGCGGTAAACCATGAGCGCACTCGCTGGGTTCCTTGGTCCGGTATTCCCACACATAACCGATTCAGCGGCCTAGAAATGGTCGATTGACCACTAACATTGATTGACCCCTGTTAGAACCGGCGGTCTCTAGTTGGCAGAGGTATACACTTCTGACAAATAGGGACCAACCAACTCTAGTCAGGGAAAGGGGATTACACACTCAGATAACCCCTGCTACCCCCTTGGTAGCTTGGCAGAGCAGACAGGCTTATCTCAGAGGCAGTGTGTTAAGCATTTATGACCACATACAGTAATAAAGTGAATACACTACAGATGGACACGACACAGAAGTTATTATAAAAATATTATTTTTATATAAGGCTTAGCACAAGACCAAATAACGACAAAAATATACCACAGTCTTAATAAATACTCTTTGGCAGGAAAAATAATAGTTCAAGTAAGGTTTCTTCTTGGCAAATAGTTCTTTAGCAAAGTATTCTTCTGAGCACAGTTCTTTGGCAACAATGTAACCCCCACAGGAGTCACACGACGTCGAGTCTACAAGATTCCCAAGGTTCGGCGTCGTCCGCGAGGAGCGCTACGTCGAGCCTGGAGTCGCAACAGACCCCACAAGTACAGTACCTTGAGAAACGAAGAAAACGATGATCCACGGCGTCGAGAGGTCGGCGTCGATCGTGCCTCGGAGTCGGGTCAATCCGCAGCGGTGTCGAGGGATGTCGGGCCGGAGCAGCGCTCACGGCGTCGAGACGGGCGTCGAGTCGATGCGATCAGCAGCGGCGTCGGGACGGGGTCGCTTGGAGGCAGAGCCGATACTCACTCCTCACTGGCGTCGATACCGGCGTCGAGACGGGGTCACTTGGAGCCGGGGCCGATACCCACTGCTCACTGGCGTTGCTGCTGGCGTCGAGACTGCAGATTTTCCCTTGTGTACTGGAAACAACACTTTCCAGCAATTCAGCAATTCAGTAGATGGTGAAGTCCTTTGGCCCTGTGACTTCAACAGGAGACTGGCACTCTTCCAGTCCTTGGAGATTTTCTAGCAAGTGTTCAGAGAGTACACACCAAGTTCCTCTCTCCTTGTTCCTTGGCAAAAATAAAGAAGCAGCTTTCAGGTTCCTCCACAGCAAAGCAGCACTCTGGCAGAAAGGGGAGGCAAGTCCTTAGATCAGCAGGCTTCTTGTCCTTGGTACAGGTTTCCTTGTCAGAAGTGATCTGAGTTCTTGGTTCAGGGGTCCTTCTCTTATACCCCTTTTTCCCTTTGTTCCCTTTGTCCAAGCAGGGAGATTCCCACCATCTCAGGTTTGTTGTGGGTGTTGCCAGGCAGAGGCACCTGGCCTATTCACTGAGCAGGGCAGAGTCCTCAGCCGCCCAGCAGGAGGCGGAGCCAGTATTGTCACTGGCAGGAGCAGGGCTATCAGCCGCCCAGCAGGAGGCGGAGCCAGTATTGTGTCAGGCAGGGCAGGCTACTCTTCCCTCACTCTACGTGTAAACGCCCCATTCACCCCACACTGACTCACCCAGACCTCTGGAGCCACCCAGCCCCTGACACACACACCAAACCAGCAGAGACCGGTAGATAGTTGGACAAGAAAATAGCCACTTTCTAAAAGTGCTATTTTCAAACATAGAATTTAAAAACCATCCATCCTAAAGGGTGTGTTATTAAATTCTGAGTTCAGGGATACTAAACTCGACTTGCTACCATGCTCCCTGAGTCAGATAGATTATAATGGAGTTAATAATCAGTCTGCCCAGTCTGGCCTATTGGAGGCAGGTAGCCCTTCAATAGTGAAAAACGAAAATGGCTGTAATTCACTATTAGGTCATGCCACACACGTCAGGGCATGACCTACCTTTTACCAACAATGCACCCTGCCCTAGGGCCTACCATAGAGGTGTCTGAAATGTGGCAAAGTGAAGGTTTAGAGACTGGTAAGTAGGTTTCCTTACCAAGTCGACATGGCAGTCAGGGACGGCACGCAGGCGCCGCGGTGGCAGGCCTGAGACACATTTTGCACGCTGCTTCTGTGGGTGGCACAACCAGTGCTGCGAGCCCACCAGCAGCAGTTAACTTACACGCCCTTGGCACACGCAGTGCACTAGACTAGGGTCTGAACAGTAAGTCAACCAAGCCAATCATGGTAACACCAATCAATGTACAATTTAACATAGGGAGCACTTGCACTGTGGCACTGATCAGCAGTGGCACAGTGCCCAAAGCAATAATCCAGCAAAAACATCGTAAACAGAGGAGGCAACCAGAAAAAAATGGAGGAGAGACTCATGCCAATGATGCCAGGTCTAACACGTGTCCCCTCCAGCTGAAATGTGGGGAGAACTACCCTTCACCCAGGGAGTCCTCATCACTAAGGCGGAAAAATCTGGACAGACCATCAGCATTGGCGTGATCTGTACCAGGGCGGTGTTCCACCGTAAAGTCCATCCCCTGTAGGGAAATGGACCACCTCAACAGCTTTGGGTTCTCACCCCTCATCTGCATTAACCATCTGAGGGGCCTGTGGTCTGTCTGAACCCGGAAGTGAGTCCCAAACAGGTAGGGCCTTAGCTTCTTCAGCGCCCAGACCACAGCAAATGCCTCACGCTCTATCGCACTCCACCTTTGTTCCCTGGGAAGTAACCTCCGGCTGATGAAGGCTACAGGTAAGTCTCGGCCCTCCTCATTCATCTGTGCTAGAACAGCCCCCACACCATGCTCTGAAGCGTCTGTCTGGACAATGAATTCTTTTGAAAAGTCGGGTGCCTGGAGGACCGGTGCTGTACACATTGCAGTTTTCAGGGTGTCAAAGGCGTTCTGACAGGCGTCAGTCCAGATCACAAGTCTCGGCTGCTTTCTGGAAGTCAGCGAGGTCAAGGGGTGCACAATGTTGCCATACCCCTTGACAAACCTCCTGTAGTAACCCGTGAGACCCAAGAAGGCTCTCACCTGAGTCTGGGTTTTGGGCGGTTCCCAAGCCAGGATGGTATCTATCTTGGGTTGCAGGGGGGCCACCTTGCCGCTCCCTACTTGGTGCCCCAAGTACACCACTGAACCCTGCCCAATCTGGCACTTACTAGCCTTGATTGTGAGGCCTGCTCTGCGCAGGGCCAACAACACTTCCTGGAGGTGGCGCAAGTGTTCCTCCCAGCTGGCGCTGAACACTGCTATATCGTCCAGGTAGGCGGCGCTGAAATCTTCCAGCCCGGCCAATACCTGGTTAACCAACCTCTGGAATGTGGCAGGGGCATTCTTCATCCCAAAGGGCATCACACGGAACTGGTAGTGCCCATCTGGTGTGGAGAATGCAGACCTCTCTTTTGCCCCATCAGTCAAGGCGATCTGCCAGTACCCAGACGTTAGATCAAACGTACTAAGGTACCGGGCAGCCCCCAACCGGTCGATGAGCTCATCAGCTCTGGGGATGGGGTGCGCGTCAGTCTTGGTGACCGAATTGAGTCCTCGGTAATCCACACAGAACCGAAGTTCTGGTGAAGCACCAGGCGCGGCAGCCTTTGGGACCAAGACCACTGGGCTGGCCCAAGGACTGCTAGAGGACTCAACCACCCCTAAGGCAAACATCTTGGAGACCTCCTCCTTGATATATGCTCTGACCTTTTCAGTCACCCTGTAGGCCTTGTGCCTCACAGGGGTGCTGTCCCCAGTGTCCACATCGTGGACACACCACTGAGTGACACCAGGGATTAAGGAGAACAGATCAGGGAATTGTACCAACAGATGGCGACAATCTTGCTGCTGCTCAGGGGTCAGTGTGTCAGAGAGGACAACACCATCCACTGACCCATCTTTTTCTTTTGCACACAGGAGGTCAGGAAGAGGCTCACTCTCCTCCTCCATCCCAGCATCTGTGGCAAGGAGCATGCCCACTTCGGACCTTTCTAAGTGGGGCTTTAACCGGTTGACATGCAGGACCCTTAAGGGGTTCCTGGGAGATTTCAAGTCCACCAAGTAGGTGACATCGCTCTTCTTCTCCACAACCTCAAACGGTCCAGTCCACCTGTCCTTGAGCGCACAAGGTTCCACAGGGGCCATGACCCAAACTTTCTGACCAGGTTGAAGCTCAACCAGAGTGGCATTCTGATCGTACCGCCGCTTCATCTCTTCCTGGCTGGCCTCCAGATTTGCCTGAGCAAGATCTCTGAAGCGCCGAGTCTGGTTCCTAAAGGCCAGCATGTAACTATATACATCCTGGGGAGGTTTCCTGGGAGATTACTCCCAGCCTTCTTTGACCAGACTCAAAGGTCCTCTTACCGGGTGACCATACAAAAGCTCAAAGGGGCTGAACCCTAGAGACTTCTGTGGCACCTCACGGTAAGCAAACAGCAGGCATGGCAAGAGGACGTCCCATTTACGCCTCATTGGTTCTTCAAGACCCATGATCATGCCTTTTAGGGTCCGGTTGAATCTCTCAACCAGCCCATTACCTTGAGGGTGGTAAGGAGTGGTGAACTTGTAGGTTACCCCACACTCCTTCCACAGAGACTTCATATAATTCGAAATGAAGTTGGTGCCCCGGTCTGACACCACCTCTCTGGGGAACCCCATGCGGGAGAAAACACCCATCAGTGCCCGTCCCACCACGGGGGCCGTCACTGTTCGGAGAGGGATGGCTTCCGGGTACCGGGTGGCATGGTCCACCAAGACCAGGATAAACCTGTTGCCCATGGCTGTCTTGGGGTCCAGGGGCCCCACAATGTCAATTCCCACTCGCTCAAAGGGGGTACTGACGACGGGAAAAGGTTGGAGGGGAGCCTTCTGCTTCCGCCCACTTTTCCCACTTGCCTGGCAAGTTTGACAGGTCCTACAATGGATATCTGAATCCCTTCTCATCTGAGGCCAATAAAAATGGGTGACAAGCCTGTCATAGGTCTTGTCCTGCCCCAGATGTCCAGCTAACGGAACGTCATGAGCCAACCCCAGTAGGAAGGCTCTGAAGCGCTGGGGTACCACCAGCACACGGGCTGACCCAGGTTCAGCAGCCTTAGGCTCGCTATACAGGAGGTCGTTCTCCCAGTAGACCCAATGTGATCCTGACTGATCACCTGTCGTTTGGGCTGAGGCCTGCTGCCTCATACCCACAAGAGAAGGGCACACTTTCTGTTCAGCACAAAATTCCTCCCTGGAGGGACCACCATCCTGCTGCCAATGGGTCAGCTCGGGCAGGTCTCCCAGTTCGGCCACTTGTTCTCCTGTCGGTTCCAGGGCATCCCCCTCAGGGTCTGCTCCCTCCTGGACCGCGGGAACGATGGGGGACGGTTTCCCGCGCCCCCTGCCTCTTCTCTTCACGGTTGGGACCTGGGCCATACTTTCAGGCTCCGGGCCCCCATCAACACCCTTACTGACTGACATGGACCGGGTGGTCGCACACACCCACTCAGGCAGACCCAACATTTCCAGATGCGATTTTCTCTCCACCTTAGCCCAAGGGGAGTCCTCCAAATCATTGCCCAAGAGACAATCAACAGGCATGGCGGGCCTTACAGCAACCTGAAGAGTACCTGAGACCCCCCCCCACTCAAAAGGAACTTGAGCTACCTCACACTGACTCTGTGAGTTGTCGGCAGCTACAACGGGGTAGAATGCATGCGGGACCACCTGCTCTCTGGACACCAAGTGACACTTGACAGCTGTCACACTCGCTCCGGTGTCTCTGAGAGCTTCCACCCTATGGCCATTAATGGTCACCCACTGCCTATATTTCTTAGTGTTACTAGGCAGAGGGGTTGGAGGGACCATTTCCACGTCTCCTAAAGAGACCAGGGACATTTCTGCGGGACCCCACCCACCGGGGGCACCCATCTCCTCCCCTCCCAGGGCTACACTCGCTACCTGACGAGGGGGTGCACGCGGCGGTGCATTCGAATCCTTCATGGGACACTGGGGATCATAATAACGGTGTCCCACCTGCTTACAGGCATAGCAGGTCATGGGGCCCCTGTGAACAGGTTTACCTGTCGGGGCCTCTGGCTTCTTTACAGGGGGAGGCTGGGAACCCTTCCCTTGGTTCCCTTGGGGACTACTTTGGGGCCCTTTCTGAAACTCCCTCTGTTTACCCCTGTCCCCCCCACTCTTCTGCTGGGGACCCTGCCCACCTTTGGCTGAGTCTCCCACTGGACCCTTGTGGACCCTGGTACTGACCCAGCGGTCCGCCTCCTCAGCAAGTTTTCTAGGGTTAGATAGCTTGCTATCAACAAGGTGCTGGCGTAGCTCTGGAAAACAGTTATTAGACAAGTGCTCCCAAGCAAACAAATCATAAAGAGCATCATAACTATCAACCTTGCTACCCTTTATCCAACCATCCATGGTTCTGCAGAAAAAAGACACATATTCAACCCACGTAGTACCAGGCAACTTCTTACATTCTCTAAAGGTTTGTCTGTACTTTTCTGGAGTTAAGCCATATCTCAGCATTAAAGCATCTTTCATATGAGTATAAGACATCCTATCCTCAGCAGGAAGGCTCAACAAGGTATCTCTCCCCTCGTTTGTAAAGCGGCTCCACAACCCCGTTCCCCAATCCTTCTCAGGGACCCGGTGGGCCAACAATGCTAACTCATACGCTTTAAACCATTGGCTAATATCTTCATTCTTACTGTAATCTTTGATCACATCTTTAGGAAAATAAAACCTACTTTCTGCAGGCACAGATGGAGTGCTGCCACCAGAGGGATTCAACTCTAAACTCTTAGTTTTAAGCTCCATCTCCCTCACCATCTTCTCACGTTCAAACGCTAATTTCTCTCTCTCAAAATCTAATCTTTTGCTCTCCATTTCAGCTTCTCTCTTGCTTCTCGCATTCTCTAATTCCAACTGCCCTCCTAATTTAAGTTTTGCCATTTCTAGCTTGTACCCCCTCTCCTTCTCCCTGTCTTCTAATTCTTCGGGGGAAAGGCTCCTAGAGGACGCACTACTGCCTGGAGATGATACTGGCCCACCTGTGGGCTCTTCCTCTTCCTCTTCTTCTTCCTCTTCCGGTACCACCACCGGATCAGAGGGATTTCTGGCCTCTAACCAGGCCTTCAGCGCTTTGAGGAAGCCCTCTTTCTTTGAGACACCTGTGGTAGGAACTTTAAACTGCTTGCAAAATCCTTTTAGATCTTTTAGCGTGTAGGAATCTATCTTCTCCTTATCAAATTCCCCCACAACATTCTCCACAGGTGTAGCAGCTCCGGCATTCTCCATGGTCAAAACTGGCAGTGTTTAAGAAAATAAGCTCCAGGAAAGCGGAGAACAAAAATAGGATATCCTACCAAACGGACTGTGGCTGCGTTATGGTCTGCTTTCACTATGTAGCGTACACTAATCACTGCACATGAGTCATAAATGCAAAGTTCAAATCCTCACCGCTGACCACCAATGTTAGAACCGGCGGTCTCTAGTTGGCAGAGGTATACACTTCTGACAAATAGGGACCAACCAACTCTAGTCAGGGAAAGGGGATTACACACTCAGATAACCCCTGCTACCCCCTTGGTAGCTTGGCAGAGCAGACAGGCTTATCTCAGAGGCAGTGTGTTAAGCATTTATGACCACATACAGTAATAAAGTGAATACACTACAGATGGACACGACACAGAAGTTATTATAAAAATAGTATTTTTATATAAGGCTTAGCACAAGACCAAATAACGACAAAAATATACCACAGTCTTAATAAATACTCTTTGGCAGGAAAAATAATAGTTCAAGTAAGGTTTCTTCTTGGCAAATAGTTCTTTAGCAAAGTATTCTTCTGAGCACAGTTCTTTGGCAACAATGTAACCCCCACAGGAGTCACACGACGTCGAGTCTACAAGATTCCCAAGGTTCGGCGTCGTCCGCGAGGAGCGCTACGTCGAGCCTGGAGTCGCAACAGACCCCACAAGTACAGTACCTTGAGAAACGAAGAAAACGATGATCCACGGCGTCGAGAGGTCGGCGTCGATCGTGCCTCGGAGTCGGGTCAATCCGCAGCGGTGTCGAGGGATGTCGGGCCGGAGCAGCGCTCACGGCGTCGAGACGGGCGTCGAGTCGATGCGATCAGCAGCGGCGTCGGGACGGGGTCGCTTGGAGGCAGAGCCGATACTCACTCCTCACTGGCGTCGATACCGGCGTCGAGACGGGGTCACTTGGAGCCGGGGCCGATACCCACTGCTCACTGGCGTTGCTGCTGGCGTCGAGACTGCAGATTTTCCCTTGTGTACTGGAAACAACACTTTCCAGCAATTCAGCAATTCAGTAGATGGTGAAGTCCTTTGGCCCTGTGACTTCAACAGGAGACTGGCACTCTTCCAGTCCTTGGAGATTTTCTAGCAAGTGTTCAGAGAGTACACACCAAGTTCCTCTCTCCTTGTTCCTTGGCAAAAATAAAGAAGCAGCTTTCAGGTTCCTCCACAGCAAAGCAGCACTCTGGCAGAAAGGGGAGGCAAGTCCTTAGATCAGCAGGCTTCTTGTCCTTGGTACAGGTTTCCTTGTCAGAAGTGATCTGAGTTCTTGGTTCAGGGGTCCTTCTCTTATACCCCTTTTTCCCTTTGTTCCCTTTGTCCAAGCAGGGAGATTCCCACCATCTCAGGTTTGTTGTGGGTGTTGCCAGGCAGAGGCACCTGGCCTATTCACTGAGCAGGGCAGAGTCCTCAGCCGCCCAGCAGGAGGCGGAGCCAGTATTGTCACTGGCAGGAGCAGGGCTATCAGCCGCCCAGCAGGAGGCGGAGCCAGTATTGTGTCAGGCAGGGCAGGCTACTCTTCCCTCACTCTACGTGTAAACGCCCCATTCACCCCACACTGACTCACCCAGACCTCTGGAGCCACCCAGCCCCTGACACACACACCAAACCAGCAGAGACCGGTAGATAGTTGGACAAGAAAATAGCCACTTTCTAAAAGTGCTATTTTCAAACATAGAATTTAAAAACCATCCATCCTAAAGGGTGTGTTATTAAATTCTGAGTTCAGGGATACTAAACTCGACTTGCTACCATGCTCCCTGAGTCAGATAGATTATAATGGAGTTAATAATCAGTCTGCCCAGTCTGGCCTATTGGAGGCAGGTAGCCCTTCAATAGTGAAAAACGAAAATGGCTGTAATTCACTATTAGGTCATGCCACACACGTCAGGGCATGACCTACCTTTTACCAACAATGCACCCTGCCCTAGGGCCTACCATAGAGGTGTCTGAAATGTGGCAAAGTGAAGGTTTAGAGACTGGTAAGTAGGTTTCCTTACCAAGTCGACATGGCAGTCAGGGACGGCACGCAGGCGCCGCGGTGGCAGGCCTGAGACACATTTTGCACGCTGCTTCTGTGGGTGGCACAACCAGTGCTGCGAGCCCACCAGCAGCAGTTAACTTACACGCCCTTGGCACACGCAGTGCACTAGACTAGGGTCTGAACAGTAAGTCAACCAAGCCAATCATGGTAACACCAATCAATGTACAATTTAACATAGGGAGCACTTGCACTGTGGCACTGATCAGCAGTGGCACAGTGCCCAAAGCAATAATCCAGCAAAAACATCGTAAACAGAGGAGGCAACCAGAAAAAAATGGAGGAGAGACTCATGCCAATGATGCCAGGTCTAACAACCCCATTAACCCAAAGTCTATTATGGACAATGTCAATACACCGGATTTAAATAACCCAGTTATATTTGGCGTAACAGAGGGGACTGGGGTAATAAGGACACAGGCGCTTGACGGTGCTAGCACAACCAATAGGGAATGTAGGCTTTCTTCCTCCATTGTGACTCCTCAGCTATTAACCACACAACATTTACCCAGCGATATTAGCTTTAGTATAAGCTCCAGTGTAGCAACCACGGAAGTTAGGCCGAGTTTTTCATCTTACAGCCTGATTACGTGGAACGTGGCAGGTTTGAGTAAAAAGGTCCACCAGCAAGCATGGCTGGATGTTATTAATAAACATACCATAGCCTGTTTGCAGGAAACCTGGACGACCGAGGAAATCCACATTATAGGATTCCAAACCTTTCATTCGCCCGCACTTATTAGTAAGCAGGGCAGGAATAAAGGAGGCCTTTGTACTTATGTGGCTACAACTGCGGAACTCAGGGTCAACAAGTGTCTTAACGCAGAGTTTTATCAGGTCCTGGTCTTTAAAGGGCCCCGCTCTGTCAATGTAATTTTAATTAATTTTTATAATAACGTACCATCTATCCATACAGAGCACGTTCTTCACAACCTTCTAAATAGCATAATATCTTTAATAGACAATCTTGTAGGTGAGAAGGTGTTAATCTGGGTAGGTGACTTTAATTGCACTGTCTGCCCCCTCTCTGCAACTGGTTTGTGCGGCCTAGCAGATTATGGGGAAGACTGCCCTACCCATTTCACCCACTCAAAATTAGGCAACTCCTTAAATAACATGATGTTCTATTTGAATTTATCCTTTGTAAACGAACTGTGCAGCCCGATCGTCCCGTTTCAACCAACTTTCAATGGGCGAGGGTGTAACTCCACCATAGATTTTACCTTAATGTCCCCGGCCCATGCTGGCTGCATAACCCTCTGGGAGACTGGAAAGGCTCTCTTTGGAGATCATTACCCCATATCATTCTCTGTAAAAATAATGGGAGAATGTAGTCAACCCAAGAAGAACCCTAATTATGCCTCCAAGGTTAATCTCGGTGCTGTAAATGGGTATGTTGTCAAATGGGATAAAGTTGAGCCAGCTGGCTTCCTAAAGAGCTTGGTTTCCACGTCTCTTGAGGATATTCACGTATGTTTAACAGCTGACATGGAGCCTGATAAAGTCGTGGCTGCCTTTTCTAATATCCAACGGACAGTAAAAGATCTTTTATTTAGAGAACATAGGCAAACAGCTAAGCGCCCACAGGGTTGGTTTGATAATAAATGCACCAAAGCTTTGACTTCTCTCAAAAAGGCCCTACAGACTAAACCAAAAAACCAAGACATAATCCGTCAAGCTAGAGGAGCTTACAAATTGACCATTAAAACGAGAAAAGCCACCCTTAAGCGGGAGGCGTGGGCGGCCTTACGTGAGGCCTCGCTACAACGCGATAGTACATTATTTTGGAAAGTGGTAAATGCCCCTTACCTGCAAATCAGAGCGGAAGATATCTTAGATGTGGCTATCCCAGGGGACACCTGGGTGAACCATTTTAAGCAGCTATATAATAGTTCGACTGTAGGGCACTGTCCTCCTTCGCTAACTCTCAGTTTGATGGACCCCGGCGGACCAGGCGAGCGAAATGCTTTTCCGTTGAATATTACTTTCAGCCTCCAAGAGGTCATTAAAGCTATTAAGGACAGTCCACCCGGTAAGGCTCCGGGTCCCGACGGTGTCCCAATCGACGTCTATAAGGCAGAGATGGATTTATGGGCACCCTTACTTACCAATGTTTTAAACAAGTCTAACCAACAGGGATTTGTGGCATCTTGGCCTGACGCTACTGTCGTGCCAATATTCAAGAAGGGTGACAAACACGACCCAAATTGTTACAGGCCAATCTCTCTTCTGGATGCACTGATGAAGGTGGCCGGTAGGATTATCCTAAACCGGATCCAGAGCTGGGAGACTGAAAATCAGGCCATCTCTAACTTACAATATGGTTTTAGGATGGGCAAGGGAACGGTTGAGCAGTGCTTGAACCTGGCCTTAATTATTGCAAAGTACACTCAAGCGAAGAGCGAAAAGTTATATATTTCCTTCATTGACCTAAGCTCAGCGTTCGATTGTGTGAATCATGAATTCCTCTGGAACACACTCTCTTCTTTGGGCCTTGATGCCCAAATCATCACGTTTATTCGTGAACTTTACAGGGACGCAGGGGCAAGGGTCAGATTCGGACGTCTGGGGGAATGCTCAGATAAATTCCCTATCTCGTGGGGGGTCAGACAGGAGTGCATATTGGCTCCCCTGTTGTTTACCATTTACATTAATTCTATTGGAGAACACCTAAGTAATTTTCAATATGACTACCCTGCCATAAAGGGTACCTCAGTGCCCCTATTACTCTATGCTGACGACGCGGCAATTATGTCGCGTACTAGGATAGGTCTACAGCGGGCGGTGGTTCAATTTACCTCCTTTATGAGGGATAGGGAATTAAAGGTGAACACTTCTAAATCTTACAACATGGTCTGTGGCAGGGGCCTTAGAAGTGCACCTTGTTCTATTTATCTGGACGCCCAAAAAATTGAAACCACTGAGAAATTTTGTTATTTAGGTGTGACTTTTGATAGGAGGGGGAGCTGGAAGCCGGCAATAGCAACAAGGAAATTAGCCTTTTTACGTTCTGCGGGAGCCCTGAACAATTTTTCTGCAAAAATTAGGGGGAAGCCCGCTATGGAACTAATACAAATCTATAAGGCCAAAGTTGTCTCCTCAGCCACCTATGGGGCAGGGCTTTGGGGGATAGAAAATGTGCAGACGCTACAAAGCTGTGAGAATCAGTTTATCTGCCACTTACTAGGAGTCTCTAAATTTTCATCAACTTACATGACCCATATAGAAGTAGGCCTTCCCTACATTAGTGACATTGTTAACATCTCCCCTCTTTTACTGTGGCATAAGGTCTGGGTGACAGAGGAGACAACCTTAAATAGGGAAGTAATTACCGACTGTCTCACAATGAACGGAATGGCCAATATTAGGTGGCTCTCCTACATGAAAAATCTTTGTGTAAAGATAGGACACCCAGAATTCTTTGATAACCCGCCCAGTTTGGATGGGCTATCGAGAGCCGCCTTGAAAAAGTTGGCTCTTGACCACCGGGTAATGGAAAGATGGGACAAGGAGAAAATGAAACCTACTGTACTCCGGTTTCAGGAAATTACTCAGTGCGAGGGTCTCCAATATTTTCTTAGCTCAGAATTAAGCCCATATGCACGCACATTGCTGACTCGCCTCAGATTAGGCATGTTTTTTCACTTAGTTACTTTTCCCCTCTGTAATGACTGGTCCACTGAAATTCCTTTGTGCCCATGTGATGATATCTCCAGACAATCGGACATACATTGTGTCTTTTTTTGTGTATTTTACAAAGTCCCGCGTAGAGCTCTTCTGTTACCCGTTCTGAGGGCATGGGGGATTCGTACCTGTAAATTAGCATACATGAAATTACTGCTATTAGAAGATGATTCCCTTATTCATGCAGTTTCAAGTTTCTTAAAATTAGTAATTAAATTTAGAAAATCTATGCAATCCTCATGTTCTTAATCTGTTCCCGAATTATTATGATCTGAATCTCTTTTTAATGATATTTTATCTTGAATGTATGATCGAATAAGCTTATGTTGTTGACCCTGTTTTATCTTAAAAAATGTTTGTATTATGTGCTTTTATGATTTTATCCTAAATCGAATAAAGCTTGTTTTGATTTGATTTGATTTGACTTAGGCCCTAAGCCACATCACCTAACTTACAAAAATACTGGAAAGTCGGAGTTTTTCACAGTATTAATTCTGGTCCATTTGCCGTTACATGTAATGCAAAACTGTTTTAGTGTAATGGGACTCCTTAAGATCCAGTAGCTACTTTCTATGTGTTAATGTTAACCAAATAGAGAAATAGCAGTGAAGATAGCTTATATATATTGTTGGACTTGACCCTTCTGGCAGGGTCACCCCTGAACTTTTTGCTTTTACTGGTGACCTGGTGGTAATGATTTTTGGTTTCTGCGCACTTTCCCTGTGTCCCAGAGTAAAGTGCGTGCGCACTCTGAGTGCATGTGGTGAGAAAGGCCTGCCCTCCCCTAGGAATGCATGGGGAATGTATGTGTCCCTGGTAGTTCCTGATGCGTGGGGTGTGCAGGCTCAAGTTTGGTATGTGCGGACTCGTGTGATCGAATGCTGCGCGATGATGTGTGCGGCGTGCATGTACCTAGTGTGGAAGTGCCACTTCTAGAAGTGGCCACTTCGGTGTGCAGTGTAAAATGTGTGCCTTGTCTGGCGATTGGCTGGTTGAGGTCATGTGACGGGCCAGGGAATCCCCAGAGTCAGGATGAATCACCCAGTGGTGAATAGGGAGATCAGCAGCTAGATGGGTGGGAGGAGTACACCTGGGTCCTGAATAGGGCTGGGCTTACCCCACACAATGCTGGCTCGGCCCCCTGTGGTGCGACTGATGACCCTGGCCTGTCCTCTGAATAGGGAGAGGGGCTGAGCAAAACAAAGTGCTCAGGAACCAGTTGTAACTGGTTCGCCCATTCCCTGCACCTTGAGACAAAGGGTTTCACTGTATAAAAAGGGGCTGTGTCCCCTTACATGTTGTTCTCCTTTGGATCCTGACAGAGGGGGGCTTGCTGCTGGTGGGACCCAGGAGGGACCGCCATGGGGGCTACCTCCCTGCTGGAGGGCCCTGTGCGCTGACCCCTGGGCCCTACCTTGCCCCCTGGATGCCTTCAGGACCTTCTGGACCCTTGGGACTTTCCTTTTACCTTGCCAAGGCTTGATGCTGGCCTAGCGCCCTGGGAGCGCTTTATTTTCCTTGCAGCAAGGTGCTTTTCTGGTCCTAAGGGAGAGCGCTTTATTCTAATTTCCCCCAGAAGAGAGGAGCTGGGGCTGTGCAGCGTCGCGCTGCTGAGAGCAGGAGAGAGGGAATCACCAGCGTGGGGATTCCCCCATGATGCGTGCTTTTGCGGGTGCCCACCCCGCTTATTTCGCTATTTTGACGGCGGGTGCCCACCCCGCATTCTGGTGAGCTCGCGGGTGCCCACCCCGCTCTATATTTTCATTTTGGAGGGAGCCTACCCCTCAATGCCCCCGAGAGCCGAGATCTCTGCTGCCGTCCGCGGCCCGCCTGGTTGTGGGCGGGGCCGCGGGACGGAAGCGGAAGTGCCGCCATTGCTGGGAGAGGAAGTCCCGGAGCCTCGCAGACTCCATCTGCAGAGTTCCGGTCCCGAGATGGGGGACCGGGTAAAGCGTGGTGTGACGAGGCGGATTCCTTCACGGAGGGCGGGAGCCCACCCCGCCTCCGCGAGCCGAGGAAGTGAAGTCCCGGGTGAAGACTGCAGCGCGGGGATCCCAGGAGTGAGGGAAGCCCCGCGCCGCGAGAGGAGTCCAGTCCAGCCTTCGCCCCTGCCGGTGAGTAACGAGGGCAGGGGGCGAAGGGGGGGACCGAGGCACCAGTGCCGGTGCTTCCTGCCAGAGCGGCCCCCACATGGCAGTGGGCCGCTCCAACGATTGGGGCAGTGTTGCTTTTAGAGCGCGAGTGCGCTCCAACCAGGGGCATAATTGTTATAGAGCCCTGAGGCTCCAACGAGAAGGCCAGTGTTGGCAGTGGCGCCGCCGTAGCGGGCCACTGTAGTTCTTGGGGACATGATGTGTGTAGAGCCCAGAGATGGCTCCCACGTTTGGCACACCATTATTTCAGGAGCCCGTGCGCTCCATGGGGACATGTCATTTTCGAGCCTAGGTGGCTCCAACGTTCTGGATATTGTTTCAGGGGCTAGTGAGAGCCCCTGCCTACTATGTGTCTTCCCCAGCTGTGCAGCAAGTAGTGGGCAGCTGCTACGTTTAGGTTCTGGCGCAACCTGGACTCTAATGTGATTTTGGTGCTAGGAAATGTACGGTGTAGTATGTTTTGCGCACCCTGTGTTCATGCTTTTAGTGCTAGGAAATGTACGGTATATAGCATGTTTTGCGCACCCTGTGTCTTATACCTCTAAATGTGGTAATTTCTGCCTAGGAGGTTGTTTTACCTGTTTAGGTTGGTGTTAGGGAGATGGTACTTCCCTGTGCGATGTATGCCCCTAGTATAGGTATACTTCGGTGGATAGGTCTAATGCGTTAGACCAAGGAGAAATTGCATAACGTGTTTGTGCCCCTGTGATGGATGCAGGATAGGTTTTATTCCTGATGCTAGTGTGATGACGCTGAGGTCATTATTGCGCCAGTAGATACTGGTTGTTTTCTACAGTGCTAATTTGTGTTATGTTCTACATGTACACTTGGTGATTTGTGCTAATTCTGACAGTGGTCCATGTGGCCCTGTCCCCGTGTAAATAATCCCTTGTAAATTCTGCCCGTGCCTGGTGGCACATTGTGTAGTGTGTGTTTTTATCTAATGTGTTTTGGTATAATACAAAGGTTATTTTTATATAATACCTTGTGTGGAGTTTCCTTTGTGGTGGGCCTTGGGTGTTGTTGCTGGGTACGTGCGCAAACGCTTTACACATCGCCTCCGGGATAAGCCTGACTGCTCGTGCCAAGCTACCAAGGGGGTGAGCAGGGGTTATCTTTGGCGTGTAACTCCCCAGCCCTGACTAGAGTGGTGGTTTCTGCCTGGCTTTGGCGCAAGCCCTAGCCAACCAGAAATCCCATTTCTAACATATATATATATACACACACACGCACACACACACACGCGCGCACACACACACACACACACACACGCACACCCACATACACAGCCTGTCATGAAACAAAATTACAAAAAAGAAAAAAGTCAGCGAATGCATACTATTGGAACTAATGCATTTCAGGGATGAAGAATAGGTGTTTGCACCCAGATCCAGTATGTTGTTCCATCGTCAGGTGATTTTTACTTAAAGGACCGCATCTTGATATATGTACAATGGATACCAGAGGCTCTCGCTGACGTTGCACTTTCTGGAGTGCATTGCCCAAGCCAAAACACTGGAGTGCATATACCCAAACCAACACAGAGGAAAAATACATGATTTATGATATTCATGCTTAAACCCAGCATTTCAAAGTGTACATATAGACATTGACTCTTCTATGCCCTCAGCGCTCTTATTTCC
Source organism: Triturus cristatus (assembly GCF_964204655.1). Classification (NCBI taxonomy): domain Eukaryota; kingdom Metazoa; phylum Chordata; class Amphibia; order Caudata; family Salamandridae; genus Triturus; species Triturus cristatus. Next base: position 682,836,691 of record NC_140586.1, on the reverse strand, counting down.
TGAAGAGGTGCGCGCTAAGAGTTAAAAGTTCTTGAATATTGGGTTGCACTCAATGGATGCCCAGCTCTGCAGATCGTGCTCCTTCACACTGTCATTCAATCGCCTGTTTAATAATTTGGCCCTCGACAATGTCAGCCTTCAAGATAATCCAGTTCTCTAAAAAAAGAACACGAATTGCATCGCCACACTGGATTATGCATGCAGTATGTCAGTCAAGCGGGTATCATCCTTTAAATTACCCCAAGCAACTCCATGTGCCAATCTCTTCAAGGCTGAGACTGACGTTTGATCCCTAGAGCATAAACAGAAGTGTGTCCGGCCCACCAATTAAGCTCCCACACTATGCATTCACAATCCGGTTTACCCCTCCAAAGTTGCATCTGTTTTAATTTTGGTGACACTCTTTCAAATGTGGCAAACCAATACTTAAGTACTCAATTATTTTAGCTACAAAGGTAAAAAAACGCACACACACACAAATTGATTTCACGAGACTCCCTCCTTTGCACTTGACCCACCCGATGCCACCCATCTGCCTGCTCCCCAGTTCTAGACAGTCACATCAGCGCACACTGCCCCATGCAGCATGGCAGCTTGACTCCAATCTGTGTGTTGCGCCTAAGCCCAGCGAGGACTGCCTGCTTCGAGCGCAGTGACGCATGCCTACGCTGCCAGGCACATGAAGTAAGTAAACCTGTCTGGGTTGTGACTGGGTCACTTCTCTCACCCCAGTGTGATTTACAGCTTTCGTTTTCGAAGTCATCTCACGCAGGTATTGGATTTTTCCAGTGTACAGTGTACAGGCTCTACAGTCTCGCTGAAATGCAGCTTGTTTGCCTATATATCTGCAACCTGACATGATTACAAACTGCTCCATCAAAGAGAGAACTATTTCAAAGCAAGAATACATCTACACTGTAACATAATTTGGGAGTTCTCGTCCAGGAAACTCCTGTTGCCAAAAAACAAATTCATATTTGTATCTGTCTTGATTTTCTTCACGGGCACGCGTGTATGCATGTGTACGACTGTGCACTCTCAAGAAACACATAATTGAACATATATAGGGTTTTAATACATTTCTTGCAACCACACACATCTTTGAAAGCAGAGGCTTGCTGACGAGAAGGCGCAGTGTCAAGGGAGCGCGTGCTCCAAGGACCTTTTAATATGGCTGGACTGTAATGCTGCAGTGAAAAAAATCATCTATCAGAAAAAAATGATTTTAACGTCGAAAAGAGACATAATTTCTACGGGTACGTTTCATTTAATCTTCCAAGCCCCACGATATTTTCAGCAGGATGGAACTAGTTAAAACGAGAGACTCCTGGCAGGTGGGGTGGGTTCCACACTACAAAACTCCTCATATACCGAACTGAAAACTCATCCGTGTAACGCAAACAAGCACATGTGGCGTAGTGGCACTTGGATAACTAGTATTGCCTTAAGTGTAATAACAGGTAAAAAGCTCGTAATGATAAAACACAACAAAAGTCATAACAATGAAGCACCAACACTGGAAAGGTCTTCTTTCCTAGCTATCATAGTTAGAAAAAAACACACACGTCAGGTCGCTGCTGCTGAAGGCGCTGCGCGGTCACTTTGCAGTTTTCTCATGCGCTTCGATTCTGAAAATAACCCATGATGCAGCCCGTGCGTTAGACACGCGTGCCATGGCCGTGGCACGAGGCTGCCGTGCCCCTGCTCAATTATGCTTAAACAAGGTAATGCCTAATTGGTCTTTAGGCTGATTAATTGATCATCTAATTGTCCTGGAGGGTTCAGAAATATCCTAAAAGCGAGCAATGCATCACTGTGTGTGCAGGGTCTACACCCAATGCTGCTGGTCTGTTTTCCTGGCTCCAGCTGCAGGACGCAAAGGCTGTTGATATACATTAAAATTCGCGGGAAGCTATAAGGAACACAACACTGCCTGCAAATACTGAGAATTAATGTAGGGAAAAACATTGTCTGCGTAAAAAGCAGCGCGTGTAACAGAATCTTTCATATCATGCCTGGGTCTGCCAGTGCAGGTGGAAAGTAATGCAAGGCGCGGGATAGGGGAGGTCCCTCCTTGCAACACACAATTCACACGGTGACTTTATGCTGGGATGATTCAGTTTCATTTTTCTTTGCATCTACGACTATGGTATAACATATCGATGGAAATAGACATCCATCTTCCAGTTTCTCACTAAATATGTGGCACAGATTTACTGCAATATGAAAGGAGTACATATCCGGTCTAGACACTTCATAGAAACAAAAATAATATAGTAAAATGGTAAAACAAGGTCGTTGAATATATACATCTACGTTCAACCCTTTGCAAAAATCATAATATTAATTACATCACGGTAATTAAAAAAGACCGGTTCCGTTTACGGGACTGCTCCTCGTTTCCCCCTTGCTGATGGATTTCCTCATTGACTGGTGTCGGGGTACCTCCGCCCAAATGGGATTGCTAATGGGCTACACGAGGAACTGAAACAAGCATGAGGACGTGATGCTTAACAGAGTCAAAAATTAAACCCCTCAGGGACTGCGCGCTGCATATACCGCGACTGCAACCTCCCCAACCCCTGTTCCTCGGAGGCTGTAATGAAATTAAATACCTTCACCTACCTTCTGACAGGGCTGCTCCCTCAACGCATCCTCGCCCATCCCGTCATTGCAGAAAATCGTCCTTCCTCCCCCTCGCCTGCCCTGCACCGCCAAGACGTTCTTTAAGAAGCAGGTGGTAGGTCCCCCAGAATATGGGTCTGGGAAATGGTTATCCTAGTCCGAAAATCCCCAGCAACCTCCGTTCAGCGAGAGTACCTCAGTCGCGGCACAGCAGCAACAGCAGCACAGGCAGAGCCGGCACTCTGCAGGCCACATCTTTCATACGGTATACATCACTACCGCATTCCTCCTAGAACTGGGGCCTCGGAAAAAAATGTCAGCTACTAATAAATGGTCCGGCAGCTTCATTTGTTGAACAGTTACAAAAATATTCCGATGTTTTTAAAGATTATGTATCTCATCAGTACTGCTACCTCGTTCAGGCCGGCAATCAAATATGTAATCACACAAATACGCGAAATCTATAGCAATTTTACACTCACTCCATTTGGCCTGCCACTACAAAATGATATAAAGAGACCATCATGCTGCAGTAAGGAGAGCCCGAGGCCAGAGCACATTCATCACTTAAGAGGCATTGATTGGTACAGGTACAGTAGCAGAAAACACGAAGCCTCGTAAAAATAACACCCGCCTTCCGCGTTGTAGTTTCTACCTAACTTTTCAAAACGTTCCCATTACAGTTTGCATTGCATTGCCTGCTCAACAATCTCGTTACTATCTCTGAAAAATGTCAATACTGATCTTTTGAGAATGGGACCAGATTTACCACACTAAGGGCCTCATGTAGGTAGCGAAATACCGGTCGGTAACGGCCGATTTTCGGTAAATATGCCGTTACCGACCGGTATTCAGACAAGTGAGATGTAGGAGTCCAAAAACCACTTTTCGGTAAATATGAGGCGGTAAATACCGATTCATAGTTACCGAATTCTAAAATACCGATTCATATTTACCGAATACATAATTAACGAATCGGTAAATATGAAGTGGTAAATATGAAGTGGTAAAAATCTAAAATGACATGTAGGAGCAGTCGGTAATTAAGAAATCCAGGAAAATCGGTAAATAAGAGTCGGTAATTAACACGGATGGAAAGCAGGTGGTAACCATCAACAATGCACATAAGCAATCCCAAAATGCAACAGCGTGGACAACATGGCCGCCATGTACGTCATTGCAAGGCGCCTACGTCTACAGGCAGCAGGACTGAGGGTGTGGCGACGGGAGGAACAAATCTACAGACAGCGCATCACACTATTCCAGCTGACTGATGCAGAGATACATGAGAGGTACAGGCTACACCCCGAAACCATCATGGACCTGATAAGGGACCTGCACCCACTCCTGGACCAGCCAACAAGAAGGGCGCACGCCATACCACCACATGTGCAGGTGCTCTGCAGCCTACATCTACTGGCATCCGGCAGTTATCAGGTGGTGACAGCTGCGGTGGGTGGTGTATCCCAGAGTTGCCTGTCCCGTTTCTTCAGGAAGTTCCTGGATGCCATGATGCAGAGAATGCACCACTACATAAGCTTCCCAAACACACAGGCTGCACTGCAGAAAACAAAAACAGACTTTTATCACATGGCACAGTTCCCCCATGTCATCGGCTGTATTGATGGTACACACATCCCAATCTGTCCACCAGCTGATACAGAGCACATCTACAGGAACAGGAAGTCCACCCACTCCATCAATGTGCAGGTGATCTGTGATGCAGGGAACATCATCACAGATATTGTTGCAAAGTTTCCTGGGAGCACCCACGACTCTTACATCTTCCAGAATAGTGGGATCTACACACGACTGAGTGCCGGCGAATTCGGAGAGGGATACCTGCTGGGTAAGTAACAGTGACGCCCCTTGAAACCTGCAAATCAGAGTGTATAGAGGCATGTAACTGATGGTTCCCTTTTACTCATCCAGGCGACAGTGCATATGCATGCCGGTCATTCATCCTCACTCCCTACCTACACCCAGCAACCCAGAGTGAGAGACGATACAACGTGGCCCACAAATCTACACGCAATGTGGTGGAGCGCACGTTTGGACTACTGAAGAGCAGGTTCCGCTGCCTCCACAAGAGCGGAGGCGCACGCCAGTACAAACCCATCACCTGCTGCAAGATAATTGCCACTTGTGCAATGCTGCACAACCTTGCCACGAAAAAAGGTACAGATGTGGAACTAACATATTTTGAGGACAACGAGGATGAGTCAGGCCAGCCAGAGGGCAGCGCAGCTAGAGTGCCAACTGCAGTCGATGGGAGAGAGAGACGGGCAGAGATCACATGCAACTATTTCTGAGTAAGTGAGGGGACACAGCGAGTTGTGAGAAGTCATGACGTAGTTTAATGTGGCACCACGCCATGAACACATGAACAGGCCAATCTGGCAATATGCCATCTATACAATGAGTATGTCCAGGGTTACGTCACCCAATGGCAAGTGGATAAGCAGGGCCACATCAATGTTTGCGCATACGCGCTGCAGTGGTGGATTGCACGGCCTGTGCATCCTCACTAGAGCCAACCCCAAGCCGCCTGCTGCTCCTGCGTGCTTCGGGGACGGGGGGTGTGATGCTGCTGCTGGTGTCGATGCTCTCCGCAGCATCCCCTGCAGCAGTTGTCGACGCCTGACTACTCAATAGCACCCCTAGTGCACTTGTCACCTGCACCATCCCCCGAGACAGGTCGCTGCAGCACTGTGTTAGGCCCTCCTGCATCGTCACAGAGCGCCGGCAAAGTAGGGAAGTCGCAGTTGCCAGACGGTTGAGTGCCCTGCTGGTAGTGTCCCTTCGCTGGCGTTCCCGGCGCCGTGCTTCGATGTCAGCATCTAATTTGCTGCACAACTGCTGGATTGACTGGGACATGTCCCGAATGCCCGCAGCCATGCCGCCAATGTTTGTGTCCATGTTGACTAAGCTTGTCTTCATCACCCGCATGTGCCTCTGGACTGACATAACTGCCTTTGATTGCAGGCGCTGTTGCTTCAACATTTGGCCCTCGAGCCCCAAGAAGACACCATGGCCGTCAGTGGGTGCTGGTGGACTCTGGACACGCGACCTGCGGCGCCCTCTTGCTCCCGTCTGTGCTGCCTGTGAGGTGTGGGGCACAGTGGGATGGCTCCCTTCCTGGGGCCCGGTGCGGTCTTCTGGGCCCATGCTGTCGTCTGACGAGGTGTCTAAGGCTCGTAGCCTGGCTGCTGGACGCCTCCTCATTCTCACACCTGCAAGCGGAGATGTGGCCGGTGAATCGAACATGAGTGGCGATGCTGGCTCTGGTGGTGGTGATGCTGGCTCTCGGTGAGGTGATGCTGGCTCTGTGTGCGGCGAGGCTGGCTGCGTAGGTGGTGCGGCTGCAAGTGGGCCTGCTCCCTGGTCTGAACTCGTGCTGGCTAGAGGTGATTTTTGTGGCCGGTGTGCCGTCTCCCCTGCAGCATGCCCTGTACTGCATGATGTCACATCTGTGGACAGAAAAACAACATTGGCTCAGTGTCCCCGAAGGGCTGCATTGCAAGCGTCACAATAAATCATTTCACATTCCAATCTGTCCTCTGTCTCCTTGTGCCTCGAGTGCGTGACATGCCTTGTTGCCCTGTGACATTTACGTCATGGTTAGTGTTGCCCTGACTACATCTCCCGGAATGCATTGCCTGTCTGCACTGACACGTGTGGACTGCAGTGTGATTCTCGTTTCACAATGGGGGATGTGGGATAGGGGTAGGGGAGGCTACATTGCTGTGCTTTCGTCTTACCTTGGTGTGTTGCGGCTCTGGCAGAGCTGTCGGCGTCCCCAAGACCCACGACGCTCACTTGCTCGAGTGTGGCCGCCACCAGCTCCTCCAGTTCGGTGAGGGCAGGTGCCCTGTTGGTTCCACCTCCGGTCTGGCTGGCCTCCTTCTGGATGTCGCCCATCTTCCTCTTGGTCACAATCCTCAGGTCATACCAGCGCTTTTTGAGGACCTCAATGTCCCTGTGGGTCACTCCCACAGCATTGACCTGCGCCTGGATGGCCAGCCATATGTTGCGCTTTTCGGCCTCAGGCACTTGCAGGGATTGCCTCCCAAACAGCTTCTGGTGCTGCTTCACCACCTCCTCCACCAGCACCTGGAGTTCCTTGGGGCTGAATTTGAGCTTCCTCCTCCTTTCCCCTCCGTCTTTCTGTGTTCTCAGGCTGGACATGCTGTTCGTTTCCCGCTCGCACATGCAACTGCTCCCTGCCTCTCCTCTGCACTCCAGGCCTCTCCAGGGTCGGCTAATTATGTACACCTGCCTGGGTGTGGCCACTTCGGCTAATTGTGTACACCTGCCTGGGTGTGGGCAGTTCCTGGTTGGGTGGGCTGTCGTTGCACAGGATTAGCTGTTTCGTCAAGTCATGTGATGTTATTTACCGAATCCGTACGTACCGATTCGGTATTTTCCGAATCGGTAGATACCACCTCGGTATTTTCCGATTCGGTAGATACAACCTCGGTATTTTCCGAATCGGTAATTATCACCTCGGTATTTACCGAATCGGTGAATTCCGATTCGTATTTACCGAATGTTACCGAATCGGTAACTGTTACCGAATTTTTACCTACATATAACTTACCGATTCTAATTTACCAATTCGGTACGGCTCGGTATTTAAGAACCGGTAAAATTTATTTACCTACATGAGGCCCTAAATGCCTACCACTACAACCCCCCCACACACACACGCACACACACACACAGAGATCACGGAATTGTACTGATAAAGGAGATAATTGTATGTTATGGTTACAACCAAAGTGTCATGTGTCTAAAACCCAGTGACGCCATTAAAGCCAGGAAATTCTTATTCCCACACAATTCAACACAATCTGCGCCTGTGCCTAAAATGGATTGATTTCGCCATTAATAGGTGTGAGGAAGCAGCCTGAAGTGGGGGATTTGTGATATCTTTCCTATACTCCAAGAGTTGCAGGGGAGTAGTAACACAGGCCCCTGTAGCCCCTGTGTGGGGGGGGGGCAACCGTTCATTAGGTCCCATTGTGCCCAATGCCAATAAATATCTGACATACTCAGTGGCCCCTCATCACATTCTGTGGCGGGGGGAGGGGGCATCATTTTGATTTGTGCCACTCTACAGATCACCTTAACATACATAATGCACTCGCCGTTAGTGCAGTATTCTGCCAGCATTGAAGATTGCAGTGACAGGCACTGGGTGAGTTCATGGGAGGAGACCCTGAGTCTACATGGGCTACAGTGCACGTGTAGTAAGTAGTAGGAGGAGTTTAAGGGAAGGTGGCAAGAGGCACCGTTGACTCACCCTGCTCGCTCCCACTTATTTCAGGCCTGTAGAGAGCAAGTGTTGTGTAAGGGGCGAGTACAAAGTATTTTTTTAAAAATTAATTTATTTATTGAACTTTTGAAAGAAACAAAAAACACATTCACTTTGTACAGTAGAAAAGGGAAGAAAAATATACACAGGCCACGTACAATGCACAAAGTACCACTGAAGAATATTGAGGGGGGGGAGGGGAAGTTAACTTCCCTTGTACCGAGCATCATCAATACAACAGTGGCGTTCCCTCCAAAGGGACATATACTAGTTGAATAAGCAATCACCCCACATTTGCATCTCATGAGTCAATGGCTTCGGAGTAAGAGGGATAGAGGGGGGGGGACTCCATTGGCTCTTCCAGCTCCTCTCCCAATACCTCGTGCAATGCGTGTTTCATGCGATAATATTGAAACTGTGTGAGTGCAGAAGGTCGTTCCTTGTTTGCAATAGTATCATCCCAATTAACCAACTTGCCATCCTTAAAAAGGTCCCCCATGTCAGACAATCCAAGACTGTTCAGGGCACGTAACACTCCCCTGTCCGAGCTAAAAACAAACGATTGGCACCATTCTATACGCATTCGTGGCAAATACAGTTGGGCTCCGGCAAACATACCGAGCAGAGTGTACCACGCGTGGGCGACGGAATTTACAGAGTCAAGGATACCACAACACCGATCCGGAGCCTTAGTCAAGAGCCAAGGCAATGGCTCGGGAGATGCTGCAACTCTTCTATATGAAGATGTGGTAGAGTGTGGGGACCATGAACCCAGGAATGTGCGTGGGACGCCTGAGCGACTCTTTAGTAAAGTTCGAAATACGGAGCACCCAATCCACTAGCAGAACATGGCAACATAAGAGTGTCCATAGAGACTCGTGGCGCCTTGCCCGCCCAAGCCAATCTGACTATCAGCACCCGCAATTCCTTAAATAGATGCCGCGGGACAACAATAGGCATATTCACAAATAAAAATAGCAGGCGGGGCAATATCACCATCTTCATCAAGGAGACTCTCCCCACTAGGGACAAAGGGAGACGAATCCAACGGTCCACATCATCACTCAACTTTGTTATCGCTCTGCCGTAGTTCGCTCGGATTACCAGTTCAGCATCCGAATGAACCCGGATTCTGAGATAGCGGACTAGATCAGAAGTCCATTGCAAAGGGTAATCAAGCTCCACCGGGGTGGTGCAGGGAGTCAGCGGAAGATCAAGGACTTATCCCAGTTGATGTTCAGACCCGATAAACCCCCGTAACGTAACACCTCACGTATAATCGGAGGGAGATGCACTTCCGGATTTCTTATGCACAGAAGAGTATTGTCCACATAGGCCGATACTATCAAATTGTAATTAGGGAAGTGGAGGCCTCTGTGGCCGTGATATTCTCTCATGGCTCTCAACAGGGGTTCCGCTGCCAGCGCATACAGTAGCGGGGATAGGGGACAACCCTGCCTGGTGCCTCTGGAGATGACAATAGGATCAGATACAACATCTCCCACCCGAACTCGAGCTCCCTGCTTATTATAAAGGATCTCAACCAGTTGTAAAAAGACAGCGCCAACCCCCACACGTTTCAGGACTGCATAGAGGAACGGCCACTCGATAGAATCAAACGTCTTTTCGGCATCTAAAAAGACCGCCACTGCTGGTACATCCAAACAGGTATGCTGTAGGACTCCAATACCATACAAAGATTGTGTGAAAGCGTGTGACCGGGGATAAAACCGGCTTGCTCAGGGCAAATTAACTGAGGCAACAGTGGGGACAGACGGTTTGCAAGGATCTTGGAGAATATCTTAGCATTCACATTCAGCAACGAAAGCGGACGATAAGAGGAATACAGGTGTGGATCTTTATCGGGCTTCAATAAGGTGACGATCAAGGCTTCCCGCCTTGTTTGTGGGATAATCCCAACCGCGCCTATATCCTGGAACAGCATGGCTAGCTGGGGAAGCAGTAAATCGCTAAAGGCTTTATAGAACGTAAACGTTAGCCCGTCCTGACCAGGCGCACTGCCTTCCCTCATAAAGTTCAACGCCAGTCGGATCTCTTGGAGCTCTATAGATCGCATGAAAAACTCCCTGTGCCAGTTCTGTAACCAAGGGAGTTCGATATATTACAGATACTGTACAATGTCTGCATCACTGGGGGAGACCTTAGAGCTGTATAGCTCTTGATAATAACTCCGGAACTGCTCAGTAACAATCACTGGGTCCTATTCAGTGGAGCCAGTAGTCGAAGTCAGAACGGGGACACAACTGGAGCACACCCTACACCTTGCCATGGCCGCCAGGACCGAACCCGGCCGATCCGCTTCCCCATAGACCCGCGCTCTAGCATATTTTCCAATGTACTTAACCTCTGCGTCCGCCTCGTCATTGAACTCAGCCATCGTGGATTTCAGTAGGTCAAGCAGCTGCGGAGAGGACCCCCGAGACAGCTCGTCCTCCGACGCGGTAATCCAGGTTTCCAACAGCGCCAGTCTACCCCGTATGGAACGGAGTACTCCCGCATGTTTGCTAATGGCTATGCTCCTGATGTAGACCTTAAATGATTCCCAGACTGTGGCAAAAGAATCAACTGAACCGATGTTCATCTCGGAGAACTCTGATATAGCTGTACTTAGTTCTGCCTTGAAGACTGCATCCAGCAGCGAGTGGGGAGGGAACCACCATAGGAAGGGAGGGGGACCATGAAGAGGGACAGATAGAGTCAACAGTATAGGTGAGTGATCCGAAAACGTCTGCACTAACACCACACAATCCTGCACCGTGGTCAGCAAGGACTGCGAAATGAGCCAGTAGTCGATCCGTGTATGTATATCGTGAGGAGCTTAGTAGTGCGTAAACCCACCATTCTCCCTTGAACGAGCCCTCCACACATCAACCAACTGCAACTGTACAGACACATCAACAATAACTCTGGCAGCAGTCGAAGGTGGCCTCAGGGGACCCTTGGAACGGTCTAACATTGGATCCAACACCAATTGAAATCCCCACCCCACTCCACAGAAGAAGGGGTATGTGATTGAATAGCCCGGGCGAGAGAAAGATAAAACTGTGGATTGTCATAGTTCGGGTCGTAGGAGTTTACTACCAGTATATCTATAGTGGAATTGTAACATCGCGTAATGGTGTATCTGCCAGAGGGGTCTGTCTCACAACAGTCCATCTGGAGCTTCGCACCAGGATTGACCCAGGTCAAAACGCCCCTGGAGTGTGAGGTAAAACCAGCAGCATGAAAAACCCCCAACATACGACTCCCCGTCAGCAGACTGCAGCTGGGATGGAGGTGCGTCTCCTGCAATAGAGCGATGTCAACCTCTTTTCTCTTCAAATAGGCTAGGACTTTACACACCTTTCTATGGTCGTTAAGACCCATCACATTCCATGTCAAAAGTTTCAAACACTTCCGATTAGGCATACAGTCAAATAATTAAGATGTAGAATAAGCAAATATCTGTGCTGTGCCTTCAGTTAATGGACCTCCCAGCCCCCCGAACAAGAAATGGCAATCATCTCCCGTGACCTGCAAAAGAAAAAATCATAATCATACAGAAAAACACCCCCAAAACCATCCCCACCCACGCCTTGCATACCCCAACCGAGCAAGAGCGACATTTAACCCTCCCAATGAAAAAATAAAGCCTATCCATCCTTAAAATAAGGAGGAGGGAAGCCCCGAACACCAAACACAAAACATTTTCAATGACAGCGGGTAACGCTTAGGGGCGGATGTTACCCAGCAATCTTTCTTGAGCTACAGTCTCCAAAAACCATATCACCTTGAGCGGATATGGAGCCTCAAGATCTTAGGAAGGTCTACGGAGGGGGGTAAATGTCTACAGCATTGTAGAAGCAAACAGTTATGAAATAACATCAAGCAGTAAAGCAATATCACAATCATCGAACATCATCATTATAAGGGAAAGAATCTCCCCTCCCCTATTTTGGCCAGAAAAAACAACAATGGAGCAATGAGTAGCCCAATTAAGTACATATGAAGAAACAAATGAGACCCAGTTCCTACGTTCAGTCATTGTCATCCAGAGTATTCGGCGAGGAATCATCGTCCGGGCCTTCGGCCTGTGCTTTTTTTCGTTTGCCTGCCACCTCCCAGGACTTCAGCGCCTGTTACAGTGACTGCGGATCAGTGAAGATGCGTGGCTTGCCATGAAAAAGCACTTTCAACCGCGCTGGGTAGAGCATAGCATACTCGATGCGCTGATCGCGCAGCCTGCGCTTTAGGGGTACAAACTGCCTTCGGACCTCCTGAACTTTGATGGTGAAGTCCGGAAAGAGGGAGAGGGAGGAACCCTCATACTACAATGTGCCCAATTCTCTCGCTCTGCGAAGTGCCGTGTCCCTATCCCGGTAGTTGAGGAGCTTAGCGATAATGGACCCGGGGGGGGCACCAGGACAGGGTCGCGGGCCCAGCGAGCCATGTGCCCTCTCCACTACAAACATATCAGAGAAGGTGTCGGCCCACAGCAGTGTTTTGAGTTGCTGTTCAATGAAGAGCTCCATGGGCCCCGTGGAAGTGGATTCAGGGAGGCCTGTGATTCGTAGGTTGCATCTCCTCGACCTGGCCTCCAAATCCTCAGCGCGATCCTGCAGCGCAACCATCACCTTCTCTACTTGCCGCTTCACGTTGTTAGCATCGGTCTGAGCTTCCTACGTTTCCGTGATATGACGTTCCGCCATATCCAGACGCTCCGCATGCTTATCGACTCTCTCCGCCATCCGATCCATCCTGTAGACCAGGGTGTCTATCTTGTCATCTATAGCCGTAAAACTACTGGGCATGGCAGCTATTATTTGCTTAATGTCACTCACTGGGTCATCGGTAGGGTTATCCAAATCTACCAACGCTGAGGCCGCCGCCTCCTCATGGCGCTTCGACTTGCGGTGCTCGAATGTAAGTTTAGGTTGGGACTTATCCGGCTTACCCATGCTGGCGCAGGGAGTGTCTACACGCGTCGCCCTGAACGTGCAGTCCAAGACACTGTCTACCTCCCCTCAAAACTCAGGATCAGGAGCCCAGGAAGACCAGGTATCGCGCAGTAAACAGGGTGGAGAATCAGTCCAAAAACCAGACAGTCAATGTGGCCCCAGTTATTATCTTGCGCCTGAGTAGGTGATGACGGTAAGAGAGGCAGAGCACACTCCACAGAGCAGGACCACCAAGCTCCCACCTCCAGCTGGACTATGACCCCAGTGTCACTGTCAAGTAGTGCCCGTGGTGTGCAGAACCCAAACAAGTGTCTGTCTACTGGCCCCAGGGGACCGCCGGCAGCGTGACCTAGGCTGCAACACAGCACATGGGACACAGGCAATGGTGAGAGTGGCCAAAAAGAAGCAGTAGTGTAGGCGCGTTCCGAGGATCACCTCCCTGGACCCCTGATGGCTCAGCTTACCAGGCGATCGTCGGGCGCCATGCAGCGCCGGCTCCACAGCGCGGATCCGTGGTCCCCGCACGACGGAGACAGTGTCCCAGGTCGGCGGCAGGCAGAGCTCCACAGGATACCTCGTGCCAGTCGAACCTCGGGTGTCAAGCGCCGACGGCTCTCCAAAGCCGAGCCGCAGTGGGAGCCAGCAGGGACCGGGCTGCAACAACATGCCTCACCGTCCCCGTCTCAGGTGACGTGCATGCCGGCCACGCTTCTAGGCCACGCGCCAGCAGAGCTATCGGAAATCCGTGTCCTCGGGTCCCGGGGCACTCCAAAATGCAGGATAGCATCGGCAGGCTCAGTGGGAGGTCAAGATCTCAGCTCCGACCGCCGTTCCCTCGTCGGGAGTCTTATGGCTGAGGATAATGAAGGATAGTTGATGTGAATGGCGGAGCTCGATCACCTAGCGGCCATCTTGCAGGTAGTACAAAAGTATTTATCCCACCATCCTTCAGGCCTGTGGTGAATAAGTGGAAGTAACCGAAGATATCAATGGAAGTCATCAGTAGGCCATCTGCAACAATGATATTCATCACTATAAAACCAAGATGGAGTGCCATAGAGGGATGATGAGAAGCAATCATAGCGCAAGAGCAAAAACGGAGCTGAAGACAAAGTCTCCATTACCAGTGAGCTTTTAATTCAGCGGCTGGCTGCAATAGCAGGTGTGAAATGAGGAATAACCAGAGGAGTCAGAACTGGGATTGTCAATTCACCTGGTTGGACCCTCGGTGTCCCACTTACAATCAGCAGGTAACTCTGCCTGCCCTGGAGTTATATGTGCACCCAGTATTGGTAGCTTCAGAGAGGTACGGGATTACTGGCCATTTCCATGGTTCACTTGCAATAAGACCTCAACTCTCTTGTAACAATTTCTTAATTATTCCATGTTCCCCAAGTAATGGGAGTTGCCACTCAAATCTGTATTACAGTATCCAGAGTCCTGCATAATTTGTAATGACAGAGTGTGTATGTAAGAAATTGGATTATTGGTTGAGAGGGGTGGAAGTCCCACTCAGGCTACAACCACAATCCTTGTCAGGTTGTCAGGTTGAACCACAAAACTCACTTAATTAACCCTTTGAATGCCCATGACGAGCTGGACTCGTCATGGCACACAGTTCTCCTGTGCCCATGACGAGTCCAGCTCGTCATGAAGCATCCCCTGCGAAATCCCTCTGGTGCGGGCACTAGAAGGATTTCCTTTAAAGCAAAATAGCCTCGGGAGCTGGGGAAGAGTTTCCCCAGCTCCCGAGGGCCCCCCCCCCTGCTTTCCCTGCAATAACGATCGGCGCGCACATCGCGCCAACATCAATACAGTGAAACTGAAACTGAAATGAGCCAGGAGGCTCATTTCAGTTTCACTCTCTAAGTGCTAGGGGGCTATCTCAGCCCCCTGAGCACGTAGAAAGACGGGAGAGGTATCGTTGGAAAGGGGAGAATCCTCCCCAGTGGATCCTTGCTTGGGGATCGCTACAGGAGGGCGATCCCCAAGCAGGGATCCGCCCACTAGACACCAGGGAGGGGGGAGCGGCCCCTTGGGATCATTGAGTCTTTTTGCCCCCCCGGGGGGCAGATAGGGCAGTAGCCCAAAATCTGCCCCCCGGGGGGGGGGGCAAAAGCCCACTAGACACCAGGGAACTAAAAAAAAAAAACAATATAGTGGTGGGGCTGCCCAAAACGGGCAGGCCCATGCCCCCACCCCCAAATTATTACTGTCTTTCTGCCCCCCCGGGGGCAGATGGGGCAGTGGCCCCTAATCTGCCCCTTCAGGGGGGCGGAAAGCCCACTAGACACCGGGGATTTTTTTAGAAACTAAAAATAAGGGTGGGTGCTGCCCAAAACGGGCATGCCCATGCCCCCACCCCCCAATTATTACAGTCTTTCTGCCCCCCCGGGGAGCAGATGGGGCATTGGCCCCTAATCTGCCCCTTCGGGGGGCAGAAAGCCCACTAAACACCAGGGATTTGTTTTTAGCTTTTTTTAGGGTGGGGGCTGCCTGAAATGGGCAAGCCAATGCCCCCACCCACCCGCCATCATTACAGCCTTTCTACCCCCCCTGGGGGGCAGATGGGGCATTGGCCCCTAATCTGCCCCTTCGGGGGGCGGAAACCCCACTAGACACCAGGGATTTTTTTAGAAAGTAAAAATAAGGGTGGGGGCTGCCCTAAATAGGCATGCCCATGCCTCCACCCCCGCAATCATTAGTCTTTCTGCCCCCTCTGGGGGGCAGCTGGGGCATTTGCCACTAATCTGCCCTTTCGTGGGGGGCAGAAAGCCCACTAAACACCAGGGATTTGTTTTTGGAAGGTTATTTTTAGGGTGGAGACTGCCTGAAACGGACACGCCAATGCCCCCACCCACCCGCCACCATTACAGCCTTTCTGTCCCCCCGGGGGGCAGATGGGGCATTGGCCCCTAATCTGCCGCTTCGGCCAAGAAACCAAGTGACCCCCCTTGCAAAACCAGGTTGTTTTGAGATAGGCAATTTTCTCACTGTTTTTATCAGGAGACCCGGGGGAATGCTGGGTGGTAGAAAATTTGTGTCAGCCCGGTGATGCCACAACTTTCCCACACAAAAATGTGTGAAAAAGGTGATTTTTTCAGCTAAATTTGAGGTTTGCAGGGCATTCTGGGTAAGGAAACTTTGGGGGATCCACGTAAGCCATACCTCCCTGGAATCCCCCGGGTATCTAGTTTTCAGAAATGTGTGGGTTTGGTAGGTTTCCCTAGGTGGCCGCCAAGCACCGGGCCAAAAAACCTCGTGACCCCCCTTGCAAAACCAGGTCGTTTTGGGATAGGCAATTTTCATGTCGCCTCACTAAGTTGTGGGCCCTTGCCTGTCGCGGGTACTTGGGCCTCCCACACGAGTGAGGCACCGTTTTTATCGGGAGTCCTGGGGGAACGCTGGGTGGTAGGAAATTTGTGTCAGCCCGGTGATGCCACAACTTTCCCTCACAAAAATGTGTGAAAAAGGTGATTTTTTCAGCTAAATTTGAGGTTTGCAGGGCATTCTGGGTAAGGAAACGTTGGGGAATTCATGCAAGCCATACCTTCCTGGAATCCCCCGGGTGTCTAGTTTTCAGAAATGTGTGGGTTTGCTAGGTTTCCCTAGGTGGCCGCCGAGCACCGGGCCAAAAAACCAAGTGACCCCCTTGCAAAACCAGGTCGTTTTGAGATAGGCAATTTTCATGTCGCCTCACTACGTTGTGAGCCATTGCCTGTCGCGGGTACTTGGGCCTCCCACATGAGTGAGGCACCGTTTTTATCGGGAGACCCGGGGAAACGCTGGGTGGTAGGAAATTTGTGTCAGCCCGGTGATGCCACAACTTTCCCATACAAAAATGTGTGAAAAAAGGTGATTTTTTCAGCTACATTTGAGGTTTGCAGGGCATTCTGGGTAAGGAAACATTGGGGGATCCATGCAAGACATACCTCCCTGGTATCCCCCAGGTGTCTAGTTTTCAGAAATGTGTGGGTTTGGTAGGTTTCCCTAGGAGGCCGCCGAGCACGGGCCAAAAAACCAAGTGATCCCCCTTGCAAAACCAGGTCGTTTTGAGATAGGCAATTTTCATGTTGCCTCACTACGTTGTGGGCCCTTGCCTGTCGCGGGTACTTGGGTCTCCCACACAAGTGAGGCACCGTTTTTATCGGGAGACCCGGGGGAACACTGGGTGGTAGGAAATTTGTGTCAGCCTGGTGATGCCACAACTTTTCCACACAAAAATGTGTGAAAAAAGGTGATTTTTTCAGCTAAATTTGAGGTTTGCAGGGCATTCTGGGTAAGGAAACGTAGGGGGATCCATGCAAGCCATACCTCCCTGGAATCCCCCGAGTGTCTAGTTTTCAGAAATGTGTGGGTTTGGTAACTTTCCCTAGGTGGCCGCCGAGCACCGGGCCATAAACCCAAGTGACCCCCCTTGCAAAACAAGCTTGTTTTGAGATAGGCAATTTTCATGTCGCCTCACTGCGTTGTGGGCCCTTGCCTGTCGCGGGTACTTGGGCCTCCCACACGAGTGAGGCACCATTTTTATCGGGAGACCCGGGGAACGCTGGGTGGTAGGAAATTTGTGTCAGCCCGGTAATGCCACAACTTTCCCACACAAAAATGTGTGAAAACGGTGATTTTTTCAGCTAAATTTGAGGTTTGCAGGGCATTCTGGGTAAGGAAAAGTTGGGGGATCCACGTACGCCATACCTCCCTGAAATCCCCCGAGTGTCTAGTTTTTAGAAATGTGTGGGTGTGGTAGGTTTCCCTAGGTGCCGGCCGAGCTATGGTTCAAAAACTACAGCTAGGCACTTTGCCAAAAAAGCATCATTTTTCACTGCCAAATTGAGGTGTGTCTACGTCAGGTTTTGCACCGTTTCCTGTCGCGGGCACAAGGCCGACCCACACAAGTGAGGTACGATTTTTCTTGGAAGATTTTGGGTAACGCGGGGTGGGTGGAAATTTGTGGATCCACGCAGATTCCAGAACTTTCCACCACAGAAATGAGGGGAAAATGTGTTTTTTTGGGCAATTTTTAGGTCTCGCTGAGCCAAAGGCTCGAAGAGACATTTTGTATGTGGGATTTTCAAAGTGCTACCCACAGTCTTTTGGCTGGCCTAAACCTTGAGTGCACGATCACATGCACGTGCACAGCTGCTCCCACTCCCCCCTCCCTTCTCTATAGCTTTCTTTCACTTTAGCCGCTTTGACCCTTGCATTCCCCCCTCCCTTCTCATCCAGCCCTTTGATGCTCTGCTCGATTACTTTCACTTTCGCCGCTTTGATGTTTTTGCCTTTGTTTATGTGACGGAGATCCATTGCATTTGGCAGAACATTTCTGGGGCCGTAT
This sequence comes from Triturus cristatus, assembly GCF_964204655.1. Taxonomy (NCBI): domain Eukaryota; kingdom Metazoa; phylum Chordata; class Amphibia; order Caudata; family Salamandridae; genus Triturus; species Triturus cristatus. The sequence continues at coordinate 682,818,456 of NC_140586.1, read as the reverse complement.
TGCATGAAATACACCAGGTGGCGCTAACGTGTTTTACAGAGCACCATACAGCATTTTGTTCTGCGTTAAAAAAAAGACGCTTTAGGAGCGGAAAGGAGCTATCCCTTTTACTTGTATTAAAATGTATTTTTAAAGGTGGCTCAAAGGATCCTGAACATAGTTTATACTAGCATGCTCCAATACTGTCCGTATTTCACTCCTGATTGCACTGGCCTTCCAGGTCCTAAGACTCAGACTCATGATTTTACTATTATTTCAAAACCAATCTAACATTTGGTTTTTTTTAGGTATTACCTTAGTAAAGCATACCTATGTGATCTTACTCACCTTGGTCAGTGTTTTATTATGGATGACAAGATGTTTTCTCAATTCGTCTCTGTAACTATATAGTAATGGCTTTCAGTTACAGCTGGCGGAAATTATGCTACACACCTATTTATTGCCTTCACCAAATGATTCTGCTTTCACTGGTGTGACCATAACTTGCCAAAATATTTTACTGATGCTTTCGGCAGTGTCTCCACTTCTGTCTGATCACTCCTCAAATGACACCTTCCTTAATCCCACCCACAAGCAAGGTAAGCCACTCAATTTTATGCTAATTTCAAACACTTTATCCAAATCTAAACCCATCATCGCTCCATCTGACATCACACATTTCACATGCAAATCAGTTCGCCTCCTTGTAGATCGCTCTCTCATGTACCCATCTGCTGTAGAAAACAGGACCCCACTGCTCTCACTGCTTTCCACGTGATCTTCATAAAGACCTCACTTCAGTCTTGCACTACAGCTCATACAACTGCTTAATTATCCACCTTGTACCAAAGATAGGCCTCAGCCATGAATTACACTTGAAATAAGAGCGCATAACAGTAAATGAGGGCAGCAGTACATAAATGGCGAAAGCACATATTCACTGCTAACTTCTTGGTTAATAAGCAAGCCCTTCACACACTGCATAATGATCTAGGAGGTGTCAAATCTATCTATTTCCAGGACCTCATTACCTCACCATCCACAAGCGCTCTGTGCAACCCTTCAGCTCTTTACTCTCTCCGTCATCTTCAATTATCAGTATTCTATTGTTCATCATTACCTGCTCATGACTTCACCCTGCTACATCTGCTCCAAGATTAACACTATAATTAGTCCACAGTGCTCAAGTCCTCACTCGCCTCAACCCTGCGCAGTTACATTATTACGATTTAACACAACATCCTCCTAACAAACGTTTCCTCTTATGAAAGTAGCTAATCCACCCTGTGCCCCCCCTGTAACCATTTCGTCCTCCCTTCATCGAATCTTTGCCTCTTTCATCCAACAGTTTCCCCTGCGTTTCCCTTCGCACTGACTGCCTGTCCTGTAACCGACTACTCAACCCTCTCCTGTGTTCGGGACCCTTCATTCCACTATCCTATCCTCTCCTCTGTTCTTGTCTATGCTCATACTCTTAGATCATTCTGCCTCTCCTTTGATATTGCTGGTCACCCCACACTTTTCTCAATGAGCGCACGGGGCATTAGCTGGGTACCAGCCCTTATGCTCCTCAATAAGCAGCAGCAATCGTTGCAGTTTCACCAAGGTGAGTTTAGTAAAAGTTTATTTTACTACTTTCGATAACTGGTGCCTTTCGCAAACAGAAAAGGTAATGACAATGTATGGCACATTACAAGATGGCATGTTTTAATACTAGGGCTTCTGATTATATGCATAATGTTTGATCTAGCAGACATGATTGAACATATGGTGAGACCCTTAAATGAAGGCTTAGGGCTCAAATCACAAAGGGACTAATATGCAATAAAGTTACGTGTCTCTTCACTCATGGCAGAATCTCCGCACTGCACTCACTGCAGTGCGCTGGACAGAGAGGCTGCCCAGAGTGCAGAGACTCCACACTTGTAACTTTACTACACGTAAGTCCCTTTGCAAATCAGACCCTTAACCTCTACTTCTTTGTGATTTTTAAAATAAAGAGAGGGAAGCATTTATAGTAAAAATGGAAAACTCGTGTCTCTATTTACAATGCAGTTATTGGTTGTTTTTAACTTTCAAGAAAATAACACATTTGTTCTTAAACGACATCCATATCTTAAATCACACATTTTATGATTTTAACATTTGGAATTTCATGTCATACCCTTCACTTGTGCCCATTCCCGACTTCTTATACCCTTGTTATCTAGCAGTGCTTTCAACACCACAGGCCATCAAATTCTGGACGGAACGGCCCTAAACTGTTTCGCCCATACCTCTATAAGCACACTCAAATGCTAACAAGCATTGGCATAGCCAATAGGTCTCGCCTTAGGGACCGTTTAAGTGTTTAGTTATCCAGCACAATATCCTTGGTGCAGTAACATTAACTGTTGCATGGCTAAACACTTATAAGGTCCCAAAGGCGAGACCTATTGGCTATGCCAATGCTTGTTTAGGTTTGCAAGGGATTCTGGGTAACAGAACCTGGTAGGAGGCAGTCAAGTCACCAAATCCTGGATTCCCCTGGGTGTATAGTTTAAAAAAATGTATAGGTTTGCTAGGTTTCCCTAGGTGCCGGCAGAGCTATGGTTCAAAAACTACAGCTAGGCACTTTGCCAAAAAAGGGTCATTTTTCGCTGCGAAATTGAGGTGTGTCCATGTTATGTTTTGCGCCGTTTCCTGTCGCGGGCACTAGGCCGACCCACACAAGTGAGGTACCATTTTTCTCGGAAGACTTTGGGGTACGCGGGGTGGGTGGAAATTTGTGGATCCACGCAGATTCCAGAACTTTCCACCAGAGAAATGTGGGGAAAATGTGTTTTTTTGGCAATGTTTTAGGTTTGCAAGGGATTCTGGGTAACAGAACCTGGTGGGAGGCAGTCAAGTCACCCCATCCTGGATTCCCCTGGTTGTCTAGCTTTAAAAAATTTATAGGTTTGCTAGGTTTCCCTAGGTGCCGGAAGAGCTATGGTTCAAAATCTACAGCTAGGCACTTTGCCAAAAAAGGGTCATTTTTCACTGCGAAATTGAAGTGTGTCCACATTGCGATTTGCACCGTTTCATGTTGCGGGCACTAGGCCGACCCACACAAGTGAGGTACCATATTTCTTGGAAGACTTTGGGAAACGCGGGGTGGGTGGAAATTTGTGGATCCATACAACTTCCAGAACTTTACACCACAGAAATGTGAGGAAAATGTGTTTGTTTTTTACAAAAGTTTAGGTTTGCAAGGGATTCTGGGTAATAGAACCTGATGAGAGGCAGTCAAGTCACTACATCCTGGATTTCCCTGGGTGTCTAGTTTTCAAAAATGTATAGGTTTGCTAGGTTTCCCTAGGTACCGGCAGAGCTAGGGTTAAAAAACTACAGCTAGGCACTTTGCTAAAAAAGGGTAATTTTGCATTTTTGGTTTTGAGCCATTTCCTGTCGTGGGCACTATGCCTACCCATACAAGTGAGGTACCATTTTTATCGGGAGACTTAGGGTATTTCGGATTTGTAAAGGAACTGTTATTACCTATTGACTTTCGATGCTTTTCTACCTTCCAAATGAAAGACAATGTGTAAAAAAGAAGTCATTCTAAAAAATGACTGATAATTCTCATGCTAGTATGAGTATTCCCAATTTCAGAAATGTGCAAAGATCTACTGTTTCTAAACTCTATATTTTGTTCCAATTTCAGAAATACATAGGTGTCTTTCATACCGATTTTTCCATGTACACATTTTTACAGAATAATTACTATATACCCGGTACATAATAAAAAACCATTGCAAGTTGCTGCTCAGTTTTTGGCTCTGGGTTCGTCGGGTTCTTGGTCAACCTACAAGTCCTATATATCCCCACAACCAGTAATGTCCAGCGGATGTAACGGTATATTGCTGTCAAAGAGCTGTCATAATTAGAAGAAGTTACAGGTGAAAACGTTGACACAAAAGGCTTTTTTTTTTTAACCAATTTTCAATTTATCCTATATATAACTGTTAGTTTCTATAAAGAAACCATGATGGATCTACACAAATGACCCCTTGTTGAATTCAGAATGTTGGCTACTTCTCTAAAATGTATAGCTGTCCAGGATCCATTATTGCTTTTGTACCCATTTCTACCATTAACTGGAAGGAGGTCGAAAGCACACAAAATAGAAAAAATAGGCTATTTCCCAGAAAAATACCAAAACTGTGTAAAAAATGTTGGGTTTCTGACAAAAGTCTGGTATCCCCTAAAAGCTGCGAAAATGGTGATTTCAGCCCTACAAACCCTTTCTTGATAACATTTGCAGGGAAAAACCCAGATGCTTTCATTTGCAGCCCGTTTTTCCCATTTTTCCCCCACTACATTTTGCTGTATTTTTGCTAATTTCTGTGACCCCTCCAGGGGAATCCACAAACCTTGAGTACCTTTAGAATCCCCATGATGTTGGAAGAAAAGGACGCTAATTTGGCGTGGATACCTTATGTGGTCAAAAAGTTACAGGGGCCTCAGTGCGCACTACCCCAAATAGCCAAAAAAGGGCGTGGCACAGGAGGGGGAAAAGGCCTGGCAGCAAAGGGGTTAACCTGTGCTGAACCCTCTGTAACGTGGCACAAAAGCAATCATGCTTAACTTAGAGGCAATGTGTAAAGTTTTTATGGAACACACAAACCAGTAGTAAAGAAAAAATAGAACATCGGAAAAATGTCAGACCAAATAAAAAAATACATTGGAACTGTGATAGGTTTGTTACAAAAATATATATGTAAATTCCTGGAGAAAGTTTTCTGGACCGCAGAGATCGTACTCTTCATCCCAATGCCGGATGATTTTCTTTTGAAGCAGTATCACTTTGACCACTTTGCAATACACAAACTTTATGATTCTATCCTTAGAAGTTTTCTGTTTGCCTTGAGAAAGCCCTTGGCCTGCTGGCCATTTGGGTGAAACATGTGTCAGCTTTTCCTTTGGGTACTTGTATGTATGATAATGAGTAAATACTGAATACTATATTTAAAATGCAACATCAGATTTTGCGATTTCTTTTCCCCAGGAATTTACAAACCTATAACAGTTCCAAAGTATTTGCCTCACAATTATTGGTCCCGGTGTGAAACCTCCAGATAGGTACGTGCAACATCAAGAATTGGATCCTGTTCCATTGTGCGTGAACCCCAGCAGCACTCAACCCCCCAAATGAGCTAAGAATTAAAAAAAACGAGTACATTTTATTAAATAAAATGATACAGCCATGAGAAAAATCCAACCAGTAGAACTGGAGATATTCAATGTAAATTGTTTTTATAGTAAAAATAGCACCTAAAAGTATATAGTTCCACTCGGGATCTTCTGGATGTGGTGGACCGGAGGAAAATCACAAGTTCAGGCCAAACAAATAGGACCAGGTTAGTCCAGTGAATAATATTATCTTCTCAAGTCTGGCGCAAAGAGTTCAATTTGCATTGGAGGCATTCGCGAGGAGGAGGCTTTCGGTGTGAAAAGCAGGTTGAGCGTCACGGCCAGTCATTGCTATAGCATGAAGATCCCGCCATCGCTTGAGCTTTCCGTTGGTGGTCATCATGAGCTGCTATTGCTGTAGTGCAAAGTGCAGGACTCCTGCTGGTGGTCGTAATGGACAGTTGCTGTCAGCGTGAATAGCAGGTTTCACTGGAGCTTCATGTTGGCAGTTGTTGCAGGCGGCAGAGTTTCACTGCAAAAGAGCCAGTGCATGGCCACATGGAGCACAAATTTCACGATTTTCACCTTTTCTTCTTGAAGGTGCTGCCACAGATGTCAGCCAAGGGTCCAGGCTCAGTACTGGGGGAACTTTTTGGGGATCAGACTCACTGCATCAGAGACCAGCAGCAGGGTTCAGGCAGGTCCAGAAACAGCTGGTCAGCTGAGACGTTGTGGGGAGTTCTCTTAAACTTGTTGTGTCTCTGTAGATTATACAGGAGGTCAGCCAAATGACCCTTGGAATCACTCCTGAAAGCCTGGGAGGAAGGCAAACAGGTCCAGTCTTCCTTCTTCAGACAGCAAGACAGTCCTTCAAGCAGCAGGGCAGTAGTCTTTCTGAATCTTCCACAGGTCCAGGAGTGTTCTGATGAATGGCTCTGGAGGTCCAATATTTAAATCTGGTGTCAGCCTTTGTGTGAAGGACTCCTTGTCCTAACCCTAAAACTGATTCTGGAAAGCTTTTCTCCTTCTCCTGGTCACAGCTCCAAACTGTCTGGGTTGACAAAAGACAGGGTAAGGCCTGGTGTTATTTTCCTTTGTGTGTACTGTGGGGAAAGCCCTTGCAAGTGTAAGTCAATCAATCAATCAATCAATCAATCAGTCATTTATAAAGCGCACTACATACCCGCGAGGGTCTCAAGGCGCATGGGGGGTGGGGCTACTGGTCGAACAGCCAGGTCTTGAGTATCCTCCTGAAGGTCAGCAGGTCTTGGGTCTCTTGCAGGCTTAGTGGGAGGGAGTTCCATGTCTTGGCAGCGAGGTGGGAGAAGGATCTCCCGCCGGTGATTGTTCTTCGGATGTGCGGGATGGTGGCGATTGAGAGGTCGGAGGAGTGTAGCTGGCGGTTGGGGATGTAGAAGGTAAGTCGTCTGTTGAGGTAGCCTGGGCCAGTCTTGTGGAGTGCCTTGTGTGCGTGGATGAGGAGCTTGAAGGATATCCTCTTGTTGATGGGGAGCCAGTGCAGGTTTCTCAGGTGGGCGGTGATGTGGCCGTGGCATGGTACGTCGAGGATCAGTCATGCCGAGGCGTTTTGGATGCGTTGTAGTCGTTTGATGAGCTTGGCCAGGGCTCCCACGTAGATGGCATTTCCGTAGTCGAGTCTGCTGCTGACAAGGGCCTGGGTGTCAGTCTTTCTAGTATCTGTTGGGGTCCATCTGTAGATCTTGCGGAGCATGCTGAGGGTGTTGAAGCAGGAGGAGGAGGAGACGGCATTGACTTGCTTGGTCATTGAGAGCGTTGAGTCGAGGATGATTCCCAGGTTGTGTGCGTGGTCGGTGGGTGCCGGGGCTGCCCCCAGTGCCGTCGGCCACCAGGAGCCGTCCCAGTCTGAAGGGTTGGAGCCGAGGATGAGGACCTCCATCTTGTCCGATTTCAGCTTCAGACGGCTGATCTTCATCCAGTTGGCGACGGCCTTCATTCCTTCGTGGAGGTTGGCTTTGGCGGTGATGGGGTCCTTGGTGAGGGAGAGGATCAGTTGAGTGTCGTCGGCGTAGGAGATTATGTTGAGGTCGTGCTGTCGGGCGACGTGTGCGAGCGGAGCCATGTAAATGTTGAACAATGTCGGGCTGAGGGAGGATCCCTGGGGTACGCCTCAGATGATCTCGGATGCTTCGGATCGGAATGGGGGGAGGCGGACACTCTGGGTTCTGCCAGAGAGGAAGGAGGTGGTCCATTCCAGAGCCTTGTCTCAGATCCCTGCGAGGTGGAGGCGTGCGCATAGTGTGTGGTGGCAGACGGTGTCGAAGGCGGCGGAGAGGTCTAGGAGGATGAGTGCTACAGTCTCACCATTGTCCAGCAGGGTCCTGATCTCGTCGTGGCAGCGATGAGGGTGGTCTCGGTGCTGTGATTGCTGTGGAACCCTGACTGGGAAGGGTCCAGGATTCTGTTCTCTTCGAGGTATCGGGTTAGCTGTCTGTTGACGATCTTCTCGATTACCTTGGCCGGGAACGGAAGCAGGGAGATGGGCTGGAAGTTCTTGAGGTCTCTTGGGTCTGCCTTGGGTTTTCTGAGTGGGGCGTTGATCTCGGCGTGTTTCCAGCTTTCTGGGAAGGTTGCGGTCTCAAGGGAGAGATTGATGACATTCCGCAGGTGAGGTGCGATGGAGCTGCTTGCTTTGTTGTAGACGTGGTGCAGGAATGGGTCTGACGGAGAGCCGGAGTGGATTGTGCTCATGGTCTTGATGGTGTCTTCGATGCGCACGCTAGCCCAGGCTAGCAGGGGGTCGTGGTCGATGGTGTGCAGAGAGTCTGTTGTGTTGCTGTCTGTTGGGGCTGTCTGGGTGTTGAAGCTGTCGTGGATATCTGCTATCTTGCGGTGGAAGAAAGTGGCGAGGGAGTCGCACAGGGCTTGTGACGGCGGGATGTCGTTGGTGTTGGAGTTGGGGTTGGAGAGTTCCTTCACGATGTTGAAGAGCTCCTTACTATTGTGTGCGTTGTTGTCGAGGCGGTCTTTGAAGGAGGCCCTTTTGGCAGCCCTGATGAGGTGGTGGTGGTTGCGGATGGCGTCCTTGTGTGCTGCGAGACTGTCCGGAGTCTGTTCACTGTGCCATTTCTTCTCTAGGTTCCGGAAAGCTTGCTTGGAGGCTAGGAGTTCTGGGGTGAACCAGCTGGCCCTCTTGCTGGTGCCTCTGTGGGGCGAGGGTGTTGGCGCAGTCATCGATCCAGCATCTGAGGCTGTGGGCTGCGTCGTCGGTGTTGGAGGGTTCAGTGGGTGGGCTGAGAGCGAGGTTTGCACGTAGTTGGTCTTCGTTGATTTTGCCCCAACAGCGGCGGGGGATCTGTTGGGTGCGGCGGTGTGTGGTGGGTTTCTGGAAGGTAAAGTGGATGCAGCGGTGGTCAGTCTAGGGTAGTTCGGTGGTGTGGTTGAAGGAGACATGTGGGCTTGAGGAGAAGACGGGGTTGAGCGTGTGGCCAGGGGAGTGGGTGGGCATGGTGACAAATTGCCTCAGTCCGAGGTTGGCAAGGTTCTCAATCAGGGTTGTGTAGTTGCTGTCGTTGTTGTTCTCAAGGTAAAAGTTCAGGTCTCCGAAGATAATATAGTCAGTGGATGTCAGTGTGTGCGTGCTGATGAAGTCGGCGATGGAGTCGCTGAACTGGGGGCAGAGTCCGGGTGGTCGGTAGATGAGGGTGCCTCTGAGGGTGGAGTTGGGATCTGTGTGGATCTGGAAATGCATGTGTTCGGCAGTGCTGAGAGTGTTGTCGGTGCTGGTCGAGACCCTGATGCTGCTCTTGTGGACGATGGCGATTCCTCCTCTGATTCCGTTGGTGTGGTCTCTGCGGGTGATCTTGTAGCTGTCTTGGATGGCTATGGCGATGTCGGGTGTGGAGGAGTCGTTCATCCAGGTCTCTGTCAGGAATGCGACGTCCGGGGATGATGTGTCGAGCAGGTCCCAGAGCTCGACGTGCGGAGCGGGTGTTCAGTAGGATGCATCGGAGGTGGTTGGGGTCTTTCTTGGTGGGTGGTCCTTCGGTTCTGAGGCTGGTGTAGCTGCAGTTCCGGCAGGTGAAAGGGCTGTGTGTGCGTTTCGAGGCGGCCTTGAAGCAGGTGTGGGTCCATCCGGGGTTGAGAGCTTGCAGAGTGCTGGCATCGTAGAGGCAGCGGTCGTCGTGGCGGGTGCGGGGTCCAGGGGTTCTGGCGCTGGGCGCGGTCCAGGCGCGGACGGGCTCAGACGGGCTTGTCTTCAGTGCCCGGCATATATGGGGAGGTGGGAGGGAGGAGCAGCTGGGAGGCGGGAGGTGGGAGGCAGGGGCAGCGAATTGGACAGTCAGGTGGGCGGGGCCGCAGGGGACTCAGCGGCTGGAGCGGGAGACGACGAGGGAGCAGAAGGCAAGAGGGCACAGAGTTACAGGGTAATGAAGGTACAGAAGGCAAAAACTGGCACAAAGTTACAGGGCAATGGGAGGAACAGAAGGCAAAAACGGGCCGAGAAACACGGAGGACAGGCAGGAAAACAGAAGAAAAACGGGCAGAGAGACACGGGGACAGTGAGGGGAACAGAAGAAAAAAGCGGGCACAGACCAAGTGTAGGCAGACAATCAGCAGTCACTGAATAACAGAGATGGCAATACAATAAAGGCAATACAATGAGATGCAATGAAATACAGTGAACAATGGTGATACTAACCTACGACCTGCCAGTGGCCACCAGGGATGAGGCGCAGGTGGAGGCCTGCGGGTGGAGGAGGGCCTCGATCTTCCTCAACATCGGCAGCGGCAGCTGGGGCAGGGACACACAGGCGGTTCTGTGCAGAGGGGGAGCGACCTACCTGGAAGGGTCAAGGGTCAGGTGGGGCTGAGTACAGCTCCTCTTCAGCCACCTGGCAGGATGGCCAATCCTTTTCCACACCTGAACTCCCTTTGTTTCACTGTCTGGGAGCAAAACACAAACCACAACAGCAAAGCCATTCAGTGACACAAGGCAATGGCAGAAAGGCACAGTTGGTCGGTGTTAGAATTGGGTGTCTCTAGTTGGCAGAGGTAGGTACCTTTGCCCAAGTAGGGACCCTTGCTTCTAGTCAGGGTAAGGGGGCTACACTACTCCTAAATAACCCCTGCTCACCCCCTTGGTAGCTTGGCACGAGCAGGCAGGCTCATCTCAGAGGCAGTGTGTAAAGCATTTGTGAACACATACAGTAATACAGTGAAAACACTACAAATGGACACCACATCAGTTTAGAAAAATAAGTAATCTTTACTAGACTTAACACAAGACCAAACGACAACAATTCCACAATACTGTAATCAAAAATAAGACTTTAAAATGGTAAAAATAGATTAGTTCAATGTAGATGGTAAATGCGACACTTTACTCTCAAAGTACCTTAGATGCGTCATGCAAAACAGCAAAAGGGTCATAGGGAAGTTGATGCGCCATTCCTTACACTCAGGGGAGTGGATGCGTCAGTTCCTTATGCTGCGCAGGGGAGTTGAGGCTCGCTTCCGTACTGTGTGGGGAGTAGATGCGTCGTTTCTTACTGCGGCCCGGTGATGATGCGACAAGATGGTGCCGCGATGCGACGATCCAGTGCGATGCAACAAAATGGTGTCCTTGAGGTGATGCGACAACGTTGGATGTGATGCGTGCTCGGTAACTTCTGAGCTGCGACAGGCACTGCGATACACTTCTCCGGTGATGCGATGGCAACCTCTGTGGCAGTGACATGCTTCTCTGGGGGTGCGACATACATCGTTGGTGATGCGACGGCGAACAGCTGCGGCGGAATACAACTGCTGTAATGGCGACACGCTTCTCCTCGTTGCGTCGCGCTTCCAGCTCCTAGCCACACACAGTCTTCTCTGAGGGCCCAAACAATAGTAGGTACCTCTCTGCAGGTAGAATTCCCACTATGAAAATTCAGGGGAGCTGGTGGTGAAGTCTTGTATCCCTGAGACTTCAGGCAGGAGGCAAGCACGCTTCAAGCCCTTGGAGATTCTTCTTCAAGATTATGAAAGTTCACAAAAGTCCTTTTCCCTTTCCTTGGCAATAAAGTGACCACTGCAGGCCAATCCCAGAAATAGCACAACAGCACAGGGACAGTCTCCTCCTTCATCTTCTTTGGTTCTACTCCTTGGCAAAGGTTCGTCTTGATTCCCAGAAGTGATCTAAAGTTCTGGGATCTGGGCCCCAGTATTTATACCAGTAAATCCTTTCCCCTCTGAAGGCAGAGGGTGCCTGTGCCCAGCCAAAACCAGCTCTGTGCAGCTTCCTGGTAGGAGGTGGAGACAGCATTGTTGAAAGCAGACCTGGCCCAGGTAGCTGGAAGGAAATCTTCTCCCCCTACTCTCTATTCTATGAGGGCTCAGGTCAGTGAAAGGAAATCTCCGCCCCCCACTCTCTATTCAATGCAAGTCCTATTCAGCCCAGCCCTGACCTGACCCATCAGACTGCTGGAGCCAAAGCCCTCTCCAGCCCCCTGTCACTCACAAGCCAGACATGGAATACACAAACCTAGCAGAGGCATGCTGGATGGTTAGGCAAGAAAATACCTATTTTCTAAACACAGAATGTAAAAATCGCTCAACCTAAAAGATGTATTTTAACATTCGGAGTTCAGGCATACTAAACTCGAATTTCTACCTAGTTCCCTGAGTCAGTTAGGATTATGAGATGTTATAATCAAACTGCCCATTCTGGCCTATGGGAACAGGAAGCCTTGCAATAGTGAAAAACAAAATTGGCTGTAATTCACTATCAGGACATGCCGCACACATCAGGGCATGTCCTACCTTTAACATACAATGCACCCTGCCCACGGGGGTACCTTGGGCCTACCTTAGGGGTGACTAACATGTAGAAAAGGGAAGCGTTAGGGACTGGCATGTGGGTGCACTTGCCAAGTCGACATGGCAGCCCCAGGCTGCACACAGGCCCTGCAATGGCAGGCCTGAGCCACATTTTACAAGCTGCTTCTTGGGTGGCACAATCAGTGCTGCAAGCCCATCAGCAGCATTTGATTTACAGGCCCTGGGCACACATGGTGCACTGTACTAGGGTCTGACAAGTAAATCCAATAAGCCAATCATGGAGTCACTAATCCAATACAACACTTTACAATAGGGAGCACTTGCACGTTGGCGCTGAATAGCAGTGGCAAAGTGTCCAAAGCATCTAGACCAGCAAAACACATATCAAAAATACAGGAGGCAACAGCAAAAAATGGAAGGGAGACCTACGCCAATGGTGCCAGGTAAGAAAATGTCACCTTTCTAAGTGGAATTTTCAGAATTGTGACAAAAACAGGCTTTTCAATTAAACAGGGCTTTAATTTACAATTAATTCGAGTGTAAACAGCATATCCCCATCTGCTCCGTATCAGAAGTCAGCTCTAATTAAAAGTAATAAGGTAACCAAGTGTTTGTCAATGGGAGATAAGTGCCTAACAACAATGAAAAACGACTTTAGGAGTTTTTCACTGACAGGACATGTAAAACGTAGGCACAAATGCCATACTTTTTAAATACAATGCACCCTGTCCTATGAGCCTTAAGGGCCTGCCTTAGAGGTGACCTACAAGTATTTTGAAGGAAGAATAAGTGCCAGCAGGAAATTGCAGTTTGAACCTGCACTACAGGCTGCAGTGACAGGTCTGAGACATGTTTTAGAAGGCTACTGTAATAGTTGACACAATGAGTGCTGCTTCCCACTGGTAGCATTTCATTTACAGGCTCTGGATACATGTAGTACTATAGAATAGAGACTAACAAGTAAATCACGTGCCAATTAGGTATATGCCATTTTTACCATGTTTTAGGGAAGAGTACTATCACTTTACTACTGATTAGCATGGAAAAAGTGCAGAGTGCTCATGCCAACAAAAATGAATCCAGCAAAAAGGAAGGGTGAAGACAAAAGGTTTAGGGGAAAACAAGGCCAAGGATGTCAGGTTTAATATGTGTATTCAGTCCCAGGGCGATGTTGCACTGCAAAGTCCTTTCTCTGTGGGGAGATGGGCAACCTCAACAGTTTTGAATTCTCACTCCTCATCCGAATTAGCCAGTGAGGGGCATGTAGTCTTTCTTATTTTATTTATTTATTTATAACATATTATATAGCGTGAACGTGAACCTGGAAGGGTATCATGGCACTTTACAAATGTTAGGTTAAGTAGAAAACAAGACAACCAAGAAATATAAATGCTGACAGTACCTGTTGCAATACCGGCGATCCTGGAGGCACGTAGGTGTTCAGAGCAGAATAACCGGGGCGTGACTGGCGCCCTCCGCCCCAGCCGATCCATATCCGGTATAGCCTAGACCCATTAAACATTGGGTTCGCTCATAGGGACTCGAATAAAACGTGATCCCTAAACTATGGACATATAGGATACATTCTGACCTATATCAAATTTTGTTACCACTTTCCTTTTGGTCCTGACGAAGCGCTACGGATCCGTTAGGGACCGCTGGGAAGCGCGAAACATGTTGACCACCCACCTCACGTTCTCACTCTCACTCTAACTTTATCACATACGGGTCGAGAGTAACAGAACTATCTACCTTTCCCCTACTTTTTTAGAGTGCTACTTAGGCACCACTCCCCGTTAGATTTTAACCAGACCCGCAGGACCCATTAATAAACCGTTTGGGGTTCCTACAGGTCTTTTTAGTCTCACCACATCACCCACCATCCCCACACACCCGCACGCACAACTACGGCTACTCCAGTAAAAAGATCTCTGACAGAGAGCCCTCCTGAAGGGCCCGTGAGGGACTGCAGCGCCACCCCCACGAGGAGCAACGCCCGATGATGATGCTTTGCACCCGCAAGGGTGTGTGAGGGCACTTGGAAAACCACCCAGGAGTATCTGGCCTACACGTTAGACATCACCGCGAACCTTTACAATCACCATTATTTTCCCAACCCCTCAGCAGTTCACCACTTTGGGACTGCCCACCATAGGAACTGGTACCATTTTGTATATTTAGTACCTGTTGCAAATCAGGAGAAGGACAGTGAGTTAGACATCAGGAAATAGACGGCCAGTGCAAACCCTAGTTGGAGAATTGTGTCAAATCATTATCCCAATAAACGTGTAGGTGGTTTCTGTATATAGTTTTGTTAATTTAGAACAGTTGGACTTCTTTTTTGAAGGATGTGTTTGAAGGGTTCAGCCTGACTTCAGGGGCAGGGTGTTCTGGATTCTAGGGGACAATTTGGAGAAAGTTCAGTCGAGGTTTTCCTTTTCCGAAATATTTGAGGTTTGAACAGTAAGGTGCTGGTACTTCAAGAAAGTGAGTGCTAAACAAGCATAATCTCAAACTATTCAGTGTCCATGCCACTGTAAAGGCTTCCCTTTCAATGGCACTTCCCTGGGGAGTAACCTCCTACTGATGAAGGCTAATGGTTCCATGAAGATCTATCCATGATTGAAGCCACCCTTCATTTTATCTCTCAGCACAGATACATTTTTGGGAAACAATATTTTTTCCTTTCTTTGCTGACAAAATGAATGAAATAACTAACTTTGTGAATCATGTGGTTATTCACTTTGATGCAGTTGTCACTTTATCTTTGTGTTTATAATTGTGACTATTGTAGTCAGAGTATCAAATAGTATCAAGTGATTTGTTGACAACATTATTTATCTCTGATTATGTTACCATTATCCCTATGAAAGACAATTCGATTATGAAGCATGTTGTTTTTAATTTGTCTTATAACCACACAGATATTGTATATCATAGTTGTTTAAATATTTATTAAGAATAAAAGCATTTTATGAGTCATGTTTAGTTGTACACTTAGCCTTTTTGGAATATCATTTAGCAATTATCATCGATATCGTTAAATAGAATTGTAGATGCCTAGCGATTGTTTTGTACAATTAAAGGCTACAGGTTGCACCAGGCCCTCAGAGTTCAACTGTGAAAGCACAGTCCAAATGTCATGCTCAAATGCATCTGTTTGGATGAAGAACTTCTTAGGGAAGTTGTGTGCCTCCATTCAGATCACCTTTTTGGGCTGCTTCTTGGAAGTCATCTCTATCAAGGGGGCAACAATGGTGCCATATCCCTTGACAAATCTCATGTAGTAACTGGGGAGGACCGAGAAGTCTCTCACCTCATTCTGACTCTTGGGGGTTCCCAAGCCAGGATGGTGTGAATCTTGGCCTGTAGGGGCTGCATCTTAACCCCACTGACATGGTGGCCAAGGTAAAGATTAGATCCCTGCCTTATCTTGAACTCACTGTGGTCTTCTGAACTAGAGCAGAAGACAGCAATGTTGTCTAGCTAGGCAGCACTGAAATCCTCCAACCCGGCCAGGACCCGGCTGGCCAACATTTGGAAGATGGCAGGAGCATTATTTATCGTAAAGGGCATCACTCGAAAGTAAAAGTGGGATTCTGGAGAGGAGAATGCAGACATTTCCTCAGCCTCCTTGAATAGGTAATCTGTCAGTATTCTAATGTTAAGTGCAACATTCTCAGAAACTTAGCAGCCCCTAACCAGTCGATGAGCTCATCAGTTCGGGGATGGGTTGAGTGTAAGTCTTAGTGAATGAATTGAGGCTCCTATAATGAACACAAAGCCGGAGTTCTGGTGTGGCGCCTGGTGGGGCGGCCTTTGATACCAGAATCACCGGACTCAACCAAGGGCTGTTGGAGTGCTCTATAGGGAGAGAATGTACCCTTATGGCTAGGGCCTATCCACCTCGGAGCTGGTGAACCGAGTTCGAGTCTCAGAAGGGACGCTCAACATTCTGTGATTCTGGCCAAATCACTTAATCTCCCCGTGCCTAACAAAAATGAATGTGTCCATCTGTAACATAACCGGTGCTCATGTAAAGCGCTCTAATACCTTAGGGTCTGGTTAGCGCTATATAAAACTCCACAAAAAAAAACAATCACCCCTAACTCCAGCATTTTGTATGCCTCATCCTTATTACTGGTTTTGGTAGACAGCCAATAAATTATGTTTTTGACAGGCATGCTGTTCTTGGTGTCAATATCGTGCAGGCACCAAGTGGTGAGCCCTGAGGTAAGTGAGAAAAGTGAAGTGAACTGCCCCAGCAAGTGGTGACAATTCCTCTGTTGCTCAGAGGACACAGTAGGGGAGAGAACAACTCATTCCCCAGGCCCATCCTATTCCTTAGAAGATAGGAAGTCAGGGACAGGCTCACTCTCCTCTTTTATCCCATCATTCATCACCCGGAGCATTGTTACTTCGGACTTTTCAAAATGGAGCTTGAGGCACTTTGCATGCAGGAGTTTTGAAGGATTCCTGGATGTCTTGAGGTCCACCAAGTAGGTGACCTCACCCTTCCTCTCCTTGACCTGATATTGCCCAGTCAACCGGCTCTTAAGGTATGGGGCTCCATGGGTTCCACAACCCAAACTTGTGGCCCGGTTGGTGCTTCACCAGAAAGGCCTTCTGGTAGGACTGGCTGGCTTCCAGAATCTCAGTGTCTTCTTTCCAAAAGTGCAATGTCTGGGACCCGAGTGGCAACATGAAGCCCACTACATATTGAGGGAGTTTTCTGGGAGCTTGCACTTACTCCTCTTGGACAAGACTGGGATGCCCATGCACAAGGTGACAAAACAGATTTTCAAAGGAACTGAAGTCTACTCCCTTCTGAGACACTTCCTTGTAAGAGAAAAGAAGGCAATGCAAGAGTACATGCCATTTATTCCTCATGGGTCCCAGAAGGCGCATAATCATGCCCTTCAGGGTCTTGTTGAGTCTTTCAACAAGCCCATTTCTCTGGGGGATGTATAGGGTGGAGAGAACTTCATCCCACATGGTCTTCATCTAGGCAGACATAAAGTTGGCACCTCAGTCTAACACAACCTCCTTGGGAAAGTCCAAATGGGTCAATATCCCCATCAGTAACCTGACCTTGGTGGGTGCAGTCACTATCCTGGCCTCTAGGTACTGCATGCATGGTCCACCAAGTCCACGATTAACCAGTTGCCCAAGGCAGTTTTGGGGTCCAATGGCCCATCAATGTCAATATTCACCCTTTCAAAGGGTATGCCCACTATGGGGAGTGGAAGTAGGGGTGCCCTTTGCTTTGCCCCTGTCTACCGACTGGCCTGGCAGGTGAGACAGAAGCTGCAGAATGCATCTAAGGTCATTCTCGTCCAGGGCCATTTATAGTGGGTAACCAACCTTGTAAAGGGTTTGGCTTTCCCCAGAAGTCCTCACAAGGGTATGTCATAAGCCAGACCTAGTAGGAAGGCCCTATAGCACTGGGGAACCACTAACATATAGGTTGCTTAAGGCTCATGAACCCTTGGTTCACTAGGAGATCCTTCTTATTTATTTTATTTATTTATTTATTTATTTTTGTGTTTTATATAGCGCGAACATGACCCTGAGTGGGGTATCAGAGCGCTTTACATTTGCATATCTATAAACAGTTTTGTTACCAAGTCAACAGTAATTGTACAAATGATTTTGCAAAAAACATTAAAATATAAAAACATATTTACAGTACCCCAAAGAGGTTAATGATCGATGAGAGGTAGCATGCGTATGATCATGTTAGATCCGTGATAATGTCAAGTTTGCTGTGATTATGGGAGATATTTACTCATGTAAAAAGATTTGGCTTATTTTTGAAAGCAGAGATTGATGAAATGTTTCTAATGTTAGGGGGGGGAGTGTTCCAAATTCTAGGCGCTGCACCAGAGAAAGCTCGGTTATAAGTTATTTTCTAGCGGAATCGGGCTGGTTTCAGTAGTAGCCCTCCCGGACTCCGGGAGACACAGCAACCTCCTGATAGTGTTATTTTCTGGGCTGGTGTTTTATAGTGTATCGTTTAATGAGTAATACATGTCATTTTTAGTTGTATTCTCGCTTCGTAAGGTAGCCAGTTAAGCACTTTCAGATGAGGGGTGATGTGGTCGAATTTCCTGGAACCAGTTATGAGTCTTGTGTCCACATTGAGACAGGCTTTTAGTGGGGCTGTTGAAATCTTGGGGAGACCAGCTAGGGTTGTGCAGCCGTACTCGATCCTTGAAATTACTTGAACTGCTGTTTTAAGGTCTGCCTTATTTAAGAAGGGTTTCAATTTTCTGAGGTAGCTTAAATGGAACCGGGCATTTTTTGCCATTGTGTTGATATGCTAAATCATATTCAGGTTTTTGTCTAGTATAATTCCCAGGGATTTGGTAGACTCAACAATCCTCGGAGTACAGTTTAATGCTGTGATTAGATTGGTCCACTCCAGGATGTTCGTAGCCCTTTTCTGGGGGGAAAGCAGCAGGAATTTGGTTTTATGAGGGTTAAGCTTTAAGTGATTACTGGTTAGCCAATGGATGGTACTCTTTAGTGCTTGGTTCATGATATCTATTTCCTTCGTCAATGTAATATTGATGTACAACTGTGTGTCATCTGCGTACATGTGGAAAGAGATGTTTGCTCATTGTAAAGTTTCTGTGAGTGGCTCTACATACAAATTGAATAGTGCCGGGGATAGTGTTGAGCCCTGAGGAACTCCGATCTAATTTCTGGACGAAGCTGATAATGTTTGGTTGACTGTAAATTTTTGCGTTCTATTCTCTAAGAACGATCCTAAACATTTTAGGACTGTACCCTCTAATCATATCCTATTTTTCATGCGATCTAGCATTTTGGCATTGTTAACCGTGTTGAATGCCGAGGACAGGTCGAGCAGGATTAGGAGACAAGTTTCATTGCGGTCGAGGGCAAGTAGAGCGTCATCCACGATGTGCAGGATCGCTGTTTCAGTACTATGGTTTGGTCTAAATCCTGAATGGAAGTCATTCAATAGATTGAATTCAGAGATATGGTGGCTCAATTGTTGTTGTATGCATTTTTCCAGGACTTTGGCTAGCATGGGAATGTTAGTTACTGGTCTGAAATTGTTGGGGTCAGAGGGATTCTCTGTTGGTTTTTTTAAGATTGGGGTGACTTGCCCTGTTTTTAGGCAGTCCGGTATTGAGCCTTGTGCCAATGAAGCGTTTATGATCTTTGTCCATGAGGGGATGAGCAGTTGGTTTATTGTAGACCAACACTATGCAGGTAAAGGATCGTTGAAGTGATTGTTTGGTTTAATGGTCGAAATGATCTTTGCAATGTCTAGATCGCTGAAAGGCTTGAATTCTGACCATCCAGCATTGTTTTTAGGCGTTTCCCAATCTGGTTGAAGTTGAAACTCATCAGGTGTGCTCTTAGTGATATCGGGGCCTTCAGCTGCTTTTTTGAGCTCCTCCTCCATCGATTTGGCTTCGGCTGTGAAGAAGGAGGAGAAATCTTTGCTTCTTATATTTGAATTAGTAGTAGTTGGTGCAGATTTGGCCATTTTATTAGATTGATCTTTTAGCAGGTCAAATAGTTTACGCAATCTATTTTTTGCATTTTCCAGTAATTTCCTGAAGAAGTCTTTTTTTGAGTTTAGAATGCTTTTATTGTATGCTTTCCTGACCAGTTTTAGTTGTAGTAGATGGGGTGAGGAAGGGTGTTGTCGCCATTTCCGCTCTGTGAATCTGAGTGACCGTCTTTCCTCATTAAGCTCACTGTTAAACCAAGGGTTTTTGTCTTTGTCCGGGATCCTTTAGAATTTTTGCAGGGCTATGTCCTTAATAATACTCGACATTGTATTATTGTAATACTCCGTGAGGTCATTGACGTCCACCATTTTATTAGGAGGTTGCAATCCTATCTCACAGCGTGCTGCGACAATATCCATATTGAGCCCTCTGGTGTCCCGAACCCATTTTCCGTTTTTTTTTGCTTGTGAGGAAGCTTTTGGTTTTGTGAAGGGTATTTGGAAGGAACTGATGTGGTGATCAGACCAGTCTCATGGGGTGATTTTAATTTTATCCATAGCTTTTTCTTTAGCTATGGTCCAGCCTTTGGAGTGGGTTGGTAGAAGACATTCTTGGACCAGCGAATGGTTTTCAAGGAAGGCTTTGAGTAGGTTGATCTTATTGTCAGAAGGATCCTCCCAATGAAGATTGAAGTCTCCTAAGAAAATATCATTGGACTGAGGGGTGGAGTTTGCTGTGATGATTTCTATGAGCTGGTCTATGAATCTGGTGTTTTTGCCTGGGGGGTGGTAGAGTGTATGCAGTTTGCACGTTTGATTATCGGCGGATCATAATGACATACCGAGATACTCACATGATTCCAGAGGGTACAATTTTATTTTCGTGATGGCAAAGTCAGACCTATATATACAAGCAATGCCTCCTCCTTTTTTAATGGCCTGTTTAGTCTCATAATGCAATAGTTCAGGGGGACTAATATATCTAGGCAAGGAGAGGAAGAGTCAGATGGCCATGTTTCTGTTAGTATAGTTATGTCGATTTCCTGGCTTAAAATGAGGTCGGCTATGTCAGCAGCATGTTTATTTGCTGAACGACAGTTGAGTAGTATACACCTAATGTGTTTCTGTGGATTGATCATTGATGGGTATAACTTTTCGGGAAATATTATCACAGTTTTTAGGTTGTTAAGATTTAGTAATCTATTGCTAGACTTAACTATTCTGTATGCGTCAGTTGGGATTGTCTGAATCCTGTGTTCATCTAACTTAGTAGGAGGAATAAGGGCTAGTTCGTAGGATCGTAATAGTGTTTGTATTTCATTGTCTGTCAGATGGCTATGTTGAATACGGGGACGGAGTAGTCTGTTTGTCGTTACCATTGAGATAGATTTTAGTTTCTGGGTCTCGAGGGTGGATTTCTGTAAGAGCTCCTATTTTGATAGCCATTTTTCTTATAGGTGTAGAATGTTCTTCATGTCTCTGATAGCGAGTTGCATGGCTTTATAGGTCCTGATGGTTTGTGAACTGAGCTTATTGAACTCTATATTAGGGTGGGGGGCACAGCATTTCTCAGACTCCATTCTAGGTTGTGGCATGATAGGAAAATGTATAGATGACCCTGATGGTGTGCTAGCATAGATGGACTCTAAGGGATTGGGGCTACTGTTCGGCTTTACAGTGCCTATTTCCTTGTATCTAGCTTCTGTTTTGCATTTCTTAGTGTCCGTCCTATGAATACATCTCCAGGTGTCCTGGTCTAATGCTGTTGACTCCAAACTGATACCTATTTCAAGTATCGGGTTGGGACCGGTGTTTGAGCTTGATTCGGAGCTAACGGCTCTGTGGTTGGTTGTGGATAATGTTGTTGAATTGGACAGATGTGGGCTGCTACTCATAGCTTTAGAGCTGCTGGAATCCTGTTTCAACTGTTGGGGCTCATTAGCGATGATGTTTTCTAACAAATCAGTTTGATTCAACTGTTGGGCTCATTAGCGATACTGTTTACTATCCGAGCAGATTGATTCCTGTGTGGGGAGATGGCTTGCAAATTATTATTTGGTAGGGTTTCGGAGGGAGGGCTATTGTGGACATGTTCTTTTAAGGTTGAAAAATATTAATCGAATCGTTCCGGATCTTTGTTGGTGGCTTGAGTGAGAATCGTGCCATTTTTGTAGCATGTTATACTTAGCATTGCTCTTAGTATTCGAGAGGGTGTTATAAGCATTCTAGTGCCATAAGGAATGTTTCTGATTCCCTGTACCTTCAGCAGATTATTTAAGATATTGCACCATTTAGACATTTTAGAAGTAAAGAATATAAGGTCATTAATTCTAGCGCCTTTTTTAGTGTTGAGGGAGGGGTCTAAGATTAAGATTTCAGGGTTCCTTCTTAGTAGGTTATGCTTAAAACTTTTGGCAGCATTTTTATATAGATTAGGGGGGTACGAGATTGAATGGGAATTCCTTCCTTCCGGTTTCAGATGGGATCCTGTCATGATTATGATTGATAAGTTTGTATCTTATTGTCCTTAATAATCCTCTATTGTTATCTCAACCTGGTAGTCGGAGGACAAAAATAGGGGTATCTTAGCTGGTGTGCTTTTTTGGTTATTGAAAGTGCAGTGATGAAGCTTCAATCTTCCTTAGGTGACTTAGAGCTCTGTGGGGCGGACTAGTTTCAGGCTCACTGTATTCCTATAAACCCTAAGATGACTGCCATGATATCTCTGCACTAGGGAGTAGTACTATACCTCTTTCACTAAACCCGGCTTCTCAGGAACGTAGTCCTCTGTCACTTTCCCTGCACAGATTTCGGCTGTAGATTTTTGTAATGAGCCTTGAATCGTGGTCCTATGTCTTTTCCCTGCATTAGTGATGACTGAGTATTCCTATCTCTAATTAGGTTGTATGCCAGCCATTTTGACTGAGTAGTCCTATCTCTAATTTGGTGGTTATGCCGGCCATTGTGCGGTAGTAATGTTGGTGATGTTTTTCGAGCCAGCTTCTCTCAACAGATCAGGTGATCACCAGATGTGTCAACAGCTTTCTGGGCCTCAGCCTCAAGAGTAGGGCACTCTCATTGTGCACTGCAGAACTCCGCTAAGAATGGCCCCCCTTTAGGCTGCGAGCCAGCCAGAATGGGTAGGTCAACAAGGGCAGAAATGACCCCCTCCTCCAGTATGTCCTGTGGGATCACCCTCAGGTTCAGCCTCCTCCTGAACCATGGGAGCCTTAGGGGAAGGCTTCCCACGCCCCACCCCTTCCTTTTGTGGGCAAATACCTGGCCCATTTTCACATTCTCCACGTCATTTTGACATCTGTCTCGGGCTGCTATGGACCGTGTGGTCAGATACACCCACTTAGACAACTCAAGCATTTCCAAGTGAAACCAGAGCATTACCTCTTTTCAAATGGTGTTCTCCCTATCATTACTAAGCAGACAAGCCACAGGCATGGCTTGGCTCACAACAATCATTAAGGAAACCAAGACCAGCCCCCCCTTTCAAAGGAAACCAAAACCATTAATAGTGGCTCTCGTGGTTTTCAGCTATTGCAACCTGGTAGACTACATTAGGGACCATCTGCTCTGAGTACACCAGATGACACCTACCAGTAGTCATGCTGGCTCCTGTGTCTCTCAGAGTGTCCGCTCTCTGCCCATTAATGGTAGCCCATTGCCTATACTTGTTAGTATTACTAGGCATATGAGCTTTGTGTACCATCTATCTGTCTAGGCTAATCTCTGTACTTAACGCCTCACTAACGGGAGCAACCTCCACCACAAGTGCTACGCTGACCATCCCCAGTGTCTGAGTACCAGTGGGGGACTGCTTTCTTTTAAGGCAGCGGGGTGGGGGGGTCCTCTATGATGGGCCTGTACCTGTAGTACTCATAGCATTTATGAGACAAATGTGCTGAGAGTTTCTTCTCAGGATAACCACCATTCTTCTGGTCGGGTTGGGACTGGAAATCCTTCACCTGAGAGCTGTTTTGGGGCCCTTTTAAGAACTTTTTGTTTTTATTTTTGTCTCCCCTCCTTTATCTGGTGGGAACCCTGTCCACCCATTTGTGTAAAAAGCATATTGCTACCGGCTCCCTATCTGAAGTTAGCACATATTAAACATAATAAGATAATCACGTGTTTCTCAAATGGAGAGATAGGCCTTTCAACAGTGAAAAAAGATGCTAGTAGTTCTTCACCTCCAGGACATTTAAAACTGAGGTGCACATATCCTTCTTCCTAAATAGGATGCGCCCTGCCCTGTGAATGTGTAGGGACTCCTTTGAGGTAACTTAGAAGTATTATAAAGAAGGTTAAGGCCTAGCAAAAGGTTGATTTTGCCATGTTGAAATGGCAGTTTGAAACTGCACTACAAGCTGCAGTAGAAGGCTTGAAATGTGTTTGAAACTGCACTACAGGCTGCAGGGAAAAGAGTGAAACATGTGTTAAGAGGCTGCTTTAGCTGGTGGAACAATAGGTGCTGCAAGCCCACTAGTAGCATTTACCTTACAGGCCCTGGGTACTTGTAGTACCATAGACGAGGTACCTAAAAGTAAATCAAATGTGCCAATTAGGTGTTAGCCAATTATACCATGTTTTAGGGAGAGAGCATAAACAGTTTACCAATGGTTACAAGAGAAAAAATACAGAGAGTCCTAATGTCAACAAAAAAGAATCCAGCAAACAGGAGGGGTGGAGGCAAAATGTTTGGGGGAACTCCACGCCAAGGATGACAGGTCTATCAGTGTGGTATTCTGATAAAAATACAAAAAAGTTGATTTAGAAGTTAATGTTGTATTTCACCTGCATTATGCCTTATGAAACAAGAGAAAGTGAGAAAAAGAAGTAATATGTGAAAGAGGTGTAGCCAATTAAATTCCCTCCTACTTCACATCTTACAATGGCTTTATTCAAAGGCATCTGCAAGGTAGCTGAATGTTGTCACACCTCATTAGAGCTCCCAGATGTGTTTAGGGATCCATGCACAATTTACAACAAGATGCATTATTCCACTAGCATTCTTGTGAACGTGCTGGGCGAGGCACAGTCCAGGCTCTGTCCTCTATTTCATTTTGCCAGAATTATTTACTAGAGCAGATGGCATGACACTCATTTTTTAATAGTCACATGAACCTCCTTTCCTAATGTTCAAAGAAAAATTAACTAGAAGTTTCACCAATAACAATATGTGCGGATTTCAATATTTGCTGTGAGAAGTTACATTCAAGATCTTTGAAAAACATTTGGATCGTGATCATATGTTTGTATGAGACATCTTTCTACTTCATTCCTTCAGAGCAGTACTGTTGCAAATTCAAGAACACAATATGTTAATGTACAGTGACATCTTGTATTTATTAAACTTTAAAGGCACCTAGAAACACACATAAATCACTGTCAACTCCATGGAGAGACATTATGAGTAATTACAACATCTGTCTATGCTCTTTGAGTAAAACTATAATTTTTGCTCTAGTGTTTTTACAGTTATGTAAGCAGTTATTTTTAGGTTTGAACTTGAGACCCTTTAATTGTCCCGCCAGGGTCATGTAATGAAAACAATTCATAAATAGAAAATGCACATTCTATGCATAGAAAATTGGGTTATTAGTTGAGGGGGTGGAAGGCCCACTCAAATAATAAACACAATCCTTGTCAGGGCAAGCACAAAAAAAATCACAAAATTAACCTGTTCTTAACCCTCTGGTAGACTGGAACAAAAACCAGTCAGGTGTAACTTTGAAGGCAGTGTGTACCGTATGCAGCACACAAACAGTGATAAAGAGAAAACACAACAATTTAGAAACATATAGTGAATTCTAATAGATAAAATGACACCAAAACAAATTAAATCCTATCAGTAGAACCGGAGGTAAAAATTTGTAAAGTTCTTAGTGAAAGCTAGTGCCTAAAAGATCAAAGCACCAACTGCTGGTATCTGGTTGTGCGATACCAGGTCAAAGTCAGACATTAAAGCTGATCGTGATGGAACGTCGATTGGATACAAGAGGTGGATTTGGCCCAGTCTCAGATTACCTTTGGACTTTAAAAAAGTCTTAAAAAGTTCTTTATAAGGTAGGGTCTCAGCGGGGCAAGGCACCAGACTGTATCTCAGGATGAGATGTTGACAACAGTGGACCTCTGGGTGAGGTCTGGGCGAAGGCGTCAAAGAATGTTGGACAAGTTCAGAACAGGAGAAGCTCTATTTACAGGTTGAGGAGGTCATTGTCAATGATGGGGTGCTGGTCTTCGTCGAGCCCGGTGAAAAGTTGTACCTTCAGACTTAGAAGTTTTTTTGGAGCTCAGATTCACCCAGCAAGACAAGGCTGTAGTCCAAAGAGGGCTCCACAAAGCCAGATATAGTTATTGAGAGGAACTGATAGGATTTGCTGCTGTGGAGAAGAACATAGCAGGAGCTGCAGAGAAGCCAGTCCCTCCAACTATTCACCTTAGTCAGATAAGCCTGCTGGTAGGTCCCAGTCTTCTGTTGGTTCTCACTTGAGATTTTGCTGAACATTTTTCTAAGTACCAGGTTTTGGGATTTTGGTAGGGAGAGACCACATTAACACCACACCAAAAGTCCAGGACCTTGGGGGGGTATGAGTTGGGGGCTAGGACTCACTCCCGCAGGACCAGCAGCAACAGACAGGTAAGTTGCAGGGTCTCTGGAGCTCGCTGTCTCCCTGCAGTTCCACACAGGCTAACCAGCTAAGCCTTGGAGTCTCTCTGGTGGCTCCGCATTCAAGGAGCAGGTCCAATCTTCCTTCCTCAGGCAGCAGGGCAGCTCTTCCAGCAGCAGGGTAGTGGTGCAAGTCCTTTCAGCAGAAGGGCAGCTCTTCTTCCTAGTCTTCCATAGGTCTAGAAGGGATATTAATATTTATAACTGTTGCCAACATTTGTGTGGTGATGTGGGGGGCACATTGTCCTTCCCTCACAACTGGCTCTAGAAAGGTATGTTCCCTGGTCAAGGCTCTAAACTGGCTTGGGTGACAAAAGGCTGGTGTTAGGTCCCTTTGTTTGTTCTAAAAGCAAAGCGCTTTGAAATGCAAGTGGTGAAGGGTACAGCTCCACCCCCACCCATCCTGGAAGGATGGCCCATCCTGCCCACAACTAGTCCTGTTTGTGTCACTGTCTGGGAAGAATACACAAACGCCAACAGCAGAGTCATTCACAATCAGTCAAGTGACCCAGGATAGTGGCAGAAGGCAGACATGGTTGGGACAGGAAAATACCATCTTTTTAAAAGTGCAATTTTCAGGTTTGTGACTAAAAATACAACTTTACCTTTAAAGAGGATTTTAAATTTCAATTCAATTGAGTCTAAAGAGCAGATCCCTATCTGCTCCCAATTAAAAGTTAGCACTTATTGAATATAAAATGGTTGGGACTAGAAAAGCTTTCACCTGATAGCTGTTTTATGGGCCTTTTGAGAATTCTTTGTTTTTCGCTTTTTGTCTCCCCTCCTCCTTTTTCTGGTGGGAACCCTGCCCACCCTTTTGTGTAAAAAGCATATCGCAACCTGCTCCCTATCTGAAGTTAGCACACATTAAATATAATAAGGTAACACAATGTTAGTCAATGGGAGAGATAGGCCTTAGAACAATAAAAAAAGATGCTGGGCGTTTTTCTACCACCAGGACATGTGAAACCTTAATACACATGCCCCACTTCTTAAATTTCATGCAATCTATCCTAAGAACTGTTAGAGCCTACCTTAGGGACTACTTATAAATATTAACAAGCATTGGCATAGCCAATAGGTCTCGCTTTTGGGACCTTATAAGTATTTAGTTATGCAACTGTCAGCCAATCCTCACTCGTCTGGGGTGCTGTTGGCTGAGCTGACTACATAGGGCGGGTCTGTTCTGAGACTGGGCTACAGATTGGAGTGTACGGCTCCTACCCCCAGAGATGCTTTGATTCTGCTCAAACCGCCATCTTTGTTCCGGACACAGAGGAACAAGAACCTACAGCTTTAGATAGGGAGGTGGATTCAGTGCCTTGTCCGGTGATGGCGGTCGCTACCGGTGAGAGGGTGGGGCTGTTAAAGGGGACGGGGGAATCTGAGGCAGTGTGATGGTTAGTGGGAAAGAAGGCTATTGTAATGGAGGGGGTAGGGGTATAATATTAGAGAAAGCAGTGGGGTTGTGGGAGGTGGTTGGTGGGGTGAGGAAGTATGTTAGGGTTTGGAGAATGATGTCAGAAACCGAAGCTGGGGAAATGGCATGGTACCGGAGAGGAGCTTGGTGATGAGGGGGTTGCACTGACCAGGAGGACAATTGGGTGCCACGGGTACTTTTGAGAGCAAAGGCTACGGGTCGTATGTTGTGTACCCTTGTAGAAGGTACCTAACTGTAGCACCTGGTTGTTGGGAGCGACAGGGCTGTGTATTACGCATGGGCATGTTTATAGTGTCCGGTGTATGGCATTGTAGCGCCCAGATAAACAGAGCTGCTGTGCACTAGTGACATAAAACTCCCAGGCCCATGTTGATATGGAAACGGCAGGGTTTTCAATACCAGGATGTATATAATGTAGAGTCCCGGATCCAAGAAATGGAGATCTGATTTGAAAAACCATGGTCTCTGTACGGAGCCCTTACACCTGAGTAGTTCTATCAGTCCACGAGTTTGCTTTTGGATTCTGGGATTTGTAGTCTTGTTCGTGCAATTATAAAATCAGGGAAAAGTCACAACATACTAAGGACAAGCATTTGAACATTAAAAGTAAAACGCAGGTGCCGCGATTATAGCAAAAGTAAAGAAATAGATGTTTTTTTCTATTTCTTTACTTTTGCGAAAGTGAAAGTCATCACGGTTCTAATGACCCGTGAAAGACTGCTGGCGGCCGGCTGCACGCGTGAACGCAAGCGCTAGGCCAGCCAGCAGCACTTTGAAAACTCATCTACTAAATGTCTCTCCGAGCAGCGCATGCGCACTGACTCAGTGAGACCTAAAAACCTGGAAAAGACAGTCAGCGTTGGTGTGGTCATTCCCACAGTGGGGTTTCACTATAAAGTCCATACCGTATAGGGGGATGGACCCCCTCAACACTTTAGGCTTCTCACCTTGCATTATCCACCTGAGAGACCTGTAGTCTATTTGAAGCCAAGGATGAGTCCTAAACAGATATCATCTAAGCTTTTAAGTGCCCAGACCACTGTAAATGCTTCTCTCTCCTTTGCACTCCATCTTTGCTCCCTAGATAGTCTAAAAAATCTTTTTGAGGTAATTCTAGGAAATGTTAGGGTATAGGGAATACTGCAGCCTTGTTGATAAATCTACTTAACAGACAGCAGCTGTACAATTATTCATTCCATAATACAGGCACTGTGGGAAAAAACTTTGCTAACTGGTTTTATTAAAACACAAGCATTTACAATGCAATAGGTCTCGCATTACTGGAAGCTTGAGCTCTTGGCATTGCATTATAAGGTGAAACGCCAATATCTAAAACTTTTATTAATGCGAGACCTATTGCATTGCAAATGCTCGTTTTCTTTACTTTCAGCCAAGCTTCACAGCGTTTACGCACAACACGGCTAAGACAGATTGACAAAGCCAATGGCTCTCATATAGATCTCGCTTTTGTAACCTGAATAGGCCTTGTCAATTGTTTTTACCCATGCTGCACAGCATCCACGATGGCTAAAGTTTATATGCGTGAGCACAACACATGCACACCTACAAATTAAAGGTTCTTTTTTCCGTTTTAGTTGCCTATAAGAGTTGGATCAGTACCTAAAATGAAAACAAAATGTGTAAAAGCATCTTTTTAATGCGAGGGGGGACACAAAGGGGATTGGGGTAAAGCAACACAGAGGGTGAAAGTGGGGGAAGGAACAACAGGGCAAGGGTAGGGGAAGCAACATGGAGGGTGTGAAGAGCAATGTGGAGAAACAGATGGGCTAGGTCATCAGGAGGATAGGCAGGGAGGAGCACTGAGGCAACAGAGAGCAAACACAAGCGTAGAAGGCGAGAAGTACATGTGAGAGTCAGCTCGAAAACACATGCATTCTAATGAAGTGCTTAATAAAAAATAAAAAAGTAAGCAGTGGAAGAGGAGGGGTCAGCCAATCAGAGAGATGGTAACGATGCAATGCTCCATGGAAAGGACAAACACAAGATTGACAGCTGGTACACCAATGAGAAGCAGGCAAATGAGAGTGACAGGAAAGGAAATCAGTGGTAAGTAAGGAACGGGCAGGCTCCAAGCCCCTGTGTTCTTGCTAAACTAAAATATGCCTCAAAACAGACAAAGCATGCGCTGTGTCATAGTTGCTAATTTTTCCAGGTCCATGCATGATGTTGCTGTTTTCAGTCCAGGTTTTTTTAATTAGATTTCTGGGACTTGTAGTACTGTTTTATAATTGAAAAACAAGACTAAACATCCCATAATTCAAAGACAAAATATGGACTAGCACAACATATCATGCATAGACCTGGGAAATTTGGCAAGGCTGCTGTCCAGTAGGCTCAGCCTGTAAAGACAACTCAGGGAGAAAGATACACGCATAGTTGGATGTCTGCGAGAAAAAAAAACATGTTATTGTCACGCACAGGAATGGGATAACAATGTATCATGATGCTCGAGTGTGAAAACCCTTGTATTGTTACACACTGTGGGTGGTGGGGAATAAACACTGTGTAGTCATAAACTGAGTGAGGAGAACTTCTTGCGGTTTATCTCACACACTGGTGAACAGAACCCTCATGCTGTCACACCGTGTGATCATAGCTACAAAGCTTCCCAGGACCATGCTCGACTAGTTATGCCAGTCTGGTTTTTTTCTTATAATTCAGAGACTTGTAGTCATATTTAACCCAGCATAAAACCAGGACTACAAGTCCTAGAATTCTAAGAAAAAAAAACGGAACTGGCCTAACTAGCCAGGCATGAACCTGGGAAACTTAGCAGCCATGAGTGAAAAAGTCCCTTATTGGAAAACATGCCTCGAGGTCAACAGTAATGAAAAGATTTAGCACAAGGTAAACCTCCCAGTTTATCATATACTGGGGAAACAAATCTCGTGCAGTTACATATTGGGTGAGAGGAAACTCGAGTTGGAAAAGCTCTTGTGGTCATGCACTGGAGTATCGAAGATATTAACACACATTCAGTACTCGGAATAATGTCAGTTCAGTTTTTGAAGGAAAAGTATCCTCATCCTTTGAACTTGAACAGTTGCCAGCCAAATTCATCTTTTTGCAAAACAATTAATATTGTTCTTGAGTGTCTGGTGTATGAAAAAGTAGAAGTTTTCCGTTTGGTAGAAGAAATTAAATGGATATATGCCTTCTGCTCTCGGGGCGGTGCAGTAATCAATGTTACTGTTGCTCGTATGACCCCTCACAGCCCTCCATATACTGCATGAAGTACTGGGTAATCTATATTCTAAAATATACTGTAGAGGTAAGTCGGTCATTTAAAATTGAAAAATCATGTATTTAAATAAATATAGGGAAATATAAAAAAGTGGTGGTGGCTTTGCATAAAAGTTATTCCAAGCGAGATACTGGCGTTACAGAACTCCAATTGTTGTAGATCCGATGCAGCTGCTGAATCACATTTCCAAGAGATTGTGGGATTGGTTAGGGATTCCCTGTTTCCATGCAGTGGCGCTGTTGGATGAAAAGCCATCGAGGATGGGAGGAAAGCTCTTTGAACAATGACAAAGCTCCGCCCCCTTTCTTCAAATTCGATGGGTGTTATGCATTTCAACACTCAGTATGGCAGGATGCTGAAACATGCAAGTGTAGAGTCATCATGGTGTCTTAATAACGAACTATTGCACTTTACAGATTTCGTGTGACTAAAGGGAAGCAGGAGTGAATGCAGTGCTGCTGAAATACAAATAACAGATTTCACCGTATCCCAGCGAGCACGCTGAATGAAAAGTCCAAACAGATTATAGTGCATTTTAGTACTGAGCATTCTTTTAATGCATGTTTGAAAACCAGCTTTTCTCAAATGTGAAGTAAAACTTGTATTCAATAATGAATTCATATAACATCAAACATTAATTTATCGGCTTCTTAAAAGTACTGCAAACTAACACTTTCTCAGGTGCACCTCTCATAGTCATTTAAAAAACAAGCATTAAAAGCGTGAGTCATCGCGATCGCGATGAAAGCGAAAGTGCTGCTGAAGGCTAGCGGTTCGCGTGAATGCAAGCGCTAGGCCAGCCAGCAGCACTTTGAAAACTCACATACAAAATGTCTCTCCAAGCCAGCGCATGCGCTGAGCTTAGCGAGACCTAAAAAGGAAGGTTTAAGCCTGGTAAAAGGTTTATTTTGTCAGGTTGAAATGGCATTTTGAAACTGCACTATGGGTTGCAGTGGCAGGTCTGAGACTTTTTTTAAATGCAACTTTAGTGGGTGGCACAGTTATTGCTGCAGGCCCACAGTAGCATTTAATTTACAGGCCCTAGGTATATGTGATACCATTCACTAGGGACTTACAAATAACTTTAATGTGCCAAGAAGAAGCAGACCAGTTTTACCATGTTTTAAAGAGATGGCATAAGAACATTAGCAGTGGTACAGTGCCCGAGTCCCACAGCCAACAAAAACAAATTTAGCAAGCAAGGAGGGGGCAAAGGCAAAATGTTTGAGGGACTTCCACCCAAGGATATTGGTATAACACTATGCATATTTGCCTTTGTATTCTACTACCCTTACTGTTGTGCTAAGCAACAACCATGAACAAAAGTTGTACAGCAGGGGCAGGTTAAATACATTTTAAACAGCACGGTCTTTAAAGAGTTTTTGAAATAGAAGCAGTCTTCCATTTTGCACAGGGATTGGGGTAGAGTGTTATAGAAAATGCTGCAGCAAAAGAAGAAAAAATAGAACAACAAGACCTATGTTAGAACTGGGATTTCTGGTTTTCAGAGTATGCACCCTGTACAAGCAGGAACCACCACTCTAGTTAGGATTGGCTAGATACACAGTAAAAGATAACCTGTACTCACCCTCTGATAGCTTGACACAGAGCAGTCTGGCTTATCTAAACAGGCAATGTGTAAAGTATTTGTAAAACACACACACACACATGCACACACACACACAGTAACACAATAAGCACACCACAAACATACTCCACCCACGTTTAGAAAGATAGAAAATCATTTTATGAGTAAAACAAGACCAAGACAACAAAATTCCAATAGGCAGAACAGGAGTCATGATAAATTAAAATGTAGTGCTGAGAAGCAAATAGCGCTTATGGGTTACTTGAGGTCGTGCTGGACTGGGGTAAATCCAAAGTACAGGCCGATCGGTATGGAAGGCAGGCCGGCAAAAAAAGTGCCTTGGATGGAGCAAGCATCCAATTCGAAGGCTCAATGCATTGGTTCTGATCTGCGCAGGCGGTGAAGGCTTTGTCAATGAACTCCCTTACGATGCAGTCGCTGCGTCATTGTTGAGTTGCACTGTTCATCGTTATTCGAGCCACGTAGTCCATTGAAGAAGGGAGTCCAAAAAGAGTTCTTGCAGCTATAATGTGGAGTTTATGTATTTGCTATTTAGTCAGATTCAAATACAAAGCATTGAGAGCTGATGATTGCCCTTAGAAGTGAAAAGCAGGATTCCAAGGGAGAATTTAAAGAATAGTTCTAAGAAATCTCAGATAAAAAAACCAGAAAAAATATAGTTTGGCTAATTGATCAGAAAAGTTAAACGTCTTGTTAAAGACACTCCACCACAATGCGGCAGTTGCCGATATCAGTTGTCCACAAATCACTAAAACATTGTAAACCTGTTACAATTACAACCTTAGTCTTGTCAGAATTCAACTTTAAAAAGTTGTTCTGTAACCAATCTTGAACAGCAGACATTCATGATTTAAACCTAGGGCGGGCCATGTCACTTGCTCCATCTAGTCTTATTATTTGAGTTTTGTCCAAACTCAAAAGAGTATCAGTTTAATGAGGGAAGTCACATAAAAGTAAGTTTGAGTTTAGTGACAAGCCCTGCGGGACTCCACCGGTGATAACCTTAAAATGTGAAGTTATGGATTGATTAACTGCTACCCTGTAAAAAACAGACATTAGTCTGTCAACTAACTTGATCTCTGATGCTATGGACAGTACAGTGTGACATAGTGTATCAAAAGCCACAGGCAGATCCCAAAGGATGAGGGCAGCAACCCCT
Organism: Triturus cristatus; assembly: GCF_964204655.1. Taxonomy (NCBI): domain Eukaryota; kingdom Metazoa; phylum Chordata; class Amphibia; order Caudata; family Salamandridae; genus Triturus; species Triturus cristatus. The sequence goes on along the minus strand of NC_140586.1, from coordinate 682,784,880 downwards.
CCCATGTCCTACACCATTTGCAGTTGGTCCACAACACAAAACAAGGAAGTCTCAATATCATGATAGGCTTTGAAACCTGCCTATCTAGATTCCAGGATATTGTTGGCCTCAACATACATGGATATGTTTTAATTGACTACGTTTTCAGCAAACTAGTAAGGAAAGTGGTCTTTAATTCTTGAGAACTGTTGAATCCACAGTTGCCTTTTAAGGTCTGTGGTTAGACAAGACCTTTTGATTTTACCAAAATATGTATAATATACTTACATATAGGTATTTTCAGACACCTCTGTTCATCCATTGGTCTGTTCTTCTGTTGTTCACATTCACATTCACATTTTGCTTCTGCCCACAACAGCAGTGGGCCAGCCTACTTAAGCCACTGGTTATCTTCAGTTTGAGTGACTGCATTTTGCTCTCTCATAGAAGCGCATCAGCACCTAAGCTAGTTCCCTTCAGTGCCAGTGTTTTTGATCTTCTTTTGCAATTACTTTAGAGTTGCCTTTATGTTTAAGTTTGATGTGATAGCAGGACACTTCTGATACACATTCCATATTTATCAGAACCCATCTCCTTCCAATGCTGTTGTAAATTCCTTTTGCAGTGTTATGCTATTATGACTACTGCTATTTCGCAGCATACCAGACTGTGTTCATTTGAAACTTCTCTGTATTGGTATTTTCTTTTCACTTTTTTATTTCTCTCTTTTCTTACCAATTACTTTCCTTTATTCTTTCTTTACTTACTTCTTTCACTATTTTAATTTTTCACTTTCATTCTTTCATTCTTGCCTTTCATTCTTTACTCTTTCATTCTCTCTTTCTTCTTTTCTCTTTGTGCCTTTTTTCTCTGTAAAAGTCAAGAGGCGTGCAGCCAATGCCAGACTAATTCTCTTTTTAGGTCTGTGTTAGCCAAGACCTTTTAATTTTACTAAGATTATGTGTATAACATAGTTATTTAGCGGCTTCAGCTAGACTTCATCCATTAGTCTGTGGTTAGTGTCATTCACATTTTTCTCCCACTCACTACAGCATGCATTAAGGGGCAATGTATCAGCCCACTTCAGCAATTGGCTGATGTTAGACCGGGCACTTCTTGGCATGATTACTCCTGACTTTTTGCCTCTACCTCCGCTATTTTTTTGACTGATTTAGATGCTTTGGACACTTTGCCGCTGCTGATCAGTGTCAAAGTGTGAGTGTTCCCTGTGTAAAGTAATGGTAATTGGTTGTCCTTGATTGGTATGTTTGCCTTACTAGTAAAGTCCCTAGTACAGTGCACTATGTGTGCCAGGGTTGGTAATGCAAATGCTACTAATGGGCATGCAGCACTATTTGTGCCACCCACACAAGCAGCCTTAAAAAGGAAACTCGGCCTGCCATTGCAGGGCCTGCGCTCAGTTTGTTAAACTGCCATGTTATTCTGTCAAGTGCACTCACTTACCAGACCTTACCCTTCCCTTTCTAGGCACATCAGACACCCCTATGGTAGGTCTAGGGTCCCCTATTCAGGGTGCAGTGCATGTGAAAGGTAGGACATGTACTAAGGTGTGTGTCATGTCCTGACAGTGAAATAATCTCCAATTTTGTTTTTCACTGTTGAAAGGCCATCTTGCCCTTAGGACAGAATGGGAAGGCTAAGTAATATGTTTTCCAGACTATCTTCCCAAAGGCTTAAGATGGAAAGGTGAAGTTTAGTATGCCTGAACTCACAATGAAATAAAACATCGTTTTATATGGGTGTTTTTTTCATTGTGTGTTCAGAAGCAACTCTTTTAGAAGTGGCTGCATTTTTGTGCTCTGACATTTCTGTGTGTCTCTGCCTGGTTGTGGATTGACTGTCTGGGTTTCAAAGCGATAGGATCTGGGGAATTTCTTGACCCAGGGGAGGAGGTTAGACAGCAACAAGCTGACCTGCATTTGGAGTGTGGGGGGAGGAGAAGCCCCTAGAGGTGAAGAGGCCTGGGTTGAGGCTATAAAACAATTGGTTCATCTCCTGCCGAGTGATTGAGAATCCAGACCCCACTAATCGAAGGAAGAAAGGTGTCACTGGCAGGTATTCAAGAGGACCTGGAGCCTGAAACAGTGGCCCAGGTGCCTACCATAAAGAGAAGAGGCAGGGGGCGCGGGAAACCCTTTTAGCGGGATGTCCTGGAACCTAAGGGGGAACAAGTGGCTGAACTGGGGGACGTACCTGAGCTGACTGAATGGCAGCGGGAAGGCGAGCCTTCCAGGGAAGAATTCTGTGAGGAGCCCTTCTCTTGTGGGTTTGCGGTAACAGGCAGAAAACCAGGCAGCAGGTGATCAGTCTGGATCACACTTTATTTACTGGGAGAATGATCCCCTGTAAAGTGAGCCTAAGGTTGCTGAGCCTGGGGCAGCCCGTGTGCTGGTGGTACCCCAGTGCTTCAAAGCCTACCTACTGGGGCTGGCCAGACCTTTGAGAGGCTTGTCACTCACTTTTACTGGCCTCAAATGCGCAAGAGTTCTGATACTCATTGCAGGACCTGTCAGACTTGCCAGGCAAGTGGGAAGAATGGAAGGAAAAGGAAGTGCAAGACTCCCCTCCTACCTTTCCCACTGGTCAGCATTGACATTGTGGGGCCACTGGATCCCAAGACAGCCATGGGCAACAGGTTCATCCTGGTCTTGGTGGACCATGCCAACCGGTAACCGGAAGCCATCCCTCTACGGACGGTGACAGCCCCCGTGGTGGGCCATGCACTGATGGGGATTTTCTCCCATTTGGGGTTCCCGAGAGAGGTGGTGTTCGACAGGGGTACTAATTTCATATCTAAGTATATGAAATCTCTGTGGAAGGAGTGCGGTGTAACTCACAAGTTCACCACGCCTTACCACCCCCAGCACTATGGTGTGGTTGAGAGATTTAACCAACCCTGAAAGGCATGATTATGGGTCTTGAGGAACCAATGAGGCGTAAGTGGGACGTCCTCTTACCATGCCTGCTGTTTGCTTACAGAGAAGTGCGACAGAAGTCGTTAGGGTTCAGCCCCTTTGAGCTCCTGTATGGACACCCTGTAAGAGAACCCTTGAGTTTGGTGAAGGAGGGCTGGGAGAAGGCTCCTAGTATATGTCCCCAGGATGTATACTATATGGCTACATGCTGGCCTTGAGGAACCAAACTAGGCATTTCAGGCAACTCGCTCAGGCGCATCTGGAAGCCAGCCAGGAAGAAATGAAACGGTGGTACAACCAGAATGCAACTCTGGTCGAGTTTGAACCTGGGCAGAAAGTGTGGGTGATGGCGCCAGTGGAGCCTTGCATGCTCCAGGACAAGTGGACTGGGCCTTATGAGGTGGTGGAGCTCAGGAGTGAAGTGACCTACCTGGTTGACTTCCGGTCTCGTAGGAACCCATTGAGGGTCCGCCATGTGAACTGCCTCAAACCACACTTTCAGAGGTCTGAGGTGACCATGCTCTTGGCTACCGATGACGGGGCGGAAGAGGAGAATGAACCTCTTCCTGACCTCCTGTCAGCCAAGGAGAAGGATGGCTCAGTGGATGGGGTGAACCTCTCGCCTACCCTGACCCCGGAACAGCAGAGGGATTGTCGCCAGGTATTGGATCAGTTCACCTCTCTGTTCTCCCTGACTCCAGGAGTCACCCATTGGTGCGTCCATGATGTGGACACTGGAGACAGTCTACCTGTAAAACAAAAACTTTACAGAGTAGCTGCTAAGGTCAGGGATGGCCAGCATCAAGGAGAAGGTTTCAAAGATGCTGGCGCTAGGGGAGATTGACCCATCCAGCAGCCCCTGGGCTAGCCCAGTGGTTCTTGTGCCAAAAGTTGCGGTGCCGGGTGCCACCCCAGATCTCCGGTTCTGTGTGGATTACCGTGGGCTCAATGCCGTCACCAAGACTGATGCGCACCCCATCCCCAGAGCCAATGAGCTCGTGGATCAGCTAGGAGCTGCCCTGTACCTCAGTACATTTGACTTGACGTTGGGGTACTGGCAGATTGCCTTGACCGAGAGGGCCAAGGAGAGGTCAGCGTTCTCAACGCCAGAGGGGCACTACCAGTTCAGAGTTATGGCCTTTGGGTTGATGAACGCCCCTGCCACCTTCCAGAGACTGGTGAACCAGGTGCTGAGTGGGCTGGGGGAATTCAGCGCCGCCTACCTGGACGATATTGCTGTGTTCAGCTCCAGTTAGGAGGAACATTTGCGACATCTCTGTGAAGTGTTGAAGGCCTTGCAGAGGGCAGGCCTGACTATCAAAGCGAGTAATTGCCATATAGGGAAGGATTCTGTGGTGTACTTAGGACACCAGGTAGGGAGCAGCCCGGTGGCCGGGTGATACCATTCTGGCTTGGGAACTCCACAAGACCCAGACAGGGGTGAGGGCCTTCCTAGGACTCACTGGGTATTACCGACGGTTCGTGAAGGGGTATGGCACCATTGTTGCTCCCTTGACAGAGCTGACGTCAAAGAAACACCCCAAAAAGGTGATCTGGACTGATGCCTGTCAGACAGCTTTTGATGCCCTGTAGACGGCCATGGGCACGGCGCCCATGCTCAAGGCACCTGATTTCTCCAAGGAATTCGTAGTGCAGACAGATGCTTCAGAGCATGGTGTGGGAGCGGTACTCTCACAATTGAATGACAAGGGCTTGGACCAAACCGTACCTTTCATTAGCAGGACACTACTTCCCAGGGAACAGAGGTGGAGTGCAATTGAAAGGGAAGCTTCTGCTGTGGTCTGGGCTCTGAAGAAGTTGAGGCCTTCCTTGTTTGGGACTCAGTTCCTAGTTCAGACAGACCACAGGCCCCTCAGATGGTTGATGCAGATGAGGGGTGAGAACCCAAATTTGTTGAGGTGGTCCATCTCCCTACAGGGAATGGACTTCATGGTGGAACACCGTCCTGGAACAGAACACGCCAATGCCGACGGTCTGTTCAGATTTTTCCGCCTTAGTGATGAGAACTCCCATGAGGGTGGGTAGTTCCCAACACTTTTTGGCTGGGGGGGACACGTGTTAGACCTGGAACTTCTTGGCATGATTACCCCTGACCTTTTGCCTCTACCTCCGCTATTTGTTTGACTGACATAGATGCTTTAGACATTTTCCCACTGCTGATCAGTGTCAAAGTGTAAGTGTTCCCTATATAAAGTAATGGTAATTGGTTGTCCATGATTGGTATGTTTGCCTTACTAGTAAAGTCCCTAGTGCAGTGCATTATGTGTGCCAGGGCTGGTAACACAAATGCTACTAGTGGGCCTGCAGTACTATTTGTGCCACCCACACAAGTAGCCATTGCAGGGCCTGCGAGCAGTTTGTTAAACTGCATTTTGTTCTGTCAAGTACACTCACTAGTTAGACCTTACCCTTCCCTTTCTAGGCACATCAGACACCCCTATGTTAGGTCTAGGGTACCCTCTGGACAGGGTGCAGTGCATGTGAAAGGTAGGACATGTAGTAAGGTGTGTGTCATGCCCTGACAGTGAAATAATCTCCATTTTCGTTTATAAATGTTGAAAGGCCATCTTGCCCATAGGACAGAATGGGAAAGCTGTGTAATATGTTTTCCAGCCTATATTCCCAAAGGCTTAAGATGGAAAGGTGAAGTTTAGCATGCCTGAACTCACAATGTAATAACACATCTTTTTATGTAGGTGGTTTTTGAATTGTGTGTTCAGAAGTCACTCTATTAGAAGTGGCTGCATTTTTGTGCTCTGACATTTCTATGTTTCTGCCTGGCTGTGGATTGACTGTCTGGATTTGAAAAGCGATAGGGTCTGGGGAATGTCTTCACCCAGGTGAGGAGGTGAGACAGCAACAGGTTAACCTGCATCTGGAGTGTGGGGGAGGAGAAGCCCTGAGAGGTGACGAGGCCTGGGTTGCTGCTATAAAACAATTGGCTCATCGCCTGCCGAGTGATTGAGAATCTGTGACTGAGACTGTGTGTGTATGCTTGTTGCAGCCTGAGACCCTCGTAAGAACTGCCCTGTGATCGTAGGCGCCTGGAGTCCAAGCAAGGATCAGCGACGCAGTGTGCGTGTGCTTTGTGCAGCCTGAACCCCTTTGTGAGGATTGTCCAGTGATTGTGTGCCCTGGAATCCAAGTGAGTCTCATCGCCGCTGTGTGCGGGTGCGTTGTGCACCGGGAGACCTTCGTGAGGATGTGCCTTGTTATCGTGTGCACCAGAGTAAAGTGAGTCTCAGCCACGCTGTGCGGGTGATCTTCGTGCAGCCTGAGACCTGTGTGTGGAGTGCCCAGTGATCGTGCACCCAGAGTGAAGGAAGACTCAGCTACGCTGTGTGTGTGTGCTTTGTGGCAGCCTGAGATCTTCGTAACTGAAGTGGCCCGGACCAGCAGTCCCGGTGGAGCTGAGTTGCCGGCCCGAGCCGCTGTTGCAATTTCACAAAGCTGCTTTGGAGGCTCAGCTGCTGGACGAAGAGAGGAGAGTGAGTTAGCGCCCCCCAGGTAACGTGTGTCGACTCCTGGGGCTCGGGCTCAGAGGGAGACTCTCTCGGCCTTTCTCTCATGTTGGCAGCATGAGCCTCTGCTTGTCGCGGCCCGTATTGCCAAGGGAGTGGTGGTACAGGGGCCGGAGTGCGAAACTGTACTTTGGGATTACATAGTACTGTGTTGGGGGCAACTGTGAGAGGCTGACTGAAAGTCAGAAGGAGAGGCGGAGAGACCGCCTGAGGCCCGGTGATCAGGGCCTGAGTGTACTACGTAGTATTCCATTTCTGCAGAACGGAGTACCTAACTGTCGTATTACACATTGCATAATTTCTGCATAACGGATTACCTGATTAGAGTATTATGCATTGCATTATTCCTGCATAACGAACTACCTGATTAGTGTATGACGCATGACATGTTTATCTGCATAACAAACTACCTGATTGTCGTATGACGCATTGCCTTGTTTCTGCATAACAAACTACCTTATTAGCGTATTGCGCATTGCATTATTCCTAACAAATTACCGGATTAGTGTATACTCATTGCCTTATTTTTGCAGAACGACATATCTGGTGGTTGTATTACGCGTTGCATTATTTTACCTTGCAAAGTGCCTGATTGTTGCGTGATGAATTGCATTCTTTTCATTGCAAAGTGTCTGATTGTTACGTTACGCATTACAGTATTTTTACATTGCAAAAATGCCTGATTCTAGCATTACGAACTGTATGACATGATAGTAGGAGTACAGGAAAATGTTTAGAAGTGCTCATTGACATTGCCAGAACTTACAAGGGCTGGCTGGCCTAACAACCGGCCAGGAGAAATATTACACAACCTCATATGTTGGTTTTATATCGTGTGGTCTTATCGTATATCTTTTTATATAAAGTTTATACTTGTTTTATAAAACTTGTGTGGAGTCTATTAGTGGTGTCATTTTTGGATTATTGTGAGCGTGGTTGTGAATACTTTACACATTTGCCTTGAAGATAAGCCTGGCTGCTCGTGCCAAGCTACCGAGGGGGTGAGTGGGGCTATTTAATAGGTGATCTTCTTTTCCCTGACGTTGAAACATGGGTCCCTACTTGGCCTAAGGTACATACCTCAGCCAACCAGGGATCACAGGTCTAACAGCTGACTTCCCTATTAGTTAGGGCATGCCACCCTTACACAAGGAACACATCCACATACAAAGATAGTTCCTTTCAGTCCCAGAGAGTTTACTGGTTGTCTACACTTAGAGTGACAGCTTTATGCGTTTATCATATTGCGTACTTCCATCTAAAAGGAAATAGACTTATGTGCAAAGACTGGTGAACTAATCCCTTTCTTTGACAATTTTATTTGCTTCCATTTTCATCTTTTTCATTTTCCTAATGGTGTGTTGAAATTACGTCTTCAGATTGCAGATATTTGAAGCCAATACTACATTTTATCTGCACCAAGAAGAATCATATTGTCCCGTGATTAAAACAGGGTTTATATACCGGTTATACACCTGCCTGGTAGGAAACACTCAAGTGTCTATTAAGTTATATTTAATAGTTATTTTTTATTTTAAAAAAGTTACTGCAAGCATTGGGCCTTTAAGTTTAGGCAGCATCATCTCATATTTTTTCTTTTTCTTTTTACATCTGCAGTGTGGGAATTGGACAGGGAGTCTGTCCCAGGGACTGCTGGGACCCAGGATGAAGAGGAGAGGTGGCGCAATGCTGGAGGCGGCCGGAGGCAAAAGGTACCATTTTTTTCATATATTGTATTTTCCACCCCGCACCGCGCAATGCCTCCTGCGCAACCCCACCCTCCCCACCACCCTTTTTTTATGGCGGCCGCTGCTGTACACAACTCGGTTGTAGAGGATACCCTGTCTTTGCACCTCGTTGAAACTATACACTGAAAGAGAGCAGGTCTTTGCCACTCTTAACAAATTCCAATGGTTCTTCTAGCTGTGGTACATGCTTTTTTCTCTGCTGCAACTGAGGAAGACACAGTTTTTGTATCCCCAAGGATGATTGCAACTGAGTGTAAACCTATTCAGAAGAGAACTCCAGACCAAAACCTTCAAAGGGTGCATCTCAGAGAAGTTGATACAGACAACCAAGTCTGTTGCGCCCACTCCAGTCACCAGATTTTATTAAGTTGGTGCAGACTGGAACCGTGCCCAGAAGAACCAGGGTTCCACACAGCACAGGCACCTGTGATAATTTTCACTGCCAGCAGGCTGCTGGGTATGTAAACAGGTGGGCCCTCAGAGAGTGAGCAGAGACCCACTACCATCAAAGAAGAGTTCCTGAGCGCCTCTGCATCAGCCTGTGTGTGGGGGCTTGTGAGGTTCACTGGATCATTCGTACCTCCAAAAAGTAGGTGCCTTTAGGTGGAGCACTAACTGTGCACCACTTCCTAAGCTGCGCACCTTAAGTGTAAAACCCAAGAGCCTGTATGTGCCTGAATTGGTAGTAATGGTTGATAAAATGTCATTCATTTATAGGGAAACAACCTAGTATAAGGTAGACTTTAAGGGGCAGATTTATGAGCCCCTTGCGCCACTTTTGCGTCACTTTTAACATGGGAAAAGTGACGCAAAAGTGGCGCAAGGGGCTCATAAATCTGGCCCTAAGTAATTAGACCCCATTTGTCAAAACAACCTTACATTTAGACGTGGGCATGAGAGTGGGTGGAGGGCAGATACCAATACATATGTAACAATGTGATGATCCTACTTTGTACATCCTAATGGGCGAGGATGCAGCATAATGGGTTCTATCAGGCTCTCTGTGGGGGATACCATGTAGAGACTACATCTTCTGACCATGGAGAGGACACGTATCGCAGACTCAAAATCGAAAAGGTGAGTGAAGCCATAGAAGGACCCAGCCAGTCATCCTCTACAGGTTATGATTAGAGAGCAACAATTGATGTTTTTAAAAACACACGCTTCGTTCCAGGTCATCTGAGAAGTCAGGCAAAGCCAGAGGAGTTAATAGCACGTTTCTATCTTTTCTTTTTATTGTTGAGTTAATACTAACAAAGGGAACACACATCGATGCAGAGTTGTATATGAGCAGTGTTTGCACAGGAGTCAGTTTTTTGTGAATGTTCCTAATACTTTATTCCTAGATGTGACTAAGACGCGGATAATGTATTCCACTGCCCTGGGGATATGCTAGCAGGTGACGAAGATGGTTTGAACAGCATGAGAAGTTTAACAGCAATGGCATGACTTTGTTGAATATTATATTGGAATAGCTATGTCATGGGCGGCTTTGATAAAAGACACAATATATTGGTTCATGCAAAACGAAACAATATCCAGTTTGTTATTCTGCTGGAAGCTCATCTGAAATAGAAAAGAATACAGTGAGCAAGTCAGGAGATGGAGACGGCACAAGTCATTTTCGTCATCCTTGACACATGCTGGTTGCATCAAGCATCATACCATGTGAGTCAAATAAAAGAACAGTTAAGAAGGGCCGAAATGGCATGAGACTATGCCATCCAGAAGATTCTTTCCAAAAGCGATGCCAGTATATATTCTAAACAAAAACGAGCCTGGATTAGAGGTGTACATTTATTCGTCCTATTTATTGTTTTAAACAAATTTGACTGATGTTTGTTGGACCTAACAGTCTTAGGGTGGTCTTCCCCCAAACTTTGCCGTACTCCGCCATTTTGCTGATCTCATTTTTGTTGGCTTTAGGACACTGTACACCTTACCACTGCTAAAGTGCATGTGCGCCCTTCCTAAAACATAGTAACATTGGCTTACACCCAGTAAAGTAAAACTTGAAAGTACATGTCCAACTTTTTAAGTAGACTGCACCCTGTCCTCTAGGCTGTCCGAGGCCTACTCTAGTGGTGACTTATATGTATTAAAAAGGAAGGTTTGGGTACAGCAAAGGTTTTCTTTGACCAGGTTGAAATGACAATTAAAAACCCAACACACAGGCTGCAATGGCAGACCTTAGAAATGTTTAAAGGGCGACTTAAAGGAGTGGCACCATCAGTGCTGCAGGCTCACTAGTAGCATTTAATTTACATGCCATAGGCACATGTAGTGCCACTTTACTCTGGACTTTCAAGTAAATTAAAATAGGCAATTAGGGAGAAGCCAATATTACGATGTTTTAAGGAGTGAACACATGCACTTTAGCACTGGTTAGCAGTAGTAAAGTGTGCAGAGTCCGAAACCAGCAAAAACGAGATCAGCAAAAATGGATTCAAAAAGTTTGGGGGAAGACCACCGTAAGGCTGCCACCATGTCTAACAATTACTATTTGAAATGCTGCATAAATGCTTTACACATTGCCTCTAAGGTAAGCCTGACTTCTTGTGCCAAACTACGAGAGGGCTAAGCACCGTTTAATTTGGGGCTTGCTTGTAACTTGACCCTGACAGAGATTGTGGCTACTGCTTGAGTCGGGATTCAACCCCACTCCTCTAACTAGTAACCCAATTTCCAACAACATTTTTAAACATTTCTCCCACAATCAAAAGTGCATCATAATAAAGGTTTTCATACAACTCTTTAGGTTTCCCTTCTCACACTAGAAGGGCCGCAGAAATCGTTACATTAACCTTGATCACAACTGCTGCTTATCGCCATGTACTATTGCTGCTGAGAGCAATGTTCCTATGCATATAGATTTCCCTTTCTATCAGATATAGCATATATGTTGGCATTAGCATATCATCAATGTTGTTAATCTGCTAACCACAATTTAGTTCAAAATATCTCATTCACAGCCTCCAAACTTTCACAAAGGCTTCCTCTACTTTCACCTTTTCCACTGCCATATACCAGTGTACCACATTACTGTGACTCCATTGACTGAGGCATAGGGACCCTGACATAGCATATTATGTCTTTATGTGCAACAGCCAGCACAACATCCAACAAGAATTTGTATATATTATGATCATGATGTCACTCCAAACTTCCAAGACAATCCATAGTACTGGTATCTATACATGGATGTCACAATTGCACGCTATGTTCACAGTACATTGTTCCAAAATGGTTGTATTTTGGGGCATCACAGAAATATATGAATAAGTGTATGCAATGGTTTCAGCTGCACTCACTGAAATCATGTCAGCCAACTCCCTTTGATATTTAATTGCTTCCATCCAATACTTCTTCTACAAGTGGTCTGTATCAATATCCCTTTCAATGTTAGTTGATCTAACATGACCAGGAATGTCTTATGTGTCTCAAATCCCCCATTACACATTCTGCTGAAATGAATTCAGTCCTTTAGGCAAGATTCTTCCAGTAGGCCACCTGTAATATGCACGTGTTTACTTAGTACATGGTCTAACTCACCTAATTATAGGACCGTATAGCGCCATATGGTATTCTTTTTTAATTTTTTCAAAAGAGATAATTGATTCAGAGCCCCATCTGTCCATTAATCCTGTTATTTCGACAATGTCCCATCCAGCAGAGTCCTTCAGCCCCCACACCTATGCATAATAATAATCTATCCCTACCAGGGTTAGCTTAGTTATTTTACCTTTCCAGGTAATAGCCTTTGTGGCCCTGCTACAGGCCTGTACCACTGCAGCAGTAAGGGGTAAATAGCTTCTCTAGGGCCCTCTATGCCATGGGCCTACCCTTTCCACCCATTCTTTGCTTAACAGTTCTCAATTATGGCTCACCTTGCTATGTTGTACTATGTTAGACGTATTTATACAGCTCACATAGGGTAATGCTTCATGGCACTGCTGGATTAACATAACCTTCTGTGACAACATTAAGGTCTGATTAAGGTGAACTAGGGGGTAAGTAGGTTTAGGTGCGTAAATATAGCACATAGAATTAAAAAAACTTGGGAACCTTAGTGAAAAATAATCTTTCGCAATAGGCTGCTGAAATAAACTTGGGGACTTATAGTAGAAAAAGACTTTCAAAATCAGAGACCTAATAGGGGTGTGCCAGGAAAATATGAAAGCTTCAAAGTCAGGTGTTTTTCGATGGATGGTGTTAGGCCCTGCAGTCATAGATGAAAACATGACTCAGCTTTGTATGAGGAACCAATGGAGCTATCAATCAATCAATCACAACATTTGTATAGTGCGCTACTCACCCGGAAGGGTCTCAAGGCGCTGGGGGGGAGGGGTATGTTACTGCTCGAACAGCCAGGTCTTGAGCTGCTTCCTGAAGGAGAGATGGTCTTGGGTTAGCCGAAGGTGGATGGGGAGGGAGTTCCAAGTCTTGGCTGCCAGGTAGGAGAATCTTCCTCCGGCGGTGGCTCTGCAGATGCGTGGTATGGTGGCGAGGGCGTGTCTGGTCGATCGTAGCTGGCGGGTGGGTGTGTAGAAGGTCACGTGATCGTTGAGGTACTTGGGGCCAGGTCGTGGAGAGCCTTGTGTGCGTGGGTGAGGAGTCTGAACGTGATTCTCTTGCTGACGGGGAGCCAGTGCAGGTCTCTCAGGTGTCCGGTGATGTGGCTTTGTCGGGGGATGTCCAGGATGAGTCGTGCGGAGGCGTTCTGGATGCGTTGGAGTCTTTTTTAAAGTTTGGCTGTGGTTCCGGCGTAGAGGGTGTTCCCGTAGTCCAGTCGGCTGGTGACGAGTGCCTGGGTAACGGTCTTCCTGGTTTCTGTGGGGATCCATCTGAAGATCTTGTGGAGCATGCGCAGGGTGTTGAAGCATGATGAGGAGACGGTGTTGACTTGTCTGGTCATCGAGAGGGAGGAGTCCAGGATGAAGCCCAGGTTGCGCGCGTGGTCCGTTGGTTTGGGAGTGGTGCCCAGGGCAGGGGGCCACCAGGAATCGTCCCAGGCGGAGGGGGATGATCCCAGGATGAGGACTTCCATCTTGTCTGAGCTCAGTTTCAGGCGGCTGTTCTTCATCCACTCGGCGACGTCTTTCATCCCTTCGTGTAGGCTGGCTCTGGCGGTGGCGGGGTCGTTGGTGAGGGAGAGGATCAGTTGGGTGTTGTCGGCGTAGGAGATGATGTTGAGGTTGTGTTGGCGTGCGATGGCTGCGAGGGGGCTCATGTAGACGTTGAAGAGGGTTGGGCTGAGTGATGATCCTTGTGGTACGCCGCAGATGACTTCGGTGGCCTCGGATCTGAACGGGGGGAGGTGGACTCTCTGGGTTCTTCCGGCGAGGAACGAGATGATCCACTCCAGTGCCTTCTCTTGGATTCCGATGTTGCTGAGGCGCTGCACTAGGGTGCGGTGGCAGACAGTGTCGAACGCAGCAGAGAGGTCCAGGAGGATGAGGGCCGCTGTTTCCCCGTTGTCGATCAGGGATCTGATGTCGTCGGTTGCTGCGATCAGGGCGGTCTCGGTGCTGTGGTTGGCCCGAAACCCGGACTGCGAGGGGTCGAGGGATCCGTTCGTCTCGAGGAAGCAGTAATGTGTTTTGGCATCTAGTGTTCTGAAATCACACCAGTACCTGCATTCTGAGCCAGATGAAGAAAGTGAAGCAGTTTTGGTAGGGATGCAAGAAATGCAGTGTTTGCAGAGTCTCGCCTTGGCTGGATGGATGGGTTTTGCCACTGAAATATGAAGATTTTCTTCCAAGAAGGGATATATTCCATTTACAACTCTAAGCTGAGCGAAACAAATATTAGCTACTTTAGTAGAATGAGTATCCTATGCATGGGTAGTCATTATAGATACCCATATTACTAACAATCACTACAGGAGCAGGGTGTGAGCCCATATCATTAACCCAGTAAATGTACCCTTAATCAGAGACTAAGGACCTGATTTATTTTGGCACATAGGTTACTCCATCACAACAGTGACAGATATCCCGTCTGCCAAATTATAGGATATAATGGGATTTATATTTTGGCAGACAGGATATCTGTCATTGTTGTGCCCGAGAAACCCGTCCGCCAAGATCTAAATCAGGCCTTAAGTGTGTAAGCAGAATCTCCATTTTTAAGAGACTGAGGGGCAGATTTACAAGCCCCTCGCGTCACTTTTGCACCGTCGATGCGTCACTTTTGTGACGCAGTGGCAGCGAAAAAGTTGCGGCCCATTTACAACGTGACGCATCTAGCGAGATGCGTCAAGTTGTGAAGCCCTGCGCCACATTAAACCTGCGTCAGGTTTAATGTATGCAGGGTGGGCGTTCCGTCGCAGGAAGCCCCGTACAAGTGACGCAGTGAAATCTACAAGATTTCACTGAGTCACTTTTACTTCCATGCTGCGTCAAAACCCTGCGCCTGCTTGAAGCAGGAGTAAGGAGTGATGCAGCATGTTAGGCATAGGGTGCCCCTAAGCATTGCTGGAGTTGTGTCGTGCTTGCGACACGACTCCAGCAATGCATGACTTTTCCGTCAACAGATGCGTCAGAATTTCTGACGCATCTGTCAATCCTTGCGCCATGGTGCGCCGTATTGTAAATACGGCGCATCCATGGTGACGCAAGGGTATTGCATGTTGGCGCAGGGAAAGTGATGCATCTCTAGAGATGCGTCACTTTCTTGTAAATCTGCCCCAATGTTTTCAGAAAGTAGGTGGACATCCACCAGCAGATAATTGGCAATTACTCAAACTCTATGGATCTTCACATGGTTGAGAGGTCTTTTTGTGACAGAAAATGCCGAAAACAAGATGAATGTAGTCATCATGATATAGATATGTCTGCTCTGTGCAAGTGAAATAATGTGGCAACTGCTTACTTGTACAGGCTGAATAACAAAGGTGATATGTCACTCTCTGCAAGATGCCAAAGCCAAATGATCCGGATTGAGATGAAAAAAAAAGAAGTGGCATGGACTGCTTTCTGTGGGCCAGAAAGGATTTGATCCATTTTAATAGTAGGTTAGAAATACCCAGTTCTTTAAGCGTCTTAAGTATGTTATGGTCAACTGTGCTGAAAGGCTAAATAAATCTTGAAGAGGGTGGCAACAGTATTAAAGACAATCGGCTTGGATGATAACACTATCTATGCACACTTGCTGGTGATGCACCCAAGATCGTTAATTCAACTCACAGTAGAGATCTAAAATTTTAAACTGCATTTTGAAAGAAGACATCTGGTATCCACAAGGAAGTACTTTGCATCAATTAGAGGAATCTGTTTAATGTAACCATCAACTTAACACAGCTGAAGAGTTTTTCCTCCATAGTTCAGCAACTATGTGAAGTAATATGAATAAGACGGACATTTTATTGCATAATCTTTTATTATCTAACAAAACATTAGGTCCCAGATACTTGGACTCGTCTATTAGAATACCAAAGAGAAAATAATGTTCATCCAATTTAGGAGTGGATGGGTTCAATGGAAATAATGCAGACTTGTCCCAATTGCTATTGAAACCAAATTGTTTTCTTTATATTTAAAATGTTTTAACAGGCTATTTGTCATCTGTCTATACTCCGCTATCTACAATAGAATTTCGGCCGCAAAGAGTGATAGTCTTTCCATGACAGTCCCCATTCCATCTCAGGTTCCCAAAATATTCTTCCTTATCCAGCATGCTGATGGTTCCAGTGTCTATGTAAAGAGGAGGAGCCAACCCTATCATGGCTGCTTGAAGCTGATGCTCCTTGGTGAACCATCTTACCAGCCTCCGGATCGGCATTCCGCCACATTGTTATTCCTCCCGGAACAACGATTCAGCTACCGGATTGCAGGCTGATCATTTGAAGATCAATATCACCTTTCTCCGTTTCGGCTTTGATGAGAAATGAGCCGTGACTTTCCGCGCCAATGAAGATGCAAAGATGGCGCCCGGTGCTCGGGAGCTTTGAGAACACTCCCGGGGCCGAAAGAAGTGCTCCAGGATGCCTCTGACCTCTGTCTTTTTCCATCTTGAAACGCCCTCAACACTCGGCCCACACCAATGTTACACTCCACTTATTTTTATTGTCACGGTGCAGTATGTAAATGTATATGTGAAAATATGTATATAAATACAAAAGAAAAAAAGATGAAGACCAAATTCAGCAAACTCCCGGTAAGAGAGTTTTTATTGAAAAAGTTGGTTTGAAAAACAAGTATGGGCCATTATACCTTATTGAAAAATTAACACAAGTCAAAAAGTTAATTACTTGAACCCGAATAGGAATACTTATGTAGATTGTTATCCGCAAATAAAACTCAAATCCATAGTCTGGGAGGCACATTGCTGTTGATAAAGTCCTCAAGGTCCTAGACACTTGGCTGATGTCAAAGTGTACTCCTCCTAACATATCCTGAAACCTGGGTCTTATGACAGTTTTACTATAAAGACCTCTGGTGGACTGGGACCAACATGCTAAGCCAATCGGATGAAGGTGTGTGCCGCTGGGCCAAAGATTTAGGTTGCTCCCACTCTGAGCTTTTCCACAGCAGCAAATCATATTCAGTGGGACCTCGAGGAGAAGGTATCTGGCCGCATAGAGCCCTCTTTGGCTACAGCCTACAGAAATGCCCTGCTGGGAGAATCTGAGCTCCAAAAAAGTGACTAAGCCCGAAAGTTGAAATCTTCACTGGGTGAAAGCGCGAAAAAGTATCAGGTCAGCAAGTTACCTGCTCTGGGCACAAAATGTTTATTTCTCCCGCTTGGAGCTTCCTACCAAAAGTCAATGGCTTCACCAAGATCTCGTCCAGAGGCTATCCAAAGACGTGGAGTCCTTCCAGTCACAGCCTGCTTCCTTGCCCCACTGAGGATGTTTTACATCCATTTCAAAGCCTAAGTCCACAGGTAAAACATCTGATCAAGCTAAACCTGATTTCTGTATCTGATCCATCCTTCATCATGACTGCCCTTAACTTACACCTAGATACCAGTTAAGAGCAACCAGCAGAACTTAGTTGGTGCTTAATGCTTTCTTCTGCTACTTTCACATTTAGAGCCTCATGTAGGTAGCCAAATACCGGTCGGTAACGGCCGATTTTCGGTAATTATACCGTTACCGACCGGTATTTAGGCTTTTGGTATGTAGGGGGACAATTTCTGTATTCGGAATTTACCGAATCGGTAAAATTACCGAATCGGTAATTTTACCGATTCGGTAAATTCCGAATACAGAAATGAGATGTAGGGGGAGTGTGTGGGTGTTGTTATGAGTCGGTATTTACCACCAACTAATAGTTGGTGGTAAATGAAGAATGGATGTGGAAATGCATTTCAAAGCGCCTACAAGTGTGCAATGTGGCAGACATACATGCCCTTAGGGCATGTATGTGTGCCACATGTGCACACATGGCCGATTCAGGGGAGCAACAGGGTGTCAATGTGACACCCTGCCACCCTTGCATGTGTTCCCCCATTACCGAATCGGTATTTACCGATTCGGTAATGAGGCATACCTTCCCATCAATGGGAAGGTATGCCTCATTACCGAATCGGTAAATACCGATTCGGTAATTACCGAATTTTACCGAATCGGTAAAAATTACCGACTCATTACCTACATAGCATTTACCACTTCATAAATACCGAATCGGTATGATTCGGTATTTATGAAGTGGTAAATGCAAGCCCACCTACATAAGGCCCTTAATCTTTATAACACCAGTTGCCCTTAGTGGATTTTTTTTGTCTTGTGTCGTTTCATTTAGAAAAATTATCTTTATTTTTCCAAGTTGTTTTGGGATTTTTCTTATGGGGTGTTTTTACTTCATTTATTACTGTTTTGGTGATGCTTACATTTTTACAGATTGCCTCCAAGTTAAGCCAGTTTGCTCTGTGCCATAGCTACTAGGGGGTTGAGCTCAGGGTAATTTAGTGACTTTAAGGGGTCACTGTGACAAGGGTTATTATTTGAGGAGGTTATTGAGACCCCTCAAATAATACACCAAGTTCTTACAAATCCCAATTGATCCATGTGTACTAATTTAGAAACCCCTTTTAGGGGGTGAGTCGCACGTATTTTTGCTTGAATTTTGTTTTCCACGTTTACCAATGATGTAGGCCTATATTATCTACAGTTCTTTCTCAGTTTTCTCCTTTTATATATCAATACCATGGTTCGTTCTCTCATCCCTCGGAAGTAAACCTTCTTTCATTGCCACATAGAAAATAGAAAACATTAATTGCGCTGTTTGTGTTACACAAGTCAATTTGAAGACTTCAACGTCTTGGGGATTTTCCTGCTTGCAAGTGAGAACGTGGTATTGACACTTCTACTAGTGTTAATTAGGAGTTGTTCTAATCTCATTACTAGGAGCTCTTCCACAAAAGAAAAAATCAGTCTTATAATGTCAATCAAGATGTATGGAAACTCTCAACTCATC
Organism: Triturus cristatus; assembly: GCF_964204655.1. Lineage (NCBI taxonomy): Eukaryota > Metazoa > Chordata > Amphibia > Caudata > Salamandridae > Triturus > Triturus cristatus. The sequence goes on along the minus strand of NC_140586.1, from coordinate 682,766,254 downwards.
TCACATACTCCTGACCTATTGCATCACAACCAAGCACCCAGGAGTCATTCAGTGCCTTATAGGTTAGGCAGTCCCCTATCCAAGCATTCCTTTTTGCTCATCCAAGCTAACGGCTTGTCAACATTATACAATGTTGTCATGGTATTTATATATTGTGTCTTAGTGGCATTATCTGCCAGATTTCTAAATACCACATTTAATTTCCAGACTCCTTTTACCATTCCACGCGTCGTCCTTCATACACTCCTTTTCCAATTCCAGAAGTTCTCTTTCAAGTTCAATAGTTTGTTGACCTATGGCTACCTGCTTACTGCATGAAAGTAGGTAAATCATTTGTGTGGATGTGAGAACGCCACAAGGAATAAGTCCACAAACTTGTCAGGGTAAACAGTTTCAATAATTTAAACCTGGGCTTAATCCCATAGTAGCCATGGCACCAGACAGGCCTAACTCAGGAATGTGTAAAGTATTTAGCAGGACCAAAACAGTTAAAAAGGCACAGCAGAATAAGAATGCCACAACACATTTCTCAGTAAAACTACACCAAAATGATAAACAAATACAATAAAGGGAACCAGAGATATTACTTTTTAAAGGTTTAATGTCAAGAAAAAAAGCAACAATCTGTAGTCACTGTTAGTGTTGCCTGGGGCGCAGGGTTGATTTTAGGTCAACATTCACACGATGGACAGACCAAGCTGGTTCATTCGGGTCACAGATATCTTCTGAATTAGCCTATGCATGGCAAAATCCTCCAAATGAGCAAGATTGAAGGCTTTACCCACCAAGTCATCTCGAAGCCGCATTGCCACTAGACAAGGTCACACTGAAGCTCTTGGTTTTGGTGCAAAATGGTCAGAGCGGCAGAAATTCTGATTTTGCAGCAGCTGAAGTTCTTGCTGGTACTTTTTGCACCATTGACCAGTTAACATTTTTCCCATTAGAATTAGTCTTTTTTTTTTTAGCTCAAAATCATCCAACGGGGAAAACGTGGAGCTGTATCTGACAAAGTCCTCTTGAAATCAGATCCTTTTGCCGCAAGGTCCCACTAAAACTCAGGACATTTTCCAAGTTGTAACTCACAACTTTTCAGACTTTCTGGAGCCACTCCTCTTGGCCACTTCTAAAGGTCTCGGGATCTTAGGTACATCATTTATGGACAGGACTCACTCAGCAGACACCAGTAGGGTTCAGTTCGGGTCCAGTGCCATTGGTCGTCTGGGCACTTCAGAAAAAAGGCCTCTTACAGTGTTTGTGTCCAGGTAGCCCCAAAGGAGGTCATTCAACTAACCCTTGAAGTCCACGTCATAGTTGTGGTTACAAATAGGAACGGGTCCTGCCCTTCTGGTCTCCACACATGTCTCAGATGGCAGGGCTATTGAGAATGTGTTCTGACGAGCAGTGGGTTAACAGCCACTTTTATAGGATTTGCTATCAAGTAGGTGTCGGCTCATGGGAACTCCCTAACTATTGAGGAAAAATGTCCCAAAGACAAACCTTCCCACATTTGCAGTACATCCTGTTTGCCTTACTGCAAACTTTTCCACAGTGCACTATCCTAAGTAAAATCCAAGATGGAACAGCCTATCTGCCCCTGAAGGTGGCCTGTTTGCGAGCTAGTGGTGTGTTTAGGGAATAGATCAGTCCCCTCCTCCTTAGCTGGCTCAAACTGGTTCCAAGACCAGCTCCCCCTCCAATTGGGCTGGTGCCCGTCACCTTTAGAGAGCAAAGGGGGGGAGTTTGTTTCCCCCATATTTCTCTTTACAGTTAACTATAAATGAGCAGGCATCACCCTGGTCCCTTTCAAATAAATCAAGTTCCTGAACCCTGCCCAGCCACCCTTCCTGAACAGATATGTGTGGCATACCTCACACCCAAAAGGCCTAAGTCACTGTTTCTGCTCTGGAACAATTTGCGTACCTCATTAAAGGCAAGCACTGACATGCCAGTTGCTGGCAGGTTCATTGTAATTGGCCTAGTGGAGATTGGAGCACACAAAGTTTAACTTTTTAAAAGTCACAGTTCCTACGTATTTATTGAAAATGTGACATTACCTCTGAATTAGATTTTTATTTAATTATAAAAAGAGTATCTGAATTTTCAGGTAGCTTTTTTAATTGCTCAGCTAAAGTCCTTTACAGTGAATATAGCTCTTTTGGTGGCTAGTCACTGGTTATGTAGCAACTCTAAATTCTAGCATGAATCACTTTTAAATAAAAGGCACCCTACCATGTGGGCTGCAAAGTCTACTTAGGGGAGGTTTATTTAATACTTAAAAGGAGAGTCTTTTCCTGTCAAAACAGATTAATTAGGCCATAAACCATTTTTTGTCTCACTAGTGGATATCACAAAAAGTTCTCAGTTCTCAGGTGACATTTAGATTCCATACTTTTGGTGTGTTATCCTGCACTATATACCATGGCCTTATTGTAAAATTACAAATGTGAATTGGAGAAAAGCCACATTTCCCATGTTTTAGGGTCCAGAGCATAATGGGGCCTGGACAGCAGAGCCCCAGAATGCAGAGTTTGGAAATCTGTAATACATGTCAGCAAAAAATGGAAATGACCATGCAAAAAGATACACTTTCTAACACTTGTCCCATACTTTCACGTTGCCTACCTTCTTAACACTGTTTTATAAGCCTCCCAAACAAACACATCTGAATGCACTGTATTCTTATTTTCTGTAAAATAATGTTTTGTTACATCAGTCAGGTGCACTAAATATTCTTAGTCTTGTAAGGCTATGAGACTAATCTTCATCTCTCTGTGTGCTTTTTTTCTATATCATAGCATGGAAAACACTAGTGTGTCATGACCTGTTTAATTTATACTCCAAAATACATCATGCTCCGAACAACCAATGCCCCTTGAAGGCCCCCACAAGACACCAGGTCAGTTTGTGCCCCAAGATCACATGTCTTTTTAATGCTCCTGAGAGACCCTAAATTTCCCCCAGAGACACCAGTCTCATTTGTGCTCCTTAATTTTCCAGATTCAGAGAGCTGCTCGAGAGCAACCTATTTTCAAACTGTGACCTTTCGAATAAAAATATTGTGAGATCTTGGCAGGTCACATGATGCAATGGTCATTTTACAAGTGGCTTACTATTAAAACCAGGCCCACTGATAGCTACTTAGCTTTAAACTCCTGAAGGAAGGGGAAGCCCAGGGACAAGTTCTGCTCTTACCTTGGGAAGGAGAAGGCACTAGATTTCATCTCCTACCCCAGTGGTCTTGTCTGATGTTCACTGCATCATCTTGTACCTGGAAGAACAAAGATAGATTCATGAAGGCAATCATCTGATCCAAGACAGCTTCAGGTTAATACACTAACAAACAAACATTGGAGGAAGGATTGCGATCTTAGAAATTATAATTTTCATTGACAAAGGACCAAATACAATTTGTACTTACACCAAGGATCTAATCTTTTAACTTGCAGAGACAAGCCATTAGAAAGACCAAATTTGCTCAATACAAAGTATACAGAAGAAATCTCAATGAAGAACAATAGATTTGTTTTAACACTACTAATGGAGAAACTTGTATTCCATTACTCAACAATTCACTGCCAAATTGGTCCAAACTGTCCAAAACAAAATGTAATTGAGTCACTGAAAGTCTGTCCTCAGTTAATCACAAAAGAGGAATGTGTGCATATCCACATGGAAACTTTATCAGAATTAAATCCACAACCAAAACATTAGCGCTGGTTCACAAAACTTCAAGAACTCAAAATCCACAATTAAAGGAGTACCTCCATTTCGCAAGAGTTTAACGAAGTCTTTCCACCAGTACACAGACAGGTTCAGAAATACTTGCCGTTACGTGCAAAAATCAGAAATGACTCCTGTTCAAAGAAGTACATTTGGACGCTAAGCATGTGCACTAGCACTTGCATCCCTTATATTGCCTGAATCTAGAATGGTGCATTTCTTCTCACAAGAATATGTCTCCAGCATTAATAGATGTCGAGCTTAGAAGCTTTTGCAGACAGTTCACTCCACACATCTTGACTCCAGTAGATCCACTACTAACATGCGTGAACAGCAATTGTGCATCCAAAAAATAGGTAAGCACACAAATTTTCAAGGTAGCCAAGAGTTGCAATGACAGGCACAGCAACACTAGCTCACTTACTTTATCCAGTTCTCCCCACTACAGCTGAGGGATAAGGTGTGGAAGGTATACTGCCACTATCATATTTTTTCTCTATTTCATTGTCTCACCAACAGTGTATAGCAATGATGCTCATCACATGAATTCCCTCCTATTTACAAAGGCCATTGACTTCTCTAATACTATAGCCACAACTCTGAAATAACTTGGGTACTTGGCATGGTCCGATAGCCGGTATGCATGCCGCTCAATAAAATCACATTTATAGCTCACTAACAGTGTCTTCTGTAACTGTAGCTTGCCCAATCCATGTCTAGAAAGTATCTGTAGTCCCACTATTCTGTTCATCCTGTCTCCTAGCCTACAAAAATTCAAATGTATACAGAAGGAGCATACAATTATTATAATTTTCTCCACAAATAGTTATCGAAGTCCATAAATAATCTAAGTTCCAATGCAAGCTTTCTTGTTCACTTGTCTTTATTGACACTTATTCATCTCAGTTGACACTTGTTCCAATATCTTCACAATACAGATCAATCAGAAATTTCTATACAACCAGCCTACACGTTTCATCCCCCATGGGACATCATCAGGGCTGTTAAAAGAAAACACACAGTAAAAATCCATTCTACATAAAAAGTAAATATACAAACTCAAACTAAGTACCACACTGTTGATAAACGAGCTCAATTCTATCTGCCTATAGAACAATCTAAGATTTATAGCACAAGTGTTTCCCCTTATTTGTGAAATAGGTAACAGTGTCCTAACAAATCACCTACAATAGCATTCTCAATTGGTCTGCCTATATAACATTCTATTTCGATCCAATTTTTAAAATTTTACTAATTTAAATTCACCCTACATAGTTTTTTACCCATTTCAATTGAATATCAAGTTGATCAGGCTGATCAAATTGAATTAGTTTGAAAAAGAAATATCGCTGATTTTGATTCCAATTATTCATGATATATTTAATTCTGTATCAAAGGTAGCACCCATCCTCCTTAATTCAAAATGATTAGTATAAACCTGGTCTTTAACATCTAAGTTAAGCATGTAATAAATTGCCAATTGAGCAGCGGTTCGCTCTGAGTACGAGCAATGAGATAGTAGGTGAAGATCTCAAACCGGAATGGTAATTGGGGCACAAAAAATTGAGAAAGGATGACCGATAAATGGTGAAGATGCGCCGATGATTAAAAAAGAAATCATTTTTTTGTTGTTTTCTTGGGTGATTAGTTGACAGCAGTAAAATGGACCAAAAGGAAATGAGGTAAATGGTGTGGACTAGTGAGGGAACGGTAAATGAAAATCTTACATTAAAGAGGGGGATGTGCTGAGCTTGACCTGTGCTGCAGAAATTAATTTTTAACTTTTGAAGTTCTTTCATGACCAGTGAGTCATGTTATATAGCTTTTCAAATTAAATAGCGAATTGCGACTGAAAACATAGAAAAAACTAATAATAAAGGCAAGAAACGTGTCAAGGATAGTAATCGAGTGGTGATTGGCTCACGGAATGAGAAGTAGGACCAATGACAAGTGAGGCATATTATGCAGGCCAGAGAGGGAGCTGCAATTCAACATTAAACTACAAACAGGAAATGATATTGGTAACTCGCTGGGGATTGGTTCACAGAATGAGAAGTAGGACCAATGGCAAGCGAGGCATATGATGTGGACCAGAAAGGGAGCAGCAAACTAACATTAGACTACAAATAGGAAATGACATTGGCAACCCGCTGGGTATTGGATAACTAGTCTATTTAAAGTGCAGGACTTAAAAGCGCTACACCTGATTGGCTCAGTGGGAATTATAAATAAAGGAAGCAAATTGTGACATAGCACAGCAGGATTTATCGGACCAGGCTGGTGAGGAGAGAACTTCCTAGAGGAGCTCCATATGCTAATAGAAGGTGAGCAAAGGATACAGAGATAGGCGAGCTCTGGGGAGTCAATAGAGATTGAACTTAGTTTATAAAATAGTGGTTAATCATTTTTGTTTTTGTTTTTGTTTTCAGACACCAACCTATCAAATATAAAGATTGTTAAAATTGCCATCTATGGCTGGTGGTAAAAATGATAAAGAACTCTTCTGAGATTTAATTAAGAATAAGGTGAGCTAATGGCTGGATTTAGAATTAATAAAAAAAAAATTCAAACTGAGCTAATAGTTAGATCTAGATTTTCTAATATACTGAGGTAATTGCAGTTATTGATATCGGCAATTCTCCATTACAGAATTTAGGTTGCATAAAGGTTGAACACAGCATTGGAACTCCAAATAAGAATAATAAAAAGAAAATATTTTTGGTGAGAATATTTGTATTTTAATGAACAGGGCTATAAGAAGCGTGAATGGTTGTCACATGTATAATGATGTGAGGGTGGAGGTCTGATCTGATGATAAATGTTTTTATTAAATATATTGGGTAAAAAACCAAGAGAATTAAAGATAGTGGACTGGCTCTTTTGAGTTAAGGAGTATAGGTGCTACCTTTGATACAGAATTAAATATATCATGGATAATTGGAATCAAAATCAGCAATATTTCTTTTTCAAACTAATTCAATATGATCAGCTTGATCAACTTGATATTCAATTGAAATGAGTAAAAAACTATATACGGTGAATTCAAATTGGTATAATGTAAAAATTTGGATCGAAATAGAATGTTACATAGGCAGACAAATTGAGAATGCTATTGTAGGTGATTTATTAGGACACTGTTACCTATTTCACAAATAAGGGGAAACACTTTTAACAACAGTGTGGTACTTAGTTTGAGTTTGTATATTTACTTTTTATGTAGAATGGATTTTTACTGTGTGTTTTCTTTTAACAGCCCTGATGATGTCCCATGGGGGACGAAACACGTAGGCTGGCTGTATAGAAATTTCTGATTGCTCTGTATTGTGAAGATATTGGAACAAGTGTCAAATGAGATGAATAAATGCCAATAAAGATAAGTTAACAAGGAAGCTTGCATTGGAACTTGGATTATTTATGGACTTCGATAACTATTTGTGGAGAAAATTAGAATAACTGTATGCTCCTTCTGTATACATTGAATCTTTTGTCAGATGATCTGTGGGCGGTAGATCATTAGAAGTGAGCATTAAAAGTTGTTCTGAATATTCACCCCAGAAATAATCACTTAGAATACTCTCCTGTGCACACAAGTTCTGACCCTCACCGCTCGTACATGTTGGTTAGCTACAAAAATTCTAGCTAAGAAACTTTAGCCAATCCTCCGTTGCTGCCATGTTGAAAATCTACTTTGTTTCTCAATGCTCCATTTATTGCCTCTCAGTATCTCAAACATCCACATAACCTCTCTAGATTAGGCACACACTTCTGCAAATGCTTTCATAAAATATTAAAGCAGAACCTCTTCTCCCAGCCCGCAACTTCATAGGTCTATGTGAGAAAATAGTCTAATAGCAGGTGAGGCTGAGTTTGACCACAAGCAATACTGGCACTTTCTTGTAAGGTCCAGACACAGTTTTATGTTATTGTAAAACTGAGGTTAACCCTAGGTAGCTATGGCACAGAGTAGAAAGGGTTAACTTGGAGAAAAAGGTAAAACGCATAGAAATAACAAACCAGTTAAAAAGGCAAAAACACAACAAAATAAAAATACCACTCAAATTTACAAAAAATCAAGTAAAACGTAATGAACAAAATGACACCAACATTACAAAACATTAATAAGGGGAACTGGAAAATGAATGCTTAAAGATTTAAGGAATACATAGCCAAAAAGTACAATGCACCAATGGTAGTCAATGGTCATGGAAGACCTGGACCTAAGCGTCATTTCAGCCTGACTGCAATGGAGCGGGGGTGGGATACATCTAACATGTTCGACCCAGTTGGAGATTTTACCTTGAGGCTTGGTCTTTTTTCTGGAAGTCAAAATGCTTCATTGGGGCAAGATAGCCGGCAGTATCCAAGGATATTTTCACATAGTTGGATAGAAATTGGGCTAAGTGCTGCAGAAGCTTTTGGTTTTGGTAGGAAAAGCTCAGAGCGGGAGAAATAAAAATGTCATGCCCAGGGAAGTCCTCTCACTGGTTTGATACTTTGGGGTGCCTTTGCAGTCAAGATTTTTGCCTTTGGATGTGTATCTCTTTTGGAGCTTGGAATCTTTCAGCAGGGCAAGGTTATCACTGTTTTCCACAAGGGTGTATACCTTCTCTCTGAGGGTCTGCTGAATCAAATTTGCAACTGTGGAGAATAGTCAAGCGGGAGGAACTGCATTTCTTAGCCCAGAGAGGTCACGCCTTGGTTGGATAGGCTGGGTAGTTTGCCCTGGTCCTCCAGAGGTCTGTAAGTAAAAACATTTTCTAAGTCCCATGTTTTCCTGAGGGGTAGTAGTCTAATTAGACAAAGCCCAAGGTCCCAGGACACCAGGATCATCACTGGGGGACCGCTATTTGAAAGGCTTGTTTGTAACTGTAAATGTGCCTTCATTGAAAATGGGAGATCAGTATTCAACATATTGTCATAGTTGTACTAGAATTATCTAAAAATGTACCCTTTGATAAATACAATGTAGAGAGCAGACCATCTACATTTATGCGTTAAATCACTTGAAAAAAATCCTGAGTGAAATAGTATGCATATTGATTGATGAAACAAGACATTTTTTCATAATATTGCCTGATTTCAGGGTACAAATACACTTTAGTCGACTAGGCACTGGGAAGATTCTCTCAGATGGTGGAATATGAGTGGATGTAGATAAAGGTAAAGTAACTGCTTGCTGAGTTACAAGAAATGGGATTGGAAATAATATGAAGCCTTCATAGCCAGCCAGGCACGTCATCCTTGTAATAGCAGTGTTGATGCTGACATTCTTCCAAACACCCACTTAACATGAATAATATCCGAAAGTTTATAAATCATATATTTGTGGAAAGCAAGGAGTTCATGCAAATCATAAAAGTTCAATTTAGAAAGCTATTAGGAATCCAACACATAGTTTTCATATCCCTCAGAGTCTATGATAATGTATCTCAAATAATGGGTGAGCATGGATAAGGTTTCAAGTAATCATAGGGAGAACCTAAATTGGAAAAGTCAGTATATCTCGCCTTTAGAAGGAAAGTGACAAACTATTGGGTTCATCAATGGTTTATTTGTAATGTACTGTTACGACATAACTATGATCTGTATTCGGGGGATGCTAGAGGGCGCAATGCGGAATGGCTGCACACTAGTGCTGCTCAGCAAGTCGGGGACATAATCCGGAAAAAATCGGCATCTTTGGCGAACTAAGCGAAGCGCAAAGCAGAGAAAATTGCAGCAGAACATCTGTACTATGGTATGCTGGCATAGAACGGGCAGAATAATGTGCCTTTGATGTCAAAATGACTCGACGAGGCTACTTAGCGGACCCCCAACCTGGCACAAAATGGCAAAGAAGCAAATCGTAAGCAGCAAAAGTGAAAAACAGGTTGCAAAGCGCTGTAGTTCAGGGTAAATGTTTATTGGATCAGATGAGGCCAAATGTGCATCTCTTTGCTCTGATTCAAGGTGTGTTTCGACTAAAAAATAGCAGCTCCTAACTCACGGCAGCGTGTGCTACTGTTCCGCACTCTAACAGATAACAGCAACGGAAAATGGCAGCGGAGCACAGAGACGTCATTACACACATACCGCTGCTGTGATGAATGCTCTGCAATGTCCCGTAATTAGACAACACGCGACCGGTGCCAAGTCTATCCTGGAGACACGGGCTTGCCTGATTCAACTGGAGCGGCAATCATAGTACACAGGCAAATGATCTGTGAGTACTAGCTGGCACAATACGAATTTATTGGCTTTAGGCGCATTCGCTACAAACTAAACACCCCTCGCACTTGTAGATGGGGAGAGACTCTGGGATACATGCTGATGTGTAGTAAGGCAATTACTCTGCATGCACAACGGCCCCATTAATTTAAAGAATTCCATGTGTGTGGTTCTGATGGGTCCCAAACTCAAATGCTGCGAGTTCTAATTGTCAATATATGGCGTATAAGTGAGTAACACATGCGCCGCTAAGCAATATCCATTAGCCGTGTATGGAGCTGTGATTTGCGCTGTTGGGCTACTGCGCTTTTAACCCAACTGCTGGTATCTCTGATTTTGATGTTGATGTGATGGCGTGTACCACCACCACTACCATCTCAAAGCTGTGCGGTTTGACGAAGTAGATAACCTGAATCCAGCTCCAAAGAGGCAGTGTCCAGAGAAGACGCAATAGAGCGCAGGGGCCAGAAATAGTGCCACATCACAGCTACAGCGACTAACATTGCAGGTGCGGATAACATTAACTGTGGCCTACAAAACGGGGACTATTGGAGTGAAACAAAGCGCTCACATAAAATCACACAGATTCTATTTCGTATGGCCCTCATTGCACGGCAGAGCAGAGCAGATTTAATGGGCAAGACGGATAAACAGCAACTGAAACTCTCCTTTGACACTCGTAAAACGCTCAAGGTAACAATGACACATTCTGACACCGAACTAGACACGGACCAAGCTGCAAATTCCAATATGGCAATTGCCCTGCAAGCTATACAACAGAGTCTGCAAGCTATAGACGCCAAAATAGATACACTCACCCCGAGAGTGGACAATATGGCTACCAAACTAGACAAACAGGGTGAAAGACTGGATGCAGCAGAACTACGCATTTCAGCTGTAGAAGATGAATCAGGTGCAACAACTAAAAAATGCTTGGACATAGAAAAGATCCTCAAAGTCATTAAAAATAAAAATGAAGACTTGGAGGCGAGATGCAGCTGGAATAATGTAAGAATCATGGGTATTCCAGAGCGTACGCACACAGGGTGCTTAGAAACATTTGTAGAGGATACATTACGCGATATCTTTGGCGCTGAACTCGACACACGACTTGTCTCATACATATAAGTGGGGGATCACTACCTTAGTAGGTACAGGTATAACATTCTGTTATGGACAGTAAGATGGGTTCATCACAGATCAAGATGTTAACGTGGAATGTCCAAGGTCTAAATAACTCCCCAAAAATACGTCAAATATTTACATACCTCAATAGGCATCACATAGACATAGTCTTGATGCAAGAAACGCACTTAGCCAAAACGACTAAATGTAGATTGGGAACTAGATGGGCTGAGACCACAATAACGTCATCATACTCAACATACTCTAGAGGGGTTGTAATTTTAGTAAAGAAAGGCTTGAATTTTATCATAAATAACACAATAACAGATGAGTGCGGTCGATATATCATTGTAACTGGCCATCTTAGAGGCCACGCATAGGATTAGTGAATACATATTGACCAAAAACGGATGATCCTGAATTCTTTAAAGATATAAAGAGGAAACTGAGAGATCTGCCCGAGATGTAAATATTGTGGGGAGTAGATCCAAACCTGGCTCTGAACGATAACCTAGACAGATCAGGAGTAACTAAAGAACTGCATACCCGCGCAGTACAAGTAGTGAAAGATAGTATGACATAATTGGACATGGTAGATATATGAAGATTTTGCAACCCATAACATAAGAGGCCACATATAACTCTACTATGCACAATAGCTGGTCAAGAATAGAATATTGAATTGCAACCAAAGTAGCAAACACATGGACGTGAAAGATCCAGCACTTACCAAAGGCCACAATCCAATCCTATTACCTATAGAAATCCGCAATTATACGCCACCACCTTATATATGGCATTTCAACGTCCAAGCTTTATTGGACACGTTGTACAATATGGCGATTAGGAAAGCTATCAAGGAATATTTTCCAATTAAATCAGCACTGGAGGATGCTAGCCTGCTATTGGAGGCATTCATAGCCACCATCCGTGGAGTATGCTTTAGCACAAATGCGGGCATACTAAAAGACATTTGCACCCAGCTGGCAAATTGCGAAGACAAACATAGAACCCTAGAAAAGTAATATGAGCGTGCACAGAATACTGCTATACTAGGCACCATTTGAGAAACACTGTCTAAATATCAAGAGTTCGCCGATAGTGAACTTAAATATGTTTCAAGGAGGCAAATAGCAAGAAAATATGGGGAAGGCGGCAGATCAGAACAGGTACTGGCACGAAAAATATGTCAAGGAGGACATGCACCACATACAGTAATTAAAGTCAACGACGCATATGGCATCTTGCAATATGATACACAAAACATATTAAAAGCCTTCATGAACACATATGGTGAATTGTATACAACTCGCAATACAGCCAACCCAACTGACATAGCAGCATACTTAGAGAATATAGCCACAGCTTGGCTGGCAAATAACCAACGAGAATACCTGGCGCAGCCAATTACAATCGAAGAAGTTACAGAAGTAATTAAAACACTACCCAATGGAAAAGCTCCTGGCCCACATGGGTTCAAAGGTGAATTTTATAAAGAATATGTAGAGCTGTTGGCTCCCCATCTTGTAGAAATGTATGGCGATGCTCACAGTAAACAGATTCTCCCGCCCACGCTCAGAGAAGCTATGATTATAGCCCTCTTAAAGCCGAATAAAAATTCGGAAAATTGTGAGTCATATCGACCATTATCATTAATAAATACGGATACGAAAATATTAGCACAAATCATTGCTAAAAGCACTCATGTCTAATATTATATTCCCGGATCAGGCGGGGTTCATACCTCACCGCTCCACAGCTCATAACATTTGCACTCTGTTTGCGATATCTGATCAACTCAATCCAGAAATCACCGTATTACGAAAGGTGGGTTTGCCTCCGATTTTCCTGTAATGAATTAATATATTATATACTACACCTGTAGCACAAATAAAAGGAAACCAATTTGTTTTGGACACAATACAAATTACACGGGGTACGAGACAGGGATGCCCTCTTTCACCCTTGCTATTCGCCATTGCACTAGAGCCATTAGCATGCAAAATAAGACAACACCATAAAAGCACAGCATTACAATCTCCTCAACGGCCAATAAATATATCCATGTACGCAGACGACAGGGTGCTGTATGTCTGCGAACCTAAAGAAAATGTATCTGCCCTATCACGGGAATACATTAAATTCGGTAGACATTCAGGCCTCCAAATAAACTGGAGTAAATCCTCAATCATCCTGTTGATAGAAATCACAAACCCACACACAACAGACTTTAAGCTTGAATGGCAACTAGATCCTATCAAATATCTATGTATCTGGTATCACAGAGACCCTGAAATAGTTATACGTACAAATTATCGCAATGCAATAAGCAAACTGTAAGAAAAAGTAGAGAAATGAATACACTTGCCCCTATCCTTAGCAGACAGAATGGCCATAGTAAAAATGGTCATTCTTCCTAAGTTCCTCTACCTCTTTATTAATATTCCCATTACTCCATCAACAACTATTTTCCAAAGACTGACAGCTACTGTAACTCGACTTATTTGGGCCGGCAAGCAAGCATGCATAGGGTTACGTACATTAACGCTGCCCTACTCAAAAGAGGGTTTCACAGTCCCTGATTTTCTGCTATATTATTTATGTGCTCAAGAGCAGTACGCACATTTTTGGTACCACCCAATCCGTCATCTACCGCACGTGGCGGTCGAGGATGGAGATGCACACCCGTTTCTACTTCATAACATCCTACCTCATCAACGCTCACATGTTGCAACACACGAAATTAACACCATACGCACTGCAAATATGGCATGGCAGAGAATGGGGAGACTGTCACGCAAACTGCCACTGCATGCACCGGCGTTACCACTGACACAGCACCCATCGCTGTCGGTGACTCAAAAACAGGTCGCCATGAAACTGCTGCAGCAGGTTGGGATTCACAAGAAGGGAGACCTATATAATGATGGCACCTTCATTGATACGGACGATCTTAAGTATATTAGCAACCAAACACTCCTCTTTAAATTTACATACCATAGACTAAGAGATGCGATTGAGGATTATTACCCGACATTTCCCGACGAACCGACAATACTTCAATCACTACAAATGGTTATTACCAATCCTCATAACATACGCCAAATTCTACAGGCTGTTACAAGAGGACATAGCTAGCAACACACATAAAGCGCAAGAAATATGGAACACCACTTTAGAATCGCCTCTTACTGAAGAGGAATGGACCACTTGCTGCGCTTTGACTGACATGCTCACCCCCAATGGCAATTTGAGCATAATACATTACAATTACCTGCACCAAACATATCATACACCGACTAAATTTAAAAAAATTGGCCTCCGTCCTAATGTTTACTGCTATGGATGTGGAACAGATAATGCTGATTTTACCCATTTAGCATGGCACTGCCATCATATACGGGAATACTGGGAAGCTATAACTGAAGCACTGAATGCGATATTAGAAACCAAAGTAGAATGCACCATTCAGGTGTGCTTGCTAGGCCTTTTGACAAACGTACGATCAGTTAAGCGTAAATTTTGCATAATATCCCTATTATTGGCGAAAAGAAGGATATGAATGTATTGGTATGGCAAGAACTACCCCACAAATAAACAATGGTTACATGATATGGTGTACTGTAAAGACACTCTACAAACCTATGAAGAAGAACTTCCAACAGCATCCAAACCCAGAGACTATTGGACACCCCTAACAGAGTACCTACAAGCTCAACCCAATACGTCAACACCTCCCACTGTGTCATATGTTGTGGTCTGCTCGAAGATAAGCATATTGTATAGTATTATGTATAAATGTCATTGATGCGGATTACTAGTGTACAAGTACGGATGCAAGCCTGTAATGTTTTATTGTACGTTTTTAAGAGACTTCAATAAAAAAGAAGAAAAAAAAAACTATGATCCGTATTCAAACAGTATAGTAAAAAAAAAAGTCAAAATGGCTGCTTGTGAACATCCCTAACCAAAACCACGTCATTCTGATTCTGAGGTCAATGCACTGGCTACCATTAGTACATAAATAGCTGCACGAGTGAGCTCTTAGTAATTTGAAACACAGATTGCTTCCTTTAGCAACCTTCAAAAGTACTTACATCCAGCAAAAAGTGCGTTCCCAGGCCTCTCAATATTGAAGAGGTAAGCGATGGAAAACTCTTGTTTTCTGGCCAAATTTAGTTCTCTGTGGACTACATTTACAGTACAACTACGATTTATTAAAGAACTCCTACCTTTGAGAAGGGCTTTGAAATCTGTTATTTTCTATGGATCTGTATAGTGCTTAGAGTCCAAGGGTATGCAACATTCAGAACATACATTGATGACTATCATGATGAACGCCTACCTCTCATATTCCTCATGCATGTTGTTCTCTAATGCCTATCTCTCCTTTATCTCTCCCATACTGGACATTATTTCTCTCTGTTTTCCTTCCCATCTCTGTCTATTTCAGTCCCGAAGTCTGTCCCACATATCTCCCGACAGTGGGACAATAACAGTCAGGAAGGACGCCAATATTAGGCAGATTGAGGTAAGCATAGAAGAAAGATAAAGTTTGCAATGCATAAGGATTCTGCACAATATAAATTAGTAATGCAGGTTAATTTTCTATATCTTCTAGCTCTGGTGTACTCATCAAACAGATTGCACCACTGGTCATATGGACTGTTGGTTATTAGCTGAAAGTGTACTCTAGGAGCTAACATCGGTACATCGATTTTTAATTACAGTGAAATCTAGCTGGCTTTACAAGGACAACACTGAGGATGGATTCCAAACCATGAAGGTTTATTAACAAATTAATGATAGTTATAAGCTTTATTAATTTATTAAACCAATCTATCAAGTAAGCATCACATTCAGTATTGTTAATCAATCCACCTAGATCTATCAGGTAAAGGACAATGCAAATCATTCTAAAATACAAAATGCAAAAAAGAGGATCGTTCCGGTATCAAGTATTGGTATAGGCTCCAGAAGGAACTTTCCTTATTCTAAGTAAAGCATCGAAAGATGGCAAGGGAAATTCTAAGCAGAAGGTGTCAGTCTAAAATGAACCAAGTTAAGATTCAGGTTAAAAGGGCTGAAGATGTTCAAGAATCGAACTTAAGAACTAGAGATATGGGATATCAATTTGCAGATTTTGGTTAAAGGTTTCCCTCAGCAAAGTCAGGACAGGATCTCTTACAACTATTCTAAGACACACAAATAAAATATGTTTTCACATTTCTTCACAACGGTTTCCTGATGACTCCCTCCAAACTTGGACCATTCAGGTTGCTCTTTCTCCCTGGAGCAGATGATCTCCTTTTGTTCTCATCATCAAACAAAGGAGCATACACCTGCACAACCTTAAGTGTATCCATGGTCGGACTGAATGGTACAGGGGATCTTTTTTCATCCCTTGACACAGTGTAAATCGCCACAGATGCTCAATTAAATTGCTACAAGCAAAACAATGAGCTACTCTTCTAGTTATTTAAGTTTATCTTGCTGCTGTAAGGAAAAGAAAAATGTGAAAGCACATTTCGACTACATGCTGCCAGCAATGAAACTCTGAGCATCTGAGGCCTAGTCACGGTCAAGACAACTTTAACAAACATGTATTTCGTTAACATGATCATACAATAACTAATGATTAGACTTTGTTTACATAAAATGTAGCCTCTTTATACATATAAAGCCACACATATATATCCAGATTAACATATGATTGATAAAGATTATGGAGCATAACATTTGCACTGCTCCAGTTGTGATGTAACAGTTCAACTTCCTGCATGTCCACTTGAGCCCGGCAATGATCCAGTCTAGTATTACAGCGGGTCATGGGACTTGACTTAGTAGCTAGAGGGGATGCGGTGAGCAAGATGCTGTAAAACACATCAAAATCAGTGCAGCAATCGCTGTGATCAGGCATCTTAAAGGTGCCACTCATACTCAGCGTTTTTCCTCACATCCATGCTACCAGGCTCTGGGGACCTTTTGGAGTGGGAAAAAGTCAACCTCGATCAGCTGGTTTTCCCAAGACACGTGTTTTAAATATTTAAAGTGGTTTGGTGCTGCAAAGTTATACATCATTTGGTGGGTTCTATTCAATCCTGTGGATTGCAGTCACGGACCATGGATTAATGAGTTGTAGTACTTGCTGGAGGACTCATGTGTGTTTACCCCCTCACTCCCATGGCTGCCACACTCTGCAAGGATCTCTCATGGTGGTCTGTGATTGGGCCTAAGAAAGTCCTGGAGAACCTAGTCGGATAACCCAAGCCTTGGTAGTGAAGAGAAGGCTTTGGTTTAGAGCAAATTTCCCCAACTGTAGCACAGAACCATTGGAGAACCTCCCAGCACCAGCTAGTGATTACCCATCATGACTGTTCGTCCACTGCATGAGTACACAATCCAAAGTCTAAGAGACGTCTGAAACTCATTGAGCATGATCTTCTTACAAGCAGTTTAGTCTTGTTGTCTTGTGCTTGGCCCCATCTAAGACGACCTCTATTAGAATGGCTGGGTCTATTTAGATTGTGAATGGGGCCTGCTAGAGAAATTACCTTTTTGATAAAATGTGGTCTGGCTAGGATGCTTGGCTCTTTTCATCAAGAAGCTTTTCTTTTCTAAAATTGGCTTTGTTGAGAGTATGATTGGCCCCTTTGCTTAGCGACCTTTTGTCATACACTTGGGTTTGGCTGGGTTTCGGTTAGCCTACCTAGGAGAAGACGTATGTTCACAGAGAGTCATATTTCCTTCAAGGGAGGTTTTATATTGCTTCAGAACAATGCCAACTCCAGTAGGATTGATTTATGCGTGCTGAAAAGCTTATGTCTAATTCATAAGTTTGTTGGGAGAAGGTTGTTTATTGGGAGAAGTGTTTATCAACCATTGTAGGCATGATTTATAAATTAAGAAAAGTTTGCATTCCATTTTAAAGGACTAGTGTTTACATTTTGAAAAGCTGACCTGATTTTTATAGTATGAAATGCTAGTGTCAAAACCAGCAGGCCTCTTCTGCGTGTGATGAAAAGTATGTGGCAAACCCAATAGGCAAGAACAGTGAATACATTTCAGTTGACTATATAACTCTGTTTGTGCGCACACGGAATCAACATCAAATGCCATGCTACTGACACACAGATCATCCACTCCCTCTCTGTGACAAGATGCCAAACACAGGACCAATTTCTCCACCTGCATGACCAACATATATAACAGTCTCAAACTCAACATGAATAATAGCTCTTATAATATTTATTTTTCAGAGAGGAGTCAGACATAACTTTTGCATCAAACAGGAGTCCTTGAATCATAAATGTGTCTATAGTTGCCTGTTTGACTCACTGAAATACCGGTTTGCTACCTAGCTCCCCTGACCATTTTTGTTATTTTCCTGCAGTGCATTTCCTGGGGTTCATTTGTTTATTTCTACAGTGTAATTCCATGTCACCAATTCAAAACAGCCCCCTGTGCAGCTATAGGTAATCCCTCTAGTTATTCAGCAAAATATCAAGATTGTAATGTTGTTGAAGAAAAGTATTGTGGACAAAATAATATTGTCAGGTAAGTATGAGATAAGTGTTAGGTTTAAAGCTATGCTTGGTGGTAAGATTAGGTTTAGGTACAAGATTAGGGTAAGTTTAAGGTTAATGTTTGTAGTTGGGGTCAGTGCTAGAGTTAGGTCGAGTGCTGAAGTAAGGCTCTTGTCTAGGATTAGGTTCAGGTTTAGGGTTAGGGTTGAGTTTAGAGTTAAGGCTAGGAGTGTAGTACTATTTTCATTTTGTGCTATTTTAATATTATATTGTCTACACTTATATAGTATGGAAATACAAACAAGATATTTGAAATAATATATATGAGTAGATACTATCAGATAAGGTAAAATGCATAGCATAAACTAAACATATGATATTTATGAGGACAATATTTTACCAATGATAAAAAATGTTTCAAATTAATTCTGCTATTCCATATTGTCATATAGCCCTCAAGCAACTCTAATCTTGCTGTCGGCCAAAGGGTGATCTATCAAGAGGCCTTGTAAGTAAACATGTATTATGTCTATTGTAGTCATGTTGCTTCCGGTCCTCTGGCTTAGGGGGACGTGAAATTGACCAACCTTCTCATTCTTCTTAATCTGTCAGCTACAGTTGACACACAACTGACCACCTAGCATCAATCAACACACTGGATAAACACATTCACCAATACAGTTTTGTAATGGCCTCGCCTTACCATACCAATTACCCCCATCTCTAAAAATTCCTGTCTCTATCAGAGACTTCTGGAACATTTACCCTATCATTTTCAATCTTTACATAGGTCCACTGCCTCTATTACTAATTGACAACCACGCCTGTATCCTCCAATAGCTTTACCAAAACAACTCTACCTGTAAATCTACTCTGTGCATTGCTCTAGAAGACTTGCAGCATGCTTCAAAGTATTTCAGGAATGGATGACATACATCTACCTTAAGTACTATGTGGTAGTAAAAACTCTCCACAAGAGTTAATTAAGTAGAAGCTTTATTGGCGCATCCACATAGCTGGCAAACCTTCACGCAACTGCTATAGAACATAGAACTCAAGTTAAGTTACATAAAAACAGTTCGATACCACTGCACAGGATACAAAGCTAGCCTGTGCTTTGCAATGCACACAAACTAAAAAGAATCGTAATGATGAACATGACATTCTAAGAGCAATACTACATACTAGTTCAAGTTTGGCTAGCGGATATGCCCCTTTATGGCTTCCCCTTCTAGCTGACAGCAGTTGTAAAATCACTCAGCTTCATCCTAGACGCAAAAAGTACGGTACCAACTCTTCCTGTTAAAAATAAAAAGTTACATCTGAAATCTAATTGATATCAACAGTGCAAGCACTGATCCCCAGGACGGAAAAAACTCTGCTGGCAATGCCCAACTTGAATCCACACTGTCACCCTTGTTAACAGCCTGATGAAATTTGTTTGACACTTAAGGATCATCCCTAACTCCTCCAGGTCCATACCATCTTGATGACCAGTTGCAGTACTTTGCAGGCCCTTGGAAAGGAGCATACCTGGCTGTGAAAAAAGGCATCTAGGACGGATAACTCCACAACAGAAGCAAATAAATTACTAGAGTAGCAGGAAGAAATGTAAGGACATGTAAACAGCTAAAAATAAGACTGCCCAGAGTAGGTTCTGGAATGACATCTGAATCAAATTAAAAATTGTTCCTACTCCCCTGAAATTCGTGTTTAGCTAGAGTCTATTTTTCTGCTTCTTTGCAATAGCAGTTAAAATGTATCTTGCACTTCTGTCCTTACATCCAGGGTTCTGCATTTTCCTCAGTAGGTTTGTGCTTTATAAGCGGGTCACTGGAGTTATGCAGCAGGAGAGGACCAAATAATGGGGCTAATGGGACAGAGTTGACTAAATTACACAGCAAGAAAAGGCAAATAATTCCGCTCAATGTGGCACATTTTGTGATAGTATCAATTCATTATTTTGACAATTTCAGAGGTTAACACTGCCTGGACAAAGGCTTCACCTCATTAGTACCTGTTGAACTCTCAAATACAGCAATAAGTAACTATTAATGAGTTTTTTCTTTCTGACCGAACTGTTCAACCATCAATCATTCCCTTTGGGATACCCTTTAATTAGTATTTTTGGAAGCCAGGCCCATTCATCACATAAGGCTGA
Organism: Triturus cristatus; assembly: GCF_964204655.1. Taxonomy (NCBI): domain Eukaryota; kingdom Metazoa; phylum Chordata; class Amphibia; order Caudata; family Salamandridae; genus Triturus; species Triturus cristatus. Next base: position 682,745,515 of record NC_140586.1, on the reverse strand, counting down.
ATGTTTTTTGTATTTCTTCGCACATATGTGTGCGGGAATTGCAGTTTAGGATTTTTTTGCCAGGGGTAATTGCAGGATTGAATAGGGGGCCTATTGCTCCCTTTAAAAATTTAGTATTCCCTCCATGTTTTCCGCTTCTCATGGGGTTTGTTTGTAAACTTCTCTTCCACTGATTTGAGGATCAATAGAGTTGATGACTATCATTACATTTCTTTATTTCAATTCCCCACTTCTCAATTGTGGACCATTTTCTAAAATATTTTTTGTGGTCTCCTAATTATGCCATACGGTACAGGTTACTTCTTGTGTAGCATTAACGGAGTCCTGTTTAAATTGAACTGATTCTAAGGCATCTGATCTTAGATTACTAAGCTCTGGGATCGAGGGTAGTAGCTTTAGTATGTTACTACAATTTAATATGTCCTATGTGCCCCTTGAGACGTACCGTGGAATGAATAGCAGTTTTGGAGGAGAGGTGTTGTTAGATTCTTCATGGGTCGGTACTTGGAAGTGATGATGAAGTTAAAGTCGGAGGTATGCCTTGTGTCTTTAGACATTTAGGGCCTCATGTAGGTAGCCAAATACCGGTCGGTAACGGCCGATTTTCGGTAATTATACCGTTACCGACCGGTATTTTGGCTATTGGTATGTAGGGGGACAATTTTTGGTTTCGGAATTTACCGAATCGGTAAAATTACCGATTCGGTAATAATACCGAATCGGTAATGTTACCGAATCGGTAACTTTTCCGAATCGGTAATTTTACCGATTCGGTAAATTCCGAAACCAAAATCGACATGTAGGGGGAGTGTGTGGGTGTGTTTAAGAGTCGGTATTTACCACCAACTAATAGTTGGTGGTAAATAATTAATGGTTGTGTATGGGCATTTTGAAGCGCGTAGCAGTGTGCAATGTGGCATACATACATGCCCTTAGGGCATGTATGTGTGCCACATGTGCACACATGGCCGAATCAGGGGTGCAACAGGGTGTCAATGTGACACCCTGCCACCCTTGCATGTTCTCCACCATTACCGAATCGGTATTTACCGATTCGGTAATGAGGCATACCTTCCCCTCAATGGGAAGGTATGCCTCATTACCGAATCGGTAAATACCGATTCGGTAATTACCGAATTGTAACGAATCGGTAAAAAATACTGACTCATTACCTACATACGAGTTACCACTTCTAAAATACCGATTCGGTAACGTTCGGTATTTTAGAAGTGGTAACTGGTATGCTACCTACATGAGGCCCTTTGAGAGGTCTTTGACTGCAGCAGTTAGACCGGAAACACAATTTTTTCTGAGTGTGTCTTTTTGTGATTGCACTAAATTTTTAAAAAGCAGAGAGATTGAGGATGAATTTGTATATAACGATTTGTTTTCCTGAAAGACTGATATAGTGCTTCGACTATCTTTATCTTTATCTTGCACAGATATCTGAAGATATCTACTTACTGGTAGGGGCCCTTGACTAGAGCCTTGTACAAGCACACGGCATGTTGTGACTTCACCACTATGGGGTTTTGTTGATTTATTGGGGACTTCTTTGAAAGAAAGTGACATGTCTGGCCTACCTGGACTTATGGTCGGTCCATTTTCCCCTACTTTCGCTTTGCACAAAGTTTTTTACAAGGCTTGAAAATTGGATAGTTTTCGTTTGGATTTGGGAGAGCACTTGAAATGATTAGTTTGTTTATTTTATTGGTTCTGTTGTGTGCTTTTCATTGTCTCTTTCTTGCTCTTTTAGTAAGACCAACTATCTTTGAATTGAAAGAGGAATCTATATTGTTTAATACTTAGCTTTCTTCATCGTCCTGTGCAAGTATTAATTGTGTGGCTTCGTTCTCGTTCGGAACGACCGGGGACACTTGTATGGCACAGGGTATACTTCCTTGTCTTACTGTAGGTGTTTTCCATCATTCATCTTTTTTAGTAGATTGTGTTTTCATCTGTTGCTGCTCTTTGTGCTTTGTTGTTATTTACTCCCTCATTTCCTATCCACGTCATATCTGTTTTTTTACACGTGGCTTGTCCGGGAGTTTGCAATGTTGGAACTTTGATATCGTGGCACTGACGATGACTATGTATTTTCTGACTCCTTTTTATTCTTTGCCGACATTAGCTTGACTTCAGCTACTAGGGATCCAACTACGCTTGGTAAATTGGAGATTTTGTCTATAGTGTAGGCACAGGTACAGGTAATCATTTGCTTATCCTATCAGATTGTGCCATTATTACTAAGTTTGTTAGGTAAGGTAACTTGGAATCAATCCCAGCTACATATAGGGAAAGAATATTCAATAGATCCACCTGTATATTCAATTTATCTGAGTGATAATTAAGGGCATTAGTTATAGTGTCAAGCTCTATTGGGTCCTCTGCTGTTTTTTTTCCTACAGAAAAGTTTTGGGCATATTTGGCTAGGAGGGATAGTTCGGCCTAATTAAGGGGATTATTCATACAATCGGCATTCTCTAACTTACATTGTCTATTTGTAGTGGGTGCACACTCGATATCTATTAACTCAGGAATCAAGGCCGGTTTAAGGTCAGGATTGGTTCTTCATGTTGTTGATATTGGGCTGAATGGATCTATATCGATTCTGCTTTTCAGGTCTCATGTTTTGTCATTTCTGGTCCCTATTTCAATTGGACAAAACTAATTTTGGTGATCGTATCAGGGAGGACAGACATACCTCATCACTTATGTCTGGTTCGATGCCTTATGATAGGTCAATAACCATGTTGTTCACGTTTGACATAAGATCCAATTCAACTATGTCTGAAATTGTATCCACATTGGGATCAGTTACTATCCTTTTCACAGACCCTTCACTGGCATTAAGGATTATTTTTATCCCTTTCGCTGACCCACTGGTTGCACTTCTAGACTTAATAGCTATGGTTGAGGTACAGGGAGCGTGTACTTGTGCTTTTACAACCAGAGGATAAAAGCCCATATCCTGATTAGCAGTTACATTATTGGCTTTAGATTGCTTACTAGGGCTTGTGCTGACTATAATTAGCTTTTTTCCCATTTCTTGCCCTGGGAAAATTGTACCATTAGTTGTTATTACATGAGATGTTGTGTAGCTTTTTTCTATCACTGTTGTGGCTTTGTGCATTTTTAATTGTACTCCAAGATCGATATTACTTTCCCTAATTTTCCCAGAGGATTTAAAATAGTCTACGATAGTTGGCTGAAAAGACTAATTATGTTTTTTTGGGAAAATCTCCTTGGAGCCATTTTGAGGGGCAAGCAAGAGCAATTATTGAGGAATTAGCCCTTTCTCCAATTAGAATGCTCGGGCCAACACAGGATGCCTCGACTCCACTTTTGCCCAATGTCTTTTTCTGTTGCTTTGTTTGTTGTTGGTGCACTATTCCACGCAAATGGCCAGACCTCATGACTATCTTGCTGTATATTTGCAGGGCTTGCCAAGCACGTTTGTATTTTTTTATTGGTGGAATTGCACCTGAACTTATTGGTTGTTACTGTGGAGGGTTGGGCCCAGGGGGACTCGCAATGATGCTTAGCTAAAGTCAATCTTATTGAGCAGGTCAAGTTGCTTACCCTGCTTTTAGATGAGGTCAACAAACAATTAAATTAAGTTGGTACTAGCCTCATGCTGCTCTCCTGGAAGATATAGATGCAGGGGGGGGGCCCATGGGCTGGGAGGGGAAAATACGATTCTCTCACCATGATGTATTGGACATCGCTGGGAGCCAGAGAATAGGAGAAGCTCCTTCCCCTGATACAACACCCCTATACCTGCCTAACCTCTCCTCAATGTGAGAGCCTTGGTGGGCTTTTTTATCCAGTTGTCCCAACTGCCTCTCAATTTAGCCCGCGGTCTTCTCCTCTCCCGGGCTGCCGAGGGCAGGTCTGGGCGGGCCTCACCCTTGCGCTAATGCCACCTCCGCAGGGGTGCACAGACCTGGAGCTTAAGGCTGATGGCTGAAGGCAGGGATGGCGAGGCGACGATGGAGGCAGCAGTGAAGTAAGCAGTACCAGGGTCCCCAAGCCTTTGTAAGCTGCACCCGGTCTTCTCCACACTGCACCAGGCCGCCTCCACGGGGGATGGGGCAAAACCAGAAGCTCGAAGGCTCGAGACAGCAAAACAGCAGCATGGAGCTCCAACTGCTGCGCTGACACTGATGCCTTTGACGCTGACACCAACCAATCCTCACACTTGGCTGGTTCGGGCACCACCTATTGCAAAATGCTTGAATACTGACAAGACTGGGTGCAGCTGACAATAGGGCTTTCTGTTTTCCTCCTAGATAGCCACAAACAATAGAGAGCTTGCAAGGGCCATCCCTGGCAGGATGGAGAGTGGAGCTGGGCACAGCCCTACTTACCCTTGAATAGTCTGTCTCCGTTCCTCCACACATAGGGCTGCATATTGCCTGTAGTTCATCTGGAGCCATGACTGGGAAGGAAAGATGCCTGGGGACTTCAAAGGATATTTTTAGAAACATCTCTAACCTTCTGGAGGAAGGACACCATGTTATAAATATTGGACTTCAAACACCAACTCTTTAGTGCACTTTTGGATACTCTGCCAGGAAGGACTGCTGTGCTGCTCTAAGGACTTCCACGCTGCTGGACTGCTAATCTGAAGAACTGCTGCTGTGCTGCACTCTTGCCTAGTGGAGAAAGAGTGGACCTGCCTCTGTTGAACTCAGGACCCCAAAGCTGCTTCAAGGGCTGGTTGGCTGGACCCTAGACTTGAGCCTCAGGTACAGAAGGCTCAAACAACCTTGAACCCAGCACCTGGTCTCTGCCATCTGTGAGTCTACCCTGCCAATTGGTGCTACCTGCACCCTTGGAAGTGGGCCTATGGTGCTCTGATAGACCCTGTGGATCCAGTGGAAACAATACATCTCCTCTGGTGCGTGACACAACCCCGTATCGCAGCCCTTTGCCCCATCAAAACAGCAGCTGCGTGATGCATGCTCGGCAAAGGCCCTCACATCCCTTGTAGACTGCAGCCTCAAAGGTCGTATGAACCAGCGCATTGCCCTGGGTGCGCGACACATCCTAGATGCCAAACTTCATATCGCAAGCCCTTGTTGATGGGATCCTTGGCTACGATACAGAACCGACCCAGACCTTCAGCTGCACATCGCATGTTTGTCGTGGATCCTTGCAACGCTCTGCAAATCAGGATTTAATGTCCTCTTTTCAGCAGGCCTAACTGGGTCCCTCTAGCTGGGCTGCACCCCATCACAGTTGGTCCGAATTTGTGACCTTGTCCCGATCTGGCACAACTAGATATCTACAGTTGGTGCTTTGTGCTTTTTGGCTCTATTTCTACTGAAATCTTTAAACTTGCAAATTTCCGGTTCTCCTGATTGGATATTTGCCCTTTTGTTCTTGTTTTATTTATTTATTTAAAATTACTCTATTTTTCTAAACCTGTTGTGAGATCCTTTTGTGGTGTGTTTTCACAGTATTACTGTTTGAAGTGTTACACAAATACTTTGCGCATTGCCTCGGAGTTAAGCCTAACTGCTCTGTGCCAAGCTACCAATCAGTAATCTTGTAAAGCATTACTCCTCACCCGATAGGGTCTCAAGGTGCTAAGTGAGGGGGGCTGTGTTCAGTTGAACAGTCAGGTCTTGAGGTCCTTCCTAAATTGCGACAGCGATAGTGATTGCCTGAGGTGCAGAGGCAGGGAGTTCCAGGCCTTCCCAGCGAGGTAGGAGAAGGATCTTCCTCCAGCCGTGGTCTTGCAGATCCTTGGGATGGTAGCCAGGGCCAGTTGGGCAGAGCAGATATGTCTGATGGGAGTGTAGAAGGAGAGGTGGTGGTTGAGGTGTGCAGGTCTGGCATTGTGGAGGGCTGAGCACAGGCTAATTTGGGGTTTGCTTGTAACTTGCTTCTAACTTCAACCTGATAAGGGTGTGGCTGTGGTTGATGCTTGAGTAGGTTTCACTCCCCCTCATCAGTAAGGTAATTTCTTATACTAAGTATGGCAATAAGCAACAGAATGGTGACCAGTCAACTACTGCAAAGGGCCTTCCTCTGCATGGCAACATACATCCCTGCATCTTTAGTAACTTTTTCACCATTTGCATTGGAAACAATTTTGTTGTTAAAATCTTGACATTATGCAGCAGAAGATAGATTAAGCGGCAAATGCTGTAAATCCATACTTATGCTGAAAATGCTGCTAGCTCAAATTCCAGTGTCCCTGCAGAAAGAATACAGGGAGCACAGAGCTTAATAAAGTTCTGAAGGAAGAGGCAAGAACTATGAATACATTAAGCTAACACAACCATCCTCTAGGCTGCCAAAGAAAGCATAGCTCCAGGCCTACCTGTGTAGAACTGAAAGCTGTAGCTTTTAAACCTGTAGGCAAACTTGTCAAAACAACACTTTTTGACAGGAAAGAACACTGCTTTTAAATAGTAAATAAGTCACCTGTAAGTAAGACTTGCAGCCCAAACGTTAGGGTGTCTTGTATTTGTAATTGATGCTTGTAGGAATTTAGTGTTGTAATGTACCTTCAGTGACTGGTCGTCAAAACTATTTTTACTGTTAATGGTGTAGCAGTTTGGTGGAGTTGAGGAGGAGAGGACTGCTCATTTCACTGAAGGCAATGCTGGTTTGGAACCAGAATCAACCAAGGTCAGAAGGGTGCTGGATTTTGCTGGTTGTAAAGGATGTCCCTGGGAAAATTTTCTCACTGGTTAGTGAGCATCCAGGAGTATCTCTCACTGACTGACTAGTGCTTTCTACACAAGTGGCTCATCAACAACAGTTCAACAGAACGCATTTTGACCTCAAGATGAACAGAAGAGTACGATGGACCTGCTCTCTGTGACCTGTGTGGAGACCAGAGGGGCTGGACCTGCTCCCAACTGGGTACAGGACGGAGAAGTGGACTCCAGTGGTCAGTTGGTTGACCTCCTGTGTGGCTACAGGGACACAGACTGCAAGGCACCATTTTTCCCAGATTGACCAGCTAACCAGTAGTAACTGGACCTGTACTGGACCCTGCTGGTTGCCTCTGCTGGAATGAGTCCTGGTCTTTAAGCACTGCCCCTGAGGGCCTGCAAGCCTTAGAAGAGACCAGGAAGTACTGCTCCATAAAGTCTGAAAATTTGGAACTTAAAAAACATGGTTAGACCTACAAGATCTCCAGAACATCAGCAGAACCTTGTGGCAAGAGATCTTCTAATACAGCTTCCAGGTTTGCCCTACTGGAGGATTTTGAGCTCCAGAAAAAGACGACGTCCAGGGGTAGAAATCTTGACCAGACAAAGGCATGAAGAGTATCTGCCTGACGAGTGGCCTTTTGCAGCCGCAAAATATCAATTTTTAAGCTCAGAGCTTTTCCTCCTGAAACCAACAGCTTTAGCAGGGCCTCGTCCAACAGCTTTCCAACTTTAAAAGTACTTCACCAGATACAGGATTCAAACTTGACACACTCTAAGATTTCACCTTAAAAAATACTAAAGATACACAGTCAGAAAGTAAAAGCTTTGACATTTTATTGTGTTGCCTTATTAATTGTTTCAGTACTGCTAAAAACTTTACACACACTTCCTCAAGGTATGCCTGCCTGTTCTGGCCCATAACTATTAGGGGTTGAACTGAGGGTTATTAATTTAACCTTGTGTGTTGGATCTAACAGGATTTCGGACTTATGTCCCGGAAAAGACTCACATCCTTCCCAACTAATATCCTATTTTCTTACATTTGTCCATTATCAAGTGTCAAATTTATAGCACTAAATTTAGACACTCTCTGATTTACACTCCATCCATTTAAAACACACATAAAAGAAACATAAACACTACCTCTTATGCAAGCTATGTATCACCTTACTTCCAGCAAAACAGTTCTGAAATTAAACTCAACACAGTACCAACACACAACCATTTACACCTTTTTCCAAGACACACAAAGACCCCTATTTGCCCTCACACAACTATCCCATTAAATCTTTACTGAGTCTTGCTGAACAGACCAATGACTGCTCTGCTGAGGACAAGCATATCAACATTAACCTGTTCCTTAACTCCTCATCCTGACAAACAGTTTCATTATCCTCTAGTTCACAATAAGAAGGACTTTCACCCATCAATCACCCAATACATTGAGAGAAAGCAAGCTTGGCACAAAAGAGGTCAGGTTTAACTTAGAGGCAATGTGAAAAGTGTTAAAGCAGCAAGCAGTAATAAATTGAAAATACAACAGAAGAAAAATCCCAAACCAAATGTAGAAAAATAGTGAACATTTTTATAAATGAAATGCTACCAGAACAACAAAAATCCAATCAAAAGAACCGGAGATATTGAATTTTAATATTTTAAGAAATAAATAGTGCTTAAAAGCGCAAAAAGCTATTTCCAGTCAACTGGTTGCGCTAGACTGCGGTAAAGTCACAAGTTCAGGCCGACTGCGATTGAGTTACATTCTCAAGTCCTGCACACAGAGTCCTATTCGTGTTTGAAGAGTCCGCAAGGAGGTGGCTAGGCTGTATATCGGTTAATTTTGAAAGGTCAAAATGGCAGTTTAAAACTTACAGACTACAGTGGCAGACCTGAGACATGTTTTGCAGTGCTACTTTAGTGAGTGGCACAATGATTGCAGCTACCCACTAGTAGCATTTTATTTAATGGCCCCGGGTACTGATAGAACCTTCTACTAGGGTCTTACAGGTAAATTAAATGTGCCAATTAGGTGTAGTCCAATTTTACCATGTTTAATAGAGAGAGCACAAACACTTAAGCACTGGTTGGCAGTGAAAAGGTGCACAGACTCCTAAAGCCAACAAAACCACGTTCAACAAATTGGAGGGGTGAAGGCAAAACATTTTGAGGAGTACCAAACCAAGCAAGTCAAGTGTAACACTAACTCCAACATCTGGTTAAACAACCCAAAAATGCCTCACCCGAACGCCATACCTTATCAGGTTTGGCCATACTCAACCTACACAAGACTGTCACTGGGCCAACTAAACAAGGGGGTCATATACTGGACCACATTTTCTGCAACTCCAACATAACAATGAACCATAGAAGCTCTCTGCTTATACGGACCAATTACTGCTTCATATCCTCAAACAGAATCTTTCAACACTCTCAACTAACTCACCTCATTCATCTACCTAGCAACCAACACACAACTTGAGACAATAAACGGAGCAAAACAACCATATAACTGCCCGACTACAGCCTTAACCAAAATAATTCCTTTGTGAATATCAAAACTGCAATAAAGAAAAAAAAAGCTCTTGGGATTAATGAAGATTGAAAAAAGATTAAAGGACAAATCTCAACACTTGAACAGACCTGCCAGAAATTGCTAGACAAAATGAACAGGCACGGCAATAAATCATTCATTAAAAAGGCAACAACAATACACTATTCAAGTAGAATCTAGGATGTCAAATGCCCAACCAAAGAATATGATAAATACTATCAGAATTCTATCAGAATGTCACATTTTGAAAGGAAAGCAGTCAAATAACTATTCATCACTCTCGAGATTTGTGCAAAAATAATAATGACTCATTACACCACAAAAGCAGACAATTTCTACTTGTATCTAGCAAATAATATCAAAATAGAAAACCCGCTGGCTGCCCTTCACATCTATACCCCATGCAAATGTTCAAGAACATTTGTATCCACATCAGCTGCTATACCACAAATTAACTTAATCAAGAAATCCTCATCCATAGGAAGATATCTAGTGCAGTCTTTCCACTGAATGTAAAGATAGCATACATATGCAGATTAAACAAGAAGAATATCCTTGACCAAAACGACCCTAATAACTATAGACACATTTCTAGTGGCCTCTTCCTTGACAAACTAATTGCAGCAAAAGCAGCATTTTTACAGATTCCTCACATCCTAAAAGACAACTATTTATTCTTGGACTTTGAAAAAGTACACCACCCTAAAGAGGCACTCAATCTTCTCTAATGAGCTTATCGAATGACTTAAAAAACACAGTGACAAAGGCCTGTGGCAGCGCTACTCTTTTGAATCTTTCAGCAGCTTTTGATGCAATTTGCCATCAAACCTTAATGCTCAAAGTCAACAAAGTCAGATAAATCATTATTGATGGTAATAGTCTAACTTGGGTGTCTTTTCTTGATCTCAGCACTAGGATGATAAATGTACCCACTTACTTCTTGGGGGCTTACAAAATAAAAACAGGATTTCCCGCAAAGATCTATTATTTTTCCTTCTTTTCAATGAATACCTGAAACCACCACAAGAGCTAATAGCAGTTTTGACCTCTCTGCACAGATAATACTCAAATTGAAAAAAACCCAACACAAAGGAAATTCAAAGCTCAAAAGTGTAACAAAGCCATAGACAAATGCATGACATGGAGTTATCTTAAATTGAATGCATTGAAAACAAAAATACTCACTTATGGAGAATGGAAAAGTTATGATATGTTAACACTCATGTCAGATGAAGTAGCATCATTGGTAATAACATCATAAGAAGTACAACAAATTGGAATTGGCATTGGCACTGCAATTTTAATGAATACCAAGTGGAAAAATGAACAGAGTCAACAGTCCACACTATGAAGACACTTTGTCTAATTGCTTCCCCTTTTTAGATTTTAACAAAAGATTCAAGCAACAACATCACTCATCCTCTTGAAGTTGATTACGCACAAGGACTGTATCACAGGATTCCATTCTCAACCATGAGAAATCAGTACTCAGTTCAAGAATATTTTTACATGTAAAGATATGTACACACACATATCCCCTTCCCTGAACTCTCTCCACTGGTTATTGGCCACAAGATGATCTTCATTTAACATATTACATGCCACTCACAAGGAAACGACCCTTAATTCCTTCAAATGGAATTCAACAAATACCTAATTTAGGCCTTTACATTCTATGCAAATACCATGACTTGTCAATCCACCTTATATAAACAAAACAGTGACAGCGCTACTTTCATCTTATAGACTGCAAAATTAACAGACACCCCCCCACAGCAGAAATAAGAGTCAGTATCAATAAGAGCCAGTGTCAACCATCTGTCAACCCAAAAAATGTGACAAAGAACAATAATAATGTCTGATCTATCCACAAACAGAAGCTCTGGCCAACTTATCAAAGATTTTATAGGAGAACTCGATTAAATGTACTTATCAACCGATCTGCTTTCATCAACTCCCTGCATAACCAAATGTACAAAATAAAATACTATCAACAACCAAAAATACTCTTCTTCTCTTTCTACTACCTACCCTTCAAGAGTGCATGCAATTCAACAAGCGTCCTCCAGCTGTAACGCATAACCTACTCCCCAAACAAATATTACCTTGATTACAACCATCGAGTGCTTTCCATCTCATGCAAATTCTTCTACCTTAACTAGACTCCTAACCAAAATTGCATTTCCTTATTTGACGCCTAAATAAAACAGCATGTACTCTGGCTCACTTTTCTTTTTTTTAGTTACAAAAAAAGAGTTTATTGAAGAAACAGAAAGTATGAGTATGCAATGATACAATAAGCAATATATAATCATATGAATGAACAATTAAACATTAAACATAACTTGGCAAGTAAAAATGCCAAATATACATGACTGAAATGGAATGCTGGTACAAATTAAAAGTAATAATACTAAAATTCTTAGAATACTGTACCCTCTATAAAGTGGATAAAAATGACATAAACGGATGTAAAATGATCGGTTGCTAAATTGAGGAATGTCACAGAGGTTGGGCGACTTCTTGTTGGAGGGGAGTTTGAGAAAAAGATTTTCTAGCACTGGCCAGAATGTGTTTTGTGACAGGTGACCATAAAATTAGGCGTCTTGTAGCTAATTTAATAGGATGGACAAAAGCCATGTCTATTCGATGATTGTAGCATATCGCATACCACCATGCCTGAAAGGATAGCTCAGTAAAATCTTTCCAATTTTTGGTGATCTGTTTGAAGGCAACAGCTATCAACAGATCTACAATCTTTATATTATGTGTATAATTATCCCAAGCGAGTGATAAACTTCCCAAAAATAAATGAACAATTGTAAAAGGGATTCTAGAACCAAAGATTAAGTTAATTTGAGACCAAACACTCTCCCAAAAAAGTGCGGACATGCAGACATGTAAAGATCCGGTGTTTTAGGTCAGTAGAAGAGGATGAACATGTCCAACAGGTATCAGGAATGAGAGAATGTCTTTTATGTAAAATAGCTGGGTGTAATAAAAGTCTATTGTAAAACAAAATATTGTTGGTTTGGTGTTTGCTGCTCTGGAGGATTTTCTAATTTTGGACCATATTTTATTCCAAAAGGAGATTGGCCAATCCACCTCAAGATCCTCTTCCCAGGCTAATTCTACCTTAGATTTTTCTCTGTCAGAATGTAGATTACAAAGATGATTATAAATATTAGAAGCTTTGAGGCACAAATATAAAAAAAGTATTTAGCCTATTAACAAGGTGAGGCGTGGGAATGCTGAAAGATAAAACTTGAGCATGAGCAGTGGAAAGGGCTTGTTTTAGAAGAGTGTACTTGGATTGCTAAGAGGGTGGAAAATCAAAAAGCTGACTAGCCTGTGAGAAAGATATAATTGTGTTCTGAAAAAAAAGTTGATGAGTCCAAATTAAACCTTTGTGTCTCCATGACTTCCAATAAAAATGTTTGCCATGGATCATTATAAAGTTATTGTGCCATAGTGTAGAATCAAGGAAGGATTTCAAATCCGTGGGAATCAACTTTGAATTAGATTCTAGAAGTTTACAGATATGTTGAAGGATAGGAGTAGATATAGATTGTGGTTTGCAAGTGAAGGAAAGATACTCTTTAAAGGGGGAAGGACAAAGATATGAGCTTTCAAGGTCCACCCACAAAGGATGATCCAACTGAGTTTCAGAAAGCCATCTCGAGGATCTACGGAGTAGGAAAGATTTGTGATAAGTGGGAAAGTCAGGAAGGTTCACCCCACCTTCAGATTTTGGTTTTATTAGTCTCAATAATGACATGCGAGACATTTTAGTGTTCCATAAGAATGAAGACAGTGGGAATTCATTCTTTTGAAGAATTTTGAGGGAATAGGTACTGGAATATTAGAGATTGTATATAATACAATAGGAGAAAGCATCCTCTTAATACTATCTAAATACCCCCACCAGGACAGATATAGAAGATGCCATTTGGATGTTAATGCGGAAATACTTTGCATGCACTTTTCCATATATAAAGAAAGCGTTGTTGAAATTGAAGGGGCAAAATACAGCCCTAAATATTTTGTCTGTTTTGAATTCCAAATAAAATTTGAGATCGCAAAGTCTTCTTTGAATGTATATTTGGTCAAAGGTAGTATTTAGCATTTAACTTTGTTTAATTTATAACCAGAAACGGAAGCAAAGAGATCCACCTCACTTAGGAAGGTAGGAATAGAGGATTGTGGATTGGATATAAATAATAATATGTCATCAGTGTATGCTGCCAATTTAATTTTTCGTTGTTAGCATCAAATCCATGTATATCCTTGGTTTGATGAATTTTAGACAACAAGGGTTCTAAGGCCAGATTGAAAAGAAAAGGGGATAATGGACAGCCTTGACGTGCACCTCTTCCTAAGTCAAAATAGGAGGATGTGTTACCGTTCACAAAAACGCCTGCTCGAGGATTAGAGTATAAGAGCTAAATTAAAGTTATGATCCTTGGCCAAAACCAAACCATTTAAGCACTTGAAAGAGATACGTCCAATTCACACGATCAAACGCCTTCTCCGCATCTAAGGCCACCGCTGCTAATGAATGAGATACGTGAGAAGACTTAGATAATATGTCAAAAAACAAGCGGGTATTATCGGCAATGAGGCATCATTTAATAAAGCCAGATTGCTCTGTGCCCAGTAATTGAAAGAGATAAGATTCCAAATGCATGACAAAAGTTTTGGAAAAAATTTCGTAATCAATATTGACCAAAGAAATAGGCGTATAATTTTTGCAATGCTGTGGATTTTCTCCATCCTTAGGAATTAAAAAAATTAGTGCTTCTAAAAAAGAGCCCAAAAATTCACCCGACCACAAAATAAAGTTTCAAAGGTTATGTAACTTAGGAAGAAGCAGTGTTATGAAATGTATAAAAAAATTCCACTGTAAACCCGTCTGGACCTGGGGCCTTGTCTTGCTTGAGTGTTTGTAGAGCATCGAGAAGTTCTTGTTGCGAGATGTCAGATTCTAAGAGGTTGTAATCTATATGAGTGTCACAGGGACATTGAATACCTTAAAGGAACTAAGAAATCTCAAGATCTGAGGGCGATGGATTCTGATGTATATGATTGTTTGTAAAGAAGGAGAAATTCTTCCAATATTTCCGAATCCTTAAACCTTAATGTGTTTTGTTTATTCAAAATTGAATCAATGTCAAGATTGTTGTTTTTAACCTTTAAATAATTGGCCAAAAGTTTACCAGCTTTGTTCTGGCCACCATAAAATTTTGCACTGGACTTTAACAAATAAAGTGAGGCTTTATCAGTCGATTCCTTATTGAATAGAAGTTTTGCCTTATTCTTGCCAAAAGATCTCTAGTAATTTCACGTGAGACTCTACACTTTTTAGAAACAAAATTAATAATAAAATCTCTGGCGGCTGCTTTAAATGTGTCCCAAACAACAGAGAATGACATACTATCAGTCTGGTTTACAGAAAAATATTCATTAAAAAAGGAGACAAAAGAGGCATTAAAGTTTGAATCCAAAAGGAGAGAGTTAATAAAATGCCCTCGCCTAGGTGTATTAGACTTTGAAAATAAATTCAATTTAATGGAAATGGGGGCATTATCAGATATTAGAATTGACCCATTATCTGCGTCTCTTAAAGATTGAGCAACATTATGTGATATAAAAAAGTGATCAATTCGATATTGTGAGTGATGAGCCGGAGAATAAAAAGTCCATTCCCCAGTAACCTTGCATATTCTCCAGGCATCAATAAGCTTATATTGTTGTATGACATCGAGAAATATTTTATGTGAGTTGTGTGATTTAAAGGCAACCAATGAATTGCGATCTATAAAAGGGTCAACAACTTGATTGCAATCTCCAGCTAGAATAAAATTATCATCAATGCAAGATGAAATTTGAGGGACTATAGAAGACCAAAAAGAGGAGTCACCATTAGTGGGAGCATATACGTTAAGCAAAAAAATCAGAGCATTCCCAATTTGCAAACTAGTATACAACCATCTTCCATCATTATCAGACAATTGAGAAAGTAATTTAACAGCGATCGATGTATGACAGAGAGTCACTACACCGTTATGTTTTCCATCCCCTGGTGAAAAAAACAACTTCTCCAACCCAGTTTCTTTTTAGTTTTAAAGATTCAGTTGCCGTTAAGTGAGACTCTTGTATAAGAGCAATAGCAGCCTCTAGTTTAGCTAAATGTGTTAAAACGCGTTGTTGTTTAATAGGGGGTTTCAAACCTCTGACATTCCATGACACAACTTTCAGAGACATGAAATTAACGACATGACTATACAATAAAGATAATGATGAAGGCAAACCATCCAAAAATATATAATTGTTTTTACATCAACCCAGTCATGTGTGATTTTAATTTGATTATAGATGTATTTTAAGATGAAAGAATTTAGAGACAGACGTGAACCATTAGACGAAATAGAGAAAAAAAGAATAGATAAAAAAAGAGTCGTGAAGCGGAAAAAACAAGAAAGAAATGTGAGAAAGAAAGAGAAGGATGAGAATGTAAATAAAATATTAACATATAAGATAGCAAGAAAAAGAGAGAAATCAATAAAATAGAACATAATACAATGTTAACAAAGAAGAAAACGAACCAAACATACCTACGAGAAGTAGAATCCAAGGGAAGGTTGGGGGGGATGAGGGCACATGGAACAGATGGTACGTCGGGGATCCATGGGAAGGGCATGAGGGGAGCACAGAGCAAAGTACAAAATATGAGGAGGACTAAAAACATGAGTGATAAACCTATAAGGAAGCAAATAAGTATTAATTATCAATATTAAAGTTATAGTAACGATTATATAAAAAAAATAAAGGGGATAAAGGCCCCTGAACATCTTATGCAGGCAACAAATGCTTGAACAAATTGTTGTCAATACTGAATTAACACTCCAACATTCAATGTTAAGGATTTATGAATGAAAAAAGATAACAAGAAGAGAACACCACTCAAGGTGCAGAAGAAGGTACTAAAGTATCCATGTTTTCAATTTTGCATGCATTAATAAAAACTCTTCAGTTTGACCAGATCCTCATAAGTAGTAGTCTTATTTTTATAGGTAACTTTAAATTGGCAGGGATGTAGCAGGCCAAAACAAGCGCCAAGTAGACAAATATCTGGCCTTAAGTTGAGGAACTTCTTGCGTCTGTCAGAAGTAGATGTGGCATAGTCCTGGGAGAAAAATAGAGGATTTCCTGACCAAGAAATATGCTTCAAAGTCTTAAAAGTGGCAAGAACTTTGAGAAGGTCAGTGTGTTCAAGAAAGTATATTATGACTCCTCTTGGTTTGCGTGCATGGGAGACATAAGCTGACTAATGAACCAGTCTATGTGCCCTCTGAATGTTCAGTTGGGAATCCTCAGGCATATGTAAAATCTTGGGAAGGAAGGATTTCAAGAAAGAAATGGGGTCTGAGCCCTCTGACCCTTCAGGCAAACCATAAAGGCGCAAATTGTTCCTTCTGTTTTCCAAATTTTTGACTTGTTTATGAAGAGACGAGACCTGGGTCTGAAGAGATTGACTCTCACCAACAGCAGAGCTAAGCGAGGTAATGCTCTGCTTCGCTGTACTCATCCTTTCTTCCATTTGGGACCATTTGTCTGTGAGAAGCTGCAATTTAGAGTTAGTTTCTTCTACAAATGACCTTAAGGCGTGTATCTCCTCCAGTTAGAGCTCCATTGAAACATGTGAAGCAGATTTTGTAGGAGAGGGAGGGTCTTTTTTTAGGCGTTTAGTGGTAACCTTCCCAGTAGTAAATAAGGAAGGGTTGCTGTTAGACCCAGATGAGGGGGAACCTTTGTGTGAAGCGACCAATGAGTCTTCCATATTTGACACTTTTGAGAAAAGAGTGGAATTCTTAATAAATTGATGAGCAGAGGTTGGGAGTGGGTTGTTAGCCCTTTTTAAACGTCCCAAAAATGTATAAGAGTGTGGGATAATGACATATAAAGCCAAAATGCAGTTAAAAACCATTACTTTAGCACACACAAAAAAGAAAAGGGAAACTCCCACACCTCAAAAATATATCCGAAAGGCTGGACAAGGACTTAATATAATCAAAAGTCACATAGAAGAAAAAAGTTCCTCTCCACATCAATAACGTGAGGAAATATCCATTATAAGCAGGGAAATTGCGATAAAAAAATAAAAGAGCTCATAAAGCAGGATCAGTGTTTGTTGGAGAGCTAATAATGAGTGAGGGCAGTTAAAAGATTAAGAAAATAAAGCTGCTGAAGAAGAAACTCACCTCCTCATGACTGGAATCATCAGCTGCACATCACCGCCGAATATGCAAAATGGCATCCGGCTCGCGTGAGAGAACCAAGCCTTCAGCAGGAGAAGCGCTCTTCAAGCGAAGCAAAGATCGGTGAGTGCCGCAAAGGATCATCAGGTCTCACCATGACATCGGGCAGATCCTCTGGGCAAAGAAAAGCCGCAGAGAGGGTCGCAAGAGTGCTCGTTCGTGCACCGGGTCCCATAGGTCTACCCGGATGCTGCCATCTGCAGCGGGCTCCAAGCCACGCCCCCCTCTGGCTCACTTTTCTGTTTGATATGACCACATCTCGAATTATTGTCATAGCCCGTCATTGCCTACACCACAGGGGAGCCAGCAGAGCCAGTGAGCTCACCCCCTCCACCAACCCCATGGTCTCTCCCATCACCATCGCTGCTGGGAGGTAGGTGACTTCACCTCCCAGCAAGCTTAGCGCCAGGGATGCCACGCCTGCACCCGGGGTGCACCAGGAGGTGCTTAACACCTGCTCAGGGCTTCCACAGCACAGGAGCCCGTCATTGCCTGCACCACAGGGGAGCTAGCAGAGCCCGTGAGCTCACCCCCTCCACCAATGCTGCAGTCTCTGCCACCACCTTCACTGCTGGGATGTAGGTGACTGCACCTCCCAGCAAGCTTAGCGCCAGGGACGCCACGCCTGCACCCAGGACGCGCCATGAGGTGCTTAAAACTTGCTCAGCGCTCCCGCAGCACGGGACGGGCCCGTCCTTGCCCGTCATTGCCAGGAAGAGGCAGGGCAGCGCCATCTCCCCTTACATTTGGCGGACAGATCATGGACTGAACTGCCTACATGACTATACTTCGTCAAGTTTGTCTAACTGTGCTGCCAGTTTGGAAAATGTAGAATTCTTATATTATTTTTTGTGTTCATCTTGCTTGTTAGCAAGGAACTTTAAACTAATTACTGCTGACTGTCAATATCAAGCTCTTGCAAATTGTGAAGTTGACCGGTTGTTTCCCATTAGTTAAAAAAAAAGAAATTGAGTATGTGGAAAAGGAAAACAATGGAAGGGAGTGGAAGTGGGGGTGGAGGGGTAGTGTTGGGAGAGACAACAGGGGGAAAAAGGTCAGGAAGATACAGAAACAGAAACATCCAGGAAGTAATTGCGTCCTGGACAGAATAGATACACTCATTAGTGAGTGCAAATGTATTTTAGAGGGTGAAACATCCGCACAGGCTGCTACCATTGAATTAACCCAATGACCCACACACACAACTAACCACAGCCCAGGGTGACAGTTAACTATTCCTGCAATGTTTCATAAGCCGGCTGGAGGAGGAAGCCCAGTAACCAAAATAGACAGGACTACAGATATGGGAAGGGAAGACTGGCTCCAAGTAAGACCAAAAGTGATAACTTTCAGTTGCTGGGAGCTTTAGTCGCTTGTATCAACAGGTTCTGCCCCTAGCAGATCCACTGGATGTTGACGGGGTGGATACCTTGCTGTGCACTCCCCCTTCTCCACCGTGTAGTCCCTCTCCCTTGCCTAGCTCATGGTTAAGTACCAGTTCTAACACAGATCCCCAGGGAACGCTTTCTCTCATTAAAGCACTAAGGTTGGAAATAATATCAATGCGAACAATGATTGTGGAATTAACATCCATGGTTAAACTTATAGTTCAAAAGGTCCCCGCCAGGGACGCCGCGCCTGCACCCGGGACGTGCCAGGAGGCGCTTAAAACCTGCTGGTGATGGGGTGGATACCTTGCTGCGCACTCCCCCTTCTCTACCCTGTAGTCTATCTCCCTTGCCTAGCTCACAGTTAAGTACCAGTTCTAACACAGATCCCCAGGGAACGCATTCTCTCATTAAAGCACTAAGGTTGGAAATAATATCTATGCGAACAATGATTGTGGAATTAACATCCATGGTTAAACTTATAGTTCAAAAGGTCCCCGCCTACTCAAATACCATGAATCCCAATTTAAGGCAGCAAGTCCAGCCTAGGCAGGTGAACCACCACACACACAAGGCTAGTACTGTGATTAAGGATTCCTATAGTAAGGTCCCTACCCAGTCCTGCTGCCATTCTGCACTGGAAAAGGAAGCTACCCCTCCAGTGTGTCAACATCTCTCAAATGTGACTAGTTCAAACTCAGATCCTGCACAAACACACATTAGATGTCCTTCTTTGCTAGGAACAGGAAATTCCCCACACAATTCTCAACAGCGTAGGTTCATCACGCCCACTTTTAATCCGGCCCAGGCCTCTACAATCTATATGGTAAATGTACCTAAATATGTTAATAGGAACGGCACAGAAAGCATAGTTTCCCTTACCAACAAAGCAATACATTGGATTTGTCATGTTAGGGGATGCCGTTCAGTTATTCGAGAAGACATAATCAGAGCACAAAGACTCACCTCACAAACTTATCCAATAGATTGTATTGAGCTAACACTTAAGGGACAAGACCTCGCTGAAAACATGCTTGTTATGGAATTCCGCACATCCTCTCCAGATTACATCTCCCGACTGACATACTTTCATTGACCAATTCGACATCTGCTTTTTACAGGAAACCTGGACGGTGAATCCTTCCTACTGCGCAGGCTACTTAAATTATCATACACCAGCCACTGGGGGGGACAGGTCGACCCTCTGGAGGTCTAATAATTTGGGTCCGCCAAGAAATTGGCTTTGTTGTTCAGGTACTTGAGTCTTATAGCAAGGACATCATAGTAATTAGGGTGAAGTGGGGTCAACAGGTGACAGTTGACATTTATAATGTCTATGCAAGGGGGACAAATGGGAAAAAATCGGAAGTTATAGCGGCTTTCGATATTTTGCTAGATCAATTTTCCAGGGGCAGGAATGTAATAACTGCAGGCGATTTTAATGTGACCTTCGAACAAGTGACAAACAGGAAATGTAATTTCACTGATAAGGAAGATGACCAGTGGGGAATCCATAAATTAGACTTAGCTCCCATAAAAAAATGGTTGGATGTGGCGATCCATATAAATTCCATTTGTTTGGAGAAAGTACTAAGGGCGGCAAATGTCAGATCCCCATCTGATAGATATGGGGCTTGCACATTTATTAATGGTCTTAGTGCTAGCTGCATTGATTAATTATTGACCAATTTCCTTCTTTGGTATGCGCTAAGGGACATGGTGGTAATTGACCAGCTAGAGAGTGACCACAACCCCCTGTGCTCAGTTTTTAATTTACTGACGAAGAAAGAAATGAATCCTCCTCATAGTGAAGTCATTACCCTGGATGAGGCCCCAACAAATGATATGAGGCGAGTAAAATGGGTAAATTTACTTGAGAATTCTGACGTCCTTGGAAAAATCTTGTTTGACACTAATAGTGCAATAACTACAGTAGAAGCATTCTAGGGCAAATCCGCAACCCCAGAGTCTGTAATAGGATTCCATGAAGAATTCTTCACTCAGCTACACACCTATTTTTATACGCACTGTAAGACCAGGGGTAATTACTCTATTAATATTCGTAAATGGTTTAATGCTGAATGCAAGGAGGCACGTAGATCCCTAGGTGGTGCAATCAGAGAGGGGGATCCCATCAAAGTACATACTGCAATGCAAACCTATAAGAAAGTACAGGAGAAGGCCAAGAAAACTTGGGATGAGAACAGATGGCTGGACCTCAAACGTGCTTGTGAAAGTAAAAATACAATTTTGGGATGTCGTAAAGTGGGGCAGAGGTGGCTGGCTGCCAGAACCAATAAACCATGTAAGCCAGGATCAAAGGGTTAGTCATTTTAATTCCCAATACGCTCGTAGTTTAGAGGACTATGAGATGGCTGAGCTTTCATAGTCTTATTTCATTGGTCTAGCTCTCAACGAGGCTGATGTCAGCCTTGCTCTGGGAGCTGTAATGGGAGGCATCGCTCCGGGTCCTGACGTAATCCCAGCTGACATATTCCTTTTTGCACAAAACCAAATGGAGTCAGTATATCATGATTTTAACAAATGAAATTGCAAAGGGTGCACCAGTCCCGGACTCATGGAAAGGGGCTGAGGTAATCCCTGTTTGTAAAAAAGAGCACAAATCTCAGCCTGGAAACTACAGACCAATCAGCTTAATAGATTCCTGCCAAAAGATCATGGGACGGCTCATACTAAATAAGGTTCAGGTTTGGGTTGATGAGCAGGGTATATTATCACCACTCCAGGCAGGGTTCTGGGCACGTATAAGTACTATCGACCAGGTATTTTGTTTCACAATGCTATACTGGAAGACGGTGGTCCTGGACAAGGGCAGCTTATACGCTGCCTTTGTGGACCTTAAGTCAGCCTTCGACCTCGTCTCCCTCAGTAAATTATGGGTAGTACTGCAAGATCTGGTGATGCCCCACAAATTATTATCGCTCATTGCTAGACTCCATGAGGGAAATAATGCAAGAATCAGGTGGGGCACACATGGGCAGGCCACAAATCCCTTCCCCGTAGAAAGAGGGGTGCAACAAGGTTGCGTAATTGCACCAACATTGTTCTCGTTGTTCATCAATGGGATCGCAAAAATTCTGGAAGCTACCCCCACCGATGCCCCTGCCCTAGCTGGTGTGAGAATTCCCATTCTAATATTCGGGGATGACACATTGATAATCGCTAAAACACAGAGCGGTCTGCAACGAGCCCTGTCACTCTTTGAAGAGTTTTGCCAGCTGTGGGGCTTGGAAATCAAAGTGTCAAAAACGAAATGTATGACTTTTAGCCCACACAGATCGTTTAGAGGAGGCGTGGTGATGAATAAGCGATCCTTGGAACAGGTAAAATACTTCACATATCTAGGGGTTATAATGCAGGGAGACATGAGGTGGACCAAGCAGCTTGACTTGGCCACGCTGAAGTGCCACCAATTGGCTGGAACCCTGCAAACTGAGCTTAACGTATCTTTAACTAAACCAGTTAGCCCTGTTCTGCAAATATATAATACAAAAGTTGTTAGTTTCGTGTTATATGGGGCAGAGCTTTGGGGATTCAAGAACATTTCTAAATTAACTATGGCGGAAAATAGGTTCCTGCGGAAAATTACTATCCTTCCACAAAGTACCCCAGCACGTCCGCTGCTTCATGATCTAGGTAGGAAGGCATTAGCAGATATTGCCATATTGCGTCCTTTGCTATATTGGCGGAGAATCTGGTCAACACTGGAACTGACACCCTACACTGCGGGCCTTAAGGATTTAATTAGCGCAGACCGCCCAAAAAAAATCAAATGGTTGCAGGAAATTAGACTCATCTTAATAAGTAAGGGCATGGCTACACTATGGGAGAACCCAAAAAGTACCCCGTTTCCTAATAAAGCTTTGTTGAAGGAAAGATATTGGGGTTGGGTGACCGATAATATTGTCAGAAATAGCGACTCCTCAACACTAACGGGACACTTTCTAGATGTGAAACCATTACAAAAGCTGGAACTATACTGGGATATTATAACCAAGCTACATGACAGAAAGCTATATTTCCAATTTAGAGTTGGCTCATTACCAGTAAGGTCGTTCTCGGCAAAATGGGACTTGTTAGTTGACACCTCTTGTCCCATTTGCCATGAACACTCGGAGACTTTGGCCCACTTGTTATTTGCCTGCCCAGCTTACATAGCCCCGCGTCACATGTGGTTGTCTCCAATTTGCAGATCTCTGGGAACTAGAAGAAATGATATAGCGCTTAGACTGCTGCGCTCAGAAACATTGGCACCTTTTGTTATTGCCCTGGTAAAATTCTTAGGATGGGCATGGACTATTAGATCTCAGGCAATTTCTGCTGTGTAGTGTTCTGTATTTGCTTAAGTATTAGCTTCCAGTTTCTTGGCCGTTATTTTGATCCATAGACCCATTTTCATCATATTGTCATTAAGAAATTGTATGCAAGGGCAAGATATGATATTAATGAATTTCCTTGTAAATTGCACAGTAAGTGGCACAAGGAACCTTACATGTAATGTAATACCCTTATGCTTTTTAACTGTTTTTAACGAATTTTACAGTTTTATCGGAAAGTTCTATTTCAATGTTTTATTAATTAACGGTCATGAGTTATTTTTGTACTTCTGCTTTGATGACTAAATTGTGGAATAAAGCTTATGTGACTGTCATAACCCATTCCTGCAAAGAAATTAGTCATAACTTGTATGTAATCTTCTTTTATAATATCCATTAACCCCAGTAATCACTCCCATGAACTAAAATAGTACCCCATGCCCTTCCCAGAAAAAGATGACATCTAACTCCTTTTCCATTCATCATCAACAAACTCGGTTAATGCCTGGAAGGGTAATGCCTGGAAGGGTTTCCTTTTTAGAACACGGATCTAAACCCACTAGTCAAAAACACAAAATGAACCTCTAACCTTGGGTTGCAGAGTGGCTTGCAATTCGCCATTAAGTGTTTCAACGCTTTATCAAGGACAGTAAGCTACATACAAATGAGATTAAATAAAATACAATACAATCTGCAGTTTAATTTGCTCTACTGGTGCACTGAAACATGAGCACATCTTTAGATATCCCTTAATTAGGCTGAACTATTTAATCTTTACACACCGGAAATTGTCTTTGTCGTTTAGCCTTTGAAAAAGCCTTTGATTTTGTAAATAGGTCTGAGTCATGGCCTTGAATGGGAGAAGGTATTGATTGGCACAAGGTTATTCAGTTAGGACATAACACACATTGTGAACAATAACACCAAAATATGATTTAAACCTAATTGGTGGGGTCAGGCGAGGTGAGGGAAGTGGGCACCAAAGCTCTTAATCTTCATCAAGAAGACAGACTAAAATATGTGATGTTCCCACTTTACTGAGTACATGTATCTAAGATGCAGCTGGTGGGTTTATATAAATAAGTGCAGCTGTCCTCATTTCAACAAGGAAATACATCTCCATTTATTATTGACTGAAAATGATGCGTTTAGAATTAGATTTGCAAAACCCATAGATGAACTCATTGATGATACCTTTACTACTTATTAAACACCTAAAATTCCAACCATTAATTTACAAAATCGTAGGCCACACACAGAATTATTCGTTTTGCAATAAGAACTGCATTTCCATGACAGAATGTGACCACTCAAACAAACTAAATATTCATCAGAGGAAAAACACCTGGGGGCTCATTTATGAGCCCCTGCGCCACTTTTGCACCACCGTTGCGTCACTTTTTGTGACGCACCAGTGGAGTAAAACATGCGCCATGTCGCGCCATATTTACAAAGTGACGCATCTAGGTAGATGCGTCACTTCGTAAACCACTGCGCTACATTATACCTGCGCCAGGTATAATGTATGCAGGGTGGGTGTACCCCCGCAAGAAAGGGTCGTAGGAGTGGCGCAGCGAAATCTATGAGATTTCGCTGCGCCACTACTAGGACGCCAATGCGTTAAAACCTTACGCCTGCCTCATGGCAGGCGTAAGGGTGACACAGGCCCTTTCACATGGGGCTTACCCCATGTGAAAGGAAGATTGCTGGAGTTGCGTCAGGCTTCTGACACAACTCCAGGAATGCGCCACTTTTTGCGCCAACAGATACGACAGTTATACTGACGTATCTGTCCTTCCCTGCGACATGATGCGTCATTTTATAAATATGACGCATCATTGGTGTCGCAAGGAGGGCGCACTGAGGAGTGACGCATCGCTGCTTTCACGCAGCGATGCGTCACTTCTCATAAATGAGGCCCCTGGTATTTGCTGGGACATGAACATGTTGGTGTGGTAAGCACCAAAATCTGAATATTATTTTTCATTTTAGGGTGAAAATCAAGATAGGCAACAATTTTCACAATGAATGAATTCCAAAATATCGCTGTTGATTTATATCGGGTGAGATATTTATCCTTCCAAACCATTGGCGTCGTGAAGCCCCCAATCCACCAGTTTAAGGGGGTTTGGGTCTACTACTGAGCCCCGCTGGCATGTGGAGACACACCGCACAGTGCTATCAGAGAGACAGGCGGCTCCTGTTCTTCCACTGCATTGGAGTGGATCGCCTATTGACAGAAGTAAAGCCCAGGCACCAAAATTAAAATAGCCCCCATTAGTGAACTAAATAGCTAAAACAGTGGCCGACATATGCAAATGTTGGCAGTTTTGAGCTTTTGAAGACACGCTGCGTCAGTTTGCAAGGTACGGAAGTCCACGCATTTGAGCTTGCTGCAGGCAATCTTTGTTTTAATATCAGGGAAACCCACATAAAAACCCAGCCAAGAAGACCAAAAAACCCCCAAAAAGGCCCACACGCTGACCTGCCAGACCAGTTCGCCGGGCCATGCGTGACTGCCCTGTAGGCGGCTCCGACCCTGGCTGCTTTACAGGGGTTGTGTAATCCACAGGCTTGTGTAATCCACAGGCAGATTCCTCTGGCTTGAGTCTGCTTTTTTGGAAGGACAACCTCCAGGCGTTTTTTTACAGCTGCTTTTCTGGGCAGGTGACACATGCTGCACTTCCGGTGTTCAATGACTCACAAGCACAGTAGCACAGATCAAAGGTACATAGGGGCAGATTTATGAGGTTTTGCCGTAGGGAAGCACAGCAGGCCTTCCAGCCGCTCTTCCCTACGGCAAAAGAAAAGGGCAGGGATGCGCCGTATCTATAAAATTCGGCGCATTCCTGTCCTTTTCCCCTGCGCCGGCGCACAATGGGCTGCCTGCGCCAACGCAGGCACCTCTGCACCATGGTGCAAGGGTGCCTGCGTTGCGGGGATGAATATTTTTGTACAGGACGGGAAACCTTTCTGTACAAAAATAATCACAAGAGGTTTTTCTTCATTGTATGGGTGCTGCAGAATGCAGCACACATAGAAAAAGGAAAAATGAGGAGAAATAAAGATATTTCTCCCCGTTGCGCTTCCCTTACGCCTCCCCTGGGGAGGCGAAAGCTTTTGGCGCTGCCTCAGATTTACGATTTTTCGTAAATCTGGGGCAGTGTCAAAAGGCCATGGATGTTGCTGGGAACGCCCCCAGCAACACCCATTGCACGCCCCTTTAACGCATAACACTGCGTTAAAGGGACTGATATTTATGAGGTAGCATTAAGCCAAAAAAAGTGGCTCAGTGCTGCCTGATAAATATCACGCAGGCTTCTGCGCCTCGGAACGTCACAAAAAGTGACGTTCCGATGGCGCAACGGGCCTCATAAATCTGCCCCAATGTGCGCAGCCGGACAGAGAACAAACTCGGGTGCACCATTAGAAAGTGCATCAGGGGCTCGCTCTTGTTGTCACCTTACATGCATCGCATGATAGCAGATATATTAAATGTCAGGTAATTTGTATGCCAAGTATATTGTTTGCAAGATAGCTAAGTGAGTTCACCCTCACTGTGATTTTAGTACTCTACTGGGTATGGATTTGAATCCCAAGAAGCCATCTTAACAGAGCTTAATTTGTGTACAAAATTTAAAAAATAAAAGGGCCAGGGCCCTTGTCATGAGGCCATTGCAGCTTGCACCACCCATTGCCACACCAGCGCTGCCTATTACAGCACAAGTACTAATTATCACACTCCTACAAGTGTAACAATTCAGGCTATTCCAGGTCACCCAAAGCTATAATAATAATAGCTTGGGTGGCAGGTATTATTCATTTCTAATGTGTTTTGAATTATAAAACAGCTATTGTTGTGCCCATTTCAAAATTAGACAGAGAGTGCACCATGTGGCGAACTGTCGTAAGAGCTGGTGTGATATTTAAGTTGGTGTCGAGCACTAGAAACCACTGGCTCAAATTAAGCACTGCATCTTAGCTCTCCATCCTTCTGCGGTTCTTATATTGAGTATTATTAAATTAGGTTATAGCAACACCTTTCACTTACAATACTTGGAAATATCAGAAATGCAGTATGAAGCATTCTCTGAAAAGAAGTGGATAATGTTGTATGCCAGGTATATTGCATGAGAAGTATATAACTTCCTGAGATATAGTCAGCTAATCACATTAAGTATAATATATGTCAGTAACACTGTATGGTTTGCATATTGGATGTCAAGTATATGGGATTCTATGCGTGTCATATGTTAGGTATGTTATATGTCTGGTACGGTACATACCACATATACCAGTGTTAGGTATATTGTATGTTAGATGTGTGTCAGTTATATCATGTGTCATTTTGCATGCACATTTTTATTCATATAGTACTGAAGGAGCCGGGTTCCACGTTCTAGACCTACTCTGGAACACCTGGCCGATGTCTCTTTGTTGCCTGCTTGTAAGTGTGGAGGGGAGAAAAAATCAGTAGCCAATTATACATTACCATTACCCATGGCACTAAAGGAACACAAACTCCTAATCTAAAATTTTGGTATATTTATTATAAAGCCAAGAAAAGTTGGACACACAAACACCTCAAGACGAATGTATAAAGGTACATGGGCACTAGTACAAAACCAAACCTACGAGTGAACTTTAGACAGGGCAACATGCACAGAATGACCAATTTAAGAATCAGCACACAGAGAATTATTGTGCCTACATCAGGAGCCCCAGTCATTGGTGGTTCGTAGCCAAAAGCATTAGTTTGTCCCTGCACTACTGCTAGAGTGACATCCCTACTTAACATTTCCCCAGGCAAATTCCCTGAAAGGTGTCAGCAAGTGAAGTCTTCCTAAGAAGCACAGTCACATTGATTTGATCAAGTAGCATAAAGCTCTATCCTTAACTCCAATACAAAAGTCAAAAATCATACCCGCAAACACATCACAAGACCGCCTTATCTCTTCACCACGCCTTATAGGTAACTTTCCATTCCGCAACAGTGCTTCCAAGCTCTTGCTCGATGACCTTGGTTCCTAGGCCTTCCGAGACGAGAAAGAACACCTCCTACATTATCAGCGCTGCTGCTCAAAGGCATCCTCTCTTCCCTATGTCTAGCTCCTGAATACAAAGGGGTTATTCTAACTAACAAGGACAAATTCTTCCAACTGCAACAGAAACGTGAAAAGATGAAAATTCCACAAACACATGAATTCAAATTGCAACCTTTAACATGAAAGTGAACAGGGAGAAACGAAAGTTAGGCCTACCGGGTTCGGCCAACATAAAAACATTACACAAGATTTATAATACACGCATATATGAGTCATTCATATCGAAAAAGTTCATTATTTATGTATATACTTTTACACATTTAAATTTCATCTAAACACGTTCAATGACAGCGTTAATTCTTTGTCTTACATGAAGGAAATACCTAATACTTCATTTACACATTATTACAATACACAATCTAATAACCTAATGTTAATACGACAACGGATTATACATGAATGCGAACTATCTTTTATTATAATGCACCCCTACAACTGAAAGAGCAAATTCGCGCTCTATCAGTACTGAGGGGTAGGATTTATGGCAAATGCAACTGAGCTCAGTTACCACAATCAATAAATGATCATGTACATTTATTATAAAGAATAATGGGGCATATTAACAAGGAACAGGGAAAATTAACACTAAGGGCACTTAGCGTTAATTTTTTTAACGTCCGCTATCGCTGGATAATACCGCCTGGTTATTGTGTTATTAACAACGCTAACCACCTAGGTGATAAAAAATCCAGCGATAGCGGCATTTTGGGAGGTTATCGCTGGTAATGCAGCGATAAAACTACAAGGATAGGGATAGCCTTGTTGATAGCCCATGGTGGATTTAGCCATGTAATCCACCTCCCATAGGATTACATGGCTAAGTCTGAAAATTAGCAGACGTAAAAAATCAGCATTAACCGTGGTTAGCGCTGCTTTTTAGCACCCTGTTGTTGATAGGGCGATATTTTTATCTCCGCTTCTTTGGCTTTTAAAGCCAAAAAAGCGGAGATAGAGCCCTTGTTAATATGCCCCCATGTAAACTATTTACAGAGTGCATGGCACAGACTCGATTGTAACCTAGTGCCCAATACTAATCAATGTATCTTCCACCAAAGAGTGAATGATTAAGTACTTTTGTATAAACTACTGGATGGGAGTCGCTTGAAGGCGCTAAAGTATCAATTGCGTGCAAAAGATCTCCAAAAGTGTCACAAAGTATTAAAAAAACGTATTTTAACAAATACCTGAGCCCAGAATAAGATCATCTAAATTGAGATTCTGGGAGGGAATTCCATAGCTGAGAGCCTAGTAAAGAGAGGCGTCGAACTCCCATGGTTGCCATAAGACATATAGTAAGCCAGACTGTTGGAAAGTGGGTTATTGGTAGGGGCAAATGTAGGTCTGCCACTCGCAATAAGGCCACTAACACATGGTAGGACACAGCACAGGTCTTAGAAAAGTATTCCTATGCTCAACCCTTGGTAACGTGGCTGCGAGCAGACAGGCTTAACTTCAAAGACAGGTATGTAAAGCATTTAAAAACACCATTTCAGTAAATAATTAAGACACAACACAAAATAAAAATCCAACACCAATTTATAAAAATAGGTAATATTTTTATCTTTTAAATGACACCAAAACGAAAATGATCCACTGTAGGGAACCAGAGATTTTTAAAGATTAGTCACTTTCTAGTGCTAAGAAACCAACAGTGCCCCTTTTAGTCATTTCGTTTTCTCTGACAGGGACACCTTTAAAATTGTTCTGGAGAATCTCACCAAATGTGTTGCCTTCCCCAGCAGGCGGGTCCAGTTAGAACTCCTTCCTGAAGTTCTGCTTGCGGGTCCCAAAGTATCCAACACACAATCCAAGGTTCTGGAATCTCCAAGAGGGTCCTTGAAAGTGTGAAGCTTCAATTCCGCATTCCACTTGAACAAAACCCTTACAAATCCACTGGTACTCCAGGCTGGGGGTTCTTTGAGGGGATGGCCAGGTGAGCTCTGTTAACCTGTAGCTTGCAGGGAGTTCAATCTTTAGTCTTTTTGCAGCAAGGTAATCCACAGGGCTGCAGTTTCAGTTGGTGCAGTCATCAGAAGTCAGGACGTAGAAATCTTTGCACAGCAAAACTTCACAGCAGGGCACTTCTTGCTTCAGTAAGTTTCAAGCAGCAGATCTGGAGGGCTCTGCCCCTCTGAAATACCTATTCAAAATTATCTGGGTCAAGCACAGGTCACTTCTGACCAATGAGAACAGGGTAACTCCTCATAGTTATGACCACATCCTGTGGAGTGTGGCATTATTTTGTCCCAGAATGCATCAATTCTTCCAAATAATGTCTGATTTTCCAGCAACGAGGTAAAAGCTGGCTAAACACACCCCCTGGGATGGCTTATTTCCATGGCCTCTCCCCCTACCATCTGCACATACCTTCCTTAAGCCTAGCCCTGACTCTGGGTCAAGAGTGTAAGAGTGAAACTGAAACCCAGGCTTCCCCTCTGCCTTTGAAGAGCATGGTTTACGACTCCACCCCCTGGCCTGGCATTCCTATAGACCAGCACACTGCCCTCCTAGCAGGGTGGTTAACCCTAGGGGTTCCTTATCACCTCTTTAAAGCAGCCTGGCTAATCCACTTAACTCTGACCAATCAGGGCAGACCACTGGAAGGCTGAATTTGGACTTACAAACAAGAAAGTCTTATAACTTCTTGTATGTACACTTTAGAAGAAATTTTTTGTAAAGAAGATACAGAGTCTATCTGTACATGTAGGATGCTTCTTTAGTAGTAGCTTAGTTCTGGTATGGGAGAACAGGATAGTAGGAGAAGATAGATGATACAAAGACAGCCCCACCAGGAGCAGGCTCCTAGCAGCTCAGCCTGAGTTGACCAACTGACTCTGTAAGCCCCGAGAGACACCCAGGCATTCCATGATGTCATGATACATTCTACAGAGCTATTCAGTGGAGAATAGTAGACAAGTAATTTACTACACATCCTCCTTCCTTAGGGAACAACAGCAGAAATAAAGAGAAAGATATGTAAAATACCTCAAATATAACATTAACATGAAAGCACAACAATGAGATACACATATCTAATAGTGTATTGCATGAGATATGAGAAATACCACTAGCATGAGCAGATATGCAATGAGATGCAGAAACACTGAATACCTTGAAACTGCAAATAACACTACTACTACACGCCCCATCCCCCTCCCTTAGGGAAGTATGGCTCAGATGAATATAAACCAATGCAAAAAAGAAGAGTGGTCACCCCCACAGCCTCCCCATACACGGGTACCCCACAGGGTAGGCACCCTGGTAAACAAAGATGAGTGTAAGCACTGACCCATGGGAGAAAACAACATCCCAAATAAAAGATACAACAGGGGTAAGATACACTCCAGATAACCAGAAGAGTGCAACCTCCAGGGAAGTATGGCTTAGATGAATATAATCTAAAAATTAGTTACCGTTAATAAATTTCAAAAGGCTTTTCATACACACAATCTGTTAATACAGTGTCTACAAGAAAAGCTGTTCCCACAGAGTGTGTTGTAGTGCTGCGTCGACACGTTTCGATGGTTTGATTTAATTATCCATCTTTTTCAAGACAAAAAATATTTCATCGTCTCTCTTATTGTAGGCACTGTTTGGTTGCCGTTGTAAAAGACTCCTGTTGGCAAATATATCAATGTTACAAGGTTATGTTTATAACAACCACTAGTTTTTACATTACACCTTCATCGTGTATTCTTAAAAGTCATCCTGTGTTAAACATATTGTTATCTGTACATATGGCCATGTTCTAAATTTACTTCATCTTTAATTCAATAATTCAACTTTAGCTGGGACAATGCCAATCGTATTGCCATGGAGATGATATCTACATACACATCACCCTTTTACTTGTTATATCCTGTCAAATGGGCTGCTCAGGCCAGAATAGCTTAAGTTATTCTACATATTGGGTATAAATATTGGAATTGGAAAATACCTTATAACTTATCTCGATCTCCTCGGATTCGTCTATTATCTATTTATTCTCTATGACTTGTCTCAAGACCATCTGAAAATGTAATAATATATCAATCAGGCTATTGCCTTACAATAAAATTCAAGTCATATATTATTGCGGTACTTGTGCCTCTTATTTTACTTTAAGAACCGCCTAGTATCGTAGGTTGGGTAAACCTCATTCCTTTAACGCTAGTAAGCCCCTTATGGCAAAAGGCGACAGATGTCCCTCCTTAATTTTACGCACAAAGTCAATAGATTATCAAGTTATGGTATTTGTTATTCCAGAATTTTTTCATAAATTGCTATACATTGTCACATCTAATCACCTTATTCAGCGATGGAGTTTGTTGTGTTCCGAGACACTTCTCCTTCATCTTCTCAATGTGAGGCAAATTGATTCTTGCTTGTTAACTCGTCCTCAATTTATCTTTAGTAATTTTTACCTAAAAATGGACCGTTTAAGTGAAACTAAGTATTATTTTTTCATTACTACATATTATTCCAAAGCATACGAGTTAAAATGCCTACCGTCTTATTTGCAGAAAACCGCTTGGCGTGTTATTATGAAGTTGCAGTGTAAAGCAGACCCGTATCGTTGCCTAGTTACGGTATTAGCTTCTTTATTTGGCCGCAACATTGCCTGCAAAATACACAGAATACCGTGGTATAAATAAATTAGAGTGCCGTAACCTGTAGTTAGTTTGTATACGGCATAAAGGTTATGACTAAAATTGTAGCCTGATAGTAAAGCGAAACCCGACCCGTTAGCCTCACTGTCTCGGTAATCCTGTATCGTTTCCAATGGGTTCCTCTTGTCCTCGTAACTGCCCGCATTCGGCAAATCCTTATCATGCCCTATATAAATACCCAAAGAGACAACCTCTGATTGGCCCATTGTAAAATTGAATGATTTCAATCAGGTGTACCTTCGTGTTTCCCGCGTTCAGCCCTGAAAAAAGTTACGGCTGCGACCAATTTAGTCATGTGCATTCTGCCTACGGTAACCCGGACGTACATATTCCGGAAGTATTGTGCATTTAAACGTCTGGTTCAAGTCGGACCATGTCGGCAGGATAGGCAAATCATGCGCATACTGCCTAGTATAACCCGGATGTGCTCGTTATCACAATCTTGTAACTTTATGGATCCAGCAAACAAACACAAACAATGTCGCTATTGCTAATGAACGTTACGAGATTGTGATAACGAGCACATCCGGGTTATCCTAGGCAGTATGCGCATGATTTGCCTATCCTGCCGACATGGTCCGACTTGAACCAGACGTTTAAATGCACAATACTTCCGGAATATGTACGTCCGGGTTACCGTAGGCAGAATGCACATGACTAAATTGGTCGCAGCCGTAACTTTTTTCAGGGCTGAACGCGGGAAACACGAAGGTACACCTGATTGAAATCATTAAATTTTACAATGGGCCAATCAGAGGTTGTCTCTTTGGGTATTTATATAGGGCATGATAAGGATTTGCCGAATGCGGGCAGTTACGAGGACAAGAGGAACCCATTGGAAATGATACAGGATTACCGAGACAGTGAGGCTAACGGGTCGGGTTTCGCTTTACTATCAGGCTACAATTTTAGTCATAACCTTTATGCCGTATACAAACTAACTACAGGTTACGGCACTCTAATTTATTTATACCACGGTATTCTGTGTATTTTGCAGGCACTGTTGCGGCCAAATAAAGAAGCTAATACCGTAACTAGGCAACAATACGGGTCCGCTTTACACTGCAACTTCATAATAACACGCCAAGCGGTTTTCTGCAAATAAGACGGTAGGCATTTTAACTCGTATGCTTTGGAATAATATGTAGTAATGAAAAAATAATACTTAGTTTCACTTAAACGGTCCATTTTTAGGTAAAAATTACTAAAGATAAATTGAGGACGAGTTAACAAGCAAGAATCAATTTGCCTCACATTGAGAAGACGAAGGAGAAGTGTCTCGGAACACAACAAACTCCATCGCTGAATAAGGTGATTAGATGTGACAATGTATAGCAATTTATGAAAAAATTCTGGAATAACAAATACCATAACTTGATAATCTATTGACTTTGTGCGTAAAATTAAGGAGGGACATCTGTCGCCTTTCGCCATAAGGGGCTTACTAGCGTTAAAGGAATGAGGTTTACCCAACCTACGATACTAGGCTGTTCTTAAAGTAAAATAAGAGGCACAAGTACCGCAATAATATATGACTTGAATTTTATTGTAAGGCAATAGCCTGATTGATATATTATTACATTTTCAGATGGTCTTGAGACAAGTCATAGAGAATAAATAGATAATAGACGAATCCGAGGAGATCGAGATATGTTATAAGGTATTTTCCAATTCCAATATTTATACCCAATATGTAGAATAACTTAAGCTATTCTGGCCTGAGCAGCCCATTTGACAGGATATAACAAGTAAAAGGGTGATGTGTATGTAGATATCATCTCCATGGCAATACGATTGGCATTGTCCCAGCTAAAGTTGAATTATTGAATTAAAGATGAAGTAAATTTAAAACACGGCCATATGTACAGATAACAATATGTTTAACACAGGATGACTTTTAAGAATACACGATGAAGGTGTAATGTAAAAACTAGTGGTTGTTATAAACATAACCTTGTAACATTGATATATTTGCCAACAGGAGTCTTTTACAACGGCAACCAAACAGTGCCTACAATAAGAGAGACGATGAAATATTTTTTGTCTTGAAAAAGATGGATAATTAAATCAAACCATCGAAACGCGTCGACGCAGCACTACAACACAATCTGTGGGAACAGCTTTTCTTGTAGACACTGTATTAACAGATTGTGTGTATGAAAAGCCTTTTGAAATTTATTAACGGATGTGTTACCTAAATGTCAAATTATACTGTCTGTCTTTGTCTCTCTGTTCTAAATTTGTGGGATTGTTAACTGCTAGATGTAGCTATTGTGTTTTGTAGGGTCCTAAAACTGCACTTTAATAAGGGGTAATAGTTGTGCCCCTGAACTTAGAGGAACTTGTTTTAAGTATATATGACATTTGTATGTCTTAGACGCATTTATGACAGGATCATAAACTGCCTTTGTCTGTTTTCAACTGGTTTTTAATAAAACATTATGTTTTTACTGAATTGTATAATGGTATGATTTATATTAACTAGACATATCCTAGCACATGGGCTTAATACTGTGTATTTGAATACAATAATTTGGTTTCCCAACATTACTAATTTTTAGATTAAGTTGTAC
Source organism: Triturus cristatus (assembly GCF_964204655.1). Classification (NCBI taxonomy): domain Eukaryota; kingdom Metazoa; phylum Chordata; class Amphibia; order Caudata; family Salamandridae; genus Triturus; species Triturus cristatus. The sequence continues at coordinate 682,709,917 of NC_140586.1, read as the reverse complement.
CACGGGAATTTCATTTCTACCAGACAGTAGTACCCTATTTCCCTGGTTGGTCAAAGGGGTCTCTCTCACTTCTATTCTAAACATTAGATGAATATAAACCAATGCAACAAAGAAGAGTGGTCACCCCCACAACCTCCCCATACACGGGTACACCACAGGGTAGGCACCCTGGTAAACAAAGGTGAGTGTAAGCACTGACCCTTGGGAGAGAACAACATCCCAAATAAAAGATACAACAGGGGTAAGATACACTCCAGATAACCAGAAGAGTGCAACCTCCACAAAAACAACAATACACCAGAGAGAAAACGCTCTGGAAAGAAACAAAGTTCCTCTGACTAGGATAGAAGGCATGCTGACACTGAAAACTAGGATAAAAGTCCGTTAAAGGTAATATTATAGAGAAGCTTCTCACTCAAAGCCCTACGAACATGAAACTCTTGACCACGAGTTCCAAGCAGGTGAACTTCGACCGGAGCATAGTGTCAACATGAAAAGATGCCCCATGGGCAGTAACCCTAGGAACCGACCAAACAACCTCCACCAAAGAAATACCCTGGAAAAAACATAACCTCCCCTAATAAGGGTACACTACAGGGAAAGAGAAAAAAAAATGCCCTGGAAAAACTGCACAACCTCCTATAAAAAACACTATGGAAAGTTGAAAACAAAAAAAAATTAGAGGCGTTGACTACCCCCACAACCTCCCCAAGGAAATGGGTACACACTACGTACGAAGACTAAATCGGGACACACACCGCCCAAAGATACACCACACTCGTGAGCTGTATGTAACGCTCACTGTCTAACAACACTTTAGAAAAAAAACCTGTATTGAAGCATAGACAACTGACTACCCACAAACAACACAGCCTCCCCTAAATAGGGTACACCACAGGATACTCACCTTGAAAAATTTCACAACCTCCCCTAAATAGGGTACACCACAGGGTGCTAACCCTGGAAAACTGCAAACTAAATCAGAGGCATTGACTACCCCCACAACCTCCCCTAAATAGGGTACGCCACAGGGTGCTAACCCTGGAAAACTGCTAACTAAGTTAGAGGCATTGACTACCCCCACAACCTCCCCTAAGTAGGGTACGCCACAGGGTGCTAACCCTGAAAAACTGCAAACTAAATTAGAGGCATTGACTACCCACACAACCTCCCCTAAGTAGGGTACACCACAGAGTATTCGCCCTGGAAAACCACACAACCTCCCCTAATTAGAGTACACAGAGGGTAAGCGAGTAAACGTCACCCTACAGAAAGGAAAACGAGTTGAGGCACTGACCGCCTGGAAACAGCTAAGTATTAACTGCCCACTGAAGAGGCTATGTTACAAACTGAGTGCCCCCACAAAAGAAAGGTACACACGAATACAGGACATGCATTATCAGTATTGGCATTTTAAACAAGGAGAGTTCGTTCAGCTACGGTGAGCGGTCTCTCACCCGAGGTCTCTACACACAACTCCATTCAGTTGCCATCAGATGCCAGAATCCAAAGCAGAGCCAAGAGTTCAATTTGCTCTTGAACCAATGTACCTCGTCCTTCACTTGCCGCACAGGCCGTTCACCACTGGAAGAAACTGTGAAAGTCACAATGCAGGCCAAACTGGACCAGAAGACAGACACAAACTCCTTTTGCTAAAATACCGTTGATGTAATTCAGCGCAACGAACATCGCTAGCGCACTGAGGGCTTGCATAACACATAGTGTGAGCCAGGACCAAACACAAAAATGGCGGCACGCTTCCAGACGCCGTGCTGGGTAGCTCAGGGCGCATTACAGCATGCTTTACAGGTACTACAGTCCTGGGTACTCTTCGACATTTCTAAGCGCAGTACCACATGTGATGTTAGGGGTTTTTATTCTAGCTTGAAGTTTCTTTTCTTCAAAGGGTGGACACTTAGTCCTGGTTGCAATACTGTTATTGGGACCTTTGTCTCCTCTCAGCTCTGATACTGGGACCTTTGTCCCCGTTGTCGGTTCTGTGACCTTTGTCCACTCTGGAACTGGTTCTATGACCTTGGTACTAGTTCTGTGAACTTTGTCCATTTCCGGCTCCGAGACACTTGACCCCCCCCCGCCCCCCCGGTACTGGTTCTGTGACCATTATCCCCTCTGCTAGTGGTTCTGGGACCTTTGTCCCTGCACGATACTGGTTGTGATACCTTTGTCCCCTCCTGGTTCTGGGACCTGTGTCCTGGTTCCCCATCGCTGTACTGGGTACTTTGTCCCTTCCATAGTCTGGCTCTAGGACCTTTGTTCCCTATTGCTTCTGGTTTGGCTCTCAGTAGCCAAACTAGATGTTTTAGTCATCTTTAAGTAGCTCCTATATTTGCTAATTGCCAGCTCTCTATATCAAAATTGCAGCCAATATGTTTTAGATGGATATTAACCTGCACCAGAAGAGACATGCTTACTGAGCGCTTTTGTGTTATCCTTGGCGTCAATCAGTTACTTGGTGACTCCACAGTAGCTGTAAACTGACCAAGAATTGGTGCCAGAGCTTTAGAGCTACAACTATGCTCGCCACAACATTCCTTGGATTCTATTGATTATTGGAAGTCTTGGAGGATAATCATGCATTCTGCCAGTATAATTGCGATTCTCATGACAGTGATTGAGAAATATCTCATCATGCGGATAGAACTGAATGAGATCCCTTCAAGTTCGGCACCCAAATCAAATGTGTAGACTTGACTGAACACGCAATACACCACCAGCACTACAGCAGTCTCCTTTCCAATACCTCATACCCTGTGTTTGATCTGAAGGCTTTTCTGCGCCATTAAAAAAATAAATAAATAACACTCAATCAATGTTCAAACTTGGAGCGAGGAGGCCTTGTTAAAAAAAAAAACCAAATACCTGAGATTAAACTTCCTTGAAATGTGCATGCTCCATATGACTTTAGCGGCTGATAACACCGATGCGTGCGACTAAACATGAAGATGCCTGATAATGGTCTTCCTTGGATCGCGTTACGTTAACAAACATTCCTGTGCTGAAATTGCTCACCACAAGATGGCCGCTGGACGTTGCGCAATGACGTGAAACAATCTCTGCACTGCTGACTTGCGTTTTATTGATTCTAATGTGACGAGGGACACTGCTCCACGAAAACTCCGCTTCCTAGCAATGCTTGGAGGGAAGGCATACACGTAGACAAGTAACTGACCTACAGTTTAAAGTGACGTCATAGGTAATTACTGATCCTTTACTTTTTTGTATAATGCCAAACACGTTCAAAGAAAACCGGGCTCGATGCTTGCCCCCGATCAACCCGTCTCAAGAGTTAGTCTTTAGAGTGCCTGACGTACACACCGGCCTGATGTCTTGACGTTCACACCAGGGCCCGATCTATGCCACCAATAAACTCTTTTAATAATCACCATCAAACAGGACTTGTTGCCGTCGGGGTTATAATTTTGCCCTAATTTGCCAATTCACAGTGTAAATGCGCCATCTAGTGGCGAACAATTTAAATGATGCATGCAGGGATAAATAAGCTTTTACAGGTAACTGACTCACGATTGAGACGAATTGCGTCAGAAGTTTGTTTATGTTTCCTGGCAGCAGTGTATTTGCGACTGGTACCTGCAATCGTTTTTTTTTTTTGTGTTCCTCTAGTTTATCTTGTTTCTGGAAACAGACAACACACGGTCTCACCCAAGATGCCGCTCCTCATGCAACGAATCACTCGGCCAGTTCCTCAAGGCCGTTTGAAGTTGTCACTACCTTAAATTCACATATAAAAGGTGTTCGCTGTGAAGAGAGTCACATGAAGATTTCTTTTTTTTTTTAAATACACCGCTGCTCTCAGGTAATGAAGCTGTTGCAATGTACAGTCAGACTTTAATGAAAACGCTGTTTAAATTCATTGCCAGACGCTGCTGGAAACAGATTCCATCACCAAGTAGATTGATAATTCACTGAGGATGCATACAAAACTGGCGGGTTGTGGACTCAACTAAAGCAGGGGAACAGCTGCACCTATGAGAGGCTTGTTGCTGGAGAGGCTGTTCACTGTAGAAGTGTTCAAGGTGACAGCTCCTCAGTAATGCGAAGACAAACGCCCAAGCTGTAGGCTGTCCAGATGGTACAGGACACTGGTGGGGCCATCCAGGGCGTTTCTCTGTGTTTCCATTGACGTTTTGAAAGTCCTTAATGTCCTTGTTCTTAGTTGTCCTTACTCCTTACTCCACGCGTAGGTTCAAGATCGTCGCCAAAATTGTTGTAAAGAAGATACAGAGTCTATCTGTACATGTAGGATGCTTCTTTATTAGTAGCTTAGTTCTGGTATGGGAGAACAGGATAGTAGGAGAAGATAGATGATACAAAGACAGCCCCACCAGGAGCAGGCTCCTAGCAGCTCAGCCTGAGTTGACCAACTGACACTGTAAGCCCAGAGAGACACCCAGGCATTCCATGATGTCATGATACATTCTACAGAGCTATTCAGTGGAGAATAGTAGAGAAGTAATTTACTACACAAATCAACAGTATAATATTGTTGGATTTACCAATACGATTCTGGGAAGTTTTTGAATGGTCCGGCTAGTCCTCTCCTATCAATATTTATTAATCAATAACTCCCTACCATGTTAACCTATGGGCCATGGGGTTTACAATGGGGAAAATGACTTGGGCCAGTTTTCTAGCACCAGGGCTTATAAAAGCATATTTTATAAGTATTTCCCTAATTTCTACAGGACCCCCACCCCCTGTGCAACTAGGAGAGACTTTGGGGGTTCTGAATCTTCAGAAATATTGCAGATCCTCCTTACCCAGTGCCCCTAGCATCAAAGTTGAATTTGAGCAGCACTTTAACACAATGTGGGGAGTGAAATGTGAAATTTCACTTTACCCGGGCATATAAAAATTCATTATATAAGGGTGTACCTTATAGATAACTGACCCCCAGCCCTGGAATACCCAGGGGAGACCCTTGGGATCCCTAATATGCCATACCATTGTAGGTTTTCCATTTTTAAGTGCCCCTACCACCAAAGTCGAGTTTGGGCACAATTTACTAATTAAAAGCAGTCCTGGCACCCAGTGCTGCTTTTAAACTGACCTCAGGCTTCAGCACTGCACACATGCTAGTGCAGAAAAAGTTGCTGGCCTCTAAACTGCCATACCCAGGGTACTGGGAACTTCTAGGTAGTTTCAATCCCCTGCCCTATTATATACTAGGGGCCTATGGGGTAGGTCATGCCAATTACAGGGGTACCCCACCATACCATAGTGTACACTAGTGTATGTTGGGTGTTTTAACTGTATTCTAATGTGTTCCTTTCAGCTCAGCACTGGCCCTGGGCCTGGTTAGGCAGAGCCCAGGGTCAGTCAAAATCAGTTACCACCAGCATCAGTCAGCAAAAAGGTGGGGGGTGCCCAGGGCACAGGATGACTTTGCAACACAGACACATTGTTTTCTAGGTATAGTGTATTTCAGGTGCCTTTTGCAACAGGGATATGGATAGCCAGGTGAATCACATGTCATGCATATTGTATGATAAGGATGCTGTGTATGTCATATTTCGGGTATGTTAGATGCCCCAAATACAATATGTTAGGTATATTATATGCTTGGACACTGGAACTATGCGATTCTGAGGCTAAAGCATTTTCCACATTAGCCACATACTCCGTTATCTGCTGTATAATTTGCAAAGTGTAACAAAAAAAATATTTGGAGGTCAAATGGCTCAAAATGTACTAAAAATGCAGTGACATGTTCCCAAGCAGTGAAAGATTCTTCACAAACGGTGACTGGTCACATTTCAGTTACGCATTACTGTATTTGGGTGTTTAGCCGGTACCAATGAGGTGAAACCTTTGCCCAGGCAGCACTAGCATGTACAAATGACAAAATAGTGAAGTGATACGATCTCAAATGTGCCCATTATGCCACAAAATTAGCCTTTTTCTGCATAATTTAGTCAATTCTGCCACATAGTTTGGTCCATCTGTGCAGCATAATTCCGGTGGCACTCGACATATCCCAGGTGTGTAGCATGCCACTAATCTGTCCTATGTTATTACTTTGGGTTGCAATAAAGTCAAACCGTTATTGGCATAATTAAATATGCAGGGACTGTTGCAAACGTCTACCCCCATCAAGTATAACGCAGAATTACACTGAAATGTTCGTTTTTCGCTTTCCCCTATTTTGCAGCAGAAATTAAACGTAGAGGAATAGCTTTAAAATGTGCCCAGCAGACAGTTGAACTTTACTCTGCCAGCTGTTACCCGAGAGCAAGGCAGTTTTTGGAGTGACAGAATTCCCCTTGGACAGCTTGCTGCCTGGAAGGATGAACAAATAAAAGATTTGTGTCTTGATAGATTTTTTTTTATCACCTGAGGTATTTAGATACAGATGCATAACAAGTAATTTCATATGCGCGGATTGCTTCATTTGGAACTTGGAAAAATGGAAATACGAACTAGGGGTGGGCCATGGAAGATTAGATGTAAACTCGGGATGGTCTGGGCAAGTCGTAAAGGTGGGTCATTTGGATGTTTGGGACTTTATGGAACTATAGAGATCATTACTATCTTGGAGGGACCCTCAAATACCCTTGTGAAAACTAAGCCTCAGTGAGCAAATTTTCTTTTCTGGCAACTGCATTGACCAAGCATTGGTAATAAGGGCCCCAGCCTTATTATTATCTGGGTTTTGATGAGAAATGTTCAAATTGATTAATCATTCTGTAATCCAGCAATATTTCCTGCTGGAGAAATTTAGCAAGCAAATGTATTTTAGAAGGATACAAGGTCCAGATTGGGAGTATTACAAATGTAAAATCATAACTATTTACAGGGCACATATTTAAACAAATGCCTTGCCTGTGCTCCTCTACTGAGGGTTGAGTATTAGGAAGATAGAAAATACAACTGTAGTAGCAAAGTCTGCTTCCCTTTTACCTTGGTCACATTCAGCTTTACTCCTGTATGGTAAGGCAAAGGCAGCCTTTAAAGGTTTTAGATATGGAGAGAAGCAGGGCTCGAGTCGGGGTACAATGCGGCTGGACGGCATCCCCCCACTTATTTTACCGGGTGGACGCCGCCCACCCCCGCCCAAAAGCTGGTCACATTGAGGGCTTCACCAACGTGAAGGAGCTGTATGGAAAGATTGCAGAGGCTTTCAAGATTCCCCTCTCGGAGGAGTGTATACTTTTACCACTAAGTATGGTGGGTCATGGATTACACTGGAAAGGAACATGGCAGCTGCCAGGGGGCACATGGTGGTAGCGGGTGTACTAGGCTACATGAAGGCCCCTTAGGAAAGAGTGAACTGTGGGCAATGGCCAGCGCCTGATCTGGTGAATGTACTGTAGATTTTGGGAGAGCTGAATTGTAGCTGAATTGTACCTGGCCCCATCGCCGTGTAACCTTGCCGGGTCGATTCACAGAGCTTTTCACAGAATCGCTCCCAAAATCACAATGGGAATGACGCTACATTCTACAGTGTGTTAACATGGCACCCCAAGTGAAGCGGGTCTCCCTGTAATAAGAGGGGACTACCTTTCATGATGTCACTTCCTGTTGTGACGTCACACCTGTGACCACCTAACTTGGAGCGTCCCCCCACTTCTTTTTTTAGGACTTGTGCCCTGCAGAGAAGTCTTTAGATTCCGTAGCTCAATTGGGTTAAACCAGGGGTCTCCAAACTTTTCTGTAATAGGAACTACTTATGTTCACTGGAAATCATGCCAAGCTACTAATGTTAGTAAAATAATGAACACATCAGACAAGATTACACGAGTCACCAACCCATACAAAAATACCAGCAATTACCACTTCAGTGCATGCGGCCCGAGTAAGTACCAGTGGTTGAGATCAATTCAAGCCTTCTATCCATTACTATTTTGTATCCTTTAGTATGTTGCCATAAGAGAATGAGTATGCCCAGACGTGGGTGTTGTGAACATTGTGTCACTGGAACCAAGCGTACTCAGCTGATGAGCCCATAACTAGCGCAAAAGTGGTTGTGGGCTTCTTATGTTCCTCTTCAGGGAGGACTTGGCTTGACAGTTTGGGCTGGACTGTTTCGATTGGAGCAGGATCAAGACTGATTTGCATATAGCTGGGTCCAAACTGAGTTGCCATGGTGTGCAAGATAACAATGGATTGGGATGTGGCCATGTGTAAGTACCAGTGGCCTAGTCACTGGAACCAAGCTAGAACCAAGGCTGATGAGCCCAAAACTGGGCCTGGGTTGCTTGTGTTTCGGTTCAGGGAGGACCTGGCCTGGAAGTTGCGGCTGCACTGTTCCGATTGGAGCGGGGTCAATACTTTTTGCATATAACTGGGTCTAAACTGAGGTGACATGGATTGCAAAATAATGATGGAATGGGATGCGGCTCCAAGTAAGCCCCAGTGGCGGAGATTCATTCAAGCATTCTATCTATCACTTTTTGTACACATCAATGCATCAGGCAGGCTTACCAGTGATAACGCAAAACAAACTTTATCAATTTGGAATGCCTCTACATAGAGGGGTTATACATAAAAGCCATAGCTGCAATTCCCCTGGTACCAAAGTCATAAGAGTAATAAGACTCTCTAGCATCACGGTATTTATCCCTCAAATATCAGATTTAAACTTATTTTGGAAATTGAAACATTTTTCTCCTAACCTCAGCTGCTGAGTTCTGAAGAGGTACACATTTTCATCGTGAATACACACTTTTTAATTTTGGTGTACGTACATTAATTCAAAGTAGCAAAGACCTCTAATTTAGTAGGTTGTGCAGCAAGCACAACAGCTACTTATAGGTAGCTGGAGAACTACTCCTTGGAGAAGCCTAGGTCAGTGGTTCCCAAACTGGGGTCCGGGGACCCCTGGGGGTCCCCGAAGCCTCCTCAGGGGGTCCACGACTACTTTGAAAATCAAATAAGAATAACAGATCAATAAAGTGTAGATATATAAAGAGGCTAAATATACAATTGAACATTTTAAAACATACCATAAATGTGTAGGAATTTGAAACTGGAGGATAAAAATTAAATTGGTATCCTCAGATTGATTTGCGGGAGCAGTGCAAGGGCATCAAACTGAATATAGCATGGATGATGAGCGGCCTCAATTGAATTTAGAAAAGCTCCAACAATTCTGTTAAAGTTACATTTTGATTTCTACTTTAATTCTATGTTATCTAACTAAATAAAATGTGTTATGTGTATATTTGTTTGCTGAATGCTTTTTTTGTATTTTTGTGTATTGTTTTGTGGTTCAAATCATCAGCATTGCTTAGGCCTGGGTCCCCGACTTCCAGTGATGACTCGTGGGGGGTCCCCGGATTCAAATATTGATTCAGTTGGGGTCCTCGGGTTCCAACAATGATTAAGTGGGGGTCCCCAGAAGTCAAAAGTTCAGGAACCACTGGCCTAGGTTAAATAGAATGCATAAACTGTCCGCACATGCCACTTTTTGATAATCCAAGTAGTATTGGAAAACCAAGCACTACCCTATAATAAATATGTTTTAGAAGATATTGTTAAGATGCACAGATTTAAATGAACACACAATGTAGTGAAAGTGTTTTCATGTGTTCACTGTTAATCAAAGATCCGGATGCACACATTTTCATTTCCTACTATGTCTGCGAACTGATATTCTGGATTTATTTAAATATTGCAAATATTTCCATTGCGTTTGCAGTAACTAAACTATACATGCGTTCTAAATTCTAAAGCCAATATCATAAAAAACGGTAAAAACACAAACAATCTGTATGGGTATATAGCAGAAAAGTAAGTGTTCACTTGCAAGCGATTATATTCAACTGATAAAAACATATTTTCAAAGTATGCACATGCTTTTCATATCAGGACATCATGAAATAAATGCAAATGTATGACATTTCTTCTCGTGATAGCAGTCAGTATATGTTTGCACTTGTAATGTGTTGTAAACTAAAAGGAACATTGTCTTATCCATTATTGGCCAAACACCTATGTCAATGGGCAAGCTCTTCTACAATGTATGGTTTCAAAGGTTGCACCACTCGTTTAGTTGATTTATTAACCTAGGTAGTACTGATTAGCTGGTTGAGCAACGAAATCAATTACTAACTGTATGACAAGTTATAACATAAAGGATAGGGAGAATGAACGAGAATTTAAGGATGTGTAAAGTGCACAACTGTGTGTCAAATTTTGCGAAATTCCATAAAAACGTTATGTATTTTAGCTTTGAGAGCAAAACTTTGTTGGCCGGATACTCATGTAAAATTTTATCATGTGAGCATGCATGTCATTTATAAAAGCCACAAAAGATGCTGGTAGTAGATTGGTTTAAGCATAAATAGACTTTCGGTGAGAATTTTCTGCAAGAACGAGTCTCCTGCATGCAACGTTACAAGAAATTGAGTAATGCTAATTTTTGAAAAATGTCAGGTAATGTGAAATTTGAGAATTACGTGAATTTACGGGCAGCATGGAAATTTCACCCACGTCATGTGAAATGAGATGCATTTATACTCATTTCCATGGTCAATCACTAGCATTAATGATTAAAGGACAAAAAAATAAAGAACAAATGAAGGTTAGAACGACAACTCCCACACAAATACCTGACTCTGATCCTTAGATATGAATAAAAAAACATTTTTCATCAAGATTCCAGTTGACTGCACAACTATCTTTTTTAACTCCCGTTATAAGTGGGCCCCAATGTTTAAATCCTTTACTCCCTTGCATAATAGGGAAAAGAGAGCTGTTTCTTTTCAGTTTCATAAAGTTATATTGTGAACCAACCCTCTCCCATGGCTTTCCCCTATGTCCGAGGTCTTTAGGACTTTAGCTACCCTTTCCTCTGGTGTGCCTCCAGAGTTTGCCATGATGACTTAGACGGATTCCCCATGGGTGAACGAGCCTTTTCAGCATCAGGAGTATCCTTGTTGTGAGAAAGGTGTAAGCACAAAAGAAATATTGCCATGCCAAGTCATTGGTGTTTTGTAGCGTGCTTACCACCCTTGATGGCATCCCGGCGCTATGTAGCCGGAGGGTGAAGCCAGCTCTCTGGATGTGGCTAAAGTTGATTCTTGTTATCTTAAATCACAGGATTGCCCAAAAAGCTTGCCATTTACAAAGTTGGGCACCCAGGAGGGACTTGCCTTCTAACCATGTCCACAGTGTCCATTTGAGTCAAGACCAAGCATATACAGGTGTGGAATGCAGACAGAATATTGAGTTCATATTTCACTGTACAGTAAATCACTGGTAGGGGTCACACTCGTAGCCTTTTGCTTGGCTAAATAGTATGTCAACTATTCAAGTAGCAATCGCTTCTCCATCTGCTTTCTCCTGGATATGGCTGGGTTTCATATCATAGCTGCTCTGTGGTCGACCTTGCAAACCAACCATAGCAGATGTTTGCCGGTCACAGAACATTATTGTTTCTCAAAGCATGTTGTTAAGTTTATCCCTGTCTTCTGAAAACTTGTATTTGCAATTGTTTATCACCCACCTTTATGAAACAAATGTGGCCAAAGCCAAGCCCAAAAGTATCAAAGAGTGACTTGACACGCTTAGTTCAAGAATTAAGCAGGGGCAAACTGCAGTCAGGTTCAAATCACCACCAGCATCAAGTTTTAAAATACCACATTCAGTAAAAATCTTGATAGGTGACAAGGAAGGTAGAACTGTCACAATTTGTCATGTAGATTGAGCCCAATACCAGTCTTGAAATGTGATTTTTGTGAAAATATACCTGCCTGTCAACTTTCAGATCTTGCACATTCTTATAGAGAGGGACTTGTGGAAAAGTAGGGCAACTCCACGGGGCATATTATCAAGAACGGCGTTAAAATTATCACCGTTTTAGCAGCAGGAAATTGCCGCTAAAGTGGGGATAATGGGCTTGATAATATGCCCTTGAGAATTCCAATAGAAGCCCATTTCTGGTGTGAACCTGGGCTTCTTTTCGAATTCTCAAGGGCATATTATCAAGCCCCTTATCGCCGCTTTAGTGGAAGTTTCCTGCAGCTAAAGCGGCGATAATTTTAACGCCGTTCTTGATAATATGCCCCCAAATTTCTTATCTTCGGAAAGTATATAGGAAGGTCAGTTGACAAGGTTCGCCCTGCCACTGATCAGTTTCTTAGCCCAGTTTCATGCAGATACACCTATCCCTCAGGGGTAGAATACAAGTGGCGAAAATGGTAGTGGTACACCAGTTCACATATACCCTGGGCATGTTGTGGCTATCAGGCAACTTATCATTGCTTCGGACTATCGATTGAGATATTAAGGATTTAATCTGGGACATCATGAAACTGAGGCTTAAAGTCTCTAAATTAATGGCCCCAAGATAAAAAGGTGGATTAAGCCTTCTTTGTACTTGAGAATTGTCAGTTAGTTTGAGGTTTTGACTGAGGAGAGCTTTATTTATAAATTATCAAAAATTATTTGCATGTAATTTATTCAGTTAACTTAAATTTCAGCATCGTTGGTGTGTAGCAAACTGAATATTGTAGATTGTCCCTTGCAATATAAGGTAATAACGAGGCTGTGATAAAAATAATAAGAATCGTATCATCATTTTCAGCAAATCTGCATACATATCAGAATCGTGTGATAGCATGATGGCATTGTAATAAAGAAATAGTAAAAATGTGCTGCCAGTTGGTTTAAAATGAAAAATATATCATAATCACTGAAGAACTGAAAACGAAGGGCAAAGTAAAAATGAACAGGAAAGCAAGGCACAAAACCTCTGAGTGTACAATGAGTCAAACCCTAATGGATTGGATGAGAGGTTCTATGTAGTACCCTATATGTTTGGCCATTAGATATGGTGTAACTTGATGTACAGGAGGTGTGCACTTGGGGTTGGAGGGAATGAAATGTATGCGAGATATGGTGATATAATCAGCTTATGAAATAGTGGTAAAAGTGGGAGAGTTGAGAAAGGTTTGGGTGAGCATATCGATTACTACCTAAAATCGGTTATTACCCTTATGCACTCTATGTATTGCCAACAATAGTGGGTGAACAGGGCTTGAGGTAGACTGGGTATGAGATGTTAATGGGAGGCTGCCTTGTACATTTTGGCTATCCACTCTTCATGCGTGGGTAAATATGATGATCATCAGTGACACAGAATGCAAATCTTGGCAGTGATAGGTGCTGTGAAAGTAGGTGTTCGTTAAGGAGAGTAGGTCAGCCATATGATGTAACATGATCAATTTCAGTGTCAACTGTAGAGGAACATAAAGGGTCATGTTGAGGGTATTCTCTATCCTAAGCCATAATCTGCGCATTTTACTTAGAAAAAATAGGGCAAAATTTATTATCAAGACCAAAATGATAAAAATCCAATCAGTAGGCCCAGAGATGTGCAATTCTAAAGTTATAAGTGGAAATAGCGCCCAAGAAACTACTAGCGGGTATCCGGTTGTGCAAGACTGTGATAAAGTCAGAAGTTCAAGACAACCATGATGGAGCCTGGGTCAGATACAGGGAACAGGTTACTCCCACTGAAAAGTTACCTTCTCCATCCAGCGCAAAGAGTCGTTGTTCACAGGGGACGAGCCGCAAGGAGCAGAGAAGTGTCACGGATGGTCATCGATATAGAGTGAAGAGCAGGCCTGGTGTTGCAAACAAGCATCACTGAAGATCCTGTTGTCATTGCGAAAGGTGACACGGTGCTTCGCAATAGCACTCCCTGGGAGCAGTCAATGTTATAGAAGGAAAGGTCGGGATGACGGAACATTGCATTGGTGGGCTGTGCGAGTGACAAGATTTCGGCCTCAACAGGCCTGTTCTCAGTTGCAAAGAGCCCAAAAGCTTCAATTCAGCCTCTCTGAGGCCACACTAATGGTCCAGGACCTGAGGGGCACCACTTGGGGATCAGGGGCGCACCCTCCCATCCCGCTAGTGATGGCCCATCCAGGCACATCTACGATCCCTACTGTGTGTGGCTGTCTAGGAGGAATACACAAATCGCAACAGTCAGCAACAGCCAGTCATGGGACCTAGAAACAGGCTTCAGGCATTAAATGGCTAAGGCAGGGAAATGGCAACTGTCTAAATGTGGCATCTTCAAAATTATAATTTAAAATCCGACTGTCCCATAAAAGATGATTTTTCATTACAGTTCCAAAAACCCCAAACATGTACTGGTTACCTGTTCCTAGTTGGAAGTTCAAGCTTAATAAATGTAATACAGTAACCCCAATGTTATATTCTATGGAGAGGTAGGCCTTGCAGTAGTAAAACATGAAGTTAAGAGGTTTTCATTACCAGGACAGGATTACCTGGAGTTCGTGTTGGTGGTTTTGGACAGAGGACTGCGAGGCCCAGCAGCCCTCCACCTTCCCGCTGCCTGCCTGCCTCTTCCTCGAGTCCCCGCCCCTGGTGACTATATCAATCCTTGCGGCCCCCGCTGCGCGGGTGCCGCTCGCTTACCTGGAGTTCGTGTTGGTGGTTTTGGACAGAGGACTGTGAGGCCCAGCAGCCCTCCACCTTCCCGCTGCCTGCCTGCCTCTTCCTCGAGTCCCCGCCCCCTGCTTATCCTTATATTTCCGCTAACGCATTTCCGCAGTGCGGAACGCAGCGCGGGCGTAGCCCGGGCCAAGGGCGGGCCCGTTTATGCCCGTTCGTGCCCGAGAGAGTCCGGTCCGGCCATACCCTCTTAGTGCATCAGTCTTGTGAGTACACTTAAATTTTGTTCTAATTGCAGGAGAACAATGGTGAATAAAAGGGGCTTGAAACCGAGTGCCACTGATCATGTTGCTGGCTCGCTGGACACATTTATTGTAAGAGCATCTTCAATACTTGAGCACGAAATTGCAATTACTGAGCGTCGGTTGTCCATGGAACCACTCTTTTCTAAACGCTCCTCATTGGGTACAATTGCATCTAGCCGCTCTCCTGTTATCTCCCCTGTTATCATGTCCACCCAGATCACTAATAATGGTCAGCCTCGTCCACCAACCTTATCTATTGTTCCCACTGATGAATCTATAGCTACGGCCACAAATGTTCCCGCTTCAGCACTTGGCCCTGCCATTATGCCTGCAACTCCAGTTCGGGAAGTTGGTACCATCCCTAAAAGGAAATGAACTGGGTTATCACCAAAACGCAGGAGGAATAACATTCAGAAACCTAATCCTGATACTTTGGACACTTCTTTGACTGTATCTACAGCTACTATCAACCTAACTTGCTCAGAGCGCCCTTCCCCAGATGTAGTCTCACCGCTTTTTGATATAGATTTGCTACTTGGGAAAATGTCTACTGTACTAGATCTAGCCATGCGGCCGCTCAAGCTTAGATTGGTTGCTATAGAAAATAGGTTGGTTGCTCTGGAGACAGCTTTAGTTAAATATGATGAAAATATACAATCTACTATTCCACGTTTATTTTCATGCCAAAACCAGGCTAACACTCCAGAAAACCCAATAATTTCGCAAGATCGAACTGATACCCAGTCGATGCAACATCGGGGAGCTGCATGTAATCCTCACCAGAGTCATAGACGGGGGCCTTTTTCACAGAAACCAGCTGTTAATAATATGTCTGCTAGCTTCCATCCAACAGCCAACCATTTTCTTGAACCTCCTGTTGAGGTTCCTCACCAGCTGGAATCTCCACGGATCGACCTTCCCCCTGAAAGTGCCCCTTATGTGGTTGTTTTGACCAATGTTCCCAAACTGACCTCTAAGAGACCAGAATCCTTTCAGGAACTTAAAAATAAAGTTATGTTCTGGTTGAATGCTAACAGACCCCTGCCTATGAACGTACGGTCTTCTATTTTGTTTGCCAGAAGAGTTGGTTGGGTGGGCCATAAACAAAAAAATGTGGGTGGCGACTGTGTCATTGTTAATTTTCAAGCGCCTGAGGTGGTTGACCACATATGTAGCCCCGCCTTTGATAATTTATATTCCAACATTAAAACGCTTCCCCTAGGTTATTTCTACCCCCCGTCTACCAAACCCCCTTTTCCATGCCTAAGGCCTCTTGCTCCGTCCCACAATTATGTTGACAGAGAGCAATTTAGCGAGGGAACGTGGGGTAGGCAGCCTGTTAATGAAGCTCTGGGCTTTCCTACCCATAATAGGTTTAGCCTTTTGGATGAGGTAGAATGACTAGAGACACAAGTTAGCTGCTTACCTTTCTTTACCCACACTGTAGACGAAATCGGTGCCAAGGGAGGCTATGGTGACCTACTAGCGACCACTTTTGTGGGTTCTGCATCTTTGGTAGTCGAAACCACTTCTCCTATTCTTTTAGGTTCTACGTGGGATGCCCCCGCTCAATCTTCGGCTTTGAAGGTTGTCCCTGTGACCCAATTAGTAACTACTGACATTTTACCGGCTCAGTCTATTTCTATTGAGGTTCTTCCTAATTTTGATAGCCAGCTTAAAGTTCTTAGCTGGAATATCGCAGGCCTAGCTTCCAATACTGGCAATCCAGAGTGGTGTTCCTTTATGGACCCCTTCGGGATTTGCCTATTTCAGGAAACCTGGTCAACTGAACCTATCCATAGACTGGGGTACATTACTTATATGCAACCTGCCATAAAAGGCCATCGGGGGAGACCTTCGGGGGGTCTGTGTGTCTGGGTGGGCACTCATCTTGGTTTTAACATCAAAAGGGTTGAAACGAATAGTAGCGATATAATATGCATTCTTTTGTCCCATAAAAAGACTCCTAAGATTGCACTTATAAATATTTATTCTCGCCCTACTCGTGGTGGTGGTCCATCACCCACCTTCGATTCCCTGTTAACCCTTTTGGAATTACTTCCAGACGATGTTGTGGTGATGATTGGAGGAGACTTCAATTGTCACTTTGAGCCTCTGTCTGGAGTAACTCCATTTACACTTGAGGAAGATGAGGCTAGATCTATACCATCTACTAGTATGTACCCTGCTAAACATTGGACCCCTCTGGTACTCCAGCTTACCTCCCTTATTTATGCTTTCTCTATGAGAGCGTGTAATGGTCGTTTTAGCGGAGATATACCGGGCCAGCCAACATATAGGGGTATGGGTCATGAAACTGTGATTGATTACGTTCTGGTCAGTCTAGACCTATGGCCCCATGTGCTGGACTTTAAGATAACTAGGCGAACTGAAAGTGACCATGATCCCTTGACAGTTGTTCTAAATTTCCATCTATTGAACACGGGGCTAGCTATGGTCACCCCTCCAGCAGGTAACCTAAGAGTTATACAAGGGGGGAAGAGGATTCGCTGGCAAACTATAAAACAGTCAGACACGGCAATAGCCAGCTTGTACCTAAAAATACTCCCCTTACTTGATATGGTGTTTAAAGGAGATGTTAACAATATTGCAGCTGATGGAACCTTGGATTTGGTTAAAACCCATAAGGACCTTGTAGAAATACTGCGTGGCTCCTTTTACACCACAGGTACAGTTAATGCAAAGAAGCCGGGTAACAAAAATTCCTGGTTTACAAAGGACTGCAGGTTAGCTAAACAGGATTTATTACAGGCCATCAGGGGGGGGCAATCCTTCATTTATTCGGGAAGCTAGACGGGCATATAGAAAGTTAATTCTTATTGCTAAGTCCGAGTGGGAAGAGGAAAGATGGGTTGCTATGAGATTAGCTCTCGTGGCAAAAGATCTAAGATCATTCTGGAACCTTGTCCACTTTGGGAAACCGGAGGGCAACTCCCCGATTGACCCAAACATCTCCGAAGACGCTTGGGCTTCCCACTTTGAAAATTTGTATTCGATTAATACAATCAGGACTGTTGATCCCTCTGCTATTTTATTAGACATGGATCCTTCTTGGCTTGTTCCTCCCTGGACCCTATCAGAAGTGGATCTGGCTTTGGATCAGCTTCAAGCGAACAAGGCCCCAGGGTTAGATCGTATTCCCGGGGACCTTTATAAGGACGAACCGAAGATCTGGGCCCCTTACCTTCAAATCCTCTTCAACGCCATTTTACAAGGTTCACCGGTACCATCAACCTGGATGGGTGCGGAAATTATTCCCATCTTTAAAAAGGGATCTCCCCTTGATCCAGGTAACTATAGGCCTATAAGCCTAATAGATGTGAGCCAAAAAATCTATTCTAGGCTCAATTTGCAACGGCTACAGAATTGGATAGAAGAGAAAAATATACTAACCCCACTCCAAGCGGGATTTAGGCCCAAAACGTCAACTATGGACCAATTATTTAGGCTCCAGATGCTTCATTGGAAACATGTCATATTGGATGGGGGTAGCCTATATATGACCTTCGTGGATTTGAAATCCGCATTTGATATGGTGGATCGTAACCAGTTATGGAACCGATTGCTAGCCATGGGGGCCCCGCCATACCTATGCTACCAATTGAAGATTCTCCACGATGGGACTTATGCTAGAGTCCGTTACGGAAAACATGGCAACCTGACTGGCCCCTTCCCCGTTGAAAAGGGAGTACGACAGGGATGTGTTCTTGCCCCAACCCTGTTCTCTCTCTTTCTTAATGGGCTCATTGCCGATCTTTTGGACACCACTGATATAGACGCACCAAAATTGGCCTCTAGAAAATATCCTGCCCTTATGTTTGCTGACGACACCCTGCTGCTGTCAAAATCCCCAATGGGTATGCAGCGGGTTTTGGATCAGTTTACCAACTTCTGTAAAAAAAGGAACCTGGTGGTCAATATAGGTAAAACGAAGTATATGGCTTTTAATGTAAAACCCTCCAGCTACCCGCATCCTAAAATGGAAGGTATCGCCCTGGACCGGGTTACTATATTCGAGTACTTAGGTCTGACCTTGAACGACAAAATGGGTTGGTCCCCACAAATGCGTAAGGCCAATCTAAAACTTAACCAGGCTGTGGGGGGCATCCTTAAAGTCTATAAGAATTGTCGTACAAAAATTATAAGTGCTCCCTTAGAAATTTACTGTGTGCAAATCTCGATCCTCTACATTGTACGGGGCTGAACTTTGGGGCCATACCCGTGTAAATGATTTGGCTACCACCGAAAACAATTTTATCAGGAAACTCTTATCCCTACCAACTAACACGCCGCTCATGCCATTGAGGTTGGATCTTAACATCCGTCCCATCTTAGAGGTCGTTGCCACTAGACCGGTGATGTACTGGAAAAGGCTCTGGAGTACACCAGAGCTGGCATGTTACAGAGACGAATTGAAAGTAATCCTGGGCTCACTTGGGGCGATAAGATTCCTTGGCTCCAGTATGTTAGGCAGACATTAATCCATATTGGCCTTGCCCATCTCTGGGTTAACCCAGAGAATTCTACTCTAGGCATTTCCAAAAAAACTCTTGCCTTAACCTTTAAAGATTACTTTCTAATGAAAGCTTATAGTTCAGTCAGACCATCTAGTCTGACAGATGCTTTCCTTGATGTTAAATCTCACTACGCCTTTGTACCTGACCTTGATGCTATCCAACCCATTTTAGCAAAGAAGCTGTACTTACAGTTCAGATATGGAACCCTCCCTCTTTATTCTTTTACTGATCGATGGGTGGGCGGTTCCCAGCATATTTGTCCTGGTTGTTCATCTGAACTGGAAACTACGATCCATGTTGTGCTTTTCTGCCCTGCATATGTCGGTATCCGGAAAAAATGGATTATACAATTATGTTTAAACTTGGGTATTAGGAGTTATCTTGATTTTTTTAGGATCATGCGAAGCGATTTAAATCCAGTTGTTGTGGCTGCAGTTTCTAAGTTTCTGTTTGCGATGTGGTCAATTCGTAGGAAACTAATACAACAACAACACTGACTGATCTATTGGTTCTAAAAGGGGTTTGCTTACTGATTAATTACTATGACATCCTGTTTTTTTAACATGGGCTATTGTATTAACTGGAATATGTATTCTAAATGAATTGTTTTATATTGTACTTTTATGATTTTAAACAATCGCAATAAAGTTTTTTGGATTGGATTGGAAATGTACTAGTCCTAATTTTTAAAAACATTGCACCCTGTTCTCTTGGCTGTGTAGGTCCTACTAGAGGTATTACATACATACTAAAAGGAAGGTCTAGGAAAGTGGAAGTTTAAGACTGCACACAGGCCTGGTAGACCTGAGATATGTTTAAAGGGCAGTTTAACTGGGTGGCACAATCAGTGCTGCAAGCACAATGGTAGCATTTTATCTGAAGCCCCTGCGTACATGTAGTACCATTTTACTAGGGACTTAAATATGCCATTTGGGGATAAGCCAATGTTACCATGTTTTAAGGTGTGAACTCATGCACTTTAGCAGTGGTTAGCAGTGGTAAAGTGCAGAGAGTCCTAAGGCCAGCAAAAATGAGATCAGCAAAAATGGAGGAGGAAGGCAAAATGTTTGAGGGAAGACTACCCTAAGGCTCACAGGTCAAAAACCCACAAATATAGGGGCATATTCTCAAGGATCTATCGGCGAGTTATCGGCACTTTATCACAGGCAAAGTCAGGATAAATTTATCGCCCCATATCACCACTTTACCTGCGATAGAACTCGCAAAAAATATCGCCACAGATGACCCCAGCAAATAACACTAATGATATGCAGAGTAGGCGTTCCCGTGCAAAAAGCCGTGACAACACCACTCTACAACATTCTCGACAACCAGCCAGATCGGCAATAAGATCACAAAACATGCAATAAGGCATGTTAGCAGCAGGATTTTAACACCTGCTCTGACCTGGTGTAAAGTCAGACGACAACCGGCACCAGTCAAGGGAGCACAGCCCATAGCCAAACATGAAGAACAACAGATGCCCCAGAGCAACTGAACATGCAGCCTGGAGCCCCAATAGGGCAACAACACCCACCACCACCACTCCCAGGACCCCACCATCCCCCCCCTTTGGACAAAGATAATGCACATCAACTCCACGAAACCATGAACCAAACAAATTGCCTGAAGTTGCACAATCACAACACCTAACATACAGGTGTGGCCAGAAAAAGGGAAATCACACATTCATATCATATAATCCAAATAAAACATTTATTACAAATTAAACCCAAAACAACAATTCTGAAGAGGCACGGCGGGTCTTCTCAGGGCAATCTGTAAGTCACAGCCTGCAAGACAGAAATACAGATAAGAAAGAAGGTGTGTCATGCGCCCATCAAAGTACAGAGGGAGAGAGCGAAAGAGAGAGAGAGGGGGGAGAGGGGAAGAAAGAGAAAGAGAGGGAGAGAGAAAGAGAGAGAGAGAGGGAGAGAAAGAGAGAAAGAGAGGGAGAGAGAAAGCGAGGGAGAGAGAGAGAAAGAGAGAGAAAGAGAGGGAGGGAGAGAGAAATAGAGAGAAAGAGAGGGACAGAGAGAGGGAGAGAGAAAGAGAGGGAGAGAGAGGGAGATAGAAAAAGAGAGAAAGAAAGGGAGAGAGAAAGAGAAGGAGAGAGAGGGAGAGAGAAAGAGAGGGAGAGAGAGTGCCAACACTGCGGACCCAGGCCGCACTGCTCACCTGCTGCCACCGGTGTGTCTCCAACCACGTGCCGGTATACACTGCAGTCCCCCAGGTCCCTTATCTGAAACAGTTCACAGAGACATGAATGGCAGAGTCCATACAGTTGCACACACCATCATCGCTTGCCTGCCCCTTCACACACAGGCTGCCGCACCCCAGCCCCTCCCGCTGCCCAGAAGTGATTGCCCGCCCCTGCTCAACCAGGCCCCACTGCTCACTTTCCGACACTGTCGTGCCTCCAAGAGGGCACACCACGTGCCGGTGGGAGCTCCAAGCCCGGGGCCCGTGACAATGGCACCTTCCACATCATGCAGCCTCACACCGCAGGCCACGATGTCATACACTTGATTCTGGGTCTTGATTACGCAATGGCAGAGACCATATCAGTGCACACGGCATCATCTCAGGATGCACACCCGCTCAGCCTCATAGGTGCCAGTAACTCTGTGAACCGCGAGCCAACGCCACGTGGCGGGAGGCCCGCACTGCCTGCTGGCTCAGGCCTACACTGTAATCCAGCAGGGCGCACACTAATCCTCACCAGTTCGAAATGCCATAATCGCAGGCTGCATACCCACTCAGCACTTCAGGTGCCCCTATCTCACTGCACTGCAAGACACCGTCTTGTGGCGGTGTGCCTGTGCCTGCCGCAGTGTATCCGGTGCCACCAGGTCTGTGCACTGCTAGGCATGGACCCTTCATGATTGAGTCCCGTGGTGCGGACGGCATCATGTCACCCCCGGCCCTGGGCAATGTGAGGTGGCAGGGCCCTAGGCCCTCATGCATAAATGAGAACCACACGGAGACACCCAGTTAGAGAGTGGAAATTGCGTCCAGCACGTGCGCCAGGCCTTTTTTTAATGGCAGGGTCACATGTCCTGTGATGCCTGTTTTGGATGGGTGTGGTGTGGGTGTAAACCAGCTGTGAGGGAGTAGCTGTGGCATGTTGACAACTAGACCTGTGAGCAGCAGATCCCTACAGGGAAGATCTGGCCCATGTAGCGTTGTCGTCCCCCCCTGTGAGCGTAAGCGGAATGGGCTGTCCTGGCGTATGCCAGTCCAGCGTAAGGGTGTGAACAATGATCCCGGGGCTCTGGGGGTGGTTCCGTCCTGGGCTGGACAAGAAAGTGACTAATGGATGTGTCCCTGTTGTCATGACAGCGCCACCCGGACCACGATCGGCAATGTGTCACCCTGTGACCCAAGTCACACAACATGAGCAACATGGACGCAAGGGGGAATCACTGACATTTATCCATACTTCCACACTTGAAAGATTATGGACATGACACATCTGTGTTAACATGAATGTTTATTGCACATTCAGTGGAGTGCAGCCAGAGTCCTTCAGGGAATGACAAGTACATCAGTAGAGGAGGAGTTCAGTCCGCAGTCTGATAGCTGTGTCATTGGTGACCAAACAGAATATGGCAGTCCATGTCGAGGGCCAAGGTGAGTGTCGCAGAGTGCATCGGGGGACAGTGGAAAGTGATGATGCAGAGGGCAGAACCAAGCAGAAACAGGCCATATGGCGGAGATGAATGCTACCGCTTCCTTCTGAACACGAGGGCAGATTCATCCGCATCTTCGTCCATTGCTGTTTCATGTGCCTCACATGTGGGTGGTGGTTTTCTGTCTCCAGCACTGTGTGGCAGTGACACCTCAGGGGTCGGAGGTGAAATGTGTGCCACACTGTGTGACACTGACACAGCAGGGGCCGGAGATGTGGATGGAGTGGTAGCAGCAGCATGCATCAGCACCAGGCCTTGTGGCAGCAATGCCATGAGGAGGGTCTTTATGGCATTGAGGGACCCAGCTACCTCTCGCTGGTGTGCAGCCATGGCAGCCACTCTTTCCACACGCGTCCGCTTCATGTTCTCCATGATCCTCTGCATTTGTCCCAACTCCCGGGTGACATCGCTGGAGCCACTCTGACTAGACAGTCGTTCTTGTTGCAGAGTCAGGACTCTAGCGATGTCAGCCATGGTTCATTGGAGAGCTTGGAGTGGACTGTGGGTGTCCGTTAGGGACTGTGAGTGGTCCCTGATGGAACTTAGACACCCACGTATGGCGCCTAGTTTGTCTGCCATGCGGTCGAACCCCACCTGTTCAACCAGCTTCTTATGGCACCCCAACACACGGCGTTGGAAGGCCATGTGTTCGTCGTGGGGATTCTGGGAGGCAGCCGTGGTGGTGGGTCCTGCCTGCTGTGTGTTCTGTGCAGGGGGTGGGTTCTCCTCGTAGCAGCTGGACTGCCCTGCTCCTGATAGTGGGCTGCGGAGGCTCTCCACGAGCTGTTGGAGCTACTAATGATTTTTCCTTCTTCAACATCAATTGTCGCTCACTTCTAAAACACCAGGCTGATGTTTTTGATTTCTTAATTGACAAACAACCTGACGCTATCTTTCTTACAGAGACATGGCTCAATACCAGCTCTGGCCAGATGTAGCCATAGCTCTGCCACCTAACTACGTTATAGTTAGGAAAGGTAGGGAGGACAAAATAGGTGGAGGGATCGCTATAATCCATAAAAACATTTATAGCTGTAAGTTTGATGGCTTACTGATCACTGGTTGCAAAGTGGCAGTGTTTAAACTGACCTTAACCCCTCATTTTACTTTTTCAGGGATATTGGTTTATCGCCGCCCTGCGCCTTCCGGCCCTTGGGCCACAACCTTCCCAGACCTAGTTACTCCCTTCGTTCTTAGCTCGGCAAATTTTTCTATTTGAGAGATCTTAATATCCATTTGGAGGATCACGCCTGTACTATTAGTAATTCCTTCATCTCAGATTTGGCAGCAATAAATATTTCGCTTTGCAATTCTGGCCCTACTCACAAAGCAAGCCACCTATTAGACCCCATTTTTTCCAACTTATCCAATATTGAATGTTCCACAGCTATTCCACTGTGTTGGTCCGACCACCTTTTGGTTGGTTTCAGGCTAGTGATTCCAGAAAACTCGCACGTGGCGACTTGTGGCACTCGAAAATCAACTAGGAATTGGAAAAAATTGGATATTGTTAATTTTAATAAATTCCTTTCTATTAACACCCCTATTTTTAAAAATCTGATCTAGTGGCGTTTCAAAATTGGATTCAGAAAGCCACAGACATCTGCCTTCTTCCCTCCATTAAGAAGGTAAACAATCACCGTCCCTCTGGCCCTTGGTTCACAGACAAGCTAAAAGTCGAGAAAACAAAATGTAAAAATATGGAAAGACGGTGGAGAAGGGCTTATGCGCCTGATGCCAAACTTGCCTATCTACGTACTAAAAGGGAGTATCATTCTCTTTGTAGGACCGCTCGTGCAAACTATGTTTCCTCAACTATAACGGATGCTAAGAATTGCTTCAAAACACTATTTAAGATGGTTAAAGAACTATCTGGCTCTGCAACCCAGCCAATTTCCCCCAGTCTGAATGAAATGCAATGTGAGGACCTTGCTCAATTTTTTACCAGCAAAGTGGAAGCAATATATTCCGCTTTGGTCAGTAATAAGTCTTCCTATTCTGACCTGCTACTATCCACCCACGTCCAGCCAGGATCTCTGTCTGACTGCAGAAACACACATATTATAGACTCCACCAATAAATTGGAAAACTGGTCACCACTAGACATTACTATCCTCAAACAGCACCTAGGTAGTGTTAAATCTGGTTCCCCATGTGACCTCCTTCCGATCACAGTACTGCAGCAGCTTGAACTTACGGTACTTATAACTATCATGGAACTTTTAAATGCATCCTTAATGGAGTCCTTTGTTCCTTCTGAATGGAAGCATGCAATGGTCATCCCACTGCTGAAAAAAGCCAACTCTGACCCTTCGCTGTCTTTGAACTATCGGACAATTTCTCTGCTTCCTGTATTTTCTAAAATTCTAGAGAGGCATATCAATGGCCAATTGTCCCAGTATATTGAAACTCACAGGTTTCTTCATCCATCTCAATCTGGTTTTAGGACCCGCTATTTCACTGAGACCTCGCTTCTTATCGTTACAGAAATGCTCAGCCAGAGTCTGGATGCAGGTGACATGGTAGCTCTTGTTTTATTGGATTTAAGTGCGGCCTTGAGGGATAAAAAAGTAGATTTCCCGTATATAAGGAGTATCGGACCTATATTATGTTAGCATGATGCATCTATACGTACGCTCCCTGTCTGATATATATCCTTTTGCTTGGAGGAAACTCGTTTATTTCCTCCCTGTATATCTATTGCTAAAAGAGTAGGCCGAGAACCATACAGATGCCATCTTCCGAACATGTGCTCGAGCGAGGGCCGTGATCACGTGTTGATCACGTGCAGTTGTCAGGCCCCAGTTCATCTGAGTTACTGGTAGCAGCTGAAGGTAGGCTGTTTACTTAACTGTTCTAAGACTCAAGGTCGCATCTGGCTTTGGGGATGATAAGCGCATTCCTCGAGGTGCCGTGTCTACACTCCCAGGCACCAAGACGAAAGGGAGTCACCCCTCCTGACCTCATCAGTAATAGATAGTCAAGCCTTTGTACTGGTCTGATGTGTGCCATACATGGTCCTTTCCTGGAGCTCGAGGGCCAACTGGTGTTTTTCCTTTTACAGTGATTTTATGTGTTGAACCGAAAAGAATATAACCTCATGTTTGAATACGAGCCAACAGTCTTCTCGGCGCACCTGATGGGTGAGGTTCGGAGAGGCTCCTCTATAGAGTATTTTGTTTAAATAAACGATTGAACCTTCTTCACTGCCAACTGACTGATTATTTGGTAATGGTATTGGGACTAGGTAGAGTCCTTTAGTTTATTTTTATGGTACATCAGCCTTTGACACGGTGTCACACGCCGTGCTGATAAATGCCTTACAATCCATAGGGGTTACTGGTCCTGCACTTAGCTGGCTAACTTCCTTCCTCACCGATCGCACATTTCAGGTCTTTTCCTGTATAGCTAACTCTAAGACCTACTCTTCTCCTCATGGAGTTCCCCAGGGGTCTATTCTTAGTCCTCTTCTATTTAACATTTATGTGAGACCCCTGGCAATGATCGTTGAAGAGGCTGGGTTGTCGTTATTTTCATATGCCGACGACACCCAGATAATTTTCTCTCTTTCTGCCGGAAAAGCTTTAGAGCAATCTGATCTTTGGACTGGGCTTAGCAAAGTGGCTTCATGGATACACACCAATTTTCTCAAGCTTAATGGTGAATAAACAGAGGTCTTGGGACTGGGTAAAGATAAAGATCTCTGGGGTCCGCAACATTGGCCTACAGAAATGGGTGCGTTGCCGCAACCTTCCCATCATGTTCGCAACCTCGGCTTTATTATTGACGATTTACTATCTATGTGTCAACAAGCCATGAAGGTTGCTGCAACATGTTTCACCATTTTGAAATGGCTGAGAAAAATTGTTTGGATGCTACCCAGTCCTACCCAGAGAACTGTAGTCCAGGCTCTTGTTACTTGTAGACTGGACTACGGTAACATCCTTTACCTGGGAGCTAATAAAGATTTGACACGTAAGCTACAGCGGGTACACAACTCCACTGCCAGATTGCTCTGCGGAGTTCCCAGAACAGCCTCTATCTCCAGGTCCCTGAGGGACCTTCATTGGCTCAGGGTTGAAAACCGGATATAGTTTAAAGCTCTGAGCTATATGTTCAGAATTAAGCTTGGCATAGCTCCCCTTTATTTGCAAAACGTAGCTCATCCATACCTCCCTTCACGTACCCTTCGGTCTACTACCCACGTTAAATTCCAGGTGCCTAGGGTTAGATTATCCCGCATGGGTGGCCGCTCTTTCTCTTACATGGGCCCTGTACTGTGGAATGCTCTTCCTTGGTCTCTTTGCACCCAGACTAACTTTATACTCTTTCGTAAGTCACTTAAAACTTGGCTTTTCAATCAGTAAGTCCCATCCTCTTTTTTTTCTGCTGTCTCTGATGGGCGCCGGGAAACCCTTTTTGGGTAGCTGTTGCGCCTATATATAAATTTAAAATAATAATATTAATAATAATCAGAGAAGAGAGGTTCGGACTGCTCTGCAGGAGGTGTTGGATTTCCCACTGCCATGTGAAGGGGAGATGCAGTTTAACAATGTGTTCACATGTATGTTGACACATTGTATATTTTTACATTCAGACTGCATGACAGTGTACATTGTGACTGTTTGGGGGGAGCTGCCTATTTGATGAGAGACAGTGGACATTCCGACTACAGCACGAATGTGTGTTTGTACTTGTACATTGTAAACTCACAGTTCCCTGCAATGCCAAATGTGATTGGCCAGTTTCTACGCACATGCAGCACCAGTTGTGTCCTCTGTTCTGTTGTGGACGTGTTGCGGTTTGTACCACATCGTTGTCAATGTTGATGTGCTCTGCATGTAATGTGCGTGTGCCACATTTTGGGGGAGTCGTCCCTGCAGCTCTGATTTGGCTGCCCCTTGGCCTCTACATGAGGTGTGCCTCTGGCTTCTGCAGTGCTGGAATGTTGCATAATTAGGTGCATTGGCCTCTTGGTGGGATTTGGGGGTCTGGGGCATGGTTTGTCCACAGATGTGCTCTGCTTATTTGTGCATGTGTACCATTGTGCCCACCTCCCCCTGCCCCCCAGTCCCTGGACGTTACTCACCCTGTTGCTGTTGTGTCCGGTCATGTTGAGCAGTGTCCGGGCCCCCAACTCTTACCACCGTCTCCCCACTGTTGACTGTGGACACCATTTCCTCCATCTCGTCCAGCTCCTCCTGTGGCGCTGGGCTGCCACCTCCAGTCTGCATTGCTGCATTCCGGTTGTTTGCGTGTTTCTGCTTGGTTTTCCGCTTCACATTATTCCAGTGCCTCTTGACCTCTTCCATTGTCCTCTTCAGCACTCCGACTGAATTCACCTTGTCCACGATGGTGTGCCATATTCCATTTTTAGTTCTCTGTGACACAGTGGAGGTGACGAACAGTAGTTGATGGTGTTCTATCACCTCCGTTATCAGGATCCTGTTTTCCAGCGGACTGAACCGCTTCTTCCTACTCTTCTTGTCCTTGCCCTTCTCTGACCCCGAGGTCCCAGGCTGGTCCTCCAGGGTGCTTGTGGCGTTCTGGTTGTCCTCTGCACTTGCTCCGGCTACCTCCAATGTGCTTCGCTGTTGTTTCTTTTTTTTCCGACTTTTATGGTGCATTTCCCCGCATGACACGTGGGATATGCAGGCCTGTGGCTGGTTTTCGCTGATTTTTGTATCGCGATTGGCGTCATCGGTGCTATTTTCGCGTTCGTGTTTCGCATTTTTGCGGCATTGCGTTGATTTTAACACGTTCATTTGACGTGTTGTTGTGGGTCTATCGCATGGTATCGCCGTGTTGAGAATACCACGTTAACCACAGAGTTATTTTTCCACGATAGACTGCGATGTGAAGAGTTGCGTTAAGCTAAATTTGCGATGGTTATCACACGTTCTTCAGAATACCCCCATAGTTTCATAATACTAATAGTAGCACACTAGCAGCCAATCCTCAAACAAACCTCAAAACCTGCAATATACAAACTTTTTCAATTTATTCACCCCAAAATAAATTAAACAAACATTAAATACACATATAAAACAAATGTATTACAATAAATACCCTAATAATTCAAAATAAAAATGTAATCCACATTGTTTGATCATGCTATGATAAAAAACTATTCAAGCAACATTAACCCACAAATAAATAAAAATGAAAACAAAACACACCTTCATGTAAAAAAGATACCAATAAAGATGAAAATGATATGAATGTCAACTAAATTGAATAACATAATCTTTTAATGAAAGATATTTTGAACAATAATATTATTAACAATCACAGGCAA
This sequence comes from Triturus cristatus, assembly GCF_964204655.1. Lineage (NCBI taxonomy): Eukaryota > Metazoa > Chordata > Amphibia > Caudata > Salamandridae > Triturus > Triturus cristatus. The sequence continues at coordinate 682,680,678 of NC_140586.1, read as the reverse complement.
ACATTATACTTACCGCATATATTAAGATCCACTATAATTTTGGAAACACAGTATTTTTTACCAAAATATTGTGGTCTAACAATATTTCCAACTTGATATTCAGTTACTACAAATACTTACAATGTGTGTTAATGTGAGGTTGCTAAAATTTTGAAAATCAAAAAGCATACATATATCCATACACTGTGTGACTTTTCGTAAGTTATGCTTGAACCTACTGTATAGATAGTCTTCTTACCCTTGAGGTTATTTGATAATTAAAGGATGACTTAATTTGTTAACACCTATGGACGGTTTATTGTTTGATGTTGTTTGATAATGAAGAAGTTTCACCAATTTTGTTGACATAATCACTTATTGGAGACACATCCCTCACATATAAAAAAAACCAAAGGGGGGAGTGAAGAGGTAGCACTCCAAGAGCATAAGAGGTGGATACGTCCTCGTCTAGTCAATATATGTTAAACAAAAGGATCCACCCATGGAAAAAAATGGAAAAAAGTGTCCCGCCAGAATTTGTGTGTCTCCTACGTTCAGGGAAAGCACACAGCTTTGTTAAATTACCCCTCACCCACCAAAAGGACCCTTGGTGGCATGCTTCATAATCGGTGTCTTTCCGCCCCGCTGCAGGACGGGGAGTGCTACAACTCCTCGGGATCACTGATTACAATACTAAGTGTGATATATAGGCCTGGGCGAAGCACTACGCTACGCTCGCGTAGTTTGCGAAGTTCGCGCTACTTCGCGCTACGCGAACTGCACGTAGCACAGTGCGAACACGCGTAGCGTAGTGTTGCGTAGTGCTGCGGTCATTTTTTGCTTGCTCGCGGTCCTCAACGTCAAGTTGGCGACCGCGAGCAAGCAAAATGACATCCTGGCGAGACTTTTTCCTTGTTCGCGATCGCGAGCATGGAAAATAAACCTCCCGGCGAGATTCCCAACACGAGAAGGTCAGGTTTCTCATTGCGAGGGGTCGCGTATGCTCGCGACCGCTCGCGATGAGAAACTACCAGTTCGCGTTGAGAAAGCTGCAGCTCGAGTAAAAATCTACTCGAGCAGCAGAAAACTACAGCTCGCACTGTGCAAGATGCCATTTTCAATGATTGCACAGTGCCGGTTGCTTGTCCGCACTGTGCAATCATTGAAAACAACATCTTGCACAGTGCGGACATGTTACTTCGCAGTTCGCGAAGTGCTACGCGTAGCTCGCGTAGTGCGAACTTCACTTTGCGTAGCTTCGCGAAGTGCTACTTCGCGAACTACGCCCACCCTTAGTGATATAGGGGTGCCAGTAAAAGGTCTGGAAGAACAAAAACACGATTAAAATGACATAACACATCATATGTGGTGGTGACCTGTAAGACAAAGTGATATATTTTTTTGTGATATATTTTTCTTCAATCAATCATCAATCCAAACTTTCTTTATTCGACTTTCCGAGGAAAAGTCATAAAAGATGCAAATACAAATACATGATAAAATATCACATTAAAAAATCACATTAATTTAAAATTCATCACAGGCAAGAATGATCACAGTGATATCAGTTCGCAAGTTTAAAGTGGCAATGCTAGGAACATTTCTGGGTAAGAAACATCAATTTGATTAGTTACTGTTAATTTAACAGTAAAATCAAGAATAGATTAAATCAGCCTAGGTTCAGTCTGTGTCGCATAATTTTCTGTAGGAAGTTAGAAACAATGTAGACCAGCCCCTCCCCCTCAAGTAACTGTAAAAAGAGTAAAGCTGGGCAGCAAGTACGGAAGCCCAAGCGTTTTAATAGGGGGATTAGTATTTTTCTCCGTTGGTCCGTGTAGTATTTACAGAATAAGATGGTATGAATTGTAGACTGGGAAGAATTCCCGTCACAGGGGCAAGGTGGTAATGTTTTGGCCCAGTTGTTTCTCAACGGAAAAGCTACCAGACGATGAAAGAGATTCAGTCTAAACCTAACCAAAAGAAACAGCTCATAGGCAGTAATACTATAAGTTAGGTAAGGCTGGATCCCGAATACCGTCTGGACTATTAGAATGAGCCTAACTGTTTGCTTCATAACCTCTGAGTTAAGTCTTAGATCTTCCAGATGATTAAAACAAAGTTTATAGAAGACCTTCCTTGTTAACTCCTGAATCAAAAGAGGGTCATGGTAGTGTTTTACTAACCCTAGATAGGTTAAAAAGTTTTTGACATAGACTAACCACCTAGATCTGTATGCATTATCAAGGGCTTTACAATCTTGAATGATTTTTTGGGTGAAGGCTGTTTTTTCTGACGACCAAATTCGGTGCCACAATAGGAGGGGCTGAATTCTTACCAGGTCTGTCACATATGGAAGACCTAGTTCCAGATGGCAGGAATAATTTGAGGCTGTTGTTGGTAGGGCGAGAAGGTATCTCAAAAAACCATTCTCTATTGTCTGGATGGGGCCCACAGCTGCATGTCCCCATACACCTGCTCCATATAAGGCCACTGATATACATTTGGCTTTATAGATTTTGACCATTTCCGCAGGTGCTTTTTTCCCCAGTTTCCTGGAGAAACTCGCAAGTGCGGAGTGGTTCTCGCAAATTGCAGTTTTCTCACTTCGACTGCCAGTTTCCAGTTAAATTTATTATCAATCATGACACCTAAATACGGATAGTTGTCAGTGGTCGCTAGTCTTTCTTTATTCAAGTAAATAGATCTAATCTTATTCTTCTTGCCAATGCCCGCCTTCATGACAAAGGTGTTCCCTATGTTGACTTTAAGGTCCAAACTGGCCATAAAATGTGCATAGCTATTTAAAGCCCTCTGGAGTTCGTTTGGGGTGCGAGCCAATATCACCGCATCATCCGCATACAGGAGAGCTGGTATGCGGCGATTGGCTACCATGGGAAGGTCCCGGGCTCCTCTCAACATCTCCCTCTCCAGGCCATTAGTATAAAGGGTGAATAGAAATGGAGCCAGGATGCATCCTTGTCTCACACCCTTCTCCACCCCAAAAGGTGCAGTGAGTTCTCCGCTGGTCCCAAATCTCACTCTAGCGGTTGCGTCAGCGTAAAGTTCTCTCATGAAGGTGACTGCAGTCTGGTCCATCCCTAGATCTAATAAGATGGACCAGAGTTCAGAATGACTAACGCAGTCAAATGCAGCTGACAGGTCTACGTAGACCACATAGAGTGCTCCAGCCTTGATGTTGACATATTTGTCAATCAAAAGTGATAAATTTAAGGCTTGGTCTATGGTCCTCAGACCTTCACGGAACCCATATTGTAGGTCGGATAGAATGTTATTTTCCGCTGCCCACTCCTGCAAACGATCAAGTATTATCCGCCCCATCATTTTCCCCGTTGAGTCCAATAGGGAGATGGGGCGGTAACAGGAGACTGAATTCCTGTCCCCTTTCTTAAAGATCGGAACTAGGATAGATTTTTTTCCAGGATTCCGGAAAGCCGGTGGTACACAGTGCGTTGAAAACCCTGGTCAAAAGAGGGATCCAAAGTTCGACACGGGTTTTATAAAAATCTATTGGGACCCCGTCGGGGCCCGGGGCCTTCCCTTTCTTGCATGCACTTAAAGCCCGGGTGACCTGATCAAGTGTAATAGATAAGTCAATAGGGAAAGGCGAAGGCTCTTGACAATAGAGGTCATTATCTCTGACGTCAATTGATAATGGATTAATGATGAAAATTTTTGCAAAATGATCTACCCAATCCCTTTCTTCTATAGCGACCTCCACTCTTGGGGAGCTACCCTTGTCAGTAAGAAAATGTGTTTTTACCACTTTCCAAAAAGCAATGTTATTATTACTAGTACAGCTCTCATGTAGTTCGTCCCAGAGTTGTTTTATTAACTCCGATTTTCTTTCCTTTATCGCAGAATTATAGGCCCTCCTCAATTTAGATATTTCTGCGGGGTCCCTGACTGTTTTGCGCAAAGCAGATTTTAGTTTAGAATAGGCTGCTGTGCACTTATGGTTAAACCAGCCCTGTCTATTATTTGCAGAATGGGTCTTTTTTGCCATTAGGGCTTGTTTAACGGCCTGAATCACAGTGCCAAAATTAGTAATAATGTCTGCGTCTGAAGTAGTCAGGTCCAGGCATTTCATGATGGACGAATATGATCCAATGACCACTCTGTTAACAGTTTCAATTGGATCAACTTAAGCCCATTTCAAGGAATAACCGTTTAGTCTGGATAATTCTAAATTATTTTGGTCCAGAAGTCTAGGAATTTTAGGGATGGGCCTATTGGAAAGATAAAATGTGAAACTGATAGGGTAATGGTCTCTCAATACGATCTGATGAGCGTGAAAAGAGGTATCCCTCTTTGTAACACCATTTGAAATCAGGATGTAGTCGATGGTGGAATTACATCCCCTCCCATGATAAGTAGGGGCTGGAAGCGCGTTTAAATTAAGCAAGTTATTCGCGATTCCCAGATCTAATTTAAACATGATTTCATTTAGGGAGCTGCCTAGAGTCGAGTGAGTAAAATGAGAGATAGGATTATCATCCTCATCATTTAAGCCGCATAGAAATTGATTAGGAGCGCCAAAAGTAATCTGGTTAAAATCACCACCCCATATAATGGTCACCTCTCTGGTTGATTTCTTAATAGTAGATGTTATTAAAGAAGAGATTGAATTAATTATTTCCACTGCATCTCGGTCAGAGAGATTATTATAATAGTTGACCAAGAGGAAACAATCTCTCGCATTTATTGTAAGGCTAAAAAGTTGAAAGTTAGGATCAAGTTTTATGATCCTTATCTCATCCAACTTAATCAAATTTGATATATAGGTGGTTAATCCACCCTTAGCCCTGCCAGATTTGGAGGGTTGGGCAGGTGAAAAGTATGTTCTATAACCATCCAAATGAATCACTGTTGTCAGCCATGTCTCTTGTAGGCACAAAATATTAAAATTTGAAATAAAATTGGTCCAAGTTTGGAACGTAGACCAGCTACATTCCAAAATACAACCGCTATATTTGATTTGCTGGACATTTGATCGTATGTGGTTATAGGATATAATAGAGGAGACGTAGGTGTTATCAGTTCGTCTGTCGGTTGGGAATCAATACTTAATGGCAACGGTAGTAAGTTCTTACTATCCGGTACAGTGTTAATTGGTGGAAAAAAACGATGATCACTATTTACTTGTACCATCGTTGTGCCACAAAAAGGGCCCCGAGTATGATCTCCTAAAGAAAGTCAATCGACGTCCTCTAATCCTCTAAGAGGGGAAAAATAATTGGAAGTTGGTAGATTAAAATTAAAAGACCCTACTTGGGGCCGTAAATAAATGCTGGGCTGTGTTAGGTTCCTAGTTAGTGTCTGTGGATAGAAATAGGTCAGGTCATGGGTTCTAATGGCACTCTGATGTTGACCTTGAAACCAATTAATTATATGTCTAGTTGCCCTGTGATCTCTGAAATTTACAATAACCACATCACCTTCAATTTCCTTTGGCCGTAAGCCAACCCAGCCAAGTCTATGAACATTCAAGATTTCACCATTAATGTTAGGAGGTAAAGGCCTGTTCTGTCCCAACCAATGCATGACCTTATTTTTTAGGTCATAATAGCCCTCTTTCTTTCGTGTTTCTAGTGCTGGAACTCCTGTCATAAGTACGACATAAGGAGCTGCCTCCGGGGGCAGATCTATGTGTTGACAATTAGCACCGTGTGTTTTACTCGGGACAATGACAACAGATGCATTACGTGTTTTAGATTCGGGGCCGTTAATTCGAGAGTTGGCAGTTGTCTGACCATGGTCTAGCTCGGTGTTGTTCTTTCGGTTGGGTGGCGAATTAGTTAAATTTAATAAGGATGGTAAAGTTTTAATTTTGATTGCCTCTAGGCTAGGTTGTCCATCATCTACCGCTAAAGATGGTTTAGAATAAATGGTACTATTTGAGGGTACCGCTGTATTAGGCGATAGCTCTTTTGATTGGCCAGTATATTTTAAGATCAACTTCTCCATTAGCCCGAGTTGATTCGACATGCCCTTCATTCTTTCTAAAAGTGGGAGAAGGAGTGATTTGACAAGTAACTCCAGTCGACCCACTATTTCATTCATTAATGAATCATGATTGTGGGAATCCGGCTGGGTTTCTAGGCCTTGTGATTGTTTGACAGCTGAGGGGAGATAAATCGCGGTATTTTCCACTTGGTTACACTTGTTGATACCAGGTGGATTCGTTTTATTATATTTCTCTCCTCCCTTCTTTCTTTTTTTCAGAGGAGGAGGGCCTACATTAGTGATTCTCCCTCCCTTCTTTTGTGGACTAGCAGTAATGGCGATAGTAGTAGCCCTTGAGGATTGTAAGTGCGATAGTATGCAATCAGAAGAAGGATTAGCATGGGGAATAGAAACAGACGATGTTAGATGTGTATGCAATTGTGTCACAAAATTAGAGTCTCGAGTGGGCGAAGAAGATCTAGAAGCAGTCTGAGAATTGTTAATTAAACAGGGGTCAGGCAATACAGGAACCGGTGAGACGGCCATCTGAATAAGACCGAGCGATGAGCGTTTGGTTTGTAAATGTTCGGCAGATAGACGCCGCTCCACCATGGCAATCTCATTCTCAAGAACTGAGGCGGCCCTTGTAATGAAATTGTCCAGCGTGCCTCGCACTGAGCCTCCCAACAATGATGTTCTACTTTTTAGAGTACGTGTTGTCATAATGGTAATTTAATAAGACAGCTGTACACGATAATGGGAATTGTCAATGTCAATATCCAGTTTATGCAGTGCGCACAATCGTAGACAAAAGTAGGTGAAGTAATAGCATTCAACTGCAAATGAATAAGTATTGTACCTTTCGTAGATCTGCACAGATCTCAGGGAGTGGGCCCAGCCCTGCCTCCTCCTGCCCCGGACGGCCACAGACCCTTTGCCCGGGCTTCGCCCGGCGCCGCCCGTGCACGGTTCTGCGATGCGGGGGTTGCGGCGATCTTTTATGCGCCTCCTGGCGCGAAAATGGCGTCGGCGGCTCCCCTGCCGCAAAGGATGCTGGAATGTGTGGTCCCGTCCCCACTCCGCGGCCGCAGTTGGTGGTAGCGGCGTCGGGAGACGGGAGCACAATGAGGGGGAGAGCGCTGCTGGTAGAGAAAGGCAGAGTTGCAGGGTCACAGGGAAGGTCCGCAAAATCAGAACAGGAACCCGCTCTGCCGGGGTTGCGGCGATCTTTTATGCGCCTCCTGGCGCGAAAATGGCGTCGGCGGCTCCCCTGCCGCAAAGGATGCTGGAATGTGTGGTCCCGTCCCCACTCCGCGGCCGCAGTTGGTGGTAGCGGCGGCGGGAGACGGGAGCACAATGAGGGGCAGAGCGCTGCTGGTAGAGAAAGGCAGAGTTGCAGGGTCACAGGGAAGGTCCGCAAAATCAGAACAGGAACCCGCTCTGCCGGGGTTGCGGCGATCTTTTATGCGCTTCCTGGCGCGAAAACGGCGTCGGCGGCTCCCCTGCCGCAAAGGATGCTGGAATGTGTGGTCCCGTCCCCACTCCGCGGCCGCAGTTGGTGGTAGCGGCGGCGGGAGACGGGAGCACAATGAGGGGGAGAGCGCTGCTGGTAGAGAAAGGCAGAGTTGCAGGGTCACAGGGAAGGTCCACAAAATCAGAACAGGAACCCGCTTTGCCGGGGTTGCGGCGATCTTTTATGCGCCTCCTGGCGCGAAAACGGCGTCGGCGGCTCCCCTGCCGCAAAGGATGCTGGAATGTGTGGTCCCGTCCCCACTCCGCGGCCGCAGTTGGTGGTAGCGGCGGCGGGAGACAGGAGCACAATGAGGGGGATAGCGCTGCTGGTAGAGAAAGGCAGAGTTGCAGGGTCACAGGGAAGGTCCGCAAAATCAGAACAGGAACCCGCTCTGCCGGGGTTGCGGCGATCTTTTATGCGCCTCCTGGCGCGAAAACGGCGTCGGCGGCTCCCCTGCCGCAAAGGATGCTGGAATGTGTTGTCCCGTCCCCACTCCGTGGCCGCAGTTGGTGGTAGCGGCGGCGGGAGACGGGAGCACAATGAGGGGCAGAGTGCTGCTGGTAGAGAAAGGCAGAGTTGCAGGGTCACAGGGAAGGTCCGCAAAATCAGAACAGGAACCCGCTCTGCCGGGGTTGCGGTGATCTTTTATGCGCCTCCTGGTGCGAAAACGGTGTCGGCGGCTCCCCTGCTGCAAAGGATGCTGGAATGTGTGGTCCCGTTCCCATTCCGCGGCCGCAGTTGGTGGTAGCGGCGGCGGCGGGAGACGGGAGCACAATGAGGGGGAGAGTGCTGCTGGTAGAGAAAGGCAGAGTTGCAGGGTCACAGGGAAGGTCCGCAAAATCAGAGCATATTTTTCTTATTTCTTGCGTGTTGAAACAGGTGCTGTGTTAAACAAACATTGAAGATAAACCACACACTCTATAGTTAGGGACCGCTTAAATAGTGAACCCGTGTTGAATGCATCCATGCGTCTCTAATTAGGTGCAAATTCACAAGAAATATCAGCTGTTATATAGGCTTCAAAAGGAAGGGTTTTTAAATTAACCTCAGTACGGCTTTTAGAAATACGGAACCCCAAATAGGGGTGTATGGCTGCCGTCGCTTGGTTTCAGAATGCCGACAGACTCGTGCGAGTCTGAAAAAGAAGAAATGTCCTTACTGCAGGATATAATACCCTGTCCTATTCACACCTTCACTAATACAAATGCAGAAAGAATAAAAAATGGCACGTTTGAAAGATCATGCCTTCATGAGTAGGTACGACTTAAAATCTATCAAACTCCGAGCGTCTTCAAGAAACGCTTGGAAGAGTTGACTCAACAAATGAATGAGTTTGAAATCACACTCGAACAAAGTAAATATAATAAACTGAAAAAGGATACGACACGGTTCAGTCACAAGAGAGTATATTCATACACACGTGATGATTACGTGTCCAAGAACTCCAACCAAGATCAGAGTTCTGATGGAAATTCGTCGGATGCAGAATTAAACAGTTCCAACTCAGAGAGGGGGCGGCCAGCACCAAAGACCATACAACAGAGGACAGAGAGGATGGGGTAACTACCAAGGACCACCTGCATATCCCCCATATAACTATAGTCCACCAACTATGGGAGGTCCCTACCAACATTGGCTACCTCCACTGCTATACTACGACTAGAACTACTATGGACCACCACCTTTTTTAGTGGTACGCCCTGGACCACGGAGGGGCAGGAACCGGAGGGAAAACAATGTCCACTGGTCAGCAACAGAAGACGAGACGGCGAGCGTCTCAACCAGGAGCATGACAGGCGCACTGAACAAGCCACCATCAACAAGCAGGAGGATAACCTAGTGGTTAACCTGACTGAATATATATTGACACCAACACAAAAGAACATTTTGGAACATTCTGGAAAAAGGTTTGGGATTCGTCCTTACAGGAAATCTTGACAGATTCAACCTCTGTGCGGAGATCAAAGAATTTATGCGGAAACTTTAATTAAGAGCCTTCTTTAAGGACAAGGAACTACGGGAGGAAGAAAGAGAAGATACAGGGTTGAGGGTAAAGTCCACCTTTACTCCCCTGGATTCCACACTCCCAATCGAACTACTAACGTTTGAGAAGGCAGTGATGAAGGAGGTAGAAAACATCAACACCCATGACAACCATACTTTCCACAATATATCTAAAGAAGAAAAAGAAGCAATAAGGCAGCTGTCAACCAACAGAGACATTATAATAAAACCTGCGGACGAAGGCAGGGCTATTGTCATTCAAACCACTACTGCATATGACAATGAATGGAGACGACTACTGGAGGACCGGAGAAACTATGAGGTATTACAAGAAGATCCCACGGAATCCATTAGGATCTGGATTGCCTCCATGGTTGAGGAAGCAGTTTCACACAACAGGATATCAAAGAAAGTGGCATAGTTCCTTGTTAAAAAATCTCCGAGGACCCCCTACTTTTACACCATTCCCAAGATCCATTAAGACCTTGGAAAACCACCAGGCCGCCCCATAGTGTCCGGCATTGGCTCAAGTTTAGAGCCCCTATCCAAATTTGCCGATGCCTTCCTTCGTCCACTGGTCCAAAAAACTGAGACATATTTAAAGGACACAAAGGAAGTCCTTCAGCTACTACAAGGGATGGAGTTTGACCCCACTAAACATCTTCTAATGGGACTAGACGTGGAGAGCCTTTACACCAGCCTCCCACATAATGAGAACCTTACCATCATAGAGGATTTTCTATTAACTACCGACTGGGAGTATCAAACACCACACAATGTGGTCATGGAGTGCGTCTTTCTGGCACTCATGAAGAATTTTCTTTGCCTATAAGGACACCCTCTACCAACAGAAGCACGGGACCAGCATGGGGAGCACATATGCTCCCAGTGTAGCTGGTCTCTATGTCTACCACCTGGAGACTAAGAAAATTCTACACCAAAGCAACTCAATCATCAACCACGTAAAAAATTGGAAACATTACATCGACGATGTGCTGGTCATATGGGAAGGAGACATTGCATCAACAGAAGCCTTTATGACCTGGTTGAATCTACAGAACAGCTACCTCAAGTTTACCAGCACAGTCTCAAGGACCAACCTGGTGTTTCTAATCTCAACATCTACCCTGAGGATGGCACCCTCAAGACCACTACACATTTCAAAGTTACCGCAAAGAGTTGCCTACTGTTATACAACAGCTTTCATCCTCTGCACCTCTGGGATAACCTCCCTTATGAACAGTTCCTCCGCTTGCGGAGGAATTGCACTGAGGTCAGGGACTTCAAGAGACAGGCAATGGACCTTCAGGAGAAGTTGAGGAAAGAAAAATATCCAGCAGGAATCATAGACATAGCTATGAAGAGAGAACGCAACAACAATAGGGAAGCCCTACTGGAACCAAGAGTACCAAAGGACCCGGAGCAGCGACCCATATGCGTCACCACTTACAATACTGGCTCAAATCAGGTGGCAAAAATTCAGAACAATCACTGGAGGTTATTGAAATGTGGCAATCTTGACCTCCCAAAACCAATGTTTGCTCACAAAGAGAAAAGAGTTTGAGAGACATGTTGGTCCACACGAGACCACTGAATATACCACCCATGGGAATAGCCAACACACTTCTACCTCCAGTGAAGGGTCACCACCCATGTGGAAACTGCAGCACGTGCCATTTAACAAAAAGATCCAAACATATTAACTTCAAGAATGGCACCGAATGTGAACAAAGGCGTTTCACGAACTGCAACAGCAAAAATGTAGTATACATCATTACCTGCCCAAGTGGTATGGAATATGTTGGGATGACAACAAGACCAGTCAAAACCTGGATAGTGGAACACAGAAGCAACGTAAGTTGCAAGAAAATCACTACAAAAATGGCTACCCATTACCTGATGAACCAACACACTATGGAAGACTTACAGTGGACCATCATTGAACAGTTGAACAATGAAAATGGCCTCTTTGAAAAAGAACAGTGGTGGGTGTTCCGCCTGGGCACACACCTCACTGGACTGAACAATTACATACCCTGGGGGCAATTTGGCTGAGGGGGGATCGACTGCAAGATAGTGCATGCTAGCAGCAACAGCCCCTATTGGTAAAGCACCCTCTTTGCACATACCTGGGCAGTTACGACTGCAAGACCAGCATTACCAACCACTTGGATCATACCGGTAGCCATTGTATTTAGAAAACTAGCCAGAGACCACCCCTAACAACACGGGATGATATATACATCCACGTCAGGCATACACTGGAAGCAGCCATGTGTTGACTCATCCATCTATGGAGACGTATGCATCTTTCACTTTCTCCATATATACGGGCAACTTTATGGATGTTCCGATAATACCTGGAATTGCCCAATGTGTCTCCTAGGGTATCCCTAACACTGCATCTTCCAGCAAAAAGCACCTATACTAGGAGACATCTCTGTGCATCTCCTTACACACCTAATACTTGTAACATTAACCCTGTGGATACCGATGAAGGCCTGATCTTTCGAACATGACGTTTTTTATTCTTTCCGCATTTGTATTAGTAAAGGTGTGAATACGACAGGGTATTATATCCCACAGTAAGGCCATTTCTTCTTTTTCAGACTTGCACAAGTCTGTCAGCATTCTGAAACCAAGCGACGGTGGCCATACCCCCCCGTTTGGGGTTCCGTATTTCTAAAAGCCGTACTGAGGTTAATTTAAAAACCCTTCCTTTAGAATTTCACAAAAGGTCACAAGGACTAAGATAGCTATCATAATCCTTGGGCATCTGTATTCCCATATACAGTCTCGCAGGAAGTAGATCTCTCCCCCACTAGGGATGACCCATTCTCGGGGGCCATTTTGAGTACATGCACTAGTTTTTCCACTACCGGACGGGCTTAAACAGGAAGTGGTGACGAGATCTCCACCTCCACAGCTCTGTATTGAGGAGCCATTTTTAATTTGTAACAGTCTAGTGTTGCAATCAATTAGTGTTTTTCGCACGTAACTGCCAATTGAACAAAGCTTAAAACAGAACTCCTCACGCAGGCTCAGTGTTCCACAGTGAAGTACTATCCGTGCGAGGTAGCAACCTTGATGACGTGAGTACGGCATAGCCGCATACGAGCAGAGAAAGGCTGCTTGTGTAAATAGGTACCGTTTTAAATAACCAACAGCGGTATTTGTCGCTTTCTTTTAACAGTGTCTGACTACCGTGCTCCTTCCCTCCCTTTCTACAGGCTCATGGGGCACTAGATCAGCTAATTAAAAGTACATAAGAAGACTATATAACAGCTGATATTTCTTGTGAATTTGCACCTAATTAGGGACGCATGGCTGCATTCAATGCAGGCTCGCTATTTAAGCGGTCCCTAACTACAGAGTGTGTGGTTTATGTTCAATGTTTGTTTTTATCTAGTATTGTCTATCCCGCCGGCAAAATACAGCACCTGTTAAAACACACAAGGAATAAGAAAAATATATCACGAAAAAATATATCACTTTGTCTTACAGGTCACCACCACATAGAGTGTAGGGTGTTTGTGTTATATAATTTTAATCGTATTTTTGTTCTTCCAGACCTATACCAGCAAAATACCTATTGGAGTACAGTATACAGTGCATGTAGATTGTAACATGCACCACATTGTGATTACCTTATAAAGAATTCACTCTTTATCTTTAGTATTTAGTGTGTAGAAGGGATCTCACTAGGTCCTGATGAGAAGCCAGGGGAGGGCTTCGAAACATGTCGGCAAAGGAAGTACGGCCCATTAAAGCATAGTACCTCCGTCTCTCTCCCCACTTTTAATAATACTAGCTTACAGGAACATTAAAGTTTAATTTTTGCCACTGAGCGAGGTATTTTTTCATTATTCATCACTTTCACTCACTTCTGACTCTTCCACTCAAACTCCTATATCACACATAGTATTGTAATCAGTGCTCCCGTGTAGTCGTAGGTCGTAGCATGTCCCATCCCGCTTTGGAGCGGCAAGACCCCGATGATGTAGCATGCCACAATGGCTCCTTTTGGTGGGTAAGGGGTATTTTAACAAAGCTGTGTGCTTTCCCTGAACTTAGGAGAGACACAAATTCTGGAGGGACAACTTTTTCCCATATTTATAAGGGTGGATCCCTTTTTTTTAACACATCCCTCACATAGACACTCACCCACCCAATCGAACGATTGGGAGTCACTCACTGACCTTACAAAAACACAGGTGACAACATTACTTCATGCAGCTGTGATGACAGAGTACCTATTCGGAAATGTTGCATGCATGGGTTAACCCCTTGTGTGCCCATGACGAGCTGGACTCGTCATGGGCCGCGGTTGCGCTGTGCCCATGACGAGTCCAGCTCGTCATGAACCCCGCCCGCTAATGAAACGGCCGGCACAGGGCGGGGAAAGGGCGTGGCACACAAGGGGTTAATAGTGACCAAAGAGATGAGGATTGTTCACGAAGATAAGGTCTTCAGGAAGGACTGGTCGCTCATTGCATGAAAATGTAGACATGATTGGCTGGTCTTGATTATAAAGACAGCTAAAAAACTGTCAGATGCAGTATTGATATAAATCGAGACCAGCGAGAACGCACTTAAATCTCATCTCAGAATATCTATATTGAGAAAGAAACTTGATGAATTTAACAAAAGTATTACGGAGTACAAGGATTTTTTGATGCAGTGCAAGAGACAAATTCCAGAAACATCTTAAAGATTTTTCACATGAAACCACATACTCGTCAGGATTACAACATCAAGAAACCTGGTTATTTAGATTAGTCTTCACAAAGTAGTATATCCTCTGACTCTTACCTCTAGGAATGAAAAAAGAACAACTAAAGGTAGAAGAAGATGAATGTATAACCCCGACCCCAGAAGGATTGGGGGTGTTATGTTATGTTATGTTGTTATGTTATTTTAATTTATTACGCGCTCGTATCAGCCCGAAGGGCTATCTCGGCGCGAGAAAAGGGCAGAGGACAGGCTAGAGTTGACTAGAATAGGTGAGTCTTAAGTGCCTTCCTAAAAAGAAAATGGTTTTCGCAGAGACGAAGCTGCGTGGTCAGATTATTCCAAAGATGAGGGGCAAGAACGAGAAAGACCTGCGGCTAGCCCTGGCTTTCTTAAACCTGGGCACATTAAGCAGTGCTTTGTCACTGGATCTGAGGAGTCTCACTAGAGTGTAGGGCAGAATCTTAGCAGCTAGAAAGGAAGGCCCTTGGCCGTGAAAGGCACGGTGAGTTAGACAACATGATTTTAAAATTATTCTTTATTTCACCAGAAGCCAATGGTTTTCCACCCTATCTGCCTCACACGACCTTTCCAAGGCACATGCAGAACCCCCCTTTTCTAAACAGAGTCAGGGGCTGTGGAAGAAGAAAAAGAAAAGACAGAGATGTGTCTTGGAAGGGCAGAGACCAGGATCGGTGTGGGCTACAACTGAAGGATCCAACTCCAGAAATTAGCAAGTCGTAGCACATGAAACGGATGTTGTGATCAATTTTAGTGAGAAAATCACAAGCAAGGCTGAAAGTAAAATCCTTAAGAAAGGCTTGGGTTTTTGTTCCAACACCAAATGATGACCTGTTTAAACTTAAGGTAGAAATGGCAGATTTTCTAAAGAAATTCAGATTAAAGATATTCAACAAACCAGAGGTGAATGACATGGGAAGTAGACTTGACAAGAATATTCACTTAAGTCATAAATCCAACTTTACACCAGAAATGCATGAAATACCCCCTGAGGTCCTGCCATTTAAATAGGCTATCGTGAATTGGACACCTTTAGGAAAAAGAAAGCATTTCAAAATATCAATAAGGAGGAGAGATGGCTTTACAGAGATTATCTGATGATCCCTGTAATACTGAATGCCTTTCTCTCTTTAATTATGAATGCAATTACAAACATCTTCGTAGAGACCCAAGCTTAGAGGTTATTGAAGAAATCACTTTCCTTGTAAAAAAAATTGATTGAAGAACAACTGGATAATCAAACAGGAAGCTGAACTTCCAAACGCCTCTCAAGCAATGTTAATTGAGATACAACTCACAGAAACACATCTGAAAACCACAATAACTTCCCACAAGAAGAGGTTGGAAGATATGGATAAAGAATTAGCAGAATATGAGGATTGCATAATGCAATCTAAAATACAGAAATTCCAAAAGGATCTAAAGAAATGTTCCTTAACAAAGGTCTATACTTACTCGGCACCAGATTTTAACACAACAGAGAAAGAAGGGTATTCATCTGACAATTACACTTCAGATGATGGCACATCAGACACAGGGAGTTGGTCAGTGATGATGACAACCGAAAGGAAACCAAAAAATAGACAAAGAGGAAGGAAATGACAACAACCATGGCAAGGACAAAACCTATGCATGAACCCTATGGGATCGCAACAGCAACCATTCTTTCAACCAGTAATCCCACCACAATTCTTGGGATGGAACATACCTTTTCTTAATAGTGCGCAAGGCAGCTTCCACTAAATGCAGTGCCCGCCTTTTTTATGGAGAGGAGGAAGAAGCCAAGGGAGGAGAAGAAGAGAAAATCATGTTCATTGGGAAGTTTCACAACAGAGAGTGAACACCAGGAGTATGTCAAGAGACAGCCAACAGGGAACAAGCAGGGGTCCAATATAGTAACCAATCTCTCAACCCTTGTATTGACAGATACACAAAGACAAGTTTTAAACAGGGGCCTAGGTTTTGTGCCCACCGCACGCCTGGACAAATTCCACCTCCACTGCAAACTAGCTGAATTTTTCAGAAAATTAAAATTGAAGGTCTTTTTTGAAAAATCGGTTCCTACCATACAGAACACAAGCCTGAAAGGTGAAACAGATTTGAAGATGAAATCTACATTCTGTACTCCATCGTCAGTAATTCCAGCAGAAATTGCTGTGTTTGAACAAGCAGTATATAACAACATAGAAGCATTGAAAGAAATGGAAACTTACCACAACAGGATACCAAGGATCTACTCTGTCTATTACAGAATATGGATTTCGACCCTACAGCAAGCATCTTACTTACTCTAGATGTGGATGGTCTATATACTAGCCTCCCCCAAGATGACACACTAGAAGTTAAAAAAGAGACCCTGAACCAAGGACATTGTAACTACATGACACAATTCACTTCATATTGGAAAGTGCTCACTTGTCCTTGAAGGAGAACTTCTTTGAATTCGGAGGTAAAATATACTTACAGACTTTCTGAACATCAATCGGCAGCACTTTTGCGCCTAGCATGGCAGGACTGTATGTGTACAATTTTGAAAGAAAGTACATACTAGACGACAGAAATACATACAAGGAAAACATACAACTCTGGAAACAATATATTGATGACATCCTAGTGATAAGGAAAGACAGAGAATCAATGCTCACCTTCTCTACCTGGTTGAACGCGTGTAACCCCCAACCTGAGATTCATGCATACATACAGTAAAGAACATATCACCTTCATGGACGTCACAAAATATGCAGAGATTGGGGAACTGGAAACAAGGATTTTTCAGAAGCAAAAAGATAAAAACACACTGTTCAAATCTGACAGCTTCCATTTGAGAGCTCTCAGAGAGAACCTCGCATATGGCCAATTTCTCAGGCTAAGAAGAAATTGGTGAGAAAAGAAAACGGATTTTGTCACGCAATGAAAAGACCTAAAAACAAAACTGGGAGATTGAATCTATCCAGAAAAAATCATCAAAAAAGCTTATAAAAGAGCAAACAACCAAAACAGAGAAGGCATCCTAGAACCATCCAATAAAAACAATAGCACAATCCCATTAACATATGACACAACTTACAACGCGGTTTCTAACGAAGCCAAGAAAATCATCAATAAGAACTGGCGCATTCTAAAAACAGGAAACCTAAAATGGGAAAACCCCTTAGGGTCACATGCATCAAGCTATTTTGCGATCGCAAACTCTGCGCATCGCTAAAAAAGGACGTTTGCGATCACAAAATAGCCATTTCCAATGCATCAAACCAAATTAGCGAAATTACATGATATTCGCAAAAAATACGGAATCGCCAAATTTGCGAGTACCAAATTTGCGATTCTTTAATTGCGATTGGCAATTAAAGAGTCACAAAGCAATGCATGAAAATTCTCTATTAGCGACTTTCTTGAAATTCGCAAATTTGCAAACACAATTTACCAAATTTTACAGGTAGGTGGTAAACTGGTGAAAACAATCACAACAGGTGCAGAACATTAGCAAAGTATTTAAACTGGCCCAGGAGGCCTCAGAATGTTTCACAGTGGCAGTGCTCTATGTCATGGCGAGGAGGATGAGGCTCCATGCAGCAGCTCAGAGAAGAAGGAGAATAGAGGAGCATATTTTTAGAGTGTACATCACATTGTTGGGGCAAACTTATGAGGAAATCTATGACAAGTATAGGCTAAATGCTACCATGATCCATGATCTCATTGCTGAATTGGATCCTCTACTGCAACGCCAGACTCGCAGGACCAATGCCATTCCCACTCATGTGCAGGTCCTATGTTGCCTGCACCTCCTTGCGTCAGGCAGTTTCCAGGGAATAGTAGCTGTAGCTGGAGCGGTGTCACAAAGTTCCCTGTCATGTCTTTTTAATTCTTTCCTTAACGCCATGATGACAAGGATACACCACCACATTAGCTTCCTCTCAGCCCCACAAGAGTTGCTTAAGACTAAACTAGACTTCTATCAGGTAGCCCGGTTTCCCCATGTAATAGGTAGCATAGATTGTACGCATGTTGCCATTTGTCCACCATCAGTGAATGAGTACATATGTAGGAACAGTGAATCCTATCATTCACTTAATATCCAAGTAGTCTGCAATGCAAACAATATCATAGCTGACATAATGGCACAATACCCTGGCAGCACACATGACTGGTACATATTTAGACACAGCGGCATACACACTCATCACCTTAGGGGTAAATTGGAGAAGGACATCTGCTTGGTAAACATATGTTACAATTTCTCCCACACTATGGCCAAATGGCAATGCATAACTGTCACTAACTGTTTGCTTACTACCCTGTAGGTGACAGCGCATATGCCGTGCACAACTACATCTTGACACCATACCTCAATCCAACCACCCCAAATGAGCAGCGGTATAATGCAGGGCACATCACAACACGAAATGCCATTGAGCACACCTTTGGGCTGCTCAAAAGTCATTTTCGCTGCATCCACAAGACTGGCAGGGTGTTGCAGTACCGACCAGAAACATGCTGCAGAATTGTGGCCGCATGTGCCATGTTGCACAATATCGCTACTAGGAGAGACATAACTTTGGAAATGTCAGACAGCGAGGCTGAGGAGGACAACCAGTCAGGGCAACCACTACAAGCAGCAGCTGGGGCAAGCTTAGCAGAAGGGAGAAGGAGACATGCAGAAATCACACAACATTATTTTTGAGGTGGTTAATGATGAGACAAGACACAGCATGGTAGAACTGCACTGTATGTATTTATAAGTATAAATGTGGTAGTGTTATTGCACACAGACCAGCTGCTGAATTGCACAGTGAGTGTAAACAAAATAAAACAACAATACATCATCATTGGACTTGAATGTCAGTCACAATGTCTACATTGATAATGGTTACATCACCATATAGGAGGTAGTCTGCCAACGCATCACTATTTCTTCCGACCACGCACTCCCAAGCGCCTTTGCCTGGTCTCATTCACATCCCTCGTGGAGGCTTCTGAAGGTGTGTTACTCCTAGTACTGCACCTCCTGCATGTAGTCACTGGCACCAAGAAACTAGTGAGGCTGGACGCCTCCTCACTCTCCCCTCCCCAACACATTGCTGCCCCCAGCAGAAGCAGTCTGAAATTGCTCAACTGTATTTGTGACCTGGGCTAGTCCGCTGGCCACATCCCCACAACAATGGCTCACTTCGACCTGCATGGCCACAGACCAACGGGACAGCAGAGCTGTGTTGTTGCTCAGCCGGTTGTTGGATCTTGTGTAGGCATCTAGGCACCCTAATAATTGATGATGCCTTTTTCTTTGTGATACCTGGTCACCCTGCATCACCCTGCATAGCTCCTGTATGGCCTCATTGGACTGTCTATGTCCTTCCACCACTGCAGTGGGCAGCTCTTTCAAGCAGTCTCTCATTTCTGCCATGTTACTTGACATATTGCAAAGTTGTGCCTGCATTAATCGCATGTTCTTTGCTTCCAGGCACTGCACCCTCAGCATTTGGCTCTGCAGCCCACCCCAGACATTTGGACTTTCATCCTCTGATGTTGTCATCTGTGCCCTTGACCTGCGCCTCCAAGTTTGATTATAGCTGCGGCGGACCTGTGACTGAGGTCGTGTTATGGGTGTACCTGCAGGTTGAGATGTCTGGGGATCATGTGCTGTCTCCTCCACAACTTCCATGGTAGGAAGTGGTGGGACTATGGACCTGTGTCTATTGGGAGTAGGGTTTGGGCTTTGTGGGGCCACGGGTGTCTCCACATCTGCCTCAGAGTCTCCTGTGTGTCTCCGCCTTCAATTCCCTCTGACTCCTCTGCTGCAGCATCTGTGATGTTAAACAGTTACATTTTCTGGTATTTCTCATGAAATTGAGTGTTACAATGTGCATTATTTTTTCAATTAAATTACTCTATGAACCACAGGGGGATATTCTCAAAAACGTGTGATATATCCCGAAAAAAAACCTTAATGCAACTCTTCACATCGCAGTCCATCGTGGGAAAATAACTCTGTGTCAACGTGGCATTCCCAAGCCAGCGGCACCATGCGATAGTCCCACGGCAACGCGTCAAACCAACGCGTTAAAATCAACACAACGCTGCAAAAATGTGAAACACCAACGTGAAAAAGCGGCGATGACGCCAATCGCGACACAAAAATCAATAAAAACCAGCCACAGGCCTGCAATCCCCACACGACATGTGGGAAAATGCACTACAAAAGGTGACAAAAAACTCATACAAAACCCACACAACAGCAAAGAACAATGGAGTCAGCTGGAGCAAGTGCAGAGGACAACCAGAACCCCACAATCACCCCAGAGGACCAGCCTGGGACTTCGGGGTCAGGGAAGGGCAAGGACAAGAAAAGTAGGAAGAAACGGTTCAGTCCGCAGGAAAACAGGATCCTGATAACGGAGGTGATAGAACACCATCAACTACTGTTCGTCACCTCCACGGTGTCACTGGCAAATAAAACTGGAATATGGCAGACTATCGTGGACAAGGTGAATGCAGTTAAAGTGCTGAAGAGGACAATGGACGAGGTCAAGAGGAGCTGGAATGATGTCAAGCGGAAAACCAAGCAGAAGCTCGCAAACAACCGGAAAGCAGCAAAGCAGACTGGAGGTGGGAGTCCAGTGCCACAGGAGGAGCTGGACGAGATGGAGGAAATGGTGTTCACAGTCATCATTTGGGAAATGGTGGCAGGAGTTGGGGGACCGGACACTGCTCAACAGGACTGGACACAACAGCAACTGGGTAAGTAATGACCAGGGACTGGGGGCAAGGGGGGAGATAGGCACAATGACACACATGCACAAGTAAGCATAGCGCATCTTCAGACAAACCATGCTCCAGACCCCAAACTCCCACCAAGATAACAATGCACCCAGGAATGCAACATTCCAGTACTGTAGAAGCACAGAAGTCAAAGGCACACTGCATGTAAGGGATCAGGGGCAGCCAAATCAGAGCTGCAGGGGTGACTCCCCCAAAAAGCGGCACACACATTACATGCAGAGCACATCAACATTGACAACGATGTGGCACAATCCGCAACACGTTCACAACAGAACAGGGGACACAACTGGTCCCGCTTGTGTGCAGTAACTGGCCAATCACATATTGCATTGCAGGGAAATGTGAGTTGACAATGTACAAGTACATACACACATCCGAGAAGTTGTTGAAATGTCCACTGTCCCACATCACATAGGCAGCTCCCCACAAACAGTAACAATATACACTGTCATTCACTCAGCATGTACACATGTACAATGCGTCAACATTTATGTGAACATAATGTTAAACTACATCTCCCCTTACATTGCAGGGGGAAATTCAACTCCTCCAGCAGAGCAGTCCCAACCTCTCTTCTCTGATGACGAAGAGGACAACTAGATCTTCGACTCCGATGCCCTCCAACAGCTCGTGGACAGCCTGCGCAGCCCACTTCCAGGAGCAGGGCAGCCCAGCTGCTACAAGGAGAACCCACTCCCTGCCCAGTACACACAGCAGGCAGCACCCACCACCACGGCTGCCTCCCAGGAACCCCACGACAAACATATGGCCTTCCAACTCCGTGTTTTGGGGTGCCAGGAGAAGCTGGCCGAACAGGTGCAGGTGGGGTTCGACTGGATGGCAGCCAAACTAGACGCCATACGTGGGTGTCTAAGTCCCATCAGGGACCACTCACAGTCTCTAACGGACACTGACAGTCCGCTCCGTGCTCTCCAACGAACCATGGCTGACATCACCAGGGTCCTGACTCAGAGGCAAGAATGACTGGCTAGTCATAGTGGCTCCAGCAAGCTCGCCCGGGAGTTGGGACTCATGCAGAGGCTCATGGAGGACAGGGAGCGTAAGCGTGCGGAACCAGCGGCTGACACGGCTGCACACCAGCGAGAGTTAACTGGGTCCCTCAATGCCATAAAGACCATCCTCAATGCATTGCTGTCACAATGCCTGGCGCTGATGCATGCTGCTGCTACCACTCCATCCAGATCTCCGGCCCCTGATGTGTCAGTGCCACACAGTGCAGCGGACATTCTACCTCCGGCCCCTGCGGTGTCACTGCCACACAGTGCTGGAGACAGAACACCACCACCCACATGTGAGGCACATGCAACAGCTGAGGACGAAGATGCGGGTGAATCTGCCCCCGTGGTCAGAAGAAAGCGTTAGCATTCATGTTCGCAATATGGCCTGTTTCTGCTGGGTTCTGCCCTCAGCATCATCCCCTTCCACTGTCCCCTGATGCACTCTGTGACACTCCCCTTGGACCTCGACGTGGACTGCCATATTCTGTTTCGGCACCAAGGACACAGATATCAGACTGCGGACTGAACTCCTCCACTGCTGATGTACAGCACTGAAAGGTGGGGTGTGCATGGCCCTGTACTGCTCCAGCTACAGCACTACATTGAATGTGCATTAAACATTCATTTACACAATGGAGTGTCATGTCTATGATCTTGCAAGTGTGGAGGTATGGATGAATGTACGGTCAATGATTTCACCTTACGTCCATGTTGCTTATGTTGTGGGACTTGGGTCACAGGGTGACACATTGTGGGGCAGACACTAGAACGGGAAACACGCATTTGTTACTTCCTTGTCCAGGCCAGAACAGAAGCATGCCCACAGCCCAGGGGTCATTGTTCACACCCTTACGCTGGACTGGCATTCCTCAGGCCAGTCCACTCCGCTCATGCTCACAGGGGACGGCGGCAATGCTACATGTCCCAGGTCTTCCCTGTAGGGACCTGGTGCTCACAGTTCTATTTGTCCGCATGCTACAGCCACTCCCTCACGGCTGGTTCACACCCACACCACACCCATTCGGCACTGGTGTCACAAGACATGTGACCCTGCCAATACAAAGGGCCTGGCGAACGTGCTGGATGCCATTTCCGCTCTCCAAATGGGTGTCTCTGTGTGGGTATCTGTTATGCATGAGGGCCTAGGGCCCTGCCACATCACATTGTGAAGTGCCAGTGGTGACATGATGGCGTCTGCCCCGCGGGACTCAATAATAAAGGGTCCATGGCTAGCTATGCACAGACTTGGTGGCACCGGATGCACTGCGGCAGGCACAGGCACACCGCAAGAGGACGGTGTCTTTCGGTGCACTGAGATAGGGGCACCTTCATTGCTGAGCGGGTGTGCAGCCTGCAATGATGCGCTGTCTGGGCGGTCCGGAATGGTGGCATTGGTGTGAGCAATGCTTAACTGCAGTGTAGGACTAAGCCAGCGGGCAGTGTGGGCCTACCGCCATGTGGCGTTGCCTCTAGGTTCACAGAGTTAGTGGCACCTATTGGGCTGAGCGGGTGTGCAGCTCCCCCTGGCACGTGGTGGGCCCTCTTGGAGACACGCCGGTGGCGGAAGGTGAGCAGTGAGGCCTGGTCGCGCAGGTGCGATCAGTCTCCGCTGGGCGGCAGGAGGGGTTGGGGTGTAGCGGCCTGTGTCCGCAGGGCAAGCAGGCAAGCGATGATGGTGTGTGCTACTGTATGGACTCTGCCATTCATGTCAACTGTTTCAGATGAGTGACCTGGGGGACTGCAGTGTGTACCGCCATGTGGTTGGAGACACATTGGTGGCTGCTGGTGAGCAGTGGGGCCTGGGTCCGCACTCTCTCTCCCTCTCTCTTTCTCTCTCTCTTTCTCTCTCTCTCTCTCTCTCTCTCTCTCTCTCTCTCTCTCTATCCCTCTCTCCCTCTCTCTCTCTCTATCCCTCTCTCCCTCTCTCTTTCTCCCTCTCTCCCTCTCTCTCCCTCTTTCCCTCACTCCCTCTCTCTTTCTCTCTCCCTCGCTCCCTGTTTCTCTCTCTCTCTCTCCCTCTCTCTCCCTCTCTCCCTTTCTCCCTCTCACTTCCTCTCCCTCTCTCTCTCTCTATCTCTCTCTCTCTGTCGCTCTCCCTCTCTCACCCTCTCCCCCTCTCTCTCTCTCTCTCTCTCTCGCTCTCTCTCTTTCTCTCTCTCTCTGTCGCTCTCCCTATCTGTCCTTTGATGGGTGCATGTCACACCTTCTTAGCTGTCTTTCTGTCTTGCAGGCTGTGACTTACGAAATTCCCGAAGAAGACCCGCCATGCATCTTCATGATTGTTTTTTTTTGTGTCACCTGTAATAAATGTATTTGCCTTGAATTTGGATTGTATCCTGAGCCAGATTTTTCGCTTCTCTTACTCAGGGACCTAGAGTGATAGTTTGCCAAACACCTTGTCATGGCTCCTCACTACCTCCTCAATAAGGATTTCTATCTCCTTTTCACTAAACTTTATTTCCCTTTTTCTATTTGCTGCTTTGTTCCCAGATGCACCTGGATCCATTTTCTTTTCAAAGAAAAGTTTTGAAAAAATGTAAAAGATAACTTCAGCTGTGCTCCTGCGCTCTGCCTCCTCCACTGACTCTCTCAGTGTAATTGAATCAGCATGTGATGCATTACTTCCTGATTGTGATGTCATCAAGCTGCACCAGATGCGACTCACTTTGCGAATTTGCGATATCGCACTTTGCGAATTTGCGATATCGCAAATTGCGATTTCGGTAATAGCGAGTAGGTAATATGTAATCACTATTTGCGATTGCGATTATTACCGATTCACAAAATTATAGCAATTTTCTTGGTGCATTGCATTTTGCGATTCCTTATTAGCGATTCCTTAAAAATCGCTCATAAGGAATTCCAAAGTCTAACTTTGAGGCATGTGCTTCTTAGTTTCCTTTAGAAAGGCAATGAATTTAAAAGACAACCTTGTGAAGACAAGACCATGAACCAAGAAAAAAGAATGGCCACAGTACGAAATATGTGGGGTCTTCCAGATGTTACGGGCCACTACGCCTGTGGCAATTGTAGTGTCTGCCATTTAACAAAAACTACAAAAATTCTGGAACTGGAGCCTGGATAAACATGGACACTGTGAAAACATACAAATTGCAACACTATGAACGTAGTCTATCTAATTATTTGCATTTGTGGTCTCAAATATGTCGGTTTGACAACAAGGAAAATTAAAACCTGAATATGCGAGCACTGAAGTAACATAAGATGTAAAAGAAATACCACGAAACTAACAGATCACTTCATTAAGTCATGCCACACCCCCGATGATCTGACATGGTGTGTTATTGAGCAGCTAGAAAATAATGAGGACAACATAGAGAGACGCCTCTTTGAAAAAGAACAACTCTGGATCTATCAACTGTCTACTCATAAAACTGAATTAAATGATAATATCCTGTGGAACCCTCTGCTATGAACGTGTCCAGAATCTTTTGAAATTTCGAAACAGATCTTCTCATTATCAAATATGCACACCAGCATTGTAATGGCCCAAATAATCTATATGGGGTTCGAAGCGACATATAATCACTGCACCTTAGAATAAAATGTAATCTTTTTGCATATAAAAAGACCTATTAGTGGTATACGTTCATGTGGCAAACAACATATAATCGCTACAGCAAGGAATTAAATGGAACTTTACCACATTTAAAAAATTGGTATGCATCCGTGCAGCATGCCAGACATCAACCAAACAAAAAAGTAATGAACACCCCACCCCGCCCCCGTTTTTTTGTCCATAAGGCCCGTGAATGGAATCAGGACAACCTAGAAATATTGTTCTGACTTAAGTGCATGCATACCAGGCTCACGGTAACCTTCTTGCCAACCAGTGTAGTAAAATAACATAACATGGGGAAAGGTATAATTAAGTGTACATTCATACCGGGTTCTCTCTAGCCCTCTTGCCAACAAGTGTTGAAAAACAACAGAATATGGGGTAATGTATAATTAAGCCTTATACGGCTTACCTTGGGAGTTAGTTCTAGCTAGGAAAAAAAAAAAGAAGTCTTTTGGCAACCACATGGTAGCGGACAGATGCCGCAAGCGTAACCATGGCAACCTAGAAAGGTTTATGCAAAAAAGAGAGAGATAGAATGCATAGCATTTCCAACACTCCTTCAACTTTGTTTAAAGTTGTGATTATTTGATGCATGTACAACAAATACATTCACAGAAAGAAAACGCTGTTCTCATAAGGCCGCACAACAAGGCAAGAGTATTTTTTACAGAATGTAATGCATGTAAAACAGATACCGATGAATTTGGGTCTAAACAGAAATCTAACGGTAGCTTTTTTTAAATTCATAGAGAGCCCCTGAAGAAGGGCTAAGGAAGCCCGAAATGCATTGGGTGAAAATATGACAAACTGCTATGGATCAATTATGTATTCCTGCGTGTTTCAGATAAAGGCCTGGATAGGCATATCAATTGCATCAGAAAAATTGGAAATCATAAGCATCTTACATGTGAATGGAGTATCGAATGATTAAGGTATTTTTAAGCATATTGAATAAACATCATTAAATATGGACAAGTTTTGTGACAGTTTTTGAAAAAGTCTTGAATTAAGCTGTGCGTCTGACAAGGATTGTAAGTACACTCCAGTGTTGTGGATTCTAATAGTTTGCGTGACAAAGGGCAAAACACGCAGGTCCAGGCTGCACGCACCTATTTAAATAACTTTAAACAAAGTTGAAGGAGTGTTGGAAATGGTGTGCCTTCTATCGTCTCTCCTCTTTGCATATTCTATTTCAAGCTGCCCTGCAGTTAGTTTGCACCCTAAAACAAAGGATTACCAGATTAAACTGAGAGAAACTGACATGACGTCACTTGTAAGGTGTCACGGTATCATCACATCCACAAAAGAGGAAAATTATGTTATGAATCAAAACTGATTAGGTTGTTATAGCGGATTTTGCATCGTTAGAGTTTCACAATGAACATCAAGCCACGAATATTTAACCCCTTCAGTGCCCATGACGAGCTGGACTCGTCATGGGCCGCGGTGGCGCTGTGCCCATGACGAGTCCAGCTCGTCATAGACCCCGCCCGCTAATGCAATGGCCGGCACTGGGCGGGGAAAGGGGCGGGCACTTAAGGGGTTAAATTGTTTTACACTGTGAAAATGCGCGAAAGTAATGTCATCTTTGATAGCGGAAAATGCAGAAATAGAACTGGTGTTTTGAGAACAGTTGAGGCAAGGGTGAGGTATATGATTTACAGATTCGGGGAGGTTCTAGAGTTCACAGGTGTGTTGGTGAAGTACCAGGTTAACGGTTTGAAATGAGGTTGGGGTGGTAACACGATGTGTCAAAAGAGGTGGTTTATGGGAGTTGTATTTTTAAGAGCTGGGGATGGGAATCTGTTGGTTGACGTGATTGGTTTATCATAAGGGTGTGGTTATGTTTAAAAAAGACAGAGTCCCAAGGCAAATGTGATTGGTGATATCGAAGGAGAAGCAAGCAGTTGGAGTTGTGAGTACTAAAGGAAGCAGGTATAGGAGGAAGTTTTTTAATGTTGATTTTTTGGCATGGTTAAATTGGTTGGGGAATTAGTTTAGGAGTGACTTTAATAGGAATACGACAGGTTAAAGATTTTAGGGAGGCACATTTGGGGTGATTTGTGTCTGGGTTTATTTGATGCTTGTACAAAAAATACGTTCACAGAGGGAAAACGCTGTTTTCATGATGTCAAATCTGTAAGCACCACACACCTGAAAACGTGGTTTCCACAGGAGCAGAAGAGCAAGTCCCAACTCCCAGATCCCACTGCAAGCTAATTATATAATCCACTCACAGTACATAGGGGAAAGGGGAATGTGATAACAAGAGAGACTGCCACCGCTGTGCTATTCTTCACTGATGCTTTGCAGACTTCCCTGGTGAGCAGTAGCTTTACTACAGTGATCTAATGAGCAACTAGAGTGGTAACATTCAGAATTTATGGCAAATGTGTGACACATCTGAATGCCTTCTTGATGGAATCAAAGTAAAAAACTGAAGATATTTCCTACTGAGGAGACTGTAGTAAATGTGGAAATTAGGAAACTTCATAACAAATAAATCTCCCAAGATGGCCACCAGACACAAAAGAGCCTAAATGCAGCACAAATATCACCCAGATGTAGCCCACATGTAGCCCAATGACAGAAGTGTGCAAAACACTTATTTTTTGTGTATTTGCAGTTTTATATAGTGCAGACTTTTCAGGTATTGGAATGCTTTACATGAGCATTGTTTACATCACACAAGATCAAATTCATTTTGGTTTAGACATGGGGAGATTAAGTGATTTGACCAGAATCATAGAATGTTGAGCTGAAGCAGAAACTCCAACCTGGTTCCCCAGTTGCAAAGTCTGCAGCTCTCGAAGTAACACCACATCCTCTCCCCTAGGTGCAACATTTAATCAAGTGGTCAACTGGATAAAAAAACATAAAGATTACAAATAATTTAAAAGTTCTATATCGCTATTTGAAAACTTAGAAAATATGTCCTCATTTTAGTTTTTTAGAGCACTAACCATAATTTTGATGCAAATAAGACCCTCTCATATATGTAAATTCTAAAGGAAATACTCTAGGTATTACAGTTTTGATTACATCAAGATGACGTCAGGCGTTCCACGCTTTTGTAATAAATATAGAATGTTAGCAATCTAGTTGTTCATTGGGATACTGTTGAGAGGCAGAGGCCAGGGGCACGGACTCTGAAAATTGAAGGCAGGTAGGAGAGTGCAGATGCAACAATTTGACCACACTGGGCAGGCTGGAAGGGCAGTGGCAGCACAACAGACTATGGAGGGCAGTGGAAAGGGGGGCAGGGGCAACAAACCAACAATACAGGACTGGCAAGAGAGGCTGTGGCAATATAATAGACCATTTTGGGCAGAAGGAAGAGGCAGTGGTAGTACAACCATACATGCCAACAGACCCGCTTCAGCCAGGAAACGTCCAATGTTTTTAAGCTCAAATGGGCTTTATTTGATCTGTCTCCTATCTACAATCTCCTCTTTTTCAATGTAACTCAAAGGGTAAAATCAATACCCCAGTTTTTTTTCAAAATCTCCGTCTTACCAAGTTCAAAATGTTCGCAAGTATGGTACATTTGATCATGGTAGGCAGGAGGAATTGGGGTAGGGACATGGACTCCGATAACAGAGAACAGGAGGGACATGGAGAGGTGCACCAAACTGACCCTACAGGGCAGGCGTCAGGGTTTGCAGCAGCACAATACACCATACAGCGCATGCGGGACGGGAGTGCAGCACAACAATCCATAGAAAGCAAAAGGGAGGGGACAGGACCATGCACATGGGCAACAGAGAACAGAGGGGAAAGAGGCAATGGTAGCTAGCTGACCATAATGGACAGACAGGAGAGAAAGCTGCAGCATAACAGACCATAAAGGGCAGGAGGGACGGATCAGGGGTATTACAATGGAACAGACAAGCCAGGAGGGAGGGAATAGGGGTCTGCACATGGAAACAGAGGGCTGGGGGCAAGGGGGCAGGGCCGGAGCAGCAAGATGACCATGGAGGTCAGACAGGATGGGCACTAGAAACAAGACATACCATGGAGAGCAACAATGAGACTATGATGGCATACACACAGACCATGGAGGGAAGGTGGGAGGGGGTCAGGGGCAGCTAGCTGACCACACAGGGAAGGTGGGAGGGGCCATGGCAGCACAGAATACCATGCATGGCAAGCGGGAGGGTTAGTGGCAGCACAATGGCTATGATGGGCAAGAAGGAGGGTGTAGGGGCATGCACAAAGGACCATGGAGGATAGAAGGGAGGGTCAGGACCTGGGCACAGACAAGAGAGTTCAGGGGAAGGGGCCTCACAACAGACCGCGTGGGGCAGGCAGGAGGAGCAGTTGCAGCACAACAGACCAGGGAGGGCAGAAGGGTGTGGCAGTAAAATGGACCATGGAGGACAGGAGGAAGGGGATAGGGACATGGCACGTGGACAGGCAGGGTGGAGGTGGCAGGGACAGGTTACATTCCTCTGGCAATTCTAGGCAGGTGGGAGGGGAGTGGCAGCTCAACATAACACTCAGAGTAGATAGGAGTGGCAGGTCCATGGAACATGGTGAGCAAAAAGGATGGATCAGGGGCATGCACAAAGACATCGGAGGGCAGGGGGGAGGAGAATAGGGGCAGCAAGCTAAGCACAGAGGCTAAGCAGGAGGTCAATGATGGGCCATAGAATTGGGCAATGGAGGGCAGGAGGAGTGGACTGGTACATCATGCTAAATGGAGGGCAGTGGCAGCACATCAGACCATGCATGGCAGGAGGGAGGAGGCTAGTCCATGGATTCAGACAACAGAGGATAGGGAGGAGGTGGATGGGGCAGCAAGCTAACTGTTCAGAGAAAGTGGGTATTAGGAACTTTATTGTTTTTAAAATGTGTGTCTGTGAGAACTACTTAAAATATGAACAAATATGCAGCATAATCTCACTTTTATTCAGGAAGAAGAGGACGTTTGTGACTGTGACTCCGGGCTCACTTGGCAGAAACACCCCCTGACCCTCCACCCCCCATCGCAAAATGTAATTCCCGTGAAAAGGGTAGGCGGATGCAGTGTTATATAGAACATAGTCCTGAGAGCACGATTGAAAATGAAAACTAGATATAGTAAATGGTATAAACTATGCACCAAAAAGTGTGATATAAGATGAACCGGGGCGTGAAATATAATATGCAATACATTGTGCGCAATGACAGATTCATTGGAGAGCGCGAGATAGCACAGGCACTAGCGCGTGCTATGCGATATGCGCCTTGGAGTGTAATATGCACAGGGCAGTGTTGTGTAACCTAACTAGTCTCTAAAGTTGTAATATAAAATATGTGCTGTGGAGTGTAACGTTGCATATGCACTGTGACAAAGATATGGTTCCCAGATTGTAATATGTATGGCATAGCGCTGTGCGTTATAACATAGGCATCGAGGAAGGCACGTTAGATGGGGCAATATAACCCCGTGCGAAGGCCAGTGTGGCATGACATATTCACGGGGTGGTGTTACAGTGCACATGGGCTAGAGAGTGTCATAGCATACGCACTAGCTGGTGGAATACAACACAGAGGTGTGAGGCACTCGGCGGGCACTGGTGGGTGTAACACAGCATTGGGCTCAGCCAGGAGCACACTGTGACTCTCAAGTGAGGTTCGTCTCCTTTTCAGAGAGTAAAATAAAAAGTATTACACATCCGGCGGTGGATGTGTTTTTTATTAACCGTGAGGGGGGTTTCTTGCATAGTTTGGTCGAATTTTTGTCGAATCCCCTTTGAATGGCTTGGTGTGCGTGTATATTAAATGTACCCGTCAATAGCTACCCATGTTTGTATAAATAAACGACAAGGGTGTCTACTTGGAGAGTAGCCACCGGTGGGGGCGCCGGGATTAGGCACGGTAGGGCGTCAGACACGTCAGAGCTTCACTAGCGGTGTAAATACATTCCATGTGGATTCATTTTATGCATAGTCGCCTTTTAATGAATATCACGCAAATCGTCATGGTGATAGGTACATACGGTTTGTCCAGCATGTCCTAGGTGTTTCTATAAATATATATATTTTTAAAATAATAATAAACAAAGGCCGGCCCCGGGGGATGGGGTCCCCGGAGCCATAAGTGGCCTGAAGAGGGGGGCAACGCAGCCCCCTTCTAAAGAATTTAAATTAAAAAAAGGCCATGACCCGGGGGTTGGGGTCCCCGGGGCCGATTAAGGCCTTGGGAGGGCCAAATTTATTTTTTTCAACAAAAAAAAATAGGGTGCAGGCCCTGTGGGATGGGGTCCCCAGGGCCAGTAAATTAGAAAAAGAAGGGGGGCCACACAGCCCTCCTTCTTAAAAAAATAAAATAAATAGAAGACCGTCATCGTGCCGGAGGCCATGCCCCCTCCTTGCAGCACTCTGCAAATGCGCCCCCTGGCTAGTTGTAAGTTGGGGAATTAATTCCCCTTCAATACTGAGGGTCCCTGAGGGCCAACTAGCCCAATAGGTATCTCCAGTATGCGCCAGGGAGCTGCGTTGCAGACAGGTGTTCTGAGGCCACGCCCCTTTTTACACCTCTATGCAACGCAGCTCTGTGGCGCTTACTGGAGGTACCTAGTGGTCTAGTTTGACCCTAGGGACCCTTAGGATTCAAGGGGACTTAATCTCCCAACTTAAAACGGCCACAGGGTGTGTTTATACAGTGGGGAAGTGAGGGGACGGGGCCTGAGGTGACGTGTGCAAACACGCCCTGTGGCGCGTTTTAAGAGGTAGTTTTAATCCCCTGCCCTACTATATACTAGTGGCTTACAGAGGAGGTCATGCTGATCACAGGGGGACCCCAACGCATAGTGTTCCCTAGTGTATGTAGGTGTTTTCACTGTATTCTGAGTGTCTTTTAACATAGCACTGGCTCTAGAACTGGTTAGTCAGACTCAGTTACCACCAGTATCCGTCTGAAAAAGTTGAGGATACAGGATGATTTTGCAACAAGGCTTCTTTCTGCTCTTCTGTTTGTTCTTTTTGCACGTTATCCTTCTTCCTGCACTTTTCTTCATCTTTGAGGACTTCTGTTGCTTCTTTCTGCATTTCTTTTTTTTCTTTGTGCGTTTTTTCTTTTTTCTTCACATGTCCTATCTCTGTAGGCATAGTTAGAAATTAGCATTTAAAAAACCTTTGAAATTCACTGAAAAAAACATAGGTTTCAGGCACGATATAGTTAGGAATTAGCATTTAAAAAACCTTAGAAATTCGCTGAAAAAACCATAGGTTTCAGGGGCGTTATAGTTAGCTGGACTTTTCACTCGTACAAAACCATTGAAATTCCGCCGTTATAGTTAGTTCAGCTAACTATAACTCGCGCGCCCGCAATGCACTGCTGATGACGTCACATATTACATCACTCATGACATGGTCAGTGACATCACTGATGACATCACTGATGACATCATCCAGTGAATGTGTGTTTTTCTGAAAATTACATATGTTTTATATATGTATATCTCAAGGTCGATGGAAGAATAAATGGGTATATAAGTGTCTAAATGGATGATTTGTTTTAAAAAAATTGATTGTATAACTGACTGATTAAGTGTATCATGGGGGCATATGTATGAAAGGAAAAATTAGTCGCAAACGCTGCGACTGATTTTTCGCTATTTCATATGTATGACACACTTCCACACAGAAAAATAAGAAATCGCTAAACTAGCGATTTCTTAGGCTGCGAAACATGAAAACAGCGAATTTCCTTGCGAATACTAAATTTGCGATTTCTTAGCTTAGCAAAAATCGCTAACAAGAAATCGCAAGCTAAGAAATCGCAAACACATGTATGAAAATTTCGCAATTTGCGATTTTACTAAATTCGCAATTTAAGAAATCGCTATTAACACCAATTGCTTGCAGGTGTAAACTGGTGCAAGGTACATAAACCAGCCCACAATGCAACAAACACACCCACAATGGCTGCAATGTACGTGATAGCCAGGAGGCTGCGTATTCGGGCCCTTGCTCACAGGAGAATGAGACAGGAACGTATATTCAGGCTGCGCATCACCCTGTTCCAGAACACTGAAGAGGACATCTATGATAAGTACAGACTGCACCCACAGACCATAATGGACCTGATTGAGGAGCTGAAACCCCACTTGGAGCACCCTACATGCAGGACACAAACAATTCCCACACATGTGCAGGTCCTGTGCTCCCTGCACCTCCTGGCGTCAGGGAGTTTTCAACGGGTCATAGCGGAGGTTGGTGGGGTGTCACAGAGTGCACTTTCGCGCTTCTTCCATGCCTTCCTAGATGCAATGCTACTGAGGCTCTCACATCAAATTTACTTCCCCACCACCCAACAGGCATTACAGCAAACGATACTGGACTTCTACCAGATTGCAGGTTTCCCCCACGTCATTGGCTGCATTGACGGGACCCATGTGGCCATCACACCCCCAGCAGAAACTGAATATGTCTACAGGAATCGGAAATGCTACCATTTCCTCAACATACAGATTGTGTGCAACGCTAAGTATCACATCACAGACATCGTAGCCAAATACCCCGGTAGTACACATGACTCCTTCATCTTCAGACACAGTGGAATACACAGACGTCTGAGTGCTGGAGACTTTGGGGAGGGGTACCTGCTTGGTAAATACATTGCACACATCAATACATCCACTACATCACTTGAGAGGGGGGACATTGACTTACCTTTTTTTTTTTTTTTTTTTTTGGCTTTTATTGTCAGATGTCTGACTTTATTTTTTTTTTTTTTTTTTTTTTTTTATTAATTTTCGCTTGACAAAACAAGGAGCAAAAAAAAAGAAGGGCACATAGCTTAGACAATCATGGTTCACAGTACCAAATATAAAATCACTGTCCGGAACACAACAACAAGCAGTCTCAACAAAAAAAAGAAAAAAAAAGAATAGCAATTGGCCCAACCAGTTTACTTGCTATACCAAATCGAAAAAGGGGCCCAAATCTTTAGGCCCTTATCCCGCCTTCTTCTCCCGCTTTTTAAAATGACTGCTGATTCCAAATTATAGAGGGCCAGCATTCTCGCTTTCCAATTCAAAAAGGACGGGGCTGAGTGGCTGATCCATTCAGAAGTTATACATAAGCGAACTACAGACATTGCAATACAGAGAAAGGCAGATTCAAAAAATGATGATCTATCCATACTTGGATCTGTCACATAGCCCATAATTACTAATTCGGGAGAAAGTTCTACCTGAATGTTCAGTGAATTATTGATAAACACTTGGATATCCTGAAGAAAACTATACAGTTTAGTACATGAAAAAAACATATGAACATCATTTGCTGCCCCCAAGCCGCATCTAGGACACCCCTGAACACCACCACCACCCCATTTAGAAATCTTGGCTGGGGTAAAATATAAATCATACATAGCCATATAACTTTGTGAACGTAAACTGCCTGAAATTAATACAGAATTAGACAGATCCAATGCATAAGCAATATCTATATTTGCCTTTCCAAATTTGCCTCCTAATTTAGCCGTCTGGGACAAAAGATCATCAGGAAGACCTTTTAACAAAGTTTGGTAAAGGATACTCAAACGAGTCCTCCTTAAGATTAACTCCATGAGAGCATTCTTACTTAGTGCATTAGGGGAATTAATCAGAAGACGGTCTATGTAGCTGCGTAGCTGTAAATACTTAAAAAAATCACAAGAAGTCAAAGCATATTTATCTTTTAAAAATGCAAAAGAGGCCATTTTACCCTCACAGAGTAAGTCCCCCAGCGTAAGAATACCTTGGGTTCCCCACCTAATTGTGACTGAGTCTTGAAAGATTGATGGTAACAGCCTAGCGGCAGTCAATGGAGTGTAAAGATTTATTTTAGGTATTGCCCATTTTCGAGAGATCTTCCTCCATGCAGAATGCATTGCTATAATGACCTTGAATTTTGTTTTTTTATAATAACTCGGCTCGAGGACCTTAAGAAGTACCCCCTTGACCTCTTGTCCTAAGCTGATCTCAAAAATAGAAGGACTGCAGGATAAGGGAAGTGAGCTGCAGAGCCCGAATAATGGAGGAGCCAGATGTTGAAGTAAAGCGGCCCAATAATATAAAGAGAGACTAGGGACTGACCAACCTCCTCTGTCCAATGTAAGGATCATCCATTTAGCAGCTCTTCGAGGCATATGATAGCTCCACATAAATCTGTTGCAGCACCTTTCTGCGCTATTAAGACTAGCCTTCGAGAACTCCAGGGGATCTCATTGATAAACACGGATAGCAAAATTTATTCAAAGATCCTGGCGAGTCGATTGGCTTTGGTTATAACCCCCCTGGTCTCTATCCGCCAGCACGGATTTATTCCTGGAAGGGACACGGCGGATCATGTCCGCCGTGTCATTGCTCTCTTGGACTGGGCGCAGGTTAAACATTCCCCTCTTGCAGCTATCCTGTTGGACGCCGAAAAGGCGTTTGACAGGGTAGCTTGGGAATTTCTATGGAGAGTTCTTCGGTGGAAGGGCTTCTCCGTTAACTTCATTCAGGCTCTCCAATCACTCTATATTGCCCCTCAAGCAAGTCTGTCAATTTCAGGTAATCTTTCAAGACCATTTGCAATAAATAGAGGTACTAGGCAGGGCTGTCCCTGCTCGCCTTTGTTATTCGCTTTATACATTGATCCCTTTTTGAGTAAAATAGAGCTATCCACTAGGATTCTACCTGTTGAGATCAATGCAGTTGACTTTAAGGCATTAGCTTATGCCGATGACATTATAATTATAACAAGGGATGTGTCTTTGGCATTCTCCGCTATTAAGAACTTAGCGCAGTCATTTGGACGGCTTTCAGGTTATAAACTTAACGTCCAGAAGACTCAGATTATTCAGTCCTCATCTATGCCACCTACGGAAGTCCCAGTGGTACAGACTGCAACATATCTGGGGGTTAAAATCTCGGCAGCAGTAGAACAAATACCAGATATGAATATTCTACCTATTATTGATGCTGCCTATCTCACTCTACGTAGGCTAGACAATCTCCATCTTTCTTTATTTGGCAGAAGGAATGTGCTAAAGATGTTGATCTTGCCGACATTGACTTACCTATTGTGTTTTTTTCCATGCAGGTGACAGTGCCTATGCAGTGCGCGTCTTCATCCTGACCCCATACCTGGATCCTGCAAATGCTAGTGAGAGGAGCTACAACAGGGCACACAGATCTACACGCTGCGTCATTGAGCGAACCTTTGGAATCCTGAAGAGCCGCTTCCGGTGCCTGCATAAGAGTGGAGGCGCACTGCAATACAGCCCTGAGACCTGCTGTAAAATTGTGGCAAGCTGTGCAATGCTACATAACATGGCAATGAGGAAAGGCACCACAATTGATGTGACCGATACAGACACATCGGATGACGAGCGCCCTGCTCCCCCTGCCAGACCAGCACCAGGAGTTGGGGCAGCTGCTGGACGCCAGAGACGGACTGAGATCACACAAAACTACTTTTAGGTGAGTATGGATGAAATGAGACAACAAAGCCTGATGATGTGTCAAGTGTTTAATCACACTTCACATGCAAGAAATAGTAATTGTCCCCAGCACATGTTGTACACACAGTGCAGAGAAGGCACAAGTAATAGGGCAAACAGCCTTTTCGGGTTAATGCACCCGTGTTGCAGGCAGTGTCCCCGCAGATGATCACCTCCGTCGCTGCCGTCCAGGGTGAGTGCCCCCCATGGTGCTCCCTTGGCCTGCTACCTGTCTGCCACTGCGGCGTCTTTCACCTGGCAAGGTTGGAGTGATGCTGCTGCGACTTGATGTGTCCTCACTCTCAGCACAGGCCATTAGTGCGCTGCCACCAGCATTGGCTGTCTGCAGCTGTTCCACAGCAGTGGTTACCTAAGCAAGCCCTCGTGCAATGTCCTGGCAGCAATGTGCCATGTCCACCTACATTGTTACGCTTCTGCATGTGAGTGCGCTGTTGGTGGTGCAGAGGCGGTTGACTGCCTTTGTATAATTGTGTAGGCGTGCATTGGCACGTCGTCCAGCCCTGTCATTGGCAGCTTGGGTGTCCCTCAAAGTGGCACAGAGCTCATGTATTGCCGCTACCATGTTCCTATTGTCCTGATGTATGCGCTGAATTGGCTGCTGGTCTGTGTCATCGCTGGAGTCCGCAGGGTCTGCAGGCTCCTCTCCCTCTGCGCTGTCTTCTTGTGGCATGCCATGTGCTGTGGATGTACAGGGGACTACATGAGTTTGTGTTACTGTCTGCATGTGGCACTCAATAAAGTTACAATTCTTTGACGGCTAACCTCTGACACATTTTCATTCAATGATCCCCAAAACACATATGTTGCATTTAATTTTGATGGTGTCATGGACACACAGTCAGACACAGTACTACGAGTCCCATGATGCATTGCTGTGTGTGCTGTAAGACCTGGCCTGGATTGACATTTTGGGAGTTTACTATGTGCATTTGGGGGAGTGTGCAAGGGATGGGGAGGAGTGCAGGTTGATTTTGCATGCATCTTACCTTGTCTGCTGGATGAGGGGTCGGAGCTGTCTATTGCAGCCACACCACCAACGCTCTCAGGCAGGAGGGTAGACTCCACGAGCTCCTCATGGGGGGTTGGCTGCTCTGCAGTGGATGGTCCTCCTCCAGTCTAATTGGCATCCTTGAGTCTGGCTGCCACCCTCTCCTTGGACCTCTGGCGCATATCGTACCACCGCTTGCGCAGCTCCTCGATGGTACGTGTGGTGACTCCAACAGCATTCACCTTGCTCTGTATTTCCAGCCAGATTTTCCTCTTCGTGGCCTCTGGGACTTTGAGTGCCTTCTTCCCAAAGAGGAGCTCATGGCTGCAGACCATCTCCTCAATGAGGACCTCCTGCTCCTTTTCAGAAAACTTGTGTTTTCGCTTTCTTTTCTCAGCATCCTTGCCCTGCTGTTGTTGTTTGGGATCCATTGCTGGTTGCTGTCTCCAGGAAAGCCTCCTCACACTCCACAAGCAGCCTCTGGGTGTGGCTCAGGTGAGCAGGTGCAGGCAATCACTACAGTTTCCTGTTTGTGATGTCATCAGCCTGCACCAGGCTTGCAGATTCCCGTTTTTGCGATTTCTTAATTTGCGAATTTCGCTATTAAGAAATCGCAATATGGGATTCTGCGATTTATTTGCAACTTTTAAGTAATCGCAAATG
Source organism: Triturus cristatus (assembly GCF_964204655.1). Classification (NCBI taxonomy): domain Eukaryota; kingdom Metazoa; phylum Chordata; class Amphibia; order Caudata; family Salamandridae; genus Triturus; species Triturus cristatus. Next base: position 682,641,955 of record NC_140586.1, on the reverse strand, counting down.
ATTAGCGATATATTTTTTACATCCCGTTTAGCGAATCTGAATTTGCGAATCGCAAAATATCGCAAATTAGAATTCGCTAGAGGGGAGTTTGATACATATGCCCCTTAGTGAATACATGGCTACATGGCTTAGTGAGTAATGTTTAAATATGTAAATATCTGTATCAGTCTCTCACTTATATACATCTACAGAATTGGTTGAAGAATGAGGATTGACTGGAAAAGCAGAGAAAATCAAAGCTGACTTCGGAAATAATTTGTAGTGAATTGTAGCTTTTCTTCATTTCTTACTGAAGATTTGAGAGGTATTGAATAGGAATCCTCTCACAAATAAACTACCTGCGAGTTGGAGAACCAAGTCACTGTTTAAATAAATATAACTGCAGGCTAATTGAAACTTGAATGACTTCTTCCTTCAAAAACGATAATGTCTCTAAAACTGGTTCACTCACCCAGTATACTGGTTCACTCACTCAGTATACTGCGATACTTCAAAAACCTGGAAAATCCGGGAAAACGAGATTTCAAACTCCCTTCAAAAAGGGAATACTCTGAGCAGTGGCGGCTCCCCCATTGGGGCGTGGGGGCATCGCCCCAGTGCTTTCTCACGGTGCGAGAAGGCAGAAACATAAACGGTAAAAACTACCGCTTATGTTTCTACCTTCTCGCATTGCGAGAAAGCAGAAGTGACTCTGTGCCTGGTTGGGGGCGGGCGGGTGGGTGGTCCGGCTCGAGGGCAGGGGGGGAGTGGCTTACAGACTGTTGTGGGTACTGACTGTTTGGTCGGCTCCAGGGCCGACCAAACAGTTAGTACCCACAACAGTCTGTAAGCCACTCCCCCCCCTGCCCTCGAGCAGGACCGCCCACTCTCCCTTGTTCTCTATGCAGAGAAAATGACCCGGCTGGGGCGCTGTCCTGCTGCGCCTACCAAGCACAATGCTGCCATTGCAGCATTGTGATTGGGTTGCATAGGAGAGGGAAGCTGCCTGCTGGCTGCTTCCTGTTCCTGCAGCAGGAACACGTGGACCCAGCTGCCGCTGACCAGTACAGCGTGAGCGGAGGCGGTGCGGTACCAGGCACTCAGGTACGTTAACTTTTTATTTCAAATGTTTTATTCCCCACCCGTTGTAAATTACTCCAACGTGTTAGTTAACTGAACAAGAACTTCATACTGGCTTCACATGCACTGGAGGCTGCTGTGGCTGCCTTACCTAAGCCCGAAATGCATTGGGTGAAAATATGACAAACTGCTATGGATGAATTATGTATTCCTGCGTGTTTCAGAGAAAGGCCTGGACAGGCATATCTATTGCATCAGAAAAATTGGAAATCATAAGCATCTTAAATGTGAATGGAGTATCGAATGATTAAGGAATTTTCAAGCATATGGAATAAACATCATTAAATATGGACAAGTATTGTGACAGTTTTGGAAAAAGTCTTGAATTAAGCTGTGCGTTTGGCAAGGAGTTTAAGTACGCTCCAGTGTTGTTGACCTAGAAAGGTTTGCCTGACCAGCGTGTAGATGGCACACCTCACATTCTCTCAGGTCAAACTCCACCCCCTGCGCTACACGCATGGAAGCACGTCGCGAACCTGGCAGCAGAAAATGATCAACTGCATTTAAACATGTTCCCGAGAGACACAAACAAGATGGGAGACGATTGAGGCAGATCAGGTATCACGGAGGGTGAGGTACCTTGAAGAAGAAAGTGGGTACGCAAATGGGGGGAGCCTAATTAAGAATCCTAAAAGGCAAATGGAACTTAAGGAGATTTTTTCTCTTACAGAGTGTGACTAGAGGGTCCATCCCTTGGCCGATCTCAGGTGGCAATTAGCTACCACCACTAAAGCTGGTAACTATTTTTTCCATTTCTTTAGCAAACCATGTCTCTCCCAATATATTGTAGGTATCGATTGTAGGCTTCACCCGATATACACATATTTATATTTGTTCCAACAAAATGGCAGCAAGCACAGTCACCCGAATTTCAGAGAGAAGCACACTTATAAATTTAAGAACAACTAAAATGCTGGCTTCAACTGTTCTGTAGGTCTATGTCTGTATGTCCTGTTTGTGAGAAACAAGGTAGCAACAAATTTTGGTGGCCAGCAAATGACCCCAATGAATTCTAAAAAAAAACCCTGATGCATGCCTACAAAATTAAGCACAACTAAAACTTAAACATAATTTTGTGTTTACATGTCCGTATGTCCTGGATGCTCTTGTAACTACGTGACAGTATGTTTGGACTTATCCAAAAACAATGTTTCTTACACATGTAAAAACCCACAAAAATTGGCAAACTATAAATGAAATGATGCAAATTACATAGTGGCCCATGATCCACAATAAGGACCTGGGGTTATTTCCCCTTTCGGGAGCAATTCTGATTTTATCACAGCCTCTTCGTATGTTTGTTAACAAAGCAATTTTGCTCACTAATTTCTTCACAGGAAAGAAAGCGGCACAGTGATCTCCCAGTGGGTTGTAAGTACAATCCACACACTACTGTTCAATTCCTTAGTGTGCGTGTCGGCATCTATGTGTCTTGACAAAAGCCATTTTGACCCTGAGAGGCACATGACAATATGGCTGAAACAAGTAGACCTTTCACAGGATAAGAAGAATCAAATTAATAACCTTCACATATCCTTCACTTTTTTAACATTGACCAATACTCTTGCTAATAAAACTTAGGTCAAAGTGACTGGGAGTATTTGAGCCAATTCAAAAACACTCTACCTGAGCACTATTCACACACTACCACCACTTCACCCTCAAACACGAACAAAACCCCGCTCTGCTGTAATCAGGCATCATAGTACACCCTGGAAACATTCGGTGACCAGGGTGGGAACCCAATGATGAAGCAAGTCACCTACTGGATAGGTGAGTGAGGGTTCTTTTACAAAACCTTATGGTTTCCTAGACAGTATATACATCTAGTACATCTACCGAAAAAGGGGTGATAGGTGTATGTGTAATACCGGAAAAAGACCTATTCTTTTTGTTATTGTATTGATTACTTGGGAAGAGAAACGGGCTCGTCTCCTGACTTCTCACTCTTATATTGTTGATTAGATATCTTAACACTATGGAATAAATCTTTGATTAAAATTTGAAACCTCAGAATTGAAATGTCATTAATTAATAACACATGTTGCTACCAGTGTTTGACAACAGGAGCCATCCCCCCTGGCATCTGGCTATGTTGTAGAGTACCCACCCAAGTTGGGTAAGTACGGATGCATGGTAAAGTGCATTGGTGTTCATTTAAATACTTTATTCGAGTTCATTACAAAAATATGAAAGTGCAATGCAATACATTGTAATATCTTAAAATCTTAGTACACAAACGTACAATAATAAAAACAATGAATAGAATCAAAGATGAAGGATTTCTTAGCCATGGTAAAAACAATGCCCAGCTCTAATCAGGACAATTACATTTTTTTATTCCTGGCATAAAATACAGCCCACAGAATACTTGACATACTACTACATATCTCTAGGGTAGACAGAGATTGTAGGTAAAGATCAGCAAGGTGGCATTGTGAGTAATTAAAGAGTCTTAAAATAGGACAAATATAACGTTCTCTCATAGTAGTATTAAATTTACAGAAAAGGGCGACATGCATAGTACTCTGTGCCGTCAGAGTATCACAGGGGCAATTTATTAGTGTTACAGACCAATCATTCATTATAGGGAAGCTGATTAAACAATTATAAATGTCCATTCTTAAGTGGATGAAGACAAATCTATGCCTAGAGTTTAATACAAATGTAACATAAGGCTGCATTTCCTACGTAGTTAAGATGGTTTGATTTTTTAATATGCTAGGCTTTAATATTTCGGTAGACAACCTAGGATTCTCGAGATGCACATACATTTGTTTTTCAGATCGTTATTAATAAAGGCTTCCAAGGATTCGAGCTTCTCATTATAGTGAGGGTACCCCAAGTTACTAAAAAATGTTGGATATATGTCAACCAGGGTATACATAAGGGTAGGCTCACATTAATCAATCCCTAATGATGGAACAATCCAAGCCAATGTAGTCCGATGTCCAGATTTTGTGATATAATAAAATGCCCTGAAGCATTAATAGGTCTGTAAGAAATGGTGTTCTCAGTTCCGCATGACAGATGAATGAAGAGAAGCTCTTTGGAATGGCAAGAAGGTGCTTTAGTAACTCATTTTCCACCGTCTGCAACGACCTACAATTAGTGAGTCCCCACACTCCCACCCTGTATAAAGTGACAGTCACACATTTGGCTTTATAGATCTTTGGCATTTCGTTTGGGGGGTTCATGCCTAATCTCCTGGCAAAAGCCATAGTTATCTCTTGGTGGAGATGGCATGGGTCCATGAGCCCTCTTTATCAAATAATATGTCCAAATATGAGAAAGTAGTTGTAAAACCAATATTTGCGCCATTAATTTTTATGTCTCGATCCATTCTTGCTCTTCTCTCGCATTTCATATTGAATGTTTTAGATTAATTAACTATGAGTCTATTTATGTATAGTGAAAAAAGAAAGGGTGCTAAGACACAACCCTGTCTTACCCCTCTCTCTATATTAAAGAGATGTGTACATTCTCTCCTGGTGCAATAGTGAACCCTAGCTCTACATCCCAAATACAATTACCCTTAATAAAAATGGATGATAGATGCCTCTACCCCCAAATATTTTAAAATAGCCCACAACTTAGCATGGATGACACAGTCGAACGCCAATGACAGATCGACAAAGGACAAATAGAATTTTACCTCTTTGACCTTAGTGTATTTTCCAATTAGCATGCTCAAATTCAATTCCTGCTCTATGGGCCCAATTCAGGGGCAGAATCCATATTGCAGATCTGGTAGGGTATCATGAGATGCCACTCAATCCTTTAGCCTATTCAAGATAATACAGCCAGCTATCTTTGCTAAGGAATCGAGGAGGGATATTGGTCTATAACATGAAGGGTTAAGGCGATCTTCCTTTTTATATATCGGGATGATAATTGAATCTGCCCATGTCGGTAAAAAAACTGTTTTACAGCATGCCCTCAATACTAGCGTCAAAAGAGAGCCCTGTAAAGACGCAGACCAGCACATCAGAGGTAAAGCAGGAACCTTTATTCCAGTAATAGGCATACAAGTCTAACGGGCCCAGAGGATCAGCACCAACTGAAGCTGATGTTCTAATCCACTCTTCCCTTACACTCTAGTACAGCATTACACTAGATAGAAGGACAGAACAATCCCAACATTCTGTACCATAAGTAATACAAAAGTAGGACACAGGAAATACAATATGCAGTAGTGTAAAGAACACCACATATCTCCCCTTCTCAATAAAAAAAAAAAAAAAAAAAAATGTGCTAAAATAAACAGTAATTAATCACAAAGTTTGCTTGGAACTCTTCTTACTCTGCAACTTCAACGTAAGTTGGCATGCGAGGAAAGCGAAGACTGCAAACCAGAGAAATTGCTAGGCTGTGTGAACTTGGCAAGGCGGGAAATACTCCACCACTGATCATTGCCAAGACGAACAGCATAGCCCTAAATCTCAGCAATGTAGTGTGGTTGTCTGAATTTTGATGCTCCTTCTTGCAGTAATAAAGGGTCTTTAACCCTGACCAAGTCACCAATGGTAAACGTATTCACTCTTCTTTTTCTGGATTGACAAAGTTTATCATATCTAAGGCGATTGGAATTGTCAGAGGCAATCTTAGCCCTGGAGGCTTCAGAGGGAACAGAACAATGACCATTGAAAACATTGAGTTTCCAAAAGGGACAGGGAAAAGAGGTTACTTTTCTGCCCCTCATCAACTCGAAAGGAATGGCACCTGAAACAGAATGGGGAGTGACCCTATATGCCCAAATCATGTTTTATACAGCCGTCTCGCAATCACCAGGGTACTCTGCACACATTAAACAAGGACCCTGTTAAACCTCTCAACTTTACCATTTGATTGGGTGTGATAAAGGGGGGTGCGTAGGTGTTTCACCCCCAGTCTTGCCAGAAATTCTTGCATAGAGGCAGAAGTGCATTGCACACAATTATCATTTAACAGCTCCTTCGGGACACCTTCTCTGGAGAAAACTTCCTGCAGGAAACGGATGACAGCTTTGGAATTGGAATAAGAAACACCTCTTACCTCCACCCTCCTGGAGAGATGGTCAATGAGCACAATGATACGCCTCATACAGTTGGGCAAAATGTGAAAAGGACAGAGGAGATCAACAGAGACTCATTGCCAAACCCTGGCTGGACATGGGACAGGTTTGGGTATGGGAGTACTGGTTGTAAGATGTTTGTCACTAAAACAACACTGTACACAATTCTTGACCAAATTATCAATGTCCCGGTCCATGCTGGGCCACCAGAAATCATTTCTGATTCTGCGCTTCGTGGCATTCATCCCCAAGTGACCAGAGTGAGCAGTTTCCATTATCCTCACTCTGAAGACGTCAGGAGGAATGAGTTTGCTATCTCTGACCAGTAAACCATTCTCGATGGAGAGTTTGTTAGAAATGTTACAGTATGGCTGTTAATCAATGGGAAGAGATCTCTCTTTGGGCCACCCTTTGACAATAAAATCCATTACCTGCAATGAGATGAAATCATTGGAAAGAGCGTCCTGCCAAAGTGACATGTCAGGACAAATGACAGTGTCATCCACGTTGGCGATTATACACTCCTCAATGTCATCTGGAATATCAGAAGTGGTTTGGAGATTGTCTACAGGAAGTCTGGCTAGAAAGTCCTCCTTGACATTCCTGCCCCCAGCTATGTGAAGGACAGCAAAGTTGAACTCCAGGAGTTTGGTAGACAACCTAGCCAATCTGGCCGTAGACATTTTGATTTTGGAACCGGACAGAATGTCTACTAAGGGTTTATGGTCTGTCCTTAGGCAAAACTTCCTTCTCCAGACATAGGATTTAAACCTTTTAACGTCCCACACACAGGCCAGCATAACTTTTTCTTTCACTGAATACCTCAGTTCAACATCTCTCATTCTCCTGGATGCAAATCCTACAGTTAATTCCCTTCCAACATCCATCTGAGATAACACCGCACCCATGCCATAGGCGCTGGAGTCAACAGTAATAAACGTGTCATGACCCTCCAGCTAAGGTTGGAGAGCTGGAGCAGACAAAATACACTCTTTAATTAAAACAAAGTGTTCCTGACATGTGGCTGTCCAAATGAATTCAGAACCTTTTTTTAATAGATTTCTAAAGCGCTCAGTAAGACTGGAAAAGTTCTTAATGAAAATTGAATAAAATTCGCACAGACCAAGGAAGGAGAGCAGCTGGTCTTTAGCAATGGGGTGTGGAGCATTAACAATGCCCTCGGCGATGCTCGGTTTGGGCTTGACACCATCCTTCATAAGCATATGACTAAGGTATTCAATTTCATTCACTGAAAAAAAACACTTATCTTCTCTCAAGGTGACACCATTGCTCTGGAGGATTTGTAAAACAAGCTCTAAGACCTGATTATATTCAAGTTCTGTGTTTGTATGCACTAAACTATCGTCCTGGAAAATTAGAACATTAGGGACATGTTGAAACATCATAGTCATAACCTTCTGGAACACAGAAGCCGCCGAGGCTAGTCCAAATGGCATCTGGCAGAAGTGAAATGTACCATCAGGTGTTACAAAAGCTGTAAGGTGGCGAGAGTGTTCATCAAGAACTACCTGATGGTACGCCGAACATAAATCCAATTTGGAAAAACATTTGGACTGACCAACAGCAGTAATGAGGTTATCTATATGAGGTAACGGAACGTTCTCCAGCCAAAAAGCCTTTTTGACGGATCTTATATCAACACATAAACTAAGTTCTCCAGTCCTTTTTTTTAGCTAAAACAATGGGAGATAACCAGAGAGTGGCATCAACACGTTCAATAATGCCATCATCAAGCATCTTGTTAAGCATGACAGTAAGATCACTTCTTATACTATAAGGAACATTCCTTAATTTGTGTTTAACTGGACGTACACCCTCTCTTATTTTAATAGAATGCACAAAATCTTTAATTTTCCAATCCTATTTTCTAAAACCTGTGAATAATTATCTTTCCATTGAGAGGAGTCAGAAATTGAATTAATCAAGGAAACTGGATTCTTCTGACCAGGTCTTCTAATCATTCCAAATTCAGCTTGGTGCCACCCTCCTAAAACATTGATACCTTTGATCCAGCGCAAAGCAGGGAAAAGAAAGAGCAGAAATTTACAGCTAACCTCCCCGTGTCACAGACCCGTTGTCACACTAACTCATTCACACATGCATTCATTGGTGGGGCCCATAACACCAACACTCGCATGTTTCTCTCACAGGTCTGCACACGGGAGGGGGACGATGATGCACTGGACATGTGGGAGGGGGTACCTTATAACCTATAGGGAAAGAAAAGTTATCTTACAGAATATACATTAACATTCGTCACCTATAGATTCCTAATCCCAAACATCAAGGCACTCCACCCACTTTGTCGACGGACCAATTAGTTGGATTGGTTGATGGTGATTTAGAACCAGCTAAAACACATTTAAGACTTGGAATCCTTTACTCTCTTTAACGAAAAAGCACAAACTCATAGATTCAATTATCAATATTTGTTTATCATAAATTTCATTGCAAATAATATTAGCATTTGTTTCATCAAAGTTTAGAATTTTCTAGATTAATTTATTTAAATCGCAGGTCATTATATTTACCTATTCTGGCTATCTGGAGTTTCTCTAATTCATGGGCTCCGCATAACCAAATTTAGCCGTTAGATTGTCCAAATTAGCAGGCCAAAGCTTTAAGGTCCAAAAGTTCTTTGCTCAGCACGTCATAGTCCCAAAGATCGCCAAAGGACCAGAAGTCGTGCAAGCATTAGTCATCACCTGTAGAGTCAAAGAGAGTATGCAGTCATAGTAACCGCCGAATGCCTCGATATTGAACAAATGTTCCTCCTTCTCGCTCTTCTAACCGCTAGCCGCTCCAACCCCTCCCTATTCTACAACTCTTTTTATAATAAATTTCGGGATAGCATGAAACAATTTTGGGCGGAGAATGATTTCTATTGGTTGGGGGCAAACATCCGATTTTTGGACAGTCCACATTCACATGGATTTTGCTGATATGTTTCCGGTGATGATCCAATAGTGATTGTTGCAATGTTTCGTCTTTTATTTGTAAGGGTTCATTGTTTTCTTATTCCAGTTTCCAAAATGCGGGGTTTGGCAGTCCACCAATATCCTATCCTTGACAGGGACAGGGTGTATAGAGGTTACTAGGAAGTTTACGGAGCCAGCCGAGTCTGCGCAGTAGACTTCGCGCTTCACGAGACGGTGGCCACTTCTGAACTCGGTTTCTGCTGCCATTTTCAGATAGGCCCAAATGTCAACTTAAGCGAAACAAACACAAAAGAATAATTAATACAAAGAAATGATGCTTCTAATGTTATACCTTTACTAATCCCTTTATATATTAGTATTTTCCTAGCATATAGCGACATTTAAAGCAATATATTCACCTTTACGGTCCTCCACGATGATGCCAACGTCACAAAAGCAACATAAATCATGCAATATCTAATTACCACATATGCTACTATTAATATGCGTACGTATTTTAGTTATTAGAGTTATTTTGCCATGCAAATAGCAAGTTCCCACGTGTTATTTGTGTATACTAATGGTTAGTTATAAAAAATCACTGCACACCATTAGTAAATTATTTTTAGTAGGTTATTCAATTAATCTTTCAAGCAAAATAGAGGAGGTATACACAATTTTGCTCTACCTGCTCCATCAATCCCCCCTTTGGTGATTTTTGACATCACCGCACTACCTTTAAATTTTGGAAAAAATTTAGTAAAATAAATGAATTCAATTCTCTTAATTATTGTGTTAGTTCACATAACTGTTTCACCTGTCTCTTCTTCTCTTGTTTTTCTATACATATTGTCTTTCCACTCTTCTAATTCCACTTCTTCAAATTTCCTTTCTTTTCTTTCTTTCTCCTTGTTTCTTACAGTTTCTCTTTTTATGTGCTTTCGTAATTTTCTTTTCTTGTTACATAAACATCCTAGTCTTAAAATTAATACTAATATAATCACACACGTTACTGGAAATAATATTTTACCAATAAAGGTACTACCTAGCTTTAGTAAAAAGTTCTTAATAGTAGAAAACTTTTTCCCAATCTTTTCCCAAATACCTTCAACCTCCAGTGGAACAATTTCCTCATGCAAATCAGTTATATTCTTAATGTATGTCTTCAAATCTTGACTTTCGTCAGGAATGTAAGTACAACAATGTTGAACTTTCAGCATTCCACAGACTCCACCCTCTTTTGCCAAAATTATATCAAGGGCAAGTCGATTTTGCATTACCATGGCACGCATGGCAACCATCTCAGTGTTTACCAATAAAAATCCTCCAGCGGTGCTTGTTGACAAGCGATCCACTACTGTTGATAATTTTCTAATTTTGTGTGCATTCAGAGATATTCCCACTGCTGGTATCAACACTCCGAAAATGTCTCCTACAATTTCTGACCAAGATTCTCTTTTTCTACGTGTTAGTTGATTACCTAACTCATGTGCACCATCTTTTCCTCTTCCCACATGGAATATCTTTGGAAAAACCAGGCCTACATAACATGTGCCATACCAGTGATCTGGCAATCAATAATATGCTTTGTTCCCACAGATAAAATATAATCCAGGAAAAACCGGATCATTTCCTCCTTTAAATCCCCATCCTCCCATGATTCTATAAGTATCATGGCAATCACTTGTGCCTACAAAATAATTATCATAAGCAGTTTGATTCCTTCTAATACACAACTTCGCTTTCTGAGGCCAATCCAGAGCCATTGTTGGACTAGCTTCTCCTTTCAAATGTTTTTCTCTTTCAACATCCCAGACTGTCTTTTCTTCTTTTCCCTCAGGTACTTTCCTTTGCATTTTTAACCTCCTTTCTTCAACCATATCCAAGAAAACTTTCTCTTCCTTCTTTAAACTGCAAGTTAGATTGTTTCTAGATATTGACTCTAATGTTAGTTCTATAGTTTCTAAGAAAAATTCTCCTAACACTTTAGCAGGTTTTACTTTATTGAGCTTGTTAACTACAGGTACTTGTGAAAATATGTTATCTACATCTGAAAAATAATATTCTAATTTCCCTATTTTGTAAAACAAACTTGCTAATACACTACATGTTATTCCATATGTTATTGGGAGGTGATGATAAGTCACTCCCTTAGATACAGATGCAGGCAACTGCATGCAGACGTAACAATCCCTCACGTCCATAGTCTTCACATATTTATATAGTAGTTTCAAAAAACATTGTTAGAGAAATCAGTTATGGACCTATCTTTATGTAAATAATTTCTATCTATTTTAGTCGGATAAATCTTTTGAATCTTTTCTATATTAGTCTTATTTATGCTATGACCTTCTATTGTTTCTAATGTAACCTTAAATGAAACCATTAAAGCTAACGCACTCCACAGAAGCATTAGTAATCCTGTACAACAACAACACATTTTAAACCATCTTCTAAGGAACACACATTTAGATTTACTATTTTCTGTGTTTGCCATTTCGAAAAATGATCAGTGTCTTTTGACTTAGCCTCTTCTACTTCAAAACTAGTTTTGTCTAACCCAAGGCTCTAAGAACCTACTTGGTTCTTTTCAGATTACGTCCTTTCCAGTAATTTATTGTTTCTCCATTTACATCACTTTTGCTCTTTTCAGTTTGGAATCTGATCGTCTTTCACTTTCCTTTCATAATCTTGATACAGAACTTCCTGAACATCCGTCTCTTCTCCGATATCGGATAAGATAACTCTCAGGATTTCCAATTCTTCGTCTTCCTCAACCACTTCTGGTACAGTCACCTCTGGATTCCCTTGGCTATCTGCCTCTTCTTTTACCTCAGGCAATGCCACATATGACCATCCCGGCAATTTATACTTCTGGTTAGGTTTTCTCGTTCTTTTGCTTTCTTCTGCTGGTGTTTGTTTCACGTCTTTTGATTTCTCTTGGCTAGACACTTCATCCACCTGTTCAGCTCTAGATGAATTTACTCTTGTCAATCTGTATCTTAATCTCTTTATCTTGTTTGACCAAATTTCATCCCTTGCTGGCCTTTCTAACTTACTTCCTTTTTCATTTTTCTCAGTTCTCCATGCTCTCTTTCTCAGAACGCGACCTTCTGGTATTTCTCCATCACTGTCCTCTGATTCAGTTCCAACTTGACTTTTACTTTCAGCAGTCTTTCTTTCCACCACTTCCTTTTTATTACCTACTTCTATCCCTCCTCGTGGTTCTTCCACACAATCTTCCTGCTGACTAACTGTCCCTTCTTCTATCTGAATGTGTGATTTCCCTACAACTCCTCGGGGGTCTTCCACAAAAATCTTTCCCTTACTCTCTGTATCTGGTACCTTACCATCTAATTTTGGTACTTCAGGTGGAATTTCTCTTGAACTTTCATCCGGGACTGTCTTATCAAGAATTTCTTTTACAGTCTCTTCACCGTTTTTACTCTCATTCTTATGTGCTTGAACAGGTTCAGTGTCTGATTCTGAGCTGGTGTCAGAAATCTGTAACTTTCTTCTTAAAGGAAGGTTCTCTGGTGCAATAGCTGGACTTGGTTCTAATTCACCCCTTTCAGGAATTTGTCTTGTTCTTATTTCTTCAGTATCTGATTCAGAGCTTGTATCTGATTCTTCAAAGTATTCTCCTTCCTTGTTGTCCACTGGGATTGGAATTCGCAAGGTGTGACTAGCATGAATCCAGTTCTTTACTCCTGCACATTTTACTGCTGTTGTCGTAGTCAAGATCACCTGACGTGGTTTTATTCCAACGTGGGACCAAACAGTTTCATCTTCTGTGCACTTTTATTCTCACCCAGTCCCCTGGGCTCAAATCATGAGCTGGCTTCTTTTCAAGAGTGATGGTATCCGATCCAACCTGATGGAACACAGAATGAACTGAATCAGCCAACCCCTTGCAATAATCCAACACCAAGTCATCAGATATGGGCACTAGCTTGTTGACTGGTATGAAAACATGTCGCATTGCTCTTCGCATGATGATTTCATGGGGACTCAGACCTGTATTCCTATCTGGAATAGATCTAATAGTCATGAGTACCAGAGGCATTTTCAAACCTGTGGCTAAACACATTTTTCCCAATCTGTTTTTAATGGTGTCATTTACTTGTTCCACCACACCAGAAGCCTCTGGGCGATAGGCACAATGTAGTTTCTGTTGTACATTTAATGCTTCACTGATCAATTTCATGATTTCATTATGGAAATGTTTTCCTCTATCTGACTCAATCGTAACTGGAAAACCAAATCTAGGAATGAACTCTCTCAATATTAGCTTAGCTAATGTAATTCCATCACTTCTTCTTTTGGGATATGCTTCCACCCATCGGGAGAACAGACAGACCATCACTAGAACATACCTCAACCGGTTACAGGGGGGCATTTCAATGTAGTCAATCAGTATTAAAAGGCCCTCCTTCTCGACCTATCGTTCCCAGACTTACCACTGTTTTTCTTCCAGGATTAAACTGCTGACATATAAGACATCTTTGACAAAGACTTTCAGTTACAAGTCTAAATTTTGCATTATACCATATCTGTTTGAAAAGTCTGATCATTGCATCTCTTCCTACATGTGCTTGACCATGATACATCCGTGCCATGGCAGAAACCATGCTATCAGGCATAACTGGTCTTCCATCCCGATAAACCCACACATGATCTGTTTCCTGTGGTGCACATCCTGCTTTTACCCACTGTCTCATTTCCTCATCTCCTGCTTCTTCCTGTAACTGCCTCACTTCTCCCATGTATTCACATTGTTAGTAAACAACAAGGGACATGAATTCATTACTCTTTCTCTTCCCCGATTTACAGGATTCTGATTTCTTGTGCAATATTGAGCCATATCATTGGCAAACTGATTACAAGCTGATACATAATCAGTGGACTTCGTATGAGCTGCACATTTCACCACAGCTAACTGCTTAGGCAGCTGTATCGCCTCAAGCAATTTTCCAACCACTTCAGCATTCCTTATAGGAGATCCACTCGATGTCAAAAACCCTCTTTGGGAACATATTTGCCCAAAATCCTGCACCACACCGAAGCCATATTGACTATCGGTTATCACAGTCACTCTTGCATTCTTTCCCAACTTACATGCTCTTGTTGATACAAAAAGTTCAGCAACTTGGGTTGATTTTACTCCTGCTAAGCAAGATGCTTCTAATACAGTTGCTACCATACATAATGCATATGCTGCACTCAGAATTCCCTCATCCGTTCTCAAGCATGTTCCATCCACAAACATCACATAGTCACTTTCTGTCAAAGGTACATCTTTTATATCAGGTCGTGGTTTGGTACAGAAGTCAAGCACTTCCAAACAGTCATGATCCACATCATCTCTGACTTCCACATTCTCAGCATCAGGCAATAACGTTGAAGGATTCACATTCAGACATCTCACAAGGCTCACATTCGTTGCGCCTAGGATGACTTTCTCATATTTAGTCAGGCGACTGTGCGTCATGAACTGGGTGCGACTCCTCGTTAAAAGGATTGCCACATCATGAGGTACAAACACTCTCACAGGATATCCCATCACAATTCCTTCACTCTGTTCCAAACTCTTACACGTGGCTGCTACAGCTTTCAAACAACCAGGCAATGATACAGCTACAGGGTCTAGTATAGCTAAAAAATATGCAATTGGTCTCCTCAGTTTTCCATGTTTCTGTATTAATACAGAAAGTGCACATCAATTTCTTTCGCTGCAATAGAGTTCAAACTCTTTCTCATAGTCAGGCATGCCAAGTGCTGGTGCTTCACACAAACTGTCTCTCAATTGTTTAAAGACTGTTAACTCTTCTTTATTTAATTCAATGGGGTCTTTTACATCACTTCTTGTCAATCGTACCAAAGGTTTTGCAATCAGGGAAAAGTTACTTATCCACTGACGACAATATCCAACCATTCCAAGAAACATTCTCACTTCTCTTTGCGTCATTGGGGCTCTCATTCCTTTTATTATCTTAATTCTATCTGTAGTTACTTTTCTTAGTCCTTTTTCAATTTTGTGGCCCAAATATTGTACTTCTTTCTGACAGAATTGCAATTTCGATGGGGATACTCTAAGTCCTCCATCTGCCAAATGATTCAGCAACGCAATGGTATCCACTACACAAGATTCTCGTGTTCTTGATGCCACAAGCAGGTCGTCTATATATTGGACCAGAACCAAACTTTCAGGCATTTTTTAATCTTCTAGAGACTTCTTCAATATTTGATTGAATATTGAGGGACTTTCTGTGTACCCCTTTGGGATTCGGCACCATGCCGAAATACGTTCGCCAAACCGGAACGCAAAAATCTGTTGACTGTCTGGATGCAATGGAATGGAAAAGAAAGCATGACACAGATCAATTACTGTATACCATTCTGCATCGTGAGGAATCTGATACAAAATCACAGATGGATTTGGTACAATGGGACAGCATGGCACAACGATTTAATTTATTTTTCTCAGGTCTTGCACTATTCTAAATGTTCCATTTGTCTTTTTCAGGCCCATAATTGGTGAATTATATAGACTGCTCATTATTTCTCTCAAAATACCTTGCTTAATCATCCTGTCTATTATGGGAGTAACTCCTGTAATTATTTCAGGTGTCAATTTGTACTGTGGAATATTTGGGTAACTTACTCCTTCTTTTACAGCAATTTTTACGGGATCTACATTTTTAATTAATCCCACATCTTCTCCTGTGAAATCCCATACTTCTGTCTTTACTGTCTTTTTCAATTCTTGAGGCAGCTCCTCAGGATTAAATACAACAAATGCCTCAGTAATCTCAGGTTCCATATTAGCCATAGTCATTTTATACAGTACATCCTCATCTGGGGTCTCAAATGCTATACCATCTGGGGTACAAAAGATTGTGCAATTCATTTTACACAATAAATCTCTCCCTAACAAATTTACAGGGCTTGAATCGCACACGACAAAACGGTGCATTTCAGAAAATTTCCCTATGTTAACTTTTACTGGTTCAGTGAGATACGTTTTTATCTGTCTGTTGGACACTCCAACTACTTGGATTGTTTCGTCCGAGAGAGGAAGATTTTTAACATCAGCTGACCTAACAGTTGAACGAGTAGCACCAGTATCTACTAGGAAAGTAATGTTTTCGTCATTTACCTTTCCATCCACAAATGGGCCTGTCTGGTCTACTTCTAGAGTTGCGCCAAGTACGCACTCCTCTTCCTCCCCTCGGCACCGTCAATAACCTTCTTCTGACTCACTTTCATCACGTCGTAGCCAATACTGCGAAACAGCACTAGCGCGCGGCAGCTTAGTTACCTGTTCTTCGTTGTAGAATTCTGTCTCATTACTGTATTTCTGATGATTTACGCTCTGTGGAAAAGGCGGTTTTGGCACCTGATTCTGTTGGGGAACAACCTGCTGCTGTTGCTGCGGTTGACAACTCACCTCTTTCTGCACCTGTGAATTTAATGATGCATTATCACCATTAGCACTTGGGGGAAATATACACTCGGATTTCCAATGCCCTATCCTTATGCAATTATGACATGGCCATTTCTTTTTGGCTTCATCTATATTAAATTGTCCTTTCCCTTTTCCAGTATTAAATTTTTGTTTCATACCTGTACCACTTGCCTGTTCAATCAGCTGAGCTTCCTGTCTTTCTGCCACTTTTACTTGAGCCCACATGGCTTTTTCTTTTAATTTACGCTGCTTTGCTTCAATCTCATCACTAAAATATTTTGCATGTCTTAGTACTTCATCTATCTTTTTGTTTTGCCAATCTACCGTATGCTGTTTAATCATTTCACTTACTTCTGGTCGCAACCCATAAACAAATCGATATACAAAATGGCTCAAATCTTTTTCATTCAAGTTTTCATCACCACTAAATTGTTTAAAGGCCAGGATTAATCTTTCATAATAAGCGTGTACTGATTCTTTCGCTTCTTGATGAGTTCTATCAGTCTTTACCCAATCAGTTTCTTTAGGATGTACTTTACTTTTCAGAAATGTAATTACTTGTTCATATTTTCTCATTAATTCTGGATCAGGGGCACCTGTTTTTGGATCTCTAGGGTATTCTTGAGTAGGCCAGTTTATCATTAATTTGCACTCTGCCCATAAATCTGCTGGTACAATTATGTCAAATAAGCTATTCAAATCAATCCATAGAATTTTTGATAACTTTACAAACCTGTCTACCTGCCTGTACCATTCGACTGGATTTACGCGCAGTCGTGGAAAGTCATTGGTAAATGACAAAACATCTTGTCTAGTCCAGGGGACATGTACATAGCCTCCACCTGGAATCTCACTCACGGGGCATTCAGTTATTACCTTGTCCTTTTCTCTTACTGGGTAAGCTGCAAACGTTTTATCCGTTGCATCATCTCGTTTTCGAAACCATCTACTTTTCCATTTGTCTACATCACCCCATTTTCTCAGTAATATGATTAAATCATTAATCTGTGTTATCCGTCCTGTTGTATTGAAATTTTCAATGTCTTTTTCTGAAAAATCTACTCTAAATGGTTTTTGTAATGACTTTACCTTTTCGAAGTCAATACCCATTTCATTTGCTACTTCTTCTAGTCTTTCATGTAAATTTCTGGCTCTCCATGTTATACTTTTGTATAGAAACATTAATTCTTCATCTTGACAGTTTTTCAATTTTTCCGTAGGAATAGTCCCTACTATTAATTCCTCTAACACTATTTTTAATTTGGACACATCTAAAGGTCTAGGCTCAGCATCTTTTTGTTGTAAACTTTTTAGCCATTCACTTAATTCATCAGAAGTAGGACCTACAGGAATCATTTAGTTTCGTGTCTGTTCTATCCCTTTTGGTGATCCTGGTACTGACTCTGTCGTCATTATTGCTCTATTTACTAGACTCTGATATACTGTTAAATTTTTAGGAGTACTTTGTTCGGAAATTCCCACTGTTTGTCCCCACGTATTTTCTCTTGTATCTCTTCTTTGTATTTCATTTTCTCTGCTTCCATTATAAGGAATCGTCAGACAATGCTCACTATCCTTATGCATATCAAAAATCGGCATTAGAGGTCCTATTGTTACAGGAACAGTTACAGCTTCCATATTTTTAGCTAATTTTCTAATTTTCTCAGTTAATTCCAAAGTAGTTCTAGCTAATTCAGCTGAATTTTCATTTGCCATTTTACTAGGTTGAATATTTTCTGTTTCTCTGAAGGGATTATTTCTTCCTACCTCATGTGGTACTGATTCAAATTTTATATTCTGTGGTGATTCTTTTACTGGGTCACTCGGTGTCAATGTAGAATTTGGTTGATACGTGGGTGGATTTTTATAAAACATGTCTTCAAGAACATCATCCTCCGACTCATGCACACCATACTTATAACTTTCTGATCCTGTATTATTTCTCTTTACTGTACATTTTCTACTAGTAGTTTCTTCAACATTTCACATAGGAAACAACCCATCAGTCATATTTGCACTTCGCCATCTCTTCATTCTATCATCATGATTCTCCTGTCCATATGATCTACCAAACATATATCTATACCTTCCGCCACTTCGTTGCCGTTCTCTAGCATACATCTCATCTTCCCATTCTGTTAATGCTTCAAACTGTGTAGGTCTAGGTCTCGGTTCTAATTTCATCATCCTTTCTCTCAAATTTCTCAAAACCGCTAAATTAAATGAACCATGTTCTGGAAATGCCAAAACTCCATCATCTTCTGTATACTTTGCCCAATTGTCTAACAATATACATGTATGATAACCATATTTCGTAATCATAAAAGATGCAGGTGATTTCGCTGGAGGAAGCAACTGTCCCTTTCTAGTCACAATCGGTTTGTCCCTTTTAAATAAGTTCTTGATTTTATTGTAATACATCATTTTCTCTTTTCTGTATCGCTAGTTTTCTACTACAACTAATTTTGTTTGTTTTATCCAATCGTAGCGCGACTCACACTAACGCACCAATACTGAGCGTCTATGTCACTTTTACAGTTTCTCCAATCTCAGCGCGACTCTCACTAACGCACCAATCCCAGGCGTCTACGTCACCCTGTAATTCTCCACTCCTAGCGCGGCGCACACTAACGCACCAATCTGGAGCGTCTACGTCTCTTACCGACTGTCCAATCCCAGCGCGGTCTTTCTGACGTCAGTTTTTCTCACTACTCCTG
Organism: Triturus cristatus; assembly: GCF_964204655.1. Lineage (NCBI taxonomy): Eukaryota > Metazoa > Chordata > Amphibia > Caudata > Salamandridae > Triturus > Triturus cristatus. Next base: position 682,622,659 of record NC_140586.1, on the reverse strand, counting down.
CTTCTGCTGACCCCTCCTTTACAAAATTTATCGGCAAACTTTTTACATTAACTTTTTTACTAAAATTATGTTAGTAACAACATGAAAACGCCACCATTATCTGTTTTGCTAACAAAGAGATAGTCTTGACCTTTCTCACAAGTATTCCGTCTTTCCCGAGAGCAGCGCTTACCTCTGCCCTACTACGGAATCGTTACTTCCTTTGATAAAGTAGCACTTCCCTCTACTTTACCCTTCTAGCAAGCATTAGCTAACTGTTTCTCTAGAAATAAAACACCTGTTGGAGACCAAATGCTCCTGAGAATTAAAACCAGAGTTTCACAATTAACCTGAATGCTATTTCATTTACACATATTCATACAGAAATGTAGTTCATTCACACAGAATCCTGTCTTTCCCGAGAGCAGCGCTTACCTCTGCCCTACTACAGAATTATTTCATTTGTTAATAAAGTAGCACATCCCTCTACTTTACCCTTCTAACAAGCTTAGGGAACACCTATTACCTTTTCAGTGATAAGCGTAATCAGAGTACCTTTTGGACTCCTGGTACTTAAGACCAAAATGTCACAGGTGGCCTTCGCCATCCATACACTTCTCTCATACAGAAATATCCCTAAAAGTAACACACGACGATGTTACCAATTCGAACCCAGACAATGCGTCGTGCAACTTCAATCGTCACACGTTTTCCCCATGCACTTACAGACCAGCGCTTACCTCTGCCCTACTACGGAATCGTTACAAACTTCCGACTTCCTACATCCCAGAAGTCATCAAACAACATGCAACGCAACGCGACTCAACATAGAGTGTTAGTACATGAACCAATACTTATCCAAAATCCACAATCAATAATCAAATAGAAAAATCAATAAGCAATAATCAATCTATATGCAATAATCACCAAACCAATGCAATATAACCATAACTCTGCTACCAGAAAAACTGATCCAGCACAAAGCAGGGAAAAGAAAGAGCAGAAATTTACAGCTAACCTTCCCGCGTCACAGACCCGTCGTCACACTAACTCATTCACACACACATTCATTGGTGGGGCCCATAACACCAATACTCGCACGTTTCTCTCACAGGTCTGCACACGGGAGGGGGACGATGATGCACTGGACATGAGGGAGGGTGTACCTTATAACCTATAGGGAAAGAAAAGTTATCTTACAGAATATACATTAACATTCGTCACCTATAGATTCCTAATCCCTAACATCAAGGCACTCCACCCACTTGGTCGACGGACCAATTAGTTGGATTGGTTGATGGTGATTTAGAACCAGCTAAAACACATTTAAGACTTGGAATCCTTTACTCTCTTTAACGAAAAAACCACAAACTCATAGATTCAATTATCAATATCTGTTTATCTTAAATTTTATTGCAAATAATATTAGCAATTTTTTCATCAAAGTTTAAAATTTTCTAGAATAATTTATTTAAATCACAGATCATTATATTGACCTATTCTGGCTATCTGGAGTTTCTCTAATTCATTGGCTCTGCATGACCAAATTTAGCCGTTAGATTGTCCAAATTAGCAGGCCAAAGCTTTAAGGTCCAAAAGTTCTTTGCTCAGCACGTCATAGTCCCAAAGATCGCCAAAGGACCAGAAGTCGTGCAAGCATTAGTCATCACCTGTAGAGTCAAAGACAGTATGCAGTCATAGCAACCGCCGAATGCCTCGATATCGAACAAATGTTCCTCCTTCTATCTCTTCTAACCGCTAGCCGCTCCAACCCCTCCCTATTCTACAACTCTTTTTATAATAAATTTCAGGATAACATGAAACAATTTTGGGCGGAGAATGATTTCTATTGGTTGGGGCAAACATCCGATTTTTGGACAGTCCACGTTCACATGGATTTTGCTGATATGTTTCCGATGATGATCCAATAGTGATTGTTGCAATGTTTCGTCTTTTATTTGTAAGGGTTCATTGTTTTCTTATTCCAGTTTCTAAAATGCGGGGTCTTGGCAGTCCACCAATATCCTATCCTTGACAGGTACAAGGTGTATAGAGGTTGTTAGGAAGTTCACGGAGCCAGCCGAGTCTGCGCAGTAGACTTCGCGCTTCACGAGGTGGTGGCCACGTCTGAACTCGGTTTCTGCCGCCATTTTCTGATAGGCCCAAATGTCAACTTAAGCGAAACAAACACAAAAGAATAATTAATACAAAGAAATGATGCTTCTAATGTTATACCCTTACTATTCCCTTTATAGATTAGTATTTTCCTAGCATATAGCGACATTTAAAGCAATATATTCACCTTTACTGTCCTCCACGATGATGCCAATGTCACAAAAGCAACATAAATCATGCAATATCTAATTACCACATATACTACTATTAATATGTGTACGTATTTTAGTTATTAGAGTTATTTTGCCATGCAAATAGCAAGTTCCCACGTGTAATTTGTGTATACTAATGGTTAGTTATAATAAATCACCGCACACCATTAGTAAATTATTTTTAGTAGGTTATTCAATTAATCTTTTCATGCAAAATAGAGGAGGTATACAAAATTTTGCTCTACCTGCACCATCACCTTTTAGGACAACGTAAACTTTGCCATGAATGGTTATGTTTTGAAAAGCAATATCAGCCCAAAAGTAGCCAGCGAGGTCAATCCTGCTACCCTCAAATGTTGTGGTGATAACATCAGGGGGTAGTAAGACCATATTGGACCAAGATTGTTTATATTTGTCAATAGAAATGATAGTGATTCTGGCACCTGAGTCAATGAGTAGCGAAATGTCATGGGACTGGATGGAAATCTGGGCAAAGGGATCCCCAAATTTTTAATCTGTATGTACATTATTTATGTTCAAATATTCAACAGAAACAACAGATAGAGTTAATTCTTCGACTCTTTTATTCAACTCATATGGTGTTTCATTAGGACGATCTTGAACACTCCTAATTGGAAAGCATTTGCCCCTTCTGCACAGCTTGCCAAAATGGCCAGTCGTTTTACATTTGTAACACTCTTGGGTAATGGCTGGACAGTTTCTGAAATTCGAAAGATGGAAAGGCGAACTACATCTGTAACATTGAAAACCAGAAGGCGGACGTACAGAAAACTTGTTTCTGTCTGGAATAACTTAATTTTTTTTTAACTCTGCATCGTTGAAAGGTTGTCGAGTGGCGGAAGAAGAACTGGTGGCGGCCACCGTGGAATAAGTGTTGGATTCCAACTGTTTAGAGTCCAACTCTGACCATTCCATACTCTTAGCTATGTCAATGGTTTCATCCAAGGAAGGATTTTTGCAGTAAAGTAATTTCGGTTGGATCCTTTTGGAATAGCACCTGGAAACAATTTGGTCTCCTATTAATCGAGAGGTAAAATCATCAAAATCACAATAACTAGCTAAAACCTTTAAAGCAGAGACATAAGTATCTATAGATTCACTCTGATAATGAATACAAGTACAAAACTTGTGCCTGTGGACCACCAAATTGACTCTACCTTCAAAATAAGTACTCAGTTGTTTGAGGGCTAGTTGATATTCGTCCATCCCATGACTATCATGTCAGGTGTAAATAGGTAATTGATCATAACATTTTTGACCCTCAACACCTAAATAATAGTAAAGGAAACTGTGTTTCCTATCAGGTTTGAACTTCATACCATCAATGGCTCCTAGAAAAGCATTAAATGATCTGAACCATAACCACCATTTTAATGGTGGTTCACCTGGATCCTGTAAGAAATAGCTAGGAGGAGTGACAATCTGCATGGTGCGGGAAAAGAAAAACAAAATGCAGAGGAGAGTAAAAATGAAATGAAAGGAGAAGTGAAAGCCGAAAGGAAAGAAGAGGAAGAGAAATATGGAAATATGGAAATATGGAGCACAGAATTAGTAAGGAAAACAAAAAGAAAAAGAAAACTAGGTGAGTGGATCTCAAACACACTGGACGCAGGTACAGTCAGTGTAAACAATAGACAGAAAGTGTGTGGATCACTGGGTCCACAATGTAAGAACGAGGTCTTGTCTTAGAAACAATGTTGCAACTGTAGATGAGTAGGTGAGCATGCACCCATAAACCAGTAAGTGTGTGGATCCCTGAATCCACTGGTTGTGAACGTTGACAGAATACCAATAGGGTGTGCACGTAAACACCAGGAAGTGTGTGGATCACTGAATCCACTGGTAACGAAGGTTGGCGCGCTAGTGCTGGAGGACAGGAAGTGGCGTAACGACCTCAGAGAGGAAACCGGAATGACATCCCATGGTTACACAGCCGAAGAGGAGCTCCAAAGCACAAAGATGCAGTGCACAGCAAAACGAGAGGCTGGAGAAGTTGAAAAATGCCAGGAGCGGTGGGTGGTGCTGCCCGCAAAACGGAGGAGAGTGAAGGAGTACGGAAGATTGTCAAAGCCGGAGCAGACTCCCACAGCTAGAAGCAAAGCAGCCACCCGCACGATGAGTAGCGGTATCCAGGGAAACCGGTGATAGAGGCATCAGCTGGCGTGTCCAAGGAAACAGGAAAGGAATCTCCAAGTAACAAAGAGGTGCACGTGGGGAATCGCTCGAGAGAAGTCACGCAGCTGAAATTTAAAAGTCAATTTTGGTGCTCACGAGGCTGGGTTGAAGAGTGAAGCAGGAGAGGGGAATAAGAGCGCCAGGCTAAAAAAATGAAGGCTAGAGCAGCGAAGTTGACACAAATATTTCCAGAGTTGGGAGGAGAAGCGGAAAAAAAAATACCTGGGCCCGTTGGGAAGACAAGAACACTGCATAGTACCCTAATGAAGTAGCGCAAAAGGAACTGGAGCAGGAAAACACTCTTCAAGCAGGGCAGGTCCAGATCTCATGTAAGATGCAGTCCAGCACATCAGAGGTAAAGCAGGAAACTTTATTCCAGTAATAGGCATACAAGTCCAACGGGCCCAGAGGATCAGCACCAACTGAAGCTGATGTTCTAATCCACTATTCCCTTACATTCTAGTACAGCATTACACTAGATTGAAGGACAGAACAATCCCAACATTCTGTACCATAAGTAATACAAAAGAAGGACACAGGAAATACAATATGCAGTACTGTAATGAACACCACATGCCCCGTAAAGGGGTATTAGCCTTTAACAAGTCCACTGGTATAGCGTCAGAGCTAGGTGCTTTCCCACCTTACTTGCATTTATTGCCCTGTTAACTTCCTCTAAACTAAAAGGAGGAATGATGGAGTCTTGGGGTGTAACATCAGTGAAGATTTTACAAATATCATGGCCCGTCTCAAGCGTACTAATGGTAATTGAGTAGATGCTGGAAAAATGTGTAATCTTCTCTGTTTCCAGGATTGCAATCTCCATCCTAGGGCGTTCCTCTACTCTCAGTGGTGGAGAGTTGATTATCTGCCAAAATGTGTTATTGTCATTATAAGTACCTGCCTCGTACAAGGATTCCCAAGCTTTATCCCTCAACTGTATTTTCCTTTGCTTCACAGCCCTTTCGTAATCTTTTCTACATGCCTGGATCACAGATTTGCATCTAGCAGATTTATGTAAAGCCTCCTTTAATCTCTTAGGGGCCTTCGAACACTCATAGTCAAATCACTCTTTTCTTACTTGTCTCTGTCGCTCTCTGGCAACAAAGGGATTCTCTTTTATACCTAAAAGCTCCCATGAATGGCACTTGGGTCAGATGTTTCATCTAGAGAGATCTCAAAAGCATCTCTATTGGTGTTAATTACCTGTTTTGAATACCCCTATGGCACAACCTGTGACCAGTTCAAAGTGTATCCATTTAAGGTGGCCAGCTCAATGTCTTAGGCCAAACTAATGATTTGGCTATGGGACTGGCTAGAAAGTGAGGCGAGGGAAAGTTGAATACTCTGGGGGAAAAGGATCACTTTGTGAAATGTTATGAGTAACAAAGTTAAGTGCAAAAGATGCATAGTTGTTAGACAATAAGACAAAATCAATGGCACTGTGGGCATCTCTACCATTAAAAGTGCTTTTAAATAGAGCAAAGGGAGAGGAAATTTCATTAGAAAAAGCCAGGTTGAATTTATATATCAGTTCATTCAGCTTATCCCTGAATTGATTATGGGTAAAATTTGATTGAAAAGCATTTTCCAAGTTAGTTAATCCACAAACACTTTTGGTAGGCATATTACACAAACATATATTAAAATCACCCCTCCATAAAACAATCGGTTTCTAATAGTTCTCATACCCAGAAACTCCAGGTTATTATCCAGCTGTCGTAAGGTAACAATTGCGTGTGACAAGGTAGCATTATTATAAAATTTGATCACTGCTAGCTGAACAGGTCCCAAAGTATCACATGTAATCATTTGATAATAAGGGTTGTGTTTCACCATACTAATTTTAATATATTGGAGGTTATTAGAAATGTAGGTACATAGCCCACCCTTCGCTCTTCTATGATTTGAAACAACTGTTGGAACGTGATATGTTCTAAAGCCATTTACATGTATCGGATCTATCAGCCAGGTCTCCTGTAGACAAAGAGGTGAAAACCTGCTACAAATTCTAACCATTCTGTGTTGTTAGTGTTGTTCCGGAGGCCTGCCACATTCCTAACCAGTATTCCCATAGGTACCCATCGGTAGCTATGCGGTTTACAAAAGCTAATAATATTAAATAATAATACTACAATATCTCCCTGGTCAGGTATTGAATGGGCAGCCGAGGTAATCCTGTTGGTCGATGGAGGGGTAATTGCAATTAATGGAGTTTGCGGCTCATCCACCAGCTGTGGGAGGGAGCCCATGTCAAGCCTATCAGGGGTATAGGATCTTCTTGCCTCTCCCTTGTACTCCACACAGTTATCCCTATTAGGTTGATGTAAACCGTCTAGGTTTGGTAGGCTCTGAAAGCGATTATAAGTTGGAATAGCATAATTAATGTTATTCAGCGGTCTCAAGTTAGCTTGTTTCTGGGGCCTAAGGACGTCAATTGTATTAACTAAATGATAGACGTAACCTAGTGGAAGTGGAGTGATGGTGTGGGGGGACATGTTTGTGGGCGCAGTTCTACACAGAACAGATTCCACCAGCCGTGGAGTTTGAAAAGACAACACAACACAGTGACCCGGTAAGGTTTTCCAGACCTTACCCACCCATTTACATCTCCTGACCATCTTTATATCGTCAAAGAGTTGCCCTGTAATACCCGTTCCAGTACCAATCCAATTTAAAGATTTGTTTCTCAGCGAGGTCCATTTGGTCTTACATTGTGGTGCTAGGATGGGAACTTTTGCCAGGACAATTGCATTTGGAGGAACAGCTGGGGGAAGATCCAAAAACTCAATTATCTGGGTTGATGCTTCTATGGGTGAGTCACCAGGAACAGGGGTAGCTGTAATTTGGCAGGGAGGCCTTACCTTGGGGGGCAATTGGCTATGGGTGTGGTTAGCTGGTCCCTGAATACTTCCTGTATAAGTATTATTAAGTGCTACCTTAGTCAAGTATTCATGTGGAGGTAGACAGGTGAATGAGGGCAGTATTTTGTTTGTGTTTGGCCCTGTTGATAAAGTATTCAAAAGATCTAGGCAGGTAGTGGAATTACTTTCTACTTGTTGTAGGTGAATGGTTAGCAAGTCCAGTGGTTGTTTTACATATTGCATAGCGACTCCAATTTTCAGGTGTTATTTTTAAAGAAATCAGAGGTAGTATTTTTAGCTACAGACTTGGCAGGTGCAGATCGGGCGGAAGCTTTAGTTGCAGGATTTGTCCTCTTAGTCCGGGTTACCTCTTTAAGTGAGTCAGTGGATGTAGGGCATGACCAGGGTTTTCTAATATGTTTAGCTGGGGGTAGAGATTCAGTTTTAGATGAGGAAATAGAGTCTGAAATATGTTGTATGCATTGATTGTCCCCCTTATCAGTGTCTTGGTCTATAACCTCATGGCTGGCCGGAAGTTTATCTGGATCATTAGGGGGCGAGTAAGGCTGTCACACAGAAACAGCTATGTGCTCTCCACAGGTTAACAAGGTTTCTTCTACACAGATATTTGCTTATCTATTGCCCCCATGGCTCCTGAGAATATATTTCATTAAGGATGACTGTGTTTTGCGTGGAGACTGAGGTTCACTAACAGTGCAGCATGCTTCCTCTTGTCCTTGCTCAAAGAACGTTAAGACCTAGAGGAACTAAATGTGAGAACTCTCCAAGATATTTAAATTCAAAACAACACGCTCCACCTTCCCATATGTCTGTGTCTAGGTATCACACACCTAATGGGCAGAATTGAGGTAACAGCCCTTCTATTCCCCATGGTCAATATTTCACGGTCACAGCCCTTTTATAAGTCCACAAATATCAATAAAAGTGTCTCAAAGATTCAGTGAAAACTATTGGGTGTAATGTTCAAAGAATCCCAAAGTCGCTTTAAGTAACACATGCAGCGTATATATTTACACAGTTTACACACGTTCTTGCAGAAAGTACCTTTTAGGGAGCAATATGGTAATTTGCGGGGTGGCCCAGCCCAGCCGCCTCCAGGCTCTGATGGGCGCAGAACGGGCCTGTTCATCACAAAAGAGCTGCTCCTAGTGTGATAACCCAAACGAGTTACAAGAACGTAGTGAGTGTGGGCATCTCACAAAAAGATACGGACTGGTCTCACACACCACCTGGTGTCATGCTTCATCATTGACCAGTCCTCGCCCTCCAAAACCTTCGTTTGATGGAGGACGGGCATACACTTGACGACAAGGATGCACTTCTAAGTGATGGAGTGGGGGCCCGTGACTATGTGAGTGAAGTTAAAAATCATTATAGTAGTCAGTAGCAATTCTTTAATGTGAAATGAAAACTATATGATATTAAAATATAAGTGCGACGGTGATTGGGATGTTTATTGTTCCCAACCGTCTAGTGAATGATCTCGTGGATGGTCGACATGTTTCTGCCTGGGTGGCCCCGAAGGGTCCGCGGCATTCATCAGGACCTAGATAGAAGAATAATGGGCTCCGTTCTTACCACAATTGGTAATGTGTCACCACTGCGGGAGTGTGGTATAGGTCACACTTCACCATCTAAGGGCTGCTTCCAATAGTGAAGCCCTAATAGTTTGGACAAGTTGCCTCATGGGAGAAGAGGCAGAGAAGAAAACCACAGTTGCGTTTCCTTGTAACTCACGATCAGCGCGTCCTGCAACCTATGCGTCCGCTCCCGGTTCTCCCGAATGTGGCCCGGGCGCAGCCCGTGCACTTCCAGTGCTGCGGGCAAAGACTTGGGGCTTTATAGCAGCTTAGACGTGGCTGGAGACAAGCCCCACCTCACAGGGTAAAGATTGCTGGACACTGAAGTGTCACTTTAAGGACCATGTGTGCTAAATTTTATATTATTATACAACTTTGCCAATCAATATTCATATTATCTTATTTCCTAGGTGATCATCCCCTTGCAGGCAATGTAGGAGTTCCTCGTGTCAACTGCATGTAGAAGTGTTACTTTAGTTAGGAGGGATTTCTTATCTCTACCTTTATTAGCCCTGATGAATGCTTGATACTGTATATTAGGCTAGTTTATAGGCAGAAACATGTTGGAAGGTAAATAGTTGGGAGGGTCACAGTATCCAGAAAAATCTTCCTTAGTTCTTTTAACCTTACTTAGTGTACCTGATAATAAAGGTAATTCCAATAAGGTCACTCTAAGGTATTTTTTTAACTGGATCCCTAAAATTGTCCAGGATTTGTTTTTATTAAGAACTCCCTCATACTCATAAGGTTGAGTCCTGGTAGTATCATCTTACCAGGGTGGGGTGTGGAAACCTATAACGAAGCATGCCACATAACGTTGGTGAGGCTTCCTCATCCAGAACAATGGGATCTGGTCTTTCCATATCAGGACATTTAATACGGAACACATTTTTCTTCTGCATTCTTTCTTGATACACCGTACTTTATGTGGTTATATATGTTAACGTTTTGCAGAATGCAACGTGTCTTTCTCCTCTTTATCTCCTCTAGTGATTGCATAGTTGAGTATAGGCCGGCAGTGGTGGGAAGTGGAAGCACTCAGTGCATTTGGGCAAGAAGAAATATGACTATAATTTTAGAGAATCCTCGGAGAAACAATATTTTTCCTGTTTTGCATAGAGAATATAATCGCTCCTGGCCCTGAAGTAATTATCAGGGTGAAGATTTATTCTGCAGAAGCTTCCAATTAGTGAATAAGGTTTTAGTACAAGTAGAGAAAGTTTTATTACCAGGGAATGTCCCTTCTAATCTGTATTTTTGGAAATACTATAGTGAAATACATTGTATAAGTTATTTTAAAGGGAGAAGGTAATAGTAAAAAATTGTAAAGTCTTTTTGCCGCATAAAAGAGACTGTGCTTATCAGCAATATATTCAGTTAAAAACTCATGAGCAAATAGAATATAATGATAACTGTTTCACCCCCACTCACCTGCAAACTAGGTACTGCAGGAGCGAAGAATGTCCTGTCACTCACCCAGTGCCTTAACCCTTCATGTCCAAGAATAGTACAGACATGAGCTGAAAATGCACCGGGGGAAGACAGGTAAACAAGGGAAAACGGGAAAGGTGTAGATCTATCCTTGAAATCACACTCCGGAATATAGTGGGAGTCAGGCAAGGCAATAGCGTCCCTTAGAAGAAGGGAACAGAAAAGAAAAAGAAATATTAACATAATATGGATATATCAAGAACACACTTTCACCCCACACAGCTCCTAGGATAGAGATTAGTCTATCCTTGCGCTCAGCTCACCCCTTCTTAAATGTAGTCGAGTCGATAAGAACTCCAAGGATGGAAATCACAATGTCTCTTGTTTCCAAGCGTCAGTAGAACCAAGTCTTCCCATAAGGCATAAAGCAAAAAGGTAATTGCAGTGTAAAGGATGGTGGGAAAAAGCTACAAAAAGGGCAAAAAACCTGCACCATGAAACAGGGATAAACAACCAAGATATCTATTGTTATCTGCTACAAAAATTCAGTGCACTGAAAAACACCCCATAAAGTAAAGATCAAAAATAAGGTAGTACAGGTGAATATATATACCCGCTGCTTACTGGGCAGATGAATACAATATTTTCCAGCTATCGCAACAAGAATTTTAGATTCTATTAAGGACACGGAGGCGAGGATTATGCTGTCTCGATTTCTTTACTGAACTCAGAGCAGCCAATTAAAAGTAAATTACACAAGTAAAAAACATCATATCCTATGAGGCTTTGAACCACTCCTCTCATAACAGCCAATGGCAACATGTCAAAGTATACAAAATAGAGAGACACCATCTTGGCATCCTCTTTCTTTGTGAAAAACCAGTCCATAAGTACGAACAAAAAATACAGTCCCAACTCTCAACAGAGAGATAAACAGTTCCTTTGAATTCTCAACAGAGAATATATTCCACAAATCCTGTGATCAACATCTTCTCACAAGGAGGCGATCCAATTCCAGCCGGAACATCACTTTAGTTCTTGTTAGAGTCATTTCCTGACAATAGAAACAAGGTTGAAAAATAGGGAACCCACAAACTTGATTCTCTTAGGGTGGGCATTTAATACTGTTATGAATATGACAATCATACAACTTAACAGTTGATATAAAATGTCCCAACGGGTGGGATAATCCTCGCCTCCGTGTCCTTAATAGAATCAAAAATTCTTGTTGCGATAGCTGGAAAATTTTGTATTCTATGTCAGGACCGGAGGCTTCTCATTATGCTGGTTCAAAGCTCATCAATAACAACAGAAGAAACATGAGAAATAGGCTTGTAATAAAACACCTTACACATAGAATCAGTAGACCAGTCAGCTGCTTTCAGGATATCCTCTAAACAAGATCCCAACATGTAAGCCTTAGAGGCCATAGCTCCTCTAGCTGAATGAGAACCATATATATGTAGATATCAATGCCAGCTTCTGACATCACCCATATAACCCACCTAGCCAAGGTGGCAGCTGAAACCGGTCTGAAAGGCTTTTGAATTGCTAATAGTAACTGACCCAATGGATCAGACCTATGTGCAAGAGTGCGTTCTTCATAACACTTCAAACATTGCAAAACACTTAATTTATTATTATGAGGGAAAGCAGGATACTCTACTGAACCTGACATTGTTTTTGTCCGTCTCGTGATGATAAAAGATACACCCTGTGGAGAAAACATTCTGCCTGCAAGATCCAAAGCTCATACATCAGACACTCTGCAACAGGAGATTAAACAGCAAAATGGTGAGCTTGGCAGATTGCTGTTTTAAGGAAAGGTCTGTATTATCTGGCCAAGACTCAAGTAATGAGAGAAGATTAGAAACATCCCATAAGGTGGAATATCTGGGACGAGGGGGATTAGCCACCCTGACACCCTTAAGTAACTTGCATACCAGGGGATGCATCCCCACTGGTTTGCCGTCAATATGATCATGGCCTGCCGAAATTGTTGACCTCAAGTTATTAACTGACCTGTAGGCAAGGCCCGATTCCGCACATTCAGAAAGAAAGTTCAAAATCTCTGTTACATCCGACCCCGCGGGATCCACCTGCCATTGAAGGCACCAACCCACCAATCGCTTTCAGGAAGCTGAATATCGTTTCCGGGTGGACAGAGCCCAAGCTTGTTGTATAAATCCGGCAGATGCCTGTGAAAGGCCTTCAGTGCTCTCATGTGTCCTGAGAGCGTCCACACCATGAGATATAGTTTGTTCTGCAGGACCAGTGGGTGGCAAGTTCCCACTGGGTCCTGGAGAAGCGTCGGGAATATCAGAAGCTGAAAAGGAAGACCCACCGACAACTCCAATAGTGTGGGAAACCACAACTGAGTCTTCCATAACGGTGTCACCAACACTATTGATGCCTTCTGATGACGGACAAAGGCCGCCACTCTCGGTATCAAGGAAAAAGGAGGAAACGCATAATTCCTCTGTGGACCCCACTGGTGAAGGAACGCATCCGTTTTCATCGCCATCGGGTCCGGCCTCCAGCTGAAGAACAACGGAAGCTGAGCATTGAGGCGAGAGGCAAAGAGATCTATCTTGCAGGGGCCTCACATACTCATGATCTCCGCAAACAGCGTGAGGTGAAGTCTCCAGTCGCTGTAGTCTCTGAGGAACCTGGAGTTCCAATCCGCCACCTGGTTGAGCTTGCCCGGCAAGTACTCCGCTATGACGGTGATCTTGTGATCTAGGCAAAAGTGCCAGAATTCCTTCACTATGTTGACCAACATATGCGGCCTTGTTCCAGCTAGGCGATTGATATTTCTCACCGCCGAAATATTGTCCATCCGGAGGAGGATGCAACAATTGCTCTTCAGAGGAGATATTGATCGTATCGCAAATGAGCATTCTAGTAGCTCGAGGCAGTTGATGTGCAACTTTAACTCATCTGCAGACCAACGTCCGCCTGTGGCAAAGTCTCCACATCGAGCGCCCCAGCCCCATTGGCTGGCATTGGACTCGACAATGATGTCCGGGGAAGCGCCAAAAATTGCTTTTCCATTCCAGGCAGTCATGTGTTCCAGCCACCAAAGAAGTTCTTCTCAAGCGTCTGGAGACAAAGGAATGAGATGGTCGTAATGAAACCTCTTCTGAATGTAGTAAATCTTGAGGCGTTGAAGGGGCCGATAGTGCAGAGGGCAGGGGAAGATGGCCTGAATGGAAGAAGCCAGAAGGCCCACTATTCTCACCAGAACTCTCAGTGAAATCATTTGTTTGGACAGAGTTGCTTTGATTTCCCTTCTGATAGACCTGATCTTGGTCAACGGGAGCAGAAGCTGCGCTGACACAGAATCTATCTGGAAACCCAGGAATTATACCTGTTGGCTCAGAATTATCATTGACTTTTTGATGTTTATGACGAAGCCCAGATCCTGTAAAAGGTACATCGTCCACTCCAAATGAGTGAGGAGGAGGTTCCGATCTTGAGCCAGAAGCAGCATGTCGTCGAGGTAGACAATCATGCGCACTCCCATTTCCTGAAGGCGGGAAACCACTGGTTTCAAGAGCTTGGTGAAAACCCACGGGGCTGACGACAGGCCAAAGGGAAGTGTGCAGTAACGGTACCATTGTCCTTTCCATTGGAATTGAAGGAATTTCTGGTGAGAAGGACAAATTGGTACCGTGAGGTAGGCATCCTTCAGGTCTAAACTGACCATCCAGTCCTTCTCCAGCAGGAGGTCTCTCAGAAGATGGATGCCCTCCATTTTGAAATGCCTGTAGACTACAAAGGGATTGAACTCTCTGAGATTTAAGACTAATCTCTGACCTCCTCCGTTCTTTTGTACCAGGAAGACGTTGCTGCAAAATCCTCCAGGAATGAAGGATCCTACGGCAATAGCCTGCTTGGCCTAAAGCTCTTGCAGTTCTGAGTCTATAAAAATCTGTTCTTGAAGGGAAAAAAGGAGAGGCCGAGGAGGGGGCCATCTGACCCGGGGAATCTAGAAGTTCTATCTGATAACCATGCACAGTCTGAAGGATCCACACATCTGTGGTTAGTCGTGTCCAATTTACAACAAAATGTAACAACCTGCCCCCCAGGGGAATCATCGGACACACAGGACTTACCAGAAGACTGGGAGTCAAAATTTTTGTAGCCTCGGTTGAAACCTCTGTTGAAACAGCCCCTGTAGCCTCGAGACCTGGAAGGATAGAAGCCGGCCTGTTCTGGCTCTTGGGTGTAACCCCTGCGTCTGGGTGCGAAACCTCTCTGAGGACTGGGATTGGTGTAGCGGCCGGTCGAGCGTCCTCTGCCACACCAGGCCCTACCAGAGACCTGATGAAACACTCTCTTCAATGAGGATTGTGAGTTATCCAGAGAGGCGAAGGTGCTCACGAATTTGGCAATGTCCTTTACAAACTTCTCGCCAAAAAGTTGTCCTTCCGCCAGCGGGCCCGGTTCAGACGAGGCCAACTCCACCAACTGAGGGGCAATTCTAAGCAGGACAGACGCGCGCCGTTTGGAAGCCAAGGCGCAGTTAGCGTTACCCAGCATACAGATCGCTCTTTGCGCCCATCCAGCCAGGACTTCCGGGTGGATAGCTGCACCCGTCTCCTGTGCCTGGAGGGCTAACTCAAGAATCTTGGCCAGAGGACCTGAAAGTTCTAGCACCTTGTTCTGGCACGCCCAAAGGGCGCGTTCGATCCCTTTCTTAGGATCCTTTTTGTACTTCTTCAAGAAAGTAGTCATAGAAGAGTCTATTTCTGGAGTAAGCGCCAACTTATGAACCAAATCTGGATGGGGGCATTCAGATTTCAAGCGAGCCCTCACGTCCTTATCAAAACCCTTACGTACGTTTGCTTGCATGTAGTCGGCCACTGCAGGGGGAGGGACCCAATCAGTTGAACGTGGGTGGACAATATCCGAGGTGGTCAAACATAAAGGGAGCGGGTTGCACAGGGGAAGATGCATCTATGCGCTTCTTAGCACATTTGCGAGGTCTAGACTCATGAGAGGAGTCCGTCAGTGTCTGCGTCTGTAGTGGTATCAGGATTATGGATAGGGGAAGGAGGGGGAGGGGTGAGGGCCGGGCCCGCTCTTGGGCCTGCTCCTTAGACTTGTAGAGCTTTGAATACGTGTGCGCATGTGGCCAGGGGTGACCAGGGAGTTCTGGGTTGGGAAGTGGCTCTGGGACAGAGGAAGTTCCTGAGGGAGAGGGGTTGGAAGGAACAAGAAGTTCTAACTTCTGCGCTATAGGAAGCAAGGCGGAGGAAAGCGCCTTATCAAGTTTTGCGTCTAGCTTTTTATCAATACTGTCCTCCATTGACTCGTCATAATAATAATCACCATCACCCTGGGCCTCACACGCAGCTACCTCCTCTTGGTAGAATTTACATTCTGCCATCCTCAAGGTGAATATTGATAATATTCAGGCAAAGTCCCCAGAGGGAAGCAAAATTCTCAGCCCACACAAGTAGAGTAGGGCATCGGTAGGGAGCAATACCGGCGCAAAGGAGCCAAGAAAAATATATATACAGCCACCAAGATTAAGTAAAGCTCAGGACTAATGGTGGGAGAAACTCCCACCTGCCTGTGCAGAGTAAAGGCACCAAAAATGATGCCCTGGAAGCCAAAGAGTTAATAATCAGACTGTGAAGAACCTAAGCGCTGCCTAACTTTGAGAAAATGGCCCGATATGGCTCCAAAGCCTGCTGCGTAGCTCCCCTGTTCAGCCTGGGGCAGGGCATCGGTCCGGCAATGAGGTGAGGGAGCTGAGCGCGCACACAGGTGCGTGCGAGCTCCCGAGACGAACGCTGGCAGCCCGGCAGGGCTCCGGCGTGTGTCTCGCTCCCTGCGGGGTGTGGCAATCCCCTCCGCGCACTGTCAGCGAGCGGAGAAGCCAGCTTCACTGGCGGCAGCAAGGTAGAGTGAGCGGGGATCAACCTAAAGTGCAACACGCGCTTGAAAGTGGGGGATTAACGAAGCGGAGTGCGTGATGAAAAATGGAGCGTTTCCCTGCTCCGACAAGCAATGTAAGTGACCGCGCTGCAACGCGTGCAGTAAAACGGAGCATATCAGTGCTCCGACTCACCGGCAATAATCGCGCGGCAAGCGCGCATTGGCAAAGGAGCGTTTCACTACTCCGGTTCACAAGCAGTAAGCGCACTGCAAGGCTCAGAAAGTAAATACTCAATATCACAGTAAAACATTACCATAAATAGGCATAGATTGCAAATAAAGGCATGAACAAATGAAATGGCCATAAAGCAAACTCAAAGTAGACAAATTAGAGAGACACTGATCTTGACTGCGGGAGCAGCAAAGAAAGAGGATGCCAAGATGGTGTCTCCCTAGTTTGTATACTTTGACATGTTGCCATTGGCTGTTATGAGGAGGCGTGGTTCAAAGCCTCATGTGGTATGATGTTTTTTACTTGTGTAGTTTACTTTTAATTGGCTGCTGTGAGTTCAGTAAAGAAGTTGAGACAGCATAATCAGAAGCCTCCGGTCCTGACATAGAATCCATTAGGAAGGACGTCCTCCGAAAAGCAACTGCGCTCCTCAAGAACACGAAAAGGAATTCAAAATTCCCAAGATCGTCAGCAGAACACCGACTGCAAAGTCCTTCCGGTTCAAGAATCTGGAAATGAAACCAAGCAACGAGGAGACGAAAACAAGCTCCTAAATACTTGTTACCGATAATCCGGAAGCACACCTGTGACTGCGCCCCCACCAGTTCCCCAAGGAGACAGATGAAGGAGGCGGCAGATGCCGAGAGGAGCAGGAAGGGAAAAAACAAAAGAAAAGAATCCAAAGGTTAGAACCGGACCCCCCTTCATAGGACAGACAAAAAGGATGAAGGGAAACCAAGACCCCTACAAATAATACCTAGCTCAGACCGTAACAATAGCATGCAAGTAACAGAGGGGAAAGATAACTCTAGAATGTACAGTTTTATTAATGACTTAACATCATGTACCATTAAACGCAGAACTATAAATATCTTGAGTGAAACAATTAAATGCAATGTCCCAACATGTATTAATTGATCAGTATAATTTAGGTACCTCAGTAAAGGCTATGGCTAAGAATCCTAAAAATGACAATCATTGTGCATCAATACAAGAAACATTTTTAGGAGCCTGCTAAGGAGACAATGAGGACTTTCTAATCAGGATATATTTGTCATATTAAGTAAAAGAAGTGATGGAGCTGATTTAACGGGGATCTTTAAACCTCAATCTCTTGTTAAAGTCATCAAACCGAATACTCCACTGGTCGTATGGGACTTTGGTAGTCTACTTGAAGCGTTGAGGCAGAGCTAACATCCAGAATTCATTTAAATTTCAATGAAACCAAGACAGTTCAACAATGATGACCAGAGGTTCGTATGCAACGATAAAGGTTTATTTTCAAATAATTAGTTTACCACAATCAGCAAAGTTGGCAATGATTAATGAAATATATTATTTCAGGAAAATATTTGAAGGCACCCAAGCACTCTAAATTTAAGTATTATGAAGTATAGAATGCAAATAATCAATATGTAAAAGAATGCAAAACATCCAAATCAAATCTTTAATAAGGAAACTAGCCATAGTTAAATTAAGAAATGAAAGTGCAAAGGGGATTTCTAAAGGGTAAAAGAGAAAGGTGTCAGCATCTTATGAACCTCAGTAGAAGTTCAGAGGAGATTAATGAGTGTTTAGCATGAAGCTGCATACTCAGTGAAATCAGAAAGGTAGATAGATCTGCTCTCTTCCAAGTCATGAAAAAGGTCTCTGCTCTAACTACTATTGAACACCAATTAAAAGCACAATCAAAGGTCCCACAACATCCTTATCTCACTCCCACAGTCAGGAGCCAATCCCATGGTAGCATTTGCTGGGATCCAGTAACCATCTAAATTCCCATCCCAACACAATTAGATACACATCTTGTCATCTTTGAAAGTTGCATGTTCCTGGAACGCTGGGTGTAAAACCTCCCATCATTATTTCTCTGTATCTGTAGCCAACTTTTCTTCTTCATGCCTAACTATCAATCTAATACAAAATAATGAGCCTTTCGCTAGCTAATGAAACACATGATATTTCACCTGCAAAGAAAGGAGTAAACGGCATACTTACAATTTTAAAATGTGTAGCACTCAGCTAAGGCCTAATGTCAAGCTAAGTTAGCTTGAGAATCAAAATGGAGGCCCATTATTGACCATAGGAAAGCAGCTGTCATCATTATAATGTGAATATCCAAAAGGTGTGAGTGCATGGTTTATATATTCACCCCAGTACAACTACATGTGTTTTCTAAATGTGCACAGCACTGTTTATCTACGATAATGAATAAAGTTGAAGCATGTGAGTTAATGTGTTATGGAACATGATGAATATATGGATTATATACCGTAACACATAAATGTATTAAGTTCAGTCTGTACTTCAATCATGCCAGGATTAGGAACACAGCAGGTGTACCATGGGTTAGGACAAGAGTGGAAGGTTTGGGGGACGAGGAGTTGGAAACTGTGTTCATAACAAGTAGACGGTAGACTTAATTTCAGTTTAGTTCCCCACTTCTCGTTTATGGTGAGCACTTCCAGGATATGAGCAGTAGTGGCATTATTAAAGAACTCTGCTACAGAAAGCAGATGGCAATGTGTTGCATTGTTGCTCAGTCTTTCACGTAAGTTTACACCTGTATTCATTTGCACACCTTTCTTGTTTTCCTATCTTCGCAGCTCCACTCAGTTTAGGCATTGACTCCTTCCTGTATTTAGTTCTTATGTTTCTTGCTCTTTGCTGTGCATCTAATTGTGCTTCCTTCTCAGTGGTTATCTTCATATCCTTTTGCATCCAGGGGTTTTTGCCTGGTACCTGGTCAGTCAAACGGTCATCATAGCACCATCCATTAGAGAAAAGAGTAGTAAAATGCCTTTTTTTGCATGATCAACCCCATTTTGTTTGGGCTGATGTTGCTGATTTTGTGACTCTGTGCGCTCTTCTAACCAGGCAACAGAGCATGTGCTGTGACTACTAAAACATGCTGAATTAGCTATACTCCTAATTGGCATATTTAAGATACCTACAATTCCCTAGTACATGGTACAAAGAGTACCTAGGCCCTGTAAGTTAAGTGTCAGAAGTGAACTGCAGCACATATTGTGCCACCACTAGAGTGACAGTGCAAAATATAACTGTCGGCCTAATACTGTTGCCTGTCTGTGCAGTTTTAAAACTGCAAATTTGACCAGTCAAAATACCCACTTTTGACAGGCCTAACCCATCCTTTTAAACCCATCCTTTTAAATATGAATGTTATCCCTTAGTAGGCGTTAATGCCCAATAAAGCAGGGTGCATGGTATTTAAAAGAAGGACATGTAAAGGTTTAATGTGAGATATGCCCTTAAGGTGACATAGACCCAAAAACCTTTTTCACTTTAGCCTGCTGTTCCACTGGAAGAGCACTGAGATATGATATTAAAATTAAATAATGGCATCCACGCTGAGAAAACAGCTACAAAGTTCATCCTCGGACTTTTGGAAAATATGTATTACAAGCCTAATTCATTGGTGGAGTCGGATTTGTACTAAATATTTTACAAAAGGCTCTCTTGAAAAGTCAAGTTTTGCCTGCCTAAAGCTCCATAATCTCATTTGCATGAGCTTTCAAATGACACCCAGAAGATGAATAGCCCCTTTGATGGGATGTAAACTTACTCTCACAGTGGAAGCACAGGCCTTAGGTGTGGGAAGGTGTTCTGTTTCTCGGACAGAATGACCAACTAGGCAGCACCCAGGAACTTAATTAACTTCAAGGAGACCTTCCCTATCCTAGGCTTGGTAGATAACTCCTGGCCGCCAATAACCAATATTGAGTGACCACAGAGGTAGGGTTGCTGATTTCCTTGGCCTCACTTCTAGGGTTGGAATATGAGCTCTGCACAGGTGAAGACATGATCTGCCATGTTGGATTTAGGTATAGAGGGGCACTGGGCCACTGTTTCTAGTAGGGCGCACAGGAACTGCTGCAAAAGTGGGTAGGTTTAGCCTGGGGAACTTTTTCCCTGTTGGTTAGGGACGGGCCAGGAGTCCCCTCCACCCATAGGCTAGTGCTAGACATAAATGTGGCACCCCTAGACAGTCTCTTCAGAACACTACTGTACCTGTGGAATGCAGAAGATTGACTATACCTGTTGTTGAGAGCCGTGAAGAGACCTGAAAAGCTGAACCTGCTCCCACTTGTTGTCAGGTCAAAAAAGTAGACGCCAATGGTCTGTTTTCTGACCTCATGTTAAGCTATAGGGACACAATAGGCTGCTAGTAGCCTTTTTCCTGAAGAGCCCAGCTGACCAGTTCTGACAGGGCCTGTCCTGGACCCCATTGCTGCCTTCTCCTGGAGTGAGTCTTGACCCCCAAGTGCTATACCTGACATTCTGGGGCACGTCGCTCTGTGAAAGTATGCTCCTCTTAATTTCTGAAAAACCTGGGACTTGGAAACTTTGGCTCCAAGATCCCTGGAGGTCCAGGACAAACCTGCCAAGTCAATCCAATGAAGGTGTGTTGCTGCTGGCCCAAAGATTCATGTTGCTCCCTCTCTGAGCTTTCCCGAGGCTGCCAGTCTGTTTCAGTGGGAGATAAAGAAGAGCCTATCCAACCTCGTGGAGCCCTCTTTGACTGCAGCTTTCAGCCTTGCCCCACTGTAGGAATCGAAGCTCCAAAAAAGTGACTAAGTTCAAAGGTAGAAATCTTTATCAGGCAGAGACCTCAAAAGTATCTGGCTGGCAAGAGACCTACCTTGGGCGTGAATTTTGAATTTCTGCCACTAGGAGCTTTTCCACGAAAAGTCAAAGGCTTCACCAGGATTTTTTCAGATTGCTATCGGGCCTCAAGAAGCCCTTCTCAGCCACAGCCTACTGCCTTGTCCCACTGAGGACTTCTAACTTCCACTTTAGAGACTAAGTCAGAATGTAAAACTTATGACTAGGATGAACATGGTTTCAGTACCTGGCCCTATCCTTAGCGTTAGAGTGATTTAAGGCCGACTATGATGGAGCATCACAGTCGGCCTTAAATCACTCTAACGCTAAGGAGAGGCCCAACCAGTAGGGATATACTCCTTGCTACGTATCTCCTACAAGACAAAATAGTTCTACATTTGTATAAAGGACCCTCACCCACACAAAATGTGTGGCACACTCATCATGGAGTGCTATGGCTGGCACAGCTTTTGTTTCCAGATGGGCTTGACCCCAGTTTGGGGAGGTGACACTTTGATGGTAGTCCTAAGTACTAAGCAGGGGTCAGGAAATAGTTGGGATGTTCAAGTAGCCTGCATGTGTAACTAAGATCTTTTTAATAGTAGGTCACCATTGCCTGATTTTTAATTAGGGTGGGATGTGACAGGGAAGTTTTATTGTCTGCAACATCCCCATGTCAACATATTTCAGCCGATCAGTTTTAGCCCATAAAGTAATCCGGCTTTCTTCAGGATGATTCAGATCCCTGGTAGCAATTAAAGTCAGATGCCTCGTTGCCTCCCGACTTCTGTGGAAATAGGTAAAATAAATCATTAAACAGTTTTTACAATCCTCAACACATATCTTTTTATGTGTGATTAACTGCACACTCTATATATTCAACAAAAGGGTGGTGTAGTATCCTTGCGATCAATCACTTGTACGTACTGCTGTGACGCTAAGGGAAGCTCCATGTTTCAAGCTAAAATTACCTTTAAACCAGGTTTGCACTTGTTTAATAGGAGTTAGAAAACTTAGATCAGTCATGTGTTACCACCACACAATATCTCAACAATCAAGGGGCATATTAGCAAGTAAGGGTGATAATTATCGCCCGTGCCAAGTATCGGAAGTTTTGTTATTGCCTCCTTTCCCTGATAATATTCGGCTTCTTACCGACGTATTATCAACACGTCTGTGAGAGGCGATAGTGTCAGGGAAAGGGGAGATAACTCCTGCGAAGAGGCGATAGGTTTTCAGGCGATCGGCGCACAGACATCAAAGAGATACTTGGCACGGGCGATAATTATCGCCCTTACTTGCTAATATGCCCCTACCTCTTTGATGTCTGTGGGTCTTCTGATGGGCATCTGGCTTTAGTCACGTTTTTAGCAGGTGTTAAAAACCTGCGTACATCGGGGGTTAGCGCGAATTATTGTATCGCAGGTCATCTTTGATAATACAGCGAAGTGCTGTTAGCGATTTCTACAGTGGAATTTAGGTAAGTAACGCCTACCTTGCATGTTATTAGCGATACATATCGCTGGCATGCAAGGCAATGAAAAAAACGGCAGCTTACGCCTGAAAACATGCGCTAACGCATGTTAGCGCACACTTGCTAATAGGGCGATAAAATTATCGCCGCTTTGGCGGCAAAAAGTGCTGCTAAAGGGGCGATAACGCCCTTGATAATATGCCCCCAAGTTGGCTGTATTGTAAATTTGAGTAATGGGACAAGAGTGGACACCAGATTCATAAGAGCAAACTATTTGTATGGTAATCTAACCCTTTAGGAAATTTACAGGCAAAGCACCACTTCTGTCACACACTGAAAGGAAAAGCACAAAAATGTTATCCTTAAGCCCAAAACCATTAAAGAAAAGTAGTCATATACATGAAAGAGTTGTTCTCACTATTCCACAGCATTTACTCAGCAATTCACCTTCTTAAGTACCGCAAAGGAGTACCGCAAAGGAGTAGCTCTTGTTTATAATCATCATCAATGCAGATTCATGTCCATGCATGTAAGACGTAAGGGGCATGTCCCATTGGGGATCACCCGGTTGGGCCTATGTGATGAGGTTGTACGTAAGGCATTCCTATCAAAGCTATTGAAATATGTGACCCATCATCTTTGGTGTGCATCTATCTGGATCATTGTTACAGAGAGCTTTCTTAACCTCAAAATGGTTCCATGAATTGCCATGTCTCTGATAGGAACTATTGGCAGAAAAATATATAAAAATAGGGCGCTTTTTAGAATGATAACTGTCTCCATATGGCAGCACTAATAAGGACAACAGCAGTACTGCTATTGTATCCTTTTGTGAACAGCATAGGTATTTCTAGTTTGTTTTTATGAAAGTCCAAGGTAAACCGGGTCTATTGTACTGGTCAGGCACAATCAGCCTAAGACTTTTTGGCACAATTTTTATTCAAAACTTAAAAATGTGATATATCCAGTTCCCCTTATTAGATTATTATCATTTTGATGTAATTTTGTTAATAACATTAGTCTATATATGAGTGGGAATTTATTGTGTTGTGTTTTTGGCATTTTAAACGTTTTTTTACTTCTAAAAGCCTGTCACATTTTGTTTACGTTAGGCCTGGTTGCTCTGTGCCATAACTGCCAAGGTTTAAGCTCAGGTTTCAATGACTAAAACCTTTTTTGGACCTAGCAAGAATAAAGACATTATTACTTGTGGTGGATTATCATCCCCCCTAACTAATAATCCACTTTCTCACATTTTCCCTTCAATATATACAGCAAAACTTTACTTGTCTCCCCGTTCTAATCCCATACCTAGCTGCCGCTCCCAGCATGCAGGCGAAAGAAAAATGATTCCACCCTCTGGGAGAAGAGTTTTCCTCTGTCACAGTGGGCAGAAAAACAGATGATAAAATTGCACCTCCCCTGCTGGGAGCAGCATGTTTTGCTGCACCCTATGGGTGGGAGCAGTTCCAGCTCATGCCGGAGGTGGCAAGCCAGCTGGGGCAATGGGGGGCTTTGAGGCTCCCGCCATGGGCCCTAACAATGAGGAAATGGGTGCCCTGCCCCGGGTGGGCTCTAGGGCACCCACACATTTCTGGCCAGAATGCGGGTGAAAGGGGCCTCTGGGCCAATATTGGCCCAGGCAGGGGATCTGCATGCCCCCTCTCCATTCTTAATGTGGCCGGGCCTCTGGAGATTGGTCCCCGGGGCAAAAATAGGCCTGGGGAGGGGAGCTGGATAGGCCCTCTCCCTAATTATGAATTGAATTAGGCACAGAGATGGGGTCCCTGAGGCCACTACTGGTTCAGAGAAGGGGGCTCTGAACCCCCTACCCATCAGAAAAGGGACATTATAGTTCGGAAGTAGAATTTAAAAAACCTTAAAAATTCATTGAAAGAAAAAAAAAGGTTACAGGGAGGTTATAGATAGGTTCAGAATTTATACACACAAAACCACTGAAATTCAGCAGTTACAGTTAGATTTATCTCAAGAAACTATAACTTGTGCTGTAAGGTAACTATAACTTGCGCCCTCACCAGGTGTTCGGAACCATCTTAATCGGTCCGTCAGTCTCCCCAAATCTGATTCAGTCGGAAACCATCCGACACTGAGTCTTTCGGAATGCTTTCCGACCGACATCGTAATGAAGCCCTACGTGTAAAAACTTTCAATTGTTTTTAAAATGAGTACTGTAAGAAATTGGGTTTTTGATTGATATTGGAGAAGACTCTTCTCAAGCAACAATCACAATGCTTGTCAGGATGAACCACAAAAGTCACAAAATTAACCTGTTCTTAGCCTTTTGGTAGTTTGGCACAAAAGAAATCAGGCTTAACCTAGAGACATTGTGTAAAGGAGTTAGGCAGCACTCAATCGGCAACAACGGAAAACACACAACATAAGAAAATCCCACGCCAGTTTAGAAACATAGAGTACATCTCAATAAATAAAATGACACTAAAATGAACTAAATCGAATCCGTATTGAATGTAAAACAATTTACATGTAAAATAGCACCTAAAAGATCAAAGCACCAGCCGCGGGTGTCATTTGTTTGGTACCGTGGCAAAGTCAACATTTTAGGCTGACCACGATAGAGTGTGATTTGGTGAATTTGACATTACTATCTGTTGGACTTGGCCCTTTTTTGCAGGGTCATCCCTAAACTTTTTGCCTTCCTGCCGTATTTTTTATGACCTGTTGTTGGCTGCTTTATGACTCTGGGCACTTTACCACTGCTGATCAGTGCTAAAGTGCATATGCTGTCTATTGTAAATTCATGTATTGATTATTGACTCCATGATTGGGTTATTTGATTTACTTGTCAGACCCTAGTACAGTGCACCATGTGTGCCCAGGGCTTGTAAATCAAATGCTGCTGCTGGGCTTGTAGCACTGGCTGTGCCACCCACAGAAGCAGCCTGTAAAGTGTGTCTCAGGCCTGCCATTGCAGAGCCTGTGTGCAGTCTAGTACTGCCATGTTGACTTGGTAAGTGCACCCACTTGCCAGTCCCCAAACCTTCCCTTTTCTTCATATCAGATAGCCCTAAGGTAGGCCCAAGGGCAGGGTGCATTGTAAGTATAAGGTAGGACATACTCTGGTGTGTGTGGCATGTCCTACTAGTTAATTACAGCCATTTTCGTTTTTCACTATTGCAAGGCTACCAGTCCCTATAGGCCAGAATCGGCGGTTTGATTGTAACACCTTATAATCCTAACTGACTCGGGGAACATGGTAGAAATTCGAGTTTAGTATGCCTGAACTCAGAATGATAAAATATATATTTTAGTGAAGTTGGTTTTAACATTCTGTGTTTGAAAATACCACTTTTAGAAAGTAGGTATTTTCTTACCTAACCATCCAGCCTGCCTCTGCTAGCTTGTGTATTGTGTGTCTGGCTTTGTGAGTGACAGGGGCTGGGAGATTCCAGGAGACAGGGTGAGTCAGCACAGGGCTGAATAGACCTATCAGCATTTAGAGTGGTGGGAGGAGTAGCACCTGGGTCTGAATAGGGCTGTGCCTGCCTTTCACAATGCTGGCTCCAACCCCTGTGGTGTGTCTGACGTCTCTGGCTCACACTGTCAAAGGAAAGAAGGAGTCCTGTAAACAAAGTGCTCCAGGACTGCACAGAGCTGGTTTGGCCTAGGTACTGGCCCCTCTGCCTTCAGAAGACAAAGGATTTAGTAGTATAAATTTGGGGACCCAGAACCCAAGACTTTAGATCACTTCTGGGACAATAAGACGAACCTCTGCCAAGGAGAAGAACCAAGGAAGCTGTAGGAGTTAGACTGCCCCCCCTGCCAGTGTGCTGTGTTACTGGGTTGGCCTACAGTGGTGTCTTCAGTGCCAAGGAAGGAACTTCTAAAGAACTTTCATCATCTTGCAGAATATTACTCCAAGGGCTTGAACTTGTGATTGCCTCCTGCTGAAGTCTCAGGGACAAAAGACTTCACCACCAGCTCACATCTGAATTTCCTTGCTGGGAATTCTGTCTGCAGAAGCCTGTGTGTCGCTGGGAGCTGGAACCGTGACTCAATGAGAAGAAGTGTGTCACAGTTGCATCTGTTGCTGTCACATCGCCGGAGATGTGTGTCGCTACCGCAGAGGTCACTGCCGCATCACCAGAGAAGCGTGCCTTCGTCAAAGCTGTTACCCCACGCATCACCGGAGAAGCATGTCGCCTCCGCAGAGGTCGCCGTCACATCATCGAAGCGTGTCGCATTGCCTCTCGCAGCTCCAAAGTTAGAGTTTGCCGCACGGCTGTCGGGCGTGCATACATCCTCTTCACGTCGTCGCATCAAGGGCACCATCTTATCGCATCGCACTGGATTGTCGCATCGCATCGAGGCGCCATCTTGTCGTATCGTAACCGGAACACAGTACGAGAATCAACGCATCACCTCCGGTAAGGACCAAGCCGCATCCCCTACTCTGCGCAAGCATTGAGGCGCGACGCATCATCTCCCCCGAAGTAAGGAACCTAAACACCTCCATCCCTGCAAACCTTTTGTTTGTTTTGTGTTCCGCATCCAGGTACTTTTGTGCGAACTTTGTCGCATTTTTCATCAACTTGAAGTAAGTTACTTCTACCATCTTTAAGTCTATTTTAAGTACAGTATTGTGGATTTTTGTCATTTGTGGTCTTGTGTTAAGTCCATATAAAGAATACTTATTTTTATAAAACTTGTGTGGTGTCCATCTGTAGTGTTTTCACTGTATTACTGTATGTGTTCACAAATGCTTAACACACTGCCTCTGAGATAAGCCTGTCTGCTCGTGCCAAGCTACCAAGGGGGTGAGCAGGGGTTATCCAGGAGTGTAATTCCCTTTCCCTGACTTAGAAGCAAGGGTCCCTATTTGGTCAACTAGTTCCCCCAGTTCTTTTTTTTTTTATTTATTAAAACAAATAACTGAGTCAATAAGCAGATCAAAGTACATATCAGGTAGAAGGTGCATCATTGAGCATGAACATTTTACATAACATAGCCAGTAAGATTATCACTTTTCTGCTCTTCTGTGCATTTCCATATTGTGTGTCGGTGATGTGCAAATCTCATCCCTGAACCTGTTCCAGCCTTGCAATTTCCGATCCCATTTCTTAGGGCAGACGCGCATTTTATATACCTCCTTCTCTGCTATCATGCAGCAATCCATTTCTGCCACCCAGCCAACTGTTACAGGTCTTGAACCGGAACCCCAAGATATTGCAATAGCTCTCTTTACTAACAGGTATCCTAGTGCCACCAATTGCTATTCTATTTCAGTCAGGTCTGTGGCCTCCCAAATGTTCAGGACCCCCAAACCTGGGGTCAAATTGATTTGTTTTCCTAATGTGTCCCTCATTTTGTTTGTGGCATTGTCCCATAGAGGGCGTATCTCGGGGCAGCTCCAGAGGATATGATAAAAAGTGCCATCCTGACCACAACCTCTGAGGCATAGTGCATCTGTCCTGTAACCTATCTTAGCAAGAAGTACTCCCGAAAGGTAGGAGCGATGTAGGACTTTTAATTGTATGAGACGGAAGCAATGGTTTATCGCCGTTTCCCTAGGAGACATTAATGCCTCTTGCCAGCCTTCATCGTTTATGGGCCCCACATCTACCTGCCATTGGTCCCGAAGGGTCTGGAAGGAATCAGGTAAGTTGTTACAGAGCTTGCGGTATGTGCAGGACACAGCCTTTGTTAGGAGCAGTTCCGATAGTAATTGGTCCTCCAACGGAGTAGAGTCTGGTATGGCGGACAAATCAGGGATATTGGTCTGAAGTGCATGTCGGATTTGTAGGTATCGAAAAAGTTCACCAGAGGCAAGGTTATATTTAGTTTGTAGCTCTTTAAAAGTGAGGATTTTGCCCCTGTGTATCAGGTCACCAATGCTCGATATACCAATAGTGTCCCATTTATCGAAGCCCACGTGATGGCAAAGTAGCCCCAATTTCTGTGTGGACCAAAGCGGCGTGGATTTCGTGAGTGTATCTGCCCATCCTAACCGTTTAGTTGCTTGGTTCCATAGGGCCACCGTCTGCGACATAGGTCCCAGGTACCGGCCGCTCCGGATCTTACTGTAGAGGGCTCCCAAATAGCCCTCCCTCCCTGTTTGGTACCGCTCTAGGTGGAAGGCCGGATTTGACGGGGAACCATGAATCCAATGGTTTGTGGTTACTAATTGAGCGGCCCAGTGGTACAGGCAGAGGTCGGGAAGAGCGATTCTCCCGTCATACCACCCCCTCGTTAGCTTGCGGAGGGCAATGCGAGGGGCTTTGCCGTCCCATAATAAAGTCCGGATCTCTCCCTCTATAGCAGTAAAATACGTATCCGCAATGGGGAAGGGGCAGTTCTGGAGGACATATAAAAATCTAGGAAGTGCAAGCATTTTAAATAAAGCTGCCCTCTCCAGGAGGGACAAGGACAGTGTTCTCAAATGTTGGATATCATCCTGTAATCGTCGGAGGGTGCCCAGAAGATTCCCATCGTAGAATATTTTGGGGTCAGGAGTAATGTAAATCCCTAAATATTTAAAACCTTCAGTGGTCACATCAATTTCGTAGCCACGCGGTAGTTTGGGTGGGGGGCCAGCGCAGGACATACAATACCGACTTTGACCAATTAATAGTGTAACCTGCATATTTACCAAAGTTGGTTATGACATTAAAAAGACTATTGAGCGAGGCTCGTGGGGACGCCAGATAGATCAAAATATCATCAGCATATAGCGATATTTTGCCCACTACATCTTCACTCTACCGCATGCCACGTATTGAAACATCACGTAAGATCCAGTGTGCAAGTGGTTCTAGTGTCAATGCAAACAGGAGGGGGGACAAGGGACATCCTTCTCTAGTCCCCCTCTGCAGTGCAAACATACACGACGTACGGTTGTTAACTCGGACTTGAGCCAGTAGAGCGGTATACAACAATGCCACCCATTGCCGAAAGCGAAGTCCAAACCCGAACTTTGTCAGGACTTCAAAAAGGTAGGGCGTTTCTATGGAGTCAAACGCCATTGCGGCGTCTAATGATAATATAACCGTGTCTTCTTGTAAATATGGTCTTCGGCTCAAGATGTTATAGACTCAACGAAGATTTAGGGCCGTGTTATGGCTTAGTATGAAACCTAATTGGTCTTCATGGACCAAGGAAGGGAGGACTGTAACCCGGCGCGATGCAAGGAGTTTAGCCAGAACCTTGGCCTCCGAGCTGATTAGAGAGATGGGCCTGTAGGAGCTACAAAGTGCCTATGGTTTACTAGGTTTACGTATCACGATGATTGATGCCAGCCTATGATCCAGTGGAAGAACACCCTGCTCTAAGCTGTCGTAATACTTATTCTTAAGATGTGGGACTATTTTGGGGGCCATGCCCTTAAGGAATCCAATTGGGATCCTCTTGTGGATCAGTTGCTAGCCTTCCATTGTTAAGTAAGAGTTCAGGGACCCACCTGGCCACCTAGTCACGTCGTTCCAGCCAAGCCAGCATTTTCCCAGCTCGCTCCCTGAGTTCATACACTCTGACGTGTGTGGAGAAGTCGTGTCTGAGCTTTTTACCGAGCGAGAGCTTTGTTTATTCCGGAGAGCAAGGGCTGTATCTTCGGAAGGTGAGGTGTTGTAAACAGTTTCAAGGTGTAGTAAATCACCTTCTAATTGAGTCAGATGTGCATTTTGGTTCCTGACATATCCTATTTAATGCTAATGCATGGCCTTTAATCACTGTCTTGTAAGCCTCCCAAATAGTGTTGGCTGAGTCGACAGAGCCAACATTTTCATTAAAATAGTATTCTGTGTGCTCAACTAGGTCGTCTTTTATATCTGGAATCGTCAGGAGCCACAGGTTAATAATTATGGGGCGTTGGGTACACTGTCAATGAAAAGTAAGGTCAGACATGAGGGGAGAGTGATCGGAAATACACCATGAGAGACCGTGGGGATCTCGGAACAGTCCGATGTCTGCCGATGATGTAAAGAAATAATCGATGCGAGACATGCTTTTATGAGCGTTAGAATAATGTGTAAAATAGGATGTACTAGGGTTTAAAGTTCTCCAAATGTCAATGAGACCCAGTGCTTGGGCAAAGTCAGCCAGTTGCGTAGTTTGTCGGGGAGACTGTTTTTGGGGGTGTCTATCACCATGTTAAAGTCACCACCCAATATAATAGTGCCTTGGGGGAGACCTACAAGGATTTTGCCCAGGTCCTGCAGTGCAGCTCCCCCCAGTGAGGGAGGAATTTAGACTGAGACAATATTGAGTGGTCTGCCCTCCCACCTCCCTTCAAGCACAGCAAACCTGCCCTGCGGGTCACTCCACATCCGAGTAGGGGTAAGGGCGAGATGTTTACATATGAGTATACCCATGCCTCTAGATCCCGATGTAAACCCTGCGTGTACCAGGAGCTTGTACCCCCATCTATTAAGAGCCTTGCAGCTATTCCCCACTAGGTGCGTTTCTTGAAGCAGGACTAGGTCCAGGAATTGCCGTTTGAGGTACTGTAAAACTATTCCCCTTTTTATCTTGCTCCCCAACCCGTTAACATTCGACGCCATAATGGAAATGTTCATATCTCTCGTGTCTGTCATGTTGGGTGGTAACGAAAAGATGGGGAGACGAATGGCACCAGTTATAATGCCGCGGAGAGCGCCGTCCAATTAAGGGCCGTTGTAACACTTCTATACCGACCCGCCTACTCTCCTCCCAATCTCCCAGGTATGTGGACAGTCTGAATATGGCAAAGTCTATTGCGACCAAATGTACGTTCCTCCTAATGCTCTGTGTAAGAATAACCATAACAGTGAACAACCCAACTATCCCCTCTCCCCCACCCTTTACCCCCCTCCCTGCCCCCGTGCCAGTGGAATCACAACTTTCCACCCCCCAACAAGGCAGAATGCCTGTCGCCCTCCCCAACTTGTCAAGGGTGCCTGGCCAACCACTATCATCCCTCGCCTAATGCAAAATGTAGTGTTTCATAGCATATTAGAATGTGTAAATATCAGCCCGATTTGTAACCCAGTAAAGCTGTGGAAAGAAACAAGTTACAAACAAATATAATAAAGACCATGGTTCATCGAATCTCAGTTCCAAAAGGAGTCCGGGCGCCTCTGTGACTTCTTTTTTTTTTTTTTTCAAATTTTTTTTTTCTTTACCAACACATTACAAGTCAATTAATTCATCTTTTAACAGCATCCCCCCCCCCCCACCCCGGGTCCAAAGAAAAAAAGAAAACAGGAGAGAAAAAAATAACAAAGAAGAGTGAATAAGAGGGGCGTATTATATTTACAAGAATTAAGGCACTGTCATTCGATATAAATACAAAAATAGAAAATATCTTTCTGATCTAGGAAAGGAGAGCAGGGATATAAATAGGCCAGACAAGGAGCGGGGGAATCAGGGGAAGAAAGGAGGAAGGAAGAAATCAGACATGTAGGAAAAAAAAGAGAGAAAAAAAAATAAAATTAAATAAATAAATAAAAAATAAAGTGCATTATACATCTTGGGTATTCAAAGTGTCTAGCCATCTAGTCAAAGGGTCCCAGACCACCAAGCCCTTTTCTCTTGCCCTTCTTCCCTTTTTAGCGTAAACTGCTCTCTCCAACCTATAGGTGGCAAGAAATCTAGCTTGCCATTGGCCGAACGACGGGGGATTCAGATCTTTCCAATGCATAGCAATGCATATCCGCAGGATAGTCATTGCAATGAACAACAATGCACCCCCTTCTTTAAGATCAAGTCGATCATATAGCCCTAGCATAATGGTAGTTGGCATAAGTTGAATGTCTGAAGAGAGAATTCTACTCAAAAACAGTTGTACCTCTTTCAGTAGTGGCTCAAGTTTTGGGCATGTAGCGAACATATGCACAGAGTCCGCGCTATATTCTGTACACCGAGGACAAGTAGTTCCAAGACCGATTGCCCATTTGGCAATCCTATTAGGAGTTATATACATAAAATATCCCGTTTTTCAGAATTGTGCTTGTAATTTAGGGGATAGCAGATATGTTCGTGCTAGGCTCAAAGCAGAGCAGAAAACGTTAGGTAGAATATTTAATTTCGACTGCCATTTAGCATCTATTTTACTTAAATCATCTGGTCTTTGTTCATTCAAAATACAGTAGATATCTCCTATCCTTGATATTTTAGAGCCAAGCAGTTTGTCTATAAGGCCTACCACTGCAAACCAGGCGGGCCCCCCAGATTTCTTTGCTAAATAATTCGTGATAGCGTTATACTGAAATATCTAATCATTACTTAAATTAAAACCAGTTTGCAGTGCCTCGAATGACAGAGTACGGCAGCACTATACAAATCTCCTAATCTACAAATACCCGCGAGATGCTATTGTCGCAAATATGCACTTTTAAATATTAGTGGCAAGTTATCATTATTTCTTATCGGGGTATAATGATTTAGCCTATCAATTAAAATTCTTTGCGAATATTACGAAAGACCTGATAGGCACTGATAATCCTCTTAAATTTAACTCGCTTATAATAGCTATATTCCAACTGGCGCCAAAGACACCCCCTTACGTTTTCCCCTAAGAGCAAAGCATAGGGAGAGGGCAGGCCTGACGGGCTGGAGGTATAATCCTCATGCATTAATTCACAGCAATGTTGTAGAGAAGCAGCCCAGTAATATAATTTTAAATTGGGAAGAGCCTAGACTCCCCTCTCCATGGATGAAGAAAGAAGATTAAAGGCCCTTCTCGGCTGCGTGTATGCCCAAATAAACTGAGAGAAAATTTGTTCAAAAACTAAAAGTATACGTCGATTAAAAACAAGCGGGATTGTTCGAAAAAAATAAAGTCATTTAGGGAAATATGTCATTTTTAAAACATTACATCTTCCCACAATCATTAAATGTAGATTATCAATTTTACTAAGTGATTTTCTCATATCGGTAGCGAGGGGGGTCAAATTTTCTATTACCAGAGTATCAAGGTCTGGAACGATGTTAACTCCAAGGTATTTTGCTTTCTTAGTAATTCTTTTGTCTACCCAGGTTATTTTTTTGTTAACAACGATCTGTGTTTTTGTTCTGTTGAGGGCGTAACCAGAAATCATTCCAAATTCTTGAGCTTCTTGTTCCAGAGCCCTGATAGCAAGCTCAGGTTCTGGAGTGACTATGGCTATGTCGTCGGCATAGGCCATAATCTTTGTGTCTATACCAAACCTAACAACTGATGGGATTGAGGAATTAACTTCGATTCTTCTTATTAAAGGGTCAATATAGAGGGCGAAGAGTAGAGGCGAGCAGGGACACCCCTGCCTCGTTCCTCTAGTTATCTTTATTTGTTCTGTCAATTGACCATTAATGTATACTTTGGCTGTTGGATTCTCGTACAATGCCTGTATGGCCTGGATGATTCTTACTCCAAAACCAATATGCCGCATGATGGCCCAGAGGAATTGCCAGGAGACCCGATCAAAGGCCTTTTCAGCATCAAGAAGAATTAGCGAGATCGGGTCTCCTGTCACCTCGACGGCATCAAATAGAGTAATAGTCCGACGGACATGTTCGGTGGTGCCTTTTTTTGGAATAAATCCATGTTGCCACTTGGGTACTAATGGCTCAATATTTGTAGATATTCTCATGGCAATAATTGAACATTTTTTTTTAGAGTTAGTATTAATTAATGTTAAAGGTCTATAGGATGCCATCCCTAGGGGTGATTTATCCTTCTTGGTAAATATCACAATTTTGGCTGATGACCAGGAATTCGGTGGAGAGGTCCCCTCGAAAATAGACCTTACATTTGTAAAGAGATCTTTAATTTGTTCCGAGAAGATTTTGTAGAATTCAACTGGTATACTATCCATCCCAGAGGCTTTGCCATCCGGGAGGCTGGCCAGTGCAGCTGCGATCTCCTCCCAAGTAGGAGAATTTTCCAGTACGTCACGTGTGCCATCATTCAATTTAGCTATCGGTATTCCCTCTAAATATTCTCTGATCTTCATGTCTATGTCTTCTGGTGATCCTCTTATCTCTTCTAAATATAACTTTTCATAAAACTTCCTAAAGGCTTCCTCTATTTTTTTTGAATCAGTAATAAGCCCATCAATATCTGTATTAATAGATGCGATAGTATTTGCAGTTGTCCTTTGTCTAGTGGAAATAGCGAGCTGATGTCCGATGCGCTCGCTCCACTCATAGCATTTCTCTCTTGATGCAGCCCATTTAGTAGCTCTTTTTTCTGCTAAAACAGCCCCCATCTCTGATTTGGTGACCGCGACCAATGTCTGTGCCTCTTCTAATCCTAAACCTGCCTGAACCGCCTGTATTAGTTTTTTTTCTGCTTCTATCATCTGCCGATGTAATAAATCAATTTGTATTTTTTCCTTTTTATTCTTTCTGATTGAGAAGCGTAATGTCTCCCCCCTAATACCTGCCTTAAGGGTATCCCAGACCACCATTACAGATGCGGTCCCGATATTTATACCCAAAAATTCCCGTATCCAACCAGCCATATGTTCTCGATAATTGCTATCATATAGAAGAGCCTTTTCAAAAGTCCAGATCGAGCCTGGTCCCTGATTGCCCCAGCCCTCAAGGTTTAGAATGAGAGGATTATGATCCGACAGTAATCGGGGGGCGACATCAATAGAGCAATCATGAATTAAAGCAGAGGAAACAAAAAAATAATCCAGTCTTGCTAATGACCGGTGAGGGGCTGAGAAGAAGGTAAAGCCATTCTGATCAGGCTTTGAATAAGCCCAAACGTCTTTTAAGCCATGAGTATTTATTAAGTTGTACAAAGCCCGAAAAACTTTGGGATTTCTTCCCTCATAGCTCCAAGATTTGTCAGAGTCCCAGATACTGGGCAGATTTAGATTTAGGTCACCGCATAGAATTATCGGGAGTGGCCAGTGCGCTAATTCTTGATTAACATAATTTATCACCCTGGGATCATCTAAATTACTCGCGTAGACCGAACAAATCGTAAATACAAGATTGGAAGATAAAGAACACCGTACCATAACCCATCTTCCTAATGCGTCAGATTTAACCTGATTCGCTACTAACGGTAATGTTTTACGCACCAAAATCCCAACCCCCTTTATCCGGTCACCCTGCGAAGTTGCCCCAATAAGTTTAAAACCTAGAGAATTCAACAAAGATTTCTGGCCCTCTTCAATATGAGTCTCTTGGAGACATACTATATCCGCCCCTGTGACTTCTAAACAGAGTCTTAGGTTGTTATGCTCATTGGGCGAAAAATACAAATCAGAAGGAGTATAGGAGCCCCCAGTAAGCTAGCAGAATAAATGAGAGTGTGGTATAATAATTTAGTGTCACCCCACGGGGTCATCTTCCAGGCGACTTTCATTAGACACCAGTGGGGCACGCTGGCTGTTACTGAGTTCCCTGTTGCTGTTACCATCCGGTGATCTCCCTACTCGACGCCATCCCTCCAGCCATTCCCAGGCATCTTCTGGAGCAAGGAAGAACCATGACTTCCCTTTGGATTCCACTCTGAGTTTAGCCAGGAGCAGCATAGAGTATTTAATGTCTTTATCCCGCAGGGCTTTCTTGACCGCCGTAAAGCTGCGTCTCTGGGCTTGAACCTTAACTGTAAAGTCCGGGAAGAAGGTGATGTTCGCATTGTCAATCTTGACCGGAGGGCCCGCTCTTGCTGTTTGTAAAATGACGCCTCTATCTCGGAAATTAAAGACTCTTGCGAGTATAGGTCTGGGAGGGGCACCAGTTTTCGGGCGTCCGCCGGGGACTCTATGGGCCCGTTCAATGGAGAAATAACTAGAGAGACGCTTAGGTTGAAGTTTATTGAGCACCAGGTCTTCCACAAAGAGATCCATGGCCGGTCCCTCCGCTTTTTCCGGGACTCCTAGGATGCGGATGTTATTCCGCCTCGCCCTCCCTTCATAGCCATCCAGGAGCTCCACCATCTTCTTTTGTTGGTCTTGGAGCTGGGTTACCTGCCGATGTAGAGTAGAAGTGTCGGATACCAAAGCTTTTATGGTGGTATCTGTATCTTTCACTCTTGAGTCCATTTTCTTCAGATCCGCACGGAGAAGGGTGACTTCTATATTCACAGAGTCGATCCGAGTCTCCTGCAACGTCCGCACACCATCTATTGCCTCCATGACATCTTCAAGAGTAAGAGTTTTGGACAAGGAGCGAGGCTGCGAGGTCTTGGGGTCTTCTCTTGAAGTCGGTTCGGTCTCTTCCCCCTGTCTAGACCAAGCAAACTTAGCCAGTTGTTTTTGTGTCTGAGATTTGAGCCCCCTGTTCACGGCCATCTTGTGCAGATATCAGACAAGGGGACACAAAGATCCGTGACAATATGAGCAGAGGTCCGAGGGACACACCTGTAATACCCGCCGCCTGCACGGAGGACAATATGAGCCTCTGTCGGCCTGTCGGAGTTCCAGGTGATAATAATACTCACAACAGGTAACCTAATGGAAAAATCGCTAAAAATGTGAATCACAATGTGCAACACCCAGACTCAGAAAGTACGCAAATGAGCATATGGTTTTTAAAGACGAGAACCCTCACTCACCACTTGGGTAACATGCTTCATCATTGGGTTCCCTCTTACACACAGTGCCCGCAAGGTGCACTGTGTGGGCTACAACTCTCCCTCTGGAGAGGAGCGTGAGGTGTTTTTCACTCCAATGTAAAAGGTGAATGAGGGGCAGAGTGCAAAAATAATATCAAAAGTGTATTAAAACCATCTCATAAAGGGAAAAAGGACTTTAATAACTATCCCCAATGGATGGAATTAAAACTAGTGTGACGATAGGAATAAGGATGTTTCCGATCTGACTAGGTCAACATGTTTCTGCCAGGTGACCAGAAGTTCATGGCATTCATCAGGACCATTGTCTTGTCACTCTGCTAGAAAAACAAAAAACCATACTTATTTAATGTATGAATGTTGTCGAGACCATATGCAGTCTGGTCTTCTTGCTGTAACACATAAGGACATTTGTTAGTCATTCACATATTCATATAAAAGACAACTATTACCCAGGTGTATGTGAGCTCATGAATAAGCCTTTCTGAGGTCACAGGTCTAGGCTTTCCTTGTGAAGAGAAGTGTTTGACGAGATCTCGCTCAAGCACAATGCGCAATGTCCACGTCAACTGAAATATCCTGAGGAGAAGCAGTGTTCTTTGTTTGCACATGAGCTGTGAGAATAATTCACCACAAGGGGGTATCATCTTTTCAACGCTACTGCTCTTGAACATTCGAGCAGTGCATTTAGTGTCCAGTAATGCGCATGTCTGTTAGAAATAAATATACTATGAGTGTCGCCTTTTCTGGGTGTCCGTTCAGAAGCCTTGTAAGCTGATCCTATCGGCACCACCATGAGTAGTGTCCCAGTGGGATATTTGTTTTCAACCGCTTATGTAAAGAAGTTCTCTCTTCAGCAAGTTTACAGAGTTTAATAGCTGTATTTGGACCGACATTGTTACCTTATCTACACATTATTCCGCGAGGAAGTGATGGTGTTAAAATCTATATCTCTCTAGCAGTCCAGCACCATCTTCGCTAGAGTGATTTTATTGAAGCAACACAATTGAAAGTAAAGAAAGAAGATACAAAAGTCAAATAGCAAATTCTTCTAATGACAGCCTTTTTGAATGTGCTAACTTTGTTCATGAATAAGTGTTAGTGAACAAAATAATTATTCTAGTCTTCTTAAATTCTGCTTCAAAACAAAGAATATAAGAACCCTAAGGTATAAACATAGACATATATTTATACATACCATCTAAAGCAACATGAGTGATTTACAAAGAGAAGCGAAAACAGACAAGAAGAATAATTAGACAAACAGTTAAATTGAATCCTTGTGCATGTACCTAATCTTCAGTTATCAATCTCTAAGATATATGCATGTGTATATGTACTATTTCTCTGTCTTTTATCTCTCCCTCTCCTTACCGTACTCAGTCCTCTATATATATATATATATATATATATATATATATATACATATATATGACGGGGATTTCGCCTGAAGAACTCCTGAACACTCACGATCTCGAGGGAAAGCAGGAACAGACGAGAACCGACCCAAGTTGCAAGTGAGTAATTATTTTATTTTGTTCACAGCAATGCCTGCATGACGCGTTTCAGCCTACCAGAGGCCTTGATCACATGACGCCATGGGAGTTGCGATCCCGCTTTTTAAAGTGCTTAGTGCTAATTAGAAGAATGACACAATTGGCTAGTTCAAACTTTGCACATTAGACATAGAGAAAATACTTAGTGATGGTCACCAGCGGTAAAGGGCAACCTTGTAGTAATACACACATTGGTTAGTTAAAATCCTAATAAAACAGATTTCATACGTTAAAATGTATATTCATTGTAACCAGAAGTAAAACAAAACGGAAAGATTTTTTTAAAAAATACATTCAAATTTTTCTAAAAAATTACTCTCCTATGTGTGCAAAACAGGCAAGAATTGTGCAAATATAGCAAATGAAGATCTAACCCAAGTGGGTATAGTCCGACAATATTAAGTTGGACCTACAACGCCACTGACACACATTTTTATGGGCTAAAGAATACTTTACGGCTTCAACTATATACAGTATAAATACATTATGGAAGCCTATCCCAAAAAAAGAGGGGGTTGCAAAAGGTGCCTATAAATGTTGCCAAGCTGTATCTAGATTATCAGTCCAAACTTAGACAACAACCTAACTATGTCTTAGTGCAAATAATTCATACAATATCATGTGCATAGTGCAAAACGTGTTAAGAAAGTGTCATAAAAAATGTTAAAACCAATAGATGGTACAGGAGGTGTGACCAACACACAAGACAGATAAACATACGGGAAGTCATGTAATGAACCCAATTAAAGGCAAGTGTAAAAATCTTCGCTAGAGTTAAGGCCCTGTGGCGTCTTAGTATCTAATTCTAAG
Source organism: Triturus cristatus (assembly GCF_964204655.1). NCBI lineage: Eukaryota > Metazoa > Chordata > Amphibia > Caudata > Salamandridae > Triturus > Triturus cristatus. The sequence continues at coordinate 682,583,147 of NC_140586.1, read as the reverse complement.
ATGTATCTAGTTTCGAGTGCACGCAACAATGCTTCTCTATTGCCTCCACGTCTGAAAGGGAGTACTGAATCAATGACAAAGAACTTTAAAAGTTCACTTTTGTTGTCATGTAGTCATGGCGTGCAACCGGATAGGACTTATCAATTCCATTGATTGCCCGTATGTGCTGGAGTATCCGTTTGTGGGCCTGCAATTTGGTACTGCCAACATATTGCAGGCCACATGGACACTCCAGCACATAGACAGCAAAATCGGTCTTGCAAGTGAGTAGTTTAGTGATGGGGCGAGGGATGTCACAGAACGGAATTGAAAACTGCGTTCTGCTGACACCATGTCTACACGCTTTACAGCTAGAACATCTCTTAAAACCCTTACTTGACTTTAACCATGTTTTATTGGAGCCTATCTCAGGAATGGATTTGACCAAAGCATCGCTCATCGAACGAGCTTTCCTGAATGTGATTTCCGGACTCGCTGCCACTAGATCCCCAATGACAGGGTCATTACAAACCAAGCTCCAATTTTTCCTTAACATTTTTCGGAGTGCTTGGTGGTGACGATTATACGTCATAATCAATCTGACTGGCTCTTTGGTTTGGACCGATGTAGCTGGTGATGCTTTGTTAATCAGGACCTCATTCCTAGACAAACAATTAGCTATCAATTATGGAGGTAGAGTAACCCCTGGCTAAAAATCTCAATTTGCTCATTTCCTGTGCTCTGAGACAATCCAACTTCGTGCTGCAGATGCGCCTGATGCGCAGCATCTCCCCAAAGGGAATGCTACGAATGAGGTGCACTGGATGATGGCTTGTGGCATGCAGCACGGTGTTGCCTGCGGTAGGTTTCCTAAAAAGGCGTGTCATGAGTTTGCCATAATCGACAAAGATTTCTACATCCAAAAAGAACACTTTATCCTGAATTATATCAGAGGTGAAACTGAGATTTAATGTATTGAAATTAATCACCTCAATGAAGTCAAGGGCCTGTTGTTTTGTGCCTTGCCATATCATAAAAATATCGTCTATATAACGATACCAATGAATTACATGTTTTGCAAATATGTCATGGTGCTGACCATAGAGGACCTGTTCCTCCCAGCAGCCCATGTGGAGACAGGCATAGCTGGGAGAAAAACAGGTCCCCATGGCAACACCTCTGACCTGTTGGAAATATTGATTGCCAAACATGAAAAAGTTGTTATGCAGGCAAAAGGAAATCATAGCTAGCAGCATTTTGTTATGGTTAGACATATGAATTAGTCTGGTGCCCAGATAGTGTTTGACTGCTTTCACACCATCAGGATGGTGAAGGCTGGTATAAAGAGATGTTACATCCAGCGTTATCAGCCAAAATGAAGGGTCCCAAGTTAACCCTGCTATTTTCCTTAGGAAATCACCTGTGTCTTGCACATAAGATGGCAAAGCCTTAACATGCTCCTGTAAAAAGGCATCAATATACACAGAAGTATTTTCAAATAAACCACTGCGTGCCGATATAATTGGCCTACCTGGAGGCTTTTCAATGTTCTTGTGGATTTTAGGAATAAAATAAATAACAGGAATTACTGGAAAGTCATTCTTGAGGAATTTGAGTTCATCTTGACTCAGTAATCCTGTACTCCTCCAGGCAACAAGATGGGAATAAAATTCAGTCCGTGCTATTTTCACTGAAGCTGCATCACAACGCCTGTAGCATTGGGAATCGTTGAGCTGGTTGTAGGCTTCCTCCAGGTAAAGATCCCTGGGCCATAGCACTACGTTGCCGCCCTTGTCTGATTGGCGGACAATGATGTTATCGTTGGCCTGCAATTTACTAACAAGTTGAGAGTAGCAGCTGTTCCGTGCTGTATGTTTGAATTTCTCACGCAGGGTAGATGAATACAGTTTTTTAATCCCTGAGATAGACAGTTCGTGAAAAATGTCAATATTGTCATGCAGCATTAAGGGAGTGAAAGTAGATTTGGGTTTGAATTTGGTATAGCCGGGCATATTCAAAACTAGATGTTCTTCTGTGATACCAGAACTGGAGCCTTCATTGTGTAGTTGGTGAAGGTCTTGCAATAAATCAAGATCATTGACACTCAGTCCTTGTTGCATGCCCACAACGGGTGTGGGAATAGGTCTCAGAGTATTTTGATTGAGCAAGAAATATTTCTGCAGCTTCAATTTACGGATAAATTTACACAAATCAATCCGTGTTTTAGAGTAGTTGAAATTGCTAGCAGGACTGAACGTGAGACCAAGATGTAAAATTTTAGTCTCTGCTGGACTTAACTGGATGCTGGTAAGGTTTAAAACTGATGAGGATCCAATAGACTCAATGTCCTCATGCAGCACATTGGTTACTTGTTCCATCTTTTGTTGTTTTTCCTTTTTGGCTTGGCGTTTGAGGCCTGCTTGTTGGCGTAATCTGCGCTTTTGATTGTGTCTTTTGCATTGCTGGGATTTGGCCTCCTCGGTCTTAGGGTTTCGCGTCGATCTTGCCGCAAACAGTCCACCTCTTGTGCCAGAGAGAACCGGGTAAACCCCAATTGCGTCGCATTCCTGTTGAACTCTGTATCAGAATCACTGTCACGTAATGAGCTGAGGTCCGATACTGAGGATGCTAATTGAGGTGTTTGTTTAGCATTCGGATTCATAACAGAGGGGAGCTGCGCTGCTGGTACTCTAGAAGCTTTGATGGCATCAAATGTCCTTGCGAAAGTAAAGATACGACCCTGTTGGTAATCAATCTTGTCCCTCTGAAATTTGAATGCCTTGCGCTTTTTTATGACTTCCTCCTCTTGACGCAAACGCATAATCATTTCTTCCCTGAGTTTAGTACAATCGACCGAAGTTGCCAATGCCTGAATTTCTTTATTCATATCATCAATTCTGACCTGCAACGCTGCGCGATCACTTTCCGCATATTTTACTAAGATGGTTACCAACTTACGTGACGATTCCAGGTTGCATTCAGCCCATTCATTGAGCATGTTGGGGTCCGGTTGCTCATAACTGGGAGCCAGCATGATTCTAAGTCCACGGGGTATACGCCCCACCTCCAGATAGCGGCTCAGGGAGCGATGCTCCCACCATTTGGACTGCTCAGCTTTCATTAGCTTTTCCAAACTTTTAAATAGGTCACGAGGGTTGGGCGTCCCGTTAGATGTAGTAACTGCTTGTGTGTTCGTCGATGATTCACCGGCTGGTGAATCATCAAACAGGTCAATAACCGCCTCCTCCCTGCTCCTCATGGCATCAGCAGACATAACGCTGTATAAAATATACCACTAATGTGGACTCACAAGGTAAAGGGACAGAAAGGATAATCCCGTTGTCCGAAACCAAATTGCACTCCTTCTCCGTACAGTATGTCACACCTCCCTACAGCAGCGAGTACCTTGGTGCCTGCAGGGTCGTCCAACTCTCAGCGCCGCTCTTCGCTGCCGATTCCGGGAGTGATGCACGTAGTCCGGGGGCTGTGGCGGTTGATCCTGACAGGAACAAAGGGACTTCCGGAGCACCGAAAGGACTGCTTCCTGCCGCTTAGCCCAATTTCAAAGGAGGGGTCAGTTGAAATACCGGAGAAGCATGACGAGATAAATGACGGGGATTTCGCCTGAAGAACTCCTGAACACTCACGATCTCGAGGGAAAGCAGGAACAGACGAGATATATATATATATATATGACTGAGTACGGTAAGGAGAGGGAGAGATAAATGACATATATATATATATATATGACTGAGTACGGTAAGGAGAGGGAGAGATAAAAGACAGAGAAATTGTAAATTGTGATAAATGAAAGTATACGGAAGTAAGATTAGTAATACAATAGAAGTTACAAATTGTGCTTTCTGTTACCTGGTGGGATTGAAATATGTATTACTCGATTCAAGATAGAATAGATAGGTGCCAGTAGAAGTAGCACAAGGAAGTGGCACCAACCAGTGGCAGTCTCTCTTTTTATCCCCATCCCCTTTCCCCCTCTCTGGTGTAGGTAACAGATCTTATTGAATGTTGCTTGCAGTGGAGTCTGGGGAATTTTCTTCTGCTCCCGTGGAAGTCTTGGCACAGGCATCTGATTCCTGACAACCTTACTTCAAAGCTGCTGTAGTTTTTCACTACAGTTGGTGCAGGTAGTGCTGTTATCTCTATACATGTGTTTCTTAGTATAGCCCTTTATCGGTAGAGAGTAGAAGTACCAGAGAGCAAGAACAATTCATCTGGGGTTGCGGAAATGCTGCCCGACTTGTTGCTCCCTACTTTTGAAGGAATAAATCCAGAAATGCGTCTACAGTTACACAGCACAGACTGCAACAATATGGATGAAAAATTAAAGACTACTACTGAAGTAAGTGTTGTCATGCACTGCATGTACCCTGATGCATTGTGGCAAATGGAGTGCTAGTATGTGAGGCAGTATGCTTCCACCCTCCTGCTGTTTGTAAAGACTCCCTGTGTTGATGCAACTGCACCCAGTGAGTGGTACAGAGACCTGAAAAGACTTTGGACAGCATTTCCAGGACCCGCAAAATAACTTGTTGCTCTCTACTGATGAAGGAATTAATCTAGAAACACGTCTAGAGTTACACAGCACATACTGCACTAACAAGGGTGAAAGATTTAAGACTATTACTGAACTAAGAGTTATCATGCACTAAATTTACAATGATGCATTGGGGAAAACTGAGTGCTGGGATGTGAGGCAGTGTACTCCCACCCTCCTTTTGTTCGTAAATGCTCCCATGAGTTACTGAGCTGACGAGGAAATGTTGATGCACCAGCACTCAGTGAGTGGTAAAGAGATCTGAGAAGACTTTGGGCAGCAATTTCCAGCACCCCCAAAATGGTGTGTTGCTCGTTACTGATGACGGAATGAATCCAGAAACACATGTCTAGAGTTACACAGCACATACTTGGCCAAAAAGGGTGAACATTTAATTAAATACTACTACTGAAGTAAGTGTCATCATGGACTGCATTTACCCTGGTGCATTGGGGCAAATTCTTCTACTTGCACCTGAATACGCTGTGCCTGTCCCCACAAAAAGAGCTGCATATCCCCATGCAGTGAGTCTGGAGCCAGAGCAGGAAGGGCAGGGACTTTGTGGTGCACTTCAAAGGCCTCTCTTTGAAGTCTCCCACACTTCAAAGGCACAACTGGCTATAAGTACAAGGCCTTGGACACCACCTCTTCAGTACACTTCTGGACATGAGGACATTCTGCCAGGAAGAACGACGCTGTGCTGCTGAAAGGACTGTCACTCTGCTGGAGTCTGCTGTACTTTGCTGGAACTCTGCTTTGCTGTGCCTGCCCTGCTGCCCTCCTTGCCTGGGAGTGAGAAGGACTGGACCTGCATTTTTACTTCCCCAGAACCAAAGTCAGTCCAAGGGCTTGCTGGCTTACTTCCTGTTCTGAAGTCTCAAGTACATCAAAGACTTGAAACAACCCTACTACAGCCTCTGGCCAACTGTGAGTCCAGCCCTGCCAAGAGGTGTGCCAGTTCAGTCCTGGGCCCTTGGAAGTGTATTTTCTAGCTGTTTGCTGAAGAAACCATGCATTGTTGTAGTTGCGCTGGTCGGAACCAACGTATTTACCCTTGACTCTGATGCATCACTGCTGATGCTGAGGAGAAAGATAGCTCTGTCTGCGTAGGACGGCAACAAAGCATTGCCTTCATTATAAAGTGTTCATCGAGGACGCAACTCCAACTGCATGGATTGGAACCGATGCATTGTCTAAATCCAGCCGGATCAACGAGGACACATCACCTCCTCTGCTCCTCGCATCGGGTCTTCAACGACGATGCATCCTCCATCCACAAATACATTTGCAGTGGCCATGGCTGGTGCCTGTGTGAGAGGGTGCTTTTATTCATTTTACAAATAGAAATGATATGTGCAGAATTGACATGCAGCTTGTGTTGGAGTAACACGACATTTGGATGTGCAGGAACTGCAGTGCACAAAAGTACTTGTTTTTGTAGATCTTAAATATCCTTTAAACAGCTTGCTAAATAATGCTTTGAATAAATAGTGCAAGGATTTGCACAAAATAATTGACAGGCTAACTTCAGCTTAACATTGTCTTTTAGAAGAAAGATAGCTTGAAACTCTAAACTGTTTCAGCTAACATAGAAAAGAATGTTGTCTTTCATTTTGTGAAATAATAAAGACGCTCCACATAATTTGCAGCATGTAACTTTGAAATTGACCTCTTCTTGCTGCATACTTCCTTACTGTTATTGTGTAGAAAATGTTTTCTTTAGGCATATTTTGTTCTGATCAAAAGCTGGTAAATGTTACCATTTACACAGAAAACCATTCATAAGTTGACATAAGCTTTGTTTTACTTGCTGAGGTGAGGTAATGAGAAAATGCATGTATTAAAAATGCATTGCTCATGTCATGACCTTTCCTTTTAACAGTATGTGTTTTCAAATGAATTAATTTCCTGATTTATAATTTCTTTTCTGCAGCTGATGTAATGCTTTTCACACAGATTATTGTTTAGTTAAAATACATTTAGCTTCATCATAAGGTTAGGAAATGTAGTGAAATCATGGATAATGAAGACTAGAAATGTGCCATGTAAAGTAAAATTTATTTCACAAAAGCTGCAAACATATAGATAAAGCCTGTATGGACAATTGAAGATGTGTGAGAACTGGAGAAAAATATGTGCTCACAGGAGAATACTGAATTCTCCTTGGCTGAAGACAAGGGAACAAGGGAACATGTATTGCAAAATTGATTTATACTGTCCTATAAAAGTGCTTTTTCCTAGTGCAGTTAAGAGGATAACCTTTTTGCCACTCTATTAGACCCATACTCAATGCTTTACCTCTTGGTGATTTGCATTTGCCAATTCTTATTTACCCTATGCTGTGTTAAGATTCTACTAAATCTTTTGAACCTCTCTTTGTGAAGTTCAGCAATTATTGATTCTTGATCTTGCCTTTCACTTTTGAACCCTTCATGGACTCTGGCTGACACAATTTTAGCCCCCTTCTTACAATAGGGAGTCTTTCCTTCATGGAACACGCAGAATGCATTATTTTATTATGATCTACTCTGAAAATATTTTTATTATCAATTCTGTAATCTGATTGATATTTGACTAATAAAAAAAGAATCTGAATTTACTAAACTTTTAATTAGAACATAAAATCCTTCAAAACTACTTAGAACGCTCATTATTGACTAAAATTTGGAATTGCATTTAGTATTTGCTTGTGATGATTAAATAGCTCTTTTGATCATAATACTGTGACAAAGATCCATCACCTGAGAGGAGAAATCAACGTGGGAACATGTCTTACTCTTGTGAGTCAAGGTAATTGAAAGGTTGCACCATATTTATTAAAATTGGACCGATCTTCGCGCTATCAGTTTTCTGGTAGCAGAGGATGGTTGCACCTTGATCGAAAAGAGCTATAAAATAATTCCCGATTAGAGTAATACCAAAGTCCCAAAGCCCAATACCCATAACTTTAAGACTGGCATGGTGCGAATTTGAAGGAGGTTGCTGTTTTGGAGGTGTGAGTATTCATAGGGAGATGAGTTGTGAATTGTGATTATTGTTGATGTGGTTTATTTGTAAATTGTGATTAGTGATTATTGTTGATGGGGTTTATTTGTGGAGTGTGTTTATTTCTTAGTGCTCATGTTATGTTTGGGGTGTTTTTAAGTATATTTTGATTGAATTGATAATGCTTAGAACTTCATGAGGTTATTACACTCAGAAGTAGTCTAAGATCCCGGAATTGATATTAAATTAAGTGTAGAAGCTACTTAATAGTTAAGGAAAGTGTAGAAGAAACTTTTGATGAATTTGTCTTCAGGATTTGTGGTGTAGAGTGTGAGGTACTGTCATCTACACAATTGAAACATGGACATTAATAAACTGCTGTGATTGAACTAATATTGACTGATGTTAGCAGAACCTGATTATACAAAGGGTGACATTGCAATTATTAGGGTGATTTCATGCTGGTCGAGATTTAAATCGCGAATTTGAAATTCTTTGTGTGGTAAAAGTCGGAGGGTGTAGAAACCTAAATAATCCGATTGTGGAAATAACTATAGTTTTCTTTAGCAGAGCATACAAACATTGTTTTATGTTTGATTGAAGCTGCGAAATTGTGTGTGCGAGAGACAGTGTTAAGGAGGATGAAATGCTGCAAGGAGTGAGTTCATATGCCCTATTTTTTCATGCTAAGATTGATTGGTTGGTGTATTGTGAATCTGTAAATAGTTGATGATGTCATGTGGTGCTGTGCTGTTTTAGGTAAGTTGGTATGTGAATACTGTATTGAGTTTGGTTGAAAGTCTTCAAGAATTTAAACTGTAACGGGATTGAATGAAAGAAATCTGACATTTATGGAATAGAATCTTAACATTGAATTGAAGCCTGCAATTATTGATTATTAATTTTGAGCTTCATCCTCTATTCTCACTCTTGCCTCTCACTTTTGACCTCTTTATGTAACATGCTGAATGCATTTTTAATATGTTCTTCTCTAACCATATTTTTATAATCAATTCTGTAATCTGATTGATATTTGACTAATGAATAAAGAATCTGAATTTACTAAACTTTTAATTAGAAAATAAAACCCTTCAAAACTACTTACAACTCTCATTATTGACAACAATTTGGAATTGTATTTCATATTTGCTAATGATGATGAAATAGCTCTTTTGATCATAATACAGTGACAAAGATCCTTCACTTAAGGGAAGACATCGGCGCTGGAATGGGTCCTGATCCTGTGAGTGATGGTAATTGAAAGGTTGCACCATATTTATTACAATTTGACCTAACTCCATGCTATCAACGATCATACATCGTCCATCCAAACATACTTTTTCAGACAGCCAATGTTGTTCCCTGTATTTAACCTGCACTCCATTGTGGTCACCCAGAACTTTTGGAATTACTCTAGCTCTGTGCCAAGCTAGCAGAGGGTGAGCACAGGTTAATTTATGGTGTGTAACTGACTTACCCTGGCTAGGTTTGTGGTCCCTACTTCGACAGGGTGCATACCTCTGGCAACTAGAGACACAATTTCTAACAGTCAGGCCAGCCTGTTGCAAGGCCTGAAGCACCTCCTAGAGGTGAACCAGATGATCCTCCCAGCTGGAACTGTAAACTGCAATGTTGTCCAGGTAGGCGGCACTAAAGCCTCCATATCAGCAAGCCTATTGGCCAACATCTGGTAGGGTGCAAGGGCATTATTTTACCCCAAAGCACATCATTTTGAATTGGAGGTGGGCCTTTGGGGTGGAGAAACAGACCTCTCCTTAACCCCCTCAGTAAAGACAATCTGCCAGTATCCAGATGTTAAATCAAAGGTACATAGGAAATTGGCAGCTTTCAACCCATTATGAGCTCATTAGCACTGGGATGGGTTGAGCATCAGTTTGTGTAACTGATTTGAGTCCCTTATAGTACACCTGAGATCTGGGGCGAAGTCCGGTCGGACAACTTTGGGTATCAGCACTTCTGGTCTGTGCCAAGGTTCACTGTAGTGCTCAATCATCCATAACTCCAGTACCTTTGGCACTTCCTCCTCGATACTTGCTTTCATCTTGTCAGACAGCCTGCAAATGTTATCCTTCACAGGCATACTGTCTCTAGTGTCAATAGCATGGGTACACAGATGTATGAGCTCAGTGGTCAGTGAGATTAAGGAGGCAAGCTGCCCCAGCAAGTGGCAACAGTCCCTCTGCTTTTGTGGGGTCAGGGCAGGGAAGAGGTTGACACCTTCTACTGATCCATCCTGCTTCTTAGAAGATGGGCGGTTGGGGAGAGGTTGACCATGAGGGACCTGGCAACTGCAGGTATAGTCAGTCCTAAGTGGTATGATATCTGGGTATCTAGTGTCATTGCCCACCAAGACCACGATAAAGCTGTTGCCTAGAGATGTCTTAGATTCCAGTGGCCCAACAATGCTAATATCCACCCTTTAGTAATGGGTGTCACTGACTGGTAAGTCGGCAGGTTCCTGGAGTCACCCTCGGCAGTTATCGGTGCCGCGATAACAGTATGAAGGCGCTGGCAATGACGGAGTTGGTGAGAGCGCTGGCATCAGGATTGCCGATAACTGCAGGTGTCTGCGGGCGTCGAAGGGCGTCGGAGCTGCGTTGTAGAATGGGCAGTGCGTCGTGCACTTCATGAGCGGTTCCCCTGTCATCGGTGCAGGTTGCAGAGTCACTGCGACATCGCTGACGGTGTTGGAGATTGCTTTTATTGCTTCTTTCAAGTTGCTTCCAGCTCCCAACAGCAGGAACAACCTCCAGAGGCCAAAAACTAGAATATTCACCTCCTGGCAAATCAGAACTCTCAGCAATAGAGTTCAGGGGAGTTAGGGGGGAAGTCTTTGTGTCCCTGAGACTTCAGAACAGGAGGCCAGCACACACAAGCCCACACAGCAAAGGGGCAGTACTCTGGGGTTTAAGGCCCGCTACTTATACCCCATTTTGTCTTTGTTCTTCTTTGTGCAAGAGTCTCTGAGTCCTAGTCCAAACCAGTTCTGTCCTCACTGGTGCTGTATGACTACATGGGGTGGAGACAGCATTGTGCAAGGGAGACCGGCCCTATTCAGGTACAAGGAAAACTCTTACCACTACTCTAAATGCAACCAAGCCCCATTCAGCTCAGCTCTGAGTCATCCAGGAAGGGCACTACACACCTCACCCCCTCTTCCCCAGTGGCTCTCTACAGTGAATGCACAACAGCCCCTGTCACTCTAAAACCAGACAGTCAATTCACAAACAGGCAGAGGCACACAGAATTGTTAAACAAGAAAATGCCTACTTTCTAAAAGTGGCATTTACAAACACATAATTTTAAAAACATCTTTACTAAAAGATATGTTATTAAATTCTGGGTTCAGAGAGCCTACACTTTATTTCTCCAATGGGAAGTACTTGTAGGATGTTACAAAGTATCTCCCATGTTATCCTATGGGGCAAATAAGCCTTTTGACAGTGAAAACCAAAATACACTGTATTTCACTATCAGGACATGTCACACACACACCAGTACATGTCCTACCTTTCATATACACTGCACCCAGCCCATGGGGGTACCTTGAACCTAGCATAGGGGTGTCTGTCTTACATGTACGGAAAGGGAAGGTTAGGGCCTGGCAAGTGGGTGCACTTGCTTGGCCCGAATGGCTGTTTTAAACAGTGCACAGACACTGCAGTGGCAGGTCTGAGATACCATTTCATGGCTACTCATGTGGGTGGCACAATCAGTGCTGCAGGCCCACTAGTAGCATTTGATTTACAGGCCCTGGCACACTCAGTGCACTTTACTAGGGACTGACCAGTAAATCAAATATGCCAATCATGAAAACACCAATCCATAAACACAATTTACCCAGAGAGCATATGCGTACTTTAGAACTGATCAGCAGTGGTAAAGTACCCAGAGTCCTATAGGCATCAAACACAGAGTCAAAAACAGGAGGCAAAAAAGCAAATAAAATCTGGGGGTGAACCCGCTGAAAAATGCCAAGTCTAACACTTATACTCAAGAACCTTAGACTCACTATACAGGAGGGCATTCTCCCAATAGATCAGATGATCTCCAGAGGTGTCATAAACTGCCTTTGCCTCAGTCTGTCACCTGAGACTCCCTAGGGTAAGACCCTCCGGACCCTTGCAGAATTTCTCCTTGGTGGGCCCTTCCTCAGCTTGCCAACCAGCCAGATCAGGCAAGATCCCCAAGGTAGTATTTCCCTTCCTTGTCGGTTCTGGGGTACCCCTCTCAGGCTCACCCACCTCTCGGATTGTGGGATTTTCAGGGGCTGTATTCCCACATCCCTTGCACTTTCTCCTCTTCACAGCTCCCAGCTCTATTCTTCCATGCTCCAGGCCTCCTTGACTACCCCATTGGTCTGCGATGGACCTTGTGATTAGACACAACCATTTAGGCTACCCTAACATCTCCAGGAAGGACAGGAGCATCACCTCCTTCCAGATGGTGTGCTCCAACTCATTCCCCAGGAAACAATGTATAGGCATGGCAGGGCTCACAGCTACGCTCAAGAAACCTGAGAACCCCCTCCCACTCAAAGGGAATGAGAGCCATGGGGTAGTGACTCTCACGGTCCTCTGCCACAACCTTGTTGAATGTATTAGGAATTACATGCTTTGAGTATACCAGATGATACCTGACAGTAGTCATGCTGGCTCAGCATTCCTCAGAGCCTCCACCCACTGCCAATTGATGGTGACCCACTAGCTTCTTATAGACGTGTTGGAAGGGACATGGGCTTCTGACACCATCTCCTTGTCACCCTGGGACACTACGGTAACCTCTGTTCTACACCCCATGTTAACTGAGACAATCTCCTCCCAAAGCGCTACATTAGCCAATCCAGGTTTCTGCCCACCAGTGTATGACTGTGTCCTCATGGGGCATTTGGCATCTTCTTTCATGTGCCCATATTTATAGCACTCATAACATTGCAGGTTGATTCTCCTTGGCTTCTTTTAAAGGAATCCACCCTTCTTGTGATCAGGTTAAGACTGGGAACATTCCTCTGATAACTGTTTTGGGGGCCTTTAGAGAACTACTGGTTTTTATTCCCCCCAGCCCCCCTTTCTTATTTCTGTTGGGGACCCTGTCCACCCTATGCGTGATCTCCCGGGCACCTTCTTATGAACACTGGTGCTGAGTCAGTGGTTCACCTCCTAAGTTAGCTCCCTGGGGTTAGTGAGCTTATTATCCACTAGGTGTTGGTGCAGCTCTGCAAAACAATAGCTGAACATGTGTTATTTGGTAATCAAACTGTACAGCAATCACATCACTGCCCTTCACCCAGATGTCCAGTGCCTTGTAAAAGTACTCTACAAAATCGACCCGTGACTGTTGGGGCAACATCTGGCTCTTTAAACATTTGTCTATACCTTTCAGGGGGATGAGAATAAACTTCCTGGCAAGGTTCTTTATGATGGGATACCTCATCCTGTGTCCCATCTCTAGGGTGAACAGTGCATTCCTCCCTTTACTGGGAATGTGCCTCCAGATACTAACGCCCCAATCCTCCGCAGGAACCCTGTGTATCTCCAAGGAAACCTCATATGCCTCAAACCACTTGCCAATGTCGTCCCTCACAACAAAGGTAGGCACCAGGTCCTGAGGGATGTGGACATTCCTGTCTCCAGTGGCCACTGGGTATCACTGCCACCATTGCTGCTGGACCTTGTGAACTGCTTGTTTATTCTCTCATCCAAGGCTCTGTCAGTCTTTTCCTTTGCCAATTTCTCCTTCAGGGCCAATTTCTTCTCCTCCAAGGCCCTCTTGGCAGTAGCCTCCTCTTTGGGTGCTCCAGTTTCATCTTGGCCAACTGCAGCTTAAGCTCCCTCTCCAACTTCCTGTCCTCCAGTTCCTAAGGAGACAGGTTGGGTTGGATACACTGATCTCTGCCCCAAGAGGGGACCTCACTTCTGTGGGCAAGTTGTCCAGTGGGTAAGTCGTCCAGTTCCTCCTCAGGGTGCTGCAGCTCAGCGCCTGTGGCCAGCTCTTCCTCCTCTTCCTCCTCAAGGTCATTCTTCTCCTGCTGCTCTTGATGCAAAGCCACTAATGTGTGACTTCCATTTTATATAGGCCCTGATTCCATCTTAGATAATAGAGGTTGTCATATTTTCTGTCGTAGATAATTGAAATCACCATCTTTCCTGATTAATGCAGAATCATTGTCATGTCTTCCATTCAACGCAGATGTCACCTGACCATATCTTTCTAAGAACTTTGAAAGCATTAAGTCATTCGACTAATGACATAGATATACCACCTGATGCAACGTTAGTCTGGGACAAGTGTCTACTTCTCAACATATCATGATCAAATAAGAACAAATACAGACATATAGTCTAAATAATGTAGTTTGAAGTGATGTGCTTTTACCTTATATATTTGTAAGGAAACATCTGGGACACGCACCTTGATGCACATAATCTATGTCAGACAGTCCTAAACATATGTAAGAAATTCCAATTTCTGATAAGGTTTAATATATAGGGGCTACCACCAGATCACTTGTTAGAAAAGATTCTTCACCCAGATTATCACACAAGATTTTGCCAGAGACAGTCTCACCGACTGCCAGCACACTTTACACTTTGCAGATGTTGCATCTTGCCTGAAGCCGATAAAGCGGAGTCCTGAAGGAAGACCCCTACCACCGTGTGTGTTTGCCATTTTCAGGGAACACTGTCTTTACTCCTCCACTGATAAATACAGCCTTTGCTGTCAACAAGGTATGCTGTGTGTCTTTTCTTCCTCAGAAAGTTGAGACTGCAAGTTGCTCTGCCTTTCATGCACTCTTAGTGTGGTACATATAGGTACATGTTAGGGTGTTGGTTAAAATGTCATCTAGAAACTATGCTAGAAATGTTAATTTTATTCTTGATTATAACATGCCTTCTTGCTGTTTTAATATTATTCTGTGTAGTTGTTTAAGACATACTGAGAAACAGGTTATTCCTGTAGTAATAATTACTTTCTTCTTACAAGTGTTCAGTCTTCTTAATGCAGTATATGTGTGTTTTTGTGAAGGGTGAAATAGGTCTGTTACTGAAAAGGTACATTTCAGCGGGGCAAGGCAGCTGGTGGTGTCCAAAGAGGAGGTGTCATCATTGGGGAGCTGCTGGATAGGGTCACAGTGAAGATTTCTACCTTCAGAATTTTTGGTAAGTCAAAAGCCTCCTGCGGGACAAAGTTGCAGGCTGTAGTTGACAAAGGCTTCACAGGCCCCGATACCTTAAGTGAGAGGTCCCGCTGAACAGGATTTGCATCAGTGGATTAGAACATATCTGGAGCTACCATGACTCTAGGCTGACTGGTGATGCACCTGGGTGGATCCTCTAGCAGGTAGGTCGCAGTTTTCTATCGGTTCTTTTGGCACTTTTTGCTGGATTTTCTTAGAAGTCTCACGTTTTAGGGTTAGGCGGGATTAGCATCTCTAACACCACTTCCAAGGGTCCATGAACAGGGAGGCACCTGATGGGGGGCTTGGGCTCACTCCGGGCAGAGGCCAGGTGCAGGTTTCCAGCTCTCTGAAACTTTTTATGTTTCTGTAGCACATGCAGGTGGCCAGCCAACTAGCCCTTGGAATCACTCTAGTGGTCCTGAGTTCAAGGAGTAGGTCCAGTCCTTCAGTCAGCATGGCAGCAAGGCAGTCCTTCCAGCAACAGGGCAGTTCTTCTGGCAGTAGGGCAGCAGGCAGTCATTCCGAATCTTCCAGAGATCCAGGAGTGTTCTGAAGAGTTGGTTCAGGAGGTCAAATATTTAAACCTGGTGTCACCCTATGAAGTGGAGGTGACATCCTGGCTACCCCCACATCTTTTTCTGGAAGTAAGTCCCCTTCCCCTGCCAATGCTCCAAGTCCTCTAGGGTGACAAAAGACTGGTGTCAAGTTATTTTGTGAGTGTGCTGGAGGCAGCCCTTTAACAGCAAGTGGGACAGGGAACAGCTCTGCCCTACCCACACCAGTCCCACTTTCTATCACTGTCTTGGAGGAATACACAAAGACCTACTGCCAAGCTATTCACAATCCAGTGGCCCAGGACACAGACTGCAGGCCCCAAATAGTTGGGAAAAGAGGATGCCAACTTTCTAAAAGCAAAAATAATGATAGCGAGTGCACTCCTTCCCTTCATGAATAGTTAGTTTTTGCTTTGACTGCCAAACAGGTGCGCGCATAACAGTGCTGTGATCGTCCCTCCACAGCATATCAATGATACTGAAAAAAAGGTGCGATAACTGCAACACCAACTGCTGCACTGCTACGATGAGGGAAACTATCCTTCATAAGTAAACCATTTTTTTTTAACATTAACCAAAGTAATCCATAGTGTTCCCTTTTTTTAAGAGTTCAGTAGTCCATATTTGCCATGCTTATAGAATCACTGCGGACACAGATAAGTTGAACTAGAATGCTTTATTCCTCATTTTCAAATGTCATATGCTGCTCATCCAAGCTTAAACATAGACATGTGTTGCCAACTGTCCTTTGAGGCAGTGCAGTGGAAAAAAAAACCAATGCATTTCGAACTTTGTAAGTTCTTCGTCTGGGGTAGTGTAATAAATCAGAAAGAACTGCTTAAACGGCTGCTCCAGAACAAAGGACACTGAATAATTGTAAATAATGCATTTTAACCATGACCCCCCCTCCCTGACAACCCAAAAAAGTCTCATACTAACACAAAAGGTGAAACAAATACTCTAACAACACCTTATTGTTCATATCAACCACAGAACACATCTTCCTGAACATAAAAGAATACTTCTGGGGCATTACTTAACATTTTCCAAAATGTCCTTGTGAATATGCGCTGTTAAACTGAACACACCTGTATATTCAGCGGCCTATTAATACGCAATTTTGGAGTAATATTTTACATACTCTCACAAGCCTTTATTAATTGGCCTTAAAACATCTAAAATGTACATAAAATTGAAAAATTTAAATACGTTTAGAACAAATGGAAAGGGCTGGTTTTGGACGTCAAAAGGCAACACAGAATACGCCCTTGCTCATAAATGCTACTGTGAATCCCCCCCTTCATGCAGAAGGTTCAGCTGTTTACACTTGTAGACCACGTGGGTGCGACTCTGTGTGCCTTGCAGTTTCTCAGGAAACATAAACCAATTTACAAATGGTCTTGTTTGGGCCTGAATAACGTAAGAAGGGATTCAGAATCAAGCTTTGTTTCGATTATTACTTTGCTCGACCAGCATGCCACCAAAATCCGACAGACTAACGAGCTGAACCCAACTGTTTCATCTCATTTGTAATATTATCGGTCATTCATGATTTTAAAGGTCACAAACCCCATTGATCCATCAGGCAGAGCAAATGCATCAGGTATAAATAACAGCAAAAGCACCAGGCGCACAGGTCAACTTCTATTAGCGTCTTTGAAATTACCACTATTTCCACTTTTTTTTCATTAAATTAGTAGTTATGTGCATTTAAAGTAAGAAAGAGACAACGGACCAACATTCCACAGAAAGGCATTCATTACAGAACGAAGACGTCAATTAAAGAGAGCATGCAAACTGAGAAACGGAGGGAGAGCTGGGACAAAAACAGGCAATGGTGGCTGTCGCAGGACGAAAGGAGCCCCGCTGCTCCCCTGCCTTGTAGAATGAACGAGCCCGCCAAAAAGGACAGCATGCCGCCTGATAATCTCAGTGTACAAGGGAGAGATTTGTGGAGATGAGGGCACGCTTCAGTGACCCTCCCCATGCATTTCATCAGTTGTATTCACTCTTAGATTTACTGGCACAGTACAACTTTTAATACTTCATTTCTGACCTTGCTGCTATCCGAGGCCGAAAACTCTATTGAATTGCAAAATGTGATCGTAGTAAGCAGTTTATTTTTTCTATAGCCAATCATCGGGCCATAGCTCTTTCTCCATGCTCTATTTATTGGCACTGCATCATGGAATGAACTGTTTTTCAGGTTCAGCTGAGAAGTAAGTAGTCCAGTTTTTATTTTGTGACCACAATTGCGCAAAAACCACGCTAAAATTCACATTTGGTGACCCTTTAACAGCGGTCGAAGTGCATTAAAAACAGTAGAGGGACTGTGATGCAGTGCAATGGTGGGATTAATGAGCGTGAAGAGAGGCCAAAGGCATGGCCAGAAAGAACAAACTATCCTTTAACTATTTTTCTGGTCTTTCACCTTAAGATAACTGCATATAAAACAACACAAACTGTAGTAAAGAAAAATAAATGCAAGTTAAACTATTTAGTGGGAAATGCACTTTTTGCGTTATAAAACTTTAAAAAATATATATTTTTATTAGACTTTTATCTTTTCAAGCACAGCAGCATAACGAAATAAATGTACAGAAATCATCTGAGATATATACATGATAACAGGGAAACACAGAGATAATACCATCAAAAGAAAAAGAAACACAATTTCCACCTATAAAGTTAGCATCCATATTGATCATACAGCAATGGGAATACATCCCCAATATGTGAGAAGTGAAACAAATATTAATCATCACTGCTTCTCCTTCCAGCTGTAAATGGGTTCCCATATACGCTTCCCAAGTGCTCTCCCCCTTTTGCCCTACCTCGCATAGATCCCCTTCTCAAGGTTATAAGCGGAGAGCAACCTAGCCAGCCATTGTTGGAATGTTGGTGGTGCTTTATCCAACCATGCCGATGCAATACAGATACGCAAAACCGACATGGCCATAAATAGAAAGTATTGTGACGGACATTGCTTATCTTCACTATTTATCCCTAGTATTATTATAGATGGTGTGAGAGAAATCTTAATTCCTAGAGTTCTATCAAGAAAGGATTCTATAGCGCTCCGCAAAACCTGTAGCTGAGGTCAGGAAGTGAAAATGTGTACTATTTCAGCATCCATACTATCACACCGTGGACATCTAGTACCCGTTGCACCCCCCCATTGTGCTATCCTTGCAGGCGTGTAATACAAGGAGTAGATTGTTTTATACTGCTGGGCTTGAAGCCCTGCAGAGCATAAAATAGTCTGACCTAATTCTCATGAATCTTGGAAACAGTCTTGATCTATCCCAAGTTTATCTGCCCACTTATTTCCATATTTTCCGAGATCATAATTTTTCAACGCAGATAGCTCGGCATAGAACCTTCGTATAGTGCAGTCTACACCACCCTTAATAACATCCATTATTTTGTTTTAACCAAAGCCAGAGGGCCCGTCCTTTTTCTTTCCTAAAAAACTCCGAATTTGTAGATATTTAAAAAAATTCCTTTTGCCAATACCATAAATAAGCTGTATATCTGAGAACTGGCGAATTCCATTCGGCCCCAATAGATCACCCAATTTCCGGATTCCACGCCGTCCCCATTCTACCATTACTGAGTCTGCAAAGACTTCCGCTGGGAGGGTTGGATTCCTACATAACTGAGTATAAGCGTTCAGCCTGCCAAGTCCACTTTTTTTCGGAAACGACGTCCACACCTTATGAGCAGCCATCAAGGTCTTAAACTTGGTTCTTTTAAAATAACTAGGGTCGGTGTATTTTAAAAAGCAGTTCTCCGCCTCCCCGCCAATCAATATAGAATACATATCTATAGATCCTTGACCTGTAAATCAGACGCATCCCCCCCTAACAAACCACACATATACTGAAAGGCTGCCGCCCAATAATACATTTTAAAGTCAGGGACGGCCCATCCTCCTCTTGCCCTAGGTAAAGACATGAAACGTAATGACCTCCTGGTTTTCCCATGTGCCAAAATAAATCTGTTGACCAAGTGCTCCAGTGCCGTAAACCATTTAGCCTCAAATTCAAGTGGAATCGCCCTAAAAAGATAGAGAACCTTGGGTAATAGGATCATTTTTACTACATTACACCGCCCCACTAGGGAGAGATGCAGATTATGCATTCTATCCAGATCTTTTTTAGCTTTAGATATTATTGGCTCGATGTTCCTGTCCACAGTCTTACCCAGATCCACCGAGATGTTGATCCCTAGATAGACAGCGGAGTCAACAACCCGTATGTCGTTGCACACGGCCCCCTCATTCTTGATTATCTGAGTCTTGGGCCCATTTAACGCATATCCTGACACCCGGCCAAAAGCAAGAGCTTCTGACTCCACTACAGCTATGGCATTTGCAGGTGATGGGGTCACTAGAGCAATGTCATCTGCGTACGCCAAGGTTTTATATTCTAAGCCATGAACCTTTATAGGGGGAATCCCACCATTTGCTTCCAACCTACGAATTAATGGGTCGATACATATCGCAAATAGTAGCGGCGAGCATGGGCAACCCTGACTTGTGCCGCGCTTAATTTGCAAGGGCGCCGTATATCCTCCATTAACTCTGAGTCGGGCTGTGGGAGCTTTGTTCAAAGCCTGAATTGCATTGATGAAGCCCCCCCCAATACCTCACCACTTCAAAGCCGTCCAAAGGTAGTCCCAGGAGACCCGATCGAATGCCTTTTCGGCATCCAACAACATGACCGCCATGGGTTCTCCTGAGACTTCGGTGGCATCGAAGAGAGTAATAACCCTGCGGACATGCTGCGTTGTGCCTCTCCCAGGGATAAAGTCATGCTGAGTGGGGCTAACCAACTTACCTATGACCTTACAAAGCCTGAGAGCCATGACCTTGGAAAAGATTTTTGCATCGGAGTTCATTAAAGTTATTGGTCTATAAGACCCTGGTTCTATAGGTGTTTTTATTTTTAAGAAGACTACTATATCAGCGCCTGCCCTGGAACCTGGAACGGAAATTCCCTCCTGGGCCTGCTGTACTGTTTGAATCAGATCGCAGCAGATTACTTCCTGGAAGACTTTATAAAATTCTATGGGAATCTGATCGGGGCCCGCAGCTTTACCCGAGGGGAGGCTATTCATAGCCGTAAAGATCACTTCGGCAGCCAAAGGTGCTTCCAATGCCTCCCTATCTCCCTCGGTGAGTGATGATGCAAAGATGTCCCTAAGATACCCTTGGATTTCCAGGAGGTCTTTCGGCTGTTCATTATACAAAGTAGCATAAAATTGCCTAAAAACCTCTCGAATCCCATCCGGGTCATTAACTATCCCACCCTTTCCATCCGAGATCCCCTTAACTTCCCCTATAGCCACTTTCTGTCTTGTGCGTACCACTAGTGTATGTCCAACGTGCTCACTTAACTCATAGCATTGCTCCTTTCTTGCCAGAAAAGTAGCAGCCGTTTTGTTAGCTATAATCTCCTCTGCTTCAGCCTTTGCCCATGTGACGTTAAGCAGAGCCTGATCCAGAGGTGCCCCCGATATAATTGCTGCATTCAATTCTTCCTCTGCGTAAGCGACCGCCTGGGACAATTTTTTAGATCTTAATTCCTCCTGTTTCTGTCTATGTAGGCTAAAGCTCAGCGTCTCCCCTCGAACACCCACTTCAAAAGCATCCCAGGTTACCCCTGAAGAGGTACTACCTCTGTTAATATCCCAAAAACCTACTATCCATTCCTTCATATGATGCACGTATCTTACATCTTTCAGTAGTCCTCTCTCAAAGGTCCATACACGCTCGCGCCTAGCCGCCCTTGCAATTTCCACTGTTAAAACTATCGGGTTGTGGTCGGAAATGATCCGAGGTAATTTCTCAATCTGAGTTATTCCGAGCCAGGTTAGAAATTGCTCGAAACGTCCTTTTCTTACGACCCACATATCGGTCCCCTGCTTCTGTCCACAACCCCCCCATCCCATTTATATTAAAATCCCCGCACAGGATAACAGGTATAGGCCATGAGGATAACTCTAGATCTAAAAATTCAAATATATCCGGGTCGTCCTCAGTAGATCCATAGACTGAACACAAGGTAACCATTTCACCATTTATTATACATTCCGCCAGAACCCATCTGCCCCACTGATCTTCCATCTTTCTCTTGACTATGACATCGTTTCTCCTAGAAAGTATATCAACCCCTCTGGTTTTAGCCCCCTGCTTAGTATATGCAACCAAATGAAACCCCAACTGCTCCATTAAATACCCCTTTGTACCCTCTATATGCGTCTCTTGCAAGCATACGAAATCCAGCCGCATCGTTCTTAAAATTGCTAAAACCCGTTGTCTTTTGAACTGGTCGTTCAGGCCACATACATTAACTGAAGCAATTTGTATGCTCATTAAAACACAGCAATCAATTGTCCCAACCAGTTATCCTCTAAATCAGTGCTTAGATTCTGTGTCTTCATTTCTGAGTTCCCTCTTTCTTTCTTTTTAGCTACTTTGCTACACCTCTTGTGTCCACCCATAAATCTCAGATGCCGTGCTGTGCTGTACCCTGTGCCCCCCCTCGAACTACCCCCGAACCCTACCCACCCCTCAGAACCCTCCCCTGTAAGCCCCCTCTCCCCCCTTACGGGCAAATAGGTCAGCAATTACCTATGTGTGACAGCTTAGACCCGTAGCTAAGTTGCAGCCCCCCCTCCCTTTGTGCCCACTCTTTGTGTCCCCTTAATCTCCCATGACAGATTCATGATTCTCATTAAGAACACCACACAGCGGGACCCCTCCATTACCCCCCCTTCTGCTCCTTTAGCTCCGCCAAATATACTTGAGCCTTAATTTCCGTAAAAAACATTCAAACTTGCCCCTTAATTATTACTTTAAGCCGTGCTGGATACAGTAAATAGGCCTCACAGCCCAGTCCCTGAAAAGGATCATTCAACTGTCTTAGCCTCCATCTCCTTTCCTATGTGGCGTGACAAAAGTCTGGGCGGGCAAAAAATGAAGTACCTTCAAATGCCCGTCTGACATCTGGCCTTGCCTTATCCATAATTTCCTGCCTGAGGAGGTAGATGCCATAGTACACAAGGATCGCCCCAGGTCTGTCAGCTTGAGCCGCCACGTGCCCTTTCCTTTGGGTCAAAGGGAAACGATGTGCTCGCTGCACCTCCTTCTCCCAATTCCAGGAAGCCAACTCAGGGAAGGCCACCTTCAAAAGGGAGATAACAGAAGCCATAACATCCTGTCCTTCGACCCCTTCAGCCACCCCCAGCAGTCTGATGTTATTCCGCCTCTGGCGGTTCTCAAAATTCTCGAGCTTCCACTGGACATCCTCCACCGCCTTCTCTTGTGCCTCTTTAAATGTCTGCCACTTACTGACGTCGTCCTATAATCTTCCGGTTCTCTCCTCCACCTGGGTAACTCTGTCCACCATATCATTGTATAGTTTATTCATCTTTCTGAGTGAGCCCTGTATTTTCTTCGTTGCCTGTTTTGCTCTCTAGCTCTCTGACCTGGCTTCTCCCTGCATCTGTTTAAGCGTGGTATAAAGAAGATCCATTGAGGGAGTCTGTGGTGAGCTGCACGAGTTGTTTGCCCCTCTTGCACAGTTATTGCACCGTCTTCCTGATATAACTGAGATGAGGCTGAGTAGTCCCAAAGAAGCTTTCTAGCAGCATCCGAGTGGGGTGGGCTCACTGTCGACTTAGATTTTGATTTGGATCTATTTTTATGATGAACGGCCCTATGAACAGCGGGTGCTCTTTGTACTTATGAATTTTCCGCTGAGTCTGAGTCACCAGATAAACTGCCATCACTTGCGGGAGAAGAGTCTGTGTCATTGTTAAGGGAAAAAAAGCAATCCCATTATGGTGAGCCAGTAATTGCTTTAGGATGGATAGACCCCTGCATCTGCTTCGCAATTGCCACCCCTGGAGTCACCTTCTCTATGGGGTGGGGGGGATTACTGCCTGGCTGCTAGTCTTAACTCTACCCATTAGCCTTCCATACAACATCCAGCTCAGGGTCCAAGGCATTTTCAATCATACTGTTCGTACTTTCCAAATCATTGAATCCAGTGCCTCCTACCGCCTCCTCGAGACTCTGTGCGCCCTTTGCTCAAAGTCTGCCTGTTTCATCGGTGTTCTCTCCGCTCGGCTCCACATGTCTATCCGGAGGCCCAGCTTGAGACTGCAACTCTATATCTGTGCACGACAGTGCTTCAGGGTTCACTGCGTTCTCCGCTGAAGAAACTCTCGAGGGCTCCACCGGAATCGGGGAGAAGGACTCCATCAAGCTAGGTTGTCGTAGATTGCTTTCCCTAGATTTGTTGCCACCGTCCTGCCCAATACTGCTAAATTTCCGAATTGCGCCACCAGTGTTAATGCCATTATTGCCACCATTGAGAGCGCCGCTACTGCTGCCATTGCCGCTACCAGTGTCCTCCGCCTCATCCGGCTTCTTAGAGACCACTCTGCGAGATTGCCCGGTACCTCGCTCAGCCATAGCCCCAGTAGCTGATGCCGCTGCATCCTTCTGTGCATCCTTAGCATCCTTAGGCTCCTTCTGTTGTTTGGCCGCTCTTGGCGCCATTCTGTGATAGGCACTCCTCCAGCGATAGAATGACCTCAGTGCGCCGCCAAACCTGCGGGCTACATATACCACCGATGGAGTCGCCTCATGACCCCAGCACTGCAACAGTTTGTGCTCCACCACCCAGCCAGGCACTCGTTTCAGGAGAAAAGAGGTAACCAGCATCCTTATATCTTCGCTTACATCAAAGGAGGGGGGGAGAGTACTGCGACTTCTTGCTATGGCCGGTCAGCGGCCATCTTGCCCCCAGCGCTGCCCCTGACGTTATAAAACTTCTATTGGTTAATGTGAGCACAGCAGTTGTCCGTGTTACCGGAGAGCCACAGAACTAAATCCTGGTTGGTGCAGAGGGCAATAGTGGCTCATGTATTGTTTGTGCTTCGAGATCCCAGCCTGTTACCGAAAGCACTGTCAATATGTGACTCATTTTCAATTTGCATTACACTCAGCATAAGATAGGCTACCACAAAATGTGCAACAAGATTTAAGTTTAAAATAAAAAAGTGCTTCCAAAATATATGTTTTAGTAATGCATAGACTGTACCTAGTGCAAACATTTTTTTTTATAACTTTCCATTAAAAGCACACACTCCTCAGCTGAGCTGGTAACAGCCTTGCTATACCTCTCAAATTTGGAGTTAAACAACAGCAACCACAGCATCGAGACCGCTCTCCTCGCCACCACCGATGACATCCGCATTCTACTGGACCAGGGCCACACTGCGGCCCTCATCCTGCTAGACATCTCTGCAGCCTTCGACACCGTCTCTCACCGCACTCTCGCAGCCAGACTCCATAACGCCGGCATACAAGGAAACACTCTCGACTGGATCTGCTCCTTTCTCACCGGCAGAACCCAAAGGATCAGACTCCCACCCTTCCTCTCCGAAACCCACAGAGATCAACTGAAAAGTACCCCAAGGATCCTTGCTCATCCCCACGCTCTCCAACATCTACATGACCCCCCTGGCCACCATCTTCTGACAGCATGGGCTCAGCATAGTATCTTACGCCGACGACACCCAGCTCATCCTCTCCCTGACGGAGAACGCCGAAAACACCAGACTCAGTTTCCAGAAAGGAATGAAAATCGTCGCGGCCTGGATGAACAACAGCTGCCTTAAGCACAACCAGGAGAAGACAGAGCTCCTCGTCCTTGGACCCTCCTCCTCCACCTGGGACAACACCTGGTGGCCTTCCGCCCTAGGAAACCCACCCACTCCATCAGACCACGTCCGAAACCTTGGCATCATCCTTGACTCCTACCACCTATTACCCGCCAGATCAACGCCGTCGCCTCCACTTGTTTCAACTCCCTCCGCATCCTCTGCAAGACCTTCAAGTGGATCCCCCTGAATGCAGAAAGACCGTCACCCATGCACTCATAACCAGCAGACTGGTCTACGGTAATGCCCTCTACACCGGAATCAACAAAACCCTGCTACGCAAGCTCCAAACCATCCAGAACACCGCAGCCAGACTCATCCTCGGAACCCCACGACATGAGCACATGACCCAGCACCTATGAGATCTCAACTGGCTCCCCCTCGAGAAGAGAGTAACCTTCAAGCTACTCACCCACGCTTACAAAACCCTCCACAACATCGGACCCAATTACCTCAACGAAAGAGTCTCCTTCCACGTACCCAAAAGGAACTTCCACTCCGCCGACCTCACCCTGGCAGAGACCCCACGCATCCGCAGAACCAGAGAAGGCGGAAGAGCCTTCTCCTACATCGCAGCAAAGACTTGGAACAAGCTCCCAGTCAACATCAGACGCTCCCCCACCCTGCACACCTTCAAGAAGAGCCTCAAGACCTGGCTCCTTGACTGATCCAGAGCTCTCCCTCCCTCCCCCCTCACGGGTGAGTAGCGCGCTCTATAAACACCTGATTGATTGATTGAAACGTAATATTTGACAGAAATATCTTGCCTGATCCTTTTGTGACTCTCCTAGATTATTTCAAAGATATTCCTGAGAATATTCCCAGAAATATGTTGCACTTGCATTATTGTTAGCTAGAGCCACAAGTCACCATGCTACGGAGCAGAGGTCCCCTCCCCGCTGTTGCATACTGGATCCAAGACTTAATCTACTGTAACAACATGTCAGATGACTACACTATCCTAATGCCTGCTCGGGCCAGGCCTAAGGACATTTGGGAGCCGCTAGGCACATACCTGGCAAACCGCGCTTCTACATGACATATATGGACTCAAAGATGTTGAACTTTAAACTATTTGTATAAGTGAGAAATCGTTACTATATCAGTGTAGTTAAGTGTAATAATATGAATCGTGAACTCCTGTTACCTCTTAGCTCTGTAAACCAAGGGACAAGAATTGACGCTTCTGCACAGGTGAAGTCAAATTAAGCTTGATTCATCGCAGTATTTGGCTTGTTTGTATGGTTGGACTGACTTCTCACTATATGGATATAACTCTCTCTTATGATGTTAAGACAAATAAAGTTTACACTTTTTTTATCAGGAAACTTAAAGTGACTCCATCTATTTAAAGCCAATATACCGCTTCCAAGCAGCCTTTACATTTACAGATTAACCAATTGCCCAACTTCACATTTCTTACTGGCAGCAGGTCCGCTGACAAAAAGGCGTGTTTCTTGTTCAGGGGTCTGTCCCTCCCTCGGATTCTCAGCACCGGAGAGTCCCTCCCTTTCACTTCAGCTGAGGCATCTGAACTGTCCAAATTAACTGCCCTGGGGTAGTTGTGTGTTTTAACAAAAAGCAGAGGAACTGTTTTTGTTTAATGAAAAAAGTAGAGGCACGTGTTGAGCAACTGATCCAGCCCACTTCGTCCTCTGCCCTTAACTACATTTTACCAGCAGTTGAAAAAAATCACAATCGTTTTTTGTTAGCAAGCAGCATAAAGGTTGGCTTTCGTAGTTGTTCCCTTTAAGTACTCACATGGCTTTACATTTCTGAATTGCTTAACTGTTTGTTCTCTGTTTAGGGAATCATTCACTTAACTGCATTAGACTTGTCAGCGAGCTAAATTAAAAGAGTTAGTATCCACGACTTGTACCAAACATGTAAATACAAACATCTCTGCACATTTGCAATACTGGCTTGGAATGACAAGGGGTAGACGATCCAAAATACCTTGGCACTGGATGCCAGTCTACTATTCAAATCTCAGATTCCAGAAATCCTGCTGGCACCCTGCAAATCTCAATGAGCTGGCCAAAGTGGAACCACACCTGTGATTAAAAAAAATGACTGTAAAAATGTACCATGTGCTGAACGAGATAGCAAGAAGTGGAATTCAAATGCTGCCCCAATGAAGAACAAGTTTGTATCTTTCACTGCAGCTACCTAGATGATGGCTGTAAATATCCTGGTAATGCTGCCAATACAGCTGTGTGGGAGTTTGATCGAAAACTCTGGACGCACCGGTTTATCGGGGTGTAGAAAGAAGCATAGAGTCTGGGGTGATCCAGACAAGACTGGCATAGAAAAGAATCAGGCAACGTGCTCTAGACATTGACTCAAATTTGGAGACATCATGCGATGGCTATGATCTCCTCGCCAAGCATGATGGGCAAAACAATGCAGCGAGAAATTTCTGGGTGTTCCAGGGCGCCTGAAAAGGGGAGGCTGGGACTAGATTGAACACCGGCAGTGGTGGCCAGCACGGAGCTGTGGTGGTAGGGGGTAGGGCTAAGAAGGTATAATTGTACAAAAAGGAAAAAAATCACTTAGCTCCTCGCCGACAAGTCCAACGTCAAATCTCCTCTGCCGAACAGGAAGCAGCCATGCTTCCCTGAGTCAATCACAATGCTGCAATGCAGTGTTGTGATTGGCTCTCCTAAACCAATCACAACGCTGCAATGCAACGCTGTGATTAGTCCAGGCGCCTTGATTCGGTGCTCAGATGGGGACTGGGGGCCTGGGCATGTTCTCCATGCAGGCTGTAATGCAGCCTGCATGGAGAAGATGCTAAAGTGCACATGACTGTTTGGCTGGCCCGAGAGGACCGGTCAAAGCATCATGTACACTTTAGTGTGCCCACCACTCCTCCCCTGCTCAGTCAGCAGAGCAGCCCACCCTCATGCTGCTGCAGCAGGGAAGAATTTAACATTGCGCACAGCAGCAGTGGGGTGACACTCCTCAGCCTTAGCGGAGGAGCCGCCACTGGAGTAAGTATATTATTGGTTACATTTGTGGGAACTAATTTTATTATGGGTTTCGTGAATTCTTTCAAACCGAAGAATGTGGTTGATGGGCAAGTTCAACATCAAGGGCCCCATTATAAGCTGGATGGAGTGGTAGCCCCTAGTGGGATAGCACGCTGCCTAGTTATAACTGGGCCAGAGTTCCTGTACCCTGGTGCAATCTTTAGTGGCTAGAAAGTAATTTTAGGCTTAGGCTGCACATGCCAGCTGGCTCTCCAGCCAACAATGCTTGTCCCCGATCGATTTTCATGGCACAGGGGAAGCATGCAATGCTCCCACTGCCAATTTTTCCTTTATCACTGGCCACTTCCCCCAATCCCCTTACTGCACACTCCCCACCTTGCCTGGGTGTGAAATTCCGCTTGTCTCGCGCAGTTTGCAAAGTTTTTCTCACTATGCGTGCAGAGTTCTGAAATCTCCACGGAGCAGAGTTTGTTCCTTGCTCTGACTTGTCGATGTTAAGTTGGTGAGAGCTAGTGAGAAATCTTGCTCTGGACCACCTCCTGGCGAAATTTCTCAATGCAGGTGTTGGACTTGGCCCTTTTTGCAGGGTCATCCCTGAACTTTTTGCCTTCCTCCTGTATTTATTCTGTCCTGTTGTTGGCTGTTTTATGACTCTGGGCACTTTACCACTGCTGATCAGTGCTAAAGTGCATATGCTCTCCCTATGTTAAATTGATGTATTGAGTAGTGACTCCATGATTGGGTTATTTGATTTACTTGCCAGACCCTTGTACAGTGCACTATGTATGCCCAGGGCTTGTAAATTAAATGCTGCTGGTCGGCTTGCAGCACTGGTTGTGCAACCCACAGAAGTAGCCTGTAAAAGTGTGTCTCAGGTCTGCCATTGCAGAGCCTGTGTGCAGACTGGTACTGCCATGTTGACTGGCCAAGAGCACCCACTTGCCAGTCCCTAAACCTTCCCTTTTCTTCATACCAGACACCCCTATGGTAGGCCCAAGGGCAGGGTGCATTGTAAGTATAAGGTAGGACATGCCCTGGTGTGTGTGGCATGTCCTAATAGTGAATTACACCCATTTTGGTTTTCACTATTGCAAGGCTACCTGTTCCCCATAGGCCAGAATGGGCAGTTTGATTATTACATCTTATAATACTAACTGACTCAGGGAACATGGTAGAAATTCAAGTTCAGTATGTCTGAACTCAGAATGATAAAATACATCTTTTAGTGAAGTTGGTTTTAACATTCTGTGTTTGAAAATACCACTTTTAGAAAGTAAGTATTTTCTTGCTTAACTGTCCAAGCCTGCTTCTGCTAGGTTGTGTATTGTGTGTCTGGTTTTGTGAGTGACAAGGGCTGGGGATTCCAGGAGAGAGGGTGAGTCAGCAAAGGGCTGAATAGAGAGATCTGCATGTAGATGGTTGGGAGGAGCTGCAACTGGGACCTGAATAGGGCTCTGCCTTCCCTTCACAATGCTGGCTCCACCTCCTGTGGTACGTCTGATGTCTCTGCCCTGCACTGTGAAAGGAAAGAAGTAGTCTTGTCAACAAAGTGCTCCAGGACTGACCAGAACTGGTTTGGACTAGGCAGGGGCCTCTCTGCCTTCAGAGAACAAAGAGAAAAGTAGTATAAATATGGGGACCCAGACCCCAAGACTTTAGATCACTTCTGGAACAACAAGACAAACCACTGCCAAGGAGAAGAACCAAAGGAAGCTGTAGGAGTTGTACTGCCCCCCCTGCCAGTGTGTTGTGTTGCTGGATTGGCCTACAGTGGTGTCTTCAGTGCCAAGGAGAGGAGAAGGTACTTTCAAAGAACTTTCATCATCTTGCAGAATTTTACTCCAAGGGCTTGAACTTATGCTTGCCTCCTGCTGAAGTCTCAGGGACAAAAGACTTCACCACCAGCTCCCCTCTGAATTTCCTTGCTGGGAATTCTATCTGCAGAAGTCTGCGTGTCACTGGGACCTGGAAGCGCGACGCAACAAGAAGAAGTGTGTCGACGCATCACCGGAGAAGCCTGTCGCCATCGCGAGGGTCGCCGTCGCATCGCCGGAGATGCGTGTCGCGGCTCCAAAGTACAGAGTCGCCGCAAGGCTGCCAGGGCGTGCACGCATCGTCTTAACATCTTATCGCATTGCACCGGATTGTCACATCCCATCGAGGCGCCATCTTGCCGCATCGCAACTGGGCCGCAGTACGAGAATCTACGCATCACCTCCTCTCCGGTAAGGATCAAGGCGCATCCCCTACTCTGCGCAAGCATTGATGCGTGACGCATAGTCTCCCCCGAAGCAAGGAACCAAAGTATCTCAAATGCTGCGAGCCTTTTGTTTATTTTGCGTTACGCATCCAGGTACTTTTGTGAGAACTGTGTCGCATTTACCAGCAACTTGAACTAAGCTAATTCTACCATCTTTAAGTCAATTTTGAGTACAGTATTGTGGATTTTTGTCGTTTGTGGTCTTGTGTTAAGTCTATATAAAGAATACATTTTTATATAACCTGTGTGGTGTCCATCTGTAGTGTTTTCACTGTATTACTGTATGTGTTCACAAATGCTTAACACACTGCGTCTGAGATAAGCCTGTCTGCTCGTGCCAAGCTACCAAGGGGGTGAGCAGGGGTTATCCAGTAGTGTTATCCCCTTTCCCTGACTTAGAAGCAAGGATCCCTATTTGGTCAAAGGTACCTACCTCTGCCGAGGTAGGTACCTCTCGAGTGGCAGAAAGAAGCAGCGTCCTCTTGAACTGCACATAGTGGCATTCGCACTGATTTTACAGCACGGCACAAACACCCGATGCTAAAAATCACAGTGAAGGGTGCAAGGTAATGCACTCCGCCGCTAGCAGAACTCCGCGTAGCTGAGTTTTTGGCCCACTTTGCGGAGTTCTGCTTAGCGGAACCACGCAAATTCCGCTCAGGCCTGCCCACCATGCACCTCCTTCCACTCCCAATTATCACCTGCCCCCAGTAGGTGGTATGTGGGAGCAATAAACCCAATTGAATTGGGAATTCTGTGTGGAATTTTACCAGAAACACAGATCTACACAGCCATTCACTAGTCCATCGGGATTACATTTCAATAGCCGTATTTGTGTGTGGAAACAGGGGGGAATGTTATATTCGCCACATTGCATTCCCACGCATGCATCTGCCCAAAAAAGGATAACACTTAGGCAAGAATCAGTTAAACGTAAATGTGCAATAGTACGTTTTATTTTCCCTTTCTCTGATGACATCGGGAATATATATTTCTATGTGTGATTTTTTTCTCCATTTATCACATGGAAAAGGGCAGTGTTTGGATAGCTTTCAACACCCATCTAACCCTTATGTCTACTCGAAGTGAGCTTTAATTTAGAAGAGCAATGATTTTGGGAAGATGCATTGGCAAATATCCACAAATTTAAACAGGTTTCCGCACATTTGAGACTCCAATGCTGCTTTCTTATGAACACTAGTATATCCCCAATCATAACTGAAAACGCTAGTCACAGAGGTGCCTGCAGTGGCATTTTTTTATCCAGGTGGGGTAGACAATTAATGTTCCTATTCATCTCAGTGAGCTCACACTCATTGTTAAAATAAATGGACTGAGGATTAAGCTACCTGTCCACTGTAGGCACTTTGGCAATTCTTCTTGGGGCGTCTGGGAGCATCCCTTTTGTTATATCAAACTTCACTTAAGTTCCACTGGAGACACTAACCTCAGGAGATTATCTACTCAATTATACCTCAATGTTTCAACTTTTTACACCAGCAAGTTAAAAACGTTCTTTACAATCAGTAAAAGTGGATGTCCACATGTCCTCTTTAATGAAACACAGGTATTGGAAATTCCACCTGAAAGGTCTGTGCTCCCACATGTTTTATCATTTTAAGATTTCTGTAAAGTTGAATTCTGCTGAAGATTGAACCCTAATAAAAATACCCAGCCTCATCTACTCTGCTAAAATTATATGCCTTTCCACTCTCATTACAGGTAAGGTGTATTCAGATGGGCAGATATGCCTGTCTGGGCATTATGTATACAATGGAGAATACTAAAATATATGCAACACGATATTCATAAGAAAAAGTAAAAAGGCATACCACCTACCTGTTGAATCTGAATTAAGTATGGATTTGTGGAACAGGAAATGTAGCCCCAAAAACGTTAAATGCTGATTGAGGCTGCACTGATCCTATCAGCCTCGCTGTTATACCTTTTATCTTAGAAGGGTAAGATATATATTTTCAATTTTGAGAAGATGTAATCTACTATCATGTCAGATATATAATTTGGACTGACACATTCAAATCTTCAATCCAAATTGAGTTACCTAATTGGTATCTTTAAAACATTAAATATTTAGATCTTCAGACATCTTAAGTAGATTAAAACAAATTCATCCTTGTAACTAAAGGCTTAACAACTTTCAATCTTCATACCTATCCTGTGTTAAGTATCTACCAGCCCAAGCTTCAAATGGGTATACGGACAATAGTGAAGGCAGGAGTTGACCTACAGTGAAGTCTTAAACATTTGTTCATGCCATCACCCAGATACTTTTAGGCAATGTACGGATGAAGATATCCAGCTCCAGTGTTAAACAGATGACCCTGTGATAGGGCCAGCAGCTTACACTTAAAAGTCCTTGACCTGCAGTAGACTGAAATGGTGGGTGTAGTTAAGAGGAAGTCAGGGCTCCTTATCCTCAAAGATGTCTCTTTGGACTTTGTTTAAAAAAAGGGTTTTGTAGATGTTCTGTGTTAATAGGCACAGGAAAAACACCATATGCGGTATATGGGGTGAGTGAAAGGAGTGCAAACTGTACAACATTTAGGGGAGGATCACCTAACAATGGAACGCTACCTCTCAACCTCCTACCCCCATTTAAAAGTCCATTCCCAACCTACTGGCCCTTCAAACCCAGTCTAAATGGAAAAGAAGCAAGTAGGAAGACATCCCTATTGCATGTTAATCATCCATTGCAGCTTACTAGCAGTATCCGGTAGAGCTTTTACAAGCTCAGTCGTCATTTGAAGATTCCAGAACCAGATTCCATGAAATGGGATGTCCTTTCCCTGATGTTGTTCACAGGACTTTTTGGTCCAGTGACACTAGGGACAGCCTACCTGCTGGGGGAATTTGGCTCTGGAAAACCTGAAATCTGGCATGTCAAACAAGGTCCCGGACAAGAGGAGGTTAGAGAACAATTCAAAGGATACCAGTTAACTGGCGTGCCGCCGGGGAGACTGTTCAAGACAACCAACTATGGCGTGATGCCAAAAATGCCACAACGATGAGGGTCAAAGACCTGTGCGCACAGGGAGTCATAATATCATCCTGTATCCTCTCTCTATTCTCCACTTGTTGGTGCTCACTCAAAAATGGTCATCGTCCAACCATTCCTCAAATTAAACTAATCACACATATAAGGAGCACCAAAGTTCATAAAATTATATCCTAATACAAATTTTCTAATTAAGACAAAAAGAATCTTTATTCTAAGTTTTCATATAAAGTTCTTTCCAACATAAAAGTATTCCTCCTTCGAATTGATTCCTAAATGTCTTTTCCATCCATCACTTGTTAATTCAGTCCATGTACGATCCAATAGTTCAGTTATTTCAAAAAAATAATTCCAGTTCCAATCAATGATCTCTATATCCAATGATCTCTACAGCCGACGTGTTTCGTCCCCTCCTGGGACATCATCAGGGCTGTGAAGTAAACAAAAACATCCAATCATAACCTAATCCTTCTTCTATGAATATTTGCGTACATATCACACTGTACCATTTCCTGCCTATTTTACAAGCTCCAAGTTAGGTAAGGATGTGCCTATACAGATCATCCTTATTTTCACATTAACATTGTGTCAGTATTCATCTACACAATTTTTTCATATATTTCTTTATACCTTTCATTTAATATTTTTAATATTTTTCCTGAAACCACATATCACAACACTATTAAATACATAATGAATAAATAAACCGTTAATTACTGCATATATCCAATAATTTTTCTACACTCATATGGCTATTCGTAATTTCCACACTACCACAGTTAATAAAAAGAATTTATGACCCCCTTATTCTTTGTTTCATTATTAATGTTTCCTTTTTAATGTCGTCTTATATTGCCCTTAATCGCGCATCACACCCACCTCCTATGTACTCTTCAATAACCACTTTTATTGTATATCACATCACTCTTCTCGCAATTTCAATTGCTTTATACTCCAAACGCATCTGAAACACAAAAATAGTACCTAAAAAACCATTCCTAAAAGCAACTATTCTTAGGTTATCTTGATTATCCCCCATATCAAAAATTCATTTAATCCCATACGAAAGTACTACAGTCGGGATCAAAACGTTCCTGTTATCTCAAGTCCCAAAAAAAAAAAAACCTGTTCTCACCTTTTCCGCATAATATTAATGAGAGCGTCCGACACACAACTTTTCACATAAAGTCCTGGGCTGCGAAGCTCAACTAGTGAATCCTCTTTCTGCATAAATACAAAGAAGAAGGAGAAGAACGTTCTAGACCCCTATTTTGAATATAACATACAATCACATATAATTCAATCCCCACAATTTCCCAAAAGGACCATTTCAAGGATATCTGATTAGGTACCTGTAGTTATTTAAGCGGTCCAAATTCCCCGAGTTGCGTCTCGCCGTGGTCGGTCTGATACTCCCGCTTCGAATATTCACACATACAGCTCTTCTTGTTATAAAAGGCGGGGCAGCCAATCACGGCACAGAATTTCTAGCCTTCCTACTTAATGTCCCGTTTCCCATCTGGTCCGCTATCCCACCTGATTCATCCGCTTCCTTACCAATTAGAAAAGGCCCTCTCTTACGTCCTCTCTTTAGAAAAGAGCCGTGACCCAATCAAAAGTGTTCCATTGCCATCCGCCTATTTGTCTACACTGTTTCCCTTCCCGTCCGCCTCTTCGTGATGCCCAGTATTACGAAGTATCCTATTCATTGTACTGTTTCCCATCAGGTCCGCTATCCCACCTGATTCGTCTACTTCGTTACCAATAAAACAAGTCCACTGTTACGTCCCTTCGTTAAAATGGAGCCGTGACCCCAACACAAGCCTTCCATTACTCTCCGCCACGGAGGGTCAACAATCATCAACTCCCCAACCGGAAGTTTAAATCATCAAGTCCTAACCAATCAGGATTACTGTTGGCCACAACCTCTTTTGCCCCAACTATGTTTCAATTCACCTCTTTTAACACGGTCTTATCCTGCTTCTTTACTATCTTCCTGTTAAGGTACAATATTCCACCTCCCATCCGTTTTGTACCGT
Source organism: Triturus cristatus (assembly GCF_964204655.1). Taxonomy (NCBI): domain Eukaryota; kingdom Metazoa; phylum Chordata; class Amphibia; order Caudata; family Salamandridae; genus Triturus; species Triturus cristatus. The sequence goes on along the minus strand of NC_140586.1, from coordinate 682,547,827 downwards.
AATACCTGCTATAACAAAATGTCGTCAATTACCAACTTCCCGACCGATAGTATGGGTTATACAGCTCAAGCCAATCAGATTACAACTCTCCAATGCCGACTAGAATGTAAGGGCTTACTCCCACACAATAATTCTCCTGCCAGTGCTTATCCTTCTGCATACTTCAATTCAGCCACATAGTATCATCTCCTTTTACTTTCATTTGGAAAATTAACCCTGAATGAGTACTATTCTATATTCTATCAACACTTCCAATACCCTTACATATCAGTAAGGTATTGGAAGAGTCTAACATGTCGCCAATCTGGACCAACAACCTTTAAAAAGGAACGTTCCCTTATTCGGCATCCAATATCAATAGTACTCTACCATCTCACAAATCGTTGTACCCAAATAATTGCATGGTACAAATTAAAATCCAGTGATTCCCGACCGTGCCGACCCCTTATTATTCCTTGTCCGTCCTGTCTCAAAAGCTCCTTCTCAATTTTTAAAGTCTGTGCCGTATTTAATACTAAGTATGCTTGTCAGATATCCTTGTTATGACCTAGTCCTATCCTTCAGCACACTCATCAACCACAGCGATATTTAATCACTTTGTTATAAGCCAGGAAAGATGTATTGTAGAAAGTGACTTCTCAAACCAAAAAATAATGAAGCTCTCAATCACTATTTAAACCCAATGAAACTGCTCTACATTTGCTAATCCATCTAGCCTCTTCCTGTCTAATTCGTAATTCCCAATCTCCACCTCTGTTGCTAGGCAAAATTCTGTGTATACTGTGAAACCTGAAATCCTGTTGGGAATTATGACATTCTTTGATGTGTACATACAAAGGTGATCTAGTGTCCCGATTGAGGATTGTCCTTCTGTGTTCATGAATCCTTAATTTCAAAGTTCTTTTTGTACTACCAATATAAATCTTCTTACAGGTACATCCAATTACATAAACTACTCCTGTGCTGTTACAATTAATACATTCTTGTATTGTACATTAAATATTTAATTATATTTATTCCCAAATCACAAATATTGCAAGCTCCACACACATAAAAACCTTTAGGTTGCTGAGGTAGCCAATTCAAGCTTTCATATACACCTGTTGATATATAGTTCCTTGTAACTATATTTTCCTGTAAATTACTCCTGGCTTATCACCTATCAAGTTTACTAGTCCTGGCACACCTTTTAGTAATCCCCAATTTTTCTTTAGGGCTTTATATATGTCATTTTTTTAGTACAATGCCTAGTCACAAATGCTAATCTTTCCTTAAATTGTCTTCTATCCTTCTGCACAAGAGTAGTACTCCTCTGTACTCCCATAACTCTTTCCTTGGCTTTCAACAAATCAGTCTTTTTATAACCTCTGTCCAATAATCTACTTTGAAGATTATCTAATTTCTTTATAAAATCCTGCTCAGTACTGCAGTTTCTTCTTAGTCTAATCATTTCCCCAAAAGGGATCCTTCTGATAACCGATTTAGGGTGAAAACTGTCAGCACACAGTATAGAGTTAGTTGCCGTAGTTTTTCTGAATAATTTGCTTTTAATCAAGTCCTTATCTACAAATAATTCCACATCTAAAAATGCTATTCTCTTCGTACTGTGATTTATTGTGAACTTCACATTAAAATCATTCTGATTTAGAAAGTTGAAATATTCAAGTAATTCAATCAAACTACTCCTCCATATCATTAGAACATCATCTATGAAACGGACCCAGAATAAAATGAAATCCGTCCACTTAGCTGCCCTTTGGCCCCAGACATGCTCCCTCTCAAACCACCCCATGAAGAGGTTGGCGTAAGAGGGAGCAAACCTAGAGCCCATCGCTGTACCTTTCACTTGTCGGAACCATTGGTCCTCAAAAAGAAAAAAATTATTGTTCAAAATCAAAGAGCTCATTTGAACCAACATCCCCGAATGAGCACGTAAACTTGCACTACGGCTACTTAAAAAATGATTTAAGGCTTGTTCGCCTCTGGCATTTTCAATGCAGGTATAGAGTCCAATGACATCTAAAGTCACAAGTATCATACCTTCTTCCCATTTAAAATCCTGCAATTTGTTTTACATCCATAGTATCTCTAATGTATGATGGTAAGTTTACCACCAAAGGTTTTAAAAAACTGTCTACAAATTCAGACAAATGCTCCGTAATGCTTCCAATACTGGACACTATGGGTCTGCCAGGCAGTTCTGTTTTCGATTTATGAATTTTAGGTAGGGTGTAAATGAAAGGGACGGTAGGATTAGTCCCGTTCAAATATTTATATTCAGCATCATCAATTAAACCTTCCTCCTTCCTGGTAAATAATTGCCCTGCAATTGACCTCATCACTTCTCCCATCGGATTCCCTCTTACCCAAACGTAACAATTAGGGTCATTCAACTGTTTGTATATTTCCTGAACATAATCAGATCTGTTCATTATGACAATATTTCCACCCTTGTCAGCTTCTCGAATAATGATCTTGTTGTCTGACTTCAAACTTTCCAATGCTTTTCTCTCTTCCCTCGTAATATTATCATTCCTCCCTCGCTCTTTAACCCCTGCATCTTCCATTCTATGAAATTCTTCTAGGGTTTTCTTAACAAAAATATCAATGGCTGCAAATTGAGCCCCCTGGGGTATAAATTTAGATTTGACACTTAATCCGCTTGTACAACTATAATCTGTGGGGACATCCAACATAACTGCAATATCATCAATTCCAAACCTCTCTCCTTCTGTCAAGGACATTAATAAATGCACATTATGCAGCTCTGCAATAGTCATGTCTGATCCTTTAATGGCAGTTGATACATTCAATGGTTTTTCTACCATAGAAAAAAAACTTTTAAATTTCAATTTCCTGGAGAATTTAAACAAATCAATCTCTAAATCCGTATAATTGCACTCATTATTTGGACAAAAAGATAATCCTTTTTTCAAAACCGAATACTCATGAGCATTTAACTCTCTATCAGATAGATTAATTACTTCTAATTCCCCTGATCCTGAATTCTCAACTTGTCTACCATCATGGTCTAATTCCTGTTTCTGTTCTGACTTTGAGTTCCCATCCTGGTATTTCCTATGTTTCTCCCCCCTTCTTGTTCTACGTAAATTTTCTTCCGACCTCTTTTGATTCTGGAGATTTCTTCGGAAAAAGACGAACTCTTAACTGGTATACCTCCCCCCATTCCTGATGTCGTTAGTTCATCCACTGATGAAATACTCAAACTACTGTAAATTACTGAACTTAATTCACCTTGATTACTGGGACCCCTTTTGGGTTTGATTTAGGAATATCATCAAAACCCTTAGCAAAAGTAAAAACCCTTCCCTGATTATAGTCCCTCTCATCTCTGGGTATTTTGCTTAATTTTTTGTCTTTAATCTGTTGTTGATGTCTGTTAATAACATCCTTTAAAATACTATAATTCTTCTCAGTTAATTCTTTCAGATTCATATCAGCTGTTTATTTCTCTAGGTCTGCAATCTGACTCTTTAGTTTTTTGACCTTCCTGTCAGCATTCTTTATCAAAATATTCATCATTGTAAATGAAGAAGAGTACAAATTTTCTTCCCATTCTTTGAGGTGGTCATCATCTAAATCATCAAAAGTAGGAAAGATTAATATTCTAAGTCCTCTTGCTATCCTTTTTGATCTAGATAGTTCTTTAAAGTCATCCCGTCCCACCATTTTGATAATTCTAACTTTTTCAGTTTTTCTAATTTCAAAAACGTTTCCCTTAAGCTCCTGTCCGGCACATCCTTCCTCCCCATGGAGCCTGATGTCTTGGTTTGTTGGAATAGTTCAGCTGCTAACTTTTCTCTATCATCCTCCATGTTTGTGTAAACAATTAATTCCTGATATCTCAAATATACTCCCGTGCAGCGGACCCTTAATTAAATCAACAAAAATGCCACAACGATGAGGGTCAAAGACCTGTGCGCACAGGGAGTCACAATATCATCCTGTAGCTCCTCTCTATTCTCCCCTTGTTGGTGCTCACTCAAAAATGGTCATCGTCCAACCATTCCACAAATGAAACTATTCACACATATAAGGAGCACCAAAGTTCATTAACTTATATCCTAATACAAATTTTCTAATTAAGACAAAAAGAATCTTTATTCTAAGTTTTCATATAAAGTTCTTTCCAACATAAAAGTATTCCTCCTTCAAATTGATTCCTAAATGTCTTTTCCATCCATCAAGTGTTAAATCAGTCCAGGTACGATCCAATAGTTCAGTTATTTCCAAAAAATAATTACTAGGAGGCAATTATTGTAGGCATGAGAAACTCAAGATTGGTCCTGGATTGGTAAGGTTGTATTATGATTATTTAGCAGAGCATGTCGTGATTATACCCAATAATCCAAAATGGCTGCCACCACTCCAGCATATGAGAGGTGGTAGTCTTCCTAGAATCGTAGTTCATTGTCAGTATGATTCTGCTTTGCATGTTTACCATGCATGTGCAGCATCAGTCCAGAAAGCAGCATCACTCTGTGAACACTCAAAGGGAGTTCCATAAGCTAGTAGCAAGAGTGGAAAAAGATTGCTCAAAGGCTTGAAAGTTTCTAAAATTTGCGGTTTCCAACAGAAAATAGTGCTTGCTTCTTCAGATCTGTTGACCACCACTGATGACCAAGAGGTTGTACAAGCAGGGTGGCTTATTCTGGTGTAAAGCTTTATCAACTTGACTGACATTTTTTAACCTGATCCTAGCTCTGAGGAGGCAGAAAATTAAGACTAACAAGATCTCTCTAAGGGTTCTCTCTAAGTACTGTCTTGTGATTCAGACCAAACTGTCAAAGATTACCTGAACTCTTTCTTATTGAAAGCAGTTTATCTTTGGGAATTTATTTATTTGAGAAGTATGAGAACTCATATCAAGGTTGTTCCACTTCAACAAAGTCTAAAAGGGGATTTTCCTACATCAAACAAAACTGCATGTATATTGTTTTGTATGTGAAACAACCCACTAATTCTTAAAAAAGAATAGCATGAACCTTACAAACCCATACCATCTGATAAATCCCTGGGATGTACTATCAACTAAATCACCAAATCGGAATTTTATGATCTTCAACATCCACTTCTACAGCAGGTTGTGTGGTTGAAGGTACTCTAATATCTGAATGAAGGAAATAGCCTCTCAATGAGGTGCCAAAGGTAACACTGGCACCTCTGAAAGGTTTTGTCCAATCAGTAGCTATGCAATTTTTACAGCAATGAAATTTGAGAGGATAAGACAGAAGCAAAAGAAAAATTACAAGGAACCTTAGACAACATCTCAATTGAAGCGTGTATGCTCTTCCTGCTTTACAAAATATAAATGCACCACACCAAAATACATCGCTCAATAGTAGACATTATCAGACACACCAAATGGGAAGGATTACAACATGCCCTGAGAGCCACATTAAAAATGCCTGGACATGTGTCCGAGACTTTGTTGGAAGATCTTCCTGGGGAGAAAGTGATTAAACATTGAATACAGGGCGCCAACGCTGCTTGCTGCACCAGGACTACTTCATAGAAGTGCAGTAACACTGTATGATGTTCTCTGTTGCTGTGTGGGATGGCGGGTGGCATAAGTGCGGGGGGGGAGGGGGAGAACTGAGACACTTTCATTCTTGAATGGACTCAGGGTGGGACATTTCCCGGTTTATGTATACACGTAGGGTATGTACTCCGAAATGGCAGCGGGCTTCTAGTTCCATCGAGGGCAGGCAGACTTGGGCCAAGACTTTTTTGTTGCCCCTGTTGGGTTTAGTGGGATGATGTGTACATCCTGGCATGAGTGGCGGGTGGGCAGAATCATCAGCGATGTTTGTCAAGTATTGTCTGTGGGTGGGGGGATTGTTTGATTAGTTGTTGTTTGTGTGAACGTGTGTTGTGTTTCAAAGAAGGGCGTGTCATTGCAGGAGAGTGATGAGTCCTGGCAAATGGCCAGACAGTGTGTATGAGTGAATGACTATGGCACGTGAGGTAAAGTTTTTTAGTTGGAAAGTTATCGGGTTGGGTACCTGCACTAAACAGCATGGAGTCCTCTCATTCCTTAAGTGACATAACATAACGTTTGCATGCCTGCAAGAGATGCATCTGGATGATGCTGGGGCTGTACGTCTGGTGAAAAAATGGAGGGGTCAAGTGTTTCACTCGTCGTACCCTACTTATGCTAGGGGGCGCTGATTTGGGTGGCACCCGGTGCCCCTTTTACACTACAGTATACCGAAGCAGATGTAGACGATCGCTATGTGTTATTAAGGGGCAAGTTGGATAGTAGAGAAGTTAGCATACTAAATACTTATGCCCCCAATATTGATGAGCCAAACTTTTTTTGTGGCCCTGCAGGATTTGATCACTGTATACTTGGACATCCGACTGCTATGGTTGGGAGACTTTAACTGTGTGCCGGACCCTGAGCTGGACAGATATCAAAGGGCACCAAGGAGCATATGACCAAGCAGTTGCAGAGGCTGATGAGTGACCTGGGCCTCCAGGATGTTTGGAGAGATCACCACCAGACTCAGAAAATATTTACCTGTTTTACACCAACCCATAATACACATAGTCGGTTAGACAGGGTGCTGGCGATGGAGCACCCAGCGTTTATGGCAGCAGAGAATACTCATTTGGCACATTTTCTGTCCGATCGTGCACCAGTGTGCTGTTCGGTTCAGTGGGCAGCCGGGGAGCAGGGCCTCCGTAGCTGGCAGTTACCCGCCGATATCCTGGAATCCCAGGTTGGGTAGAGGCAATCTCGAACACGCTGACAGAGTAAATTTCTCTTAATTGGGGCACTGCCAGTAATAGAGTCAATAAGTGGGATGCGATGATGGCGGTAGTCCGGGGGGGCAATGGGATTGAAGTATGGCGTTTGGATACAATTGCAGTCCGAGCTGCGGGATAGGGAGGAATCGCAGGCTGAGATCCAGTCAGGGCCACAGGGGCAAGATGATACCAAGGAGCGAGAGTGTGCACTGTGTGAGCATGTTGCTGACATGTGGGATAGGTTGAACAAGTATACACTTACGAAGTATCGACAACGGCTGCATTCGGAGGGAGACAAATCTGGCCAATTACTGGCATGGATATTGTATAAGGAACATGCCCACCCACTGATTACTAGCCTCCGCAGCCAGTCGGGTGAGCTGGTCTATAATCAGGCAGATATGCTGGAGTTGTTTGGCAACACCTGCAGAAAGTGTACGGAGCTGACTCCTTGGTCAGACCTGACCTTTATTTCCCTTTCTTGGAGGGTCTCCAGCTGAGGCAGCTGTTTGAAGAAGTTAGGGCGGAGCTGGGTGCACAGATTACTAAGGAGGAGCTAGCGGAGGCAATATCAGACATCCCTAGGGCCAAGGCCCCAGGGGACGACTAGCTGCCCATCAAGTATTACCAGGCATACACAGCAAAGTTGGTTCAGCCATTGTTGCAGACCTTTAATGAGTCCTTTGAAAGTGGAATATTGCCCCATATGATGTGTGAGGGTGAGATTTGGATGATCCTGAAGCTAGATGGAGATGTTCAGGACCCAGTGGCATACCGACCATTGATAATGATCAACACAGACGTTACAATTCTATGCAAAGTGCTGGCCAAACGGCTGGGACCGCACATGGGCTACCTAGTTAAGGAGGACCAGTGCGGTTTTATCGCTTGCCATAGAACGTTCATGAACATATGATGGTTGGCGCATATACTGCAAGCGACACAGATGACCCCTGAGAAGATGGCAGTGGTCTCTATTGACCTTAGAAAAGCGTTTAACATGGTGGACTAGGGATATCTGTTAGAAATTCTCTGAAGATTGGGTATTGGACCACGCTTTTGTAGGTGGGTCAAAATATTATATCTGAAGTTCGCAGTATGTGTACGGTTGGGCCAAACCAGGTTAGTGAAGTGGTTGCTGGGGCGAGGTATGTAGCAGGAATGCCCACTGTTGCCGCTGCTGTTTGCTCTGGCCATTGAGCCTTTGGCGGTATGGGCAAGACAGGATCTAGGTTATAGGGGCATACAAATTGGGAATGGTACACACCTTATCTCATTGAATGCGGATGACGCCCTGTTCTATGTTATGTCCCTGGGTGAGGCTATACTGAAATTGCTGCGGTTAATGGACCAATTTGCGGAATACTCAGTATTGCACATCAATAGGCTAAGTCCTTGGTGTTCCACTGGCAGGACTGAGAGTGGATAGGGCGGAGGAGTTGCCTAGTCTGTTTGTGAGATGGGAGACAGATCACTTCAGATACCTGGGGGTGCAGGTGGCACATGGGGACGCTAAGTTACTTCAGCTGAATATAATCAGGGGAGTTGAGTCGCTGTGACGCTCCGTGGACTTTTGGAATACGCTGCCACTGTCCCTAATGAGTAGAATAGCAGTGGCACAGATGGTGATGTTGACAAGATGTTTGTATGTCCTGCAGAATGCGTTGAGCCTGATTCCTGCTAAGGTGTTTCGACAGGTGAAATCCCTCATGGTAACCCTGTTTTGGGTGGGGATGGGCTGCAGAGTAGCGCTGCAAGTGCTTTCGAAGCAGAATGAGGAGGGGGGGCTGAAGGTGCCTAGGTTTGATCTCTATTATTACGCAGCACACCTTCAGCATGCTGTGCAATGGTTGGATGAGGGTGATAATTGGGAAAAGCGCTTACTAAGCGGTCGAGTGCAACCAGAGGACCTACCTGTGATTTTGATGGAAGGTGCTGGGGTGAGTGTGGAACTACCATATGTGGTTAGGCAAACGGCCTTCCTGTGGCAGAAAGTTGTAGAACGAGTGTTGGGCCAGGCTCCCTTTCACCCGGAGTTGACCATTCGGCTGGTAGTTCCAGTACGAAGGATGGTGGAGAGCATGTTTTTCCAGGCATGGAAGGAGGGTGGCTACATGGTTTGGGCAGACTTGTACATGAATAAAACCTTCCTTACCTTTGAGCAGGCGTGCAAAGGGTTTGACTTGAGGCATGGGCAATATCTTCAATTCGCAAGCCTGGTGGAGCTCGCCAAAGTCGCATGGCCCACTTACCCGGCCATGCCCCGGACCACTGAGACTCTAGAAATATTGCTAACGTGTGGCTGTGGGCGTAGACTGGTGTCATTGTTGTATAAGGCAATGAGGGTTAATTTGGGGTCTCTGGCCTTTAGGGCATGGCAAGCCTGGAATGAGGATCTGCATGTGCCGTTGCCGGAGAATGATTGGGTATGTACAATAATGTGTAAGGTGTCTTGTAATGCATGGCTGAAGCTATTGCAATATAACTTTCTGCAGCGGGTGCATATGACCCCGGAGAGGCTCCACCGTATAGACGTCACCCGGTCACATGAATGCCCTAGATGTCACAGAGCCCCCTTGGGGTTCATGCACCTGACGTGGGACTGCCCAGAAGTCCTCCAGTATTGGCTTGCTGTAGTAGCAAGGCTCCGTGAAGGGGTGGGAATCTCCCTAGCGGTTACACCAGAACAGTGCCTCCTGGGGTTGGTACCGCAGCGCAAAAAAGGAAAGTGGACAATCAGTTATTACAGCCAGCATTGGTGTTGGCCATACGGAGGGTGGTCATTTGCTGGATGGGTGAGCAGGCTATCAACTATTAGGGGTGCCGTATAGTTGTGATTCCACCTTATTCCCCTTCCATCCAACACCAGGCACTCCCTACCTCTTTAGCTCTCTCTTGCTGGTTCAATTCAATCCGTGCTTTTTTTCTTTGTCACAATTTTTAAGTCTTTCTCTTCCTTATATTTAATTACTTGTGTGTGCCTGAACACAGGGGTTTCACTACTATTTACTTATCAATCCTGAACCCCATGCTATAGGTCAATAGAAAATTAAGTTGATTTAAAGGGTTGTATTTTCAAATCTTTTAGTTCCTCATTCTTTATTAGAGTATAAATCTTAAACATTGTCATTAAAGGTTAACATAATCAATTAATCATTATTTAGTTATGAGTAAGGGTTCCAGTTTTCATTTGTTACTGATTTTTACAGATAAATACAGACAGAAAACAATGTGTTTCCTTCTGTATATATTTTTAAAAGCAGAAAAATACAGAAAAATGTGCTTCTTGTGAGTGACTTTCCATGCTGTCGTTCATAAATCCCAAGCCAACAGCTGAGCAGATAGTTACAAATAGGATGAGATTTCCTTCAATACAGGCATATGTTAACATATATTTGTACATAATGCTAACATTTACACATGGGTTATAGTACTTTGTTACAATGGCAGCTTAATTTGCTAAAGCGCAACAGCCATCAAAGTATGAGTGCATGTTTATCAGTTGAATAAATGTGGAACTATACCATTGTACCACTCCATTTATTCTTAATACACACATTTAATATAGATAAATACCAGTAAGATGGCCACCAAATAAAAATGGATATATGCAGACTGAAATGTTAACAAAATAATTACCATAAAACCGGGAGCCCGAGTTATAAGGTAAGTTGACTTAGCAATCAAATAAAGCATCATTACATTGAAATGTAACAAGCATGTTTCATGAAGAAACTTCCCTATTCTAAGCTAAGTCAAGATAATGCAAGAAGGATTAAAGGTGTAAGTTCAGTTACCCATGAATGGTTCCGATGAGAGAATCAAGCATAAGCATAACCATAAACCTTTAGCAGCATAACTTGGAAAGTATTTTCAGCTCAAACAGCAGATCAAGAAAATAAGCTGAGATTTCTCGTAAAGAGATGTCTTAGAAAACTCAGTAGAGAGTCTCTTCTCCAAGAGTCTGAGACTGGGGATACATCTATTGTGCTCTGCAAAAATAAGTTGTGACACTGAGCTAGGAACATGCACTTATATAAACACACGTTTTCTATGTTGCAACATTGATATAGCTTTATAGCTCACTGCCGAGGTCTATACCGGTTGTTAAAGACTCTGCACCACAGGGCAGATCAGGCCTATAATGAGGCAGAGGGCCTTTAAGAACCAGTATAGCCTGAGGGAGAAGGGCTATACGGGTATAAGAACATTCAACCCACTAAGGGTAGAGTGTTGTGAATCAAAAAGGGAGAAACAGGAAAATAAACATTGGAATGTTGGAGCTCCAGACTTAAACCACCCATTATAAGTCTAAAGCTACTCCGTTGTTTTCCATGGAGCTATTAACATCCCAATGTTCTAATATTCGTTCTTCCTCATGTTGACCAATAAGATTCCAGTACACTCCTGGGAACAGGTCTACACCCCATCTTCTCACCAGAGTACAATCGTCCTTGAACCATGTATCCTGTTTTTCTCTCGCTTGCTCTGGGTCAAAGTCTGATAAGGGAAAATAAGTGACAGTCCCCAAAAAGAAGTGCTGTTGAGCCCCACCTGCAACCACTGGCACAAATTAAGCACTGCTGCAGCTCTAACTTATGTCCCACCCAATCGCCAAATCAACTCTCATCCCAAGAAACTACATTTTACCCCATCCACTCCACTACAAATCCCTAAACTATACTAACATCCTATCTACTAATACTCTGAGTACTACTCCCACCACCCTAATTGAAATGTTATACTTATATATAGATGTACATGAGAGTTGCCCTGTATAGCGCTCCTTTTGTCAGGTGTTTGACCTACAGCAGATCAGGAAGACCGCCTCTGTACTGCATTGGTTTGGGAATACTTGATGGGAGGATGAAGGCAAGCTGTAAAGGAGCAAGATGACTAATTACTGACAAGTGTATGCCGATATGACCTAACTACATGTATCAAAATGTCCCGCTGTAGGTCACTTGTATGTAGCTGCAGTTCAATATATTAACTTGTGCAACCTGGTTGGTAGAGGTGTGGACTGTATGTGTCATGTGATTTAGGGAGTTTCAATTATCTCGTGCCTCAGCCATGTCTACATCATACATTGGCTCTGTGCCAATCTCAGGACCTCGTGCAATTGAATGTGGTGCCTCATGACAGAACTAGATTACTGTTGCTGCAGACGCACCTGCTTTGCTATGTTACCATTATCGTGCTCAGACACTCCCCACCAACTACAACAGCTTTTGAAGATGTCCTGGAGTTTTCATTCAAGATGACATTATGCTTTTGCCTAGATATTTATTTTATTTTATTTTATTTTGAAAGTTTTATAGTGCGCGAACAAGACCCTAGCGGGTATCAGAACGCTGTGCAGCCTTGTCGTCAGCAATTAAACAGAACATAAAGAAGGTAATACATTAGTATCATTGGTGCAATCTAGTGCTCCGAGTAAAACATTTTACAATCAACAGTTGACGCAGTTAAAGGGGCTATCTAGGACTAGAACAAAAAGAGGGAAAATATGTCATAGAACATCAGAAGAAATATTTCAAGATTTTGGTTATTAACAGAACACAGTAACATGATGAGCGCGCTTAACGTTTGTTCATTAGTAGTCTTTTGACCAATTTTTTAAAGGAAGTAGTGGAAGGATTCGATCTGATCTCTGAAGGCAAGGAGTTCCAAATTCTTGGAGCAAGACCAGAGAACGCACGGCTGTACAATCTTTTCTTTTTGAATCTTGGAGGTTTCAGGAGAAGGGTGGACATACTTCTGAGCTTCCTGTTGGAGCCCGATAGTTCAAGTTTATTAGCTAGATAGTATGGGGTATTGTAGTGTATGGCTTTATGAGTCAGACAGGCTATCTTGAGTCGGATTCTTGCTTCAATAGATAGCCAGTTTAGCTGCAAAAGGTCGGGTGAAATGTGATTGAATTACCTAGATCCCGTTAAAAGCCTGGCCGATGCATTCAATGTAGCTCGGAGAGGGGCCAGGCTAGCTTTGGGAAGTTCTGCCAGGGTCACCAGCCCGTATTCTAATCTAGGGATAATCAGGGATTGAACCGCCGGTCTGAGATCTTTGGGGTTGGGGGGGGCCTTTGAATGGTTTGATTTTCTTCAGTGTGTTCAGTTGGAGATTGGCTCCCCTAGTAGTAGCACTGATGTGTGCCTACATGGTTCGGTGTTTATCCAAGGTGATGCCTAAAGGTTTTAGAGAGTCTACAACATTGGGAGTGCAGTCCAGAGCAGTTAGGTGTTTAATCCAGTCTAGGGTAGGAGCTGAGTGATTAGGTGGGGTGATCAACAGAAATTCCGTTTTGAGAGTATTTAGTAGGAGGTGGTTCTGAGCTAGCCATTTTTGAGTTTGGGCAAGTGCAGTGTTTAACATTTTTATGTCCTCTTGCGAGGAGATCTTCAGGTACAATTGCGTGTCATCCGCATACATGTGGTATTGGATGTTGGCTCTGTGACCGCAAGAGGTTCCATAAATAGGTTGAAGAGAGTGGGTGAGAGCGTAGAACCTTGTGGGACTCCAATCAGGACAGGGGTACTGGAAGCGAGGACATGAGTAACTTTGAGCGTTTGCGTGCGGTTGTGAAGGAGGGAGGCAAACCAGTTTAGTACCAGGCCCGACAATCCCATCCTATTTTGAAGGAGATCAATCAAGTTTTTGTGTTTGATGGTATCGAAGGCTGAGGACAATAATATTATAGATAATATAGATAACATTTGGCATTAACTGTACTCCAACTCTCAGCTATTCCTGGCTGTGCTTCATCTGCTAACTATGCCTCAATGCATGGGGATGCTGCCATTGGCAGAGGTTTCCTCTTCCCAGCTTGTAGCAAGCGGACAGCTTCCGCCACGATCTAAAAAATGGTGGAAGCTCTAGAAGCACTGGTGGTGCTTTATGTGGCTGCAATGGGTGCACTTGTGTTAAATGGTAGCGGCAGTTTCAGTCGGTATCCTTTCAAGTATTTGCCCGGCGGTAATCGCCTCTCATACCACTCGATAATTTACCAATAAAAGAGGCAGGCGCCGGAGACTGGAAGGCAGGAAACAAGGTTTTATTCCGTCGGAGCAGAACACATCAGATCAGACAGCAAGGTATCGTCACGAGGTGCTCTAACTGCATCTCTGAGACCTGGTCTCTTATACACTGGTTTATTGCTTTATTATACATAGTACATTCTTGAGATTCCCTTGATGTGCGGGGAAATATCCCCTGAAGCCCCGGCTCAGATCCGATCCCACACATGGTTACAGTAGAGGTTCCCACCCTACCCGCAGTGGGAGATGGCTATCGCGCAGCAGGGAATTCCGCTAATTCCCGGGGGTGTGTGCAACCGGCCGGGTCTCAGGGGGTAAGGGCTTTGATTCTACTGTAATCCCTTTGATGTGGGGTGTTTCCCTTACAGTAGGGGCAATAAACTGCATCCGCAGGGCTAGGTGATGGCCTGGGACCAGTTCAGACAATGGGGCGCAGGGGAAGGGGGGTTATCAAAGGAGAGGCATGACCATGTATGGGTTGTCGGTCGGAAGTGGTTCTGTAGCAGGGTCGCGCAGAAGGAGAGGGTTTATGGCCTGTATGAGAGAGCGGGGGTGGCCGGCGCGCGGGGGATGCTCGCAGCGCCGGGGGGAAGCGCTGGCGATCGAGAGTGAGCGGGGAGAGAGAGTGGGGTGCCTAAAATGGCGGCCGTGCATTTGCTATGCGTGGCGCTGGGGAGAGGCAAGATGGCGCAGATAATGTTCAGTTTGCACGCTAAATTTCCACAGTCCTCCCTTTTAACATGTCTCGCCAGCTTGCCTAGTTTGGATCTATCCCCATAATACCCCGTACCTCCACCTCATTCAGAGCTTTCATCCGCTCAGTTTCAAAGTCCAAAGTCTTAGGGCAGATGCAGTTCATAAAAAACGAACATAAAGGTGGCAGACACTGAATCCCCAAGCAACATCCACATAGTATCATGATTGGTATGAGGATAAATGAAAACAGCCTCCATCCCCAACCTTTAATAGCATCCCAAAACCAACTCCCCAGCGACCATTCTTCTTGTTCTTGATGGACCTCTGTGGACAGTCTGTGGAGGTGTTCAATTGCTTTGTAGACTGAGGGTGAGTTATCCGGTATGTAGGTACAACAGCTGGACCCAATGATGCGGCATGCTCCTCCGCGGTCAGCCAGAACCACATCTAGAACAAGGCGGTTCTGGAGAGCCACCAGGCGGACGGCCTGAAGCTCAGCGGTGTTGTTGGCGAGGGCGCCAGCTGTAATGTTCATTGCTGTTTCGACCGCCTGGGTTAAGTGGCGGATGGCACGGCTGTTTGCCATCGGACCCCAGAGCGGAACAAGACCCTTTACTGCGTCCATGAACTGTGCTCTGGTGGAGTCGGTTTGTACAATGTCTTTGGCACGTTTCTGTCGGTGATGGTTTGCTGGAGCCACATACGTCGGAGGAAGGACAAAGGCGATGTAGCAGGTGCCTCCCCAACCTTTCGGGAGCCAGGTGTAGGCCTTAGTACCACACACGAAGTACATATTCGGGGAGGCAACAAAGGAAGGTGGGTCAACTGAGTCCAATGTTCGGGTGATGAGGCAGGAGCTGTGGCCCACCAGCTGTGCCCCCAGGCCTTTGAGGCATACAGATCCAGTGATGTTGATGACGGACAGGGCCACTGTTAGGGTGGCGACTGTCCGTTTTCGGAGGTAAGAGAAGGTGGGTCTGGCTGGATTGTTGAACACTTGCATTTCAATTCGTTCTTTGGCGGGGATGTCCATGTGAAAGGAAGTGTTCGATCTCAGAGGGCAGAAGAGGGCGGAGGTTCTACCAGTTTTGTTCAGCCAGAACCCATGGTAGAAGTGTGACATGGTTCTGCCGGAAGTGGCATTGTCCTTGTAGCTCTCCTGCAGGAGGATCAGCCAGGCGAGGCAGGAACCATGGACGGAAAAAGGTGAAGGGATGAAGGGGATTGAGTGCCCAGTGGCATGGGGCAGCAATCCACAGATCCAGCAGTTAGTGGCGTTGGTGGCAAGATTGTGTTGGTGGAGTAACTGCACAAAAGAGTTATTCCAGAACTCCTTACGCCTTTCTCGGAGTTGGGGTGAAAGTGAGATCAGATGGTGTTCTTTCGTGGTGGTAGTTTGAACGGTAGTCAGCAATGTCTTATGAGCGGGTGTGCTCTCCTCCATGATCCAGAAGGTGACCACGAGGAGAAGGCAAAAGAGAAGGGAAATGAAAAGTGCTATTGTCTTAAAGCTGTGCATTCGGTCAGTCTTTGAGTTTTTGAAGTGGATCTTCGGACGTCCGGTTGCTTCCATCATCTTCATGTCGGGCGCTTCCATCACCTTCAAGAGACTCGGTAGCGGGCAGAACCACAGACTTTGTTTTAGTTTCTCTCCTGGTGGCCTTTGAGGTGCCTAGGCTACCGTTCTGAGATTTCCACTTAGCCTGTGGTCTGCTTAGCCGAAGTTCTCTCCTTTCGTCGCAAGTTATACCCTTCTTTGGATGGCACAGTGGGATCGGGATATTCAATCAACTCAAATGTCTCTGTATCCGGGCAGCGGCTCAGGGATGGTCGGTCTTTGTCCAGAAGTTCCTCTTGGGCGGTGATGTTGTCCGTGGTTGTCAGGGTCGGTGATACCTTCTTGCAGTGGTGTGCGTGCAGCCAATTGCGTTTCCCCTCCACTCGAAGAGCTGTTCGGGTGGTGATCAGGACTTGCAGGGGGCCCGTCCACCGGGGCTCCAAACTCTTGGTGCGCTGGAAGTTACGCACTAAGACGAAGTCACCGGGTTGGATGTCGTGTCCCGGGCCCCTGGAAACATCGGGAATGGCGTGCAGCACCTGCTGATGGATAACAGACAACGTTTTAGTTAGATTGTACAGATAATCAGACATGAGGACGTCCGGGACGTCGTGGATGGATGTCGGTTTTGGTGCAGTCCAAAGGTTCATGGGCCGCCCGAAGACGACCTCGTAGGGGGTTAAGTGGTGTTTGGTGGGGGTGGAACGCATTGATAGCAATGCTAGTGGGAGAGCGTCTGGCCATCTTAGTCCTGTGGTGGCGACTATTTTTGCTATCTTAAGCTTCAATGTGGCATTGTGTCGCTCAACCAGGCCTGCAGATTGGGGATGGAAGACCGCATGGAACTTCTGTTTTACTCCCAACCCTTTTAAGATGAGTTGGATAACTTCGGCTACGAAGTGGGGGCCATTGTCGCTCCACAAAATTCGACAAAGGCCGTATCGGGGGAAGAATTCCTTTAGCAGTACTTTTGCAGTAGTCATAGCGGTGTTGTCATGGGTCGGGTAGGCTTCCACCCACTTGCTGAAGGCACACACAACGACAAGCACATACTTTAAACCTTGGCACCTTTCTAGCTGGACATAGTCCATTTGTAGGACTTCAAAGGGGTGATTGGGGACCCCAAACCCTCCCCGGGGTACAGCAGTTCCTTTCCCAGGGTTGTGTTGGAGGCATACTAGGCATTGTTGGACCAGACGTTTGGCTGAGTCTGATATTCTGTCGTTGTGCCAGACTTTGGAGATGAGTTCGATCATGGGGGCAGACCCTATGTGTGCGGGGGAGTGTGCCATGGTCAGCATGGGGATCAAGTATGAGTCGGGTAGTAACCATTTGTTCGAGTCTTTAGTTCGCCAACAACCGTCATCGTCCTTCAATCCCACCCGGGCCCATTCAGTTAATTTGTGTGGTGTGCTGGCTAGTTGGATATCCCTAATCGTTTCCCTAGCATCCTTCCATTTCTCAGTTTGTGACCTGGTCACGTACATGCGGGTCGTGGACCTATTCTCGGCTGTGGTTCGGGCAGTAATGTCAGCTAGTGCATTTCCCTGACCTATAATGTCTGTCACCTTCTTGTGTGCCTGGCATTTGATCACAGCTATCCGTGTGGGGAGGAGGACTGCTTCGGTCAGGGCAGAGACTAGATCTCCATGCAGGATGGGTGTGCCATGAGAAGTCAAGAATCCCCTCTCTTTCCATAAGAGCCCGAAGTGGTGAACTACCCCAAAGGCATACTGACTGTCTGTGTAAATGTTTGCGGTTGTCCCTGCTGCCAGGATGCAGGCTCGTGTGAGGGCAATTAGTTCAGCCGCCTGTGCGGATCGCTGTGTGATGCGGGCTGTCTCAACAACTGTTCGAGCTGTGGTGACTGCATAGGCAGCTGAGGTGGTGCCATCAGGGAGCTTGATGCATGAGCCATCCACCCACAGTTCTCCGTCAGGGTCCGGGAAGGCAGTATCCCGGAGGTCTACCCTACTCTTGGTTTGTTCGTCGGTGAGGGTCACGCAATCATGTATAGGGGATGCATTGGGGTCAGCGTCAGGGAGAGGTAGTAGAGTAGCTGGATTCAGAGTGGTGCATCGTTTCAATGTGATATGGGGCGCAAGCAGAGTCAGTTCATACCCAGTCAGTCGTGCGCTAGTCAGGTGTTGAGTCTTGGTTTGGTTCAGGAGGGTATCAACAGCATGGGGTACCAATACTGTGAGGGGGTTCGAGAGCACGATCCCCTCACTTTGCCGGATAGAGACAGCAGCGGCGGCTACTGCTCGAAGGCAGGCGGGCAAAGCTCTGGCTACGGGGTCAAGAGTGGCAGAGAAGTAGGCACAAGGGCGTTGCTTAGGGCCTATGGACTGGGTTAGGACAGACAACGCACATCCCTCCCTTTCGTGGGTGTAGAGGGAGAAAGGTTTAGTGTAGTCTGGGGTTCCTAGGACTGGGGCCGAGCAGAGGGCGTCTCGTAATTCTTTGAAGGAGGATTGACATTCAGGTGTCCAGGGGAGGGGGAAGGGGACATCCTTAGCCAGCAGGGAAAGCAGAGGCTTTATGGTAAGACTGAAGTTTGGCAACCACTGTCGACAAAAGGAGGTGAGGCCCACTAGGGATCGTACTTGCTTCTGAGTTTTGGGAACAGGGGTTTCTAGGATGGTTTGAATTCGGTCAGGGGTAAGTTTCCTCCCGTCTTTGGATAGTAGGTGGCCTAGATAAGTTACCTGGGGCTGGCAGAATTGCAATTTCTTTCTGGAGACCTTGTGACCGTTCTCCGCAAGGAAGCGGAGGAGGTGAATGGTGGCTGTGACGGCGAGAGGAGTGGTGTCGGCCGCCAAAAGAATGTCATCAACGTACTGTATCAACACCACTCCATCGGGTAGTTGGACTGCATCCAGTTGCCTCTTGAGGGCTTGGCTGTAAATACTGGGACTCTCAGTGTAGCCTTGGGGTGCCCTGCAGAATCTGTACGAACGGGCTTTTAAAGTGAAGCCGAACAGGTAGCGGCTGTCTGGGTGGATGGGGATGGAAAAGAATGCGTTCTTGAGGTCAATAACAGTAAAGATGGTGGCAGTGGATGGAATCAGGGTGAGGATGGTGGTGATGTCTGAGACTACGGGGTACTGGGGTATGACTACTTTGTTAACCTCTCGCAAGTCAACAATGAAACGGTAGGCTTTCTCATCCCCCTCGCCTTGCTTCTTTACAATGGGTAGGATAGGGCTGTTGCAAACATTACTGACTACTTCTTCTACCACTCCTGCCTCGACCAGGGACTCGATGATTTCCACCAATGCCTTCTCGCCTTCGGGTGATATCCGATACTGTGGAAGCTTTGGGAGCACTGCGTCCGGTCGGACGGTTATGTGTACCGGGTCGATCACCATGCGCCCTACATCTGAGTCGGTTTTAGCCCATAGATGTGAAGGTAATGTGTCGAGTAGGGACATATCAGCATCGGTTATAGAGAGCATACGCCGTGTGTGACAGGGTCTGGACAGATCTGGGTTATCGTGTAGGATGACTCGAACTCCGTCTGGGGAGCATCTGATGGTGGCTCGAAAATGCTTTAGCAAATCAAGTCCCATAATAGCATCGGGGGTGTTGGAGGAGAGCAGAAAGGTCGTGTCAGTGGTGTTGTCTTCTAAGTCAAAGGAGATTGGTGTTGATAAGGGGTTAGTGGAGGGCGTTCCGTCAAAGCCTATTGAGGTTACGTGTGAGCCAGACAAGGGTGCCCTAGGAATCAGTCGTTTAGATAACGCACTACGTGTCGCCCCAGTATCTACCAGGAATGGAGATTTTGTGCCCAAGACCTTAGCGGTGACGTAAGGACCTTGCTGGTCAACACGGAGTTCGACTGGATCCCTCCCTTGCCCCTGGCGGTCCTATGCGAAGTCATGAGTGCTCTCATAGTCGGACTGCTGACACTGGTTTTGGCGGGGGCGATCAAAGGTGTTTGGTCTCTAGGGGGTAGCTTTCTAGGGGCGGTTGGTTGGTAAGTCTCTTTCGGGGGTTCCCTTCCTATGGTCACCCCTTGCAACTGTGCTATCATTATTCTCTCCTTCAGTTCCTTTTTCTTCTTCTCTGATGCCCTATCGTTCTCGTTTTTCTGATTTTCGTAGTATTGGGCCATCTGGAGAATCGCTGCGGGTTTGGAGGCTGCCCAACTACTCTCGCTGGTCTGTAGCTTCTGGGAAACTTCCTGTGACAGACCCTTTACATAATTCTGGACAAAGAGGTGGTGTCCGGTTGCGGTGGTCATGTCTTGGCCACTGTAATCGGAAAACACAGTCTCGAATCGGGAGAAGTATTCAGACACATCTTCCTGGGGTTTCTGGCGGCAAGCCGTCACTATCGACCAGTCTACCTTTCTTTCTGGGATTAGAGACTTCAGCTTTTGTACAATCTTGTCTGGGAGCTCTAAGATGGCTTTCGGGGGTTTCTGTCCTGGTTCTCGCTGTTTATCTATGGTATCGAGTTGTATCCAGGTATATCCGAACGGCTCAGCGTGGTCAACTTTCCGGATTTGTTTCCACACATCAGCCGGCAGGCATAGCCCAAAGAACAAGTCGATATCTGCTAACGTCATTATCGTTGAGCCTAAGGCTGTACCCAATTCAGTGTAGAAGGCAGTCGGGTTCTTTCTCAAGTCGGGTAGAGTCTTTCTAAAGGTCAAAATATCTTGCCGGTCCCACGGCTGGTAGACCCAGTTATATACAACCCTTCCCTTCGCATCTTGGTGGTTGATGTCGTCGTGTGTTCCCTGACCCCGTGGGGGGACCCAGTAGGGGGCAGCTTCTTTAATGGGCATCATGGCATCGGCCCTTCCTCCCTGGGGCTTAGTTGCTATGGGGGTTTCTGTTGTGGTGGTCTGTCCATGTTCTTTAAGGTGTCGGTAGACCTCGAGTGTACGAGTGAAGAGGTTCGTTACATCGCCCTCTCTTTCTTCCCCAATGTCTACCTTCCTATATAGGGCCGCTAAGCCTTCGGGACCTTTATCGTGGTACCTATCCTCATATGCATTCAGGGCGTGATAACAGAGCCGTACGACGAAGTGTCGTCTGCGGCTGTCGGCATACGAGTTATACACGTCTGTTATATACTCCTCACTTTCTTTTCGTTCCACCAGCGTCCCTACTATCTTGTCGATTCCTGCTCGTTCATCCTTAGTTAGTCGATTCATTCTGGTGGACTCTCTCTTTCCTATCTCATGGTCGACTGGCGTTGTGGTTGACGTTGGGTTCGGCACAAGAGGCTCAGCCGGCGCGGAGGCCGTGAGGGCCGAGGCCCTTGTACTGCTTTCGCTCGTGTTCGGGGGTTGTGGGTGTTGTACTATTGATTGGGAGGGTGCATACGGAGGGGGCATGTAAATGATCGGAGGACCTAACAGTAACTCGTCATTCGTTCGCTGCTTGGAGGACAACTCAGGGTAGAGCAAAGAAGGGGTCCTAACAGCGTACTGGCCTGAGGTTTCGGGTTCCTGTCTTAGTTTAGTTTCCCTTCTCTCTTTTATGTCTTCTTCTAACTTTCTAGCGGCAAGGTGAGCTGCCTTTCGTAATTCCTTTTCTGCTTTTACTTCTTCCCTCTTTTTCCGTTGCGTTGCTTCTTTGCGCCACATGCCGATACTGTCAAGCATAGTAGGCGTCGTCTTATTGCTACGCAGAGCTATTTCTAGCGCTTCTATCTTATGGTCGTCGAAGGATCCCATCAGTGGCCACTGACTTTCGGGGTCCTTCTTGGTATATTTATGCCACAGCTTGCTATAGGCTACGGCGACTAGTCCATATTTAGTGAACATGTCCTTATTAGGGGTGCCTTCCAGTGGAGCCGGATGGTTCACCTCTAATAAGCGGTCCGGGCAGAACCAACTACCAATCAGTGGGGAGAAGATAGGCATGACGGGTTTCAACGGGGACAAAAGTCAGCACTACCTATCTTTTCACTGCTTGCAAAGACTAGACAGAATATCTCTATTCTTCGTTATTTGTAAGCAGAGAATACCTCCAAAGAACCAATATCGAACAACTAGTGTTCGGACAATCAATCAATCAATCAATGGGGAGATAAAGATAGGCACGACGGGTTTCAACGGGGACAAAAGTCTGCGTTACCTACCCTTCACTATTTGCAAAGACTAGACAGAATATTCCTATTCTACGTTATTTGCAAACAGAGAATATCTCAAAAAGCACTATTCTTCAAAACAATCAATGTTCGGACAATCAATCAATGGGGAGATAAAGATAGGCACGACGGGTTTCAACGGGGACAAAAGTCTGCGTTACCTACCCTTCACTATCTGCAAAGGGAGAGAGAGAGAGTATTTCTACTCCTCCCCGTTTGTAGACAGCGAATATCTCAAAGAGAACAATCAATGAGCACAATCAATGAGCAATACTAGTATTTCCAGAGCATTAAACAATCAATCAATTATTTCTCAATTTGTCGTGTATCACGACCTTACCCGGACCGCGTGGACAGTTTCTCGTCTTCCGCCTCCAGCGCCCGATCGTCCTCTACTCTCCGTATTTGCCGCGGCACTCCTGATGGTTCCCAGTCAGGACCGTAGATCACTCGAGAGAGGTCTGCTCGGAACCAGTGAAGTTCGGATGATCGGCTGCCAGACGAGGGTCTATTGGGCAGGAGCTCTCCCGATCGTTGCAGTCGTTCACTCTGTCGTCGGGACCTCTCCCACTGGATCCACGTGTCGCTGATGGGCCCCACGTTTGGGACGCCAATTGTTAAATGGTAGCGGCAGTTTCAGTCGGTATCCTTTCAAGTATTTGCCCGGCGGTAATCGCCTCTCATACCACTCGATAATTTACCAATAAAAGAGGCAGGCGCTGGAGACTGGAAGGCAGGAAACAAGGTTTTATTCCGTCGGAGCAGAACACATCAGATCAGACAGCAAGGTATCGTCACGAGGTGCTCTAAATGCATCTCTGAGACCTGGTCTCTTATACACTGGTTTATTGCTTTATTATACATAGTACATTCTTGAGATTCCCTTGATGTGCGGGGAAATATCCCCTGAAGCCCCGGCTCAGATCCGATCCCACACATGGTTACAGTAGAGGTTCCCACCCTACCCGCAGTGGGAGATGGCTATCGCGCAGCAGGGAATTCCGCTAATTCCCGGGGGTGTGTGCAACCGGCCGGGTCTCAGGGGGTAGGGGCTTTGATTCTACTGTAATCCCTTTGATGTGGGGTGTTTCCCTTACAGTAGGGGCAATAAACTGCATCCGCAGGGCTAGGTGATGGCCTGGGACCAGTTCAGACAATGGGGCGCAGGGGAAGGGGGGTTATCAAAGGAGAGGCATGACCATGTATGGGTTGTCGGTCGGAAGTGGTTCTGTAGCAGGGTCGCGCAGAAGGAGAGGGTTTATGGCCTGTATGAGAGAGCGGGGGTGGCCGGCGCGCGGGGGATGCTCGCAGCGCCGGGGGGAAGTGCTGGCGATCGAGAGTGAGCGGGGAGAGAGAGTGGGGTGCCTAAAATGGCGGCCGTGCATTTGCTATGCGTGGCGCTGGGGAGAGGCAAGATGGCGCAGATAATGTTCAGTTTGCACGCTAAATTTCCACACTTGCAGCAGCAGATGTAGCTTCTGCAGACAAATTGGTGGTCTGAAACTGCAATTTGGTAACAACCACAACTGTAGGTGCTGAAGATGTGGTTACTGGCCCCTCTGCAGTCAGCTGGGTGGTCACTGGAATGTTTTCCGAGGTATGGCATGTGGTGGTGTTGTAGCACAAGAAATAGTGTTGGTGGTGGACCCGTGTCCATTTGCAACCTCCTTTAAGCAGGCGGCAACTGGATGCAGATTTAGGCCAAACATTGCAGTAGAATGAGGAAACCACCAGAAACTAAACCTTTTATTCTCTGATTCATGTGTTAATACCAATTGCAGACAAATTAACTTGTAATTGCCTTATTTTGGCACAGGGTCACTGGCGAGAATCAGTAATGTATTCCCCAGGTATTCCTGCACTAAAATATCTAGAACATAAAATGGGAACTTATGGATGTAACGGCATTGCAAAATGTACAAGTAAAACTCACTCACTTATCTTCTCAGCACCCCTGGCTTTTACTCAATTTTCCATCCACTCAATATTAGAGAGGTGTTTAAAGCTTCACACTGCGTGTCAAGCACACAAGCTGGTACTCTTCCAGCACTTACTGTACTATGCCTAGAGTATCACTGATGAACCTGGGTTCTTCCTTAACTACCTCCTCAACACGTACATTTAGTCCACTGCCACTAAATTTTGATTTTCTAAGCCAATCTGTATTCATTATGTCCAGTATTGCGATCAGCTTCTAGGGTGCAAGGATGACTCTGGATTGCGCAAACAGGAGCCAGGCAGGTGCTGATAAGATAAGTTTATGGCTACTGGTAGGTAAGAGGATAAGTGTTCAGATAAATGTTACCTGCTGTCATCTGAAGATAAATCACTTCCTACTTATATAAACATCAAATCCTATTTACGCACATATTTAGCATATATGTGGTATTTCTAGACCCAGAAACTCTGCACCGTAGTATGATTTTTAAGGTCCAGACATACCGTACATACATAAAATATGCATATAAACAGGGAATGCATTGCAGGAAGTGGCCTGTGCCATAAATAACTTCCTGGTGTGCTACTTGCTGACATCAAACACCTATACACAGGCCATGCTGCTAAAGAGGATCATCTAAATACCTGCCACAAATCCCTGTAAGATCCAATGCACAATTAGGATGGAAGACAACCCACTGCCATCTGCTCAGGCAACTTGCCATCATGTGAAGGAAATACAGCAGAAAGACCCACAGCATGAGGCAGGCTTTGGAAAACAACATTTTTGGAGAAGGAACTGTAGGCTCTTGCTGATGAGGTAATGAAGGAGGAGTCATGTTTGATGGAACGTTAGGTTATGTTTTAAGGTTTATAAAGTGCATAGCTGCCCCAACATTGGGGCTTCCCAGGGCCGAAACCAGAGGACAAAGATACTGTAGCTGCTAGCAACCCAAAAGAAGAGAGAGAGGGGCTAGATGGAGAAAAGCCATGTCTTAAGGGATTTCCAGGAAATCAGGTGGTTTTAGATACTCCTAATTGAGAGAGAAACTGAATTCCAGAGAGATGGGAAGAATGGCCCTCGTTCTGACTCTCCTGACTCGGAGTAAAATGGCCAAGTTAAGGTGGGCAGAGTGCAAAGATCGTGTGGGCGTGTAGGATGAAATGAGGTTGCATAGGATGAGGGCCCCCCTGGGAATGGAGAATCTTATGAGCGATACAGAGTATTAAAATGAAAGCACGTATCCACCGGAAGCCAGTGCTGTCTGCAAAGAAGATCAGAGGCAGAACAGAACTTAGGGAGGGAAAATAGCAGCCTGGCTGCAACATTTTGGGCAAGCTGTAGTCTTCGAGTAGCAGATTTGTTGGCTCCTAGGTACAAGATGTAACAATAGTCCAGCTGGGACAGGATTACTGCCCGTATGATGATTTGACGAGCATGTTGGCCAAAAGTCCCAGAATAGATTTAATGATTCTCAAGAGCCCGAAACCGGTGCCAACTGCCAATTTGACTTGGGCCTTCAAGGCCAATGTGTTATCCATTGAGACTTCTAAGTTTTTGATGGAAGACTTGGGTTTGGGGTGAAGCCTGAGGGAGGAAAGCCACCAGAGGTCACCCCAGGACTGGGCTTGTTTGCCTAATATGAGTTTTTATGTCCTATTCACATTCAGGTGTAGACAATTGTTATTCATCCACTCTGCGAAAGCAAATATTCCTTTGTGAAAGCACAAGCTTAGTATTGTCTGCATACAATACCGGCACATTTTCGAGGATTTTACGACCTGTGCTAAAGGCTATATGCATAAATTGAACAAGGTAGGATTCATTCAATAGCCTAGAGGGACACCTGATATAATGCATGAGGTTGTAAGCTATGCGGGGGAGAGATGAACTGAGCAGCACCTCCTATGCCAATGTCTCAAGTAGAATTTTATAGGGCACCACATCAAATGCGGCACTCATGTCAAGCAGTATCAGGGCTGAGGATCTGCCTTCATCCATGGCCCTGAGAAGTTGCTCAGTAACTGAAAAGAGTGTGGATTCCGTGCTGTGCGCAGGCCTGAAACCATTTTGAGATAGGCTTTGATACAGCTATCTTCTAAAAATGTAGGTAGAATGTTATTGATGTATCACTCTGTTACCTTGGCGAAAAAGGTAGGAAGCAGATGGAGTGAACATTTTCAGACTTTGAGGTATTCAAAGACAGTTTCTTACAAAGGGAGATAGCTTTAGCATGCTTAACGGATCATCTAATGGGAAATACAAGTCACACTTTGTGAGAGGGTGCAACAGGTACAAAGTATCTACCCGACACAGTCTGACAGGGCCAGCCAGAAAGTGATATTGGGTATGGCAGTTGCCGTAAGAGATTCTACAAAGAAGATGGTCCAGGTGCAGTTTGCAACATTTTCGATAGGTTCCACAAGGACACCAACCCCTGAGATTATCAGTGCAGTCACACACCTGTGTGTTTGAAAGAGTTACTGTGCAGCTGTTGGCTGGTGGCCAATTACCAGGCAGAGAAAAAGAGCACACCACAACCCCTCCTTCTCCACCTATGACCTGCTCTGCCCTTACTAATTCCTCCCGCCATATGATTTCAGTTACATATCACAGGAGGCCCACACCCAGGGTCCACCAATCTTTGGCTGCCCTACTACCTGCCCTACTACCTGCTAAGTAGCAATAAGAAACAAACATTTTATTAGGAGTTGTGAGTCTAACAGGGTGACTTATTTTGTAGCACACCTTTACGTGGTCAGGCTACTGCCCACACAGGACTAAGTCAGCTAGTCCTGTGAAATAGTGAAAACATGGATATCATCTAGTGCCGGGCAGAGGTTCATAGTCCAGCAGGCAGTAAAGGATTCCTTTTTCCAAGTTAGTTCTCAGTTAGTCTGGCTTCATGATCATATCATACCTTGATCATTTCCTAAGTGACCTTCCAATTAATTTAGCTTCTTCCATGTATCTGCCACATAGTCCACTCATGTGAGTACTTTGAGAGACGGTCTTCACAACAGTTTTAGATACTGCATAATGTCACTGAAACAGCATGGCAAAAAAACATAATGAAGCTGAAGCTCTGCCTTCAGTGGCATCTTCCTGTAGATATAAAGCAGATCAAAAAGCATATTACCCCACTTCTTCCCGAGGGGTGCTTCCATTGTTCTTTTTACAAACCCCTTAATTTGTGGGTAAAGCGAAACAGAGAATGTGTAGGCCATTCAACATTCATTCCAGATAGCCTCCGTGTAGGCAAACATGATGGTAGGTCACCTATTTGAGACCACTTCCTCTTATATTTCCTCTCTTGTACATATGCAAGATACTGCACTGCTGCCATAGTTTGTATAGCAACATACAGTCATCCTCTTGGTGCATATGCCTGGACACCTCAGTCACCTTCACTATAATGTCCTGTAAGATGTTGGGTTTGTTCTTGGTACTTATTTTTGTGTAAGAATAACCTGAGTCAACCCTCTAACCCTGAGAAGCAAGGTAATATAAACATATTAAAAAATTGGTTCACTTGGGAAGATTTTAAGATTGAGATAAAACACAAGGAAAAGAGAAGAGAAGTAAAGAAAAATAGGCAATCCCTAATGTGATAAAGACAATAAATGAAGAACTCAATACACAGAGCAGGTGGTTAAAGAAAAATGTAGATGCACAAATCACAGTTGCAATCAAATACAATGAAATGTGAAACAAATAAAGGCACAAAAACAAATTGGTGAAATTCAGGTGCAATCAAGGATAACACAAAAGTCAGAATAAGTTACACTAAAAACAATCAATGTAGAAATCTGGCAGACAACAGAAAATTATTTTCAGATCGAAGCAAAAGTCTTCCAGCAGTTAGTACAGTTCAAACTATAATGAGTTAAGTCAACGTTTCAACCCTATTGGCTAAATTGACCAGGGCCATCATCAGGACAGACTGTCAAGCACAATTACAGAAAATCAACCTCCAAAAAGAAGAGAAAATCACAAGTAACCTCTGGTGTACAGAAGGGAGAGAGTGTAGAACAAATCTCAAATCCAGAAAGGAAGGCTTACCTAAAGAATATGTCTAAAAAGCACAAAGCAAAAGAAGGAGAGTTTCGTGATTGCCAAAATAGGACATAATGAGATAGAGTATAATATAATGTAATAGTACAGCAGACCAACAAAAAAATCAATCCAGTAGAAAAGATAAACTAAACTACATGGGACCAAAGTGAAGGATTTGTTCTAAAGGACAACCAACGGAGGCAAGAATGATGTATCTAAATAAAAAAAAGTTACCATAGTGAAACTTAAATTGAGTCACCATCATCAAATATGACTGTTAACTCAGCACCCCTTAAATGCTTACTTCTAAATGCTAGGTCATTGGTCAAACACAGTACGAAGTCCGCATTGCTGATTGAGGAACACAACATCAAGCTGGCATTCAATAACGGAGACCTGGTCTGATAGACCCTCAGGACCTGATCTAATTAAAGCAATACCCCCGGGTTTTCTCTGTTATACACTAGATATACCCATCAGGAGAGGCAGAGGACTGGCGGTTATCTATCATAACTCATTAGATCCCTGTTTCCTCACAGCCTCAAACACTGCTTGTGAAGCTTTGTCGCTCAGTGTACGCACCTCTAGTCATGACACATTTAAGGGAATCCTGCTTTATCGCCCCCCTGGCTCCAGAGGGGTTTTTCTGGAGTCCATTGAGATGCTATTAGAGGATGAGTTCTGCTCTAATTCTTTTACAATATTGGGGGATTTACATTTTTATCTTGAGGATAACAAAGACCCTGATACTGTAAAGCTGGAACAAGTGATGAGTGGGAAGGGATCTCAAGCAACTGGTAGAAGCCCCACCTATGTAACAGGACACACTCTAGATGGGATTTATTCAAATCATCCCAATCTGACTTGTACAGCGGTGTTGCCGCTCCCGTGGACAGATCACTCCGCCATTTTACTTGAATTGGAACAGACCACAAATCCTCAAGTCAAACTAGAGCCCAAGGATAAGATAGCTATTAGGGTCTGGAAGAATATTAATAGTATAGAGCTAGGAAACCTTCTTAAAGTAACCGCCCGCAACTTGCCCGAGGGAGTTGATGATGCAACTGCTGCCTACACGGAATGGTTAGAGGCCGTTTGCAATAAACTTGCCCTGGTAAAATGGTGGACTCCTAAACGGGTCCATCCATCAGCCCCCTGGTCTTCTTAAGAATTAAAAATGCAAAAGCAGGCCTGTAAATGGCTTGAGCGACTCTGGAGGAGCGGCTATCACAAGACAGATCAAGAGGCCTGTAAAGTAAGTCTTTCTTTTTACAAGAGACTACTCCTGGATACCAAAAATAGATTCTTTTCAGAACAGATAAATCTGTTGAAATCCTCCCCGAAAGAACATTTTAAAACTTTTGTTAAACTCACTGCCCCCGAATCACCTAAAATTCAGGGTAGCCTTGAATTGTGCGAAAATCTTGCTTCCGCTTTTCAGCTAAAGGTGGAAGCCATCTTCTCCTCTTTCGCTCTCACACAGGCTTAGGATAATAATGCCTCCACGATGGTGCCATCCATTGTGTCAAATGTAGCAACGACACTAGACTGCTTTTCCCCTTTAGAGACACAAGTCTTGATCAAACTCCAATTCGATCAGGCTCCCCTCTGGATCCATGTACGGCTCACGTGATCAAGCAAATTCCAGATACCATTGGGACAGCTCTCACTCCCTTGGTGAATTCTATTTTTAAGCTGGGCCATTTCCCCAAAAATGGAAAATGGTGTCCATTCTGCCTTTGCTCCAAAAAAAACACAGAACCTCGACCCCAAAGACCCGAACAACTGCAGACCTATTTCCCACCTCCCTTTACCTGCAAAAATGATCAGGAAGGCCTTGAATATGCAACTCACCCGGTTCCTTTAGGCAAATAATATTCTGGATCCAACACAATTTGGATTCAGAGTTGAATACAGCACTGAGTTGGCTCGGATCAAGTCCACTGAAGAGGTTAGAGAGGCCATGGACTAAGGAGGTACCGCTATCTTGATCATGTTAGATCTCTTGGCGGCCTTCGATACGGTCAATCATAAGGTTCTGATGGACATGTTATCAGTAAACAGGGTTCTAGGCACGGCCTGGAACCTCCCTAAATCCTTCCTCTAAAGTCTAAGCCCTTCTCCCTGCCTTGTGGGGTACCTCATGGGTCGTCCCTTAGCCCTACACTTTTTAATGTAAAAGTGTCTCCGCTGGGATCCCTTTAAAGGCCATTCAGGTTCCAATTAACATAATATGCAGCTGACATGCAAATAGTACTGTTCCTTCAGCGTGGCCATGAATCTGGAACCGGAATGAAATGTCACGACTGCATGAAAGCCATCTCGATTTGGATGGCGTCCAAATGCCTGAGACTTAATTCTGGAGAAACAGAAGTTATCATTTTCGGTAACAACATGAACATCTGGACACCGGACTGGTGGCCAAAAGAACTGGGAACACTTCCGGAATCTGCTGAGAAGGTGAAAAACCTGGGGGTGATTGTGGACAAGAAACTCACCTTTGGAGATCAGATTAGTGGGGTTGTCTCCTCATGTTTCTTTTACCTCAGAATTCCGAGGAAAACAAAGGGGTATATTCACAAGAACGCGTGATAACTACCGCATGAGTAGCGTAACACAACTTTCAATACTGCAGCCCATTGCGAGAAAATAACCCCATGACAACGTGGAATTCACAACACGGCGGTACCATGCGATAGTCTGCCAAAACCGCGGACAATGTCCGCGATAGAACCACCTCGATAGAGATAAAAACACAAACCACAAAAAAACACACAATGGGCCAAAGCGCGATGAGGAAATCAGCGATAAGCAGCACCAGGCCTGCAACACACACCTGGCAGGCAGGAAAAATCACCATAAAAACTGAAAAAACAAACAACACAAACTGACCAACACCCAAGCACCATGGAGGCAGCCGGAGCAGGCGCTGAGGACGAGTGCAACCCCACAAGCACCCCGGACGACCAGCCCGGGACCTCGGGGACAAGCAAGGGCAAGGACAATAAGACGAGGAAGACGAAGTTCAGTCCGCAGGCGAACAGGATCATAGTCACGGAGGTGATGGAACACCATCAACAACTCATTCTCACCTCCATGGAGGACATGGTGCGGATGGAGGCAGAAAGGATGGCAGCCACCGCTGCACATCAGCGAAATGTAGCTGGGATCTATCATGCCCTGCAGGTCTACATCATGGCATCGCCACCACAAGGTGTGGCGCTGATGAATGCTGCTGAACCCACACCATCCACATCTCACCCCCTGGTGTGTCAGTGCCTCCCAGTGCGGCAGGCCTATCCACCCAGGCACCTGATATGTCAGTGGCACACAGTGCCGCAGCCGGAACAGCAACACCCACAGGTAGGGCATGCAACACATCTGGGGAAAGGACGTGGATAGGTTTGTGATCAGAAGGAGGCAATAGCATTCATTCCTGCCAACGGGCCTGTTACTGCTTGGTCCCGCACATCGCCTCATGACCTTCCACTGTCCCCCGATACACTCAGATGCACTCACCTTGGACAGCGCATGGACTGACACATCCTGTCTGACGAACAATGGAACGGCGGACAGACTGTGGACTGTACCCTTCCTCTACTGCAGTACATGTCATCCCCGGATGGACTCTGGCTGGCCCTCCTCGGGCCCATATTTTGTGGTGTGGTTGGCATTGCCCTGTACCGTTCCAGATGCAGAACTGCTCTGGATGTGCCAATAAAAATCTAGTGCCGCACTGCTTTGTCATGTCTTACATCATTCATGTATGGATGTGTGGATGGATGTGTGGACAGTGCCTTCCCTTGCATCAATGATGTTCAACCTGCGGGATGCGAGCCAGAGGGTGCGATATTGCGTTTTGTGTACATGGTCCCATGGACACTACAACAGAGACACACGCATCAGTCTCTTCCTTGTCCGGATATGGACTGAACCACGCCCAGAGTCCACGAGTCATTGTTGCAAGCCCTGCGCTGGTCCACCGTATGGCAGGCCAGACGAGTCTGCTTACGCTCCGAGGGGGGGCCACATTGCTACCCCTCGCAGGCATACTTGCTGGGGGTGTGCAAGTACCTGGTCTAGTCGTTAGCATGTCACAGCCACTCCCTAAGGGCACACACCACACCCATCCGGCACAGGCATCACTGGCCATGTGACTGCACCAACATAGGGGGCAGCGATGGCCCGTTGCGCGCGCAGCATCGCCAAATGCGATGCAGCGCGCGCAACAAAATTTGTTTTCTTTATTTTTTTCGTAACTTCCTGCAATCGGCCGTATGCCGCATTTTGCAACCCCCCACCCTGCCCCTCCTCTGCCCCACGTCACCGCCCCGGTAACACACCCTATACGGGCCGTCGCTGATAGGGGGCCAACAGCGTCACATCCCCCTCTTTCGGTGCTAACTGGATGACGAACGCTCCACCCTTCTCATCCATAATGGGCACATTAGTTGTTGCGCACAGAGTTGGTGGCATCCGAGGCCTGGCAGACGGCACGGGCCTAACGCCATGTGGTGCTGACTGGGGTTGCACAGGGTTAGTGGGAACCAAGGCCTTGCGGCCATAATGGGCCTGCCACCACATGGCGCTGACTGGGGCTGCACACGGTTAGAGGCATTGGAGGCCCTGCAGACAGCACAGGCACCTGCCACAGGACGGTGGCTTTGGGTGCACTGAGTCAGTGACACCTTAAGCTGCTGAGCAGGTGTGCAGCCTGCGATGATGCCCTGTCCCGGCGGTCCGGCCAGCTCAGGTAATGTGTGCCCTGCTGGACCGCTGTGTGGGCCAGACCCAGTGGCCGGCGCGGGCCTACCGCCACGTGGCATCGCTTCCTGAATCACAGAATTAGTGGCACCTATAGGGCTGAGCGGGTGTGCAGCCTGCGATGATGCCAGGTGCACTGGTATGTCACATGCCATGGAGTAATCAGGACCCAGCACCACACTTGAGACCTGGTGGCCTGCAGAGAGTGGCTTCATGGGGTGGAGGGTGCCATGTACGCGGGCTCTGGGCTTGTGGCTTACAGCGGCACGTGGGGGGACCTCCCGTCTACGCGCCGGTGACAGAAGGTGAGCATTGAGGCCTGGGTGTGCATGGGCGTCCAAGCTCCGATGGGTGGCGGTAGGGATTGGTGTGCCTCTGCTTGGGTGTGCATGGGTGGACAGGCAATGTTGTCTTGTGCAATTGTGTGTACTGTGCCAATCGTGTATCTGGACTCTGTTTCAGATGACGGCTCTATGTCAGATGTGTGACCTGCATGCATGCCGGCAAGTGGTTGGAGACACACCGGTGGCAGCAGGTGAGCAGTGTGCCCTGGGTGTGCAGGGGCGGCTCTCCCTCTCCACTTCTACCTCTCTCTTTCTCTCCCCCTCACTCTCTCTCCCTCTCCCTCTCTTCTTCTCCCTTTCTCTTTCTCTCTCCCTCACTCTCTCTCCCTCTCTTCTTCTCCCTCTCTCCTTCTCTCTCTCTCTCCCTCTCTCTCTCCTTCACTCTGTCTGTCCTTTGATGTGCGCAGGACACACCTTCTCATCATGTTTTTTGTCTTGCAGGCTGGGACCTGCGGGTTGTCCAGAGAAGAGCGGCCATTTGTCATCATTTCATTTCTGTGTTATTTTTATTAAAATTAGATTTGTTGCTTCGGAAGTGTATGTATGCTGCTCATTTCTGTTTCGACACATGCATGTCACCAGTTGTGATTGTGCGACGGCAGGCTTATTATTTTGGACATATTTGGGTGTAGCTGACTTTACACTCTCTGGCAGCAAAACAAGTGATTGTTCCTTCAGTGAAAACTGCTCGCTGGGGTGGGAGGAGCTTTAATACCTCGGCCACCAAGGCTTAGAGCAGCCTACCATTAGACCTTAGAAATTCAACTGAGATTCTCTCCTTCAGACGAGGGCTGAAAACCTGGTTATTCACATTATAACTGTCTCACACTACGGGAACAAATTAGGCAGTGCTCAGCACTGGGCACCTTAGGGTAACAGTCGCGCTTTAGAAATTTTAATAACATAACATAGCATAATATTACCATAAAACAATAATACACCCAAACTCATAGGCTGAAAGAAAAAAAGAAACTTACTAGGCACAGCTTCACGACATGCTGGCCATCTAAATACAAAAACTGGTCCAGAGCTTAAAGGAAGACAAAAACAACAGCTCGAAAGGGAGGAAACCCCCTGCAAAATGCAAGGCAACATCACACAGCATGTCTGACACTGAGTAGCCACTAACTAAATTAATCATCCCACTTAGAACCTGGCTTGGAGATGTGCTTCAGTGTTACATCCACCGAGAGATAAATAACAGCCTGTAAATATGCAAATTAGTTCACTTATTCAAAGTAGTAATCCATGAAGAGATAAATGCGTGTCTGATGTCATGGATAACTTAGAGAAATTGGAAATTTAGTCCGATGAAAATAAGTACCAATTACTGTGATGTGTTTTTCTCTTCTTTTTGTAGGTAGCTTTTCTGTAAATTTTCTTTACAATTGGTCCTGATGATGACCCTGGTCATTTTAACCAATAGACAGGAAACATCGACTTTACTCATTATAATATAGACTGTACTAACCGCTGGAAGACCTTTTCTCAGATCTGAAAATAATTTTCTGTTGTTTGACAGATTTCTACATTGATTGTTTTAAGTGCTTTAGATTGTTTGTGTTATGCTTGATTGCACCTGAATTTCACATTTTTTTTCACATTTCATGCCATTTGGTTGCAACTGTGATTTGTGCATTTAAATTTTTCTTTACCCAGCTTTATCACGTTTGGGCTTCTCTATTTTTCGTTTCTTCTCCTTTCTTTTTTTTTTGTTAATCTTAAAATCTTCCCAAATTAACCCATTTTTTTATATGGAACTTATTTATGTAGAATTATCTTCACACAAAGGATCTTAATGGGATCAGAGAAACCAGAAACGTACCGATCCCTATTAATCAGAAAACCCACAAGTAGTACATCCGGTTGTGTGTACAGAGCAACAAATGTGATCACCTGTATCAAAATTTGGTCTCACTGACCCGAGGATGACGTGCTTCATCATTGGGTTCCCTCCTCACACCTGGACTGCAAGGTCCATGGTATGGCCTACAACTCTCCTAGGGGTTGGAACTGAGCTGTTTTGCAAAGATGAGCTATGGCGAAGGGGTAGTGAAGGGAAGAGTGCAGAAAAACTTTGTTGTGATGATAGATAAAACTATCTCCTGGGGTCCACCTATACTTTATTAAGTGGCCTCTGGGAAAAACTTAAAAAAGAGGACTAGGGATTAATATATCATATTCCTTTCGGGGGTCAACATGTTTCTGGCCAACTAGTGCCCCATACAGGAATTCCAGGGCATTCGTCAGGACCTCAAAGTTGTAAAGTCACTCTGCATCAACTCAAGATGAATAGTTAAATCGAGGCGCAATGGCGCTTCCCATAGACTGTATACGGGTGTGATGGGGCACAAATACTAACACTGAAGTTCTACTCAAAATTATCAGAGCCTAGAAATTGCAGTATACGTGCTCGGTTTAATAGTAAAGTTTTTTTTTTTTATCAAGTGTTGAATGACGATAGATAAAACCACTAAAAAGAAGAAAAATAAGACAAGCAGCCAAATGAATATAATCACTTCCCAAAATTATCTGTGTTGAGTCCAGGCACTGTAACCAAATGTTTTTGCTCTGGCTGATTAGGCAAGCCCATTGGCGTTGAGACCCGATTAAAACTATATACTGCTCAGACCCTAACAAAATAAGGAGGTGTAAGGGCTCCGTGGGAGGATCATAATTGTTTATA
This sequence comes from Triturus cristatus, assembly GCF_964204655.1. Lineage (NCBI taxonomy): Eukaryota > Metazoa > Chordata > Amphibia > Caudata > Salamandridae > Triturus > Triturus cristatus. The sequence continues at coordinate 682,511,865 of NC_140586.1, read as the reverse complement.
ATCCATCTCGATCTAGAGCTAGTGCACAAAGAGATTCGTGGCTTACCTTTGCTGTTCGTGCCGAATCCCTACAGACATACCGGCAAGAGTCAGAAGCGACAGCCGTCAGTGTCCTGGAAAAGGATTCCGTTGTACAGCGTGTGTTGCGTGCGTTGCGTGAGTCGCATGTGTCATGTGCTAACGACTCTCAGTTAAGATTAAGGGACATGTAGTCCTAATAATCTGTTTCGTCATGTGGACTATGTCCCATATTACATTATGATTCCTTGGGAGTTATGCAGGAAATGAAGAACACTAATCTTATCCAACAATCTGTGCTATTCATCTTGAGGTACACTCATAGATATAATCTGTCAGCAGATCTAAAATTTGATAGGCATTAAAGTGCCTGTGTCCCTTCTTAGGGTACTAAATGATGTTGGAGTAAATATAATGGCAGATGGTTATCTTAAAGTCTGATAAGAGCTAATAGAACAAGGATCTAGGAATGTCTCTCTGTATGATGGTGATATATACAGAGATGGTAAAACATACAGAGAGCATGTACAGACAGTGTGTGCATAGAACTGAAAAAGGATATCTAATCATGAACGGTGAGATCTATCATGGTAAAACCTGCCTACTGTACAATGTTATAGTTATGTATTATTTGTGTAGGCTGGTACATGGTATCTCGTCATTCAGTCCGCACGTATCACTCCTGAATCAGAAATTCCAGTGTTGTTCTCTCTGGAACAAGACTAACTCCTGGGAGCCCATTGAAGGAGAAAAATTTGTTCTGTCTATTACCACCCATGTTATATAATTTTCTGTGTCATCTCGATCTAGAAAGTGTCTGATAAACCTAACTGAGCTCCAGTGTTCAATGATCCTAGTCTTGATTTTGCCAGTGGTCATGCCTATGTAGTTGAGTTTGCACGGGCATCTGAATAGATATAGTACTCCTTCTGTGTTGCAATTCATATGTTTCAAGAGTTTCCATGGTATTTAAGTCCTAGATCAATCTGGTGTGTCACATTGGTGTATGGACACACAGAGCATGAACCACATGGAAAATGTCCCTTCACAGGAGGGAGGGACCATAAAGTATTTTGGTTTGTCTTCTTCTGATAGATTTGCGGTCTTGTGTGAAGAATCATGTCTCCAATGTTCTTACTACTTTTCAGGGCAAACAAAGGTTTGGGCAGATCTTTGACTCCTGTGTTTAAGATGGACCAATTCTTATTTACCACCTTTCTCACTGTGTTCGTGCGGTGGCTAAAAGTGCTCACACAGAACAGTCTATCAATTTGTTGTTTGGGGTGTGTTTCTAACACGGCCTCCCTGTTATATTTGATAACTAGATAGGATGAAAAGTGCCCCCGTTTGGTAGTGGCGCTTTCTAATTCCAGTATATAGTTATATGTAGTGTGTCTATCTGTTGGTGCTCAAGGGAAGAAGAGTCATCCACCCTTCAGCATAAGTGACCCAGTGGGATCACACAAATATTTACCACAGGCCCGAGCACACACACAATATCATTTGCATTTATGCAGAGTAATATACATCACAACAACAGTATATGACAGTATGTGTTTTAATGTTCTTTTCTGTTAGTCCAGCCAACACGTGTTTCGTTGCCCGGGAGTGACCCACGACTTCCTCAGGGCTAACTGACCTTGTGATTGAACGGTCAGCCTTTGAACCGGTTATAATTCCGTCCCAGCCAAGAGGGCAGGGATAATTGGTTATTTCCGTTCACTTTTAATTTTTGTTCCTTCAATAGTTGCTCTATCCGCGTGAGTGATCGTGCACTGTGAGTAGGACAGAATCAGTCCCAGCATCCAAATATAAGAGGAACAGCACTTTTGTGCTAGGATGTGTTTCTATACTGGGAGCCGGTGAGTAGACGCGGAAACACGTCCTAGTACAAAAGTGCTATTCCTCAGTCCCTGTTATTATTCCTGGCTCGTTTCAGCACTCTGTTGATGAGGTTTTCTCGATAGGATATCTGCGATAGGTGGAAAACCAGCACTAAATTCACCAGACACTTCCTAGATCGAGCTTACATAGAAAACGATATAACAGAGGTGGTAATAGACAAACCACATTTTTCACCTACAATGGGCTCCCAGGAGTCAGTCTTGTTCCAAAGAGAACAACGATGGGTTTTCAGATTAAGGAGTGATAAGTGTGGGCTGAATGACGAGATACCATGGATCAGCCTACACAAATAATACATCACTATGTAAGATCCCACCGTTCATGATTATATTTCCATTACATTTGAAATCTGCTGACATTTTATATCTTTGAGTGCACCTCGAGATGAATAATACAGATTGTTGGATAATATTATTAATACATTTCCTGCATAACTCCCAAGGAATCATAATGTAATATGGGACATAGTCTACATCACAAAACAGACTATTAGGACTACATGTCCCATATTCCTAACTGGTAGTCGTAAGCATGTAACACATGCGATACACGCAATGCACACAACACACGCCGTACACTGGAATTCCTTTACAGGACACAGACGGCGGTTGCTTCCGACTCTCTCCAGGACGTTTGTAGGGATTCGGCACCGACAGCAAAGGTAAGCTGCAAATCACTTTGTGCACTAGGTCTAGGCTGAGCTGGATTATAAACAATTATGATCCTTCCACTGTGCCCTTACACTGCATTTTTTTGTTAGGCTCTGAGTATTATATAGTTTTTATCACGTCTCAATGCCAATGGGCTTGCCTAATCAGCCAGAGCATAAACATTTGGTTACTGTGCCCAGAATTAACCCATGCTCCACACAGATATTTTTGAGAAGTGATTATATTCAGTTGGCTGCTTGCATTCTTTTTCTTCATTTTCTAGGTTATGATCTATTGTCATTCAACACTTGATTACAAAAAACAATGTACTATCGAGCCGAGCACATATACTGCAATTTCTAGGCTCTGATGAATTTGAATAGAACTTCAACGCTAGTATGCGTACCCTCTCACACCCGTATACAGTCTATGGAATGTGCACTTGTGCCTCAATGTAACTATTCATCTGGATCTAATAACAGTAAGAGCACACAATAAGGTGACTGATTCCATGCAGCCTTGCTCTCTTAAATGGAGAGACCATAAAAGCCATTAATGTCCCAATCTAAGATGCACTGATAAACTCTGCCATGGTTTGTGCTTGCATATATCCATACACATTCAGTTTTACTATTACTGTGCTCTTTATTTCAGTTAAACACACAAGATGATGGACGGAATGTTGCACATTGGCAAAACATTCACCCCCAGTCACAGATCTGGGTTTAATCCATCGTTATTTTGCTCACCACGCCACCCCAGTTCAGACATGGCCAGTTCGGGATGGACTGTTCCCATGAGGCACAGGGTCAAGACTGATTTGCATATGGCCATGTCTGAACTGGGGTGGCGTGGTGAGCAAAATAACAATGGATTAAACCCAGATCTGTGACTGGGGGTGAATGTTTTGCCAATGTGCAACATTCCGTCCATCATCTTGTGTGTTTTGCTTTATTTCAGTTGGGCACCACAAGACGTACCGAGTGGTCCGAGAGTCGACTCCGCTTCCTAATCATTAGATAAGATCAATTGTAGAATATATAGTAATGCAAAGCTAGTGTCTACACCATAGATCTTCTACAGTGCCGATATAATTCTAACACTGAACTGCAAATTTTTGATACCCTTGTGCACTGTGATGATAATGTATTATAATTGTTTTCATTCTCGCTTTCAGAAAGATGGTGCCCACAAACAATACGGGTCATCGCAATCCTGGTCGCCTTGATCACGTGGTGGCCAGTATATTTACATTTTCTATTTTAACAAGTTGATGAAGATTGACTTTATAACTTTGAGGTCCTGACGAATGCTCTGAAATCCCTGTATGGGACCATAGTTAGGCAGAAACATGTTGACCCCCAAGAGGAATATGATATAATAATCCCTAGTCCTATTTTTTAAGTCTATCCCAGAGGCCACTTAATAAAGTCTACTTGGACTCCTGGAGATAGTTGTATCTATCACCACAGCACATTTTTTCTGCACTCTGCCCTTCAGTATCCCTTCACCATCGCTGATCTTTCCAAAACACCTCAACTCCTTCCCCTAGGGGAGTTGTTGCCTGCACCATGGACCTTGCAGTTCAGGTGTGAGGAGGGAACCCAATGATGAAGCATGTCATCCTTGGGTAAGTGAGGGTTCTTGTCATAAAAAGGTTTCTTTTCCAACAGCTGTGTTACACATGATCACTAGTGAACATACAAGACCAAATTTGATACAGGTGATCAAATCTGATGTTCTGTATACACAACCAGAAGTACTAGTTGTGGGTTTTCTTATTTATGTAGCAAATCTTCAATAGGCCTGGTTCCTCCTTTTCTACCTCCACCTTGCAGCACCTGCAACCCCTTCTCACCAAACATACTTTTCCACAATCACTTGGGAGCCGTGGCATACAATAGTCTGTTCTAGTTGTCTAGATGTCTTTTTGCAAATTAGGATAGTGACGTGAAGCTTTTTAAATGCCAAAAGGCTGAATCAAATGGCTTTGGGATGCAGTTATCATCAAATCTACTTTTGTCTTGAGCACAGTCTTTGAGTTAGGCAATAAATGCAAGTGTGAGCTTTGAGTACCAACTGAAGGTGATCATGTCTCTCTGTATGATATGACATGCTCCCTGCCTGTAATGATGCAATTTCCTGTATTTTTGCATTTCATAGTATGTATAGATTAACTAGTCAGTAATACCAAAATTTAGAGATTACGCCTGTTATTACTGACCATTAAATTTGACCCCCAAAAAACAATACTGCAAGTCACTCTAAAAATTCATAATTTCAGACCCAGCAGATTTATCAGCTAGAATCTAGGTTTGGAAATATCGGTCACATATGTGAAGAGCATCACCGGAGATTAGGAGCTGATCACCCAGGTAGGCGGGGTGCTTGTCGTGATACCTCTGTAAATGATGTAGGCTGGTTTTGAAGATAGTGGAACTGGCAAGGGTAAGCCAGAGGAGCTCTAGCGGGATGGGGACAATGTCACCATATTTCTTATGGCCATGGATGTGATGTGCTGTGGCGGGTAGAATGCTTTTAAAGAAACCTGTGGGAAGTCTGACAGGCCAGGTATCCGGATGCAGAAGTAAGAGACCTAGAACAGCAGTTCTGAAGTCACTTTCTGGGAGGAACATATTCGCTTTCTTTAATACAAAGAGCTAGTACTAGGCTGTTTTTGTTTTCTTACTAGTGTATACATTGAGGGTGAAGTTTTTGTCCAGGGTGACCTGCCGTTGTTCAAATTTGAAGGTTTGAAGCCCACAAGGTTCTTGACTTTGAGGAAGGTTGGAACTAGTTGCTGCTTGATTTTCTCCACCGTTATGCTGTCTTGATGGGGTTAATCTTCAGGTGGGTATCATTCATCTGGGTCAGGATGAAGTCCATGCAGTATTTGAGGTGCTAAAGTTCTTGACTAGAGGAAACTTTCAAGTAGAGTTGTGTATCATTAAAATATGTTTGCATTTTAAGCAGTATTCAGTGAATGGAGCCCAAGGAACCTGCTGATGTATAGCTAATGTATAGCTAATGTTTAACAGACTACATTAAAAAGGTGTTGAACACTATCCCAGAGTTTATATCTTTCTTAAAGAATGCCTCAAGTGCTCAGTATTTATATTACCTCACCCCAAAATGGCCCTTTTTAGTTAATTACTTTGAATACACAACAGATATAGCAGTAGATGGTGTTTTAGGATGGTGAGAGTAGTTGCTGAAGAGCTTCATTTTGGCCGTTCTATCATTGTCACTTTCTTTAGGGATCTATAGAATGAAATACATTGCCAAAAGACAGATTCTGATCCTGTTGTCTTAACTTGATGACTAAAAGTGATCACTATGCTCAGTAGTACTACAGTTCTATGATGTGGAATACAGCAAACAAGTCTTTACTCTCTTTTTGTCAATTCCTTTTTGTTCATGCTTGCATGTACCCAGGATCCTGTGCTCTCCCACCGCACCCTAAGCACGAGACTTCAAGATGCCGGCCTCCACAACAAAGCCCTGGACTGGATCTGTTCCTTCCTCACCGGTAGAACACAGTGAGTCAGATTACTACTGTTCATCTCAGAACTCATGGAGATCAGCTGCTGAGTCCCCCAGGGCCCCACCCTTGACCAACGTCTAGATTGCCTACATGCAGCCATAGCCAGGAACCACAGACTCAACATTGTCTCCTATGCCGACACCCAGCTGATTCTCTCCCTCACCATTGAGCCCACATTCGCCAGAAACAAATTCCACGACAGGATGAAGGCCGCCTGTACCTGGATGAGAGACAGCTGGCTCAAGCTCAACTTCGACAAGACCGAAGTCCTCATCTTGGGACTCAACATCCTGGTCCCACTACGTTTAGAACCCTCCCTACACCCACGTGCCACGCAAGAACCCTCAGCATCATACTGGACTTCTCATTCACGATGAACCACCAGATCAAGGCTGTCATCTCATCGTGCTTCCACAGTCTTCGCCTGCTTCGAAAGACCTTCAGATGGATCCCCACTGAGGCCAGAAAGACAATCCCCCATGTACTCGTCAGCAGCAGACATGACTACAGCAACACACTTTAAGCAGGCTCCACCCAGAAACTCCTCAGAAAACTACAGATTGTACAGGAAGCCGGAGCCAAACTGCTCATAAACATCCAACAACACAGCCACACCTCCGAACACCTGCGGCAACTCCACTGTCTCCCTGTCAACAAAAGAGTCATGTTCCAACTCCTCACACGCCTTCAAAGCCCTCCATGACGCTGGACCAGCATACCTGAACCACTGCCTCTCATTCAACGTACCCACCAGACACCTCCGCTCTGCTGAATTGGCCCTAGCCACCGTCCCTCGGATCCGTAAGACCAGGACTGGAGGAAGATACTTTTCCTTCCTCGCCATCAAAACCTGGAACACCATGCCTCTCCACCTCAGTCTACCCCCGTCTCTGACCCAATTCAGGAAGGATCTCAAGACCTGGCTCTTTGACTGAACCTCAGCACCCAGTAGGACCTGCTGCCCCATCCCCCCCCCCCCAGCCAGCACTTGGAGACCCTCGCGGGTGAGTAGTTGTGCTTAACAAATATTGATTGATTGATTAATTGATTGAGAATGTGGTGATATGTGTAGGTGTGAGAGAATGTGGTGGATTTCCAGTGCTTGTGAACTTAACAACAAGACAGGCAAGTGAAAATAAAAAATGGTGTATATATGTAAAATAGGGAGGAGTTTCCTCATTTTGCCCATGGCAAAGTTTTCACCACCGAACCCAGCAACTGTTACAATTTCATGCTAAAATATGCCCTATGGTTAGAAAATCCTGCAGCAGTGATTAGTACTGTGACTCTGCAATTTCTCCCCAGCGTAAGGTGCCAAAGAAGGGGCAAGATATACAAAAGCAAAAACAGAGCTGCACCACATGAGAAACAAAGAAGTGAAATTCCACAGTAAAGTATATCACAATTTTTGCATGATCCAGTTGCATTTCTTCCTTTATTGTTGTATCATGTGATATACATAAAAACATCAGCCAATGTGTTTCGTCCAATAAAACATTGGGCAGAGATATATTATTGTACGTCAGTGTCAGAGCATCCAGTGGTCGAAAAACATTCCTTTAATGTATGAGCCAAAAAAGCTATCTGTGTAATACCAACATGAATAGCCACAGTCCAGGCAGTATATGAGTCGAGAAAACATCAAAAGGTCATTAATAGCTACAGTCCATGTAGCAAAGTCAAGATAAACAATCCAAGTTCGATGTTTAGTTTACAATAATATGTTACCCTTGGATGGGGAACTATCCACCCTGCTGAATACACTTCAATTGGTGTCGGCAGGGTCGAGAAAACCAGCAAAGCAATATGGTGTCCTCTTCACTGTAACGAGGGGCAAGATATGGTCAGGACAGGCTCCTAAAAGGAGTCACACAGAGAATTTGGCACAAGAGGGAAAGGGACCATGCAGATTTTGGGGCTTAGGGTGCTCTGAACATTTTTGAAGAGTAGAGGTTAATATTCGGGAAAGGCTGCTAAAAGGTGCCAGTTAATCCATGTCCCTGTCCATTGTGTAAGTGATTTCAGTATTTTACAAAGGCTTGTTAAGCAACCCTCTTCTTCAAACATTGTAAGCATGGCTTTTTGGGAAACTAGTGAAGTTAAACAAAATATGTCAAGTCACAAGTAAAGAGACTTTACTTTGCAAACCTCTGATGCCAAACTCTGTTGTGTCTACGTCTTGGATGAAGACTCCCACTAGTATAGATGAATTAGCTGTGAGGAATTTGGATATTCACAATAGCACTCCTAGAAGAATATAGTTATAATCTGAACTCTCATGGAATCTCACAGGGTTCAAATAATCAGATAAGTAAAAAGAGTAACCTGGATTGCAGTAAAACCATTTGCAGCCTCTACCAAATGCCAACCTATCTTGCAGTGCTGTGTAATATATCTTTCTTGTGCCTGCTAAGTTGCAACACATCTACCCCGAAGACCTGTAAGTTCCTCCTTTATGCCTGTCTTCCATAAATGCCCTCAATTCTTGGAATTTATCAACCTAATCATGGCCCCCAGAGCAACATGGCCAATTTTGCTGCTTTGTGAACAATTAACCCCCTGACTTGGCAACCTGAAAGAACAAGCATTTGCAATGCAAACGGTCTCGGCTTTGGGACCTTATATGTATTGAGCTATGCAGCACCTTATGGGCTGCCTGCCCCAATTCTGCTTTTAAGTTAAGTATATGATAAAAAAGGAAACGCTAGACTTACAAAAGCGTCCAGTTACCCCATTAGACAAAGCTCTTAAGGACAAGCAATACCTTAATGCTGATTAAATATAAGAGAGATAAATTGAGAGGGCTGACCAGAAAGTGACTCCCTAGATAAGCAGAGGACAGACAGGTTCGTCCTTGAGTTTTATTTAGAGTTCACAAAAAAATGCTTGTAACTTAAACAGGCGCACTCTGGTAATCACAGAGCCTGGCAATTTGGGGACTGGCTGCAGGCTGCCGAGGGAGCCAGCCAGCAACTGGTAAGAAGGCGCAGGACACAGGGCTCCATTATTTTACGATACATACAGGTGCATGAAATTCCATGCATTGAAAAATAATTAAGGCGAAACAGTGTGCGGCAACGTTTCGATAGCATCACATAAAACCTATTGGAACACGCAGTATACTATTTAAAGGCAGGTACTGTGTATGCTGGATGCATGTACTTGAGCATGGAGCAGGTTGTGGGCTGTTGGGTCTATGGAGTCTCTCTTTGGGGCAGCAGCATTGTTCCATCGCATCTTGCACCCTCCATGGGAGCATGTGTGGTGTTCGGGCATTGCTCACTGCAGGGTAAGCTTTACCTGTCTGCACGGGGATGTTTTAAACAGTGAGTCTGGCTAGCAGAATGTGCACGTGGCGGGGTAGAGCAGCCCTGGGTGACACGGAGGTGAGCTGTCCCAGAGGTGAAGCTGCGGATGTCCCTGGCAGCAACACACAAGGGGGTGCAGGACATTTACAGGTTGTGCACCGTCCCCATTAGTGCCCACCCCCTTCCATCGCCGCCATTGTATAAAAGCAGTTGCTCTGTTGAGAGTCAGATGTTTAGCGCTTCACATCTCCCTAAATCACGCTACTCGTTGATTCCTGGCCTGCCGAAGATCACACAGATCACCCTACAGACAGAAGGACAATTCCCAGGTGACACCGTGAGGAGAAAAGTCAGACAGAATGCACAGTGTGGCTCGTTAATTTCTGCAGAAGGGGTGTGTGTGCAAAGGGACAGACGGCAACTATCTGTGCGACATCAGGAGTTGTTTGGGGGCATTTGGAGCCAGTGTGGTCTTCACAAAAACAAAGTATGCAACAGAGTGCTGATATGAGAGGGGAAGTGAAGTTTCTTCCGTTTTTGTAAGAGAAAAAAAAAACAGAACGAGGGAGCCGCTGAACCGAATCGTTTTACGCCGCATTTGTTTTGCTTTCAGATTTGCGGTCTGACAGCAGGGTGACTGTACTGTAGTTAAATGAGGTTTATTTTACACAGCTAGTTTCCGGCGCGCGGGAATCGGCTTGAGTTTTTATGGTGGAACAGTTGTTTACTTTTTCAGCAGTTTCTCATAATGATATAGTAATTGTCTTATAGTGCTGGAGGCCGGTGGTATACCTTATCTGCATTCTGGGGAGGGCCCCTGTCCATCATCCAATTCGTTGAAAAGACTCTTGGCTAACTGTTATTTTCCTTCGTATTTCACTCATATTGAAAAGATGTAAAAGATTTTCCAATCCTTAACAATGAGCCATCTACCATCTTTGAGCAGGAAAGTACAGAGGGAAAAAGAAAAAAATCTAAATTGGGAAATTCCAAAGTTGTGCTGCGTGGTAACAATGCCCCTGGAGTATCCCGCCGCAATTATATGTAGGTGATAGCTTTAACTCATTGGGAATTAAGGGGGAGTGGGGGGGCAAGCCGACACCAGACTACTTTATTGTGTGTGAAAAAGGCCGCTTTATTGAAACAGGTGCATATCACAATTTTAACTCCTTGGCCACTGCCTTACAAAACTAACACCTCGCTATACAATCATTTCCTGACCTCTTGTTCCTTCCCCCACCCCTATGATCCCAACATCAGTTCCCCCAACCCCCAAAATACAACATAACATTCCATAACCAACAATTAACCCAACCCTACACCATGTAGCCTTTCCCACTCCCAAACTCCCCTGACCGTAACCCCTACCTGCCTTCTGTGCAACTGTAACTATCCAACCTCTAATCTAAACTTATCCAAACTGTTTCCCCTTCCCTGTTCCTGGACCCAAACTACCAAACTTATAACAACAAACTCTAGCCAATCCCGGCCAACTGTCAACCACCCCGCCTGCACCTGTTCCAAGCGACAATACAGCCAACTGCCCCTATGCACCTGTTCCCACAAATGCTGCCCACCAGGCTTCTCAAACGACATCCCACACCCCTAAAACTACGCCCCTTCACCCCTAAACATTAGGGTGGGCGGGAGGGGAAAATATTTCCTACTCCCCGCGCTCCCAGCCACCAGGTCACCAAACTTAAAATGGTGGCTGGGGAGGCGCGCAACTAGCCTATATAGCCCTTGGGCTACTTTTGCCGTAATTGGGCTGCATTTGGGCTATCCCAAAATGCAGCCCAAACTCACAAAATGGCCGCTACGGCCACTCCCCCCCCTCCCCCTCCCAATCTGCCCGGGAGGCAGACCTCGCTGTGCTCGGCTGCCCCCCAAGCTCCCATTGGGAATTAAGGGGGAGTGGGGGGGCAAGCCGACACCAGACTACTTTATTGTGTGTGAAAAAGGCCGCTTTATTGAAACAGGTGCATATCACAATTTTAACTCCTTGGCCACTGCCTTACAAAACTAACACCTCGCTATACAATCATTTCCTGACCTCTTGTTCCTTCCCCCACCCCTACGATCCCAACATCAGTTCCCCCATCCCCCAAAATACAACATAACATTCCATAACCAACAATTAACCCAACCCTACACCATGTAGCCTTTCCCACTCCCAAACTCCCCTGACCGTAACCCCTACCTGCCTTCTGTGCAACTGTAACTATCCAACCTCTAATCTAAACTTATCCAAACTGTTTCCCCTTCCCTGTTCCTGGACCCAAACTACCAAACGTATAACAACAAACTCTAGCCAATCCCGGCCAACTGTCAACCACCCCGCCACCCAGAAACAAGGGGGGGGAGTGTAGGCGGATACGCCTCTTCCTCCCCTTTTTCTGCCCCCCCCAATCCCCCCGGGACCGCATGTGAACCTTAACGCATGTAAAACCCCTAGCAACCGTGCTAAAACCTCTCAAACTCCAAGCGGTACCGGGGAAATCCCCAATGCGACAAGTGTACCCCAGCGTCCCTGAACAGCACTCGCGCATCGCCGCAGATGTCCCCATGAGCCAATCGTCCTATCCCCACATAACTACCAAACCGCCCCATCTCCGTGGGTAACCTCCTCCTCACTTAATCCACTGCCCGAAGGCTTACCGCCCCCGTCCAACTCCGCCAGGGGACAAATTCCGACCCGACAATGGAAAACGCCACCCATCTCCCCCTGATCCATACCAGGTCCTTTGACATAAACCGCCTCAGTGCCAACCTGTCTCCCTTGCCCTGTCAGTCTCCCCCAACTGTGATACCAACAGAAACGGGCCCCTTCCCGCCCGTAAAATACGTTCCCCACTGGCACAAATTCCTTCCCGCTCCAAAAGGCCCTTACTCCGCCATGCCACAGAGGATAAGTCTGTCTGGACCCCCAAGCTGTCCTCAAAATAACTCTCCCGGGCCTGTACCCGCGCCCGTCTCACAAAAGAATACCCCACGATCCCGATGGCCATCTCCCTGGCGAGGGGTCCCATAACCGAACCTGAAAAGAAAACAAGAATGAAAACCAGGAAAAAACCCCAACTAAACATTATCATTATTTTTTTTTTTTTTTTTTGCTGCACCCATACCGCTAATAACAATTCGATGACCACCTGCCCAACTTCCTGATGTCCCTACTCTCCCAACCCCTCGCCTGTGCCCCTGATGCCGCCCCAATGTGGAAGGAATGCGTGCCAAAAACCTTTCTCCTCGATAACCCGTCTCCTCATTGCTGTATGCAGCACCGCCCGCAGTACGAAGCCTTCACGCCCCGCCCTCACCTATGTGAACAGACCAAGTCCCCCAACCCCCCGAGCAAGATTTCCGACGCAAAACCCACCGCAAAGGGCAACCGGTGGCGAACGCACCCTCATCCCAGCTCGCTTTTTGTGGTCCGTTTTCCCCTTTCAGAGCCAACTAATAAAACCTTCCGCCCCGAAAGAGACCTCCCCATAACCAGTTCCCGACGAAACCGACCCCCGCCAACTTGCCCCATCGTCCCCTCGGACGGACCCTTTGCCGCCAAGGCCAATATGAACTGCAAACCGCCTCTTGTCTTGCCACCCCGGGAACCCGCCCGTTCGCCTCTGAATGGACAAACTCCTCCCATGCCGCCCGGTATGCTGACCTCGTAACCAGGGCTAAGGCGCCGAAAACCAAGTGTAGCATCCGGTGTTGCCCACTTCCCATAACTATTTCATCATTCCGGTCAGAGTCCCGTCCCGTCCTAGGCGAGCCCACCGAATCTCCCGCGTTGTGAACTAAACAAGGCATTCGCAATGTCATCGACCACGCCTAGCCCATGCACCGCGTGGAACGTCATATCATGCCTCAACGCCCCCGCCCCTAAACCCTCAACCACTCGAGCACCTGCTCGTCCCGTGCCGACTTGCCTGTTGCTCCCCTGCACCACTGCCATTTTGTCACTCCTAACGTGACCTTCTTGTGATCTAACGGAAACCCCCCTACCGCGTGACAGCCACCACCCAGGAAAAGACATCCCAGAAAGCCATGCTCCTGCCTCCCTCCACCCGTTCTGCGGGCCAGGGTTCTACGCACCACCTTCCCTGCCAGTACAGCCCAAATCCCCTGCTCCCTTCTGCATCTGAGAAAATCCGCACATTCCACACCAATGTCCACGTCCCTCATCAAACGCACCCCGTTAACTGGTGCCGTAAAAACTGCCAACATTCTCGAGGCTACCCGCACCCCGCTGACAGCCGAACAGGCTAGTGTGGGGGCCTCTGCCTCTCCACTGGTCTCCCCAGTCGCCTCCCGAACGTCCGCCCTACTCTACCCACCCTACTGGCAAAATTGAGATGCCCAGCGACCCTTGCATGCCCCCAATCGTCACCTTCTGTCGCGTCAACACACTTGCTCGCAGTTCTAACATGTTTCGCTTTGTATCCACCAGAAGGCATGCCTCCACCAAACGGGACCCAGATCCATGCCTAGAAAAGCCAGTACCATACTGGGTCTTCGTGTTTTCCCCAGTGCCCATGGCACACCCATCTCCCTCATGATCTCAGGGAAACTGTCCAGCCCTTCTGGCAGTCCGCGGAGTCTGAGGTGCCGACACAAAAGAAGTCATCCAAGACCCACATCGCGCCTTGGTGACCCGTCCGTTCCGTAACTAACCCTTGTAGGAACGTGCCGAAACTTCAAAAGTGCGCCAGACATGGAGCAGCCCATCGGCAATGCTTTGTCCACATACCAGTGACCGCCGAATTGTATGCCCCACAGCTCCAAGTCATCTGGATGAACTGGCAGCAGCCGGAAAGCTGACTGCATGTCGCACTTTGCCATCTGCACTGTTGCGCCCGTGGTCACCACCAGTAACATAGCCACGTCAACAGAGGAGTAAAACACAGTGGCCGCACTTTCCTCAATAAATTCCGTGACCGACCCACCTTTGGGCCATGACCATTGCTGTATCAGCCAAAACTGCCCCTGCTCGTTTTTTTTTTTTTTTTTTTTTTTTTTTCCGGCACCACTCCAATGGGTGACCCCATCAACTTTATGCAACAGCCATTTCCTGAAAGGGGTCCGCCCTGCGGCCCTCCTGTACCTCCTTATCCATTTTCGCTTTTCCCACCTGTGGGCGCTCCTGCGCCAAGTTCAACGTAACTGCCCATCTCCGCACCCTCGTACCGTCCTACACCAAACTAAAACCCCACCAGAAACCCCCAACCGTAGTCACTCCGCCACTGCTTTTATATATATATATATTTTTTATTTTTTTTTATTTTAAGCATGGGAATCTTGCATGATACCACTACACCAGCGGCGCTCGTCCTGTCCGGATAACCCCACAACTTCCCCACCTTAACCGTACTAAGCGCCCTGGGGCCCAGGCCCATCAGCCCCCCTCCCACCTGCCGTGGCTGCTTTTGTGTTGCACCATTCCTGGAGGTACTGCAATACCAGGTTGATGCGTGGATTGGACAGAGCCAGCTCCTATTCCATCTCCCTGTTCCAAAAATCAATTGAATATATGGTCCCCAGATAGAGGGCGCATCAGATATTAACTGGCCGTAAAAATAGTCTTCACCGACCCCGCGAGCCCCATGGTATGTTCTCCCCGCTTCGCTGCCGTATCCCACGCCATGCGCGCCCGGAATTCCTCAGCATACTGAGCCCAGGCATATCCCCCCCTTGTAATTTGCGCTTTCCGTATGACTGCCTTGTATTTACACATGGCCACTAACCTCCCTGGAAGCTCCCCACCGTACCCACTGTCAAAATGAGAAAAGCCGCTGTCCGGTTCCCTATCGTCACAGGCACCTTAAGCCTCCTTGCCCACTCGAATTCCACCTCCTCGGAACCCTCCTTTGCCCTGACCTTCCTATGCCGGAGTTTGACCATTTCCACATATTCCTCCTTCCAAACCTCGTTTTGTTACCAACATCCAATGCCCCCCAAGGGCTTCGCTACCCCCATAAACGGTAACCGTGTGCTCTTCAATTCCTCCTTTTCCACTTGATTTTTTTTTTTTTTTTTTTTGTGTGAGCCCACTGTGGAGCCCGACCCACACCTTGAGATTAAGAGTCTACATGCTCTAACGACTGAGCTAGCCAGGCCCCTCCCCTGTCCTTGCATCAGCTGCCTCTTTCTTGACCGTCCCTTCTCCGCGGTCTTACATTCGTCCCCCGTTTCTGCGCCTTCCTGGCCTACTAGCACATCCATAACGTACTCTCCCTCGTGCAACCTCCCCCCGACCCCCCCCCCACCCCTCTGGAAACCACCACTGGGCGCCCGAGCAAATGTTTATTACCTGGCGCCAGTGCCTCTGTCCGCCGCTCCTCCCGGCGTCCTGTCCTGGGGGCCGAGCTGTTTCCCACCTCGATGTCCGACCCGTGGGCCACGCCTGGCGTCGTGACACATGCAAGAAACTAGCCACAACATTACTCGGCCCCCTGTCCCCCTTGTCCCCCTCACGCAACTCCGTCTTCCATCCTGTCCCGCACCCCCAGCGCTCCCCGCTGGTGGCGCCAACTGCTGGAGTGGTCAACAAACATTCTCCGCTGCGGTGCTCCTCTGCCGATGGTCCCCGGGGCGCCGTGACCCCGTGGGTGTTGGGGCTGGCGAGCCCGTACCGGGCCTACTTATGCCAGCCGCGCCGGGATCCCTCGCCGGTACAGGATACGCCGCCCAAGGCTCCACCCTCCCTTCTCCTTGGTGCCATCGAGCCGCTCCCAGCCCTACCAAGTCTGGCACCCCGCGCCGGTCAAACTGTCGGTCTCCCGCCTGGAAAGAAATGAAGTAGTCTGGTGTGCTGGGCCTACCACCCTCCCGACTCCCCTCCCAGCCTCGCTTACCGGCCCCCAACGTATTTGCTACCCACGCCCGACCCACCGCGCTCCAATCCCCCACCTCCCTCTCGTTTCCGTCCCTGTCCCCCCCCGACGCTCCAAACCCCCTACCCGACCACCCCACCCCTGTCCGCTCGCCCCCGCCCCCCCCCCATCGTCCCCCGCCCTCACCCCCGGACTTCCACCCCTCCTTCGCCACACCGCTCACGCCCCGCCCCCACCCTGCACCCCCTGTCCCCTCGTCCCCCGGCCAGACCCCCTAAACCCGGTCGCCCTCGGCCCAGAACTCCAAATTGTCCAGGCCATCCCAGTACCGACTTCCACCGCGCCTGGGGGTCCCCCTTGCTGCACTCCCCGCCGTCCGCCTGATTCCCCCACCGCCGGTAGCGGGAAACCCCCTGCCCGCCGGCTCCCGACAAAACCCCCCACGCCGTGCTCCCCCCCCCACCCTCCCTGGCTGCTGCGCGCTCCACCATCGAAGCCGAGCGGCCCCACCAAGCTTTTCTTCGCGTTCCCGCCGTTTTTGCTGTAAATTCAAATGCTGAATTTACCTTCCAAATCCCCCTCTCATATCCAGCAACGGTATGCGAATCGTGAAAGTTTGCCATAATTAAATGGGGTCATGGTTCTAAAGCGCTGGGGAAGCACTCACCTAGCTGAAGCATCAGATACACAGACAAGTCACTGGGACTGTCAGCCTCACAAGACCACCCCTGTATGCGAGCGTTTTCAAAGCAGTGACTGTCTAGCTCGCTTTCTCGTCCCCAGTTGCAAGCTATTGTTCATGCCGTCTCGTGTTAGGGAACACTTCTTCCCCTCCCCTGCCCCCGGAGCGGCCGTCCCCAGATGTAGCTCGTCGCCGGTTGTCACCCGGAGCTCGCCCCGCCCCCGCCCAGACGAAGCCCCGCCGTCGCTAATTCCCGCTGTTTCCACCGAATTCGTTGGAATCCCAAAAAGAGGAACCACTTGAGAAAACGCGGGGCGAGTGTGTTCCGTAGTCCACACTGCTCCCGCGTTGCATTTAACTTTTAATCGTTTCGGCAGTCCGCCGAAATGTAAACGAGTTACCGCCTCACCTTCTGCCTGCCCGTGAGAGAAAATATTTCCTACTCCCCGCGCTCCCAGCCACCAGGTCACCAAACTTAAAATGGTGGCTGGGGAGGCGCGCAACTAGCCTATATAGCCCTTGGGCTACTTTTGCCGTAATTGGGCTGCATTTGGGCTATCCCAAAATGCAGCCCAAACTCACAAAATGGCCGCTACGGCCACTCCCCCCCCCTCCCCCTCCCAATCTGCCCGGGAGGCAGACCTCGCTGTGCTCGGCTGCCCCCCAAGCTCCCAATGGCTACAGAGCCAGCGAGCAGTAAGACCAGCGAGTAAACCAGGTCAGGCTCCCCCCACGCCCTCCTGTGCGTTAGCACCCGAACTTGTCACACTTGCCATCTCACGCTCATGGTCTCCATGATGAGATACTTTCAGTTAGCCATCCGATAATCTCTCAGATTGCAGACAAATAATCCTTTGTCTGCATGCTGCAGCGAAGATCAGGCTCAAATTGATTTCAGAAAACAGCACTCCTGCAGCAGCCCGGCCATGTCCACCTGACGGGATCTGTACAAGTTCACGGGTGCAGGTCCCATATTTATATTCACAAGAAAAGGAATCCACACATCAAAGATTACCAGAAACGATTCGCACTCCACGGCTCCAATTCCCAGAGTTTACGAGCGTGTGGGCAGCACTCCCTTCACTCAAAGGATGCTGCAGACAGCACTCATGTTTAAAACTGAGTAGCGTCTGCTAGTGCCTGCGCGCGCATGAGAGAGAAACAAGCAGCGCATGCGCTGCAACAAAAAAGAAGGGCTAATTCACCCACCAATCCCACATCAAACAAGCATTTAAAATGCAATGGGACTCGTATTTAGGCGAGCCCTATTGCATTTTAAACAGAAGTGTGAGCTTTAAAAAGGTACAAACGGGAGGGGGTGGGGGGGTGCTGCCAGAGGCGCAACTAGAGCCAAATTTCGGGGGGGGCTGAGCAAAAATTTCAGGGGGGGGCTGAACTTTAAGCAATAGGCAGAGTGGAGCTGCAGGGGCTCTTAGAAGGGGTGAAACAACAGCGAGGCCTCATTAACATGCAAATGGTCTTTTAAAGACCTGTGAAGTGCTCGGGTGCGGCTGCTTTTTTGCCCGGGAAGGTGTCTCATCCCGGGCTGCCACACACGATGGGGGGGGGGGGCTGAAGCCCTGTGAGTCCAATGGGTGTTGCGCGCCTGGGTGTTGCGCGCCTGGGTGCTGCTTGCTTGAGAAGTCACGGACTGCGGGAGGGAACGGGAAGAGACAGGGAAATGAAACTGTTTTAAAGGTAAAGGGGCTGATAGCTGTGGAAGGACAATAATGACGACATGACCGTCAGGAGGCAGGATTGAGTTTACAAAAACCAATCAGCATGCAGCATTTACGATTGTGGCCAATCACAAAGATAGGAGGAAAGGGGGCGGAGCTTCCCCCACTATTGTGTATACAGCATCTCTCGATGAGACAGCGCATGTGCTGCCTAGCCGAGACCTAAAAAATTAAGAATTAGTATTAACAGCTCAAGATGTAGAGAGCAGAATTTACCAGATAAAATTCCAAGTTTTTTTTGCAAATGAACCTTTTATATATTATGCTCAGTATTGTGCAATCTTTTTTTTAAACCATTTATTTTAGTTAACCTGAAAAGTCTGAACACTTTAATGTTTTTTAGTTTCTACACTGGTTCCATATGTTGCAAAACTAAAGCCATCAGATTCTGCTACATCGTTAGAAAAACTAAGTAATCTAATAGCAGACGTTTACGTTGCATATGGACCGTGAAATGAAATAGTAAAAATTACATTATACTGAGATGTGACAAAAGAACAAAATTAATTATCTTATACCTCCATCGTTCCATAAACACTTTAACCTAACCAATTAAATTCATATTTTTACTAGAAGCAATGAAAAAGTATACAGTTTTACAGGGACCATCCACCATTGCAATTGTATGCAAAGTCAGACAGCCAATAAAGGTGTAAAAGGAAGCATGTCTCAATGAAATGATTTGGTTGCATTTCTAAGTTATAATTAATTGGCCGAAAGCACACATAGGCCGTAACCTGGGGGTTGGCTTATATCATAATTCAGGGAAAGCATTTTCTAGGTACTTTCTCACCTGATGCTGTTCCACTAGAATAAGAAACATTCTTACACTGCTTTTCTAAGGACCCTGTTGGACTTGGCCCTTTTTGCAGGGTCATCCCTGAACTTTTTGCCTTCCTCATTTTTTTTTCTGACCTGTTGTTAGCTGTTTTATGACTCTGGGCACTTTACCACTGCTGATCAGTGCTAAAGTGCATATGCTCTCCATTATAAATTGATGTATGAATTAGTGATTCCATGATTGGTTGGTTTGGTTTACCTGTCAGAACCTAGTACAGTGCACCAGGAGTGCCCAGGGCTTGTAAATCCAAATACTGCTGGTGGGCTTGCAGCACTGGTCATGCCACCCACAGAAGCAGCCTGTAAAAGTGTGTCTAAGGCCTGCAATTGCAGAGCCTGCGTGAAGTCTGGTACTGTCATGCTGACTGGGCAAGTGCACCCACTTGCCAGTCCCTAAACCTTCCCTTTTCTTCATATCAGACACCCCTATGGTAGGCCCAAGGCCAGAGTGCATTGTAAGTATAAGGTAGGACATGCCCTGGTGTGTGTGGCATGTTCTAATAGTGAATTACAGCCAGATTGTTTATCACTATTGCAAGGCTACCTGTTCTCCATAGGCCAGAATGGGCAGTTTGATTATTACATCTTATTATCCTAACTGACTCAGGGAATATGGTAGATATCAAATTTAGTATGCGTGAACTCAAAATGATAAAATACATCTTTTAGTGAAGTTGGTTTTAACATTCTGTGTTTGAAAATACCACTTTTAGAAAGTAGGTATTTTCTTGTCGAACCATTCAAACCTGCATCTGCTAGGCTGTGTATTCCTTGTCTGGAGTTTGAGTGACAGGGCTGGGGGAATTCCAGGAGACAGGGTGAGTCAGCCCAGTGGTGAATAGAGAGATCTGCATCTAGATGGGAGGGAGGAGTTGCACCTGGGACCTGAATAGGGCTGTGCCTTCCCTCCACAATGCTGGCTCCACCTCCTGTGGTGCGTCTGATGTGTCTGCCCTGCACTCTGAAAGGAAAGAAGGAGTCATGTAAACAAAGTGCTCCAGGACTGACCAGAACTGGTTTCGACTAGGCAAAGGCCTCTCTGCCGTCAGAGAACAAAGGAAAACTTAGTATAAATATTGGGACCCCAACCCAAGAACTTTAGATCACTTTGGGAAACAAGAACAAACCTTTGCTGAGGAGTGGAACCAGAAAAAACTGAGGAGAGACTATCCCTAAGCTGAAGTGCTGCTTGGAGGATTGGCATGCAGTGGTTGCCTGACTGCCAAAGAAAGGATAAAGGACTTTGTGTGCATTTTTATTCAACTTGTGTCTGGATCTCCAAGGGCTTGGAAAAGAGCTTGCCTCCTGCTGAAGTCTCAGGGACAACAGACTTCAACCCCCAGTTCCCCTGAGTTCTTTGGAAGTGCCTGCTGCTGTTTTGGGCCTTCTGAGGAACTGCGTGTTGCAAGGAGCTGGAAGCGCGACTCACGGCGAAGAAGCGTGTTGCCGTCGCAGCCGCTGCTGTTGCATCACTGAACTAGGGCGTCGCCGCTGTAGGTGTCGCATTGCACTGCATCACGAGAAGTGTCCCGCAACACCGAAGAAGCGTGTCGCGGTCGCAGCCGCTGCCATCGCATCTCTGAAGAAGGGTGCCGCCGCTGGAGCTGTCGCATTGCACCGCATCACGAGAAGAGTCTCGCAACAAAGAAGAAAGCGTGGCACCATCGCAGCCGCTGCCGTCACATCTCTGAACAAGGGTGTCGCAGCTGTAGCTGTCGCATTGCACCGCATCAAGAAAAGCTCCTCGCATCCACGGAGAAGCGTTCCGCCGACAGAGCTGCTGTCGTCGCATCACTGATCAAGGGTGTCGCTGCTGCAACTGTCGCATCGAGCGGAAGCGTCTCGCATCGTTGGAGAAGAGTGTCGCCGCTGTCATCGCATCACTGGACAAGGGTGTTGCCGCTACAGCTGATGCATCGAGCCGACATCTCTTGCCAAATTGGAGAAGCGTGCTGCATCAGGAAGATCTTCACGTCCTTATTTCTTTGCACCACAATCTTCAATGCATCACCGTCCTTGCAACACTTTCGTTGGCCTGCGTGTTGCATCTAAAGGTACATTAAACTAAGAGTGTCGCACTTAAAGAACTAAAGCGAACTGAGTTAAAACAAAATTTTTTAAGTGTCAGTATTGTGGATTTTTGTCGTTTATGGTCTTTTGTTAAATCTATATAAAGAATACTTATTTTTTATATAAAACGTGTGTGGTGTCCATCTGTAATGTTGTCACTTGATTACTGTATGTGTTCACAAATGCTTTACACACTTCCTCTGAGATAAGCCTGTCTGCTCATGCCAAGCTACCAAGAAGGTGAGCAGGGGTTATTTTAGGAGTGTACCCCCTTACCCTGAATAGAGGCAAGGGTCCCTATTTGTCACAAGTGCATACCTGTGCCAACTAGAGACCCCCAAATCTAACAGACCCATACTGGTGTCCTCACTGCACTCACTGGTCTTGAAGAAACGTCTCAGATCCACTTGGACCACCAGAGCATGAAACATGTCGACCTGACCTAGCATCAACCAGACTATGTTTATGCTGCATTCACAAGACAGTCGTGCTTCCTTAACCGGCACCAACTGCTAAGTTTTTCTTGACCTTCTTTTAATTTATCCAAGGGTTCCCCCAATAAACTCACCTTATGATATTCTTTAGGGTAATTTTAAACTCACACTTACACTATGTGGCTGCACACACCCGAATACACCATAACACCTTTTTCTTTAAAAAGATCTCCATTAAAGAGCATTCTTGCGGGTCCCGTGGGGCATGGCAGCACCGGCCCAATGAGGAACATAAAGCCAGATGATGAAGAATGACACCCATATGGGTGTGTGACGGCACCACTTCCTAGTTAGGAAGATCCCCTCCACATTACCCCTCATCGAACCACTTTCTCACTAGTAATCCTATTCCCCTCTCTTTTCGATAGGAATAAGTACCCCATCCATGCGATTAGGCTCACTAATCCCCTTTAGGAGCGTGGGTACTGGACCTTTATTGTGCTCCTTGTCCCCCTCTCTCTTTTGTTGTGATGCAGATCCTGTAGGCCCATTAAACATCTCTAAGTTCCTCTGCCAAATGCACCTGTCCAAAACGTTTGATCCCTGTTACATGGTCAGTTGTGGACAACATTTCTGATTTCTTGGGCCTAGAAATACAGTTTTCATTAAGGAATCACATTGTTCATTATTATAAGGTTACTTTTCTGCTAAAATGATCAAAAATCTGCTTTCATCATGGTTTTAGATTTGTTACACTTAGAGCAAAATACATTTAAATCATATTCCTAGAATTTTGTGAAGTAAAGATATCAATTATTAAAAACATGTTTTGCAGTTTTTTATATCACTAAACGACCCAAAGGCATCAGAGTGCTTTACATGAGCACCAGTTGCATTACAGATGGAAACATATGTTTTTAGGCATGGGGAGATTAAGTGATTTTCCCAGAATCACATGATGTTTGAGCTGTCCGTCAAACTCGAACCTGGTTCCCCAGCTTCAAAGTCAGAGCTCTAGCCATTAAGCTGCATCCCACATTATACCTAAGGACATTCATATAGACTCCATCTTAATGTACACGGCGAAAAGAGCTTTTGGATATTTCATCACACTGTTTCCAATATGTGGTGTGACATATATATAATATATGTATATTACCTACTGGTGGTCGCCAGTAGGTAGCTATAGTTAGGACCATGTTTCCATAGGAAAAGGGTTTTTTGACATGCCTATATCTTTGATGCCGTTTGTCAAATCCTCAAAGAATGTTCCCAAATTCGTGCTAAAGTGATCCTTGTTGTGCATTGAAAGTTTCGGGGCGATCAATCAAGCGAGGGCCGAGGAAAAGAGGGGGTCAAAAAAAGTATGTTTGCCCTATTAATTCCTATAGAGTCTTTAGATACGCCTGCAGCACTCACACGCCCACTGGCAGACCCACTCAGACACTAATGCACCCACTCACACACCCACTGACAGGCACACTCAGACACTGATGCACCCATTCACAGACCCACTCAGATACTCACACACCCACTTACACATCCCCTCACACACCTACTCAAACCTACTCAGACACTCTCACATGTACTCATACACCCACTCAGACACTCATGCACCCATTCACGGATGCACTCAGACATTCTCACACCCACTCACAAAACCACTCAGGCACTCATGCATCCACTCACAGAACTGCTCAGACATGTACACTCACTCACAGTCCCACTGAGACAGTCATGCACCCACTTACAGACCCACTCATACTCTCTCACACCA
The DNA here is from genome assembly GCF_964204655.1 of Triturus cristatus. Classification (NCBI taxonomy): domain Eukaryota; kingdom Metazoa; phylum Chordata; class Amphibia; order Caudata; family Salamandridae; genus Triturus; species Triturus cristatus. The sequence goes on along the minus strand of NC_140586.1, from coordinate 682,488,065 downwards.
CTCACAAACAAACTCAGAGATTCACGCACCAACACACACATATATATGTGTGTGTGTATATATATATATAAAAACTTAATTAGTGAGAATTAATCATGTGATATGGACTAAGTGGCGAAACTCATATATTCTCCAAGCCGTGTCTCACACAGATCAAATGCAGTATAGGGCTCCACAAAGAAAAGGGGTAGCACTGCCTGGTATGCTTCCAAAACTAATTTTTGGGTTTTATTTTTAGCAGGGAAGTGCATATGGTGACAAGAAGGTTTGGTGTGATATATATGGCCATATCCCAAAGGCGGTTGCCACTGGGTAGTTATAGTTAGGATCGTGTTTGCATAGAAAATGCATTTTTTCCCTCAAAAGTTTCCAAAAAAGTGCTACTTTTTGACTAGTTTGAGCATGGCAAGCTTCAGGATCCACTACGACGGATACCACGGTACAGCAGGCTCCCCACGGAAGGACCTCGTATATGATACTTTAACCCTGAAGAAGCCCATGTTTGGGCGAATCATGTTGGCTGTGGTTGTACCGAACTCTGGATTAACCCCTTCGCTGCCAGGCCTTTTCCCCTCCTGTGCCACGCCCTTTTTTGGCTATTTGGGTTAGTGCACGCTGAGGCCCCTGTAACTTTTTGACCACATAAGGTATCCACGCCAAATTTGCGTCCTTTTCTTCCAACATCATGGGGATTCTGAAGGTACTCGGGGTTTGTGGATTCCCCTGGAGGGGTCACAGAAATGAGCCAAAATACAGCAAAATGTAGGTTTTTTTTGGGAAAATGGGAAAAACGGGCTGCAAATGAAAGCATCTGGATTTTTCCCTGCAAATGTTATCAAAAAAGTGTTTGTGGGGATGAAATCACCATTTTCCCAGCTTTTAGGGGATACCAGACTTTTGTCAGAAACCCAACATTTTTTACACATTTTTGGCATTTTTCTGGGACATAGCCTATTTTTGCTATTTCTTGTGCTTTCAACCTCCTTCCAGTTAATGGTAGAAATGGGTACAAAAGCAATAATGGATCCTGGAAAGCTATACATTTTAGAGAAGTAGACAAAATTCTGAATTCAGCAAGGGGTCATTTGTGTAGATCCATCAAGGTTTCTTTATAGAAACTAACAGTTAAATATAGGATACACTGAAAATTTGTTGAAAAAAGCGCCTTTTGTGTCAACGTTTTCACATGTAACTTCTTCTAATTTTGTCAGCTCTTTGAAAGCAATATACCGTTACATCCGCTGGACATTACTGGTTGTGGGGATATATAGGACTTGTAGGTTCAGCAAGAACCTGACGAACCCAGAGCCAAAAACTGAGCAGCAACTTGCAATGGTTTTTTATTATGTACCGCGTATATAGTAATTATTCTGTAAAAATGTGTACATGGAAAAATCGGTATGAAAGACACCTATGTATTTCTGAAATGGGAACAAAATATAGAGTTTAGAAACAGTAGATATTTGCACATTTTCAAAATTGGGATACTCATGAGAATTATCAGTCATTTTTTAGAATGACTTCTTTTTTACACAATGTCTTTCTTTTGGAAGGCAGAAATGCATCGAAAGTCAATAGGTAATAACAGTTCCTTTACAAATCTGAATTACCCTAAGTCTCACGATATAAATGGTACCTCATTTGTAGGGGTAGGCATAGTGCCTACGACAGGAAATGGCTCAAAACCCAACGTGAATACACCACATTTTCACATTGCAAAATTACCCTTTTTTAGCAAAGTGCCTAGCTGTAGTTTTGTAACCCTAGCTCTGCCGGCACCTAGGGAAACCTAGCAAACCTATACATTTTTTAAAACTAGACACGCCGGGGAATCCAGGATGGGGTGACTTGACTGCCTCCCACCAGGTTCTGTTACCCAGAATCCCTTGCAAACCTAAAAAATTGCCAAAAAAACACCTTTTCCCCACATTTCTCTGGTGGAAAGTTCTGGAATCTGCGTGGATCCACAAATTTCCACGCACCCCGCGTTCCCCAAAGTCTTCCGAGAAAAATGGTACCTCACTTGTGTGGGTCAGCCTAGTGCCCGCGACAGGAAACTGTGCAAAACGTAACGTGGACACACCTCAATTTCACAGCGAAAAATGACCCTTTTTTGGCAAAGTGCCTAGTTGTAGTTTTTGAACCATAGCTCTGCCGGCAACTAGGGAAACCTAGCAAACCTATACATTTTTGAAAACTAGACACCCAGGGAAATCCAGGATGGGGTGACTTGACTGCCTCCCACCAGGTTCTGCTACCCAGAATCCCTTGAAAACCTAAAAAATTGCCAAAAAACCACATTTTCCCCACATTTCTGTGGTGGAAAGTTCTGGAATCTGCGTGGATCCACAAATTTCCACGCACCCCGCGTTCCCCAAAGTCTTCCAAGAAAAATGGTACCTCACTTGTGTGGGTCGGCCTAGTTCCCGCGACAGGAAACTGTGCAAAACGAATCGTGGACACACCTCAATTTCGCAGTGAAAAATGAACCTTTTTTGGCAAAGTGCCTAGCTGTAGTTTTTGAACCCTAGCTCTGCCGGCACCTAGGGAAACCTACCAAACCCACACATTTCTGAAAACTAGACACCCGGGGGATTCCAGGGAGGTATGGCTTGTGTGGATCCCCCAACGTTTCCTTACCCAGATTGCCCTGCAAACCTCAAATTTAGCTGAAAAAACATTTTTCACACATTTTTGTATGGGAAAGTTGTGGCATCACCGGGCTGACACAAATTTCCTACCACCCAGCGTTCCCCCAGGTCTCATGATAAAAACGGTGCCTAACTCGTGTGGGAGGCTCGAATACCCGCGACAGGCAAGGGCCCACAACGTAGTGTGCCTCAACAGCCAAGGGTCCTAAACGTAGTGCGCCTCACTACGTTTTGGGCCCTTGCCCGTGGCGGGTCCTTAGGCCTCCCACAAGAGTGAGGCACCGTTTTTCTCAGGAGACCCGGGGGAACGCTGGGTGGTAGGAAATTTGTGTCAGCCCGGTGATGCCAGAACTTTCCCACACAAAAATGTGTGAAAAAAGTGATTTTTTTCAGCTAAATTTGAGGTTTGCAGGGCATTCTGGGTAAGGAAACATTGGGGGATCCACGCAAGCCATACCTCCCTGAAATCCCCCGGGTGTCTAGTTTTCAGAAATGTGTGGGTTTGGTAGGTTCCCCTAGGTGGCCACCGAGCACCGGGCCAAAAACCCAGGTGACCTCCCTTGCAAAACCAGGTCGTTTTGAGGTAGGCAATTTTCATGTCGCCTCAATACGGTTTCCAACGATACCTCTCCCATCTTTCTACGTGCTCAGGGGGCTGAGATAGCCCCCTGAGCACGTACAAAGTGAAACTGAAATGAGCCTCTTGGCTCATTTCAGTTTCATTTTTAGTGTAAAGACGTCGGCGCGACGTGCGCGCCGATCGTCATTACACTGAAAGCAGGGGGGGGCCTCGGGAGCTGGGGAAGCTCTTCCCCAGCTCCCGAGGCTATTTTGGTTAAAAGGGAATCCCTCTGGTGCCCGCACCAGAGGGATTCCCCGGGAATGCCTCATGACGAGCTGGACTCGTCATGGGCACAGCGCGACTGTGCTCCATGACGAGTCCAGCTCGTCATGGGCACAGAAGGGGTAAAAGAACACTTGAAATTACAAGCCTTGCGTGGACTCTCCAATTAAATTATAATACTGTATGAACACAGTGAAACGTGTATTGTATTGCCTCTCATACCCTTGTGAATGTGAACTTATTTTATGGTCTTTTCGGCAGCTGGCCATCTGAGGTGGGCAATACTGGATAGTGACATGTCTAGGCAGTGCATTCATCTATAACCTAGCTGCTTTCTTCTGTAACTATCAAGCTTCAGGATGATCTGTCAAGTGGGGGACAAGAAAAAGGGGGTCCAAAAACGTGTTTCCCCATTCATTTCCCCATACAGACTTTAGACATAGCTACTGCATAAATTGCAGAATGGATTTGCACCAAATGTGGCAGAAAGGTACATCTATGTCCAGAAAGAGTGCTTTTTGTAATTTGGTGTAAATTTATTTAGTAGTTTTTGAGCAATTAATGCTCACAATCTGTGCATATCTAGCGACGTGGAGCCTCTGTGTATCCCAACAGATCTTCAAGCTGAGATCTGATTGGCTGGCACCACCTCAACCAGGAAGTAGTGGCAGCCATCTTAGGACTTGGGACATGAGTCCTAAAAAAAATGAAAAAAAGGCACAAGAAGGCAGGGTAGGACTACCCTGACTCTCTGGGAATGGTGGTTGTGAACCCCCCCCCCAAAAAACTGTCAATATTTTTGCCGCACAATCACATGGGATCCGCAAATCTGCAGCAAAATCTGTTGTCGTTCCCAGGCACCTCCTCCACCCAGACCTGGTGCATTTTGGAGGGGTGGATGCAGCCTCCCTCCTCAAGCCGCATATGGGCTAGGGGACCCCATCTCCTGGGCCTGGTATACTTCTTAAGGGACGGAGGTGCACCGTCCCGCTCATCAAACCTCTAAAGAACCAGCTCAGATACATTGTCCCAGGTAGCCTAACCAGGGACGTAGCAGTTTCCCTTCCTGCAGTGGCACTGGCAGGGAAACTTGTGTTTGCTCTTGCTTGGTGAGAGCATTTTCAAAACTCCCACCAAGTGAAAGGGTAAGGAAATAGGACTTAGTGCAGGTTTCCCCCACTGTTTGCCCCATTTGGACTTTTAGCTGCTGTTTTTGAGTCTGAGAGTGCATGGATCCCTGCTAGCCAGACCCTAGTGGCATTGTTCTGACCCATCTCAAAAAGTATGTCGAATTGGATGTTATCAATTGGCAAGTACTGACTCACTTTTAAGTCTCTATTCCATGGTACACAGGGTACCAAGGAAATGTAATGCAGAGTGTCCACCCGGGGCTGCAGTACTGTTTGTGCCACTCTGAGTTTGACAAATGACAAAATGGTCAACAGCCTGCCACTGCAGGCTGGAATAGCAGTGTGTGCACTGCTAGTTCAACTTTGCCATTACCATTAATGGCAAAACTCCCACTTCCATTAATATTATGTGCAAGTCTCCTGTAAGAAAGGCCTATGAAGCACTATAGCAGGGAGATAAATATTACAAAGTTGGAAATATATTTTTCATATGTCTTAACAGAAACTCTCCCAAATTGCCATTTTGCTTTGGAAGGGTTAGTAGCCCAATTGGCTAACACGGGTTTACCAGCTGGCACCCCAGCCTGGCTGCATTCTGAAAGGGGCTACCTAACTGGGTACTGTAAGGTATCAAATTACTCATGGTATTAAATCTGACTTGATGGCCAAGTCGAGAATGATGTCACTTTTAAAGTTAAGAAATATTTAGAAAGTTGCAACCCTGTGACCTAGCTGGTCCTGTGGCTTTGCTCAAGCCCTGAACAACCAACAGCTTTCTGCCCATCTGGGGAGATGTGTGAATGCCCGCCGGTCAGGAACAAAGGCAGTTGCCGCAGAATGAGGCGAGAACTCCTCTCCCAAGGGGTGTTAGCACAAAAGGCAAGCTTCAAAGAAGAAGCTGCATTTCAAGGGTCGCCTGAGAGTACACTGCCAAGCAGGCTGCATTTTGTTCCTGTAGGCAAGTTGGAGACAGGACCAGAGAGGAAAAATCTGTACCCAAACCTTTAATTCCAGGGGCGTGTAGCCTTCAGGGAGCCACACCTCTGGGGTAGGCTGCCGAGCTCCTGACACTTGAGAGAAGCTCAAACATCTTGAGATGGCAAGAATATTGCACTCTTAGATAGCTAAATACCACACATCACCTGCACTTTGTCACCAAAAAGGCTGGGACCTACTATCCGATTAACTAGTAACCGCGTTGTCCCCTCTGGGCACTTTCTCAGGTTAAAATAGGCACCCATGACACACTGAACCTCAGATCGTACTGGAATTAAAGAGAAGACTGTAGAACGACTGCTCTGCTGCCCATAACCTGCACAAAGAGAAGCTGCACTGTCGAGAGGAGTGCACACGCTGCACTTTTGGGCTCATGAGATTGGGGCTTTGCCTGCGGCTCCTGGCATGAGAAAAGTTTATTTCTCACTTTCACCCACAGTGGTGACTCCGAGGATTAGTCAGCTGATCCTCGGGAACCGGCTCCAGGGACACAAGAGCTGAAAGAGCCCACACCAACAAGTTGGTAGCCATTGCAGAAGTATTGCCACTAACAGTTGTCGGGCACACAAAAGGATAACCAACAGATGCACCCATGATTGCCATACCAGGGAGTGCTATCAAAGTTTGGATTTGTCATACCCAAGGGACACCAGCCATCACCTAAGGATTTTTCCCCAACAGCATTGGTAAGTGACCAGTAGCCCAGCATCGGCTGAGCAACTATTGCAACATAGAGGAATGCGAGGAACCCCAATCTCCGTGGCCAAAGTGACCCTCATCACTCATGTACTGAGGGACAACCCCAGAGACACACCGGTCGACTGCACCACAACCGAAGCATCCTTTGACCATCTTTTGCCTGCATCCTCAGCATTAGGGCCACTCCATTGATGTCTATGATGGCTGTCCTAAAAAGTTTGGAACTTGCTTCAAAAACTCTCTAGTGCCAGGTAACTTTCCAAAGTATCCCCTCTGGGCCCCTAGACCTTTTCCTGGTGGATTTATTCATGCAACAGAAGCTGGAGTACCTGCAGTAATTCTTTCAAACTTTTGAAAAGTTTACTAATGTTTTGTTGACCAATGCATGCTTGCAGTTGCATTTAAAAGTGATAACACCTCTAAAATCTGTATCTCTAGGACCCTCTTGTGGATTTTGATGAACTGGGTCTCTAAAACTGCATAAAAATATGCTCTATTCTAATAAATTATTGTTGTGTCTCTTTATTGGTGTGTGACTTTTTTATTCTGTTGTTTAGTGCTGTTAAATGCTTTACACTAAGTTCCTTTGCCAAGCCTTACTGTTTGCAGCCACAGCTACCCAGGGTTAAGTAAACATTACTGACTGGATCCAGTATTGGATTTACAAGTGTACTCAACTATAAGGCCCCACAGCCAAATCCGATCGTACACCCAAATCCTCACAGGGAGCACACATCAAGTCCACTCCCAGCTGGGCGGGAGCTTCAGAAATGCCCCCACCCTCTGGGTATGGACTTTTTATCTGTTTCCATGACCACACTGAAGCAGGCAGGGAAACAGAGGAAAGGATTGCTGTCACATACAGGAAGCAGCATTATTAGAAGTAACCTACTGGCGGAAGCAATGCCAGCTCCCGCTGTATGCCGGGAGCTAGTTGAGGGAATGGTGGCCTTGGGGCCCCCTGCAGCTCCTAATGATTCTACAGTGGGTGCCCTGGTTGGGCTCCAGGGCACCCATCTTTAACAACTGTGGACCCCTGAGATGGCGTCCCTGGGCCAAAAGTGGCCCAGGGAGGGGGCACGTGCCCCCACCCCTTATTTTAAATAAGTGGCCGTGGGAAATGGGGTCCCCAGGACCTATCAAGGCTCAGGGATTGGGACTGAGGAACTCCCCCTTTAATTTTCATAGTGACGTTGGGGGATGAGGTACCCATGTCCTAAAAAGTCTTAGGGGCCACGAGGCTCCCCTTCCATCTAAATAAAAACTATCCCTGGGGGATGGGGTCCCCAGGGCCTAATACGGCTTCGGGAGGGGGGCTCACAGCCCCATCCCCTGAATAAAAAAAAGGCCGTGGGATAGGCTCCCAGGGCCTAATAATACTTGGGTAGGGGGTCGACTCTGAAATAAAGAGGCCCTGGGCAATGGGGTACGTAGGGCCTAAGGAGGTTTGGGGAGGGTGCCATGTCACCACCTTCGTCTTTAAAATATACATGGCCATGTGGGGTCAGCTGCCTTTGGGGAATTTGGGCACAGGGCTCGGCCGCAGGCCAGGCCTTGTGGCCAACCCTCCATCTGGCATGGCCAAAGGGCCTGTGGCCAACCTCCCATTATGCACGACCGAAAACCCTGCTTAGTGTGGTAATTAAATACCACTTTAAGTTAAAGAAAACCTATAAATTTAAAGAAACAAACATAGATTAAAGTGATGTTATAGTTAGGTAAAATGTTCAGTAACAAAGTAACATTTTAAACTTAAAAGCCACTGAAATTCACCAGTTATAGTTATCTCATGTAACTTTAACTCGTGCCCTAAGGCAACTATAACTCGTGCCCACGCATTCACTCCTAATTACCCCACAAATTACATCACTCATTACATCTTCTATGACATCATTGAGAGCATCACTGCGCATAGAGGGGCAGTGAGTTATTGTTACACTTTGGGGCACCAGTTGTAGTTACTTGAGATAACTATAACTGGTGAATTTCAGTGGTTCTTAGAGTTTAAAATGTTACATTGTTACTGAAAATTTCACCTAACTCTAATGTTAATTTAACCTTCGTTTTTCAGTGAAAAAATAAATAAATGTATATATATATACATTATATATATATATATATATAAATATTATTAGTAATATTATCTGACGTCATCAGCAGAGGATTGCGGTCGCGTGAGTTATAGTTGCCTGCACTAACTATAACGGGGGAATTTCATTGGTTTTTCAAGAGTAAAATGTCCTGCTAACTATAACATGTGTGAAACCTATGGTTTTTTCAGTGAATTTGCAAGGTTTTTTAAATGCTAATTCCTAACTATAACGTGTGTGAAACCTATGGTTTTTTCAGTGAATATATATATAGTTTGGACTGCGGTCGGGGGTTCCTTTAGCTTGAACCCTTTCCGTTATTATGTTCTCTTGTTTTATTGATTTCCATGCACCTTCCTCCCCTCAGTGGCAGACACTGTGTTTTTTCTATGTATACTTCTCCATATCTCTATGTTTCCATATCGATACTTCGTACCGTTTTTCCCCTTCATTCTCAGATTATCAATATTTCCCTTATTAATATTTCTCTTTCTTACACCCCCCCTTTTTTTCCTGGGGGGACATAGGTGTCTATCTAGATATCTGTAATTGTTTCTTAATATTTTACGTCTATATTTTACGTCTATGGTTGTGTGTGTGTGTTTGTCTGCAAATGAAATACAGAACATACCTGCAGAAACCGATGGGGTGTGCTCGACTCTGTCCGTAAATATTGGATTGCGATTTTCCAAGTATATATATATATATATATATTATCTACTGGCGGTCGCCAGTAGATAGTTATAGTTAGGACCGTGTTTCCATAGGAAATCTGCAACATTCTATTTGGAATAACTTTCGCGCCGGTTGACGAACCCTCGCGAAATTTTCAAAATACGTGGGGCGCTCCGCTCCGCTCCTTCCCTGAAAGTCTCGGGCGGATTCGTCAAGCGGAGGCTGAGAAAAAAGGGGGGTCCCAAAACGCGTTTTCCCCATGCAATTTTCCATAGGGACCTTTAGTCCAAGGTACAGCCCTAACGGCTGAACAGAATTACTTGAAATTTGGCAGAGAGGTAGTCCTCAGCTCAGGGATGTGCCTTTTGCATATATGGAGTCAATCTGTTCAGTAGTTCCTGAGAAAATCAAAAGTAAAATCATATATATATGTGGGCGGAGCCTAACCACACATCTCATCCTGAGATCTGATTGGCTGTCAGCACTTCATCCAAGAAGTGTTGGCAGCCATCTTGGGACCAATATACATGATAGCACCTCATTAAAAAGCATTGCAGTTAATAGAAGGTTTTAAGACTTTAGTTACATTATAAATCATTTGTTGATGGTACCATACTCATTTTAGGAATTGTGGTATGTTCTAAGGTGATTTCACCATGTGAAAAAGCCTTCTGCTGGGATATCATGATTGAGAGAAAAATATTTTCTCATGCTTTTCCCACAGAGGTTTGGAAGGTGATCTATAAGCTAAACTGAGAGCTTATTTTCTGTGAATTCACATTATCTTTCTCAGTCATGTGAGAATGAAGTCTGACATTCTCAGTAAAACATGTACATCCAACAAGGGCAGAGACTGTCAGTTGATTCCTTTGTGTTCTACTGCAGCTTCCCAGAGTGTTCCAAAGAACAACTAGAGCGCTAACAGTCCTACTTATGATAAGCGTATGGCACACCTGAAGCCATCTTGCTTGGATTAAAGTGGTAACTCTTAAAACATTTAATTTAAAAAGGAACAAAATGAGGGGGTTCATTTTTCCATAAAAAGTATGATTAGTGCTGCAGAAAGAAAAATTAGGGCACATTTTGAGTGACTTCTCAAATCCTCTTCTATTTCATTAAAAAATTCTGACATGCAGACTGAAACATGCACTTTCAATACCAGCAGCAGTTTTCCCTGGTGAGCAGTAGCTTTACTACAGTGATCTAATGAGCAAAAAGAGTGCTAACATTCTGAATTTATGGCAAATGTGTGACACATCTGAATGCCTTCTTGATGGAATCAAAGTAAAAAACTGAAAGTATTTCCTACTGAGGAGACTGCAGTAAATGAGGAAATTAGGAAACTTCATAACAAATAAGTCTCCCAAGATGGCCACCAGAGACAAAAGAGCCCAAATGTAGCCCAAATATCACCCAGATGTAGCCCAAGTATAGCCCAATGACAGAATGTCCCAGAGTGTTCTTAAAAACAACTAGAGCGCTTACTGTCTTCATTATGACAAAAGTATGGCACACCTGAAGCCATCTTGATTGGAATAAACTGGTAACACTTAAAACATTTAATTTAAAAAGGAACACAATGAGGGGGTTCATTTTGCCATAGAAATTATGATTAATGCTGAAGAAAGAAAATGAGGGCAAATTTTGAGTGACTTCTCAAATCCTCTTCTATTTCATTAAAAAATTCTGACATGCAGACTGAAACATGCACTTTTAATACCAGGAGCAGACTTCCATGGTGAACAGTAGTTTTACTACAGTGATCTAATGAGCAACTAGAGTGCTAACATTCAGAATTTATGGCAAATGTGTGACATATCTGAATACCTTCATGATAGAATCAAAGTAAAAAACTGAAAGCATTTCCTACTGAGCAGACTGCAGTACATGAGGAAATTAGGAAACTTCATAACAAATAAATCTCCCAAGATGGCCACCGGAGACAAAAGAGCCCAAATGTAGCCCAAAATCACCCAGATGTAGCCCAAATATAGCCCAATGACAGAAGTGTGCAAAACACTTATTATTTTGTGTTTTTGCAGTGTTATATAGTGCAGACTTGTCAGGTATTGGAGTGCTTTACATGAGCATTGGTTACATCACACAAGAACAAATTCATTTTGGTTGTAGACATGGGGAGACTAAGTGATTTGACCAGAATCACAGAATGTCGAGCTGAAGCAGAATCTCCAACCTGGTTCCCCAGTTGCAAAGTCTGCAGTTCTGGAAGTAACACCACATCCTCTCCCCTAAGTGCAACATTTAATCAAGTGGTCAACTGGATAAAAAAACATAAAGATAACAAATAATTTAAAAGTGCTTTGTCGCTATTTGAAAACTCAGAAAATATGTCCTTATTTTAGTCTTTTAGAGCACTAACCATAATTTTGATGCCAATAAGACCCTCTCATATATGTAATTTCTAAAGGAAATGCTCTAGGTATTACAGTTTTGATTACATCAAGAAGACGTCAGGCGTTCCACACTTTTGTAATAAATCTAGAATGTTAGCAATCTAGTTGTTCATTAGGATACTGTTGAGAGGCAGAGGCCAGAGGCACGGACCCTGAAAATTGAAGGCAGGAGGGAGGGTGCAAAGGCAACAATTTAACCACACTGAGCAGGCAGGAAGGGCCGTGGCAGCACAACAGACTATGGAGGGCAGTGGAAAGGGGGGCAGGGGCAACAAACCAACAATACAGGACTTGCAAGAGAGGCTGTGGCAATGTAATAGACCATTGTGGGCAGAAGGAAGAGGCAATGGTAGTACAACCATACATGCCAACAGACCCGATTCAGCCAGGAAACGTCCAATGTTTTTAAGCTCAAATGGGCTTTATTTGATCTGTCTCCTGTCTACAATCTCCTCTTTTTCAATGTAACTCAAAGGGGAAAATCAATACCCCAGTTTTTTTTCAAAATCTCCCTCTTACAAAGTTCAAAATGTTCGCAAGTATGGTACATTGGATCATGGAAGGAAATGGGGTAGGGACATGGACTTGGATAACAGAGGACAGGAGGGACATGGAGAGGTGCACCAAAAAGACCCTGCAGGGCAGGCATCAGGGTTTGCAGCAGCACAATACACCACACAGGGCATGCGGGACGGGAGTGCAGCACAACAATCCATATAAAGCAAGAGGGAGGGGACAGGACCATGCACATGGACAACAGAGAACAGAGGGGCAAGAGGCAATGGTAGCTAGCTGACCATAATGGACAGACAGGAGAGAAAGCTACAGCATAACAGACCATAAAGGGCAGGAGGGACGGATCAGGGGCATTACAATGGAACAGACAAGCCAGGAGGGAGGGAGTAGGGGTCTGCACATGTAAACAGAGGGCTGGGGGCAAGGGGGCAGGGCAGGAGCAGCAAGATAGCCATGGAGGTCAGGCAGGATGGGCACTAGAAGCAAGACACACCATGAAGAGAAACAGTGAGACTGTGATGGCATACACACAGACCATGGAGGGAAGGTGGGAGGGGGTCAGGGGCAGCTAACTGACCACACAGGGAAGGTGGGAGGGGCCATGGCAGCACAGAAGACCATGCATGGCAAGTGGGAGGGTTAGTGGCAGCACAATGGCTATGATGGGCAAGAAGGAGGGTGCAGGGGCACGCGCAAAGGACGATGGAGCATAGAAGGGAGGGTCAGGACCTGTGCACAGACAAGAAAGTTCAGGGGAAGGGGCCTCACATCAGACCGCACGGGGTAGGCAGGAGGAGCAGTTGCAGCACAACAGACCAGGGAGGGCAGAAGGGTGTGGCAGTACAATGGACCATGTAGGACAGGAGGAAGAGGAAAGGGGCATGGCATGTGGACAGGCAGGGTGGAGGTGGCAGGGACAGGTTACAGTCATCTGACAATGCTAGGCAGGTGGGAGGGGAGTGGCAGCTCAACAGAACACTCAGAGTAGATAGGAGTGGCAGGTCCATGGAACATGGTGGGCAAAAAGGATGGAGCAGGGGCATGCACAAAGACATCGGAGGGCAGGGGGAAGGAGAATAGGGGCAGCAAGCTAAGCACAGAGTTTAAGCAGGAGGTCAATGATGGGGCATAGAATTGGACAATGGAGGGCAGGAGGAGTGGACTGGTACATCATACTAAATTGAGGGCAGTGGCAGCACATCAGACCATGCATGGCAGGAGGGAGGAGGCTAGTCCATGGATTCACACAACAGAGGATAGGGAGGAGGGGGATGGGGCAGCAAGCTAACTGTTCAGAGAAGGAGGGTATTAGGAACTTTATTGTTTTTAAAACGTGTGTCTGTGCGAACTACTTAAAATATGAACAAGTATGCAGCATAATCTCACTTTTATTCAGGAAGAAGAGGACGTTTGTGACTGTGACTCCGGGCTCACTTGGCAGAAGCACCCCCTGACCCTCCACCCCTATCCCAAAATGTAATGCCCGTGAAAAGGTTAGGTGAACACAGTGTTATATAGAACATAGTCCTGAGAGCACGATTGAAAATGAAAACTAGATATAGTGTATGGTATAAACTATGCACCAAAAAGTGTGATATAAGATGAACCGGGCGTGAAATATAATATGCAATACATTGTGCGCAATGACAGATTCATTGGCGAGCGCGAGATAGCACAGGCACTAGCGCGTGCTATGCGATATGCGCCTTGGAGTGTAATATGCACAGGGCAGTGTTGTGTAACCTAACTAGTCTCTAAAGTTGTAATATAAAATATGTGCTGAGGAGTGTAACGTTGCATATACACTGTGACAAAGATATGGATCCCAGATTGTAATATGTATGGCATAGCACTGTGCGTTATAACATAGGCATCGAGGAAGGCACATTAGATGGGGCAATATAACCCGTGCGAAGACAGGTGTGGCATGACATATTCACGGGGTGGTGTTACAGTGCACATGGGCTAGAGAGTGTCATAGCATATGCTCTAGCTAGTGGAATACAACACAGAGGTGTGTGGCACTCAGCAGGCAATGGTGGGTGTAACACAGCATTGGGCTCTGCCAGGAGCGCGCTGTGACTCTCAAGTGATGTTCGTCCCCTTTCCAGAGAGTAAAATAAAAAGTATTACACATCCGGCAGTGGATGTGTGTTTTATTAACTGTGAGGGGGGTTTCTTGCATAGTTTTGGTCTAATTTTTGTCGAATCCCCTTTGAATGGCTTGGTGTGCATGTGTATTAAATGTGCCCGTCAATAGCTACCCATGTTTGTATAAATAAACGACAAGGGTGTCTACCGGGATTAGGCACGGTAGGGCATCAGACATGTCAGAGCTTCACTAGTGGTGTAAATACATTCCACGTGGATTCATTGTATGCATAGTCGCCTTTTAATGAATATCACGCAAATCGTCATGGTGATAGGTACGTACGGTTTGTCCAGCATGTCCTAGGTGTGTCTATAAATATATATTTTTTAAAAATAATAAAAAATAGTGGCCGGCCCTGGGGGTTGGGGTCAAAAAAATATAATTAGGAGACAGGCCCTGGGGAATGGGGTCATCAGGGCCAATAAATTAGAATAAGAAGGGGAACCACACAGCCCCCCTTCTTAAAAAATTAAAATAAATAAAAGAATGGCATCGCGCCGGAGGCCACGCCCCCTCCTTGCAGCACTCTGCAAACGCCCCCCTGGTGAGTTGTAAGTTGGGGAATTAATTCCTCTTCAATACTGAGGGTCCCTGAGGGCCAACTAGCCCAACAGGCATCTCCAGTATGCGCCAGGGAGCAGCGCTGCAGACAGGTGTTCTGAGGCCAAGCCCCTTTTTACACCTCTCTGCAACGCAGCTCTGTGGCGCTTACTGGAGGTACCTAGTGGTCTAGTTTGACCCTAGGGACCCTTAGGATTCAAGGGGACTTAATCTCTCAACTTAGAACAGCCACAGGGCGCGTTTACACAGTGGTGAAGGGAGGGGACGGGGCCTGAGGTGACGTGTGCAAACACGCACTATGGCACGTTTTAAATTGGGGATATAATTTCCCTTCAATACTGAGGGCCCCTGGGGGCTAACTAGCCCACTAAGTGCTTCCAGTAAGCGCCACTGAGCTGCATTGCAGAGAGGTGGTCCAGGCCGTGCCACTTTTTAAACCGCTCTGCAACGCAGCTCTGTGGCACTTACTGGAGGTACCTAGTGGGCTTGTTGGACCCTAGGGACCCTCAGGATTCAAATGAACTTAATCTCCCAACTAAAAACGGACACAGGGCGTGTTTACACAGTGGTGAAGGGAGGGGACGGGGCCTGAGTTACCATGTGCAAAAACGCCCTGTGGCCTGTTTTAAGAGGTATTTTTAATCCCCCTGCCCTATTATATACTAGGGGCTTACAGAGGAGGTCATGCTAATCACAGGGGGACCCCAACGCATAATGTTCACTAGTGTATGTAGGTGTTTTCACTGTATTCTAAGTGTCTTTTAACATAGCACTGGCTCTAGGACTGGTTAGTCAGACTCAGTTACCACCAGTATCCATCTGAAAAAGTTGAGGGTACAGGATGATTTTGCAACAAGTCTTCTTTCTGCTCTTCTTTTTGTTCTTTCTGCACGTTATCCTTCTTCCTGCACTTTTCTTAGTCTTTGAGGACTTCTGTTGCTTCTTTCTGCACTTCTTTTTCTTCTTTCTGTGCATTTTTTCTTCTTTCTTCACATGTCCTATCTCTGTAGGCATAGTTAAAAATTATCATTTAAAAAACCTTTGAAATTCACAGAAAAAACCATAGGTTTCCGGCACGTTATAGTTAGGAATTAGCATTTAAAAAACCTCAGAAATTCACTGAAAAAACCATAGGTTTCAGGGGTGTTATAGTTAGCTGGACTTTCCACTTGTACAAAACCATTGAAATTCCCCCGTAATAGTTAGTTCAGCTAACTATAACTCGCGCGCCCGCAATGCACTGCTGATGACGTCACATATTACATCGCTCATGACATGGTCAGTGACATCACTCATGACATCACTGATGACATCTCAAATGACATCACTGATGACATCACTGATGACATCATCCTTGTGATAGAGTGGCAGACCTCCTCTCACCCTAATATAACCTTTGATACACACATTCAAAAATAGAGACTAAAATTTTCAAAACAATGGACATACCAATACCAGTTACAACAACCTCTTCAGTAATTCTAAGATCCACATACACATCCACTCATTCACCAACAGTCCTATACAGTCACTCATACATGTACTCACTCATCATATGTACTCATACACCTATACATCCTGTTACACAATGCCACTCATCCATAGAGTTACTCACATACATAGTCACTCATGCTAATAAAGAATCAAACATACATTTACTTGCATATACAGTTATACACACACCACCACACTTACTTCTACGGAAACGTACACATACTTAGTTTTTTAAATAATCACTTATAGAAACGCATACTTATTCATACAGGAACACTTTCAATCTCTCACTCTCACATATACTCACTTATATACACCAATAGTCACATATACTAGTTTAAAACATATGTAGTTACTCATAAAGACACTATTGAGACAGTCATTCACTCACTAACACACCCTTACACACACTCATCCACCCATACAGTCCTGCACACATGCTGTTTTCAACACATACAAACAGTGAGTCACTCATTCATGCACCTATGCACTACGTAATACCCCCCACCGAACCATGCAGACACTCAGACTGATACTCAAAAAACCAACTAATAACCTATATGGACACCCATGTAGCTACTCACCAACCCATGCAGCCACTTATACACAAAGTGAGAGACTGATACAGATATTTACATATTTAAACATTACTCACTAAGCCATGTATTCACTATGATACACTTAATCAGTCAGTTACACAATCAATTTTTCAAAAACAAATCATCCGTTTAGACACTTATATACCCATTTATTCTTCCATCGACCTTGAGATATACATATATAAAACACATTTAATTTTCAGAAAAACACACATTCACTGGATGATGTCATCAGTGATGTCATTTGAGATGTCATCAGTGATGTCATGAGTGATGTCACTGACCATGTCATGAGTGATGTAATATGTGACGTCATCAGCAGTGCATTGCGGGCGCGCGAGTTATAGTTAGCTGAACTAACTATAACGGGGGAATTTCAATGGTTTTGTACAAGTGAAAAGTCCAGCTAACTATAACACCCCTGAAACCTATGGTTTTTTCATATATCCTCACAAAGTACAAATATATCGTACGCTCTCAGGACAATTAGGCAGGTCACCAATGTATACTACAAGTGTTTATTACAGTGTAAAAAATAAACACTTGGATTATACATCGATGACCTGCCTATTTGTCCTGAGAGCGTACGATATATTCGTACTTCATGTGGAACAATTTGGCCGGTACGCTCTGCCGGCGTGTATGCCACTCTTCACGGGTCCCCGCGCTCCGGAAAGAGCAACTTTGGTGTATATATATGTATGTGTGTGTGTGTATGTATGTATATATATATTCACTGAAAAAACCATAGGTTTCACATACGTTATAGTTACGAATTAGCATTTAAAAAACCTTTGCAAATTCACTTAAAAAACCATAGGTTTCACACATGTTATAGTTAGCTGGACATTTCACTCGTAAAAAACCAATGAAATTCCCCCGTTATAGTTAGTGCAGGCAACTATAACTCACGCGACCGCAATCCTCTGCTGATGACGTCAGATATTACATCACTGTATTTAGACACTTATTTACCCATGTCTTCTTCCATTAATCTTTAGCTATACATATATTACAAATATTTATTTTTCATAAAGACACATATGTCATCAGTGATGTAATATCTGACGTCATCTGCAGAGGATTGCGGTCGCGTGAGTTATAGTTGCCTGCACTAACTTTAACGGGGGAATTTCATTGGTTTTTTACGAGTGAAATGTCCAGCTAACTATAACATGTGTGAAACCTATGGTTTTTTAAGTGAATATATATATATATATATACACACTTCTCCCCCTTCGGAAAGAGATGAGCCGCACTCGTAACACTGAAGGTTAAAACGAATTTAATGAGCATCTGCGGGCAGTCCTGACGCGTTTCATTCATCCAGTGAACTTTATCAATGGTGAGCCCTGGCCACAGGAACCAATTGTGAACCAACGGAAACGATTGCATTTTCAATGATTTCAGCCCTCTAGTGGACATCCGATACGTAATTAGTTGGTGCATGCTGGTATCCGTGGTTTGACAAAACAGTCTCAATGAAACCCTCCAGTGAGTTGTGGCAAAGTCTGTACGTTGTCTCACAGGAAGAAAAGTCTTCCCTGTTCAGTGTTGCTCCTTCCGCAGTCCTGTTTTCGAGGCTGCCAGGAACCATGCCATATCCAGTATAGTTAATTGAGATAACTATAACTGGTGAATTTCAGTGGTTCTTAGAGTTTAAAATGTTACTGAACATTTCACATAACTCTAATATTAATTTAACCTTCGTTTTATCAGTGAAAAAAAAAATATGTATTATATATATATATATACACACACACACACACACATAGGCATATAAATAAAAATACAGGTCCCAAGTCTGGAGTATGAAAGATACTCAGGTGATATTGCAAGATCAAAGTAGCCATCCTAGGGATAGAGTTAGGGCTTCTGCGTCAACAGCTCTGCCTCCTTCCTATCTATTGCTATAGATCCAACCCCAAGAGAAGGACAGTGAAAACACAAGGGAGGAGGATTTGTTTCACATATTTCCAAAGCTTGCTAATTGGGCTGGGGTAGCCACTCACAATACACATTAAAATCAAATGATCTTGGCTAAAGCCAGACAAATGCAAAGTCTGTGGATGTGCATTTTTCTCAGCCCTTCTAATTTAGGAATAATACCACAGTGACTCAAGTTTGAGACTAAAATATGGATCAGGCTCCTGCCTTCGAAAAATATATTGCCAACTCTCCTTTTGACCCAATTTATAATACTTTTGGAATCTTGAAAAACCATCTGTTTTGTTAAAACTTTTTTCAGAGGCAGATTTCTAAACAGATTCAAACCGAGAGATGTGGGTGAAACAGGTTGTTCAGATAAACTGTCACCCGTTTAGCCTTTTGTAACTATTTAATGCATTCATATAGCCTATGCAGCTGCATTGAAACTGCAATGCGCATTTATCCAGTTAGCGCGAGTAATTGGCGTGACCTGTGCCAGGTGCCGACATTCTATTATGACAGAAGCTGTAATGTTTTTCCTAACTCCCCCTCCTCCCCTCAGCCTGAAACTTTAAAACTTAATATATCTGTTGAGAAAAGTCTGCCAATTAGCGAGACCAAGGCGCTATGCAAGAACAGATTTGTTTTAGTCGCTGAACAATGGCGGCTCAGCATTTTTATTCTAATTTATTAATGTAAAACATGTTCCACAAAACAACAAGAGTTGGGATGGCGCTTTGAAGTGCGTGTGATCGTCCATGAATTATGCAGCTGGTGGCATGATCCGACTTCAAACCCAGGAAACTGAGAGCTCATATATAATCTTCTTGTGTCCCAGTGATAATGAAGTTCCTAATATTGACCCGCAGGGCATCAATAACAGCTTCAAGAAATACTTTGAAAAGCTTTTTAAATCTGAATGCAAATGGGCAGAGGCAGACCTGGGCCATTGCTTCTGAAACAATGTCCTTCCAAAACGTTGGATCAGCAGAAAGGAGAAGCTCGAAGATTCCTCGGAGACTAATGAAATAAATAGGCTATTAAATTCATGACATCTAAGAAAATTCTCAGCCTTGATGATCTGCTCTCAAGACTTACTGCCAGCACTTTCAGACTTTTCCATGAATTCTGCATTAATGCCATCACATAGTGCCGTTTGGTTTCCCAGATTTCCACCTCCTTTTCTGAGTTCCAACATGCATATTTTATGACGTGTATAGTAAAAGGGCCGCTTGATGTATTGCACAATTAACATTGTGCGTCTGATAGAGCTAAAAGCTAATTCTGCAGCTCAGTTTTTGAAAGTTTAGCTGTTTAAAGATTATATATCAAATTAACACAATTGGGTACGGTAGTTACGACAAGCGGCTGTGATAGCTGCTGATTGTAGGTGTAAAACGCAAAAAGAACAGGTGGACGAAATGCTGAACAAATCAAACATTCACCCCAGTCACAGATCTGGTTTAAATCCATTGTTCTTTTGCATGCCACACCATTCCAATTTAGAACCTGTCATCTGCAAATCAGTTTTGATGCTGCTCCCCATGTGAACACCTCAGTCCAGATATGCCAGGCTAGGTCCTTCCTGGACCAGAAACAAGTGTCCTGGGACTGTTTTCGGGGCATCAACTGGGGTGGTGTAGTGAGCAAAAGAACAACGGATTTAACCTCGATGTCTTGACTGGGAAGGTGAATATTTGATTTATTCAGCACTCCGTCCATCATTTGTTGCTGCAACTATAGGTGTAAGGCACCATTGGCCTCTTAATGGATGTGTAGCTACAGAGGACATCGACCCCTCCCAGACCAAGGAGAAATTATCCCCTAAAGTTAGGCGTGTGACTGCAGAGGACATCATCCCCTCTCAAACAGGGGAGCTGGTATCCCCTAAAGTTAGGGTGCGATTACTCACGATCCAGATAGGACTTACTGGGTTTGTTGGCTTCATGAGCACCAAATAAGCTGGTCCATTAGGGATCCTTGGCCATGAAGAGTGACCATGACCTGTATACGTAAACAATAGGGGCAGAAACATGCTGGCAGAAACATGTTGGCATAGGGGGATGGATCAAGCAATTGTCCTCATTTTCCATCCCAGTATTGGATTTAGATAGACCAGAGGTCCCCAGCATGAAGGTGAAAAATCTGGATCCCGCAATTGTCCAGTTACACTTTCTCTAAGAACTCCTTCCTTCGTAGTCTTTGAAGGTTGAGTCCACCCTGATGACATTTTCCTACCGGGGTGGGGGGAGGTTTTCTATGATAAAACATGCCACAAATTGTGGGTGAGGCGTCCTCTTCCAAAAATTGGTCTTTCCACATGTTCTGACAGAACTCCTGTGATGCCTAAATAGGGCAGGGATTATTAATTTCACAGAATTACTGCTGTGGCTACTGCACCCGCTTCTGTCATAGTGTATTGTCCAGGGAGGACGTGTGTTGGCATAACCTCCCCCCGCTCCACTTCTGTGATTAGAGTTAAAGATACCATTTGTGGTATAAAGTCTAAAGAGGTGGTATATAGTTGATTCTAGACTTTTGGGAAAACCAGTGACCATCAGAAATCTGTCCATCTGCGTGTTTACATAGCTGTCAAGTGGATCTCTGTAATGTGTGACCCACTTTTGCTACCCCTAGCTTCAAAGCAAGTAGCACATTGCATTCTGAAACCGCAGTTTCACTTTTAACACTGCAAGTTGCAAAAACATAAATCTTGCCTGTATCATGTTCATAAATTTTGCATGTATCATATTCATACACTCCAATGTAATATAGTGTTTGTAATTGCACGCATAACCCAGAATTTATCACCAATTGTATTCAAATCTGAATATTGTTTTATAGTTGTTTAAACCTTACTGTGGTACTGAATGTGTTTGCTAATTTTCATGGCTCAGGCATACCAGAAAACCACTGGGCTTATGTTTGTACCTTTTCACATTTCCTTGCAGTGTACCCTTGTCTTCAAACATGGCAAATTCTTGGGGAGAAGATTCTGCCACACGATAAAGTTCCATTGATTCATAAAGAGAAACAAACCATGTAAACTGTTCTATGAATTTCAGCTTCAAATGGCCATTTTCCAGCGAGAGCCCTAGTCATCTGAAATGACAATTGTCCTTGATCTTTTGATGTGCTGCCTGCTTTTTTGTATTAAATGCTAGTTGAACTTAAGGGTTCCTGAGGTGTTGTGTTCTATTTTTAACATATTGGCTCTCATTATGATGTTGGTCGGTCTGCAACTGACGGCCTGTCGGTTACGATCCAACCGACTTCTGCTGCCACAGTCCGACCATCGCAGCAAGATGTTCAGCGGTCGGAGGCAGGTTGGAGGGACTGACTAACGTTCCAATGGGCTCAAGGAGCCTGTCCGACCATCGGTTGGAATGTAATTCCCTACAATAAGGGTTGTGCCTGCTCAGGCACTGCCATAGGGATCACAATGTCCTTTTCAGACAGCCTTTCAATGGCTGTCTGCAATTGAAAAGCTTTTGGAAACGGACTTGGGGGGCCCCTATCAGGGCCCCTGTCCAGGGCCCCTGTCCCTCTGCAGCCTCCGTTTTTGAGGCCTGAGGGCACCTGGGGTGCCCCCCCAAACATTCATGCATCGTGTGACAAGCACTGCATGGTGCCTGCCACACAGTGCATGGCTGTTTCTAAACATACCCTTTACCATTGCGGGTTGTGCTGTGGCCCTTTTCCCTACTGCCAGCACATTCTGCAATAGTAATGGCTTTGTTTCTGACCGCTGTGCTGGCGGTGGCATCTTAATGTGGCTTGTGGGACCTCCGACTCCTTGTCGTCGGTCCCATACCCCCTACAATGTTGGTCAGACGCTCGTCCAACTGACTTTGTAATCAGCCCCATAGTCCTGTGGTAGTGGGAAATGCCTCTACAGAAAAAAAAGCAAGGTAGTGCTGGACCAAGCTCCACGTGATGACCTCAGGCACCAAACATAAAGGAGTAAATTACTCCAGGGCAAAAAGTGGATAACAGCGCAGTGCCCAAACCGGCAAATTGGCTGCAAGCATGAGTGGGACTCGAACCAATTTTTTTTGTTGATAAACAGATTTTATTGATTTTGCACCACAACAGGTGGTAAAATTGAGCATTTGACACACAAGCATGAACCAAAATGTTGAGGTCAGGTTCAACAACTTTTATCTTTTTTGTTTGTTGCTTGCTCACATGGCTTATATTGTATGTGGCTAAATGTATTGTCAAAGAGGGTCACACAATTGTCATCTGGTAGAAGATTGTGGGAGATTAAAAAGAAAAATGATTTGGTAGGTAGAATTTAGAGAATTCTAGAGAAAATGGAAAATTACTAGGCGTGTAAACCCAAGATATAGAGTAAATGAGGTCTACAATTAGTGTTGTAGTGGAGTCTTCTCCAGGTAAGACCCAGAGCTCAGTCCCTTCAAGGATGACTCTGGGAGAAAAAGAGACTGTTAGACCTTACATCCTTGGCGTGATTTTCCCCCAAACGTTTTGCCTTCAGTCCTGTTTTGCTGAAATTGTTTTTGTTGGGCTTAGGACTCACTGCACTTTACCGCTACTAACCAGTGTTAAAGTGATTGTGTTCTCGCCTTTAAACAAGGTAAACTTGGCTTACATCTAATTGACACATTTAGTTTCCTTGTATGTCCATAGTAAAGTGGTACTACATGTACCCAGGGCCTTTAAAATAAATGCTGCTAGGGTGTTGTAGCACTCTTTGTGCCACTCACTCCAGTAGCCTTTTAAAACATGTCTTAGGCCGGCCATTGCAGTATGTGTGCAGTGTTAAACTGCCCCTTTGACCTGGCAGAATAAACCTTTTGCCAGGCCTAAACCTTCCTTTTCAATACATATAAGTCAACCCTAGGATAGGCCCTAAACAGCCCATAAGGCAGGGTGCATTCAATTTAAAAAGAGGGACATGCACTTTTAAGTTTTACATGTCCTGGTAGGGAAAACTCTTACATTCTTGTTGTACTAGTGGAAGGCCTACCTCTCCAATAGATTAACTTGGGTTACCTTATAAGTGATAATATTTATTTGGGAACAGGTAGAAATATCATCTTTTGAGTCCAAGGAATTGTAATTTAAAACCCTCTTCAATGTAAAGAATGCCACTTTTAGAAAGTTCAGAACACAAAACAATGAACCCGGCTCCGTACTACCGTACACTCCTACTACTCAAGCAGTAACGAACAGTCAACTCTTTTATCTGTCCGAATTGAATTTTTATTAGACCATTCCTGTTTCTTATTAATTTAAAAATTGATCAAAACAGTTTTTTGGACTGAAAAAGAAACACAGACTTATCAAATTCACACATGAACTTACACGTAAATACAATTCTCATTAACATACACTAAACGACTTAGACACTGTGAAATAATTATTGGCAACAGCTGGGGGTCACGTAACTTTTAGAAAGTTGGCATTTTCTTGTCCTAACCCTTTGGTGCCTGCAGCCTGCGTCCTGGGTCACATGACTAGTTAAAGTTGGCAGTTGGCCAATGTGTATTCCTCCCAGACAGAATCACCCCAGGGGGTCTGGGTTTTGGCTGGATTAGCCTTCCTGGACAGATGGAATGGGCAGAGCTTTCATCTACCACCGTAGCACTTCAAAGGTGCTGCCTCAGCACACACAAAGAACTTTATTGTAACCTTTTGTGATTCTAGACATCCTGGGACCATGACAGGGGAAGGACGATATTACAGAACCAGATGTGAGGGGAAGTCTAGAGGTTTCTCCCACTTCAAAACTAGCACAAGGAATAAATGTTGGACCCTTAAACAAACTCTGCAGTATACCTCTGAACCTGTGGATACTACAAAAGAAGGATGTCGAGCGGTCACAGGAGTGCCCTGCTGCTGGAGGCCTGCCCTGCTGCCTGAGAAGGAAAATTGGACCTGCTACCTTCATCCCAGGTGGTAGTGACTCCAGGGGTCAGTTGGCTGACTGCTTATTCTGAGCTACAAAGACATAACAAGCTCCAGAGGACCCCTGCAATGTCTCAGCTTACCTGCTGCATTGGACCTGCATCTGGACCCTTCTGAGCTCTGCTAGCCTCTGCTGTAGTAAGTTTCTGATCCGCAAGAGGTACATCCCCAATTTTGGACTGGTTGGCTGGCTTCAGTTGAGCTCCTCCTTTTGTAGTTCACCCTGATAAGGAGTGTGCTGTTGCTAGAGAATGGCTCACACCCTCTTCAGTCAACGAACAAGTTTCTCACAAAAACCCTCTGATCTTGCCACCCAAACCCCTTTCACGAGTCCCTCTGGGTGCTGAAGAATGTTCATTAAAAGCAAGAAACTCTTTGGGTTTGAGATCAGTTAGAAGAATTATAACTTAGGGAACCCCTTCTCATTTTCTGTTTCCTTTCCTACCTTTCTCCATGAGATGAGTTGTGGAAACAAGGCCTGCATACCTTTTCCCCTTTGCCACAATGTGAGTGGAATATAGAGAACCGTGATGAGGGCTGGACAATGTAAATGTATTGAGCCCCCACCAAAAGTGACTCTCAACCATACTATGGATGAACACTTTGGCAAATACATGGACATATAATTATAAGAGTGGATAGGACTTCCTGATGAGGATGGGATGAAGTAATTCCCATAACATGACTATCGAGAAATTAACAAATTTACAGAAGGCGCTGAAAGACCCCAAAACTAAATGCTGAACTGTGGGCACTCTTTATACAATGGCATGAGAAGGCACACAATAAAAATGCAAATTCCAAGTCTGGAGTTTGAAAGATAAATTGCAAGATCAAACTAGCCATCTTGGGCTAGAGTTAGAGCTTGTGCTCCAACTTCTCTGCCTCCTCCCTATCTATTTCCATAGATTACTGATCCTCAAGAGAAGTACACTAAAAACACAAGGGAGGAGAATTTGTTGGACATATTTACCATGCTGGCTGATTGGGCTGCGGTTGCTATTCAAAATACACATGCAAACTGAGCAGCACTTGCAGGATCGCCGGCTGCTGGATCACTAGGCTGTAACACAAAAACAATCACTGCAACAATAGGCTGACTGCAAAGCAACCAGGTCGTAGGCTTATTCCACTACCTTGGATTGGTCTTGGGCACACGCAGCTTCCAGCCTAGAGCATTAAAGTTATCAAGAGCAAATCCATAAGTCAGTTTTGATATCTTGAGCCAAAACGCAAGAACCCTTCTCCTTTCCAAAGTGATGCTAGTGATGAGTCCATCCTCTTCTACCCTTCTCCCTCTGAGGGACTACCCAGCTACAGGGGTAAAGTTGTGGTCCACATTCCTTGAACACACTCTGATCTAATGAGCATAAAAAAGCAATTCCCTAACATTCCAGAAAATGCAATCCAATTTCAAAAAGAATTACAGAGTATGCTGCAGGTGTATCAACCCAGCTGGGCAGATGTGAATCCGTTACTGCGACTGATAATGCCGAGTGAAGAGAGCGAAAGACTGGTGGAAAGATCTACTGTTAAACCATGATATTAGTAGACCAAAGGGGTCCTTAAGTGAATTGTGTCATTGATGGTAAACACACCACTTGCCGTACTGACACAGGGGCCAGCCACTTGACCCGTAAAACGTTCATATTCACTTTGTAGTCTCTCTCGGACATGTCCATAGACGCAGTCAGTATTTCCAATTGGAGTGTAGGACCCATTAGCAATTTCTGCCAGTCACAACATCAACAAACTTGCAACGTAGAGACATCCTGTGCAAATTGAATTGCATTATATGTTGTACCCCAGAAGAGGTGTTCTTGAACAGACCTCAACAACAAGTGTCATGTACTTGCATTACTGTGTGACAGCTTTAGTTGCTGAGAAGGTGTTATGACCCTGATTTAACCAAATTACTTCCACAGGTAACATTCACATTGTGGTCTGCAGGGGCAATTATGTGGGATTCATCTCTGTGATGAAACCCATAGAAGTGAGGGTTGGCCGTTTGAACAAGTTACCCAGAATACCTCAGTACCCATTAAAACCTGAGCTGGAGGAAGGCATCCATCCTGTAATAGCAGGTATGATTAAGCAAGGGGTTCTAGCATCTATTGTTATCCGATGTAACACTCTGATTCTCCAGATACGCAAGGTGGGTAAAGCCAACATGCATAGGTTTATATAAGACCTTATGGCCATATATAATCTGGTGATGCCAAGCTTCCCTATGGTCCTCATACCTGGTACCATCCTCTTTGAATACCTGAAAATACCCAATTATTTCCTGTTTGACCTTTGTTCCTCTTTATTCTCATCCTCATACATGAGGAAAGTCAGTATTTCCTCTCATTCACATTCCAAGGGTACCAGCTTCAATGGACCAATCTCCCTCAAGGATTTACAGAGTCTCCCTCAATCTTTTCACAAGCCCTAAAGAAGGATTTGGACACATTTCTTTTCCTCTGGGATCCACTCTAATTCAATATGTAGATTATTTATTGTTGGAATGTGTTAGATCAGTGCAAGAAAAGCTCTGCCTATCCCTTCACTGAAGTAGCTAAGAAGGGGTGCAAGGCACCAAAATTAAAATTGCAGATTTACATTCCCTGTGTGTAATACGCAGGTAAGCATCACCTGCCTTCTAAATATGCTGAAGCCATCCATAAGTTGCCCCAACTTGTAAGTGTTCCCAAGGTATATACCTTTTGGCTATGGAAAGATTTTACAGGCCTTGAATTCTGGGTTATGCTGAGATAGACAAACCTTTGCAAGAATATATTTGAAAATAATGTCTACCCCAGCTTTGGGGCTACCTGATTATGCCGAACCTTATGCCTGGTACTGTCATAAAGAGAATGGATTTACATGTTGCTGTGGATACAAAACCATGGAAATCAGAAAGTGCCCATGGCTTGTTACTCCTCAGATTCGAACCAAGACAAAGCTGGGCTCCCACCTTATTTACATTCTGCAGTGGCTGCCACTAATTTTGTAAAAGCCGCTTAAAATATTGTGTGAAGTTCCTCGCTAACTGTTGCTATGCTTCTATCTGTGGTTGCGCTCCTCCACACTACAAAAGCTCAGCATCTATGAGCCGTTCGATTGGTTTTATATGATATACACTATTTCAAAAACAAAATCCCTTTGGGTTTCTTTTGAGCATACAAATACTCACTTTCATACCCACACAGTCTAATCACCAGTAGTTGAATGGAAACCGAAAAAATATAATATAAAATGTTTTTATTAACGGGATCCTTTTAGAATTCAGAGAATATAAAAAAGATTTAAAAACATGTGTATCATCATAGATATCAAATATTTATACAAGTCAAAAACAACTCATTCAGAAAACATGGGAGAATATCACAAGCAATAATGTCATCAAAACCTGATAGGTCAAAGTAGCACACCAAGTATAAAAAACAAAGATTAATGGCCCTGGTTCAACACTTTAGAAAGTTATTTTCTCCTGGTAGAACCGATATTGCTTGGGTACCTTCTCAACAGAAAGCAACGCGTTTCGGTGGTATAGTTTGATCCACCACCTTCTTCAGGCTTACAAATATAGTTTAGTGTCTCCCAACACATTCATCGAGATAGATAAAATGTTGGGAGAGTTTGTGTTCTCCCCTTTGGAATCTTCTTTTTACATGTAATAAGTGATAACTTCAGATTGAGAAAAGATAAAGAAATACTTCTTCCACTCATCTTAATTGTATTCTAAAATGAAGAAGGAAACCTGGACATACTCGTTGTGAAACTGCTACCCTCAGATGTGACTCCATTGGTCAGTTGGCGGACCACCTCTTTGAGCTACAGTGCCACAACAAGCTTTCAGAGGCCTTCCCTGCAACTGACCAGCCAACAAATGGGCCTGCCTGAGCCCTGCTGCTGGCCTCTGCTGGAGTGAGTACTGACCCCTAACAGATGCTCCTCCAGGTGCTGGACACGTTGCTGGCACTATAGTGTACTCCATCTACCTCAAATCTGCAAAGACTGAGCTACAAGTGAATTGCAGAGGTTTTGGGCTCTTTTCAGCAATAACCGTACCTGTCTATTGCCAATTTGAAGTTTCAGCGGTGGCCTGCTCTTCCTACCAACAACAAACTGCTCACAACCTCCGCCAACATGAAGCTCCGGCTGGGGGTCCTTCAACAAATTGTACTTGTAAAAAGTAAATTTTTCACGGGGATATATCTGGTCACTGTATCCAAACTGCACTCCATCACAGTCGAACTGAACTTGTGAATCTGACCCAATCCAGTGCAACCAGATAGCCGTGAGAAGCACTTTTTGCTGCTATTTTTACCTGAAACTTAAAATATTAATTACTCCAGTTCTACTGATTGTATTTATTTAATTTCAGTGTCATTTATTTAATTCATTTTTAGTCTATTTTTTCTAAGTTGGTTTGGGAATTTCTTGTATGGTGTTTTTGCTTTGTTACTGTTTGGGTACTGCATAAATATGTTGTACATGTCCTCTAACTTATGTTTGATTGCTTTTTGCCAAGCAACCAGAGGGTGAAGCGCAGGTTTTTTAATGACTTTTGTGGTTCACCCTGACAAGGACTGTGTGTATTACTTGAGCGTGGCTCTCACGCTTCTCAACTAATAACCCAATTTCTTACAGCCATGATATACTCAAAGACAGTTAAAATGACCTGATTCTCTGAAATTAGCTTTATGTTCCCGAAAAGCGATCCCTCCCCAGAAGATGATATTGATACCATGTGAATAGTCACGGGTTAGTCCATCATGCTACCATTATATCTCCCAGTCCCCTCTGCCATGGTGGATTTACAGTTAATTGATGACACTGTCCTACAATATTGCAGAAAGTGTATACAATATCTTTGCAGTTTCTTTTCGCAGATGTGATCTACCTTACCAGGAGTGTTTAACAACGTCCGCCAGTCCCTCCTGCCGAGAGAGTGGATCTACATCTGGGTATTTTCAGAGAACAACAACCTGGCAGGCCCAGATCATACCAAATCTTGCTGGTCATCAAAACACTTGTCAAATACTATGGTTTTGCAAGTTGGATCCACTGATCTCACTGCAAATGGGCCTCTTCGCCTAGAGACAATAGTGCGCCTTACACTGCTTTAGGGCCCATGCCTGGCTATGGACCATCTGATGAGGTTGTTTGTGTTTCAACCTCATCATCCTGGTGCATCAAAGTCCTGTGCCCAGCTTCTCTGCCTGTTCCACCACTGCCATCAGATGCTGCCTCACCGCCTCTCGATAAAGCTTCTGTCATAAGTAAGCAGCCTTCTCTCTCTGAGTACCGATCCTCTCTGGGTCTAGCCTGCTATCTTCCTTGTGACTTTGAGCATCAGAGGGCATAATTACGGAATGGTGGCGCAGGACAGTGCAGAAAGTTACATTGCTGCGCTGTCCTGCGATACAGGAAGATGGAAGGAATGCACTTTATCTAATAAGTGGAACTCGCAAAATGAAGCGGTTGTACATGTGGCCCCTAGAGGCTTGCATCACGCATGTACCACTTTGCGTGGTGCAAACATGACACAAGCCTCTCATAAATATGCTCCCTGGTTTTTGGTGGGGTACATCCTTACTGCAGCATGAAGAATCATTCCAAGACCGAATTGTATCCAATCAGCCATTACCACTGCTCAGCTTGCAAGAGTAGCTCCTTTGGGCTGCAGCTGGAAACGTACAGGCAGAGCATTGATTTAGGCGAAATAAGAAACAAAATGCATTGATATTGGAAGAGATAGCTAATTCAACCTCAGCTGTTTTAATATTAGTGAAGAGCAGTTGAACGCCTATCCTAAAATGCTGATCCAAACAGAATGGTTTTTGATTATCTGTTAGCAGCCAAAGGGGGTGTTGAGGTTGTACAACTTTAGGGAGTGAGTTCTGCACTTATCTCACCAACTCTTCCCTCAGCATACACAAACATTTAGAGCACATCAATGAGAGTGTAAAGAAATTACATGTGATACAAGGTGGCCTTGACCTGAGCCCTAATGGAATCTGAACGTAGTTTGGGAAGGTTTTCAGGCCTTGGCGTATGAAGGTATTTGAATCCATTATTGGTATTGTTTTAATTGTGATGGTTCCATATATTGGTATTAGGCTAATATTGTGCACCTTCCAATGATAAAGGCACTGCCAATGCATTTTCATTTGCTGCTTCTTGGGGTGGTCAAAAAAACAAGAGCAATAAGACTAATAAAGGAATATCGAGACTGTATTCTATTGAACTTCTGTACACTGAGATTTGTTCTCCCGAAAAACAAAATGGGGTCTGTAAATATTTAAATCTTACCAGTTATGGAGCGCTTTCAGCACTCTATTTGTATGGGTGCACTATAGTCATGATTGTCATGCACCTACACACAAGTATATCGTTTGCAGTGTTTTATGATTATGAACATGTATTCAGTAGACTCATTTAACATTCATAGTAGTGCAATGTTATAATATGATTATGTATGTATTGTCATGTCTGCATATACAGAGAGCAGAACAATTTATAACCATATAATGTAACTGTTTGTTGTTTAAAGTTTCCGAACTTCCTAGGCCCAAGACTGTACTTGTTTTTGCACATCCTTGGCTTCTCGAGAAATAAATAATGAAATGCTTGTTGTTTTCAAGAAATAGCGATGTTCTCATCCTACTGCAGGTATTGGAATGCCAACTTGTTATTTTCAGATCGGAGAAGATACAAGGAATACTTTGAAGACAGTTGGAAGTGAGAGGGGAGGATATCTTTCGTGTCTGGCTGGTCTGGGAATCAAAGTCACCACAACGAACAAAGAAGTCTTAATTAAAGAGCGTGAAAATCCCCAGATAGAAAAAGTTGCAATGGAAAGTTTTACTAGGATGAAACCAAGAATCGGATTCTATATTGTATGATGCGCAGGGACAGTGACCCCAGACTTCTGCTAGCTTTCGGAGAGAAAGGAGCACCTAAGAACTCGCTCCTAGCCTTAAGCACCTTAACCCATTTGACATGAGTACTTCTCAGGAAGTCAACACGTGCTGATACCTTTGGGAATAGATGGAAGGGTATTAGATAGCATCTCTTCTTAGTATAGTGTAGGGAAAGATTTGTTTTATTTCTAATGAGAAAGGATTTAGACTCAGCTTCTATCTTGAGCTGTATCCTGATCCTTGAATTCATCATTGTATTCCTGTTGTGCCGAATTCCTTATATTCGTAGAATCGGCTTGATTTTTCTATATCTCTATATGCTAATCTTAAGATGTGTATACATTTGATTATTTTTGGTCTTATAATAAATTGACAAACCTTACTGTCGGTGTTTGTGGTACTGTCAGGTATGATATGGTCATTGTGTTATGTAGTGTTTTTCCCCACCCCACTTTTAGTTGGTAAATAAAAGATCCTGAGTGCTAATTGTTAGGAGGAAGACAGGGGTACACTTTAGCATAATCAAATGGTAGCAGAGGATGGTTTACCTCTAAATAGTGAGGGGAAAAGAGAATTATAGGGTAGAGTAGGACAAATCGAGGTCCGGATGCAGCAGATGAAACATCGGCAAAGAGTGGCGGAAGCTGGCGGACGTTGACGGTGCGGCGGAACGAAAAAGGCGGCGTGAGTATGAAAGGTTTTGTGAGGTTAGATTGCGGTGTGTTTTATTTGTGTGATATTTTGCGGAGTTGGGATGCATGTTGAGTGATTGTGGTTTTTCTTACTGTTTCGAACACGTGCGGATCAGGTAAATTGGTGAACGGGCTCAAGAGAAGACCAAGATCCCGGGATAGTATTGTATTGTAATTGTCTGAGTAAATTATGGGAGTCATGAAGCGCTATCGACTGTCACTTGTGTCAGGGAACTTTGTGTGAGTGCAGGAGTAAAACGGACTGTGAGACACCCCAGGTACCGGGGGTGGGTCGCAGTGAGTCGGTGACCAACGCAGGTTGGAGGTCATAGCAGATGCATGTTCTTGTGTGAGAGTTCTATCGATCTCTTGGTGGACAGAAAATTACTCGTTGTTGTCACTGTAAGTTATTGTATCTGTGGTAGGACCGGTTACTTGGTTAATAACTTTGGGTTATACAGTTACTTGTAGCAGTGAATGTGTGAGCGAGTGCACAAAGCGAAATTGTAAAGGCGGGTGAGCTGCTGCAAGGAGTGAGCAGTGACGTCAGTGCGTGCCGCGCTGGGATTGGTCGGTTGGTGTAATGTCGTGCTGGAATTGGTTGCTCTGCGTTCGTAGTCGAATATTGGATTGTGGGTTGCAAATCGGTCGATTTTCATGATGCGTTGCTTTCGAGTTTTGAGAGACTTATGCAGAGGTGACAGAGGGGTGGTGACTCGGGTCGGAGAGGAAGCTCCACTGGAGGATACCCCGGCACATTATATGTAAACGAATGTGGGCTTGCATACGATCGTTTGGCTTCAGAATTGGCATAAAATTACAGAGACGGAAGGGGAATTGGTTTTTCCTTGTTATGGGTCATTTCGCATGGAGGTTTTATACCAGCTGATGGGGGTGATGGCTGCCCTTAAACCTCCACTTCGACCCACACAATTTGAGGCATTAGACGCTTGGATGAGAGCCGCACTAGCAAAGAAAAGAGAGACATCACAGGGACAAATGAGGAGAGCAATGAAGGCATATCAAGATGCCAGATGGTTTGCACAGTTGAAACAATGGAGAGTAGACACTATAGAAGGGGAGCGCTTGTATCACTTTCGATTGTTAGCAGGCGAGTCAGAGGGAAGGGGTAAAAAAGATGAGGATAGTGATACAGACAATAGTTTTCTGGACAACCACTAGAGGAGACGGTAGGAGCAGGGCAGCTGGGATTGGAAGAACAGTCAACAGGAGTCAGGAGACAAATAGCCATGGTACGGATCCCGGGAGGGTCAGGGGGAATGAGATACCCCACTTACGAGCCAGCCCAACCTGCAGGGAATATGCAGTTACCAAAAGCTTTGTCAGTGCCAGTTACCATTGGGCCAGTAGTCCCCATATATACTCCTGAAGAGAGACAAAATGACAGTCCACAGTACACAGGTGACAGGGAAGAGACAATATCTGGGGGAAGCCTTACACAGACGGCAGCAGGTCTAGGACAGGTACCCGCGGCTCTTAGTACTCCATTGCCTGCTACTGCAGATCCATCGCGAATGGACAGTGGGTCAGAAAGGAGACCAACAGGAATGTTGGCTAATTCTAGGTCAGACCTTCGAATGTGGGTTCAACCAGTGAGAGAGTCAATGCTGCCAAGAGAGGAAATAACGAGGGCAGAGCCTTCTAGGATCCTGTGTGGGCCGCAGGGTATATGCGCAGGTAATCACTGGAGGAGTAGGAGCTGGGATAGAGAAGATAGTTCAGCAGCAGAGAGGGAAGAAGGAGCAGTACCGAGGAGAACACAGAGTTGCAACAGATAAGACGTAGAAAGGGAAAGAAATCAGAAAGTGTTACAGAGTGCTATTAAAGCGCCAATGTTGGATGTGGTTCGGCAGAAGGTGGAAATAGAAGTGGTTGAAGGGAATTTGCCTTTTGAAAGAATTGAAACATATGACCCAAATGAATTGCTATTTGTAGCCAAAGACATTACAAGAACAGCAAAGCGGGCTTATGAGGCCCTATGGCAGTTAGCACGAAAGTATGATGTTGATTTGACAAAGACGAAGATGATGCAGGGTTCTTGCAGACTAAATTACACAGACAAGGAGCTGGAGGAAAAGCGAACTGTCGGTTTGAAAGCCCAGATCAGAGAACTGGTTACTAGGCATGCGAGCTTGGAAAGCACTGAACAGATGGGAAGAGAGGTTGGCCAAAAAGAAAAGTGCTAAGACTGGAATAGGCACCTCCTCACCGCAGGGGGGAGGGTTGGATGCCACTGTTAATTTTCTTTTAAGAGAAATGCAAAACGGAGGGTATGCACATGTGCCATGGAGCAGAAGTGATTTGGCCTCTTTCACAAATGATTTTCCTCGGCTGAGGGAGAAACCTGCAGAATGGTAGAAGCAGATAGACCGATTTGTCAAGATCTCGAAGGTGTTGTGGACCGATTTGAACACTTTGTTAGATATAGTGGTCCCGGCAGATTTGTGGGCTGCATGCAAAATTATTATTGAGTGGCCAACAGCAGAGCCACCTAGAGATTTTGTAACGCATGGTCCTTCACCTGATGTGATGAGGAAATATGAGCAAGTGATTACCTGGTTGCAGTCTAAGGTAGCTCCGCAGATCATTTATTGGCTTAAAATTGATCGTACGACTCAAGAGCCTAAAGAATCAGTGCATGATTATTACGAACAATTGTTATTAGTAAGCCTGGGCAAAGCACTACGCTACGCTCGCGTAGTTTGCGCTACTTCGCACTCCGCGAATTGCATGTAGCACAGTGCAAACACGCGTAGCATAGCATAGTGCAGTGGTCATTTTTTGCTTGCTCATGGTCCTTAACGTCAAGTTGGCGACCGCGAGCAAGCAAATTGACATCCCGGCGAGACTTTTTCCTCGTTCGCGATCAGCAACATCAAGTTGCCGATCACGAGCGTGGAAAATAAACCTCCCGGCAAGATTCTCAACGCGGGGAGGTCAGGTTTCTCATTGCGAGTGGTCGCGTATGCTCGCGACCGCTCGCAATGAGAAGCTACCAGTCCGCGTTGAGAAAGCTGCCGCTCGAGTAAAAATCTACTCGAGCGGCAGAAAACTACAGCACTGTGCAAGATGCCGTTTTCAATGATTGCACAGTCCCGGATGCTTGTCCGCACTGTGCAATCATTGAAAACGGCATCTCGAACAATGCGAACAGGGTACTACGCAGTTCGCGAAGTGCTACACGTAGCTCGCGTAGTGCGAAGTGCACTTTGCGTAGCTACGCGTAGCGCTACTTTGTGAACTACGCCCAGGGTTAGTTATTAGCTTACAAACAGCATAGTGGATTGGATACTATTGATGAGAAGGATATGGGACAGTTTGTCTCACAGTTCGTGTTAGGTTTGAAATCGGATATTAGTTCAATGATACAACACCACCTGATATGTTGGCAGAATAAGTCGGTAGATGAAATACTGCGGTATGCTAAGTATTGTAGTGAGCAAGTGGAATCAGCACAAAAGAAAATGCGAGACAAGGTGATGTTGGCTCAGTTGAGAAACGCAGATTACATGCAGGGGGTTGGAGGAGGAATGGGTCGAGGCAGAGGAAGTGGTTGAGGTATGGGTCAACAAATGGCAACCCAACCAGGTCAGGGAAGAGGAAGAGGTACAGAGATGAGTACAAGTGAGTAGGTGGCACAACAAAAGAAGGTGACTGCCTGTCATTATTGTCACAAGACGGGACATTGTAAGCGCGAGTGTCGCTTGAATCCTGCTAATCAGATTCAATACGAGGGAGAGGGACTCATGAGTTAGACTTTACAGACAGTGACCAGACCTAGGTCCATGTATGGAGGTTGCAAGCCACAAGTACAGGTGCCACAGCCTCCCAGAATACCCACGTACAATCAGACATATCAGCAGATGCCGTATTTTGAAATACGAGACAGATACGATCAGTCTCAGGGCCCTCTAGAGTACCAGAGGGGGTGCAGGAAGAATGCCCTCTCAATACCATATTGGAGGTAGATCAGAGTGGGCCATTTGTGGATGCAAATATGAATGGATATCCTGTCACCTTTTTGTTAGATACTGGAGCTGCGCGTTCCACAGTAAGAACAGATGTGGTTCCCAATTTATCTCTTTCTGGACAATTGATTTAAGTACTGGGTGTCAGTAAACAGAGAATGACCAACCCGTTAACATATGCATTGCCTGTCAGAATAGGACCGTTCAAGGATAGGCACCAATTTGTGGTATGCAATACAAGTCCGGTCTGTCTTTTGGGTCGTGATCTTTTGTGCAAATTAAATTGTAACATTTCATGCACTCCGAGAGGCGTGGAGCTGCAGACCTATGATGATGATGCTGATTTCAAAATGGCTAATATGAGCATGTGTGCAGAACTGTTTGTCATTCTCACAAAAGCAGAATTGTTGCATGATTTGAGAGACTCAGTTGACCCGCAAGTGTGGGATTTCACAGGTGAAGAGATAGGGTTAATCCGAGGCGTGGAACCTGTGAAGATACAGGTTAGACCGAATGCAGAGTTTCCATGAACCCCACAATACAAATTGTCTGCAGAGACAGTGGCCGTAATAACCCCTGTCATTGAGTCGAGGATTGCACAAGGTAAGTCCCTGTAATTCACCGATTATGGGACTGCAGAAGCCTATCGGCAAGTATAGGATGGTACAAGATCTGCGCAGGATTAATGAAATTGTGATTCCCTGTTGTCCTGTGGTACCGAATCCAGCTGGTATTCTCTTTCAAATACCATGTGAAGCGGAATGGTTTACTCTCATAGATTTGTGTCAAGCGTTCTTTTCCATACCTTTACACGAAGATAGCCAGTATTTATTTGCATTTTGGATGGGTGACCGTGTCTTAACATGGTGTAGAATCCCACAAGGGTATACAGAAAGACCCTCCATCTTTAGCCAGTGCCTGAAAAAGGATCTCAAATGACTGGCGATGCCTCAGAAATCAGTCCTGGTTCAGTATATTGACGACCTTTTGGTCGCCTCACAAAATGAAGATGCGTGCCGGATCGACACAGTGGCTTTGTTAAACCATTTGGCAGAGAATGGACACAAGGTGTCGCCAAATAAATTACAGTTCTGTCTACCTGAAGTTCAGTATCTGGGACATCGCATTGAGAAGGGAAAGCGAAGAGTGTCACCAGATCGCATAGAGGCAATCTTGCAAATGGGAACTCCGAAAACACAAAAAGAAGTTTGCATGTTTTTGGGTATGGTCGGCTATTGTCGACAATGGATCCCAAACTTTTCCTTACAAGCAAAGCCTCTGTTAAGATTAACACAAAAAGACATCAGTGATCCGGTACCATGGGATGAAGAATGCTTGAGAGCCTTCCATGTTATGTTATGTTACTGGTTTTTGTACCGCGCACAGCTGCCCCAGCCAAGGGGCGTCCTGGCGCCAGGAAAGGTGAACACAACAACACAAAATGCAGCAGGGTCAGTTAATTTTATTAAAAAGGAACGTTTTGATGACACCTCTGAACCTGGTTAAGTCTTCCAAAGCACGGATGTCATAAGGAAGAGCGTTCCAGAGCTTGGCGGCTACTACTCGAAAGGAGCGGCCTCCAGTCCTGTTCAACAGAAAACGGGGAACAACAGCTAAGTTCTGGCCCATCGATCTCAAAGAGCGAGAAGGGATATATGGAGTAAGAAGATTCATGAGAATAGGTGGAGCCAAGCCTTTCAAGATTTTAAAGGCCAGGCAAAGCACCTTAAACTCAATACGCCGCGCAACAGGCAGCCAATGGAGAGTTTGCAGTACTCCGGACACTGAGCGACGTTTGGGCAACCCGAATATCGCTCTTGCGGCGGCATTCTGCACTCGTTGTAGCCGCAGAAGTTCAGCCTTGTTCGTGCCTGCAAGCAGAGCACTGGCATAGTCTATCCTGGATAATACCGAGGCCTGGACCACCAACTGTCTAGTACTGGCATCAAAGAATTTGAGCACCGGCCTAATGCTCCTAATAATGCCGAAACAAGAGGCAGCCACCTTCTTAGTATGGCAGGTGAAACTAAGTGAAGGGTCCAGCCAAACCCCGAGGTTTTTTAACTCCATTGCAGGAGAGGGGATCATTCCTAACTCGGGGGGCCACCAGCTATCATTCCAACATCCAGGAAGCTTCCCAAACACCATCACCTCAGTCTTCTTTGTGTTCAATTGGAGACAATTCTGATTCATCCAATTGGCCACCGAGCGCAGCCCCTCACAGAAGTTGAGGGCGTCCATAGCTGAGTCCCCACTTAGTGTGACCGCCAGCTGCGTGTCATCCGCATAGGAAACCATAGTCAAGCCCCAGCCTTTGACTACAGCAGCCAGCGGCCTCACGTAAAGATTAAAGAGAGTGGGGCTCAGAGATGAGCCCTGAGGAACCCCCAAAGTGAGCGGGTGAGAGGTGGATTTACCGGGTGGTATCGCAACCTGAAAGGATCTGTTGGAAAGAAAGGAGCGGAACCAGCCTAATGCCAACCCCCTAACCCCAGCTTCCGCTAACCGCCGCATCAGGATGTCATGGGACACCGTATCAAAGGCGGCACTCAGGTCTAACAGGAGGAGTGCCGCTGTTTGTCCGGTGTCCAGCACGGAGCGCAGGTGTTCAACCATATATAGCAGGGCAGTCTCCGTGCTGTGGGCTTTACGGAAACCATTTTGCGTGGGGTCCAAGATGTTAGCTTTATCAAGGTGGTCAGCCAGGATCCCATTCACGTGGGTTTCGATGACTTTAGCAGCCCACGGCAGCAAAGAGATGGGGCGATAGTTCTCAGGTTTAGTGGGGTCGAGGGTAGGCTTTTTTAGGATGGGGGTGACTACCGCTTGCTTCCACTTGGTAGGTACGGTCCCTGAACCCAGAGACATATTGATAAGGGAAAGCAAGGGAGCACGACATGTGTCCTGCATGTTTTTAAATAGGGCCATTTTGAGGGGGTCTGCCGGGGAGCCAGATTTAATTTTTTGGCTCAAGAGATCAAAACCCTCCTCCGATAGGGAGGCCAGAAGATCCAGGATCCTATCCTTGATCTCAGGACAATCAACTGGATTCGAGCAGTGCACGGCAGTAGGAAAGGTGTGGTAAATAGCTTGCACCTTTTGAACAAAGAACAAGGCCAGGCGCTCGCAATGAGAATCAGTGCAAATTTCAGCCGCAGAAGTCCTCTTAGTTATAAGGTCCTTTAGGACCTTGAAGATTCATTTGGAGGGATTCGGGCTGTTCCGGAACTCCCGCGCATAAAAAGCGGCACGTGTACGACACACCGCTCTGTGATATGCCTTGGATATAGTGAGGTAGCAGATCTTAAGCACGGGATCATAGGCTTTCCTCCATCGCCTTTCCGCTTGCCTACACTCTCTCTTGAGAGACGCCAGTGTCTCATCATACCACGGGCTATGAGCCTTGGTCCGGCACTTGGAACGTACACAGGGAATAAGAGAGTCCAAGGCCGTGCCAATCCAAGTGCAGAATGCATCATACCCACCGTCCACATCGGAGAAGAGAGGTAGGGGTGTTTTTCCTAATAAAAGGTAGAAATCTTCAAGTTTTAATTTACTTCACTGGCGGGACAGCGATGTTTTATTCAGTGCCACAAAAAGAGGATCTACCACAGGAAGAACTGCTTTCACCAGCATATGATCTGTCCAAGACAGCTGAACAGGGTGGCATAAAGTAATCTCCTCTAGGGAGGTAAAAAACGGGTCCAGTATGTGACCACCAGAGTGGGAGGGGGACATCACTCTCTGTGTAAGCTGCAAAGCTTCCAGATCTGCTAGACAGCTCTTAATGGAAGATTGGGAGGGACAGTCAAAGTGCAAGTTAAGGTCACCAACCACATTAAAATTAGCACAGCCAAGAGCTTCTATACTAATGACGTCCGGGAGAGCAGCCCTAAAGGCCGCATCGCAGCCCGGAGGCCGATATATTAAAAGACCTGAGAAGCTAAAGCAATGAGACAGAGAGATTCTAAAACGAGCACATTCACAACCTGGAAGTTTTAATTCTTTCCATTCACAAGGAAAGCGACGTTTCACCGCCATTGCAATTCCACCACCTCTCGAACCGCGGTTGAGAGTTGCCACGGTATAGTCAGGGGGAAAGGCAAGGTTTAAAATCGCAGTGTCAGCATCTTGTAGCCATGTCTCAGTCATAAAAAACACATCAGGGGAGTCATTGGTAACCATGTCAAAGATCTCCGCCTGATGTTTGACCAGAGATCTAACATTTAGGCTATATATACTGGCAACATTCACCTCCGACGCGCTGATCTGCCGGGATGAAATATGGCTGGAGCGAACGCGAGATGGGGGCGGCAAGTGCCAGCAGCAACAAGTGCACCGATAAGGGCCCCTTAGTGGTGCTACAGGCGGGAGTGGACAGACGGAGCAAAGGTCACGTACGGCCAGTAAATCAGCTCTACCGTACCTGAAAGACAAAGTAGCCATGGTGGAGATGTAAGAGTCTGCCGCACCCCGCACTTCCTTAGCGCTGACGGGCGCAGACGGGCAGACTCTGGCTTGACTCAGGCGAGAGTCAGGCGCTACCGCTGCGCGTCACCGCTGCGCGGCCCGTGCGAGCATTAAATACCGGCTCACCTGGAGACCTGGCAAGCGCTAGAGCGCTCGAGCAGATGGAACAGTAAGCAGAGCACCCCCCAAGATGGCGGCCAAGCGCCACGCGAAGGAGCACAAGAGCTTCCAGAGAAGAACAACAGACTCCGCAAAATGCGGTGAGGGCACGATTTAAAATGCAAGAATGTGGGCAATAGTATAGCAATATTTAAAAACAACGAATAAACATTAGCAGCCTAAAAAGGAAAAGCGCTAATTAAAGCAAAGTGTAAGCGCTCCTCGCTAAACTAAATAGCAGCACCAAGCACAGGCATGCACCTTTCGCAGTTGCATATGAGTTGCAAGAAGGCATATGGCGTGCCCCAGCTCTTGGAATGCCCAACTATAATAAAGTGTTTGCGCTATTCTGCTGTGAGAAGGAGGGATGTGCATTAGCGGTCCTTGTACAGAGACATGGGG
Organism: Triturus cristatus; assembly: GCF_964204655.1. Lineage (NCBI taxonomy): Eukaryota > Metazoa > Chordata > Amphibia > Caudata > Salamandridae > Triturus > Triturus cristatus. The sequence continues at coordinate 682,446,755 of NC_140586.1, read as the reverse complement.
GTGCCCATAGACCAGTGGCTTACTTTTCAGCTATATTAGATCCAGTAGCTTCTGCGTTGCCCGGATGTCTGAAATCCGTTGCTGCAACTGGTGTTAGCATTGAAAGATGCGAAAGCATCGTGATGGGTCATCCTTTAATCCTTTATGTACCACATTCTGTAGAATTGTTGATGACCAGAATAAAAACGCAGTACCTTACGAACAATAGGTTGACCAAGTATGAACAAGTCATTTTAGCATCTGAAAATGTTACGTTGAGACGTTGTACTACTCTGAACCCCGCTACATTGTTGCCTGTCACCCAGGACGACGGAGATGAAAATTGTGACGAGCATGATTGCCTAGATGTTACTGAACTATCAACCAAACCCAGACCTGACATTGTCGATGAACCCTTACCTGAATCTGATTTGATCCTCTTTGTTGATGGTTCATGTCTACGAGACAATGAAGGGTACCTAAGAGCCGCATTTGCTGTATGCACCATCACCGGAGTAGTAGAAGCTGCCTGTTTGAATAGAGTGTTCTCTGCTCAAGTAGCGGAAATGATTGCATTGATACGTGCCTGTAGTATTTCACATGGAGTCCGAGGGACGATCTATACGGACAGCCAATATGGGTTTGGTGTAGTTCATGAGTTTGGTCAGCTGTGATCTCTCCTGAGGCGGAAGCCGGGAGATCACGCTGCACCTTTTAAAATTGTAATGTCACTTGTTTATCTGTGTTTTTAAAATTGCACACCTCCTGAAGCACTTTTGGGGCAGATGCCCGATCTCCACTGAGAAGCACAGCCGATTTTAACGCTGTTGCTAAATCCGAAGGCAAACAAACCCGAGCTGCCGCCATCGCAGGCGTGCACCCTGGCCACGCCTCCCCGAGGCCACGCCCCCTACCGCCCTGATAAAAGGCTGCTGATCACGAGCGCCTAATCAGGTAAAGAATCTCTCCTGAGGCGGAAGCCGGGAGATCACGCTGCACCTTTTAAAATTGTAATGTCACTTGTTTATCTGTGTTTTTAAAATTGCACACCTCCTGAAGCACTTTTGGGGCAGATGCCCGATCTCCACTGAGAAGCACAGCCGATTTTAACGTTGTTGCTAAATCCGAAGGCAAACAAACCCGAGCTGCCGCCATCGCAGGCGTGCACCCTGGCCACGCCTCCTCGAGGCCACGCCCCCTACCGCCCTGATAAAAGGCTGCTGATCACGAGCGCCTAATCAGGTAAAGAATCTCTCCTGAGGCGGAAGCCGGGAGATCACGCTGCACCTTTTAAAATTGTAATGTCACTTGTTTATCTGTGTTTTTAAAATTGCACACCTCCTGAAGCACTTTTGGGGCAGATGCCCGATCTCCACTGAGAAGCACAGCCGATTTTAACGCTGTTGCTAAATCCGAAGGCAAACAAACCCGAGCTGCCGCCATCGCAGGCCACGCCCCCTACCCTCCTCAATAAAATGTGCATTTGCCGGAAGCGCAGCGGACGAGCGCAGCGGGAGCGCCGTTTGCGCGCCGAAGGCGTGCCTAAGGCAAGCCCGTCTGCGCCCGTCCGCGCATGGCCCGCGCCCAGTGCCAGTCCCCCTGCCCCTTGCTCTCAAACCATTACCTGGACCAGGAACCAACTTCTCACTTTTAGACTAGGCACTTGCTCTCCCACGGTCTGCTGTTGCACGTTGGACTTGGAAAAATCCTCCTTTAACTGCGCTCAGTGTAACTACTCTATTCCCATGATGCGGAAACGGGTTCCTCAAGCTCGGTTACCTGCTAAACCGTTGCTTTCGCCCAGTCTAAAGGCAGCTCTAGTAAACTGCCGCTCCCTGCCCGCGCACTCAGCAGACATATGGCTCTTGCTGGATACTCATAAATGGGACGTACTTTTCCTTACAGAAACGTGGCTTAAAGATTCCTCTAAACCAGACATATATTTGGCCATTCCCACTGGCTATCGCCTGCTGGGAGTTAATCGTGCCAACTCCAAATCTGGAGGAGGCCTTGCTGTTATTGCTAAGTCCCACTTTATTATTAACATAAATAAAATTCCCAACCTGGGGCTCATTGAAGCTATGTATCTCACAATAATGGACTCCGCCTCTATAATCTTTGCTGGCATCCTGGTTTATAACCCTCCCTCCGCTTCTTCCGCATCCCTCAGCACCCTGCTACACTCAATTGCAGATTTTTCCCTTAAACACTCGTATTTTACAGTGTTGGGAGATTTCAATCTCCACGTTGACAATCCAGCTTGCAACCAAGCCTCATCTCTGCTCGAAACTTTACAGGGCTTGACCCTGTCTCAGCTTATAGAGGGTCCGACCCATAAAGCAGGTCATACACTTGATCTTATTTTTTCAAACCACCCTGGCATCTCCTCTCTCCCGTCTGTACCCCTCACGTGGACAGACCACATCCTCCTCCCTTTTGAATTCAACTTCCCCTCCCTGCCCCCCCCTACTCCATGAACAGAGAAATAGGACGCAAATGGTCCAAAGTTACCAGTGAGGCCATTAAGACCTGTTTGGACTATCATTTTAATCCATTGGAAGACCTGGACAAGGAAACAGCGAGATTTAACTCTGCCCTCTCTTCTGCATTAGATAGTATTTCCCCCCTGGTCCCTTTGACTTCTTTTAGATCTTGCCCATCTGCTCCCTGGTTCCCCTCCACACTGAGAGAGGAAAAGAGCAGATGCAAACAGTTGGAACGAAAATGGCGCAAGTCCTACGACCCTATCAGCAAATCAGCCTATAAAACGGCATTAAATAAATTTCAAAAACTTAAGAGGTCCACAATGAGAGCTTACTTTTCTAAACTTATCCAACAGGCGGAGAATTCCTCAAAAACCCTCTTCACTATCGTTAAGGATTTTGTGAATCCGCCTGCCCTGAAAGCCCAATCCTCTCCCACACAGGGTCTCTGCAACGGACTATCCGATTTTTTCCAGGAAAAAATCATCAAACTATCAGCTTCCTTTGAGCCCGTACCTTCCAGCCCCCAGCTGGGTCCATCAGACACCCAGCTCTGCTCTTTTAATTCCTTTGCTGAGCTGACCTCAGATTTAACCCTGTCACTTTTAAACCAGGTGAAGACTGGATCTCCTTTGGACCCAGTTCCGGCGAAAGTGATGGTCAATCTAGCCCCTGTTTTAATCAACCCTCTCCTCGCTATATGGAACTCTTCTTTGAATCATGGCCATTTCCCTTCAGTTTGGAAACAAGCCAGGCTGCTTCCTATTCTAAAGAAACCAGATGCAGATCCTTCCCAATTTAGCAATTACCGTCCTATCTCCCTTCTACCTAAACCTGCTAAAATTCTGGAGAAAGTGGTCCAGAAACAACTGGCCCTTTATCTAGAAACTAACCAACTGCTGCATGATTCACAGTCCGGTTTTAGAACGGGATACTGTACTGAGACTGCTTTGTTAGAGGTATCGGAGACGATTAGGGAATCGGTGGACAGAGGCGAGGAGGCCATGCTGGTCCTCCTGGACCTGTCCGCCGCATTCGATACTGTGTCTCATGATATCCTGGTGACTAGGTTGCAGCAGTTGGGGATCGGATCCACAGCCCTGGCCTGGATCAAATCATTTCTCACAGGGAGATCTCAAAGGGTACTTCTCCGTCCTTTTGAGTCAGAAGACAAACCCCTTCTTTGCGGGGTGCCTCAGGGCTCTGCCTTGAGCCCTCTTTTGTTTAACACGTATGTGGGCCCTCTTGCCAGGGTAGTCGAATCGTGGGGAGTCAGGGTGGTCTCTTATGCTGATGATACCCAGCTTATTTTTTCTTTCAGAGACCATTCTGACTCGCATTTTTCCAACTTTCGAAACTGCCTTGACAACATCTGCTCCTGGATGGCTTCCAATCATCTGGCCCTTAATACAGACAAAACCGAGGTGCTTTTCTTTAGTCAGAAACCAGCCCCCCCAGCCAACCTGTGGTGGCCTACGGTGCTGAACCCCCCCCCAATCCAGTAGAATCAGCCCGTAATCTCGGCTTCCTTTTCGATAACACCTTGTCTTGCAAAGCCCAGGTTAACAAAGTCACCGCAGCTTGCTTTGGCAAACTGCGCATGATTAGGAAGATCTTCCCTTACCTTCCCCAGACTTCCCGTAAAACTATTGTCCATGCTCTCATTACGGCACATTTGGACTACGCCAACAGCCTATATGCTGGAGCCCCCCTCTATCTCATTGACCGATTACAAATCGTTCAAAATGCGGCTGCCAGGCTTATTGGAAACATCCCTGCCCGCAACTCAGTCAAAGCATATCGGAAAGATTTACACTGGCTCCCTATCGCTCGTAGAGTTCAGTTTAAAATCCTTACCCTTGCCTTTCGAGCCATTCACGGAACTGGTCCATCCTACCTGAGCCAAAGACTCAAACTATCGAAGTCTGATAGAAACCTAAGGTCCAATAATCTACGTCTACTGGTTGTTCCCAGATTTAGGCTAGCCCGGAGCGGTGGCAGAACGTTCGGTGTGACGGCGGCTAAATTCTGGAACGACCTCCCTCTGGACCTTAGGTTTATCGAGTCTGAGCAGATCTTCAGACGCAAATTAAAAACTTGGGGGCATATCAACAAGGGCTTTATCTCTGCTTTTTTGGCTTTAAAAGCCAAAAAAGCAGAGATAAAACTAGCACCCTATCAACAACAGGGTGCTAACACGCAAATTTGCATGTTAGCACCCTTTTACTCTACGCTTCCCCTTGCATCTCTAATGAGATGCAAAGGGGGCGTTCCAGAGTAAAATAATAGGAGAAATGTCGCTAAGCGACATTTCTCCTATTATCAAGAATGTCGCTAACCCTGTTAGAGACAAAAAAATCAGCGCTAACCGCGGTTAACGCTGCTTTTTTACGTCTGCTAATTTTCAGACTTAGCCATGATATCCTATGGAAGGAGGATATCATGGCTAAGTTTGCCTGTCCCTATCAACAAGGTAACGTGAGATTATCGCTGGGTTTCCAGCGATAATCTCACGTTAGCCTGTTAGCGTGTAGATTTTTATCGCTATTGAGATAAGCGTTGCTAATAGCACGCTATCTCAGCGATAAAAATTCACGCTAGCCGGCGATAATTATCCTCACGCTAAGAGCGCTGAGCGATAATTATCGCCGGTTGTTGTTGATATGCCCCTTAGCTGTTTACCCAACCTTGAGTAGGAGGGCTTCTGCTACACTGGGCTGGAGGGCAGGACCCGGGATGCCTCCTCTGGTGATATTCTTGCTCTCTCAGCGCCGGGACACCCCCGACGGGGGTAGCTGCGCGCTTTATAAGCTTCTTAAATAAATAAATAAATAAATAAATAAATAATCTCAAAGGGGATTTCTGACATCCTCAGGGTCTCCGATCCTAAATGGTGATTATGTGCACCAACTATTGGACGGTTTGCAAAAGCCGAAGGCCATAGCAGTTGTAAAGTGCGCTGCTCACGGAAAGGGAGAAGATTTTGTCACAAAGGGCAATGACTATGCTGACCAAGTAGCTCGCTTTTTGTTACATGCATGTGTTTTTAATGGACAATATACAGGAGAAAGCACAGAAGAGACCGAGCTCAGCACGATGTTAGCTGTAGCTGATACATGGGATGAGGTGAAGAGCAGGCTGTGAAAAGAGAGATGATGGCATTTGTGTGTCAACCGATAATAGAGCAATACTTCTAAATTGTTTGTTGAGCCCAATGGCAAGGCAGATTCACGGAACAATTCATCTGGGACGAGATGCCATGGTGAGAGTGTTTAGGCAGACATGGTTTAATCCACGATTTTGTGTGATTGCTGAAGAAGTGTGTCATAGATGTGTTACATGTCAGCAAATGAATGTAGTAAAAAGAACTGTGGTTACAATGAGTCACATTGGAAGATCAGGAGGTCTTTAAACAGGATACAATTGGATTTCATTGAGATGCCAAGATGCAATAGGCTGAGATATGTTTTGGTGGTGGTGTGTATCTTTTAACATTAGGTTGAGGCGTATCCAACTCGACGATGTGATATTCTCACCGTGGCAAAGCTGCTGTTGCAAGAACTTATCCAGAGGTACGGATTTCCGACTTCAGTGGAAACAGATAGAGTAACTCACTTCCATAGTGAACTCATGAAACTGTTGTGTGCTGCTTTAAACATAGACCAGAGATTGAATTGCAGTTACAGGCCCGAAGTGTCTGGTCTGGTGGAACAGGTGAATGGCACAATCAACATGAGAGTGGCTAAGGTTTGTTTATCGTCAGCATTGAAATGGCCGGATGCTTTGTCTCTTGTTCTGATGAGCCTGCGTAGCACTCTTGGTAGGAGGACAGGGCCATCCCCTCATGAAATATTGACAGGAAAAGCTATGAGATTGCCTATGGTGCCAGCAATAGCATTGATAAATATCACTGAAGATATGGTTTTGGACTATTGTAGGGGACTGGCTGATAAGGTTAATTATGTGTACCACCAGGTCAAGGCTGCGACTGAATCCACCTCGAGAGATCTGCAGCATGATCTGAACCCCAGAGACTGGGTTCTTGTATGCAAGCACGTGCAAAAGAGCTGTCTTGATGCTCGATGGAGAGGACCATATCAAGTCATATTGGTCACAAGTACAGCGGTGAAGTGTGGAGGACTGCCGCATTGGATCCATGCTTCACATACCCACAAGGTTCCAGAGCCTGTGGAGGAAGCACCCATTCCTCAAGTTGCCCGAAGAGCAACTGAATCTGAAGACTTACAGGGAGAAGGAGAGCAAGGAGAAAGAGCACTGCCTGCTGAGGAGCAGCAGACAGAGCCCGAAATTGATGGCATTGTGGAAGTACCCTCTGAACCAGACCCGAGTGAACGGCCTAGCGTAGAAGGAACAGTCAAAGAGGAAGAGTGGAGACCAGATGCCACAGTAGAAAAGTGGCCAACAAGAAAAGAAAGGCTGAACATAAGACTTGCATCTGAGAAAAATCTTGCTCCAATTGCTGAAACGTCCAAATCTGAACAAAGCGAACAAGAAGATAATCCAGATGATCTCAGACGCTCAAGAAGAAAAAGAACACCGTCTCATAAGTACGCATTTCCTGAGTGGACATATCTGGTTGCAGATGCAGAGACCGAGGAATTCCGGGAGACTTGGAACTGAAACAGTGAGCTATGGAGGGGACACCCTCTTGATTGATATTCAGTTGTTAGTCCTAGGAGTTGAAGCCTTTGGAACTCTGACACTGCAATTTCCAAATCCACCCAGATTGAGTGGGCTGCGCTTTTTGATTCTTAACCAAGTTGATTTCCCTTCTTTTGGTCAACAGCTTACTGCCTTAGAATTAGGAGAAATTTGTGCTGAAATCCGGCAAATGGTTCTCCAAATACTCGGCTCTAACCTCATTAGAGATGAAGCTTGAACTGTGATCAAAGAACACATTAGGCCTTAGAAAGAAGATAACCTAGCCCCAAGTGAAAGAAGATTTAAAATTAGGGTCCTTTCAATGGAGAGAAGAATTGAGGATTAGGGCTGAATACTTCTCTACAATAGGCTTAGTATTGATGGACTAAATTTGACAAAATATGAGTGAGAAATCAAATAAGGACATTGTGATTTGAGATTAAGAGTACAGAAAAGAAAACAGAGACTTTCAACGTTTCTTTGGTGTATCAGATACACAGTGGAAACATGGCTTCCGAAACATCTGGACGAAAACAAAAATGTATTATTGGAACTCTTATAGCAATAGTGCTGCTTGTCATAATTGTGGTGATTGTCACGTCTTTGAGTGGGTCTCCCAATGATGAAAAGAATGGGGAACAGCCTACCCTTACTCCACCTGGTTCAAATGTAGATATAGAAGAAGGTTCATCCATGAAAGATAAGGAAATGATTAAGGAAACTAGTCGTAGATTGCAGGTGGATTTGTCAAAGGGTGATTTCGTCTGAATGCGTGCACGTTTGTTGTACGAGTATGTAGACACAATGGAAGCGAAAGACTACTATATGTGCATGCAATTACCAGCCTCAGTAGAGGAAGGTATACAATACCATCATTTGCCTGTGACTTATGGAATTACATGTAGTGTATTATTAAGTATGTTTTATCGTAAAGCCCACTTTGAATATTATTTCTCAAATTACGATGTGGTACTCTCTGAAGTTCCAGTCTTAAGATACATGAACAAATATGATTAGTACAAGAATTTAGAGCGCATGTCTAAGTACTTCGTGCCTACCAGCACCTTAGATACGTCCTATGCATACAGACACAATTTAACCTGTATGTTAACTGACATTGAAAAGAAATTTGTGGATCAGATAGAAGATCGACATATGCAAACCTTGTTTCGACCAGATCCGAAACAGAAGGTACTGCCATGGACCAAAGAAGAACTAGATCACAAAGCAAAAGGAAGTTCAGAACCCATAGCTTTAGACTTTCAGCAGAAAGCAAAGTTGTGCATTAGACATCCGTCCACATATTATGATAAGATATTCGTGGGTGAAAGTGATTGTGAACATGTTTTTCTGATTAAAGAGTCTATAAGAAAAGCATTATTGGATAAATTAACCATAGTGCCTAATGTTTATTTTGTATGTGGAAAGAATGCTTATGTGAAACTGCCTAAGAATTGGTATGGGACATGCTACTTAGCCATAGTATTTCCCAAGATATTCCATGTGGAGGATTTATGGCCTTTGGAAGGAAAAGGATCTCACAGGGGAAAACGTGGTGTACGTGCTGGAGAAATCATTGGTGATGTGTTTGGAGCTATGATACCTAGTTTAGGTGTGGTTTTGAATGATGTAAAAATTTGAAAGCTGGCAACGATAGTGAATAAACTCTTCATGAACACAGCACAAATCCTGTTATTAGTGGATGGTGAGATGGTCTTGATAAGGGCTATGGTTCTTCAAAATCCTCTTGCTTTAGACGTCCTACTAGCAAAAGCTGGAGGAGTCTGTAAACTTTTGAGAGTCCAACAGTGCTGCACTTATATTCCTGACAATAGTCGGGTTATAAGGAAATATATTGCCAATATTTCAGATATCCATCAAGAATTTAGTAATTTGGCTGCTGAGGGACTCTGGGATCACATTGGCAAGAGTTTCGGACAAATTGGCAGTTGGTTTGGCAGTTTGGGACAGGGAATTGTGGGGTATATCTTAAAACCCATCATCATAACTGTCATTTGCATAATTGTATTGTTAGGAGTCATCAAAGTATGCAAATGGCAAAGGGCCAGACATCAGGAGAATGTACTGAAAAAACAAAAACGGCAAATAGAAAGACTGCAGGACAATCATTACCAGCACCTTAAGGGGTTAGAGAGATTTAGACACGGACAGCAAGCTACTTCTCCTGTTTGGTCGGTCTTTTCTACAAGGAGGAAATTTGGAAAGAAAATAATTTGGTGTTATGACGCTAGTCATAAGAGGGGGGAACTGATAGAGCGCTTTCAGCACTCTATTTGTATGGGTGCACTATAGCCATGATTGTCATGCACCTACACACAAGTATATTGTTTGCAGTGTTTTATGATTATGAACATGTATTCAGTAGACTCATTTAATATTCATAGTAGTGCAATGTTATTATATGATTATGTATGTATTGTCATGCCTGCATATACAGAGAGCAGAGTAATTTATAACCATATAATGTAACCGTTTGTTGTTTAAAGTTTCCCGACTTCCTAGGCCCAAGACTGTACTTGTTTTTGCACCTCCCTGTCATCTTGAGAAATTAATATTGAAATGCTTGTTGTTTTCAAGAAATAGAAGTGTTCTCATCCTACTGCAGGTATTGCAATGCCAACTTGTTATTTTCAGATCGTAGAAGATACAAGGAATTCTTTGAAGACAGTTGGAAGCGAGAAGGGATGATATCTTTTGTGTCTCGCTGGTCTGGGAATCAAAGTCACCACACCGAACAAAGAAGTCTTAATTAAAGGGTGTGAAACTCCCCAGATAGAAAAAGTTGCAATGGAAAGTTTTACTAGGATGAAACCAAGAATCGAATTCTATATTGTATGATGCCCAGGGACAGTGACCCCAGACTTCTGCTAGCTTTCGGAGAGAAAGGAGCATCTTAGAACTCGCTCCTAGCCTCAAGCATCTAAACCCATTTGACGTTAGTACTTCTCAGGAAGTCAACACGTGCTGACACCTTTGGGAATAGATGGAAGGGTATTAGATAGCATCTCTTCTTAGTATAGTGTAGGGACAGATTTGTTTTATTTCTAATGAGAAAGGATTTAGACTCTGCTTCTATCTTGAGCTGTATCCTGATCCTTGAATTCATCATTGTATTCCCGTTGTGCCGAATTCCTTATATTCGTAGAATCGTCTCTGTATTGATTTTTCTATATCTCTATATGCTAATCTTAAGATGTGTATACATTTTATTATTTTTAGCCTTATAATAAATTGACAAACCTTACAGTCGGTGTCTGTGGTACTTTCAGGTATGATATGGTCATTGTGTTATGTAGTGTTTTTCCCCACCCCCACTTTTAGTAGGTAAATAAAAGATCCTGAGCGCTAATTGTTAGGAGGAAGACAGGGGTACACTTTAGCGTAATCACCAGTATCATGTTGACATTCTCCTATGTAATATAGTGTTAGTTATCGCATACATAACAGAATGAACGTGCAATTTTAAACAATATGAATGTCACTTTTTAGCTGTATAAAGTTTAATGTGGAACTGACTTAGTTTGCTAACTTTCATGGCACTATCAGGCCAAGAAACTACAGCGATTAGGTTTGTACCTTTGCACATTTCCCAGAAGTCCTAACCTCACTTTCAAACTTGGCAAACATAAGTAGGATTTCAGAAGAATATTCAACATAGTATTGTATATATGAATAATATCTTTTCCTCAAGGATGCCCAGCACTTCTTCATAGGAAAGATCCTGATGCTTTCTCATTCAATACGTTTCCACTGACTCAAACTGTAGTAGCTGGGTTATTAGGTTCAGAGAAATACATTCACAATTGTCTTTTTACTGGGAACCAAGTACTCTTTGTAGTACTTGACTCTCTCATGACATTGAAGCAGAACAACCCAATGCCTACTCAGGGGAGTTGGTGTGGGATAGCAATCCCAATTTGCTGGGATGAAACAACACTACTAAATTGTCCAGTCAGAGTTTTTCTTTTAAAATGGAAATATACTTGTATTACACACACCTACCAATACTATAGCCTTGTAGCATGCCGTAGTGGGCTATACCGGCTATTAAAGGCTTGCTGCATCGTTAAAGGCTCCAGTAACGTCAATCCTTGCAGGGCATCTGGTGGCTTCTCCTTCTAGCTGGACATCCTTTTGCAGTCTTCATCGCAGGTCCAGCGTATTCTCATCTATCTCTTCCTTGTGCAGGGGTTTTGTAAGTGAGGTAGGAAAGTTTTAGGGGCAAGGCACACCTGCCCAATCCTAGGATGTGACATCATCCCTCACAACCTGATCCAACTCTCCTGCAACATTCTAGGATAATCCAAAATGGCAATTTCAAGTTGTCTCTGGTGATAGCTCCCCTGAGAGTCTCAAGTCTGCCCCAGTCTGACACAACTGCCTCATCCCTTTCCACTAAAACTTGAAAGGCAAGCCCAACCTGTGTTGGCTACAGAGATCTGGGCTTTCTTCTTTGCTCCAGTGGGTCTGTACTGTCCCAGCCTAGGTTCAGTGTGACAAACTAATTATTAGATGCATTTTCTTCCCCAACAGTCCTTTTACCAGGAACTGGGTCATTCATTGTTGATTGCCCATTTGCGTGGTGAGGCATTGATCCCTCTGCTGGGGAGCAGCGTATTTAACGTGGCTCAGTAGGAGAGGACAAAGGCTATGAATCTGATTATGAAATGAGTCAGAAAAATATGACAAATATTGACATCATATATGATATTTATTTATGTTGGATATTAGGGACTGAAAATACAAACTCTGGGTGCCTTTTTAATCCAGATTGAGACTTCACTAGACCCTACAGGCTTAAATTAAGAGAAACTCTACTTTTGGGCAGGTTTAGCCTACGTGTACACAGTGAACATATCACAGAACACGGTCAGCACTTCAGATCTATTTCTATATGCCTACTCACATTATAAGCCTACCCTAGGTCAGCACCAATCCACACAGAGTCCCTTCTGTGACAGGCTGCATGTGGGCAATTTATAACAAGAAGGTGAGGAGTTTAAGAGACACACATGAGTAGACTGCCCTACTCATACATTAACCACAACACAAACTTCTCAGTCTATAAGCGAGAAAAAACTAAGAAAAACAGGAGAATTGACCTAGAAGTGGTGGAGTATTCCTTTTAAATGATGGTTTCCCTCACCCACCAAATGTGGCATGCTTCATCATTTGGTAACCTCCTTGTACTGTGAAACCTAGTCACAGTGCGGGCTACAACTCCCTCTCTGAGAGGGAGGAGCTCAGGGAAGTTTTGTTTAGAGCGGAGGTATACTAATCACCTTCTAGATGAGCTAAGTGTGATGAGGCATGCGGAGCAAAAAACATTGAAAACTATGATAAATAAAACTAGCTACAGGGTCAGCCAAAATCTTTTATTGGTACGTCCTTAGGCCAGGATTAAAACCAAGAATTATGCAGGGGTTCGATATCTTTTGATGTGCTGCCCGCTATTTTGCATTAAACGCTAGTTGGACTTTAGGCTTTCTGACAAGTTGTGATTTAGTTTTAGCAAAGTATTGGCTCAAAAATTCCAGGATACAAAGTGTGGTTGACTAATAAGCCAAGACTGACTCGATGGTACCGGACCACTTTGCAACTATATGTTGTTATTGAGTAAACGCAGTTCTTATCTCGTGTGTCTCCGTTTCCTCGCTCAACAACCTTGCACATTTTTCTACAGTCTTGTGAACATTGGGCTGCGCTCCCTCCTCCCATGCATATTGTGCCGCATTCCTGTTTCTTCATCCTTAAAACAATTAATAGAAAGGAATCGGACACAAAATGGATGCCTTGGTCTACTTAATCCACACGGTGTCTCGGACCCCCACTGATACGTCCAGTGTCGCTCCATCCCTCATTGGTCTTGTGCATTTCTTCCATCTCTCATCCTTCTTTGTGTCTCATTCTCGTCTCTCATCTCGTCCAGCAAGTCCGAACTAGCCAGGCAAGCATTCTGCCAATCCCTAATCTGCCCATCGAGGCATTGAAACGTCCATTTCAGTTTGAGCTCCTGGCCATGCCAGCTGTCCAAACAGTCTGCCACCCCAGGCATAGAAAACGAAGTTGGACAGTCTGAAATGGCGGGAATTCCAAGCTACCTTTCCAAAAAACTGCCCGCACACCCTGCAGCACACGTGAAAGTTTGTCAAATGCACGGTTTACTTCTTTTTATTCCCGATCGCAGAAGTCAGTGGGAGAGTCTTTCATGCACGGCTTTGTTCCGCATGGTGTGTGTTATGACTAAAACACAAGCGACTTGGTCCCCTCACCCCCTCCCACCTCTCATCCGTCTTGTGCCTTGTTCCACTCGCACATCCACGTTGCCCCTCAGCCTACTCTCTTTTCCTCTTCCTGCCCTGGTTTCCAGGCTCATTCACCCTGTGACTGGGTTTCGTCTCCAACTCACCCTGTGACTTCATCTCCTTACGGATAATTTTGCGCCCTTTTGATCCACCCTACAATTTGCTGTATGTTTTCATCAGACTTGTGTCCACTCGAATCACCCATCCATGTGATGTCACACTCCCGTCTCTACTCTGGCTTGTGCATTATTGTCAAACCCTCTCATATCTATTGTGCGTTGGTCTCCTCGGCCCTCCATCATGTGCCTCGGTCTCCTCTCTGTTACCTTGTGCTCGGCTTATCTGTCCTCTTCCTTGTTCCTCCTTCTCTAATTTTACTGAGTATGACTTACTTTTATCATTCATTGAGTCTTTTACTTATGCGCATTGTAAGCCTGGTAACAAGGGAATGCTCGTATCAAAGACCTCATTTTTAGGCTTTGAATTACAGGAGGTACGGAGATTGAACAGTCAAAGCTTTGGTTCGAAGGCCGAGTTTCCGGGTGGACATCATTTAGATACTGTCAACACTTGCATAGCACACACATACTTCGATCGCTAAATCAATGCAATTCTTCAATATGTTTAATAGATAATCCAAGATATAACATCTAGAAGTTAGAATAAAAGAATGACTGCCTTTAACAAGAATGCTGTGTGAGTGGAAATGGGAAAGCATGGGGAACAAGGATAGCGGTTTCTTATGGATTGTGTGTTTGGAATTATAACATTTGGTGTCTTTTGCAATGTTTAGTTTTGTTTGCAAGTCTGTTTATTGACACTGTGTGCCAAAGCCATCAAGGAAAATGTGTTGCTGCTGTCATGATCAAGTCACGTGACGTTTGTCAGTCACCACCATGCTATGAGTGCTTGGCGGGGCATGGGAGGCAGCTGCAGGCTAAACAACAGGTTTCCATCATCTGGAGGTGGCGTAGACTATAGTGTGCTTGAGTGCAGGAGGGCTGGTGTCATGGCAGATCACCACCAAGGAAGGGGGAGCAAAAACTATCAATGCAGCTGTAGCTTCAGATACACTGGGAGCAGCCAGCGGTGTAGTGTGGAAGAACCCACAGTGAGACACAGCCAGGGGCAGAAGGAAGCAATGGCGTGACCAGGGAGAAGTACATCAGGAAGACCAGGGATCAAGATTGTTCCATGTCATGAGGCTGCTTGGTGTCACTGGCTCTCACTGCCGGACATACTAGCTTCAAGAGCATCTTAGATTCTGGGCATACGGTTGCATAACCAGAGAGATAGTTTGTTGTCACAATGTGACCTTCGGGACTGGGCAATGGCATCAGCTCATTGATCTTGGCAGCTCCTAGTGTGTTTCAGCAGTGGTCATCAACAGCTTAGCCTGCTGGTTCTTCAGTCAGCAACTCTGCTCACAAGGCAATTCTTCCTCAGGAGCTAGCAAATTCAGGCATTTCTTAAACAGTCCTACTAATTGAAGGGGGAACACACATTTCTGACTGCCCAAAACACTCATGCAGGTTTTTAACACAATGTGCTTATAGAGTATTAGGATGAAACACATAAGCTCAATTAAATATTTTCCTAAACGAGAAAGACCTACCATCTCACCATAAGTTCAATATAATTTTCTCTGCCTGCCACCACCTTGCATAAACAAAAACAAGCATTTGCAATGCAATAGGTCTCGCAATTATGCAAGTTTGAGCTATTGGCACTGTAAATGACAATGCCTCTTATTTATGTTTTTGTTTGTAAAACATAAATAAAACGCATTGTCAATTACAATGCCAATAGCTCAAACTCCCGTAAATGCGAGACCTATTGCATTGCAAATGCTTGTTTAATTTCCCTCTGTGACAACCCTCTCTTCGTGCCTATTTCCTCCTTAATTTCTGGGGTTGGGCACACACTGAAACACAAGGCAAACATGAGCAGGAAACAAAGAAAGGACACGCACCGACATGGGAGGAGGTGGAAGAGATGAATGCTTTAATAAACTGCTCCAACTCTGAATGTATCCGCACACAGATTTTGAACGGATCTCGGAGACCAGCCAATCCTAAACATTGATACGAATGATTTACGGGGAATCAAAGGCCAATAGGGGTACAGAAAGGCCAAAATAATGCCTGCAGCGATGAGTGCCACAAAGGAGATTCACGATGCCTTTGCGCTGCCACGAGGAAGATCCTCTCCTGGCCCCACCCACATGGTGGCAGTGTTCAGTAAGAAAGACTGTCTTTTTAATCAATTTCACGCTCTTTGGTGTTGATTAGAGTGAGATACTCTTGGGAGAAGGGACCGAAAACAACAGACTGAACACCTAGAGGTAAGCGTTGGCTTAATATGGATGTGGCCACAACGCTTCATTCTTTTGATGGAAGTGCTGGCAACAGTAGAGGCCTGGTGCGCTCGTAACAAAGGCAGAGCGATAAATGAGAGACACGCTCGTGAGGAGACGCGAAGTCTCTGATAGTAGCACAGTGTAGGCATGAGAAGAATGGCACGGGCAAATGCGCAATAGAAGGTGGCGCGAGTTCTGAGATGAGCTGTGAGGAGTGCGCGGTCTTCGAAGACAATGCAGAGCGTGGCAGACGGCAGGCACAAGCACTCATAAGGCAGTTGGTGGCATACGCGCGAGGCGAGCGTAACCGGTAGCTTGCTTGGACTAATAAAAAAAAAAAAAAAAAAAAATGCAAAACAGCAGCAAGGCAAAGTGGAGGTTAAGCAGGGCAGCAGAGAAATGGCAAACGGCAGGCACGAACAGTTGAAAGGCAGTTCAATCAGCGCATGGCAAACGCGTGAGACAAGTGAAATGGGCAGCTTGCTCTAATTAAAACAAGACAAGCCCGGCGGAGCGTGACGCGCGCGCTTGGCGGGGGCGCGCATTCCAGGTGGGGGAGCGGACCCTTTGAAGTGCGATGCCAAACAAATTGCATGGCGGCACCATGCGCGTGATTGTGCTCGTGCTCGCCATGCAATCCGCTTTTGGGAGCACTTTTAAATCCCCCTTACAATAGTCTCGCTTTGCGATCGCTTATGCGATAGCAAGGCGAGACCTAAAAACAGTACGGGACAGCAAACACTTATGCCTGGGAGTGGGCTGCATGCAGTTGTTTGAAGTGGGCATGCAACCCACTGAGTTATTTTACAAGGATTACTCAAGAATCTTTGCAACAAGCACAATCAGCGACTGAGCTACTATGCTTACAAATATTACAAATAATGCTCCACAGCAGGCACATTAACCCTCTAAAAAAAATTTGGGTGATAGGAACCTATCACCACAGATTATACACACAGATTACTCCAGTAAGTGCAGTAACACCTGACCTACGTTACCAGTATCATACCCACAAACCGTCTGAATCTTTCTAGCAGGTTCTCTGACCCTCTAACACATCTAAAAAGTCAATCAATCTGTGATCATTTTAGAAAGCCAGAACAGATACACCATCACCTTTTGATTTGTAATTGATTTGCAAAAAGAATGTTTGATTTCCACCTGCGCTTCCCTTGGCCCTCCTTATGAACCCCTAAGGTGGTGATTTATGACCTGAAGTAAGAATTGCACTGACTTTTTGTGAAAGGAATAGTATTTTTAGAACTAATCCAAATCGCAATCCTACTTGTCTCATCAATATTCAAGAAGTCGTTTGTAAAGGGTGCCTCATTACACCTGGATGCCATAACAGGAATGGTGACCTGCTGGGGTCATCAGACCACAATGTTGTGTCCACATTTTAATAAAGAAAACTTTTTTTTAATGTAGCCCATTTTCCTTAAAGGAAATGGGACTACATTTAAAAATAAACATTTAGTATGGGTTTCTTTTACTTCAAAAAGGGAAAGGGGTCCAAAGGGGACCACGGGCAATTCTCAAATAAACTTGCAAAAATTAATAAACTTTTCTTTTTAAATTCAGTCATCCATCGTCCCTGTTGTTCTTGCTAGGATCGATAAACAGAAGAACATACTAGCGATGGGTGGGTGGGTGGGTGGATGGATAGATGGATGGATGGGCGGACAGACGGGTAGGTGGGTGACTGGATGGATGGACCGGCGGACAGACGAATGGACGGACTGACAAACATGTGGGTAAGTGGATGGATGGATGGATGGATGGACAGACGGATGGATGGACAGACGGATGGACGGACAAGCGTATGGGTAGGTGGGTGAGTGGATGGATGGATGGATTGATGGACGGACAGACAGACGGATGGACAGACGAGCATACGGGTAGGTGGGTGGGTGGATGGATGGATGAATGGATGGACGGACAGAAGGACGGGCGATTGGGTACATAGATCACCACATGCAGGTAGGTATATAGGTAAGAGGCAGACAGGCAAATAAACTGCCATGCAGAGAGACAGACAGCAATCCCATCCATGGAGGGGGGACCGAAGAGGGGCCTGCAGGGGACGTGTCTGATCATAGGAACGCACAACTCAACGCTGAGCTGGGTGAGGGGCGCGCATCGCGGAGTGACACGGGAGGGGGCTGCGACCTGTCCTGAACAGCCCGCTCCTTTGAATAGGATGAAAAGACACAGAGCTACTAAAGGGCACACACAGTAATTGAGAGAAATGGGAAAGTGGCGGAGCCCCGGGTCTGGCAGAGATCCCATAATGAGAACCGTATGTCTTCGACCCCCCGCATGTGACCCCAGGGTCCCTGAGGGCCGAGGCTGCGAGCACACCGAGTCCCAGGGATGAAAGAGCCTGTATCCCGGCCTTCCTCCCTGCCCCTGGACAGCTCTGGCGAACGCAAACTGGTGTGGGCTAAACGAATGACAAATGACGAGGCCGAGGCTGGCACAGAGGCGTTTCTATCAGCGGCGGCTGGCAGCGGAGGGAGGGGTGCTGCGGGGACTGTGGCACCGCACGGAGGGGTGTCAGAGACGGGTCTCAGTCATACGGTGAAATCAGGCACAGGGAAATGCAATGCTCTGTTAAAGGTTGAGGAGAATGTGGCCTAACAACCAGAGCTGCCGACTTTAGAACTGGGGAACTGGTTTCGAGTCTCGGCGTCCCCTCAACATCCTGTGATTCTCGGCAAATCACTTATCTCCCAGAGCCTACAAACATGAATGTGCCGTTGTGTAATGTAATTGGTGCGCATGCAAAGCGCTCCAACACCTTCAGGTCGAGTTAGCGCTACAAATCTGCAAAAAAAAGATTACACCGTTGTTAGGACCTGGGAATGCTGGTGTGAGAGCAGTCATTTACTGTTCCAGCCAGGAAGGAAGCCATCGGAGGGCTACAGCTGCAGAAAACAGCCCCCGAAACACATCTGTCCACCAGAGCCACGGCGCGAGGGTGGGTTTCACTGGCACGCTTTAGGCAGCAGTACACCAACTGCGATTTTTAGCCCGGTGCATGCAATAGAAAAGAAAAACTAAAAGTCCTGACATGCCCCTGCGTGGTTAGTGCTGGAGGCTGACAAACTAGGTCTGCTGAGGATTGCTCTCATGACAGGGGTATCTCGTTAGCTATGGCCAGGCCACAAGCATTAACAAGCTTTGGCAACGCGGAAAGTGAAAGTGATCGCGATTACGATTACGATCGCGTGCAACGGAGGGCGCGCGTGCACGTTCACGTGCACTGTAGCTTTAGGCCACGGCAGCACTTTGAAAAAGCCTGTTTACAAAATGTCTCGGCCAGATCAGCGCAAGCGCTGAATCAGGCGAGACCTAATAAACATGGAGCCAAACGATTTCTTTTGTTGCATAATTTTCCAACTCAGTTGGCTAGAATGTCATCTGTATTAATGGAACTTCTGAAGGCAAAAAAAAGCGGAATATCACATATATCATTATCTTCTGTAGTAGTTTCTCGATTGCAGCAATGTACTATGCACCTGCAGTTAAATAAGATTGCAACTGTAAACAAGCATTGGAAATGCAAACGGTCTCACATTTGCTATAGTTAGAGCTATTGGCGTTGTAAATGACAATGGGCCACTTGTATGTAGCTATTTTGCATTCACAAACAGGATGATTCGCTGAATCAGGCATTTGCAAACTCAAAAAAGGCTTTTCCCATGTATCAAACCCTATTTAGCGATTCGATAACCTGCTAATGAATCACAAAATGGGTTTACGATTCGGTATTTGGAAGCGGCGTGTTTAGGGCATCCCTTCCAAATTCCAAATCGCAGTGGTATGTATGAATGTTTTGTGACCATGAATGCAGTCGCAAAATATTCGCAAATGGGATGGGGGCCCCAAGCAACCGCTTCCCGTTTGGGAATGATGGCAAAATGTATTTTAAGAGCAGGAAGTGGAACCACGGACCAATGCCTGCTCTTAAAAATTGAAAATAAAAATTTTCATTTTTTTCTTTTATATGCAACCCGATTTCCTTTCAGGAAAAAATGCTGCATTTGAAAAAAAAATGATTGCTCTATTAAAAAGCAATCAAGAACATGGTGATCTGCTGACCCTAGCATGCCACATCCCCGTGGGTTTTAGCGATTCTTCGGGGATCGCAAATTGTGATATACCTCATTAACATTAGTGAGGTAGGTCAATTTGCGACCCCCTAGGAATCGCTTAATGAAATTCTATGAGTTTCATACATTTGGAATAACGATTACCTAATTGCGATTCGCAGAAAATCACAATTAGGTAATCACTATTCCAAATGTTGATACATGTGGCCCACTGTCTTTTACCCATTTGTTATGGAGTGTGTGTATGTGCAGTGTAGTGGAATTATGTGGGTTGTATCGGAATTGTTAGTTGTGGAATTGTGTTGCGTGGAATTGTGTGGTGTGGAGTGGGTTTATGTAGTGGAATTGTGTGGCATGGTGTGCAGGGAATTATGTGCTTAGTAATTATGTGGTATTGCTTGTACTGGAATTATGTGGAGTGGGATTGTTTGTTATGGAGTCTAATTATGTGGAATGATATTTTGTGTTGTGGAGTGGTATGTAGTGGAGTTTAATTATGTGCTGTGCTGTTGAATTTTGTGGCCTGATGTGGAATTCGGTGGTGTGGATTGGATGTATGGGGTGTGTTGTGTAATTGTGTTGTTAAGATGAATTACATGGGCTGGTGTCAAATAATATGGTATGAAATGGAAATGTGTGGAGTTGACTTGGGTAGCGCGGAACTGTGTGGATAGCTTTGCCTTTTTGATGACGAAAAAAACAAATAGGTAGTAGCTAAGGTCTGTATCTGTGTCTTTGGGTGTTAAAAAAACAGAGAACAAGCTACCTTGAAAGATAGAGCCTGATATTTAACTTCTTTCTTTAAATGCACAGCAAATGCATCAAGATAAGAAGAAGATTTAATTTTTTTTTTACAGAAAGCGAGCACTCGTGGCGGAATGCAGTAAATATGAGGAACAAACTCAAGCTGAACAGTTTAAACCAAATAATGCCAGCAAATAGAAAACAATCACATTTAAAGTACAAGACACAAAGGCAATGAAAAGCAGTTTTCCAAAGATTGGTATGTATGATACAGACTCATCAGCGTGGAGTATGGACCTGTCCTGTCCGTATATATTAAGGGCGGAGATTGCAGTACTGGCCATCCTCACACGGCGTGGGTCTGAGTTGCATGAGCAGGAGACGCAGTGGACAGAGCAACTACCAATAATTGTGGCAGATTTTGTTCAATGGTGTAACAGAGATGGAATAGCCAATCTACCCAAGCAAGCTGTATGTCAGAATATCTTTGAGTAAATATTGTCTGACATAATTATTGTCTCCTACATTTGGTTTAGAAAATTATAGGCCACCTTGGTGAAGATGTTTCATTACTAACTCCAGTAGGGATATTTTTTTATAATTGTCATTTAGGACTCAATATTTGTGTTGAATGGTATTTAATGTACGATATTCTTCTGCCAGATGATCTATTCTAGGCCTTGTAATCAAGTTAGCATTTTCTGAATCAAGAGAATAAAATACTTTACTAAAACTGAAAGCAGCAGCTTGCATGTGTCACAGCTCCTTTATCCCACCATGCTCTCTTTCGGGCTTTGAAAGTTATGATGCAGCAGGTCACAAAGTCGGTCAAAGGTACATCATTATTTATTCATTGGTGCTAGCTCATATTCGGGCAAACAAGACTGTGAGAGCCTAAGTCTGGTGCAAGTAGCTTTGTTTCTTTTGATAGAAAGTTGAAGAGGAATGCAGATTTATGAATGTTCATATCAGGAATGCAACGCTTCAACTTTTACCGAATGAAAATCAAGTTGTGGCTGTCAACAAATCCAAGAGCATCACTGGTTGAATTAATGCCAACATCTATCAATCTCAAGTACCCACATGGGGGCAGATTTACAAGCCCCTTGCACCTCATTTACGCCGCCGTTGCGTCACTTTTGTGACGCAGCGGCGGCGCAAATCCTGCGCCATGGTGCGGGGTACTTACAACGTGACGCATCTGGGAGATGCGTCACATTGTAAAGCCCTGCACCACATGTAGGTGTTCCTGCACGGGGGGCATTCCAGCGCAGGAACGCCTCCTAAAAGTGGCTGAGTGAAATCTACAAGAATTCACTCAGTACTTTTTTCCAAAATTGAATCTATGTTCTCTGCATTCGTATGGGCAAAGAAGCCTCCTCGTATAGCAATCAATACTCTCTTTGCGGATTTAGATCAAGGAGGACTTTCTCTGCCAAATATTAGAGATTATTATAATGCTTATTTTATACAGTATCTGTCGAGATTTAGGAATCAAACTCAAGGTCAAAACTTGTTTATTAATTGTTTCTTCGACCTAATTGAGCTACCCCCTCCCCCGCAGATTTTTAAATCTCCCAAATTAGTTCGCTATAAGATTCTCTTATGGTTTCTTAAAAAACGTACTGTTATGTTTAATAGGTATTCACTCCCACTATTTAATGCAACAACTCCACTGTCCAGTATTTTTCCACTGATGGGTATTAAAGGTGGATCTGATATAGCGGACAATTGGGCCAGAGTAGGATTTAGTAAAGTAGCTGATTTTTAAAAAAATGGAGGCTGGATAACTCCTAGAGAGATGGCAAGTCTTGTTCAGACAAATTTTTTGTTGGTTTTGTCATATAATACTATTTATAGATTTTTGGGCCAACTTGATATTGAACAGCTTAATCAACCAACGCAATTGGTTAAAGATCTCCTTATAAATGAGTGTATAAGGAGACCAGGGGAATGGAAACGTTGCTTAGCATATAGTAGGGAAACGGATTTAAGTCAAAAAGTAATAAAAAAATGGAAGGAACAAGAAAACCATGTACTATCTATGAATACTTGGAAGACTATTAACCATTTTAATTTTAATATACTTCGGGGAGTTAATTGGCGAAGAATGTTATTTTTGGGGAAATGGTTATTATATCGTACTCCTGCTGCTATTTCCAAAATGTATTCAAACTATCCTTCAAACTGTTTCAGATGTACACAACACATATCCGCCAACTGGTCTCATGTAATGGCTCATTGTACCAATATAAGGGAATTTTGGGACGATATTTTTGTGTTCTGCCAGATTTATTTCAAAATTACGCTCCCTTTTAATGAAAAACTGATACTATATGGTTTTGATTCAGATCTTAAAATATCCGCCCAATTGACTAAACTATTGTATATAGTAACGGCAGTTGCAAGATCTTTACTACTGCAAAACTGGCGGACTAAACAGATTCCAAGTAAATTAGAGTGGATACAGAAAATGAGGAGAGTAAGAAAGAGTGAACAAATTTATGCTCTGCGGGTGGGAGGCGGGAGAAAATTTGATAAAATTTGGGGTTCTTTTTTTTGATTCGGACTGATGGTTATTTAGTGGATGATGCTTAACTTTATTATTTGAGAATCCTTTATGTTGAAGCTGTCTTTTATGGTGTTTGATACTGTATAGGTTTGACCAGCAATCTTTATTGTCACTAAAGTACTTCAATAAAAATAAAAATTAAAAAAAAAAAAAAAAGAATTCACTCAGTCACTTTTAGGCCCATGCTGCGTCAACTCAAAACCCTGTGCCTGCCTGAAGCAGGCATAAGGATTGACGCAGCATTAGCAAGATAGGTCCCCCCAGAGCATTGCTGGAGCTGTGTCGCGCTTGCGACGCAACTCCAGCAATGCGCCACTTTTACGGGACAGATGCGTCACGCATCTGTGCCGTTTTTGCCCCATGGTGCGCCGCATTGTAAATGCGGCGCATCCCTGGTGGCGGAGCTGTGGCGCACAATAACTGGCGCATCCCTGCTGATATGCAGGGATGCGCCAGGTATTGTAAATATGCCCCATGGAGCTTTGAAAAACAGGACATGGATCGTCATACATATACCAGGGGCACAACTTATTAGAGCATTAACAGCAAATTTAGTGCAATACACATACTCTGCTTCAAATTTGAGAATGCTTTACAAACAAGGAAGGCAAAATGCTCTTCAAATCAAGTGTGAAACTGTGGCAGACAGTTGATATGTGCTTTGACCTTTGTGGAACCCTCACTATTCCTGCAGTAATATTTCACATTGTGCACCAAGCGCACCCACCCGCTGCAATCACTTAAAGGCCTCTTTCTGTACTCTGGTGTACTACAACAGAACCTAACAAGGAGGACACGGAAGGTTGATGACTCTACTTGTCCTAGACAGTAGTGTACGGCGAAAGGCACATATTTTGAATTTGCCCATTAAGCTGGGTAAACTGGCATGGAATGTTAGCAAAGGGATAAGGAGGGCATCACAAGGGCCTGGCCAACCTAAACACAAAGCAAAAGAACATCAACAAACTTTATATCACTACAGAACAATGCAGTCTGAGTTTTGATTCTTACAAAATGCTTAAAGCAAGGGTTTGGAGCCTTATAGTGCTGTACGCAACACTTTTATAGTAATGGCTAAGTCAAAGACCTATTTACTAACCTCGAAAGGGCAAAACGTGTACTTGCTTGATTTGAACACAGGGCTTTCAGTTTTGTGGACAGATCTCAGGGGCAGGTGCTCAAGTACCCGAGCTGCCAGACCAGTGTGCCTTAAATTTTAATGTGCAGTGATGTTGGATTCAGGAGTTTGATCAGGATTTGCAAATTCTAACTTTCTTTGCAACAACACCTTTTTTAAGAAGGGATTTGTTTGTGAGGGTGGGGACAGACAGAGCTTTCTGTATTCTGCAGCTGAGAACAACAATGCGGCAGGAGTGAAGTGGCAGGGTGGCTCAGTGCTGGCAAGAGAGGATGAGGTAGAGAAGGGGAGGTCTCGCTGGGGAATGGGGCTTTATGTATATAAATTCGGATTAAAAGGCACGCAGCCTTCAGTTTGATTCAGCGGGCTGATGAATAAAGAAGCTGTGGGTGGAGATGTGTTTAGCTGCCATGCTCTCAAGGGTATGCTTTAAAAACAAAAACTTCCATTTGTTCTGCTCGCTGCAAGGCTTTTATACAGCACATTGGGTTTAATTCTCAGCTCTGCAGCGTGGGCTTACAAAGGTATGGCTCTCTGACCCTCTTGTTTTCATGGATTTCAGGATAGCAACTAGCACTGGAAGAAAGACAGCATTTTGTGATGGTATAGTTTGTGTTCGTCCGTTGCCGCAGAGGTCTGTCCTAGGTTTTTCAATCAGAGGAAAACATTGGATGCCACAAAGACAGGAGGGGTGACATCAATTTCATCTCCTGCATCAGGCTCTACAAAATGTGATGGCGATCCAACCCTGACGGGAGTCCCAGTGAAATGAAGAGAGCGGCACCATTGTTGCATCCTGGGCTCAGCTGATGTCATACTATGCCTTCTCACTGCACACAAGGATCTCTTCGTTCTTTTTTTTAGAAAATGCTGTTCATTACATATACACTTTCAATATACCAAACTCACAGCCAGTTTTAACAAGTAAAGAATACAAGGCTAAATGGGGAAGTAATCCCCCGGCTGCCTCCCTGACAGGGAAAACAAGTATTGGGGCAGCAAAGAGTGACATGGAATGCCCACAGATTCCCAAGTCAGACTTGCCTCCCAGTGAAGGATCTTTAAACATCTGATGGCCTCAGACTTGCTTTCGACTCTTCCAGACTTCAACAAGCCCAAGCCCCCTTAACCTAAAGCCCAAAATCAAACAAATGTCCTACCGAAAGTACACTCACATAGACAAAGTAAAACCAATGGCAAGAAATGGGAGAAGTGTAACTCCCCCAAAGCATATACAACAGGTCGCTGAGTGACAGCGCAAGCGCTGTCTAGGCTCAACCTAAAAAGCAAGCATTGGCAAAGCCAGTAGGTCTGGCACTGGCCACCAGCCTTTTGGCTTTGACCATTCTTGTTTTGCTCTGCAATGGTGTTTGCGATACTTTATAGGTGAGGCAGCAGCCAACTCTCATTAAGGCAAAAAAAATTGACTAAAGTCAAAATTCTTTTGTTTGTAGGCATTCTAAAGCACATATTACCATAGTAGTCTCTGCCACTAACGGGAACTACTATGTGAGCAGATGTGCCCCTTGTGAAATGTAAGCATGCCCTAATCCACAGAGAAGTCAGCCAATGGCGGAAGTGGGCTGAGCCATTGCCCCATGATACGTACTGCAGTGGGTAAAAGAAAAAATAACATACTCCTGGAGGAAGTCTGACTGAAAATCTCTATGAATAACTATGTTATACACATAATTTTAGTAAGATCAAAAGGCCTTAGTTAACACAAGACCTAAAAAAGTAGTTAGGTATGGAATGCCAATATCCTTCTTTTGCTTATTGTGTAATGTTTTTGTAAATCTTTATTACAAATAGATAAAGATACTTGCCAACACAGATAGTAAGGCTTGCAAATAGAGGGAGAGGTCTTGCTGTTGCGTAGTTAGATAGATATATAGGAAAACAGCTAGATGTTTGAAGAGATAGATAGTTAAATAAAGAGGGTTGCATGCACAGACAAGGTTGCACAGATAGAGAGGGTTGCATAAACAGGCAATGTTTCACAGACAGAGAGGGTTACATACACAAACAAGGTGGCACAGACAGAGAGGGTTGCATACATAGATGCATACATAGGCAAGGTTGCAGAGACAGAGAGGGTTAGATAGATAGATAGATAGATAGATAGATAGATAGATAGATAGATAGATAGATAGATAGATAGATAGATAGATAGATAGATAGATAGATAGATAGATAGATAGATAGATAGATAGATAGATAGATAGATAGATAGATAGATAGATAGATAGATAGATAGATAGATAGATAGATAGATAGAAAGGGCACAGCTTCAATTAGTAATACAAGAGTTAAATGGCTATATCAGCATGAGATACATGAGCACTGAAAGTAAGCTAGGAAGACATACACGCAGTACATGCAGACTAAATTGGTTTACAAGTATAATTGTAGTCCCCAATTAAAATACATACCAGCGTAAGATACAGGAGTGCAGTTATTAATATAATTCATTACATTCATACTAAAAAGAGAATACCTTTTAAAGAACTGTTTCAAATTGGCATAAGCTGTGAAATATCATCCGTCAGATACAAGAAAAGCCTACCACAAAAATAATTTACAACAGGATTAGCAGGTGACAGGAACTGATAAAGCTGGAGCGTGGCTTGTACTCACATCAAAATAGTCCTGTTTTCACATCAGGATCTAAACATATAGGCAACACAAAAGTAATAATAAAATAAAAACAAAACCTCTGCCACAGAAGGAAAGTACCTTGTGTGCTGATGTGTTCCTTGTGAAAGAGCAAAATGAATTTACTCAAAGTGAAGTTAGCCAGTGGTTGAAGTGAATAGGCCACATTACATCTCATGCGTTTACAACACATGCCATTACAATGCAGTCATTACAATGAACTGCGTTGTTACATCGCATAACATTACAACGCAAGTCATTACAATGACTTTCTGTAGAGAGGGTTGGATGTTTGAATAGTATAATTTACTGTTTCAACTCCAATTTGTGAAACAGTAGGGAAGGTGTTGGACTTTAAATCCAACACCTTCTGCACCCTACAGCAAGTCGTTGTAACGACTTGCGCTGTAATGGTATGCGATGTAACAACGCGTTGTTGTAATGACCACATTGTAATGGCATGCGCTGTATCGCATGCGTAGTAAACAATATTAACATTTGAAGTAGACTGTCCCATGCTGTAGTAGGTGAAAGCAAAATGTGAATGACAACAACAGACCAATGGATGAAGAATGTTGTGGCTCAAAACAGTCAGGGACACGTGTAAAGCATTTAGAAGTACCTAAACAGTGGAATAAGAAGATAATGCAACACAATAAAAATCCTACATTCATTTATAAAAATAGGTTGTATGATTCTACGTTATCTTTAAATCGAAAACTCAACATTAAAATCTTTCAGGATACCAGAGATATAATTTTTTAAAGAACCAATAAAACACAGATTTACACTCAGCGCAATAAATCAATGTAATCTACCATGGCTTGCGATTTAGGGTTAACCATGACAAGTACCTTGAAAACAGCCTTATAGGCTCTCTTCTGGTGACTAACTCTGGCAGGGAACCAGTCGCTTGGGCTAATAAGGTAGAATAGTTATCTCACAGTCAAAGCAGTCTCCAGTCCATTTCCAGGCTCTATGGGCAAAGTGCTATAGACATGAATGGCATGGTCCTGATGCAAGGGATACAGTATGATGATGATACTCAAGGATGGTGAGCTGGTGACAAGGTCTGCCTTGGGTCACTGCTCAGTCGAAGAACACAGTGGTGGGATTTTGGCCACAGGGGTTGATGTCCTTCGAAATCCTGAGTGAAGTTAAGCTAAAAACCAGTAGCCAGTGTTCTACTGGTCTCTGGTTACAGCAAAACCAGCGGTTACCTTTAACTGGCAATAACGTCCTTACTTGGAAGCCAACTCTACTCCAACAACTCTCCCAGGTTCAGCAGACTCGAGTGAAAGTTTTGAGAGCTGAGACTTGGTCTTCCAGGCTGCAATTCACTGGAAGTTAGGCATGCTTGGCTACAAACTCACCAAGGTAAGCTTCTTCAGTTGTTGTGGTCCTGTAGCTGTAATAGAATATCAGCCAATAGACCTTTGGGGTCACCTTCTCTGTCTGGAGCTTGGGGATGTCTTTTCCTTAGCAGGGCACTACAGTCACAGCTCTCTCTTTGCTAGCCCAAGGTGCAGCAGGTTCCGTTCAGTCTTTAGTGCAGCTTCTCTTTGCTGGATCTAGAGAACAACAGGGCAGTTCTTTTTCAGTTCTTTCTCCAGTCTGGACATGATCTGTGGTCTGGATGCAAAGGGTGCCACTTGTAAGACCTTTTCTGGTCCCCTGGGGATGTGGCAACTACTAGCCAATAGGCTACCAGGTCCCCCTCCCACGTAGTGATGACTTCCTGTGAAGTGTGGTATCTAGCTAGCCCAGAATGCACCATTCTGCCCACTCCCAACATGGCAGAACCCTTCTGTTTGTGTGTGGGGCTAGGGCTATCTGGCGGCTACACACCCATGGAAAAACAAGTTTGGCAACATCTTCCCCCTCTCTGTCCGAGATGTCTGTCTGCAAAACTTCTCTCGTGTGTGAATACTATTTGCCCTTCAAATTGGCTTCCCATTTGAAGCTCAAATCTGGGCTCACACCCTGTTAGCCATCCTGCCAGGAGGAGGTCACACCTCTTCCCTTGGAAGGCCTTTGTGTTCCCTCATGAAAGTCATTCACATCTCCCTCCAGGAGGGCAGAAGGCTGCCTCAAGGACATCAGCTTGTGTGTGCAATCATAAATGGTCACTGAAAAATGTGGGCAACAAAATGGCAACTTTCTAAAGTTACCATTTGTGTAAAAGTGACATTAAATTTGACTTGAGCAACAAGTCAGTTTAAATGCAGTGATTCTGTTTATACCTTGAGGTGTCATATTTAGTAGTCCTATTCAGAAGTTAGCACTGCTGAGTTGTCAATGTGTAACCCTGTACTCGCAATAGGGCTACTAGCCTTTGCACACTAAAAACATAAATGATGGTTTATAATTTCAGGACATATAGTTACTAAAGCACGCAAGTATTTTAAATATCATGCACCCTGATTTTAGGGCTCAGTAGTTCTGCCTTACAGGTGCCTTATATTAAAAACTATGGTTTGGGCTTCCCAATCATTTACTGGGATACTTCTATACCACCCACCCATCCATAGATCCCCTTTTATACAGGAAATCTATAATGTCTTACAAGAAAATATTCTCTCCTCAAATTTTACTTTGTCCGGTGATTTAAACTTTCACCTAGAAGCATTTCAAGATCCAGAAACATTAAATCTTCTCCAATCCATGTCTAGCTTGGGCCACCTCCAAATGGTAGGCCTTTCTACTCATCAAGCAGGGCATACACTAGATGGAATTTTCACGAACAACGCAGCTCTAAATAAATAAAAGTCTCCCACTAGTATGGTCAGACCACAACACACTTCTCTTCAAGCTGACAAATAATGCCTCAGCCAACAGGCCTCCAACCAAACCAGGATTGTACATATCTCACGCTTGGAGCACAATGCAGCCAGATAGGCTAGCGGAGGAACTCCACAATGCACATCCTGATCTTTCCTCTAATACTGACACATGCAAAAAACAACAGTTGATGGACAGAATGCAGAACAATGTCATACATTCACCCCAGTACAGCGATCTGGGCCTAAATCCATCATTTTTTTGCTCACCATGCCATTCCAGTTTGGACCCAGCCATATGCAAATCAGTCTTGACCCTGTGCCTCATGGAAACAGTCCAGCCCGAACTGCCAAGCCAGGTCCTCCGTGGACTGGAAACAGGCATCCTAGGACCGGTTTCGGGGTTTCACCCCTCTTCCGCTTGGATAGCTTGATTCCAGTAGCATGGAGAGCACGGGACCCAGGTCTGGGCATACCTGCCCCACTCGGGGAGACAAATGCAAAAACAAAAGTTGATGGGCAGAATGCAGAACAATGTCATACATTCACCCCAGTAAAGCAATCTGGGCCTAAATCCATCATTTTTTTGCTCACCAGGCCATTCCAGTTTGGACCCAGCCATATGCAAATCAGTCTTGACCCTGTGCCTCATGGAAACAGTCCAGCCCGAACTGCCAAGCCAGGTCCTCCCTGGACTGGAAACAGGCATCCTAGGACCGGTTTTGGGGTTTCACCCCTCTTCAGCCAGGATAGCTTGATTCCAGTGGCATGGAGAGCACGGGACCCACGTCTGGGCAAACCCGTCCCACTCGGGGTGACAAATGCAAAAACAACAGTTATGGACATAATGCAGAACAATGTCATACATTCACCCCAGTGCAGCGATCTGGGCCTAAATCCATCGTGTTTTTTGCTCACCATGCCATTCCAGTTTGGACCCAGCCATATGCAAATCAGTCTTGACCCTGTGTCTCATGGAAACAGTCCAGCCCGAACTGCCAAGCCAGGTCCTCCTTGGACTGGAAACAGGCATCCTAGGACCGGTTTCGGGGTTTCACCCCTCTTCCGCTTGGATAGCTTGATTCCAGTGGCATGGAGAGCACGGGACCCAGGTCTGGGCATACCTGTCCCACTCGGGGTGACAAATGCAAAAACAAAAGTTGATGGATAGAATGCAGAACAATGTCATACATTCACCCCAGTACAGCGATCTGGGCTTTAATCCATCATTTTTTTGCTCACCATGCCATTCCAGTTTGGACCCAGCCATATGCAAATCAGTCTTGACCCTGTGCCTCATGGAAACAGTCCAGCCCGAACTGCCAAGCCAGGTCCTCCCTGGGCTGGAAACAGGCATCCTAGGACCGGTTTCAGGGTTTCACCCCTCTTCAGCCAGGATAGCTTGATTCCAGTGGCATGGAGAGCACGGGACCCAGGTCTGGGCATACCCGTCCCACTCGGGGTGACAAATGCAAAAACAACAGTTGATGTACATAATGCAGAACAATGTCATACATTCACTCCAGTGCAGCGATCTGGGCCTAAATCCATTGTGTTTTTTGCTCACCATGCCATTCCAGTTTGGACACAGCCATATGCAAATCAGTCTTGACCCTGTGCCTCATGGAAACAGTCCAGCCCGAACTGCCAAGCCAGGTCCTCCCTGGACTGGAAACAGGCATCCTAGGACCAGTTTCGGGGTTTCACCTCTCTTCAGCCAGGATAGCTTGATTCCAGTGGCATGGAGAGCACAGGACCCACTTTTGTGCATACCCTTCCCACTCGGGGTGACAAATGCAAAAACAGGGTGGGGTGACACAGCGGCTACTCAATATACATCATGGGTTGATAAAGCAATCCAGCTGTTAGCACCACCCAAACTCAGCAAACTCAAACGAAAGACTCTATCAGAACCTTGGTTCACAGAGAAACTAAGGACACAGAAACCAAATTGCCGTAGGCAGGAGAAAACCTGGAGATGAAACTATGGCAAGAATGAGAAAACTAAATATAAGCTTTGTCTATCAGCTTATAAATCCCTCATTCTCAAAGAGAAAATGTCCTATTTCACAAGAAAGATAGAGGAAGCAAAAAACTCCTCAAAAGAACTCTTCCAAAAAGTAACTAAGCTAACCACGGATGCACCTGATACATCCAGCCTATGCAGTCAATCCTTTTGCAAAAGGCTAGCGGATTTCTCCCTGGAAAAGGTAGGAGTTTATAATCTATTCTCCTCCTCGATCTCCGCTCCATATAATATCACGGCCTCTACCTTGACACGTAGAAACTGACCAGATCTTGATAAATTTACACCACCCACCTTAGAGAAGGTAACAAACTTACTGAAAGCAACCTCATCGGGCTCTCCACATGACCAGTGCCCTCCAAAAATAGCAGGATTAGTGGCCATCTTCCAGACCATTTCTTCGGCCTGCCATTTTCCATCAATCTGGAAGAAAGCTTCAATTCTTCCACTTTAAATAAAAACTACACTGGATCCTAAAAATCCCAGCAGTTACCATCCTATATCATGCCTCCCTCTCCCTTCCAAGTTCAACGAGAAGATCATAAATACACAGCTGATGGACCATATTCAATTTAACATGTATCTGGAGATCACGCAGTTCAATTTTCGCAGTGGACATAGCACAGAAACAGCCTTGATCAAGGCAACCGAAGAGATCAGGCAGTCCCTTGATCAGAACCAAGGAGCAGCACTTATACTGCTGGATCTCTCGGCTGCTTTTGACACTGCATGGAACCTACTGAAATCTTTTTTTACTGACACAGAACAGTTCGTCAGACTAGGTGAGTTCACTTCTTAATCTTTCTTCTTCCCCTGCGGTGTTCCCCAGGGTTCTTCACTTAGCCCTACCTTATTTAATATTTTTATTACAACCCTGGCGGAACTAATCAAAAGATTTGTCTTTTCCTTAACATCCTATGCAGGCAACACCCAGATTGGCGCATCATTGGCCAAAAAAGACGCAGGAGTAAGCAGCAGATTCTAAGATTGTATGCAGGCAGTAAACACCTGGATGAGTAAGAATTGTCTCAAATTATATGCAGATAAAACCGAAATAATACTCTTTGGAGTACGAACTTCCTTCTGGACACCATCATGCTGGCCAGCGGAAATGGGCCATATGCCCGAACCTGTCACCAAAGCTCAGAATTTGGGAGTTCTGATTAACCATAAATAAACTTCCACAAGTCACGTCAATGCCCTATCATCATTAATGTTTCGCACATTAAGAATGCTAAAAAAAATCTTCCTTTTATTTACCAACATCTGCAAAAAACTCTTGTTGCATCACTAGTCATATCTAAACTAGACTATTGCAATGGTTTGCTACAAAATTGCATCAACGCACTCTTAATAAACTACAAGTAATACGAAATTCGACAGCAAGACTTCTGCTAAAGATACCTAGACATCAATCCATAGCCACAGCTATTAGAAATCTGCACTGGCTTTCTATCAGGCAGAGGTGCACTTCCAAGGCACTCTGCATTGCTACAAAGCACTTCATGGTCTAGGTCCTTCTTATTTGTAGCAAAGCTTCAACTGATAAACCCCAGCCAGAACCCTATGATCTGCCTCTTCAAAACACATTGTTGTGCCCAGATTTAAACTGTCCAAATGTGGCGGCAGGAGTTTCTTTCTGGCCACATCCAAAGCCTGGAATGCTTTACCATTAAAAATAAAAAATGCACCCAACTTATTGAACTTTAGGAAACAGCTAAAGAGTAGACCTGGCTCTTCAGTTTATGCTGAATTGATACATATCTGCTCAAATCTCCCTCCATTATCAAAGTCAGCGCTAATACACCTTCCGCTAATCGCGCTCTTTGCAAAACTTACCACTCTACCACTCTACGGTGGAAGGCTGGAAAAGAAGCTTTTCTTTGTTACACTCTGGGTGGAACACAAACAGTGCTGCAGTCCATGAGCGATTCTTAGCTCACAGACCCTGGGTACCCATGGTACTATATACTAGGGTCTTTCAAGTAAGTTATATTATGTCAATTGGGTATAAGCCAATTAAGCATAGCCTTTTAAGGGTTGGAGTACATGCACTAAGGCCTGGACAACAGGCCTTGTGGACTGCAGAGTGTCTAGATAAGTACCTAATAGTCAAAAAGTGGGGGTGAACCTGCAACAAGTCCTTTCCCTACAGCAAGTATATTATAGAGTCAAATCAAAAGTTCTTCTCTAACGCAGACCTAAACATGTGTAACAGACAAATCCTTCTGTGAGACGGCCGAAAGTAAGCTGGATGATTGCGAAGGAAGGTCTAGGCGCAACAACGTCCGCATCTTGGAAGTGACTGAAAAGTCGGAAGGACCAGCGCCTGACCTGTTCGTCGAAGACCTCATCTTAAACCACCTCACACCTAAGGGACTGGGGAAATTATTCACCATAGAACACGCACACAGAGTCCCGGGGGGAGCGACCTAAGCCTGGCGCACCTCCGCGCCCCTTAAGGCAGCCAAAGACACTGTTCACGGTCCGTGATTGTTTGCCCAACATACTGTTCTTTCTCTGCTCATCTAAACCTATGCCTAACGCGCTCTGTATGTCAATGCTATTTTAAAGATACTGTATTTTTAAACACTGCCTTATCGTTTTTAGTAATCTTTTTACCTGTTGCCTCCACTTCGTTTGCACTGTTATTTGTATTTCGCTTGGCTGCTCCCCGTTTCGCCAGGGCTTGTGCCGGTTGAGCGGAGGGACGTGAGGCCATTCCCAGGGCGCTTTGTGGTGACGAGCGACTTCCGGTTGTCAGGTTAGCATTCTAGTTGCTCGCCCCGCCCACTCCGCCTACATAATGCGGATCAGGGCGCGGACGCGCGCAGCCAAAGACACTGTTCATGGTCCGTGATTGTTTGCCCAACATACTGTTCTATCTCTGCTCATCTAAACCTATGCCGAACGCGCTCTGTATGTCAATGTTATTTTAAAGATACTGCATTTTTAAACACTGCCTTATCGTTTTTAGTAATCTTTTTACCTGTTGTCTCCACTTCGTTTGCACTGTTATTTGTATTTTGCTTGGCTGGTCCCCGTTACACCACGGCTTGTGCCGGTTGAGCGGAGGGACGTGAGGCTATTCCCGGGGCGCTCTGTGGTGACGAGTGACTTCCGGTTGTCAGGTTAGCATTCTAGTTGCTCGCCCCGCCCACTCCGCCTACATAACGCGGATCAGGGCGCGGACGCGCGCAGCCAAAGACACTGTTCACGGTCCGTGATTGTTTGCCCAACATACTGTTCTTTCTCTGCTCATCTAAACCTATGCCTAACGCGCTCTGTATGTCAATGTTATTTTAAAGATACTGTATTTTTAAACACTGCCTTATCGTTTTTAGTATTCTTTTTACCTGTTGCCTCTACTTCGTTTGCACTGTTATTTGTATTTCGCTTAGCTGGTCCCCGTTCCGCCACGGCTTGTGCCGGTTGAGCGGAGGGACATGAGGCCATTCCCGGGGCGCTCTGTTGTGACGAGCGACTTCCGGTTGTCAGGTTAGCATTCTAGTTGCTCGCCCCGCCCACTCCGCCTACATAACGCGGATCAGGGCGCGGACGAGCGCAGCGGCGTGCCGGCGGCACGAAAGCGCACCAAAGGCAAGCCCGTCTACGCCCGTCCGCGCCAGACCACTGCCAGACGCCCAGATTCTTTGTTTTGCTCCCCAGGTAACTAGCGTGGCGACATGTTGCGTTACTCCAGTATGGAGCTGCATTTTTTAAATCCCCTCAAACCCTTTATGTCTAGTATACATCCATACTCAGCCGAGTTCTATAGGAAAACTCATCCTGTAATCTATAATAGAGAGGCGACAAGTATACGTCCTCACAAATTAGACAAACTCGGTTTGAATGCCACTATATCTAAATGCTAGGTCTATACCTAAACACGCGCTTGAACTCTGGAGTCTTCTAGATGAAGATAAGCCTGGGATATGTTTTATCACTGAGACCTGGCTTCACGGCTCATCTTCAGTGAGTGTTGCCACAGCGTTTCCCCCCCAATATCATCTGACAAGGCTTGACAGAGAGTCGGGCAGAGGCGGTGGTATTGCAGTTGCAACCATGGCCCCCTTAGGGATCCGAGTATTAGAATCAAGCTCCTCTACCATGTTAGAGATTTAGATTTTTACTATTGATATTCTAGACTCGGAAACATGGAATGGGGTGATGATATATAGACCTCCGGGTCTTAAGACGCAATTTGTTAACCAGCTGCTAGAAATTATCGTGCCACATGTATTAGCCGCAGATAATTTTATTTTACTTGGAGATTTTAATTATCATGCTGAGCTGCTTCTAGACCCCGACTCGGCCCATTGAACCGGGGCAATGCTCACACTAGGACTAACACAGAAGGTGATCGGCCCCACTCATCTAGCAGGCCACACATTAGATTTAATATTCACAAATTCCCCTAAATTAAATATTGAATCTCCCTGCCCGATATTATGGACGGATCATTCCATTCTTAAATTTAGTATGCCTATAAATATACATAGGAAAATCAGTTTAAAGAAAAGTATCTGGATCCGGCCGTGACGTAAACTCACAACAGATACTTTTCTAGCACACTTTGAACCTTCATTACTAGGTAAGAAGGTCGATACGGTGGATTCCGCTGTCAGTAACTTTGAATCTTCCATCTCAAAGGGTCCAAGTAAAAAACAACGCATCACCATGGTTTACTGCTGCATTAAAAACTGATAAACAACTAAGCCGTGCTGCGGAACGCCAGTGGAGGAAATCTAAAACTGAGGAACATCGTAGGAATTATAAGCACCTTCACCTAACTTACACCAATAACATCAAATCAACAAAAAAGGCGTATCTCACTCAGCGCATCAATAATGCTGCACACTCCAGTAAAGAATTGTATAAAATACTGAAGGAATTTACCGCCCCCAGGTCGAGCAATCTTCCTTCGCGCCTACACAAGAGTGGGTTGACTCTGTCTCTTTGTTTTTTGACAACAAAATCAAAACAATATACGCTTCATTTCCTCCTCAGATTGAGGATCATGGTTACCATATCACTAACGTGAATGAATCCATTTCCTTGCCAGAATCTGATAAGGCCCCTCTATTAACAGAGTTTGAACCCATAACTAAAACCGAAGTTATTGAAAGCTTAAGAAGGATTAAATCTGGCTCCCCAGCCGATCCCTTTACCCCTCGTTCCTGCGTTAAAATTTTACCACTGCTTGCTGATGCTCTAACCACCATTTTTAACCTGTCACTGAATCAAGCCAAGGTCCCACAGAGATGGAAACTCGCGCAGGTCAAGCCTATTCTTAAAAAACCTTTGGCTGACCCTAGTGCACCTGTAAATTACCGTCCCATTTCATTGCTTCCTTATTTTGGGAAGGTACTGGAGCACCTAGTCAATAAACGTTTTACTGCCCATCTTGAGACCCATGGTCTCCTTGATCCCTCCCAATCAGGCTTCCGTGCTGCTCATAGCACGGAGACCGCAGTTATTGAAGTGGTGGATAACATCAGGCTTGCACTAGACCATCAAGAATCTGCAATCTTGGTCCTTTTGGATCTGTCTGCAGCATTCAACACCATCTCCCACAGAATTCTTAAACAACGTCTGTGGGAAGTGGGTGTCAGAGGGAAGGCCTTGGACTGGTTCGAGAGCTATCTGGCTGATCGTTTCACTACGGTTACTGTGGATGAGATGGCCTCCCGTACCTATCCAGTAACAGTTGGGGTTCCGCAGGGATCTATTCTTAGTCCCATGCTGTTCAACGTATATCTAACACCTCTAGCGGATATCATCAGATCGTATGGATTGAGACCTTGTCTTTTACTGATGATACCCAGCTGCTTGTTACTTGTGATTCTGACCAAGATGGTGTTCAATCTCGTTTCAAGAGCTGTATGATCCGGATCAATGACTGGATGAGCTTAAATATGCTACAGTTGAATGGTGGTAAGACGGAGGTTATCCTTTTTGGGAAAGCGGAACAGGTTTGGACCTGCGACTGGTGGCCGTCAGAGCTGGGTACCTGTCCCCCGCCTAAGCTAGCAGTCCGCAATCTGGGTATTACTATTGACAATTCCCTGTCCATGAGCGCTCATATCAATCAAGTGCTTGGAGCCTGTTTTGGGATCATGCGTAAGCTGCGAAAGATTTTTAAATGGTTACCCATTGAAGCAAGGAAACCATTGGTCCAGGGACTTATTATCAGTCATTTTGACTATGGTAATGCCCTGTTTACGGTACTTAATCAAGACCTACTTTCCAAACTTCAAATCCTTCAGAATACGGCTGCCAGACTTGTTCTCAATCTCCCTTCCCGTACTCCTTCTGCTCCGACTCTTAAAACCCTGCACTGGCTCTCAGTCCGCCAAAGAGGACGTTTTAAAATCTTAAGCATTACACATAAGATAATGCATGGAATTGGTCCACAATATCTGGCTAAAAAACTCCAATGGTATGTACCTGGACGTTCTCTTCGGTCAAGCACAAAACTTCTTCTTGTTCAACCATTATTCGAACGGTCCGCAATGGTGGCCGATCCTTTTCATACTTAGCTCCTCTGCTTTGGAACAAACTAACCCTGGGCGTAGTTTGCGAAGTAGCACTATGCGAAGCTACGCAAAGAGCGCTTCGCACTACGCGAGCTACGCGTAGCACTTTGCGAACTGCGTAGTACCCTGTTCGCACTGTGCAAGATGTCGTTTTCAATGATTGCACAGTGCGGACAAGCAACCAGCGCTGTGCAATCATTGAAAACGGCATCTTGCACAGTGCGAGCTGTAGTTTTCTGCCGCTCGAGTAGATTTTTACTCGAGCTGCAGCTTTCTCAAGGCAGACTGGTAGTTTCTCATAGTGAGCGGTCGCAATGAGAAACCTGACCTCCTCGCGTTGAGAATCTCACCGGGAGGTTTATTTTCCACGCTCGCGATCGCCAACTTGATGTTGCTGATCACGAACGAGGAAAAAGTCTTGCCGGGATGTCATTTTGCTTGCTTGCGGTCGCCAACTTGACGTTGAGGACCGCGAGCAAGCAAAAAATGACCGCTGCACTACGCAACACTACGCTACGCGTGCTCGCACAGTGCTACGTGCAATTCGCGTAGTGCGAAGTAGCGCAAACTTCGCAAACTACGCGAGCATAGCGTAGTGCTTTGCCCAGGCTTAGAACAAACTTCCATTGGAGCTGCTATCCATAACGGACCATCTACTTTTTCGAAGAAAGCTGAAGACTTGGCTTTTTTCTCAATAAGTTAGGTATTTTAATACCTCAGTCACTGTCTGTCTCTCTGTCTTGGCTGCTAGCACCCTGAGACCTTTTGGTGATTTGTGCGCGTTATAAAAATGTTTGACATTGACATTAATAGCTCGTGTCCTACATTCCAGGGCGCTATTCTGCAGTATGCGCGGTATGCACCCCCTCTACGCTACGAGAATGCCATCCTCTCTTTTTTCCCGGACTTTACACAACTGGTGCAGAGGCAGCATAGAATGTTCATGGCCGTCAAGAAGAAACTCAGAGACAAGGGACTTAAATACGCCGTGATGTTCCCGGCCCGTCTCCGTGTTGAAGCTGGGGGAAGGGCATGGTTTTTTGATAATCCAGAGGTGGCCTCGGACTGGTTGGACAATCGAAACATCGGCGGCCCCGGAGGAAGGAGCGGGGGCGAAGATCAAGAGTTGCAGGACCAAGAGTGAGAATTGATGGAGGCCATTGTCGTCCACAGGAACACACTCAGGTAACGGGGTCCATGAGGCCCCACAGCTGGACATAAACTCACTGCATTCCGTGGTGCACCAGGGAAGCCCAACATGGACCTAATGGGGATACTTGACTCACTTTGGGGTTGGGGGCGGGGAAATGGAGTGTTGGCTTTCCTCTTTTCTACCTTTAGTTATTTTCTAGTATTAGAAATTGGGTGACAGGCACTCTGCCAGTTTGTAATGGGCAGTTCTAAGTCCAGAGGGCAGAGAAGCGGGGAGGGGGGTTGTTGGCTGGGGGTTTGCGGGGGGGGGTTTCCCTGTTAATGTTTTCCATCGATGCATAACTACAGGCACAACGAAGGCACAAAAGACTCACTACGGTTTTAATGCACACACACTGGGGAAAAAGCATTACAATATTAAGCTGGAATGTCAATGGGCTGGGGGATAAAATTAAACAGAGTGTAGTCCTGCAATATATCAGGAAGCAGGGAACGGATGTCGTGCTACTTCAAGTAATGCACCTTATGGGTCACTCCTGTAGGGCAATGAACCGGTACAGTTACAAGCTAGCGGCACATGCAGGATTCACGACTGGCTCCAGAGGGGTGGGCATTATGGTTAGGAACGCATTCCCTCTTGGTGTAGACTCCACTTGGACCGTTGACAGGGGTCGTTATGTAGGCATATCTGACTCCTGGGAGGGACGGTCCCTCACACTGTTCTCTATTTATATCCCACCCAGCCTCCAATCGACTGCATTCTAAGACCTCCGTACTACTATTCTCTCGCTGCTGGAGGGACTGTTGGTGTTGGGGGGCGACTTTAACTCAGTAAGCTCGGGGGAACTTGACCGGCATCCCCCACTCGCGTTGGGGCCCTCTTCCCGTGGATTGCCAGACCTCCTTGAGGCCATGGGTCTAATTGATACCTGGCGCACACTCAACCCCGAAACAAAGCAATACACATCCACTCTGGGGCCCACCACAGCTTTTCCCGCATTGATTACATCCTGGTTCCCAGCTCTCAATAATCACACATCCGGGAGGTCCACCACTTAGGTAGAAGCATCTCCGATCACTCGCCGCTTTGGGTGCACTTTCTCCTAGACCACGGGCGGGTGGGTCGTATCACCCCCATCAACCCTTGGCACCTTCGTAACCCTAAAATACGCAAAGACCTCCTAGCCGCAACGGATAGCTACTTCGCAGAAAATGTGGGTACCGTGACCTCTAGCCAAACACTCTGGGGGGCCTTTAAAACGGTGATCAGAGGGGAAGCACAGTGCTTAATATCAGGTCGCAAACGAGAGCAGCAGAAAGCAGTGTCTGACATAGAAACCGAGATCCTTCGGCTTGAGGGAGAACTGGTGGAGCAAGACTCTCCAGAGATGTTCCACCTACTGCGGCTTAAGCAGTCTGAATATAAAGCTCTTGTCACAGATGCAGCCCGAACTCTGGGTCAGGAAAAGCTTGGAAGCATTTATGACTTGGGAGACAATGCAGGAAAATTGATAGCTTGGCTGGATAAGCGAGAATGGGCAAGTCGACTGGTCCCGATCCTTCACGATGCCTTTAACACTAACATAAAAGAACCCCAAGACATAGGTTCTCAATTTGCCACACATTTCGAAGCGGTTTATAGGGCGGAGACGCCCTATGCCGAAGTAGATTCCACTGAACTACTAAGAGATATTACCTTGCCCACCCTCACCTCGACTGATAAACAACTCATGGATAGTTCTCTGACCACAGATGAAATCTCCCAGGCCATTAGATCGCTTCAATCTGGAAAGGCCTCTGGTCCTAATGGGATACACATAGAAATATATAAACTCTGCCCGGACAAAATATCACCTTACCTTAAAGCCATGTTCGAGGAAAGTAGGGAGTTGGGGGAACATCCGCTGGATCAACACATAGCTAACATTGTTGTAATCAACAAAGAAGGCAAACCAAAAACAGACTGTGCATCATATCGGCCCATTTCTCTTCTCAATGCTGAGCCGAAAAACCTCGCACAGGTTCTTGCTAATCGCCTAGTTAAGGTCATGTCAACTCATACACCCAGATCAATTGGGCTTTATCCCACGCCGGAATACGGCATTGAACCTTCGACGTGTTCACAGAGAGCTTGGCAGAGCAGATACGATACGCGAACCAGCGGTCTTGGTTTCCCTGGACGTTATTATGGCCGTTTGATATGGTTGAGTGGCCTTATCTCTTCGCTGTGCTCCAGAAGCTAGGGTTCGGTCCAGAATTCATAGGTTGGGTCCGCCTCCTTTATGCGGCACCACTGGCGAAGGTTGTCGTCAACAATAATCAATCGGACACCTTCACTCCGAGCCGGGGCACTTGTCAGGGTTGCCCACTCTCCCCCCTTTTGTTTACCCTGGCACTGGAGCCACTCACAGCCTGGATCCGACAGGATCTAATGATCCGAGGAGTCCGCCGGTCAGCAGATTGGGAAGACCGGATATCACTTTACACCGATGACATCCTACTCTACCTAACCAACCCTCGGAAATCTTTAATTGTCTTATTGGACATTTTGGCAGTGTTTGGGAGATACTCCGGTTTCAAAATTAATTGGGCTAAATCGCACTTGTATCCCCTTTATGGGGGAATACCTGCCTTGCCCTCCAACTGCCCAATCCAAATTAGTACATCAGGGTTCAAATACTTAGGGATATTCGTATCCATGAATCCTATACTCAGATATAACCATAATCTCCTTCCCCCTCTCCATCTTCTGCAGCGAGAAATCGCCAGTTGGAGAACTCTCCCTTTGTCCCTCTTAGGGAGGGACGCTCTTTTTAAAATGATGTCCCTCCCACGCTTCCTCTATGTCTTACAAAACTCTCTAGAAGCAGTCCCCCCCGCTTATTTTAAAGAAGTGGAAGGACTTCAGAGGGAACTTCTGTGGAATGGACCGCTGCGCATAGCTTTCAGTAAATTGACTCTGAAATGGTATGACGGAGGTATCGCCCTTCCTAACATTAAGAAATATTATTGGCCCGCCCATCTGGCCGCCATCAACCACTGTACCTATGGAACCCCTGACGACCCTGGCTATCGAATGGATAGATGGTTGTTCCCGGGTGGGAACTACAATAGAACACTATATTCCAAGCTAGCTCGACCAGCACTATCTGGCCCCACCGGGCATTTGATAACAGTCTGGCGCACTGCCACCAGATCACTGGGTTGGGAGGGTAAATTGACACTGGTCACCCCCTTATGGGACTCCGCGAAGCTGGGACACCTATGGCAGACAAAGGGATTCGATAGGTGGGATATGATAGGCATCTCCCGCGTCCAGGACATGTGGGAAAAGGGTGACATTAAAACATTCGCCTCCCTGCAAGAGCAGCATGACCTGGCCGATTCAGAGCACTTTCGATACAGACAAATACGACATGCCCTGCGCTCAGCCTTCCCCACAGTTTCCCCCCCCCCCGAGTCCTCTCCACTGGAAAATAGGATATTAGATGGACACCTCCCTGAGTAGTCTATCTCTTTGATTTACAATAAGTTAATTCATAACATGGAAGACCCTCTCACACAGCTCCGACAAAAATGGACGACGGACGGTATTGAACTCGACGACGAAGACTGGCAGGAGGCTGTGTCATCTCCCAGGGTGGTGGCTATCCCTGCAAGACTGTGACTGGTCCAACTTAAAATCCTACACAGAATATACATGACGGGACCTAGACTAGTATTGATGGGAGGGGCGCCCTCAGGGGACTGTCGTAGGTGGTGTGGCCAGCTGGGCACGTTCCTACATATCATCTGGGAATGCTCACTTGTCCAGTCCTACTGGAGGGAGATTCATGGAGTGGCGGGGGCGGTCTTGGGAATCCCCCTGCTCCCAGAGGTGCGTACATGTTTGCTCAACATATAGGAGCCCACTGACTTGAACGCACACCAAACACAATGGGCCACACTTGGTTTCATGGTGGCTAAAAGGAACATAGCCCAGGCATGGGGGGCAGCCGTCCCTCCAACTCTGAAAGACTGGAAGACCAACATAGACTGGTGCATGTTCCGTGAAAAGACTGTGTATGTGGCCCGAGGCTGCCCCAGGAAGTGGTCCCAGATATGGGGGCCCTGGAATCTCTACAGAGGTAACATTTGTACCCCACCATTGCAACTAGCCCTTGATGACATGCATTCTCCTTGATTTGTCCCATAGTGTGCGTGGTTGTTGCTGCCTTTGTACTTGAACTATCTACAGTATTGTAATGTGCCCTATTTTCTATTTGAAGTCGATGACTGTTAATAAAAAGAGTTTTAAAAAAAAACAAGAACTAGGGAAAGAGAAAACCATTTTAACATATTGTTCTAAGACACACAATGCTCATACATGCTAATCAGCAAGCGACAAGACCCCAAAAATGAGTGTAATAGAAAAAGAAATGCCATGATATGGCCGATTGGTGTCACCATCTGCCAGGTTTCTTATATTATATAAACTGTGTGATATGCTACAATACCGACACTGAGGCGATTTGGTGATATCATAACCCTGGGCTTAAAACTCGACTTTGCTCGCGGAGTTTGTGGAGTTTTGGCAACTCTGCATTCAGCGGAGAATGCAGAGTTGCCAAAAAACTCTGCACACTGCAATGGAGCAGAGTTGTTTTTGTCCGTGCACACGAAAAGTGATTTTGCACGGGCAGGAGCAACTTACTGGGCGCCTGCAATTGCTGATGAGATTTCCCGAG
The DNA here is from genome assembly GCF_964204655.1 of Triturus cristatus. Lineage (NCBI taxonomy): Eukaryota > Metazoa > Chordata > Amphibia > Caudata > Salamandridae > Triturus > Triturus cristatus. The sequence goes on along the minus strand of NC_140586.1, from coordinate 682,402,498 downwards.
CCCGTCGCGAGCGCTACGAAATTTGCTAGGTGGCCTCATGGTCCCACAAGAGTTTGCGATCACGAACACGTTCTTCGAACGCGCCATTGGAATTTCGGCAATCCCAAACACGCAGAATCTACCGTGACTGCAATCTGGAGAAGGTTCCCCCCGAGCAGCATCAAAACATTCTCGAAATGGCAGTTTGGATTAAAAAAAACTCATCAAATTGACATTTGGCTGTACTTTTATGTGCAATGAGTCCTTTTTAGGTCTCACCTGACCCAGCGTATGCGCTGGTCTGGCGAGACTTTTTGAGAGGGCTCCAAAAAGTGCTACCAGGCCAGCCTAGACCTACAGTGCATGTGCGCGGCCACGCACGCCGTGCTTGACGCGAGTACTTTCACTTTGCTTTGATGTTTGATCGCGATCACTTTCGCGGCTGCACGGCCGCTTGTTGGATTTGTGGCCTTTAATCTCAGAACAAACCTTAACCCCTAAGAGCAAAAGGCAAGAGATCGATTTACACCAGGAACAAACTCTAAATGAGGCATTACTGTTAGTTAGCAATAAATAATCCAAGATGAAAAGCCTGCACATCAAGTGACATTAAATTAAATAAAGGCTTCTGCAATTGAACCCTTTAATGTCGCCTGTCTTAAAAAAAAACATTAAGACTCGCAAATATCATTCCTCTCTAGAAGATGTGCAAATCTGTTTCTCATTGTTTGCTTTTTCTAGGAATCGTATTAAACAATGAACTCTTCAAGTAATATTATGTTTTTATAACTAACCACCTTGTTCCAAATCTACGAAAACAAGAAGAAAAAAACTACATCTAACAAAGGAATAAGCAGGGTAGAGCAACTGAAAAAGGCATTTAAACACCACAGGCTTGCGATGGTAAAAACTCATACCAGGGTTTTCAATTTATTTTAACAGTTGACCTGCAGCTTGAGAACTCTTGAAAAGAAATGGACTGCATTCTCTGTACAGCTAGGAATAGGTACATTATTGGAGTACAATAACACAGGAGTCAGTGAGCACCAAGGATATGGGAAATAATATTGGCGCTTGTGGTGTTTAATCAGGGTTATTCAAAACAATAGGTGTTCATTTACAGCACTGTCTCACCCTTCTTTGGACTGTAATTCGGTCTTACACTTTGTTTGACATTTTTGCAGAGAATTGAACGTGGGCAGATCTGTTGTGCCAATGTGGAAACTCCACATTTGTTAAGGACTGTCACAGGTTTTCTCCATTGACATATCCCAATCCCTCTGTCAGATCAATACACTCAGAGTGATCAGCAGCATCAGCCTGCAAAGTGAGACATCTAAATTAGGCCTGTTTTTTTTAGGTCTGGCCTAGAGTTTCCATTAGCTGGCTCACCAGCCTCGTGTATTCCAAAAAATGTGAGAGAACGTGTGTGTGAGAGACAGTGAGAGTGTGAGGGAGACAGCATCCTCGGTCAGCCTACTTCATTCATGGGTCTGTTCAAGTGCTATTCACATTTTGTTTCCAACCATCAGAGAGCATACACTATTGCACAGTGGGTCAGCCTACTTCAGTCGCTGGTTCTCTTCAATGCGAGTGACAGTATTTTTTTTTAGCACCTATGCCTAAAACTGTAGTGGCAGAGTTGGTGGGCCAATTCTCTGCTTTCATTTCATGTTATTTAAATGTATTTTTTGTGATGGGTAATTTATGTTTTTTACAAACATTTGCACACTATGTTTCGACAGCTGCAGTTTTACTTTTTATTGCTTTCAATGCCTACTGCATATGTTTGCAAAAGAAAGAAATAACACAAATTGAATACAAATTGAAACAAAAGTAGTCATTTTCTTAGAGTCCGCTATAATACCCTCAATTAGAATTGCTTTAAAATGCGTTCAAACTAAGCTCTGCAATGTGGCTTATGATTCCGCAGGATCCATAGAAATAAAATCCACACCAGCAGAGGTTACTGAGTTTATCAACGGGATATCAAGGCCACTGTGATTCCAAAAGGTTGGGTCTGCAAACACACGAATGTGTGCAGTGTGCTTCAGTTAACGCCAACAACATTTCTAGCAGCTGCTGCTCTGGCCACTTGTTTGTCGTGCATTTGGGAACGATTATACACAATATATTTATATATACAATAAACACAGTTGTGCAAACACAGAACGTACAAGAACACACACAAGCACGTATACGGACTCATAAGCATGCACAGGAGAACACAGGCACACACAAACACACACAGACCGGCACTAGAACACAGGTAAGCACACACATATGCTATCAGATTTACTGTATGCATGGCCATATAAATATTTCCTGCGTCTCTCTTTAGCACCAGGACGCACACCACCAAGGCCAGTGCACTGTGTCACCCTGCCCAGTGCTATGGGTGCACCAGGACTCGCACCACCCAGCCCGTTTAGTGTCTCTCTGTCAGACGCTTTGGGTGCACACCATCTCTAGTGCAGTGTGTCTCCTTGCCCAGCGCTCTGGGTGCACCTGGAAGCACACCACCCAAGCAGTATCTGTAGTTAACAAATGTACTTCGTACCATTTTTATGTGAGTTTAGAATGTCTCTGTTTGTATCTTTTATGTTATGCATATGCTCTAAATTCCTTATGTAATGTAATGCAACTGGTTTTATTGTAAAGCGCTCTGACACCTTCGGGTAAAGTTCGCGCTATATAAAAACGCATAATAAATAAATTCCTGGGAGGCCCCACCCCGTCCTCCTCCTTCCTGCTGTACATTGTATCTTCAATTACTGTTGCCTGCGTATATTTGCGTCACTCTGTGTGCCTTCTTCACATACCAAGCATTTACAATGCAATAGATCTCGCATTTGGAAAAGATTGAGCTATTGGTATTGTAAATGACAATGCTTTTTATTTATATGTTGGTTTTGAAAATGGATAAATAAAAGGCATTGTCATTTATTATGCCAATAGCTTACACTCCCGCAAATGCGAGACCTATTGCATTGCAAATGCTTGTTTAAACTTTTTTTATTAAGAGGAAGGAAGTGCCTTAGAGTCTCCAACTTCCTGTTCCTGTACAGCAGGCTCCTCCCAGTGCTTTGTCCGTCTCCAGTTCACTTTTTATTTGGAATTGGAAGGATCACTCCTTGTGTCTACTGCATCATATGTCATTGGATTTGAGGACTTTGAATTTGAGATTACACCAGCAAGTTGGAACATTGGTGTTGTTTGTTTGATTGGGGCCATGCACCTAGATTTATTTGTACTTTTCATTGGTTTTTTTAAATTTTTGTGGGGGTGGCCAGAAGCTTCAGTAGGGGCCTAGTTGTTTCTTTGTAAGAAATGTTTCTTATTTTCTAAAGGAAACATGTTGCACAGTTCACTACATGTTCTCCAACATTTGAAATCAATTTGCACTATTTATTTAATTCACTATGTAGCCCTGTAGTCTGCCAATAGGTCTTTTAGCCAGTAGGCCAAGAGCTACTCATGGGTGCATGAAACAACTGTTTCTGTGGTGTCTGTTGAATTTAAACACCATTTAGGGCATAGATGGCATTAGATTGAAATACAAAATGTGTTTTTTTGGGGTATTTCACTTGTTTCATGTGTGTTAGATAAATGCCTTTGTTGGATGTGTGTGGTTGTTGTAACTTGCAATCCTTTTCTAGCCCTGTGGATTTTCATATTTGGCATTGTTGCATTTAAGATGTGTTGTTTAGCATACCTCCTTTGTCTGGCCAGTGTGTGAGTGTGTTTGTAATAGTGGGCCAGCATTTGCTTTGGCTGAGCCTCTCCATGTGTCCAGGGGCCATTTTGTAAAGTATGAGTCCATATAGGCCTGCTTGAGTTCATTGTTTTCCCAGGCCTCCTGCTTGTTGTTGTTGTTGTGACTTGTGACCATGTGGCTGGTGGCCATTTCGTGGAGGCACTTAGTGTGCCTTTGCAATAGGCATGCATGTCTTTCCTTTGTTCCTCTTGGCTTATTGCTTCCATCTATTGTCATTTGTCAGCTGCAGCTCCCTGAATGCTGCATCCCACGTGATGCACAATGCCAAACAGTTACATTTGTATTTTTGTTGTTGTTCTTCTTCTTTCCTATCCTTCCTGAGTGTACAGTACAGCATGAAATCCCTTGTTGTCAAAGTCTCACAAATGGCTACACTGTATTGTTAATCTTTTAATAACTGAGGTAGTACATTTAATAATATTAATAACACTAAAATGTGTGGCCACACACTAAGTTATATTATATTTGTTTGTACTAGTAGTAGTTGAACCACAACAATGAATGCAATGTTTCACTGATGCTCTTCTTGTTTTTTTGCTTTTAGGTGCACAAATGAGGAGGAGACAACATCACCCATTGTACTGCCAGACAGAAGTCCTGCTGCACACGATGTCATGTGACATATGGCCACAGACATCTCTTAAACTTTTGCCACTGCATGCTGCTGACATCTTCAAGATGGTCCCAAAGAAAGGTACCAGGCCCAGTACCAAAATAGTTGCCAGTGAGAAGAAGGCACTGCCACTACCACCACCGGTATGTCACCCAAGACCTTTTTTGTGAAACCAAAATTTTCAACTGCAGCAGCGGTGTCTGGGGAGCAAGCTGGAAGCAGCACCCCTGCATCAGTGGACCCACCCCACCAACCTAGGCCCAAGCCCATGTCTGTCGCAGAGGCAGCCATTCTTATCATGGCAACTCAGACGAGCAGTGATGTTGAAATTGACTTATCGTTATCGCAAAGTAGTATCCAATCAATGCAGGAAACTCAGATAAGTGGGCAACAACAGCCGCAACCACCCCCAATAGTAGTTGTTCCTCCTGAAGAAGGGGCAGTTTAGGAGCTCGAGCTTCCATCAGAGGAAGAAGACGAGCAAGCCACTCTTTCAGAAGATTCATTGTCTTTCAGATCCCCAGCAAAGAAAAGGAGGGTTAGTCCATCAACTTCTTCTGCAAGCCCCCCTTCTGGTGATCTAAATGCCACTTGGAAGCCACCTTAGGCTGAGAGTGAGACACGCCAGGCAAGACTAGGGAAAAGGAAAGTTCCAGAAAGCTTTAGATTTATGGAGGTAGATGGCTGGGACCCCCATAAATGGGACTACCAGTGGTGGCCCGCTGCACTGGGCACTCCACACCAGCCGCATAGCGCAGTCAAGAACCTAGGGGTCTTGATGGATAACTCCCTCTCCTTCGAGCTTCACGCCCAAAAAGTGGCAGGTACATGCTTCGGCCACCTACGTGGGCTGAAACCCAGATTGGGGTTTTTTGACGCTCCCACCCGACAAGTGATCATCCAATCGGTGGTTCTGTCACGTCTTGACTACTGTAACGGACTACTACTGGCTGTAAATAAAATGGTTATGAAGAGACTTCAAAGGGCACAGAATGCGGCTGCCCACACTCTTTTCGCCCTACCTAAGCATTGTAATACCTTCCATCTCCTGTACCGACTACACTGGCTGCCGATCGAACAGAGAATTCAGTTAAAAACTCTCTGTACCACTCACAGGATCCTACACGGCCAGGGCCCCCAGATACTGCAGGGGCTCTGCACACTATATGTCCCAACAAGAGCACTGAGCTCCACAGATCTGAATCTGGCCTGCACTCCTAGGGTGCGCTGGAGCAGAGCGGGGGGGCGCTCATTTAGGTCCGTGCCCCCAGTGCTATGGAACTCTATTCCAATCACGACGTGCAGCACACAAGATCATTGGGCATTTAGAAAACAGATTAAAACCTGGCTGTTTTTATCCATCTAGCACAGGATGCGCCCTCATGCTGCGCTCCTGCTCCCTGGGTTTTTAGAAACAGACATTCCCTGGCTGTCTTTCCATCTGGCTAGCAGTCGCCATCTATGGTCACCCGTTCGCAAGCACTGGAACGCCCCGTTGCTGGGGCAGCCATGCGCTATACAAGCACTTCTAACATAACATAACATGTAGAAGAGGAGGATGATGATGATGAGCCAGTCATCATGGACATTAACCCCGTGCCAGTGAAGACCGACATCTATTTTCCAACTCGAATCACCATGGCAATAAAAAATAACAAAAAGTTTGAACTCATGAAGTAACCTGTGACAGGGCTCATTAGTGCCTAGGGGAGAGCATCCTATCACAGGACACGTAGTTACATTAGAAGACCGTCATTACCCCATCCCAAATTGCTGTGAGGGATGTGGCCCAGATACCACCTACACAAATACCATCAACACCATATACAGCTACCATATTTATAAAGTCCCGGCAGCGACCTACGTCTACCACAACAACCACCTCAGTAGAAGTATGTCCTGCAGAGAGTCAAACGTCACGCCCACCTATCAATCATCCAACATTGCAAGTGGCACCAGCAGAGTCAGAAAGTTTACCTCCCCAGTTTGGGACTTCTTTTCGGTTAGCAGGAAGGAGGTGAACATTGCAATATGTGCCTTTTGTGGAGCAAGTGGTAGTCGGGGTAAGCGCGGTACAACCTATGGTACTGGGGGCCAAACAACCCATATGAGAAAACGCCACTTGATCCAGTGGGAGGAGCATCTTAATGGCCAAAAAACTGTAAGTGTTGTTGGTGGAGGGGATAAAGAAGTTTTAATCACGGTGGAAGGTGAACAAGAGGGAGACATTTTCTCTGGTCCACAAAGCTTTCCTGTCCCCAGCAGTGCTGTGGTACCGCCTACATCATCATCAGCAACATCACAATGGCACAAGAGTCAGGCTGAGACACCAAGGGGTCCAAGGCAAGAGAGTACCACGATGAAAAAACATGCATTGAGCCTAACAATATCTGGTCTCAAGAAGTCTCCTGCATCAGTGGCACCAAAAAAGAATCAAATACAGGCTACCATTCTCATCATGTTTAGGTCGGAGGGGCAGTATGAATGTAACCACCCAATGGCACGTTTGGACAACGTGAAGCTGGCTAAAATAGTAGCGCTGGACGTCCTCCTTTTTTCTTTTGGGGAAGGGGTGTGTTTTCTTGAATTTGTTGCAGCCATCTGCCCGAAATGGAAGGTTCCCAGCCGGTCCTGTTTCACCAGAGTTGCTGTTCCAGCACTACATCCCGACATGCTGGAATTGCTTGGACAAGCTTTGCAGCAGAGTGCTATTCACACTATCCACCTGACAACAGACATGTGGACCAGTTGCCAGGCCACTGATTACATGTGCATCACTGCACACTGGATCTCTTTTGTGGGGGTTAGAGAAAAGGTATCTGCAAGTGTTGACACTGCTGAGATTTTTAATGCAGCTCGGAAACATGCAACAGCAGCAATGTTTGACATGGAGAAGTCTCATACTGCTGCAAACATTTTGGAAGACTTTGAAAACAAGGTCTTTGAATGGCTGTGACCAAGAGGGCTTAACATTGGTTTTGTTGCCACAGACAATGGCATTAATATAGTTAAGGCCAAGGCCGATGGTGGCTATTGTAGGGTCCTGTGTTTGGCGCACCGAATTAACATCATTGTTCAAGACTTTCTGAAAAAAGAAGACTGAATCACCAATTTAATGACCACTTGCAGAAGAATCTGCACACATTTCAGCCATTCTTTTAAAGCAGCTGAGGATCATTTAATGTGATAATACAATGCCAGTTAAAGTACTCATCCAGGAGGTGCCAACATGTTGGAACTCAACCTATTACAGGCTTGAAGGTCTGTTTGAGCAGTACAGACCAATCAATGAATATGTCATGCAAAGAGAGGATGCTACTGTGAAAGGTATGATTATTGAGGTGGACCAATGGGGCCTAGTTAATTGCCTGACAGAGATCCTACTCACACGTGAAGTCAGCAAGGAGGACTGTACTTTGTGCCAAGCTATCCCACTGTTGCACATGCTACAGGAACAGCTGAAGAGGGTGTCTGCAATGTACGCAGGTGTGGAGGAAAAAAAAGAAGCATATGAGTTGGTGGAGATCTTAACCCTTCGCTTATCTGAAAATGCGAGGGTGCAAAGAGGCATTGTGTCATCCAACCATTACATTTGTGCCACAATTCTTAATCCACGGTACAAAGCATTACTGCACACTTTCATTCCCTTTTCAGACGGGGATGTTGCCAGCTACAAAACTTGGATAGCTGTGCAAGCCAGTCAGCTACAAAAAGACCAGCTGGGAATTAGAGCCCAGCTTCTCCAGAGCACAACAAGTACTGCAGGACAGCCAGCTTCAAGTTCAACTAGAGAGCCTGAGGGCAGTGCGGTTTGCTCACAGCAGCAAAAACCACCAACACCAAGAACAACATCAACAACAACCAGAACATGAGCATCAGCCCCAAAATCGGTACAGGAATGGTTTCCACAGATAGGGCTTAAGTCCAGTGCTGAGGCAAAGGCAAAAGAGACCACCCATGAGCATTTATCAGATGGTCCAGGCCTATCTGGATGACCCAACAGAGGTCTAATTTGATCAAAACCCATTGCTGTATTGGTACGGGAAAAGGTGCCAGTGGCCAGTGCTCAGCAGGCTGGTGAAAAAATGCCCGCCTGGCCCTGTCACTAGTGTCTTTGCTGAGCGTGTTTTCAGTGCTGCTGGTGAAGTTCCGACAGTGGAAAGGACCAGTTTCTCACCCCAAAATGTGGAGAGGTTAACCATGATCAAAATGAATCAGCACTTTATACCACCAGATTACACAATACCTGAAGTAGCACAGTAGGAAGATGATGATGGGAACTCAGGTCATGGAAGTAGTGTGCCAGGTGACCTACTTCTGGGTAAGCCTGGGCAAAGCACTACGCTACGCTCGTGTAGTTTGCGGAGTTTGCGCTACTTCGCACTACGCGAATTGCACGTAGCACAGTGCAAACACGCGTAGCGTAGTGCAGTGGTCATTTTTTGCTTGTTCGCGGTCCTCAACGTCAAGTTGGTGACCGCGAGCAAGCAAAATGACATCCCGGCGAGACTTTTTCCTCGTTCGCGATCAGCAACATCAAGTTGCCGATTGTGAGCGTGGAAAATAAACCTCCCGGCGAGCTTCTCAACGCGGGGAGGTCAGTTCTCATTGTGAGTGGTCGCATATACTCGCGACCGCTCGCGATGCGAATCTACCAGTCCACATTGAGAAAGCTGCCGCTCGAGTAGAAATCTACTCGAGTGGCAGAAAACGACCGCTTGCACTGTTCAAGATGCAGTTTGCACTGATTGCACAGTGCGGACAAGCATCCGGCACTGTGCAATCAGTGCGAACAGCATCTTGCACAGTGCACTACGCAGTTTGCGAAGCTACGCGTAGCTTGCGTAGTGCGAAGTGCACTTTGCGTAGCTACGCGTAGCGCTACTTTGCAAACTACGCCCAGGGTTACTTCTGGGTGACCCACCAGAGTTTGAGGATGAGCTCTACTTCCCTGGCAACTAGGCTTTCGAGTTACTTTCTTTCTTCCTTTGGCACCCAAAAAAGCCCCAGAAAAAAATTTAGCTAAGGATTATTATTTACTTTATTATTTTTGTGTGTCACTGTCTTTCTGCTTCGATTCACAACAAATCCATCACCACCGTCTTACTCTTTTAGTGCAGGATTGAAGTTGCATCTGTGTGCAGCCAGTTAAGAAGTAAGTCCACTCCTCCTGACTCGCCCTATATCCATTTCCCTCAAGCCAGACATTAGATGGAGAATACACACAACAAATGTAAAATGTGTGCCTGCCTCGAGTCCAAACCTGACTATTTATCTATCCTTTCCAAGCCTAAAGGGACTGCCCAGGAAATACAGGTAGATGATGGCATGCATTGCACACTGAATGATTGGTATTTTGTTGTGCATGATGTCTACTAGTATTCTACACACAAAAAATGTGACTCAAGTCATCTTTTTCTTCTTGTTGTTCAATATCAAAATTGTACTACTGCAGGCCAATCCATTGCATTTTGATGCTGGACGAGTCTGGACTCTTGACTCACTCGGGACACTTTTGGTACAGAGGTGGACATCATACCATAATCACAGTCAGAGTCAGTAGGATCGGAGATGATTGATGGAATAATTCGCGTGTTAAACAACAACACCAGACCTACATGTCTGTGTAGTGGTGGAAGGGAGTGGGGTGGTGTGACTGACAGCGGTGCATTGATTTTGTTACTTAATTTGGAAAATGCCATGTTGCTGTGTGTGTATGTGTGCTCAGTGCTGTCTGGCTCAAATGTGAAGCTAAGTGGAGGTAGGGTGGGGGGCCTGCTCCTGTTGTTGGAGGAAACTGCTGGAAACAGACATGATTTAGACTATGCTGCCTCTGAAAGTCTTCTTGTTGCACTCCTCCTTAATTATGCAGTTTAACTTTTCTCCTTGATTTTTCAATATCCTTTTTGTTTTTCTGTATTATTTTACTTTAGCTTTCTAGTCTCCCTTAGGTGACAGACTGTCTCATTTTCTTCTTTTGCAAATGCTACTGTAAGTGTCTACTACTACTACCACCAACATGGCACCTTGGGAAACCAAACCATCACCATGCAGCTATCACTTCGCCTAAGTATAAATATCAATCACAGGTAAGAGAAGAAGTGTGGGGGAGGCATAATGATATGCTATGGAAATGAATTAATTCACACACCCACACCCTTCCGAGTCCATCTACAGTCCGGCCTTTACCCTGTGCTATGCTGGGTAAAACAACTCACACTCACCTTAGCAAACTGCATCCACCTGGCACACAAGATTGACGACGGACAGTCCAAGGAAGGAAAAAGAGGAAAACAGAGATGCAACTCTCAATTCGGCAATAATTACAGTATCATTTCTTTTGATTAATTTTTTCTCTTCTGAGGAAAATAAAAATCTGTGAGGCCTATGTGTCCCCATGTGCCCCCCCCCAACGCTTATGTGCACATACATGTAACCTATGTATTTCCTCTCCATGGCCTTTCTATCATGATGCTTATGCTATAACGTGGCCTGCCATCATCCAGTCTCCCATGAGAGAAACGACAAATCTGTATTGAGGCCTACACGTTTTTCATCATGTTTTCCTGCATTTTCATGAAGCCCATGTTTATGGCTCAGCCAGAGCCGAAAAGAGGTTTCATGCCTCAGAACGCTCTGAAAGCTGCAGCTACGTATCCTTGGCCTTGCACACTTGGGCCTCAGCCAAAGGGGCCCCGACCGAGGTGCCGAGACAGTATTGAGCACGGTTATCTGCTTACTCCTACAGAGCCGCATTCTTGCCTGGTGAAGGAGGAATGAACGCGACCCATCTGCAAGGAGGGAGCCCAGCCTTACTGTCTCTCTTTGTGAGATTGCAAAGCTCACGTCAGTAAAAAGCCCATAGCCCCCGTGCAAGACTTCTGCAGTAAATGAAGTAAATGAAGAAATAGATGCCACATCGGCTCTTGGTGATGAGCAACCTATGTCACAAATCAGTCCCTGCTCCAGACATCGGATATCAGATAATACAAGATGTGCTGGTCGTTCTGACACTGAAGGCCTCACTCACTGAAGGCCTCACTTCCAGACTTGTCCGGTTGCATAGCAACCCTCCCCACGTCAGTTACACGTCATGCTCGAGTTGAGCACAAGTAAGGCAAAGTTCCAGTACAATTCCAGCAGATCACGCAACCCCCTCCAGGTATCCACCCACACATGACAAATTACCCATTATCATCAAGTGGACGCCCACATGGACGCCCACCTTCACGCCTACTTACACGCCCACATGCTCTTATCTCATTCTCTCTTGCTCTTTTGCTTACGTACAATTGAGAAATGTATATATACTGTACTCTGTGAATAATGTTTTGAGAATATTGAGAATACTTTTGAGTCCCCTTCCAGATCCTTTTTGGTGATGGTAATATTCTCCCTTTGACTCGAGTTATTGGAATAAAGCCCTTTATGAACCTGATACCACAGACTCAGCCTCTTGCTTTATGCATGATCTTATTGATATTATGAAATTATGAGAGCGTAATATTTTATTTACCACATAATGGCGCCCGAATAGGGACATCTCTTTCCCCACACGCCGGAGATGAAGGTCCAGTTTTGCCCCCTTCCATAGCCGTGACGGACTTCAAGCGCGCACGTCGCGGGTCTTCCCGCCAACTCCCTCAGGCCAACGAAGGGGACAGACTGCGACCAGGCATCCATACGAGGCGGTGAGGAACGCAGATTGTCCTACCCAGAGCCCACCTGCGAGAGAGCTGTGTCAGAGGTATACAGAGGCCCACCAGATTCCGAAGTTCCGAAGTATCCAGGTCACGAGTCGAGTCCAGTCCAGTCCAGTTTGGTCTAGTCCAGTTCAGTTCCGAGGCCTTCCGTTCCGTGCTACCCGGTGAGTACCGTTGCTGGGGAGGCAGTTAGACGTGCACATTAGGTTGTGCCGGTCAAGACGGGTTTGGGTACACAAATCCGGTCTGCACTGTTTCAGCAGTGTATCTGTACTGTTTAGCAGTATATCTAGTATGTCTTGCATATAATTCAGTATTCTCTAGTGTTAGTATTATGTCAGTAACTAGTTTCCTATTAGTTATCATCGTTCGTTAACTGTTAAATGTTAAATATTTTAATACGTTCTACATATTGTGGTGTGAATGATTGTTCATTATTGTGTTTATTGTATTAAGTGTGTTCAAGTAATAAGGTCTAAAAATGCCGCTCTTTTCAAAATTAAGACAGATCAAAACCAGAAAAGGGGTACTCGAAGAAGCTGTTCCCATTCCACCTAGGGACACTCCAGGGTACTTTATGTATCATAAGCATGGCCTAGATGCCGTATTATTTCTTGATTTATGGGTGGACTACACCAAGGATTTACCAGAAAGTCAGAGGTGGCCCGCAGCTGGGACCTGGGATGCAGATTGCATCATGAGAGTAGAAGAAGAGTTATGGAAAAAGACAGCCAGACAGTAACAGAAAAATGCCATTGAATTATGGCGTAAAGAATTGCATAGACGCACAGAGAAAGCGCTCAGAAAAGAAGAGAAAAGTAGGGAGGATTCAGACAAAGCCCGAGAAAACGTATTAGTTGAGGAAGGTATCCGAGTAAAAGCAGAACAAGTAGACAGACAACGAAACACTCTTATGAAAGAGAAAATGTAGACCAGCTCGGAAGGATGCCATTGAGTTTTGGCGCAAGGAGTCACATAGGAGGACAGAGTAAGTGTTTCACGAAGCAGAGAGAAGTAGACTGGAGTCTGGAAAAGCCAAGGAAAAGATGTTACAGGAGGAAGTGGAGCTGGTAAAATGAGTGCAGGCTGACAGAAAAAGAAATACTGACGTTGCTGGTATTTATCCCGTCCTTTCAGAGGACCTAGCAAAAGTGGCCCCAGTAGAAAGACCAGTTAGAGTGCCACCGCAAGTACCACGATACATATAATAATGATATAGTAGCCCAAAGGTTCTTGAGCCACCCACCAAATGAACAGCGCATAGCTGGTGTTTACATGGTCCAACATTTGACTACGTTGTCAATAGGAAATTGAGAGGGGTGTAGCTAGAGAAGGAGCAACACCTGTGATTTGATGACACCCCTAATGTACAAAGTGTTAACGAAAAAATAATTAGTGAAAAGTTTAGCTTGAAAAAAGAATTGTGGGTATTTCGAATTTGCAAATTGTTCAAGAATACAGGTTTGTGTTCTTGGTGGTCCAGTGAGCCAATGTGCTGGGTCAAGACGGTAAGATTATGACCCCCTGAGAGCAAATTGTATATAAAATTACTTTTTCAATTGGGCGAATTATTGCAGTTTTTATGGAATTGAGTAGTCTTTTTGTCTTTGACAGCTTCAGAGTGAGGAGAAGGTGGGGGCTGTGTAGAGCAGAATGTGATACAGAAATCGGAGACAGATTCTGACCTTGTAGCCAGTGTAGGTGGGGGCCGGTGAGAGGAGCAGAACAGGAGCACTGCTTAGAAAGCTTCTCTGACATCGCATCTGTGTAATGCCTGCAGCCGGAGAGCCTTGGGGGCCAGGAGTAGGAAAAACAAAAAAAAGATGGCTGGCAGCCCAGGCTCAGGCCGCGCTGAGGGGCTATTTTTAGCTTCTCTGATAAGACAGGGCAGCTGAGAAATGTAAGTCGAGAAAGATTCCCTTGTTCTATTCTGTGCAAAACCAGTGCCCCGAGGAAATGTCTATGGAGAAGATTTGTTTTATTTTTTAGCAATTGTTATATTGCTTCTGGCCAGAAAGTAAAATGTTGCTCTTGCTTGGAATTTTAAGGGCTATGTGCCTATATAAAAACGATTTTCAAATTCAGACATTTTTGAATTGTGGCCACAAGCTGCCACCAGTTGCATTGGATAAATGATCCAGTGGTTACGGGTCTGTGAGCAAAGATGGGAGATGCATCTTCGACTAGGACATGAGGGTACATTGTGTACAAAGATGCATAGCTCATTTTTATAAAAAAAAGACAGGTTCGTGTGTTCTTCATTTTTGATTATTGTTGCTGATCCTGTGTGTCAGACTTGACACGGTGATTTCAGCTGCCAGCTGGTCATCATTGGGATGACCCACTGTCAGTTGGGGCTGTATAGGGCAGGTAAATCAATTATTGATTATAAGCCTGACAAATTAAGCAGGCCAGAATGTTCGCCTCTGAGCAGTAGGTACTGTAATTGCGCATCGCTGCTCATTTATATATGTTCGTGTAATTGTCTATGCTTTCTGTGCTTGGTATACTGATGGCTTGGCATATGTATTTTATATATGTTTTGTTTTTGTGTTGTATTGACCAGTATGTTTGGCATTGATACAAGTTCTCCTGGGCGTTACAGAGATGGACGTGACGACGTAAATCTTTGTGCAGCGCTTGGCTGGAACTTGTTCACAATTACTAAATTTCACAGACATGATATTTCCTTTATCATGCTGTCAAAAAAAAAAAGCAGACAACACGCTATCAGTGTATGTCTAATTGGTATTGGAGATGAATGAAAGAAGAAAAAAGTTATGCAAGACTAAAATATGTATCATATGCCTGCCTTTCTCTTATAGACAGGCAGCCTCGGTCATATGTTTCCAGATTGGACATTAAGGAACCATTATGATCTGTGCACTCGCATCTTAACTCTTGAAAGGCCTGTTTTAAATAAGGACTGCCACCCCAGAGTGACAAATGAGGCTCGGTATTTAGGGTAATGAGAAAATATCTGACAGGATTTCCTTTTTAAAGTTTGCTTTAGTAAGCTCATTCTTGTAAGTGGTGGCCCCAAAAGTTGACTTGTTTTTAAATTAGGCTATTTATTGTATAGGTGGAAATTATTGCAAAATGACTGATTTCTTTAGCAGATAAATTATTAATTATCAACATTAACAACTGTTCTTAAACTTGGTTTTCCGAATATTTAGGTAATTTAGCATTCCTATTAGGGCCTCCTAGCATTAATATTGACTTCAGGTTGGTGTAGGTTCATGTAATAGGGACATTTGCATATGAGATGTCATTTGGCCAGCTTATGAGCTAACACAATGAGGTTTGTACATTAATTTGAAGGATTTCTCGCCGTTTCAAATACGCTGTGTATCTCCTATAATTTTGCTTACGCCCAGTAGCTACACACAGGGATTAATAGTGTTGACAAGACACAGGGTTTGATAGTGTTTGACAGCAGTGAAATCTGTTTCAGATTTCCTCCTGTCAAAAAGGGGGGAAGGAGGAGAATATTGGCTTTCTGCTGGCCCCTGAGGAGGTTCGCTTCCCGCTAGCCCCTTAAAGAAATTAAGCCCCTTAGAAATTAGCCCCCTTAGAAATTAAGCCGAGGAAATAGGTATGGTGCTTTCCCCTTTTTCTCATGTTTTATTGTGATCTTTCAGGGGAATTAGTTGTGGGCACCGGAACGTATTCAATTGATTTCTGGTTTTTCACAGCCCAAGACACAAAAGGAGGTACGTGCATTCATTGGCCTCACTTCATATTGCAGGCAGTGGATTCCCCAGTATGCTTACATAGCCAAGCCCCTAATACAGTTGACGACACAGGAGGCAGTTTCTACTAAAGTCCTCTCTTGGACACAAGAACACACTGTGGCATTTGAAGAATTAAAGACAGCTTTATGTCAAGCACCAGTTTTAGCAAACCCTGATTACAACAAATCGTTTATGCTTTTTGTGACAGAGCGGGATGGAACAGCACTATCTGTCCTAACACAAGATCATGCAGGAAAACACGAGCCCTGTGCTTATTTTTCTAGTACATTAGACCCAGTAGCACAGGCTTTGCCTGTGTGCCTAAAATCAGTTGCAGCAACGGCCTTAGCCATAAGACAAAGTGACTCGATAGTGCTGGGCCACCCTCTGACAGTACAAGTACCACACGCAGTAGAGGTTCTCTTGAACCGGACACAAACACAACACCTGACTGTAGCTAGACTGACAGGTTATGAGTTAACGTTATTTCAACCACACATAGAGATCAGACGATGCAACATACTGAATCCCGCTACCCTTTTGCCCTCCAGTACAGAAAGCGTTTCACCACACGACTGTGTTGAAGTAATACATACCGTGACTAAACCAAGACAAGACTTGACAGACGTTGCACTCCCAGACCCCGACCTAACACTATAAGTTGACGGCTCATGCATGAGGACAGGGGCGGGAGAATTAGTGGTAGCATATGCAGTGACTACTGATACTGTAATAATAGAGACTAAAAGAATAGACATATTGTCAGCACAAGCAGCAGAGCTCATCGCCCTGACACAAGCGTGCATAAGAGCTAAGCACCTGAGAGTAAACATTTACACCGATTCTGTGGCGAGAAAGAGGTTTCTTGACCTCTCATGGGGCCAAGATACAGCATGGCCCCCTTATTCATGCCCTACTGGAAGCAATACATTTACCAACAGCCATAGCTATCCTAAAATGTAAAGCACATACTAGAGCCACAGATACCATTTCCCAAGGCAATGATCTGGCAGACCGAACAGCTAAACAGACAGCTCAGACCCCACTAGACATGACAAAATCACAGATACTATCACTGTCCAAAGCCATGACAGTTAGGGATCCTTCCAGGGATGTACAAGACATTCAGACACATGCTACTCTAGACGAATTAAAGAAATGGTCGGAACAAGGAGGGGTACTGACTGATCAGGGTTGGATGAATAAGGGCAAATCCACATGGTTTCTTCCTGATTCGATGGTACAAGTGATTATAAATACCGCACATAGTCCTGCACACTTAGGAGAGAAAGCAATGATAGATAGCTTACAGAATATATGGTTCAACAAGCACCTGCGGGCAGCAGCGAAACAAAAGGTCAGAACATGTATGATCTGTTGCCAATTCAATCCAGGTAAAGGCATTCCGATGGAACAAGGTGGATTCCATCCACCTGACCACCCTTTTGAAGTTCTCCAAATGGATTATATCCAAATAAACAGATGTAGAGGTTACAAATATGTCCTGGTACTAATGAAGCAGGTGTCTCTTCTGTTAGGGTATACCTGGAAATTCCATTGTGTGCGACATCCTGAAGCAGCAGGCCTTGTAGAAAGACATAATCAGACATTAAAAATTTGCGCAGACAAAGGTGTAGATTGGATGGTAGCCCTGCCGGTTGCCCTCTATTACATGCGAATGGTAGCCCATTCTAGAACAGGCTTATCTCCCTATGAAGTGGTCTTTGGTAGACTACCAAATATGTGGGGCACTCCAATGCCTAAAAGATTACTGATGTTGATAGTAACATGCTGACAGATTACCTGGCTTCCTTGATGTCTGCACTACTCTCTTGTTGTTCGCAGGTTGCTGCCGCCTTCCCTGACAACACCCAGGTCAAAGAATACTCCATCGCTCCTGGATGGAAGGCGCCAAAGTCAGTGCTCTGGACCACGGGGACGGCCGTTAAAGTCAAAGGGCGGAAAGGATGGTTGCACCTTCACCACTCTTTTACAAAGGAAAATACCTTTTTCAGACTTTGAACACCATTTTCTAAGAGGAGACTCCCCAGCAGTTTCCACAAAGCTAAACTTAGATCTAAAAAGTCAGAACCCGTTTGATCAATTAAGTCCACTAGGTGGTGAAGCGGTTGAACATGTATTCTGGCTTGCATAAGATCTTGGACAATAACATTGATAAAAAGAGTAAGATCTAAAGCAAATACTGTAAAATATTACGTGGTAGATGTATAGTGACTGTAATTTTTCTATCTCTTCTGTGCATCACGATAATATGTATCAGCTTAATACTACATGCTATTTTTCCTCCTATTGCCTCACTTTTACACTCCTCCACTAATGATGCCACAAAACACACGTTTAGTGATCTGCCATCCCATGAGTTATCATATCGACTTGCCTTACGCAACAATATCTTTATTCAGATACTGCACCATTCACATCAGACTAGCAATGCTACAGACTGCTGGGTCTGTGGCCGATTTCCCCCGTATCAGAAGGTAAAGGGAGTGTTGCCTCTTTTTCCTTTTCCGTTCTCCCATAATGGTTCTTGCGGAGCATGGTTTGCCTTAATGACATCCATCAACAGTGATACCATCTGTATACAAAGCAATAACAAGGCTCCACAAAGCATTGAAAATGGAAAAATAATGCTGCAAGAACAGATCGACTGTCTCATGAAAATAGACGTTACATAGGGGGTTCACTAGGGTACAAGGAGGGAATAAGGAAAATAAAAATCTATGAGGCCTATGTGTCCCCATGTGCCCCCCCCCAACGCTTATGTGCACATACATGTAACCTATGTATTTCCTCTCCATGGCCTTTCTATCATGATGCTTATGCTATAACGTGGCCTGCCATCATCCAGTCTCCCATGAGAGAAACGACAAATCTGTATTGAGGCCTACACGTTTTTCATCATGTTTTCCTGCATTTTCATGAAGCCCATGTTTATGGCTCAGCCAGAGCCGAAAAGAGGTTTCATGCCTCAGAACGCTCTGAAAGCTGCAGCTACGTATCCTTGGCCTTGCACACTTGGGCCTCAGCCAAAGGGGCCCCGACCGAGGTGCCGAGACAGTATTGAGCACGGTTATCTGCTTACTCCTACAGAGCCGCATTCTTGCCTGGTGAAGGAGGAATGAACGCGACCCATCTGCAAGGAGGGAGCCCAGCCTTACTGTCTCTCTTTGTGAGATTGCAAAGCTCACGTCAGTAAAAAGCCCATAGCCCCCGTGCAAGACTTCTGCAGTAAATGAAGTAAATGAAGAAATAGATGCCACATCGGCTCTTGGTGATGAGCAACCTATGTCACAAATCAGTCCCTGCTCCAGACATCGGATATCAGATAATACAAGATGTGCTGGTCGTTCTGACACTGAAGGCCTCACTCACTGAAGGCCTCACTTCCAGACTTGTCCGGTTGCATAGCAACCCTCCCCACGTCAGTTACACGTCATGCTCGAGTTGAGCACAAGTAAGGCAAAGTTCCAGTACAATTCCAGCAGATCACGCAACCCCCTCCAGGTATCCACCCACACATGACAAATTACCCATTATCATCAAGTGGACGCCCACATGGACGCCCACCTTCACGCCTACTTACACGCCCACATGCTCTTATCTCATTCTCTCTTGCTCTTTTGCTTACGTACAATTGAGAAATGTATATATACTGTACTCTGTGAATAATGTTTTGAGAATATTGAGAATACTTTTGAGTCCCCTTCCAGATCCTTTTTGGTGATGGTAATATTCTCCCTTTGACTCGAGTTATTGGAATAAAGCCCTTTATGAACCTGATACCACAGACTCAGCCTCTTGCTTTATGCATGATCTTATTGATATTATGAAATTATGAGAGCGTAATATTTTATTTACCACACTTCAATCATTATGACTGTGTAAGTTGCTTAAGTTTGCTTATATTTGACTCCTACAGATATTTCTTTAATTGTATTTGCTATCTTTCAAAGGAAGCTCGGTACAGCAGAACATAACATTTATTTAAATTGGGTCTCTCTGGGGGCAGACAGGCAAGGCAATTGCATAATTAATAATATACTGCCCCGTACTAGTCTAGTATTACTCATCAAGTCATCATCATGCATGCATTACCTTTTTCTTACTTAACAGATTAATGAGGGTCAGCTGCCAAGATGAATGTGTGTTGTCCATGTGTAGTGTTTGTCTTTGTCAAAACTTTCCCTCAAAACACCCTTACCAACCATTCATCAAACCCTAACCCTCTTGATTTATATTGAAGTGTGACAAAATTTACACCAATTATTGATCACACACTTGCTGTGGCGGATGTAGTGAAAGCAACACTAACTGAAGGCAGGACGAAGATCTTCTTCTGCTCTAAGTATATATAGTATAGCCCACACTGGCAATATATATAGAGAGATTAGATTGTCCACCCATGCACAGTATTCAATATTCAATTTATTTCCAGCGGAACATAATCCATCATAATATAATTGCCAGTATCAAGTCATCAATCATCCTAGTTCCAGCACTAAAGTGTTGTGTGTAGATTTAGATTCTGTATATAGGTTTCCTGATTTATGCCCTTATATAGGTACAATTCATAGTGCCCTTATTTAGGCATACAAAATCCAGCCCTTATTTAGGCATTGTCCATGCTAACCAAATACAGGCATGGTCTCCTACAATCATCAATCCATGTCACAACGAGTTTTTAGAAAACCAGACTCTTAAGCCTTTAGGAATTTCCCTTACTTGGATATTGATTTCTCAAAGAACTCATTTATTATGCATGAACATCTTTTCCTTAGGGGTTCATTCATGACGTTCCGATGCCTGACTTTTACGTCAATACAGGCATTCCTAAACACCTTCAAGGTATAAATATACCTGCACTTGCCCTGGCAAACCACGGTTCCGGTACGGTCCAGTTCGACTGCCTACTTGCGGTTCGCCACGACAAGTTCGGAAGGAGATCGAGTTCCCGCCTGATGCACTGACCAGACGCTGTCATCCTCCTCACCGAGAGTCCAGCTCTAATGTTTCTGACTCCCCTTGCGGGGTGTTAGATATCGAGTCCCGGAAGAGATTCCAACCTCACACATTCTAAGGTATGGAGCAGACTAGAACTTAGAGAAACTTTTGGCAATTCTTGGCAAAACTAAAACTATAGCTAGCTATACTTTAGAAAACAGCACCTACTTCTTACCTCGTACTACACTTAGGTTAGGTACACTGGGGTAGAACTATTTAGAAGCATCAGATGAGTATTCACATTTTAGCCTGTTTTATTTATGTATGTATTTTATGAATATATGTCATAGCTACAAACCATGCTATTGCAGTATTATTTTATCTCACTGCTAACCCTGTACGTATTGTACTTCGCATCCTGTCTTACGATTGTAGCAGTTCATATCTCTTGCATGAGAAATAAGACTGTTCAATAAACCCCCTTTTTATTGAAATGCTCGTCTCTCTATTTCTGTGCAACTCTGTAGAAACGAAGCATCCACGAGTGAAACTGTTGTCTATTGTTTCCACGGTTCTGAGATGGTTCCGACTCTAAGGGAAACAAAGTTGTCATGTTTATGCAGTTTTCAGAAACTAATCCCTTCTTGTATATTCAAAGAAGTTTCTAGTGAACTCTGAGTTAGCTGGCACACACAAGTAATTAAGTTTAATGTACTCGATGTAGACATACTGACCTCAGTCCTATGTCAAAACTATAGTGTGTATTATTCCAATGCGCAGAGCCTATCAGGGATATAGGAACTTCACTACATTGCACCCAACGGTTTGGTAAGGCAGTAATTTAACGCTAGATACTGAAGTAACTCAGTCGTGCTTTTCTCAGAGACCCCTACTCATAATACTCCATAAGACGTCTGGAGTGGGTAGGGATAATATTTGCCATAGCTGAGTAGGACAAAAATCCTATGTATTAGCTGTTTGGTTTGTTCAATGTTGAAGGATACAGTGTTCCAAAATATTGTGCACCTTATCTTTGTTCCCTTGACACTTGCTCTGAAACTTTAATTAAACATTGACCGAAAACGGCACAAACACCGATACTGGTGGAGCTGTACCTGACAAAGTCGCAGCAACTGTTCATTATACAGGTTTTGATGAAACCGATGAAAATGCGAAAATCATCACTCCAATTTTAAGGAGAGCCATCACTCTAAAACTTATAAAACATGGCCTAACACCAAGAGGTGGTAGGGCAGTTTTTGTGATACAGGCACATGAATCTCACCAGACAGAGGTATTCTATTCATGGATAGTATTCCCAGAATCAAATCCAGTAACTAAAACGTTTCACTTCTACAAAGAAGATGAACCACCTGAGGAATATATTCCTTTCGAGGATATTGAAATTCCACTCACATACCAGGAGCATGATCTCTGGTTTAAAGGCACCCTAAAACATTATGATCACATTACCAGGCTCGGTCCACTAGGTAGACCAGGAGCAACATGGCCGTAATGACAGATATAGAATTACTTGCTCAACTCAAAGAGTTGATCAAAATTTATAGACAATTGGTTCAATATGTCATGAGGACTTTCACAGTCCAATCAACAATAGCCATTCCAAGACAAACCTCTCACCAGGGGACTGTGCTAAAGATTACACCACAGACTGTTAGACCTGGCATCTTTGGCGTGTTTTCCCCTGACTTTTTACCTCTACCTCCTGTATTTTTTGACGCTGTGCTGGATTTTGTTTTTGTTGGTTTAGATGCTTTGGGCACTTTGCCACTGCTGCTCAGTGTCAAAGTGCAAGTGCTCCCTAGGTAAATTTTTATATTGATTGGTTATCCATGATTGGTATATTTGTTTCACCTGTTAGCCCCTAGTAAAGTGCACTGAGTGTGCCAGGGCTGGTGATTCAAATGCTACTAGTGGGCCTGCAGCACTTATTGTGCCACCCACAGGAGTAGCCCTAAAATGGTGTCACAGGCCTGCCACCGCAGTGCCTGGGTGCAGTTGCTAACTGCCATGCTGACCTGACCAGTGTCCACACTGGCCAGGCCTAACCCTTCCCTTTCTGTACACATTGGACACCCCTATGGAAGGCCCTAGGTACCCCCCTGGGCAGGGTGCAGTGTATGTGAAAGGTAGAGCATGTATTGGTGTAGGTGACATGCTCTGGTAGTGAATTAAAGCCATTTTCGTTTTTCACTATTGAAAGGCTATCTTGCCCATAGGCTATAATGGGAAATGCTGAGTATAATGTTAACCTGCATATCTTCCCATAGGAGCAAGATAGAAAATTAAAGTCTGGTATCCCTGAACCCAGAGTTTAACAACACATCTTTTAGGAAAGATGGTTTTTAAATCTTGTGTGTGAAAACAGCACTTTTAGAAAGTGGCTGTTTCCTTTTCTGCCCTTTCTGTGTGCCTTTGCCACTTTATGAATTGACTGTCTGGTTTGTGAGTGACAGGGGCAGGGGTGGCTCCCAGAGGCTGAATGAGTCAGCCCAGGGCTGAATAGGGAAATTCCCCTGTAGATGGGTGGGAGGAGTAGCACCTGGGCCTGAATAGGGCTGTGCCTGCCTTCCGCAATGCTGGCTCCATCCCCTGCTGGGCGGCTGATGACCCTGCCTCTCTCCCTCAAAGGAAAGAAGAAACCAAGTAAACAGAGTGCTCCAGGACTGGCCAGAACTGCTTCTGACTAGGCTAATGCCCCTCTGCCTTCAGAGGTCAAAGGATTTTGGGGTATAAGTATTGGGACCCAGACTACAGAAAATTAGATCATCCTGGAATCAAGAAGGAACCTCTGCCAAGGAGAAAGCTGGAAGACTGAAGAAGAAGGACTGACCTGCTGTAAGGCTGACCTGCAGTTACTTTGCTGCCAAGGAGAGGGGAAGGACTTTGCTGTGTGCTGTGTCCCCTGGCTTGAAGGAATCTCCAAGGGCCTGAGTAGAGCTGCCCCCCTGTTAAGAAGTCCCTGGAACAAAAGGACTTCACCCACAGCTTCCCCCTGAACTCTGCTGTGTGAGTTCTGCCCTTCCTAGAGTGCTTGATCCAATTGTGGGGCCTCTGGAAGTGGTGCCTGCTGTTGGGAAGCTGACCAAAATAAAAGAAGTAAAAGATCTGCAACTTTTTCACGCACCGCCGGCTTCGCGAGAAAATTTCCGTCGCCGCGAAGATCGTCGCATCGCCTATCGCCGCTGCAACGTCAACGTTGCGTTCATCTTCAGAGCGCATCGCCCCTGGAGCGGGAAGATTCGCGTTGCTGCGAGTATCGTCGCAGAGCCTGCCGCCGCTGAGTGAGATCATCGCACCGCTCGTTAGAGGGCTGCATTTTGTCGCTGCGAACATCGTCGCAGATCCATCGAAGATCGTCGCACCGCTCGTTAGCGGGCCGTAATTCATCGCTGCGAACATCGTCGCAGAAACATCGAAGATCGTCGCATCGTGCCTTTGCGAGTAAATTTCTATCGGAGAAGCTACGCCTTGGAATCCATACAAGTATTGCCTCACTCCCCATACAGACCAGATTTGTCACACACGCCCGCTGCGTGCAGCAGGGTTGTCACATCGCCTCCCCAGGGTCTCAGGACTGGCGCTGTTGCTTGTTTTTCGATGCCTGGGCGCCGCTAGGAACTTTTATCACATCACCAGGTACTATTGGCTAAAATCGACGCTAATGTGGATTATTTTGTCGCTAAGCTAAGAATTCTTTTGAAACCATATTCTTGAACTGTGTATGTTGGATTTTTGTCGTTTTGGACTTGTGTAGTTTATATAAAATTACTTTATTTACCTACACTGGTGTGGAGTCCATTTGTGGTGTTTTCACTGTCTTACTGTGAGTGTTGGTAAAAATACTTTACAGATTGCCTTTGATAAGCCTGTCTGCTCGTGTCAAGCTACCAAGGGGGTGAGCAGGTGTTATCTAAAGAGTGTATCCCCTGTTACCCTGACTTGAAGTAAGGGTCCTTATTTGGACAGTGGTACCTACCTCTGCCAACTAGAGACCCCCAGATCTAACACAGACTTTATATGCAGTCATGGGTAAAATCCCCACAAAACGTGAACAAATTCCGTTCTGGATAGCTCAGAAAATTACTCAAATCTAAGCACTATTTCCCAATACCAGCCTTTATGAGAAACATAGAATTCTAACAATCTGTTTACCAATGGGGATCAGACCACATCTGGAAGACTGCACCACTTGGGGCACAGTCTTTGCTGCAATCTACACAAAAACACATGGTGTTCTGTCTATGGCGGTAATACCTGATGTCCTGAAACAAATTCAAAACGAATACGGGGCAGAACCTGCTCTGAATTTAGGTATGAACTGAAGTTACTTAAAAATTTCGACCAGGTCTCAACAATAATATTATCTAATATTAAAGGAGAAGCAGCATCAGTGGCAATCTGCCAGAAATTAAGGGAATTTGATGTAACAGAACAACCACAAGAACTAGCCAGAATAATTGAAAAATCCTATGAAGAATTAGGCAGAGACGGTTTGGGAGGGAAACCAGTTAAACCACAACTGTCTGAAAGTCCTGATAAGGTCTTTCCTAAAAACACTCCTACCTCTTCTAAAGAGAAGTGGGAAAATAACAAACAACATTCAAAAGAGAAAGATTCACAATCCCGAGGTAGGTCTCCTCAAAAGGAGCCCTCTGAAAGGAGAAATAACCTCAGGAATAGGGATAATTTGAGAAAACCTGACAGGTATCAAGATACTGATACACGTTCCTCTCGTACCTTTTAGATATCATCACAGACATCCCAAAGAAGAGGACGGTCAGAGAACAAAGAAGAACGCGTAAAGTCCAAAGACTATCAACACGTTCAGAAAAACAAACCAAAACCTCAATTCTCCAGAAAGAAGGTAGCAGGTCTGAAGATCAGACATGATGAGAATTCTGAGAACACAACTCAAGAACGAAGAATGGGCTCAGACAATGTTGGACAGCGCAGCAGAAGTTACAGTAGCTCGCCAGATCCTGAAGGGGCTTCTGGAGACAGTGGACTTGAATGAGGAAATTCAAGTTGAAACTGCAGATACCAGGGTTAGTTCTCCGCATAGGATATATGAAATAACACTCCGGATGGAGGGAGACATACCAAGTAAAGTGAAAGCACTCTTTTGGGAGTGACTTTCAAAGGGTTATGATATACTTCTAGCAGAACAAGACTGGCCACCAGAATTTGTCAGGGAGTGCCCACATGGCGAAGGCATCATTATGCCAGCCTTCTCCAACGATGTTCCAGTACACTTATGCCAGGAAATGGGCAGTGGCCCAGGCCCCAGCATTATATAAGAATCATGTAGGATGGGATGAGGACTCACCTCACCACAAAATCCAGTTAAAAAATCAACCAACTGCACAAAGGCAAGAAGCAAGAAGCTAAAAAACAAGACAGGGAGATCGTAGATCAACTTGAGTACCAGGGGGTGATTGAAACATGCACCTCATTAATGAACACTCCTTTGTTTCCTGTCTCCAAGCCAGAGAATACATATTGTCTAGTGTTGGATTACAGACACCTAAACTCTTGTTGTAAAACATTTGCAGTGCAAAATGCACACAGTACAGCATTAATAAATAACATTGTGCGTAAAAAGTACAAAACCATATTAGACATTTCAAATGGTTTCTTTTGTCAAAATATTGCACCTGAAAGTAGATATTTGACCGCTTTCTCAATAATGAGGACCCAGGGTCAATTTTGTTGATTCCCACAGGGGTTCAAAAACAGCCCGGGGTTATTCTCAGCAAGAGTAACAGAGTTACTACAAATTTATGATGCCGAGGAATTGTCATATGTCGATGATATATATCTGAAAGATGATGAACCGGACAGACACTTGAACAGGGTGAATACCATTATATTGGACTTCGCCTCTGAGGGTTGCAAATTCAACTTTAAAAAGTCCAGAATTGCCAATCTCAACGTCCTTTTCCTAGGATATGAACTTTCACGTGAAGGCAAAAGCCTAGCAGCCAACTTTTTAGAAAAGTGTGCGCTGCTCCAACCTCCAAAAACTCTGAAAAACTTACAGTCGATTCTAGGTTTCTGAATTTTGGAAGAACATACATTCTAAACTATGCAGAGCGGGTTAAACCACTCTACGAATTAATCAAACCTGATTTCAAAGCCATAACTTGGACACAAGAACACACAGAAATTCTGCGTTCACTTCAAACAGACATGTTAGCAACTAAACACTTGCAAACACGCGTAAATGTACGCAACTTAGTGATCCGAATCATTCCGGGTCAAAGCGGATTCACCTACTTAACTTTTAACGAAGGTGAAAATGTACCAATTGCATACAAATCACACTTGTATACACAAGCAGAAATGAAATTCACTTCTACAGTTCAAACCGCTGTAGCAAAAGAAAGAGCCCTAGCACAGGGGAAACGTAGTATGGTCGTAACCCCTGTACCAGCCTTAGAGGCAGTTACAAAAGCCAGTATTCTGAATGCAAAAGCTTTACATCCAAGATGGATACAGTGGGTTAATTCTCTTGCTGCAACTGATGTTGAATATGCTTTTGATCCTTAATTAAAAACACAAGCATTCCTGCAATACGAACACGAATTTCCTCTGCCTACTGAAATGCTCCCTCTTGATCAGTACGAATTTATAACTTATACTGACGGATCTGCACAGCCCGCTACGGAGAGTAAACAAGCTTACAGTGCAGCATGCGCGATCGTTAACAGTCGTATGCGCGATGGCAAAGTCAGACCAATGGTCACAAAAACGCAATCTCTAGTAGATTGTACAGCTCAGCGAGCTGAACTACAAGCATTCAAGATGGCACTTGAAAACACGGATCTCGAATTCCCCACACTCATAGTGTGCGATTCTTTTTACTGTGTTCAATCTTACAATTAATATTTACAGAATTCGTTTCAAAATGGTTTCAAAGATTCAAAAGGTGGCACAATGAAGCATAAAATACTGTGGGAACAAGTAGTTCAGTTGTGAAACGGACTACAAAACACTCACGTGATACACATGCTGAGTCATCAATGTGATGGCGTTCACGTTGAAGGAAATTCATTGGCTGATGGAGCCGCGAAAGGGGCTGTGCAAACGGCTTCCATAGCTGCAATCATTCGTTCAAAAACGAAAATAGACAGTGAAATAATGCTGGCTGTCAATGCTTCAACCAAAGGCAGTGGTGCAGCGTTACCTAAAACATTTCCACTCATATATAATTGATGCGAACAATGTTCCGTTTGCTCGAATCCCCTGGAGTGGGGGATAGGGTAATACCAAACATGGAACATAGATTAGGACTAATCCTAGCAGCACATGAAGGGATCGGCTCTGCCCATGCAGGTGCTTCCGCCACAGTATCGTTATTAAAACAGAGATACTGGTGGCCAGGCATTAGGAAACAGACCAGGAATTATGTTTTGGAATGTGAAATATGCCAGAAGATGAAAGTCTCTACTGTGAAACGTCCTGCGCAGACGCCCCTGTTAATTTCAGATAAACCATTAGCATGTGTTTACCTGGACCACTACGGTCTCTTACAAAGGGATGGTAACTATAAATATATCATGGTCGCAGTGGATTTGTGTTCTAGGATCCTATGCATATGGCCTCAGCGCTCGGCTGATGCTCGAACTGTTATAAAAGATTTGCGAGTCTTTATCGGCACATACGCAATTGGCACACTACATTCTGACCAGGGTCCTGCGTTTAGCTCACGAGCTTACAAAGAAGCCATGGCCAGTTTGGGCGTGGCATTGCAGTATTCTTCTCCATTCCATTCTGAGGGAAATTCTGTAGTGGAAAGAAAAAAACAGGACATAAAGCAGTCTATAACAGCTAGGGTATTAGGTTCGGGTGAGGGGTGGGTCAAACACCTTTATGGGGTCCAGCACGCACTTAACAACATGCCAAGAAGTTCTCTGGGGGTGTCACTCCATATGAAGTTCTATTTGAAACTAGAATGTTGGTACCAGACCTTGATATGCAAGGCACAGTGATGGAAAATAAGAAATTTGATATCAAAGATCGTTTGGCTGTTTTACAAGACTTAAATGAACTAAGAACGAAACAAAGCAATGTGCTCCTGAAGCCAACCATCGCTGGGAAAAAAACGTCCATCCCAGCAAGGCCTGTCTGGATCCCAAAGCTTGGTGATCTAGTCATAGAAAAGATCGCAGACAAGAAGGAATTTTGGCCTTCTTACAGACAACCAGTACCTGCCCTAGCAATCCACGGATCAAGAACAGTACTTTTGCCGCCCCTTGCTAGTAAAAAGGAGATGAGATTTGTGTCCATCGACCTGATCAAGCCACACTATGTGGCCGATACTAAACAGTAGGCCAAGTGGACTCCGACAATGTAGCAGGCGCACTCTGCTAGCTACAATCCAGGAGGTTCAAACTGAGAGACTCATCACCTTTGAAGTTTCTGCAGTGAGAAATGAAGGACTAAGGAACAGAGCTATGTAAGTCGTCCCTCTTGAAACCCAAATAACAGTTCATCCTGATACACCTGTCTACATCGAAGTAACAAGTGATCAACTGGTTCCAGCGAATTCAACAAATCCTGATGCAATTCCGACCATTGACAGAAGTGCCTCTGGCTATTTCATGAACATTGATACGTTTTCTGAGGATCCCAGCGAACCTGAAACGACGCCAGCACAAAGAATTTTCAAAGAACAAGCAACAGATTTTTTCATCTCCTGAAAAAGACTTATCTGGTTTCACCATGGATTGAACTATGGATTGTTTGGGGAATATTCTTCTTTCTACTATGGTTAGCTCTGGTAATAACTCTGGGTATGCTGATAAGTGGAAGATATATTCAAATGGACACAGCAAGTAAAAGAGTGAACTTACTTCTCCAGCCACACAAAACATCCCATCGTGAAGCAAGAGACTTGTCATCAGTGAACATCACAGCCGTTCCTATACATGATGGTATAATTTGGGACCAAACTGAATATGACATTTTTGGCCCGTCGGAGCTTTTGAAGATTCCACATTTATTTAAGATTTCATTGAGTGACTTTATTACCTCTAGTACCTTTTCTGGTGATTGGGACTTCGAGACTGTTAATAATATGATGTCTGATCTAGAGATGTCTACAGTATTCACAAATCATGAATATTTAGAGGGTTCATCAGACTATGAACAAATGTATTGTTATAACCACTATGGTCATCATTTCTTGCATAAATCTGCAACAACTAGAAATGTATTTATGTATAACCAATGGGAACATTGTCCTACACCTCCAAAGGGTAGCTCAAAAACTTTTGCAATGAAATTTCCATATTTTTCAGGCTACAATTTGTCTAATCCAGAAACGTTTTACTTTAAAAATGTGAACAAGACAGGAATTAAAAATATGTTAACCAATATGAAACAGATTTATTCTGCAGCCTTTATTGCCCAACTGTCTAGACAGGGTTTCAAATTTTGGAAAGACAACATTGAGACAAAATCTGTCTGGGGTACAAAAGATTGGGGTACAGGGGGGAGAAGCTTTGTTTGGAGCCTGTATCATCCCTGAGCAAATTATATTTTTGAATGACACTGTCCAACAAACGTCTTGCCTTGGATTAACCAAGATCAAAGACATGAACACACCGACCATACCTAATCCTGCAAGTAATAGCACTACACGGGGGGAGGTCGACGTATATAATATTTTGCATCACAACAGATCAGATCCAGAATGGAAAAAATGGTTGCTCTGGCCCACAGACACAAATAACTGTCAAGATCGATTTCTGAACAAAACACAGGGTTTCACTATCAATAGGCCAGACCCACGCTATGTTCAAAGACAGCATCCAGGGGTAGTAACAACATATAGTGTAGGGAAACTTTGCCTTGATTGGCTACAGAAAGCTACACTGAGGGATGTAAAACAACACTTAACTTTACTTCAAGAAGGCGCAGACCTTAGGGAATTCTTACTAGGGCCAAGAAAACCGCGTCAAAAACGTTTCATATATGCAGGTATCTACCCTGCTTATAATGAAGCATGGAAGTTTACCCAAGCAGAGACTGCAGAACAAATACGAGAAATTGATCGTATTCATTTCGAGAAATCTCTCTCTGTAGGTTAATGACTCTGTCGTCCAGATTATATATTCATTGGATAGCATTGTGTCTTCTGTCATAGACGTCATAGAACAAGACTTGGTCATGTTGTAACATGGTCAGTCTCAGCTACGTTCTATCATGCTATTGGGCTGGTCGCTAAAAAACTTGCGTGCAGGCTAAGTGACTTGGCGTTTAATCAAAACTACGTCACTGTTTTCAGAATTCAATCTCACTGATAAACAGATCAAACTGGCACAAAGGGGAGCAGACTACACTGTGCTGAGCATTGAAAAACTGGAAAAATTACCATTCACAATGGCAGAAAAACCAGCTACTGAATGGCTAATACATGGTAAAATTACTCGCCTGTTACAGCTTTCAATTTTCAGTATTGCCGAAAACATATGCCAGTGGCCAAATATGAAAGGTTGGGTAAAGGACACATCAAGACATGCTGGGATTTACCTTACATACATAGATGTTGGACTGGGGAACGTGAAGTGTTTCTTAGCAGTGAAAACAGTAAACACGCACCAAGAGGTTCTCTCCTTTGTCAAGGTATTAACTTACACGGGGCCTGTGATGGTTCAACTACAAACTTATCCTGTCACCTGCAAGGTTCACCGGCTGCAGGGATTAATCCAATTTTTGGCCAAATTTCTAATGGGAGTTACATTATGTTGAATGATCACAGCTGCTGTGGCATGTTGCCAGGTATTCCATATCTAGTTACGGTTACATCCAGGGTCACTTGCTGTATGCAAGTCTTGTTTCCACAAATAGACACAGTCAGGGAGTCGCCTTTATGGCCTTCACTGAGCATCTCTTCTATTTGAATTGATACTCTAAGCAGAATGAAAGCCATTCTTTTACAGAAAACAGTGCCACTGACCTCAGCCAGAGAAACCTATGATCTCCAAGTCGCAAGGGCTTCTGGCGAGATATGTACCCTTTTGTATACAAACTGCCCTGTACATTTCTCAGAAATGTTAGGTCGTATCTTAAACATGTCTGATATGAGCGGTATTATACATGTATTTAAGAACGTATGTGCAGGACTGTTAGCACCTTTTCAAGCAGTCCTCTGCATATTTCCAAACTTCGTGCACTCTGTGTTTGGCGGACTGCCGCTCCTTTTAGCACTCGTTGCAGGGACCCTATTTTTGCTCCTACTGCTACGATATGGCAAGCCAAATCACCAGCGACACCCAATTCACCATGGAGAGAGCTCTATGGGAGATGAAGTGTTGTGATCACATCGTCCAAAATTTAGGTTTACCTCGTCTACGAGAATTAATACCACATGGTTTCTGTCATTCAGACCAATCTGGCAAGATTGCATCTTACCTGTTCTACGCTGCCTGCTCTGCGGTGAAGAATGCTTGCTAGACATCTATCTAACACTCCCATCAGTCATGCCTACGGATATCGATACTCTGCTGGACCCGGTAACGGCCCATGCTCTGTGTTGTCCCCAGCAGCTACCAATCCTGATGACGGCATTCATTGAGATCTCACAGATGCAAATTGCTACTTATGAGGTACGAGAAGAAACAACAGGCACGCAGGTAACATCCGATTCGAACATTGCTGATGCAACCAATGCTGAAGGCGATAGTTCACATCTATGTGCAGTTAATCTTCCAAACAAGGTATTCCAACTTTCAGCTACAACGGTAGATGACTTTTTGTCTACAGGTTTTGAAGATTTCATGTTTTCTCCAGGCCCTCACACTGACTTTTGATTCAGGTTCACAGAGTGCCGATGAGACTCTGAATTTGGCGTTCATTCTTTTCAGACAAGGGACTAACTTTGGAACTTTTTTCCTATGATAATTTTTTTTTCCAAATTTGTACTTTTTTCATTTTTTGGCACAGTAATCTGCTTATAGTGGAACTATTCATAGAGAACAGAATTCTTTGAAAATCTTCCAGGGACATTATGCCACCTTGTCACATCAACAATTGATTTGTGTTAACCTGATATGAAATGGTTTCGGCCCCTTTTCTTCTGTATTAATGAGCCATTTCATCATGTGTATATATTTCTGGTTAATTCTGTTTAGCATATCCAATGCACACATATGCTTAGAATGGAATATTGCTTTTAATATGTACAGCACCTTATGCATAGCAATGGTTTTGTAATGCATTTTTAGGACATATGTTTTTATATATGTTTTAGCATGTTTTAGCTAATCATGCGATACTCTCTTTTAGATATGTTTAGTATGTTTGGGATTTAGTAATGTCGTTCCTACAAAACTGGAGTGGGTGTTGTGTTTAGATTTAGATTCCGTATATAGGTTTCCCGATTTATGCCCTTATATAGGTACAATTCATTTTGCCCTTATTTAGGCATAGAAAATCCAGCCCTTATTTAGGCATTGTCCATGCTAACCAAATACAGGCATGGTCTCCTACATCCGTCAATCCACGTCACAATGAGTTCTTGGAAAACCAGACTCTTAAGCCTTTAGGAATTTCCCTTGCTTGGATATTGATTTCTCCAAGAACTCATTAATTATGCATTAACATCTATTCTTTAGGGGTTCATTCATGACGTTCCGATGCCTGACTTTTACGTCAATACAGGCATTCCTAAACACCTTCAAGGTATAAATATACCTGCACTTGCCCTGACAAACCACGGTTCCGGTACGGTCCAGTTCGACTGCCTACTTGCGGTTCGCCACGACAAGTTCGGAACGAGATCGAGTTCCCGCCTGATGCACTGACCAGACGCTGTCATCCTCCTCTCAGAGAATTGAGCTGCAGTGTTTCTGACTCCCCTTGCGGGGTGTTAGATATCGAGTCCCGGAAAGAAATTCCAACCTCACACATTGTAAGGTATGGAGCAGACTAGAACTTAGAGAAACCTTTGGCAATTCTTGGCAAAACTAAAACTATAGCTAGCTATACTTTAGAAAACAGCCCCAACTTCTTACCTCATACTACACTTAGGTTAGGTACACTGGGGTAGAACTATTTAGAAGCATCAGATGAGTATTCACATTTTAGCCTGTGTTATTTATGTATGTATTTTATGAATATATGTCATAGCTACAAACCATGCTATTGCAGTATTATTTGATCTTACTGTTAACCCTGTACGTATTGTACTTCGCATCCTGTCTTACGATTGTAGCAGTTCATATCTCTTGCATGAGAAATAAGACTGTTCAATAAACCCCCTTTTTTATTGAAACATCCGTCTCTCTATTTCTGTGCAACTCTGTAGAAACGAAGTATGCACGATTGACTGAGTGAAACTGTTATCTATTGTTTCCACGGTTCTGAGATTGTTCCGACTCTAAGGGAAACAAAGTTGTCATGTTTATGCGGTTGTCAGAAACGAATCCCTTCTTGTATATTCGAGAAGTTTCTAGTGACCTCTGTGTTAGCTGGCACACACAAGTAATTAAGTTTAATGTACTCGATAGAGACATACTGACCTCAGTCTTATGTCAAAACTATAGTGTATATTATTCCAATGCGCAGAGCCTGTCAGGGATATAGGAACTACGCTGCAAAAGGTTTGGCAGACGATTGTCCACTTCATAGCGACTTCAGTTTGTAACTTGTAATAGGCTAGCCCTCCATTCTGTATGATAAACTATGGAAATTAATTAATTCACACACCCACACCCTTTTGAGTCCATAGGGGTTTTAGTTGCAGACTGCAGAGACTAGGAGGAGAGACTGACAGTATTACTAGTAGCACAAGTAAGGGTACCGCATCTATCTGTTGGTGTGTTGGACTATCAGCGCATTTCAACCAAAAACTGGCTGCAGCCCTGCAGAAAATGAAAGTGTGAAGTAAAAGTGTAAGCCCCCAACAAAAGATTTACATCATATGTAAACTATAAATAATTTGTTCCCATAACAAATAAATTAGAATGATAAAAACACCTGACCCAACCCTCTCGCTAACCCCAACCAATGTTCAGCAGTAAGTCCAATTGTCCATTGTCCATAGATTAAAAAAGCCCCAATTCCCATCCACCAAAAAAAAAGATTAAAAAAGGGGCAAGGGTCAAGACAGGGATCTAGCGGCGGGGCTGCCGGATCTTCCTCTGTAGGGTGTTTAACCGCTACTCAATCCTGGCCTCTAGGAGCGCCATCCGGAGGAGCATGCAGCGCTGAAATGTCGCGCAAGAACAACAGGGGTGGGCAGCAGTGTTTGAAGAGTGGCGGGCATCTGCCAGACCCTGGTGCCGTGCCACTGGAGGCACTGGGGGTGCCTGGCTGGGTCCCGGGGCATTGGAATAAGCTGTAGCTGCTTCCGCCTCTTCCTCCGCCAGAAGCACCAGCCACCGATATTCGTCCCTGATGGCCTCCAGCTTCCGTTGCTGGGCCCTGGCTGCTAACTCCTGCCTGGTGGGTTGTTGTGGTGGGAAGGAGTAGCTATATCAAGAAAGAAAAAAGACAACTGTAACCAATACTCTTAGCAAAACAGTAACACAAAATTATACACATAAGATTATAGTGGCACAGTAGCCCTAGCAAGCACAGTACATAACATTTGTGGTATCCTCCCACTTCCTCGGCCCCTAACATTTGTGTGAGTTTCAGGCATTACTAGGCACCATGGAGTAGGCAAGTCTTCTTCTTCTCTCTCTTGTTTAGCTAGATGAACCTTGTAGGCATGCCAGCTCGGTCAGCTTGTGCCCTAGACAGACATACTTGTGTTGCAGTCGCAGACTCACTTTACTTTACTACTGTCTGCAGAGGGGGCTGCTGTACTATACAATTATCTATTTTTCTATTATGGCCATACTCTGTTAAATCAATGGCAACTGCCCAATTTCAATTTCACCTTGACTACTGCAACAAGGCAGATGTTATCTGATGACTTATATGAATGATGATTTATGGAATGACGTGAGGTACTACTATTGTTGATTGTGTAACAATGCAGCTGATAGGCCACCCATGGCTGACACGGACGAAATGGCATAGGTAGGGAGTTGGAGTGAGCCTCGGAGTCAGACGTAGGCAATTGATAGTGAATGGGTACATACATACACAATATGTTGTGCTTGCAAACTGCTGTGAGTCAAGGGAGTGTTCTGAAATACAACCTTGAATCAAAAACGTTAAGAAAAACCAGTCCCTGTTTCTTCCCAGCGCTTTTTAGGTCTCGCAAAGGGCAGCGCATGCGCTGCCTCTCTGAGGCATCAAGTAATTAGTATGTTGGGTGAAACTCTGCCCACTGCCGGGTAATTTCTGTTGCTGCTTGCCATTAGTTTAATGTTGGCATAGCTGTTGTTATCTGGCTTTTTAGTGGCTGTTGATGTGATACTGACTTCCGTTTAGTCTGGAAGCAGAAGCGCCTAACTACTGTTTCGGTCCGCTTGTATGTTTAATGTGTTGCTGAGGAGAACTCTTTTATACAATTGTTGCAGCGACTCTTTCAGACCTCTACCGCCTCCCAACAGCATGGTGATGGGCCTTTATTTATTTAAGATCAGCGGTGCATTCAGACCCCTCCCGCCTCCCAACACAGCATGCCGAAGCGCCTTTATTTATTTAAGATCAGCGGTGCTTTCAGACCCCTCCCGCCTCCTGCCCTTTCGGACTGGTTTGATCTACTAAATCGGTGACTAAATTTCTTGCTGAAACGTAAGCAGCACACTACCAGTTATCGTATCTTTATTTTTAGTTACTTTTCAAAATTAATGGCAGTGATGTCACTTCTTCTATTTGAGTTACCGTGACTGGTCTCCATAACAACCAGGTCACACTAGCATTTGGACCAGGGGTCCTGGCTCAGATCAGGTCCTTGGCTTGCGCACTGAGGGCGCCTCTGTGAGGGGCACCCACACTCCGTGGCACGCTGGGTGGGTCCACTCAACACCGCCGTCTGGAGCACTGACCCATCCTGGTGATCACGACCAGGGTAAGCGATGACGTGACATCAACCCAAGGGCAGCATCAAAGAGGGGAGGGGGCACCCCTAAACTCCTCAGTGCGACCCAAAGCAGACGAGACGCCTGGGGCCACAGGCAGTCGCCCTGAACACACCCCACACAGGTTTCAAACAACAGGTGGCTCTGTGGGAGCCCCACCCGAAAAAAAGAGCCAACAGCACAGAAGGTGCACGGAGGCTCCCCCACAGACGAACACTTAGATAAACCGGGCAGGCCAGAGTCGTGAAATACACCCTGGTGACAAAGAGGTGACGGTAAAGCACCCCAGAAAGAAACATGCAACCGGAAACTGAACTCGAATGTCAACCCAACACAGCGTTAACATCTCCTGCTTGCTGAATTCACCATTACATTTGTATTGCCACTGGCCAGGTGCCCCCCACGTGCGTAAAACTGGAAGGCACCACCTCGATGCGGACTTGAGGCTTTCATTGACTTTATGGGACCAGTGATATCATGTCTAAGTCCGAGGACAAACCATTGTTTCCACGAACGCCAATCCAATGGGTGACGGTGAAATGAAGCCAGACTACAACTCCCAGAATGCTTTAGGTTGTTGAAGGAACAGGCCAGTACTGAACAATGGTGCCACTAACGACACGCAGTGCTCTGCTATCCTTACTCGTAGATGCAAAGCGCCCACAATCCATGTGTAAGGTTTTTCCCTAATCCTGGCCTCTCTTAAACAGGCATTTTATAGGCTGAGACCTTTAGTTTCTCATTGCAGATATGACCTAGAAACCCCATCATGCAAAGCGTTGCTGTGTAAATAGGACTGCAGAGAGTAAGGTAATTACAGGGCGCGAGACACTTGGCAGACGCACAGAGAGAAAACTGCATATGAACCCACGAGGGATGCCATGCGCCCAAGTCTCAGTGTAAAGCTGTGCATCTTGGAAGGTGTGCAGACGTTAAGCCTGGTCAGAGGTCTGCAATATCCCTTCCCATCTTGAAAGGTGTGCAGAAGCTAGGCCCGGTCAGAGGTAAGCAATATCCCTGCCAGTCTTGGAAATTGTGCAGCATTTCTGCCCGGTCAGAGGAGCACAATATCTCTACTTTTCTTTGACGGCGTGAAGCAGTTAGGCGCAGAGGTGGGCAATATCCCGGCCAGTCTTGCAAGGTGTGCAGCAGTTAGGCCCGGTCAGAGGTGTGAATTATGCCCACCCTGGAAGGTGTGTAGCAGTTAGGCCTGGTCAGATGTGTGAATTATGCCCACCCTGGAAGGTGTGCAGCAGTTAGGCCCGGTCAGAGGCTTACATGATGCCCACCCTGGAAGGTTTGCAGCAGTTAGGCCCGGTCAGAGGTGTGAATTTTCTCTTCCCACGCTGGGCGGTGTGCAGAAGCTAGGCCCGATCAGAGGTGTGAATTATCTCTGCCCATGCTGGAAGGTGTGCAGAAACTAGGCCCGGGCAGATGCGTGCAATATCCCTGCACATCTTGGAAGGCGTGCTGCAGTTAGGCCCAGACTTCAGAGGTGTGCAATATCCCTGCCTGTCTTGGAAGATGTGAATCAGTTAGGCTCAGAGGTGGTAGTATCCCATTCCCTGCCCGTCTAGGAAGGTGTGCAGCAGTGAGACCCGGAGGTGCGCAGCATCCCTGCCCATCTTGTAAGGTGTGCATCTGTGGGGCCTTTTCAGAGCTGTGCAACATCCCTGCTCAGTCTCAGCTCCGCCGAGACCCACCCATTGTCAGATATTCGGAATTGTGCACCCATGCAGGTGCAGAAAATAGATGTGAACTGTCCCAATCACCAGCCCTGGTATTTCACCACCACAAAGCATGCTGAGACCTGTGCTTTAACTCTCCATGTAGCAAGCGGGGGCTGCAAGTCCCAGAATGCTGCCTGCTTTTGGCTGAAAAGGAGGATTGCTTGACTGAACCTAGCGCTTGTGACACACGGCCAAGGCGCACGACGCAGAGGCCATCGGTTGACGCAGGAAGGGTACACTTGTTGATGTTGGCAGCCCCTCTTTTGGAAGGTCGCTGTAAATAAGAATGACCGGAACCTGCCCCCACAAGAGACTTTGTGTCACAAACAGAGCTGAGGCAGTCAGTCCTTCCGTGAGGTGCTGTCTGCACCAAAGGGTCCCAGGGAGGGCACTTCTTGAGCCAGAAGAAAGCGGTTCTCACATTCAGCCCCGCAGGACTAGCCTCGGCCCGTGGACACTGAATATAGAGCAGAATCCCAGCGCGCCCTCTCTGACCTGTAGGGTCCTGGCCAATTGATTGCATCAATCGCATCTCAGAGGTGTTTTCGCCGTGTGTGCCCTCCGAAGGCATTACCACTTCTAGGGGCTACAGCGTTCGCTCCAGGGTGCGGAGGGTGATTCGGAGGGGAGAAAGGGTCAGAGAGGGGGACTAACCTTGCCTAGGACGGGGGGTGGGGTGCAAATATCTCATTTACATCCCCGTTCTTAACTTAAAAGGTGCACGTGAATGGACTTGGATACACGCCAAGCTCCTTACGGGGGCCACCTCTCTCTACGTCATTGCAGACACTGTTTCCGGTCCTGAACCTTTCCTCCACAAGTCATTCAGAGGCGCTGGTCCAATGAGTTCTATAGAAGCAAAACAAGACTACGACACCCATACTGCATTAGGCTATCGATTGGAAGTCCAGGACTGAACACAATACTCATAATGACTTGGAGGTGTGTGGCTACTGTCGGGACGGGAATGGCCCCTACACGATGTACAGTCGTGGTCCCTACCTTGAGTGACCAATTTGCATGCACCTGTGATCTTGGCGTTTGATTTTTGAACATCTCACCTACTAACCCTGTGTTCACAGGCTCACCTAGGCCCTGTGTTTGAAGATAACACGTTCTGGACCTTGCCCACCCTCATGACGACAGAGGACTACCATCCCTGTCACAGGTTTCACTCAAGGAGTGAGGTGGTCATATAGCACTTTTTTTTTTAATATAGTGAAAGAAAACGTTACCTGTGATACATGCAAGTGCACTTACAGGTATTCTTTCTACAGTTCTGCTACTCAAGATGAACCCTGAACACAAACATCCTGTGTGTTGTGTGTGTGCATTGCACATATGTTCTTGGTTTGGTAGCATGCCATGCATGTGTGATACAGACCTGTGAGCTCCAGTTTGGAAGCCCACAGCCTAGACCAGAATACAAGATGGAGGAGCAGTTGCTTTCCTCTGATAGCATATATGTATTGCTGGCCTCTCCATACATGCCAGCATTTTGATACTAGAAAGAGGGGGCTTTTGAAATAATAAGGCAGGGGGACCTCATTTTTCCTCATTGACATACATTGAAGCAATGGTGATTTTAGCTGGGAAATAGCTAAAATTAGGACTTTTTGGCTTAAAAAAACATGACTCTCCCGCCTGTATCGGGTGTATTGGCATGTATGCAGGGCACAAGTCCGGGGTACATGCAGGTACACAAAGTCCACCCACTATTTTCACAGGGTGAATGCCGTCCACCCTGCCAGGAACCTGGGCCCCACAATAATTTGCTGAACTTGTCCTGGTGTCATTTTCAGACACTGGGACATGTTCAGCAGTTCCTGTACGTTGTCTGCTTTCCCAGCAGCAATGTGTTGGCATCGAGGGACATTTTTTCTGGTCGAGCCTAGCAGCAGCGCACATGCACTGCTTGCTCTGCGAGGCATGCTGTATTGGAGTATGCACTGGAAGCCCCGCCCATATTTGTCATTGTCCTTCATAAACGCTGGCTTCCGAGTTATTAGACTTGTTAGTCTCTCCTTGGTACCGCCTTGTCTGCATTTGTTACCTCTCATAATGACTGTACCTTTCACTGGTGTTGTTACACGGTCTGCATTATAAGTCGCTGAGCACTATTTTGTTTATTGACACTGATGGGGACAATGGTGGCTACTTTTTGTATTTGCAGCACACCCAGACAGGACAATGGCGGCTGCTTTTCTTATGGAGCGCTATGCAGCTCTAACTTACATACTGAGTGCAGCGCCCGCTTTAGGGACACCGCGCTGAGTTCCAATTTTTTTTAAAACGTTCATGTTGAGCGCGGTGCCCACTTCAGGGACACCAAGTTATGTTTATTTATTTATTTTTTTAAACTTTAATCTTGAGTGCACCGCCCGCTTCATGGACACCGCGCTCTGCAATACAATAGGTATCGCTTTTGCCAAAGTTTGAACTATTGGTATTGTAAATGACAATGCCTTTTTATTTTATAAAAGGCACTGCCATTCACAATGACAATAGCTCAAAATCTCGCAATTGCGAGACCTATTGCATTGTAAATGCTTGTATTGCCCTGTCACTAAAGTTATTGTTTAATGTTCAGATTGCGCGGCCCTGTAGCCTTTCATTTTCTGCTTGCTTTTATGGACAAATAACTCTGATGGTATAGATATGTTGAGGTTCCACTAAGAGAGGTGGTATCGCACTAGAAGTCTAAGTGCAACAGTAATTGAGCTGCACGTTGGCCTTTTTTTTAAGGTAACTTTACATCCATTCCCGGCTAATTCTATTGGAAATAGCTCCTCACTGTTGCCTCTTGTACAGTTAGGCACAAGCTTTAATGCATTCATGGGTGCCGTTGCCATGATCAGTCCCCGGAACACGGTGAGGCTTGATTTATGCATGGTTTTTCTTTCTGTGATCTTTTTTTGATTAAGATCATTTACTTCCTGACCTGCTTGAATCGCTTTGGCGGTTTCTGGTGACAGGCTGAGGGGTCACTCCCCTCCAACTTTACAAGCCTTTCGGATGGTAATTGCAAAAAGCATTTGCAATGCAATAGGTCTCGCATTTGTTAAGGTTGGAGCTGTTGGCGTTAAAAATAACAATGTTTTTTACTTTTGCTTTTTTATGCCAATGCCAACAGTGCCATGCAAATATAATAACTCCACTGAAAAATAAAAAAACAAATGTAATTTTTTTTTTTCCATTTTCAACGCCAACAGCTCTAACTTTAACAAATGCGAGACCTATTGCATTGCAAATGCTTGTTCCATTTGTCATTGCATTGCTCTTCTTGCATAATTTTTATATTCTGATCTTCACCCTTGGCTTTACTACTCTGGCACGGTTTATTATTTTTGTTTTCACATTCTCTTCATCAAGTCTCCACCTATGCTATGATTGAATACCATCCAGGCATCCATCCATTTAAAGAAATCATTCTTCTTAATCTCAACAAATTGTTCACCAACAACATACATTTGTCATTTGTTTTGACCACCACCCATGCATCTATGCTTGCCTTTGAGTTTGGCCCATCAAACCCGCAGAGGATTCCTTTCACCCACCCAGGCAGTCATTCTTTCTTTCACCTTTCACCTATCGTTCAACCACCCATGCATCCTATCAGCCACCTATGCATCCCGGGCCCCATTCTTTCACCCACGCATCCTTCTCTGCCGGTCATATATTGCATGTCACCCGTCCTTCCTCCTTCATCCTTTTTTCCCTTTTCGATCAACCCATCCATCAAGGTCATCTGACTCTTAGTCTTCTTCATATAACTTTCCCAGCTGAGTTGAAGTCAGATAGAAGAAGCCATTAGTTACTCAACTCCCACTGCTAATCCTATCGCTAATAGTAAGTAAAGGATGTCATCTTCAACCATTGCTCACAACAACGTAGTCTTTCTCAACAGTACATTGTACACCCTTGAAGCGAGTGTATAGTCAATAAATAAGGAATATAACATACCACCACCCGCCACTGCTACTGCCTCACTCCCTGCAGCTGCCGCATCTGCTGCTCCCTCTTTACTGGCGTTGCCTTTGCCGCTGGCACCAGCACTGGTGGTCGGTTCGCCTAGAAAAAAATAAAACATTGCAAATTTTTTAGATGCCATGTACGCCTACCCCTATTTATTTGTTTTCACTAGCAAGATTGAAAATACAAAACATACTTACACCACACACATCCCTAGTACAAGTCAGGTACTAGAGTAGAGTAGACAGTATGTCCTATCCTATGAAAAATAATAAAATATCTGGTTGGGCATTTTGTTGGTGGCAATTTTCAAAAAGCCTCTCAAGAAGAGGACGCCCCAAAGGACTGGACTCAGTGGCTAGAGCTATTGGTGAATCTGAGTTATTAAAAAGAAAAAGAGTGAAAGAGTGGCCAACTGGGTGGACATTCGGACATGAGGTCTCCTCTCTCTTGGTTGGTAAATATAATGGTGCCTTCCTCCGCCTCATACTTCCTTCCAGCCATGGTGCATGGTAATAATCAGTTGTTCACCGTCAACTTCTGCTAATAAAAATAGTACTGAGCCTAGACGAGAAAGAAAAAGTAAAATACACCACTTTGGGGTGTTCAAACTGACCATCATTTTATTTACTGATTGAGCATGAGAAAGAAAGTGAAAGAGAGACTTCTAATATCAACAAACGTGTGGAATACCTTAGTTAGGAATGCAATCTGGACAGCAGAGTGGTAGTACTAGTAGTAGTAACAACCAATGTGTTCTCTGAGTCTTACGGTAGTACCACCACTAGGAGGTCCACAAATTATAAGGAAAGAGGAAAAGCTGACTGAAAAACTAGAATAAAGCAAGCTACAGACAGATTAATAGTACAGAGGCAGAGGCAGTTAGATTTGGTGTAAAAAAAAAAACAGACACTAGAAATATAAATAACTAAGTTGGTAGGTAAAGCAGGGATAACAAGAATTTGGAAACAGATAGATCAAAGAAGATTTGGCAAAAAATAGAATTAGGAAACAGGAATAATAGTTCGAAAAAATAAGGTGCGGTATAACTTAGGGAAATATATATCAATATTAACAATAGGAGGACGTACTGGAGCAAGCAGAGCTATCTGCAGAGGAGCGATCCCGGGAGGCACCTCCAGGTCCCGTCTCGGCAGACCCCGTCTTCTTTTTGCCCCTGGATGCTGATCATGTGAGACATAATTAAAAAGACAAAAATTGATTTGTATTAAATAAATATTTAAAAATCACTAAAAAATGTTGAGGGGACAATTAACAGCGATTGCAATAAAATTAACCTATCTAATCAGATCGACTAGTAGTAGACTAGTATTGCAGTTGCAGACCGTAGTATCTTTTTTATTCCACGATTCCATTCCGATTCCAGAATGCCAAACCTAAGTACCACCTAGCCTGCCTATTACCCAAAAATTATATTTGCTTCTTTTAAGTTCCGATCTCATTCGCAATCATCAACTCCCTTTGACAGGCCAATT
Source organism: Triturus cristatus (assembly GCF_964204655.1). Taxonomy (NCBI): domain Eukaryota; kingdom Metazoa; phylum Chordata; class Amphibia; order Caudata; family Salamandridae; genus Triturus; species Triturus cristatus. Next base: position 682,358,521 of record NC_140586.1, on the reverse strand, counting down.
CACTAAATCTGCATTTATTTTAGTCCTCAAAAATGCATAGGTGGATGCAAGCATATTGCGTACATCAAATTGATTGATTACTGAGTTGCTATATTATTCACTCACTAACAAACTACAAACGTTTCTAATAAGGATTCAGCAGCATGTGAGAGGAGGACTCGTCACGCAGACCTCTAAAAAATGACCAAGTAATACTAAGTAACTAAGGAGCATATCATCAAGGCGGCGCAATGAAATTATCCCCTGCTTTTGCGCCCGTTTTCGGCAGAAAAGCGGTGATAATTTCATCGCCCTATCAGCAAAGACACGCTATCGCGTGTTTTGCTGATTTAGCCCCCGTTTCCAGTACGCCTAACTTTGCATCCCTAATGAGATGCAAAGTAGGCGTGGCTGTGAAACCAACCAGGGGAAATATCGCAAAGGCAGCTTCGTGATATTATCAAGGAAGGTGAGCGATTTTTAAAATCGCGTTAAGTATGCCTTAACGCAGGAATTTAACGTCTGTTAAATTCCTGACTAAGGCATACTTAACATGGGGGTTGGATTGTGTGGCTAAGACCACAGGCCCCTATAATCTAGGATATCGCCGTTTTCCATGGTGGAAATCCCAACAATCTCCTGAATTTGTATCACCTCGGCGATGCGCGTTGTTGATAACGCGCTAACCTGGTGATAAATTCCAAAGATAGCCGGCGATAAATATGTAAGCGCTAAGCGCGCTTTGCGATATTTATCGCCGGACCTTGATAATATGCCCCGTAGTAACTAACTAACTACCTACCACTATCTTAGTGACAGGACAAAGGAAAGGAGTCTCTCTAGTCTGCATTACCTAACTTAAGTTCTCTAAACTCTCTTACATATTTCAGCCCAAGTGAGCACAAAGTTGCAAACAAGTAAGATTAGTAGCGCCGAGCACCTGTCTAGAAGAATAACAATCACATAATATAAGATTTTTAAACGTAAATTAGCTGCATGTAAGCAGCGGCAGCATTCTTGCTATTTGGGAAAAAAAATATTCGCAACAACACAGAACAGAATACACATTTGTGATATAATTAGCTACTCACCTAGCCCCACAACCTCCTCACCTAGCAGGTCCAGCATGTCCTGCGCCCGGTCCAGGATGTCGGACCACTGGTGCGTCAGTTGATTATGGGTGTGCAAGACCTAAGAGCAGCGAAACAGTGCCCGATGCACCCTCGCCCACTGGCGGTGATGCTCCTTGATCCCATACCCGGAACCAGGCCTGCCGCCTGCTGTCAGGGTTAAGGGGAGGTGGCGCCACCTCCACTTCGGAGAATAAGGCCTGGGGCTGCACACCCTCTTGGCGCTGCCTTCCGCAAGGAAGGCGGCTCCTCCTGTTTCCCTGGGAACTGGAGGAGGGAAAGCACTCTTCCTTGTCTTGGCCATGGTTCTGGGGGGCGGGGGTGGAAAAGAAAATGTAGGAGTAAAAAATTAAGTCAGGAGAAAAAGAAGGGAAGTAAAAAAAAAGAAAGTACAAAATGCAGTAAAACACACAAAAATTATAAAAACAAACAACACATACACTAGGAAAGAGAGAGGAATAGATAATAAAAAAAAAGATTAGAAAAAGGTAAGTTTTAGGGACAAAGAATTGGAAAGATTTAGGGAGGATTGAAAAACAGACCCCAGAACCATAACCAGACAAGAAAAAAAAGATGGCGGCGCACTTGTGCAACGCGCGGTGAAGTTTGCGCTATATATTTCTCATGAACACGCAATACGCATTGCCGAATGTTAGAAATGTTTTATTATTGCTTTGCGGAGTTCCGCATAGTGCTGCTTCGCGAACTCCGCCCGGGCTTAATCATAAACCACAAATGCCAAGGCCAAGTAGTATGTAAATGTCATTAGAACCTCAAGATGGCAAATTATGACCATATTACTGTTTACCTGTTATGTATTTTATATTACATGTTTATCTTCAAAGTACTACAAAAGGTACTGATTGGAGTTAAAATGTTTAGCTTTTCTTTACTATAAAGTAAATTGTTGATGAAAAAATGGACAAAAGTGAGGGCTAGTGGATTTATGTGATTCTGTGGCTTCAGCATTTATCGTACACCATGAATTTATTGCATTAGACGTAAATTTTACCAGATAATCTGCAGATTGGATGGGAGTGGGGGGAACTGGGTGCAACGTAAAGGTCCCATGCAACATTTGCTTTCTGCTACTGGAAAATGTGCTTATATCTATTAAAAATAATGACACCGACTTTAGCATTCAAAGGTTTTTGGATATATATACATTACAAAGAGGTACTAGTGTGCCTGAACGGGTTGAATTTATTATATTTGGACCATTACACAAAGGGGAAACAACTCAAAAGTATTTGAAACTTGAGTGGGTGTTCGGGAGTGAATGTTTTCGTACATCTGACATTTCTTGCTACTGTATGATGCCTTTGAGAGTGTGGTCTGTGCATATCGCTATGGAAGAAGTCTTCTTCGGGCATATTAGAAATAGGGGTCTTTAGTTGACAGAGGTAGGTACCTTTGACCAAGTAGGGGCCCTTGCTTCTAGTCAGGGTAAGGGTGCTACACTCCTAATATATCCCCTGCTCACCTCCTTGGTAGCTTTACACGAGCAGGCAGGCTAAACTCAGAGGCAGTGTGTAAAGCATTTGTGAACACATACAGTAATACAGTGAAAACATTACAAATGGACACTACACCAGTTTTGAAAAATAAGTAGTCTTTACTAGACTTAACACAAGACCAAATGACAAAAACCCACAATACAATATCAAGAATATGACTTTAAAATGGTAGAAGTAACTTAGTTCAATGTACATGGTAAATGCAACATTTTACTCTCAAAGTACCTTGGATGTGTCACGCAATACAAACAAAAGTTTGCAGGGAAGGCGATGCGTCAGTTCCTTGCTTTGGGGGAGGTGGCGCACCTGTTCCTTATTGCAGTGCAGGGAAGGCGATGCCTCTGTTCCTTAACGGAGAGTAGGCGAAGCGTCTGTTTCTTACTGTGATCCGGTGCGATGCAACAAAATGACACCTCGCTGCGATGCGACGATCCGGCGCGATGTGACAAAATGGCGTCTTGGATGCGATGTGACAACATGGATGTGATGCGTGCACGCCCGACAGCTGTGGAGTGAAATTGATGGTTTCTTGAGCCGCGACAGGCCCTGTGACACGCTTATCCGGTGATGCGACGGCGACATCTGCAGTGGCGGCACGCTTCTCCGGTGATGCGACACACTTCTCCGGCGATGCGACAGCGAACAGCTGCAGCAGCGACATGCTTCCTCTGCGATGCAACAACAACTGCTGCGGCGGCGACACACTTCTTCCTAGTTGCGTCGAGCTCCCAGCAACACACAGTCTCTAGAGGGCCCAAAACAGCAGCAGGCACCTCTCTGCAGGTAGAATTCCCAGCAAGGGAATTCAGGGGGAGCTGGTGGTGAAGTCTTTGTGGCCCTGAGACTTCAGAACAGGAGGTAAGCTCAGCTTCAAGCCCTTGGAGATCTTCCTCAAGATAGTAAAAGTACACACAAAGTTCCTTTTCTCATTTCCTTGGCAATAAGTAACTACTGTAGACCAACCCCAAACAGCAAACAGCACAGGAGCAGTCTCCTCCTTCAGTTTCCTTGGCTTCTCTCCTTGGCAAAGGTTTGTCTTGATTCCCAGAAGTGATCTAAAGTTCTGGGGTCTGGGCCCCGATATTTATACTGCAAAATCCTTTGTTCTCTGAAGGCAGAGAGTGTCTGTGCCCAGCCAAAACCAGTTCTGTCCTCCCTGGTGCAGCTTCCTGGCAGGAGGTGGAGACAGTATTGTTGACAGCAGACCTGGCCCAGGTAGCTGAAAGGAAATCTCCTCCCCCTACTCTCTATTCTATGAAGGCTCACGCAAGTGAAAGGAACTCTCCTCCCCCTACTCTCTATTCAATGCAGGTCCTATTCAGCCCAGCCCTGACCCATCACACTTCTGGAGTCAAGGCCCTCTCCAGTCCCTGTCACTCACAAACCAGACATGGAATACACAAACCTAGCAGAGGCATACTGGATGGTTAGGCTAAAAGTGGTAGTTTCAAACACAGAATGTAAAAATCACCCACACTGAAAGATGTATTTTAACATTCTGAGTTCATGCATACTAAACTTTATTTTCCCATCTTGTTCCTAGGGTCAGTTATGTTTATAAGATGTTATAATCAAACTGCCCATTCCGGCCTATGGGAACAGATAGCCTTGCAATAGTGAAAAACGAAACTGGCTGCAATTCACTATCAGGACATGCCACACACATCAGGGCATGTCCTACCTTTTACATACAATGCACCCTGTTCATAGGGGTGACTAACATGTAGAGAAGGGAATGTTTAGGGACTGTCAAGTGTGTGCACCTGCCAAGTCGACATGGCAGTCCCAGACTGCACACAGGCTCTGCAATGGCAGGCCTGAGCCATATTTTACATGCTGCTCCTGTGGGTGGCACAATCAGTGCTTCAAGCCCACCAGCAGCATTTGATTTACAGGCCCTGGGCACTAATGGTGCACTGTACTAGGGTCTGACAAGTAAATCAAATAAGCCAATCATGGAGTCACTAATCCATTACAACAATTTACAATAGGGAGCACTTGCACTTTGGCACTGAATAGCAGTGGCAAAGTGCCCAAAGCATCTAGACCAGCAAAAACATAGCAAAAACTCAGGAGGCAACAGCAAAAAAATGGAAGGGAAACCCACGCCAATGATGCCAGGTCTAACAGGGCTCTATTGGGTGACATTGATGTGGAGTGGGCACATCACGAGAGCTCGACAGTAGTCCCCAGTAGTTTGAAAAAACACACCCCAAAGAAAATTGCAGGATTCAGCCCTAGAGTGTAAACAATCCTTGGACAATATGGACATTTTTAATAGCAAATATATGGTGTTGTGGCAGGACTGTGTCGTAGGACTTTATAACAATAATCCTAACAATCACTCCACACTGATAAGAGTGCTGCACATACACAGGGACATGCCCTATCCCTCATCCAGGTTGGTACTTGTACATACTGTCTTAGGAAGAAGTTATTTGGAGTGCTTATAAATGTGCCCTTGTATGTTGAATCTGCATGAAACTATCCAAAAAACAAAGTATCTATACATAAGTTAGAGCTTAGGAAGGAGGGAGGAAGTAGCAGAAGGTCCCAAAAGCTGCATTTGGGGGACACAAATACAGGACTGCACCATCAGCCAGAAGTTGTGCCCAGTGGTAAGTTGGTCTTCGGTTTGCTTATAATCCATGAACGAAGGCAACTCCTATGTCTGTTCCTCACTGGGCACAGATGAAGGTTGTGCTTAGTGAGCACTTCAGGGAGTTACTAGGTACAGGGTGTGGCTAAAGGTCAAATCGTGTGCTGACTTTGAGCTGGGACTATGGATGAGGCACTACACTCAGAGGTGCAACTAGAGACAAATTTCGGGGGGGGGCTAAGAAAGAATTTCGGGGGGGCTGAATCTTTAAGCAATAGGCAGAGTGGAGCTGATTTCGGGGGGGGCTGAATCTTTAAGCAATAGGCAGAGTGGAGCTGCAGGGGCTCTTAGAAGGGATGAAACAACAGCAAGGCCTCATTAACATGCAAATGGTCTTTTAAAGACCTGTGAAGTGCTCGGGTGTGGCTGTGTGTGTGCCCGGGAAGCTGTCTCATCCCGGGCTGCCACACACGACGGGGGGCTGAAGCCATTCCAATGGGTGTTGCGCGCCTGACTACACTACAGGCAGGGTGGGACGCCCAGCATTTTCCCACTACTTTATGGGAGAGCAGTCTTTTGCACCAGCATTACTAGATGTCCCATCCTCTGTCCAACACTGCCACGAATGGTTCAAGCGTGAGCCCAGCAAATACATGAGGTGATAAGAGCAGGGCTTGAAGTGGGCCAGGTCTCATTAGTGCTGAGCACAGGCAGCTTTCTAAAGGGGACTCGAAACGGCTCTCTATCCGGCTGTGTTTTGTGCCCTGGCACAGGCAGTCCATTTTTTTTTGGACTGCACTGAAAACAGGCACATCAATGTGCGCGTGTTCACGCTGCTCACTTTTCACTAGTGGAGAAGTTACGGCATGACGTCATACCAGGTGAGCATTGAAGGGGAAGGGAAATCCTTTAAAGAGAGTTATTTTCTCTCTGGATTTCCCTTCTCTTTTTGAAACTCAGGAGCAGCAACATTGTCGTGGGGTCACCAGGGCTTTAAGTGGAAGCTTTTTCAATATTATATACAAGCCACAGTTGCTGCTTATTTAGCTGATGCAACTAACAACCATTGACAAAGCCAATAGTCCTGACTTCTTGTAGGTATGATGTTACGTGCTGTATCATATATCTGGATGCAATGACAGAAACAGCAAAATACAAGTCGCACAGCACACTATGCTAAGCACAGATTTTTAGCTTATGTGTTTTAAAGCCACGCCCTTAATTACACTGGCCATGCTCCTTTGAAGGACCCCCCAGTTTTTTCATCCCACTTAAAGCTGTGGATAAGAGTTCAAGCATGACATGGCTAAAGGCCTTGTTACCTGTCCATCAGTGAGTGAAGTGATTTATTGAGCACAGGAGTTAATCTATGCCCATGTCCTGCACCGGCAGCCCATCGCTTGCCGCCATTGGTGGTATCTAGGTCCACTGCTGAGGACATGTTTCTTGTCTGAACGCCCAACGCTGCACCCAAAGCACATTGCCATGGGTGTAGGCTTTGTGTTGCAGGTACAGCAGGAGAAGAAGGCAAAGAACATGGTTTCCTGACAAATTCTGCACCCAAGGTCTAAAGCATACGGCCGAAGCCAGTGATAGCAGACTCATCATAGAATGGTGAAGAGCAACACCACCTATTATAACCAGCTGCAACACATTGCCGACATGCCCTCGGGGCTGAAACGGGAGTAGGTCAATTTGTAGTGCATCACAGAAAAATAAAGTCATAGCTTTACACTCAAGTGAATTTTGATGAACTATAGCAATTCCCATAAAAACATACATGGAAGGGACATTGCAGTAATGATACAAAACCTAAAGGCCACATACATTCTCTAGTTATTATGAGGGCGGGTGTGTCCGCTCTATAGGTGGGCTAAGAATTCCGCACCGCCAGCATAGTTCGCGGAGTTTTGCTTGGGGAGCAGGGAACTCTGCCAACAACCGGTGAAACGGAGTTTACTGGCGCGCACCGCTCAGCTCACCCCTAAATTCATGATGAGGTCCGTTCATCTTTTAAGGAGCTGCTCTTGTTCGAGGCCTGTGTGTTCTTAAAACTTTGAGCAGGTGAGCGCTTTCAGTAGAGGACGTCTTGCACCGGATGCTACCTGAGACTGATCAGTATACCAGCACGGTTTAAAATTAAATGAGTATCTTCGGCTTAATCAGCAAAGAATGAAAAGCTGCTCTCCTCCGCCCTCTAGCAGCTGCGGCAAGTACTTCACCCACTCTGTGTGCCATTCTCTTAAGCCCAGCACACGCCTGTAGGAAAATCGCCCGCATTTAATAGTCAATCAACAAGCAAAATGGAAGCCTTTCCAAACGATGTCTATATTTTAGTATTTCTACTTGTGGTTGTCTAATCTCACATCGGCCGCTGGCAAAAGTCAGTATATACTGATGAGCATCGTGATCCCCCTAAGAGGCAATATTTCCTTTATTCGCTTACTGGTTACTGGTTTAACTCGTTATTCAACTTTATTTTTTCATTGTTGTACTAAAACCTATTTTACATCATTAGTGACATACTAAAGTCTTTAATATGGCTTTAAGTTCAGCTAGTATAATGTTTGCTTTGTTCTCATTTCTCAGGCATTTCCTGTCTTGTATCAGTTATTCCGGATAGACAATCCGGCAATTTGGCCATTTACCCCCACCCCCCCACACACACAAACCCCATGACTCAGAGCTGCCTTCATCAAATGCCGCAGAACACAGGGTTCTACGAGGAATAAATAGTGTGTATATATGCCCATCTCTGGAAAAAAACGCTACTTCTACCATTTGTGAGAGTTTAACCTCAGGAATTGCTGGGCTGAGATGATAGACTCAGTGCAGAGCTTTACCTGCTGAATACCCAAGGTGCGTGCCCCAGAGTCTTTCTAGACCAGTGCTCCATGTGCCTATGTTGGTGCGTAGTTTAACTTTAGTGACTTCAATTGTGTACATACAGTAAGGGTAATGTAAGTTGACTAGGCCTGGGCGAAGCACTACGCTACGTTCGCGTAGTTTGCGAAGTTCGCGCTACTTCGCACTACGCGAACTGCACGTAGCACAGTGCGAACACGCGTAGCGTAGTGTTGCGTAGTGCTGCGGTCATTTTTTGCTTGCTCGCGGTCCTCAACGTCAAGTTGGCGACCCCGAGCATGCAAAATGACATCCCGGCGAGACTTTTTCGTTGTTCGCGATCGCGAGCATGGAAAATAAACCTCCCGGCGAGATTCCCAACGCGAGGAGGTCAGGTTTCTCATTGCGAGGGGCCGCGTATGCTCGCGACCGCTCGCGATGAGAAACTACCAGTTCGCGTTGAGAAAGCTGCCGCTCGAGTAAAAATCTACTCGAGCAGCAGAAAATTACAGCTCGCACTGTGCAAGATGCCATTTTCAATGATTGCACAGTGCCGGTTGCTTGTCCGCACTGTGCAATCATTGAAAACAACATCTTGCACAGTGCGAACATGTTACTACGCAGTTCGCGAAGTGCTACGCGTAGTGCGAACTTCACTTTGCGTAGCTTCGCGAAGTGCTACTTCGCGAACTACGCCCACCCTTAAAGTTGACATTACATGCGCCCATGGCTTTGTGAATCAGACCCACAGCACTTATTAAACTTCCTTCTCCCTTTCCGTCACTCGCTTTCCTTCTTCCACTTCTCCTCACTCTCACGTCCTCTATGACTCGCCTTCCCACTGGTCTTTCCATTGTGCCATGCGCTCTCTTCACCTCTCCCTGCCCCTCACCTCTTTCTACTCTCTTTCTTGATCACACCATCTCCTTAGCTCTTTATTTACCTTTTTCTTTCTATTCATACTGCCTTTGTCTGCTTTGCTTACGTGTTCTCACTCTCCCTCTCTCTCTCGCTCTCTCTCTCTCTCTCTCAACCTCTCACTCACTCTCTTCTACCCATCTCTTGCTGGCTCTACACTTTCTCTCTCATGTCTTTCTCTAATGCTCAGTCCCTCCTTTTCCCTCCTTCTCAAGTCTCTCTTTCTCTCTGTCTCTCACCCCATCTCTAACACTTTTGTTTTTAGTTCCTATTCTATATTTCTTTCTATTTTGCCTCAGGCGCTATAATTTTATTTCATGTTATGTCCACACCCTCAGTCTCTCTTTTGCACATTTGGACCCAGACACTCTTTTCTTCTCTCTCACTCGGCTCACTCAGGCTCATTCCTCTCCTCTCTGTAGTATTTTCTCTCTCTCTCGCCACTCTTATTTCCCCTCAATTCTCCGCTACATCTGTCTCTATTTAATTTCATTCCATTTTCCATCATCTCTGCCTCTCCCTTACCTATTCCCTCCCTTTTTCCTTCCCTTCGCATCACTGTCTGTTCTATCTTTTTCACCCCATCCCCTTCTCATTCTGCCCCCAGCCCTCTGTATAATTCCGGGCTGTTTCTCCCTCTCATTCCCAACCCCGCCCTTTTGCCTCACGTCAGCCCCCACCATTCTACTCCCTGGTCAGCAGACATAAAATAAGAAACCCCTTCCACAAGAAGCCATACGTAATACATTAATAGGGAGTGACCATGTTGAAAAGGGACCCTTTCCTACAAAGCCCCAGTCTTTTCATGAGTTCTTCATGAGCAGGGAGTTGGAAAGTCTGCTGCCATGGGTCGTTGTTGCTGATAGTGTTTGGCCAGCAGAGTTGGAGGATTTTTCTCAAAGAGGTGTTAATGAAGGTCTGGACATTTTGGGTGGTGGTCACTGCTGTACTCCAAGTTTCTGCTCCATAGAGAAGGACCAATTTTATGATAATGTTAAAAAGCCCAATCTTAGTTTGCATTGTTAGGTCCTTCGACCTCCAGATCTTTTTTAGCTGAATGAAGGAAGCCCTTGCTTTGCTGATTCTTGCCTTGACATCTGTGACTGTGCTGCTGTGCTTGTCTAGACACTGCCCAGGTAGGTGAAAGTCTGAACCTCTTCCAGTGCATCGCCTGCAAGAGAGACTGCAGTTGTGCTGTCCGTGTTAGCCTTCAGGATCTTTGTTTTTTTCCCTTGTGGATTTTGAGGCCAAGTTGTGCTGCCTTTTTGTCAGTCTTCTCTTGCATCTCCAGATGCTTATGGGAGAGTAGGGCCAGGTCATCTGCAAAGTCCAGGTCATCGAGTTGCATCCAAAGTGTTAACTGGATCTCATTTCTGATCCTTGCTGTGGATGTCTTCATGATCCAGTCTATGGCCAGCAGGAAGATAAAAGGCAAGAGCAAACAATCCTGGTGGACTCTGGTGTTCACTTTGAAGGCTTCCATGAATTGTCCTCCATGGCATATCTTGCAGATCATTTCCTCGTAAGAGTTCCTGATGATTCTTACAATTTACCTGGTACATCGGATCAGTGGAGTTTTCAAAGGGTCTCCCTGTTCATGCTGTTGAATGCCTTCTCATAGTAGATGAAGTGGACATAGAGGTGCGAGTTCCATTCCACCGACTGCTCAATGATGCTGCACAACATTGCAATCTGGTCTGTGCAGGATGTATCTTTGTGGAAGCCAGCTTGCTTGTCTCGCAACAGAGCATCAACTTGGTCCTTCGTTCTATTCAAGATGACTCTGTTGAATACTTTTCCTGGGGTAGATATGAGTATCATTCCTTTGTAGTTTGTGCAGTTACTCAGGTCACATTTCTTGAGGATCTTGGTGAGATATCCCATCTATCAGTCTGATGGCACCTTGTACTTTACCCAGATCCTTCCTAACATGGGGTAGAGCATGTCTACTGATGTTTCTGTGCATCTGCAGGAATGTTGTCAGGTCGTGCTGCCTTCCCATTTCTCACACATTTGATGGCTTGCCATATTTCTTCACTGGTTGGTCTGGCGCAGTCGGTTGGCAAGTCCTGGTGAGCTGGCTGATTGTCTGGTGGAGACTGCAGCATGGGCTGGTTCAGCAGTTCTTAAAATTACTACATCTATCTTTGTGTTTGGCTTTGTTACCCATGATTGGCTTCCCAGCTTTGTCTTCAACAGGTCTTTCTGGCAGGCTGTATCTGCCAGAGAGTTTATGTCGTAGAGCTCTTTCAAGTTTCCATGGCTTGCTGCTTTATGGGCTTCTGTGGCAAGATCATCAATGAATCTTTATTTGTCTGCTCTTAAGTTTCTCTTTGTTTCACTAAATGAACATTTCACTACTTAAAGTGGGTGAGTGACACGCTTTGTACCATTTTCACAAAAACATATAAGGATCCAGCAGTGATGTTGGAACGATTTTTAGAATGCAGGCACTTTTCAATAACTTCCCCTCACTAATGGCATAGGTGATATGCTGCCATAAGAAAAGCCTTTGAAGGCCCCTTCATTGTTCATTCTGCATCTAAACTCTCAAGTTTTATGGGTGTGCCTCAGCACCTTCTACACCCCTAGCTCCAGCACCACTGGGACACAGAGAATCAGAATACGAACCTCCCAAGTAATAATTCCATCCTTTGGCTGATGCCCAAATTCCTTCACCTATAACCATAAACAGTTCCTCGTCTGCCTCTACTGGCCCGCAAAGGACCAAAACGGCATTCGAGTAAAGTGTTAATATCACTAAAGTGTAGAAGAAGAATTAAAAGGCAGGGGTTGGCCACAAGGTACCATGATCTGTTGGTATAAATACTAAGGGCCTGGTTTAGAGCGTGGCAGATGGATAATCAATAATAAACTGTACGGATACCCTGTCTGCCTTATTACAAGTGCATAATAGGGCAGATGGGCATCCGTCACATCTGTGACAAGTAACATGTCCATCAAACTATAAATCAGGTCCCAATTCTGCAATGAAAGAATCTAGACTAAGTCACCTCCAAATTAACAACCTTAATGATACTTTCATACATGTGACTCAAAAGCCGGGGAATCCATCAACAACAACTTTTCAGGACAACCCACTGCTATTTCTCAGGGCTGAAACTCATGCTTTCCAGGTAAATCAACCAGCATTTATCAAGGAGCTTTCTCTGTGGGATGAGTGTTTGCATTAATTGCGTAGAATCACTGTTCACAGAGGCCTTCTTGTTACAGGATATAGCAGCCATCAGTGTGGTTGGGGGAACAGTCAGAACACCGTGGTCTTAACCACTGGTGTTCCGACTATGCAAGCGCACCCATGCTTGCCTTAACCACGCATATGCCTAAACCAAGCATATGCGTAGTTAAGGCAGTGCACAATCTAGCTGCTGGCTAGATGGAAGACAGAAGCAGGAAGACACCGCAGTGAGGTGAGTGGGGCTGGGGGGTCGGGTAGTTTTCAGGCCAGTGGAAGGGTTTGGGGTAGTTTAAGGGACTGTGCTGGGGGGGTCGGGGTAGTCTAAGTTAAGGGGCAGGGTTTTAGGCTTTAGGGCAGTGGGAGGGGAATGGGTAGTTGTGGTAGTTTTAGGTCTGGGGTCAGGGTAGGTTTCAGGTCAGGGACAGTGCAGGGGTGAGGGGGTAGTGTAAGTGAAGGGTTTTAGGCCTTAGGGCAGGGGAGGGCAATGGGTGGTCAGGGTAGTTTTTAAAGCTAGGGGGTCGGGGTAGGTTTCAGGACAGTGGAAGGGGTTGGGGTAGTTAAAGGGACAGGGCAAGGGTGTGGGGGAGTGTAAGTAAAGGGGAAGGATTTTAGACCTTAGGGCAGGGGAATGGGTGGAGTGAGCGTGGAGGGTGGGGGCTATCGGGGTAGTGTTAGTAAAGGGGCAGGGTTTTAGGAACAACTTGGGTAGGGGGCAGTCAGAGGGTGGTGGGGTGGTCGGGGTAGTGGTGACCTTAGCCACACATACCCCATCCCCATTCATGCCTATACCACGAAATTGCATGGTAAAGGCATGGGTGTTAAAGGAATGCGTGGTTAAGACGCATTCGTAGTTTGGGATGCGCGGTAGAGGCCCGCATGGTTTAACCATGCGTGCTTCTATCATACAACTGTGTGGTTGTATCAGCATTCTCAAACATCACCTTATGTGTGAAGGGTGGGAGTGCCCTACCCTTGTCTATGTCATCCTAAGCGACCAGTGCCAAGTGTCACATCACCCTGCCTCTACTCATCTGCACCAGCGTGCTCTGTCATCTAGGACAACCTTCAGCTTCGCTGTGAGCACCCGCATGTGATGCCATTTTACTGTGGGCCCTAAAGTTTTGCAAGTTAAAATGGCTTGGGGCAGTGGGTCAAGGTCACAAAGTGAAAAAGAGATTCTGCTTTCCCAAAAGAAGAATTTGGACAGACCTTGGGTTCCCCTTCTTAATCAGTCCTCTGAGAAAAGGTGTACCTGCTTCCCTATATTGAAGAAATGTTATCTGTTCTGCCAGTCCAATAAATTATCACTGAAGGGTGGTGATTGTTGTTTCCAGACTTTTAACTAGTGTCGCGGTAGGCGTATTCCTAGACCTCAATCAAGCCACAATGCCACAGGCTGTCGGGTCTTAAGAGTGGGGCATGTGGTATGAATGCCAACAAGGATCTCAGTGACTTGGTCAATGTTGTTACCTGTGTCAGGCCCTGAGTACAAAAGTGGGTCCTGGCTTTGACGCATTAAAAGAGAAACTACAAGTCCCAGGATACAAAGAGCTGATGTTAAAATGTCAGGACTGGCTCATGGCGTAGCATGACATGGGACGTTTGACAGGTGTAGCTGTGAGTGTGTGTGTGAGAGAGTGTGTGTGAGAGAGAGAGAGAGAGAGAGAGAGAGAGAGAGAGAGAGAGAGAGCGAGAGACTGTGAAACCAATTGCTACACTCCAATGAAAAGTATTACGCCACCCTGGAGAAGTGCAGGCACTCTTCTTCTCAAAAAAGTGCCAATACTCAGTACCGGCCAATTTAAAGCACTGGTTACTTCTCTAGTTGCTCGCACATGCAGGTACACAAAGAAAAGCCATGCATCTAAAGTTTATATCACACGTAGACACAGCAATTTCACCAGCTTGTCTCTCAGTTGTATTTTTGTTTTGCTCTCTGTATACTCAGGGGCAGATTTACAAGCCCCTTGCGACACTTTTGCGTCATTTTTAACATGGGAAAAGTGATGCAAAAGTGGCGCAGGGGGCTTGTAAATCTGCCCCACAGGTTGTATAAAAAGTGCAGGCACACTTAGGGTACCAGGTTCCACTGCAGTCCAGCAGCCACGGGCGCAATTCGGGCCCCTTAAGGGCAGGGCGGGGCCCCCTTCAGGTGGCCCCATTCAAGCTATAGCCTACGGAGAGGGGTGAGAAGTGAGTCTCCAAGGCCCCTCATCCTGTTCTCCAGGGGGTTCCACCATTTCACATTACACCATTGTCTGCAGCTTTTCACTAGGCTCGACGGCCCTGCACTGACTGCTAAGCAAACCATATAAAAATCGTTCCAAAGTTTACAGTTTCCCCCTTCCACGTGCGAGAAGTTTATGTGTCGGAATACAAGTCCAAGAGGGAAGAAACTTCCAAGCCTGGAAGACCAACTCTGCTTAGAACTGGGTAACTCGAGAGCTCTGTTTTACAGCAGAGAACACGCGTGCAAATCATCTCCGTTTACTGTGAAGTGTGTTACAATATTGCCTCTAAAGCCAGCAATAGATAACTTGTCTATTTTCCCACACCACAATCCCAAAGATGTTTAATTAAAATAAAATATTAACAACAGTAGTACAGTAATGTAGAAAGGCACAAACCCCCGCGCTGTGTGCATCTATGACAAATTAGACACTTTTAGCTGGCCTTTTAGTTTACAGGACTTTGCACGCTGACAAGGGCATGGAATAGGAAAAGTGAAATTGCAACTTCAGTCCACTTCAGTTTCCCAATTCCGTGTTTGAGTAGCTGACACAGTCCACGTATTTCATTGCATTCTGGTAGCTGTATTCTTGAATACATAATGGCTTAACCGGGGCTACAAGTACCAGAATACATATGAAAGAAAAAACAGGACTAGATATGCTGTTCACACATGGAATTTGAGCTCTATGCAAGTTCAAGGAAAGGAAAGTGTGTTTGGCAAAGAAATGCGTATTGGCCGACACAGCGGCACCGTAAAATACATGGTACCTTCAGCCAGTTATGAATTTTAAGCCAACATTATTTTGATTTCTGGGACACGTCTTTTTAATTTTTCCTTTTTTAACCAATACACGTCTTGGACAAAAAAAAAAACCCAGTTTGCAAAATGCTGTTTACGTTTAAAAAAAATCCAGGCTGCAGCTTAGTTTAAACTGTCACTGATGACGTGGGGGGAATCAGCAACTCTTGGCTGACATGGATCCTCAGCATTTGGCAATATATGGATGATGTACGAATAATAAAAGATGCTGCAGTATGCTACAGAACAATTACGTTTAAAATGCACTTTTAATGCCAGCTAAGAGGATGGCACAAGTGGGTGTGTTTCCATTCGAGACCCTAAATATATGGCTCAACAATGTGGCTACTATGTTCAATCAGTCACAGTTCTGAAGTTTCCCAAGCCCCTGTGTGAGTAGCTGGGTCCGACCAGGTTCTTCTTTCCATTATGGATCATTCTAAAAAAAGATTACAAATGCCTAAATGAAAAGAAAGTACTTGAAGAAGCTAGTCTCGCGTGGACCTGGAGACCTTGGCCAGGCATGTGAGTAGTTTGTGCAGTGTGTTTTCTTTGTAATCCAAGACTCGTAGTTCTGATTTTATAATGGTCTGAAGAGGACTACGGAGCCCAGAAAGCAAATAAAATGCATTGACTAGCAGCGGCGGGCGACACACACAGAAAGTGGTGAGGCGGAAGGAGGGGCCACGAGAGGCAGAGTGGGGTGGGGGTAATAATAAAACAAGCATTTGCAATGCAATAGGTCTCGCAGTAGTTAAAGTTTGAGCTACTGGCGTTGCAAATAATGATGCAATGCCAATAGCTCAAACTTTCAGTAATGCGAGACCTATTGCATTGCGAATGCTTGTCTTTTAATGCACTAGAAACTAACCTTATGCTAACAAGCTGACTTTACACTGTCCTTCCATTTTCCAGCTACCATCGTAACACACCACATGACAACTACTTTTGTTTCTCTGCTCTAAATAAAGAATTGCACGCTTTACACTAATAAAGTGAGAATGTTCCCTGATACTTCCCCACAGTGTTTCTAATCAGGGGCATACCAACTGTCCCATGCTATCGTTGTACAATGTATCCACTAGGGTGCTTAAACAAACTGTGAGAACAACAAAACCCAATTCAATACCACTGTGAGAGAATTCTCAAATGTAGTAAAATGTTCCTCCTTGCTTGTTCCTCATTGGTGCATACTCAGAGAACAGTGCCTCTGTGTAGAACTGTATGAAAGTCATTGTCCGTAGTCCTGTAAAAGGACGTATGTTCCACTGTACCCTAGAACTCCTATTCCCAACCTTTAGAAGGCGAATCTATGCCAGGTTTCATACAGAACTTTACTGCGTTCTTGTACTTATGAATTGTATTGCTTTGCTTCTAAACCCATTGAGGGCATATTTCCTGTATACTGTCAATTAATTTATATTATACATTTACAAAACTTTAACTTGTGTAAGTCATTATTATTGAGAATCTTTCAGTCCTGAATATTAAACTTGTTCTAAATGCGCTAGAAGCTTATCCAATTGGGAAGCACCAAAGTCCGTATTGGGACTTCAAAGCTCCCTGTCCTACCCGTTGGAGTGCTACTGACATGATTTTTTAAAAAATAAATCTTTTTATTAAGCAGTTGTTCAGATTCACAGCAATTCCGTTCGAATGAAAAAGAAGCACAGTAGGCCACTCGCACGATGCTTTTACATTTTCTATCCTAACAATGGTTGGCTTCAGCTAACTAGCATGCACAGTATGTAACATGTGACATTCCCACTAATGCATTTGAGAAGGAGCAACACTTTACCTTCCCTCTAGTATCTCCCAACACCTTCCTTGTGTCTCCCAGTATTGTATCCAGGTTCCCCAAATCTTGTCGAATTTACACTGACATGATTATTTAACATGAGGTTGCACGCTGACACCGTTCACTAATCTTGGCTAGAGGTAGCGTCAATAAGTGATTTTATTGCACAGGAAAATACAGCTATGCAGTACGCCTCAATTGAGGATGCCATGATATTGGTTCAAGGTAGCCGGGAGTTGTCAAGTAAGCATTCTTCGTAATACTGGTATCCTCCTGATGTTGCTTTACTCAGAATGCAGTTTGAAGGTTTGATGACAGTTTGGCTAACGAACTGTGCTGTTTCGAGTTCACAGTTTGAATTGTTCACTATTTTCCATCAGTAGCATCACTTTGCACTCCCAAAGCAGAATGCAGTGGTGCTTCAAGAAAACTTAAGCAATTGTTAACCCTAGTTTATTTGTAATGCGTTTATGTAGTTCTTACTATCCCTGATGAGACTTTGAAGTGTGGAATTTTTCACCGTTTTACATAGAGCGGTTCAAATGAACACCAGCTACATTACACAAGGTCACACTAATTTTTTAGGCACAGGAAATTAAGTGATTTGTCCAGAACCACGCGATGTTAAGCCAACTCCAAGACTCGAACCTTATTCCCCAGTTCCAAAGTGGGCACTTTTAGTTACTACAGTGTGTTGAAAGCGTCACTTGTCTGTCATACAAGAAATCGCGTGGTCGCCATCTTAGATAAGGATACGACCAAGTCAAATCAGTCACTCAGACACTGTGATCTCAGAAGGAATCCTACCGTCTGAAAATATCTGGCGCTTTGTAATATCGCTGCCTTGAGCCTTTTTCTGTTTCTTCTATCACGTGGGCCGAACACACCCTTAGCGCCTCTTTCAGCAAATTGATTGGCTTCTCGGGGACGCACTGTGATTTCTGATTGGTCTGTTCTGTAGTATGCTTCGTCCACGCATCAAGAGGTTGCGCGCCCTAAACTGCACAAGTTGCGCAGCTCGATCTGTTGTTAAACGCTCTCGTGCTACACCCACCATCTCGTGCGCTCACGCTCTACACTTTACAGAGGTTGTAGTAGAAAGGCGGTGCGAATTCTACAGCCTCCGATTGGTTGACCTTTCACAGCTGGCGGGACAGCCATTGGCTGGTGGTTGTACTCCTTGATTATCATTGGTGGTTGTGCGTGCATTCCTTTGTGGGTAAGGAGGGGATTGGCTGAGGTAGGGTCTCTGCATGCAGAAACGGCAGCGGGTGAAGGGCCCTGAGTCACCGCCTGAGGGAAGCGGCCGCTGGTAAGTGTACCTTTTGGGTAGAAGGACGCGCGTTGGTTAAAGGGAGGTCTGTGGTGTGCCACAGGCCAGTCGTTGCATGTAGGAAGCCAGTTGTGACATGAGGGGGTGCTAAGGTGTGGAGTGTGTGGCCTTTTAGATAGGTGTGCGTGCGTAAGTGGGCGTGTGGCCTAAAGAGAGGGGCGTGCGCGACTAGTCCTGTGTTGCCTTAAAAACAAGCCCGGCTTCTAAAGTGGTCCGGACACGAGCGCGCGAAAGTGAAAGCCAATTTGGCGCGCTTGGCGGGGGCGGGGAAACGCATTCCAGGCGGGGGAGCGGACCCTTTTAAGTATGATGCCAAGGCTGTGACACGTGCATGTGCCAGTGGGCTGAAGCGCTTCCCAAACGGATTGCATGGCGGCACGATGCACGTGATTGTGCGTGTGCTCGCCATGCAATCCACTTTTGGGAGCTCTTTTGGGAGACCCTCTTACTAGAGTCGCGCATTGCGATTGCGTAAACGCAATAGCTAGGCGAGACCTAAAAATAAGACTTACTTGAAGCTGCCAGCCACCTCGCACCTCAGTGTTCCTCTTCTTCCTGGTCCCAACAGACCCTGGGACAGCATTAGAGACTCCATGTCCAATCCCCGCTCTGCTCTCACATGCTGTTAGCATGAGAACAGAGCGGGGATTGGCCGTAGGGGACTGATGTAATGCTCGATCAGGTACAGGGAGTCTGTGATGTTTCTCCAACCCAGCTGTGCAATACAGCTGGGTTGGAGAAACCTAACTGCAAATGACATGTCTGTTTGGCCAGCCTAAGATGACCGGCCAAACAGACAAGCGCACTTAAAAGTGCACATACCACTCATTCCTCCTCCCTCCCATGGCCCACCCACCACTCTCTACACACGCTGGCTCAGCCAGCAGCTGAAAAATAAAATGCTAATAAAATATAATTCTCTTTTTGAGCTGCTGGGTCTGAGGCAGTGGTGCGGCACTCCTTATTGCCGAGGAGCCGATGTTGTTGACTATCTCACCTACACATGCAAGTGATTACGTAGTGTCGCTATCACTTTTTTTGCGATTAATAAAATGCTAATTTGTAGCCCACATAACCCCTGCTTATATGATTTACTTGTAATTTACACCTGATTTATTCATTATTTCACATATTATTTCACATATTGTTCTTCACGTTGCTTTATATTTAAGTTTAGTATTTGTTTTTTTTAATGTATTTTTATTGATTGCAAATAACAGTGAGCCGGATCTTATAGAGCGATATATGGACATATAAGTACATTGCATAGTTCACATATTTACAACCAGTGTAGGATAGCACCCATTAATAATATCGAACATCTGTGATAGTCTCTTCGTGACATCACTCAGTGGTTTAAGATCGTTAATATACATCCCAACCGGCGAGCAAATACAAAAAGTTTTCGGCCGTTTCATCTACGCCAGGAGTCCAGCTAAACATGTCATGAGTAGTCAAATCTATCAGGATCTAATATAGATATAATATTCTAACAAAAACTCTTACCCAACCCCCTCCTCCCTCCCCACATGCTCGGCCATAATATCTAACAGTAGCATTTGCACATTTTCCACATCCGCAGTTATATGTATCTCGACCCCAAAGACTGACGTAGGCAAACTGTACAATCCCGCTAACATACACAGTATAGCCCACAAAGACTGTGAGGGGCCTATGTGTCCCATATCCTTTGATCAAACCCTCCTGCAATAGTCCGAGTCCGCCTCAGTAGGACAAAACATCTATCGCAGCGTATTCCTCTAGCATTGCATTCCAGCTCAACGAAATCGGTGTTTTCCTTAGGCCTCTATATTCCTCCCGTTGTAGTTCAGCCCCCTCTGCCTTACCCCATCTCAACATTTCCGTGTGCCATTCCTGCAGGGACGGGGCCCTAGTAGCTTTCCATCTTGTAGTTATGGGTCTTTTGGCCACAGGAGCGCAAGATTAGCTAAACGAGAGGCAGAGCTACCCTTCTTCTCACGGGGCCCTAGTCCCAGTATGCAGTATTCCAGTGTGTCATTCAGGTGCACCCGGGCTATATCCATCAATATTTTGCAGACCGTCGCCCAATAGTGTCCCAGTCTAGGGCAGTCCCATATCATGTGTATCAACTCTGCATCGGGTGCACGGCAGCGCGGGCAGGCATCTTCCGCCCCATGAAACATAGCACCCAGTCTGTGTGGGGTTAAATAAGCTCTATGTAACACCATCAATTGAATACATTTAAATTTAGGATTTCGAGAGACCTTCTTGGGGTACCCTAATATAGTGTCCCACTCCTTAGCTGTAAATGCACGGCCTACGTCCCCTTCCCACTTGTCTCGTAACGGCCGTAAGGAGACCGCCTTTTCAGTTCGAATTCCGTGAGTTAGCCATTTTGTCAATCGTGCCCCATTTCCCATTAGATATTGCATGGTAAGTAATGTGTTCATGGATGGTTCAGTGTCCTCAGGTGACCATGTAGTGCGTATGTATCTGTATATGTGCGCGTGTAGGAGGAACAGCGTTTCAGGGGCATCATGTACACGCACAAACGTTTCATGTGTCATTAATACACCCTTCGAAAAGAAATCCCCTATCGTAGTGATGCCCGCTCCAGATCATGCTTGTAGTGCGCGGTCAGTGGTCAGCCCCGAACGTGTAGGGATACCCAGTAGTGGAATAGTGGGGGCATACGGCATCTTCTCTCCTGTGTACCTCACTGCACTCTGCCAGTAAGCAAAAGCTAACTTCAATAAGTGGGGTGTCGATGGCAATAGGGAAGCCTGTGTTAATAAGAGCCTGTGTATGACCCCCTTGTCCTTGTCCCTGTCCCGTGACGACATATCCAATTCTTGCAAATTACGTCCTGCCAGCCAATATGCCAGCCATTGCAACTGGCTGGCATAGCAATATGCACGCAAATCTGGCACTCCCATCCCCCCTTGGTTTGTGGTGAGTGGTAGTTTCACTAGGCCAATATGTCTGCGTCCTGTACCCCATATCAGGTCGGACACCAGAGATTTCAACATTTTAAAGATCCTCGCGAGGACTAGTATCAGTAAGTTTGTGAAATAATAAAGGAGCCGCGGCTGCAGCACCATTTTCGTGATGGCTACTCTGCCCGCCATCGATAGGGGCAATGAGACCCAGAACTGAATTTGAGATTTGAGAGCAGCAATCGCACGCATAAGATTGCCATCCAGTAGGTCCGCAGCACTACGATAGATTTGTATTCCGAGATATTTAAAGGTATCAGGTGCTATGTGGAAGGTCCACGGGCCAAACACGAAGCCCCCGCTTCTCGCTGCGCCATCAAAAAAATATGCATATGACTTGGCAGCATTAATAGCCAGGCCAGAAAGATCTTGGAACGACTCGAAAATGGAGGGCATTGGGTGAGGATCTGCAGTCATGTCCTTGATATAAAGAATGAGATCATCTGCGTATGCTGAGACAGTGTTGAATGTGCGACCACGTGTTATTCCCTTGCAAATAGCGAAGGCACGGAGTCTGTGTAAAAGCGGCTCCAGTGCCAGAATGAATAGCAACAACGACAAGGGGCAGCCCTGCCTGGTGCCCCACGCCACCTCAAATTGCCTTGAAATATGCTGACCCGTACGCGCGCATGCAGTGGGGTTCGTGTAGAGTAAGCGCACCCACGCTATATATTCCTCAGGTATACCAAAACGTGCAAGTGCATCGAACATATAGTCCCAACGTAAGGAGTCAAACGTCTGTCTCAAATTAAGGGATATGCAACCTTCCCTGGTTCCCGTTCCTACTGTGCCCAGCATGACCAGGTGCAGGCATCTGATATTGAGTGCAGTGTTCCTACCAGGTACAAACCCATATTGATCGGTGTGTATTAGCATGGGTATATACTGTCCAATACGAGTGGCCAACAATTTACTAAGGATTTTATAGTCCGTATTAAGGAGCGACAAGGGCCTATAGCTCGATATGAGCAGGGCATCCCTCCCTGGTATTAATAGCGAGACCACTAACGCTTGCAATGTAGTGGTAGGGAGTTCACCCTCTTCCAACGATTTGCGATATATACATTGCAAACGAGGGGTTAGTAAGTCGGCATATATCGCGTAAAATTAAACCGGTAGACCATCAGTCCCTGGAGTTTTATTGCATGACAAAACCTTAATCGCCTGCCGGATTTCCGCCCCTGTTATTGGTCTCATTAAGTCCTCGCATTGTCGTTGTGTGAGTTGTGGGAAACATAAACCGTCGAAGAAGTGTTCAAATTCAGCGTCAGTAAGTCCAGGCAACGGACCGTAAAGGTGTTCATAGTAGTCCCTAAACGCAGTATTGATGTCTAATTACGTGGTCACCCCCACATCCACACTATTCCGAATTTCTAGTATGGGCGTAGGCAAGGGGGCGTTCCGGACCAACCGCGCCAACAGTGGTCCTGACCTATCAGTTTGTGTGTGCAGTTTCTGTTTGTACAGCCGGTAATCAACAACCCGCAGTTCTTCAAGTAGCTCTGCATATTGAATGTTAGCCTCTCGCAGTTGAGTTAATTGTTCACTTGTCCCCACCGCCTCCCCCTCCAGTGCGGCTAAGCTACCCTCCAGTCTCGTAAGCCGCTCCATGAGAGCAAGACGAACCCCTGTCTTGGTGCTAATTGCCTCTCCCCTGATGACCTCTTTAAATGCATCCCATTCCATTAGGCGAGTGTTAGCAGACCCCGCATTCTCCGAAAAATAATGGGCAATTGCCTCTGAGATGGCATTGCGGAAGACCTGATCCTCCAGCCTCGCAGGTTGTAGTTTCCAAGTCGGTATGGGGGCTGGGATCTTGCCCCATTGTAAAATCAATTCCACTGGGTTATGGTCAGACAGAGTTTTACCCATATGGAGCACTGAAGTAATAGACACCATCAATGCACCGGAGCATAGGAACGGATCTATCTGGGTGTGTGTAGTCTGTGTGGTGGCGAGTAAAAGGAATACTCCCTATGCCCAGGGTGTTTTGCCCTCCATGCATCATGGAGATCACACCCCTCCGTCCACCTTCCAAGTGCCTCTGCTTGTTTCTTGCTTTCAGTGGCATGTAATGGGGGATGAGACCTGTCTAAGTCGACAGCTAACACAGCATTGAAGTCGCCCCCTATCACCCAAGGATAGTCAGCCCATTCTGTCAAGACTGTACCCAGCGTAGTTAGGTATTTATCCTGATCAATGTTCGGTAGATATATACAGCCCACAACCACATGAGCCCCATCCAACAAGCCATGTAGTAACACATATCTACCGTTGATGTCTATTTTCTGCTCTAGGAGCTTAAAAAGGACGTTATTCCGCAACCATACCATCTCCCCCTTTTAGAAGGCCGAATATGTTGTAGCAAACAGTTGTCCCCTCTATTTTCTCTGCAATTTGGCAGCCTCATCAGTATTGAGGTGAGTTTCTTACAAGTAAGCTATAGCAACCTTCCTTCTATTAAGTTGCGCCAGGACTCGGTGTCTTTTATGCACTGAACCCAAGCCCCTCACATTCCACGTGCAGTAGGTGCATGTATTATGTAATGCCATCGTGGTGCAGAGAGTGTAATTGCCACGTGTTCTGTAGGAGCCAAAACCCTGCAAACAGAAACTGTCTACGAGCCGAGCATGCGTCAACATAAAAAAAATTCCCCAATACTAGATTCCCCCATTGAACAGCAGAGGACCAAACTTTAAACAGAAGTCCAACATGGATTTCAAACAATGAAGGCATCATCGCAATCACCTGGGGGGTAAGGGCCAATCCTGCAGCAGTTCGTAAGAACAACGTATTGCCCATACTGATATATCTTGGTTACATTAGCATACTTCCCTATAAAGCTTAGTTACACTGGACCCACAAAGCAAGCACCAACAGTAGTATATGTATTGCAAAAACCTCTGTATACTTTATTACTCCCAGACATCTTGAATCATAACATTAGAAGTCTCTGGCAACCTGAGGTGTAATCGAGGGGAACAGCGTTATGCTAGTTTCAGAATCAGAGCGCACTGTGTCAGCATCCGATGAGTGCTCCGAGGGCGCAGCAGCCAGGGCATCATGAGCAGCCAAAGCTGCCGCTGTGAGAAGTGCATCTTGCTGGCCGGTCGTGATCTGTTCCGACGTTGGTCCAGTGTCCACAGAGGCCCCGCTACTGCCATGTCCCGATCGGGGTAGTCCAGCCGTTCGTTTCAGGGAGTCACGACGTAGATGTCCCGATGGAATCGAAGTCTGAGAAGTCTCTGGTTTAAAAGTTACTTCAAGCCAGTCTGCTGCTTCCTCTGGGTTGTCAAAAAAATAAGATTTTTGCCCATAGACGACCTTCAGTCTAGCTGGGAACAACAGCGCATATTTCAAGTTGCGTTCACGCAGATTCTTCTTAACTCCTTAGAAAGTAGCTCTAGCTTTCTGGACTGCCGGAGTAAAATCTGGATAAAGAGAAATTGTCCTGTTTTCGAAGCGTACGGGAGCTTTCTCCCTGGCGGCCCGTAGGATAGTGTTGCGGTCTGTGTAATGTAGTATTCGTACTATCAGCGGGCGGGGTGGTGCACCCGGTTGAGGAGGTCTGGAAGGCACCCGGTGCGCCTTCTCCACGCTATATAAGGATGTTAGGCCCTCTGTCGGCACATGGTCTCTCAGCCAATCCTCTACAAACTATGTGGGGTTGGATCCCTCGCTGCGCTCCGGCATACCAAGGATGCAAACGTTATTGCGGCGGGACCTCCCTTCTGCATCATCCACCCTGTCCTGCAATCCTTTCAATTGACGTTGAAATTGTTCAAGCTGAGTGGAGTGCTGGGTCTGCTGGGGATTAAGATCGTCCAATGCCAGTTTATTTGATTTGACCTTGTCGGCAAGCTTTTTGTGGTCTGCCTGTAGTAAGCTGAGATTAGTAGACATCGTTCTCATGCGCACCTCCAGCGCCATACGTTTTTCTCGTATTTCTTTCAATATCAAGTCCAGTTTGGCATTGTGAGGATCTGTACCAGTGGGGGGTATCACATCATTATATGAGGCATTGGAGGGGTCACTGCCGAATGCGAGCTGCATTACGCCATCCACGGCAGTATCCGCTTGTTTCTTTTGAGTGCGTTCCATCACGCCTCGGCGTCCACCGCGCCTCGGCGTCCGCCTGTTCGTCTTTGCTCGAGGATGGTCACTTGGGGGGGCTCTGGGGCGCCACACCTCGCAGTTATACTCCCAGGTCGGCACCGTCCCCCGATGTCCCAATCTACTGCTGTCGGCACCAATCCCACAGGTCACAGGCTTTCAGGCCCATCCATGCACTGGTTGCACACTCCTTGTAGGCCCTGTCAGAGCCACTAGCCGCCGTGGCACCCCCAAGTATTGAAGCAGTCCCGGCGGGGATAGACGTCACTGTACCTTCAATCCAAGTCCGGTCCCTTCCCTACAGCCCGGGAAAGCAGCCAATTGATAGCTTCACCGCTTCTAGCACATATGTACCCGAGGGCAGGGGCACAAGTGTCCATCTGTGGGTCTTGCACCAGCACATTGACCGGCACAGTAAAGATATAGTGCCTTCAGTAAAGGTGGAGGTAGTGTGCACTCAGCACTGCAGGCAATCCTCATGCAACATGTGTGGCCCTCAGCATGCCTCAGGGAACAGCAGTGTCTAGTGCAAGATCTGGGGCGCCCTCACACAGTCCCTCATAGCACACCCCTCCGCAGGCGCTCGCTTCTGAGCTCAGCAGCACCCGTCTCAATCGGGGGGGAAGCGTCCACAATCCCCACTCCTCTTAGCATCAGGGTCTTCTGCCCGCACGCAACCTCGCACCAGGGCGGCTCTTACCCTGATCCTCACTCGCGTCGATCCCGGGCCCGGCCGGCCGCATCCGCCATCTTGTTCATGGCGGTCGTTGGTGGGGCTCAGCAACTCAGAGAGGCCAACACTCACCTCAGTTGGCTCACAGAACTCCGCCGATCGGGAGCAGCGTCCTCGGTTCCCACGCCACTGTAACCCTGGAACGCCGATGGCAAAGCGGATGTCGCGATCTCTATCTGGGCCGCCGTTCAGTGCGCACGGCTCCGCCCCTCATCTCGCCATGGCCCCGGCCGTCCCAAAGCAACACAAAATTAGGCAGTTCCGTCAGACCTCAGGCACCCAGAATACAGCCGCCGGATCCAGGGAAGTCCCGCAGTTCTAGGATGGATGTCCCAGCTTCGTAGGTCCAGCGAGTTATAGGATATTCAGCTGAGTGTCAGGGTTGGGGACGGAGCTCTTTCAGCTCACGTCCTCCATGCCCGGCAGTTGGCCACGCCCCCTATATTTAAGTTCAGTAAACTGAATGAATCACATGTTTTGATTAATTTTACTTAACACATGTGTATCTTAATGTTGTCATGAGTAGGCCTTGGTGACTTACTTCATATTTGAAATGCATTTTGCATTTTTGCTTGTTGTTCATACAACTTTTTCGGTTTCAGACACCTGAGTCATCGTGTGCTCATTTAGAAATGTTATTCTTTGTTCACTTACAATTTGAAGAACGTAAACTAGCAGTTAACTTGTTTGGGCAGTGACCTCAGCACCTGCCTGAGATGGGAAACTGAGGAGGTGAATACTCCTTTGTGAGATATTGTGAAGGTTGCAATAAGAGAATAAGTTGGCGTTGTGTTACTAGTGAGATGGAGGCCGACACCAAATATGGAAAGAAGATTCGTTTTCAATGGTTCTTGCTCAATGGGAACTCTAGGAATGTATCTTTTGGATGAAATATTGTGTTTAAACTATGTAGAAACCTGCTAGCTAGTTAGATCACTTGCCCCTGTCCACCTTTGTGGGTGGCCTTCCTTTCCCTCTTCTTGAGACCAATGCTTCTTTTTTCTCTACTCAAAGAGTTACTCTGGAGAACAAACACATTCCTCCTCATTCTCAATGGAACCTTCAATTAGTTTTTTGATGCTCTATTGCTGACATTGCTGCTTTTGAATTTGCCCAACCTGCCCACAACCTTAGTTGGGCATTAGGGAGTTTCTTTTATGGAAACTAGGCTTTGTTTTGCACATGTTTCCTTTAATACCATAATTTTCACATTACTAATTGAATTACTTAGATCATATTCATGTATGCTGTATTCAGGTGAAATCTGATTCATGTCTAATTGATGTGATTGGGGATTGTAACTTTACTAATTTGGTAATAAACCTTTATGGTTTGCCAGCTCATCCCTCTCTGTCTTAACTGTGGGGCAAAATCTGCTTCACTGTCAATGCAATGTTAGTGAATTTGTGATTGCTGCTAATTAACACAGCTGGCAACAATTAATTGCTGAAGGAAAGCCCAGAGCAGGATACATTGTGTGCCCGTAATTCACGTCACCGACCCCATTAATTCAGTATCTCTGTATTTCTTTTACTCTAGTGAGTGCGAGTCCCCTAACTGAGGAATTCGTTGGCTCCTTTCTCTTTTCCCCTCCTAGCTTGCTGTCCAAGATGCTATGACTATGTTATACTCGATGTAAAACCTAATAAAGAAACTTGGAATTCAAACTCGACACAATTCTCCTCAATCCGTCACTGCCTCGACAGCGACGGGGCCAGGATTGTCTAAAGGTGGCACGTGTGACATTGGGACATTTGGCAGCGATAACATGACTCGCCTCAGCTACAGAATGTAAATATATATCTCCTCGCAGATGCATGCGAATATGCAACCCAAACCCAAAAGTCCGATTCTTCTGTGGTGTCGTGATGTGTACTTCTCAAAATCAGCACTTAATGTTGTGCGTGGAATACATCTCTCGGTTGGACCGCTAATAGAAGCAGGCAGCCCAAAAGGTCTGAGAGCAGCGCTGCCCAGACCCATTGGGTACCGTTTATTCATCTCTCTAAACGGCTGGGATCGGAAACAGCTTGTTTGTCTCTCCATCTGTCAGGCGCATCTGCCTGGAGTTATTCTGCTGCTAACCTGTCAGTCAGCGAGAGAAACGTCGTTATTTTAATGCAAGCTGATTTAGCATACTAAATGGTGGCTATGTAGTTTATCAATCACAAAAATATGACCCCTCAGTGATTCACTAATATTATATTTACTACATGCAATATTATCAATAGGTCAGGCTATCATATATGTGTATTTTGTAATCACTTTTTCCCAATTATTTTCTCTTTTCTATTCCCAACTCAAACTTATTTCCAGCAGCTTGCTCTTACTCTATTTCTGCATGTCTGTTTATCCTCTTTTTTCAGGCATGTTTCCTGTTTTTACCAATTATAAAGTGTAACAAGGTTTAAGCCTGGATAGATAACGAAAAACAGGATTCATTTTACAGTCCTACCAAGTGACAAGACCCCATGCCATTCTTAACATCAATTAGTCCTGATTTCTTTTTTAGCACTGAGCACGTTGCTTTCTGGGATTTGCAGTTTTGCTTTACCAATTATCATTTTCCAACTAAAGAGAGGGGAAGAGGATGGAGGGGACAAGAGAAAGGAGAAACTGAGCAGATGTGATTGATACTGCATAGATGACATATTTAAGCACCTTTGTAAACTGTCCAATGTTTTATGATATGGGACTGTTAGACCTGGCATCCTTGGTGTTGTTTCCCCTGACTGTTTGCCTCCTGACCTCCTTTTTTTCTGATTTGCTAACGTGCATGTGCTTTGTACACTAAACATGATAACATTGGCTTATCCACAATTGGCATATCTAATTTACCTATAAGAGGATAGTAAAGTGCACCCCATGTGCCCAGGGCTTGTAAATCAATCAATCAATCAATCAATCAATCAATCAATCAATCAATCAATCAATCAATCAATCAAGGATTTGTAAAGCATGGCAAATCACCCATAAGGGTCTCAAGGAGCTGGGGTTGTTTACTGCTTCATAGTCAGCTCTTCATTTGAGCATCCAGGTCTTGAGTTCTTTCCTGCATTGCCAGAGTGATGAGGTGGTCCTGATAAAACTGTGTTTACCTGTTTCTTCATAGATAGCTTGCTCTCCAAGATTATGGCAGTGGTGCAAGCGTGGTCTGTCAGGGGGGGGGATGGGCTGAGTTCAGGAGGCCACCAAGCGTCATTCCATGGCGAGTTGTTGTTCTAAAGATGAGGACTTCCATCTTGTTCGAGTTGAGCTTGAGACAGTTGTCCTTCATCTAGTTGACGACATTCATCATATGCTGTGGAAGTTGGTTCTGGTGGTGGAGAGGTTTTCTGTCAGTGAGAGGATGAGGTGAGTGTTGTCAGCATAAGAGATGATGTTTAGTCTGTGCAATCTGATGCCATCGGCCGACGAGGTCATGTACGAGTTGAAGATAGTTGGGCTGAGGAATGATCCTTGGGGGGGCGCAGCAGATGACATTCTTGGTTTACTAAGTGAACGGTGGGAGATGGATTCGCTGGTTTCTTCCGGTGAGGTATGATGCAATCCATTTGAGGGTGTCGCCCTGATTTCTGATGTTGTGGAGTCTGTTGATCAAGGTGTGATGGGAGACAGTTTTGAAGAATGATGATGGCTGCTGTTTTGCCACAGTCCAGGAGGGCCCTAATGTCATCAGTGGCTGCAATAAGGGCTGTCTCAGTGCTGTGGTTGGCTCATAATCTGGATTGGGAGGGGTCCAGCAGGTTGTTGCTTTCCAGGTGTTTGTGAGCTGCTGGTGGATTGCCTTCTCGAGAACCTTCGCTGGGAAGGGGAGCAGGGAGACGGGTTGGTAGTTATTTGGTTCTGCTGGTTCGACGGTTAGTTTCTTCAGGAGGGACATCACTTCAGCGTGTTTACAGTCATCAGGAAAGGAGGCTGAGGTGATGGAGGTGTTCAGGACCGCCTTGAGCTCATTACTAATCAGCTTGTTTCCGATTTGCGACTTGTGGGCCTGCAGCACTGATTGTGACACCCTCTAAGGTAGCAATTTAAACATGGCTTAGGCATGCCACTACAGAGCCACCTGTGTGTGCAGTTTAAATTGCCATTTCAAACTAGCAAATTAACCTACTTACGAGGCCCACACCTTCCTTTTAAATTACATGTAAGGCACCCCTAATGTAGGCCCTAGGCAGCCCTAATGGCAGGGTGCAATGTATTTAAAAAGTAAAACATGTACATTTAAGTTTTACATGTCCTGGTAGTGAAATACTCTTAAATGTATTATTACCACTGCAAGGCATATCTCTCCAATTTATGTCGTTTAGAGAATGAAACTGTATTTAGTGGTGCTTACCATCTAGCCAGTCGCAGAAAGAATGTAGGGCTATATGTACAAAGATCAGAATAGTGATTTCCTAATTGCGATTTCCCGTGAATCGCAATTAGGAAATCACTATTACTCATGTATGAAAGTCATTTAGTTTCATTTGGTGATTCAGAGTAGGTTGCAAGTATACCTACTTCTTGCATATTAATGAGGTAGGTCACAATTTGTGACCCACTACGATTCGCTGCCATCACAGTGATGATTGCCTGCTGGGGTCAGCAGACCACAATGTCTGTGATTGCTTTTAAATAAAGCACTCTTTTTTTAACACAGCCTAAATGACATACCTGTTGTTGGTCTCAGTTCTCCTTGCTTCTCTGGGAACCCAGTTAAGCTGCAAGAGATTTTTGCATGCCTAGCAGTGCATTTTTTCTTTTTGGCCACGCCAGTTTTCATCCAACAATTTGCATATTTCATAAGATCCTAAGTGAGGCAGCTTTGTCTTGGACTATGTCTATGTTGTCCACTGAGGATCCCAGCCGGAATAACTATCCTGAATTTGTTCAAGAGGATGTTTGAGAGATCAGGTAGAGAGTTTTCAGCTGGAGAAGCTCTGTGTGATATCTTACAGGAAGGAATAAATGTCCTCTCATATGTTACAACAGTTCAGCAGCTAGCCACAGAACCCCCCATTGTTGAATTACCACTTATGACCTTGTTTCCTTGAGGACTAAAATAAGAAATAAAAGATAAGATGGTAAGATCTTCCCGTCCTAAGAGTCTGTCAGAGTTGATTGAATCTCCCTTGATGATTGAGTATTGTGTTCATGAGAGAAAGTTAGAGAGAAGAAAGGCCAATTGTGGTGTTGATCCTTTCTTCCAAGATGTTCTGATCCTGCAAGTTCTGTAGTTCCTAATTCTACAGAGGGTCCCATTCAGATTCGTACAACCAAAGATCCTCTTTTTGAAGCTGAGAAGGGAAGCAGAAAGAAAAAAGGTCTATGTTTATATTGTGCTTATCCAAATCATTTGATTAAGTGGTTCCCCGTTTGAACCTCCAGAAGTCGGGGAAAACTTCAAGTGCCATCCAGTGTAATGGAGATTTGGATGAGCAAAGGACCAATCCCTAGCCTTGGTTAATCTTTCTACTGAGTATCGCTTTCTCAGATATTTATTATTTCTGTCCAATTTCAATATGAAGGTGTGATAAACTGAGTTGTTAGTTGAGGTTGGGTGAAACCCTTCTCAAGCAGCAACGACAATCCTTGTCAGGGTGAGGCAAAAGCAAACCCTAAATTAATCTCTGCTCAATTCTCCGGTAGCTTGGCACACAGGAGTCAAGATTAACTTAAAAGCACTGTGTAAAGTATTTATGCAGCACTTCAAACAGTATTAACGAGGAAACAGAACACATGAAGAATCCCACATCAATTTAGAGTAAATTTTAATTAATAAATGAAGACCAAAATGACAAAATCTAATCAGTAGAACCGGAGATATGCAATTTTAAAGATTTCAGAGAAAAAATCACAAAGTGCCAACTGTGGATATCGGGTCGCACTGGATTGGGACTAAGTCACAAGTTCAGGCCGACTGTGAAAGAGCACGGTCTGGCTACTTGGACCCAGTTAGACCCACTGAACAAGAGTTCCTTAGAGTGTTGCGAGGTCCCGCACTGAGGATGAATCCTGCAGCTTAGGCGATGCCTTGGTTGCAAAGCTGCAATGCTAAGCGAGGTCCTGCATCATTGTCGAGGATCCTGTTGATGATGACTTGCAATCCAAAGTCCGGTGGTGAGGATGTGCCGCACTATCAGTGCGATGCATTGGTTCTGAAGAGCTGCGAAGCTGCGATGGGAGGACCTGCATCGTCATTGAGGCTGCTATCGACAAGATATTTGTAATGTGAGGGCCTGGGTTTGGGGGGCTTCACATAGCGGTGGTTCTCATACTTGTTGCGAGGTCAATGCTGACTCCTTGCACTGGGAGAACCATCACAGCAGAGGCGATGCGTCAGTTCCGGTCAGAAGTGTACTGTGCAGCAGAGGTGATATGTCAGTTCTGCTGAAACCACAGATGGACTGGCAGAGCACCTTCAGACCCACATCCATGGGTCCAGGAGTAGTGTTGCACCACTTGGAAGAGTAGGACTCACAGATAGCTGAGTCCAGGTGCTGAATTCAAGGTTGTTGAAGCCTTCTGTCCCTGAGGCTATAGTCAGGAGGCATTCAACTAGCCCTTGAAGTCACTCTCGTGTCCTGAGTTCAAAAGAGCCAGAGCAGCGGGTACGCACAGCAGGGCAGCATTCCTTTAGAGCATCATTCTAGCTGAGTGACAGTCATTTCAACAGCACAACAGTCCTTCTTCCTGGAAGATTATCCACAGGTCCAGGAGTGTATTGAAGTGTTGCTGCCGGGGTTCCAATATTTATACATGGGCCTTTCTTTTTGTGGAAGGCAGGACACAGCCCATTCAAGTGTGAGTAGGGGTGTGCCCAGCTGCGCCATCCTATCCTCCCAGTAATGGCCGATTCACCCGCACCTAAGCTCTCTATTCTGTGTGGCTGTCTAGGAGGAATACATAAAGCCCAACTGTCAGATACACTCTATTATGTGACCCAGCGAGAGGCTGCTAGCACCAAACGGTTAAGGAAAGAAAATGCCAACTTTCTAAAAAGATGCTGCACAAACAAATGATGGACGTATTACTGAACAAATCAAACATTCACCCCCAGTCAATAGATCTGGGTTAAAAAAAAAATCTTTTGCTCACCCATAAGCAAATCAGTATTTACCCTGCTCCTCATGGCAACAGTCCATCCCAAACTGCCAAATTACGTCCTCCCTGAGCCGCAAACAAGCATCCTGGGACCGTTTTGGGGATATCACCCCCTCATCAGCTAGGATAGCTTGAATCCAGTGGCACAGAGAGCAAGGGACCCACGTCTGGGCATACCCTTGACTACTTAGGACAAAAACTAGCAAACACAAGAAGACAGAGTGCTGAAACATTTCAAACACTCACCCCCAGTCAAGAGGTCTGGGTTAAATCCATTGTTCTTTTTCTCACCATGCCATCCTGGTTTGGACCCAGCCCTAGGCAAATCAGTCTTGACCCTACTCCTCATGGGAATAGTCCAGCCAGGATCTGCCCTGGCAGTATTTCAGATAAGTAAGTGCAAAGCACATAAATGTGAAGCAGTAGTAGATGATGATAATAATGCAATTCAAAATCTTTTCAGCTCTAATAGCAAAAACAGTGGTATAGATGAAGTTCAAATATAGTCAGAAATTCAGAGAAATAATAGGAAAAGAAAGGTATTATAACATAGTCTTAGGTTTCACAAATAATTCCACACAGTTGAGTGTGACACATTCTAGTATTCAACACCCTCTGGACTCATGAATCCTCCTAATAAAACCTTAGTGCGTCAGTATTTATGACACTGATGGTCACACCTGCTTTTCAAAGTGAAGCGTTAAACCTTGATAAAAGATCGGAGGCAATACAACTGATAGCCATCCAGCAAGGGGGTCAAAATCTTGTTATAGAAGTCCATGGACTTCTGTGTATTGTGTATTATACTCTCATATGAGACGATCCAGCTGAGCTCAGCCAAATATTTGACATATGACAGAGCAGTTACTCTTTTCTAATGGTATGATATGCACATTTTGGAACTCTGAGTGAGATAACTATCCATATCTCTCATGAAGGAGATGTATTGTAATTTTTGTCCAATAGGTGGACATCAGGGGACAGGCCCACAGTATATGGCATAATGTACCCTCATGTAGAGCATGTGGAGCTGGAAGCGTGACTCACGAGCAAGAAGCGTGTCGCCGCACTGCTGATGTCGCTTCACAACGAGAAAGTGCCTCGCATCACCGGAGAAGAGGATCGACGTTGCATCAGACGCCGCCGCATCACCGGGAACCGTGTCGTAGGGCCTGTCGCGGCCCAGAAGAACCGTTGAGTCATTGCAGGTTCCCCGAAGTGCCTCGCATCGCCGGAAAAGAGGATAAACATTCCTTTGTTTCACCCCTCTCCAATGGATAGGCCAGTCTCCCACTTTGACTTTACAACAGTTCCAAGTGAAGCATTTATGTGGAGGTGCAGGTCCAATTCTATAAATTCATAAGTGGTTAATCAAGTAGTCAGTAGGGATTTCGGCACTGACTATAACTGTGGTAGGAAGGAGTGGTCACTACATGAAGTCCTTGGCATCAGATAGTGCAAAGTTGATATCTAGAGTATCTGTCAGGGAGAAAGCCCACTTGTGACTCATGAATCAATGAGAGAATAACTGTATGCAGTCTATTTGCAAGGATTTTAGCAAGAATTTTCGTATTCAGTAAAGATATTGGGCAAGAGCACTGTGTTGGAGATCTCTTTTGAGCTTAGGCATCACTGTTATAATTGGCGTGTTGGGGAAGGATGTAGGTCATTGGTGTTTTCTGCTTCCTTAATGTCTATGTGTAGTATTATACCTACATGGGGACTTCTGAGTATGTAAAATTCTCTAAGATAACTGTCTTCTCCCGGTGATTTATTTGTGAAAGTGGAAGTTGCTTCTGTTATTTCTTCTGGTGGAGGTGTCTCTCCCTCTAGCAAATCCTTCCTGCGTCTGACATTTTTTAAGTGAGTATTTAGCAATGAATTCTTATTCACTCCCTGAGATTATACTGAACCCACTTAAACTTTAAAATATTTCTAAGAATTTTGCAAATGTGTTAACGTCTTGTGGATGTGTACTGTGATTGTCCCCCCATCTCTAAATGTAGGAACACCTATGTATGATTCCCCCTGTTTAAGTGGTGCCACTACCAGTCTTCTTGCCTTTTCACCATTGCTCATAGTAATACTAACTTTCTGATATTTGCCTCTTCTGGATTGTCACCTCAAATGTCTTGCCTTTTACCGGGCCCTATATTTGTGCTGTCTTTAGAACTCTGTTCATGTTAGCCCTGCTAACCAGCTAGCAGGAAAGTGTATGTGCTCCCCTTTTAACATGGTCAAATTAGAATACTCCTAATTGGTATACTTAACTTGGCTATATGTCCCTAGTATAGTGTATAAAATGTACCCAGGCCAGGAAGCTGAATACCATTAGTGGACTCCAGCACCTATTATGCCATCCACTACAGTGGCAGTGCAAACATGACTTCAAGCCAACCATTTTAATTGCCTATAGCAGTGTAAAAATTGCAATGTGACAGGCCAAAAGCTCCTTTTTAAATATTAGTAAGTCACCCCCTTGTAGACATTGTAACCCACAAGGCACGGTGCATGGTATTTAAAAGTAGAAATGTAAAGCTAACATGCTTACAGTGACTAGCAACCAAAAGCTATTTTTACTTTATGAAGGCTGGCTGAACCATAGAAAAAGCAGAGAGTAGATTAACATACTAATACTGTATCTCAGGAGTGGGACTAGCTAGAAAAGAATAAACAACTATTTTTAAATAAAAGTCATATTCAATGGTGAAGTCGGATTTTAATAAATATCAATGAAATGTGTAAAATATGGAAAGTTAGCTTTTCCCTGCTTGAGGTTCCTGTAGGCCAATTTGCATTTGCTCTCCAGCTTCTCCCAACCAGTGATTCACATTTCAATAGGCATGGGCATCCTGTTGTCACTAGAGTGTCAAATCCTGCTTGAGTGTCAAAGCCTGCTTGGCAGGTCTGTCGGGTTCACATATGGCGATGGGAGCACACTTGAAAGGGGAGAAAATAGGATGCAAAGACAATTCTTGGGAACCCACAGTCTGGTTGCTGAAGGGGCCTGCTTTTGGCCTCTCACACATCTGTCTGTGGGTTTACACATGGCACTTGGGGCACACTTGGAAGGGGAAAGAGCAGGATACCAAGGCACTGTATGATTTCTAGAGGACTCTATGTTTGTCCTGCTAGATTTCTATTTTTGGTTGTCGTTCTCTGTTGTCGGTACAATACTAGCTACAAACCCACACAATCCCTCAAAACCCAAGTTTAGTGTGGCCGAAGATGTTTGCCATTTTGATCAACGATAGTGTGTTGGCCCTTGGAACCTTTTACTCCATTGACTAGGGCTTGCCCATTAGTCATTACCACAGACTAGCTAGTGCCAAGCATAAATATGGCACCTCCAGGCATCCATTCAAGAACACTGCTGGACCTGCTGTCTGACCCAGGAGGAGCCCTGGAGGTCTGGACCTGCGCTCTCTTATAGCAAGGACAAAGAAGGTGACTCCAAGGGGCATGAGGCTGACCATCGGAGCTCTTCTGCAACTTCTCCGCTGACATGTGTCAACTGTACCTGGTCTGGACCATTTTATTGGCCTCTGCCTGACACCCAGTGAGACTCTAAGTTCATCCGCTGAGGTCCTCTGGAGTTTTAGGAGTGCATTCCTGCAGTGGAGTAGGACTTAGAAGGTGACATTTTTGACTAGGACGAACCTGGCTGGTATATCAAAACTGTTCCCCATGAAGGTCAGAGTCAGATTGTGCCCAGATCCTGTTCTAACGGAACCATTGACTATTATTGTCAGTTTGTTCCTCTTGGCGCTAATCCTACTTAAAACATGTTAGTGTAATTTGGTTTATTAAAATGTACCCTATTTTTCTAGTTCAGTTTAAGAATATTATTGTTTTGCATTTTTACTTTATTACTGTTTTGGTAATGCATAAATATTTAACACACTAGCCTACATTAAGCCTGTCTTATATGTGTCACAGCAACCAGGGGGTTTAACTCAGGGGGTT
This sequence comes from Triturus cristatus, assembly GCF_964204655.1. Classification (NCBI taxonomy): domain Eukaryota; kingdom Metazoa; phylum Chordata; class Amphibia; order Caudata; family Salamandridae; genus Triturus; species Triturus cristatus. Next base: position 682,321,294 of record NC_140586.1, on the reverse strand, counting down.
TAACTCAGCTTAATTTAGTGATTTTAAGTGGTCACTCTGTGGATATTCCTTCACGTGGGTAGTCGCTTTGCAAATAATATTAGAATTTGTTACAGTAACTCATTTTTTGCACGACTCTCATGTTTTTTGGGTTTCATTGTGGTCGTCTGCAGGAATTTTGTACGCGTCCTACAAAGCAGGTTTTTAGCTATGTGTGAAACGTTGGAAGAAGAACATAGTATGCACTGTTACCATTTTCAGTATTAGCTCCACTGCTGCCCTTACTTGCACCTTGTGTTTCTTAAATAGGGAAACCTTTGCATATTGACTTACCTTTTTCTGTTTGCATGCATTATCACACATTTCTGGCATGAACTGTTAATTTTCAAAATACCTAATCATTTTATCACATATGTTAATTTGTGTCTCAAATGCACGGCATTATCTTGTTTATAATCGATGATTTGATACTGTTGCAAAATGCACAGCGTGCTCACCGCTGAGCTGTCAGCCTGTGCTGTCGCTCCATCCAGAAAATACATGGCTTCCATGAGGCAGTCGAGTGCTGAATTTTTTCCCTCTCCTGTGACATCATGTTGTTGGCCTCTGTGTTCTTGCTGCTGGATGATATGGCTGAAAAAATTGATGGCAGATACCATGCACAGTAAACTGAACATCCATCTTTTTTGGTGTCTGACATCTCGCCGGAGGGTCAACCCGCGAGATTCGACCATCATTTGGAATTGAGCCCAAGATCTTGTGAGGTCCTCCTGGGAGTTGGTGCTCCACAATATGCCAAGCCCTTTTAGACTTCACTCTCTTGGCTTCAAGCACCCTCAGAAGAAGACATGTGTGTTTCTACCAACCTGAACTTGTACTGGCTCGTTTGGCTTTGCTCTACTTTTCCTGGACACTGAACTTTTCAAGGAAAAGAAGGCGTGTGCTCACAACAATGTCCCCTGTTATGGGTTAACATTTGTCATTCAACAAAGTGACATCTAGTGCTTGGATAAATCACTTTCTCGTATTGGGAAATTCAGTTGGTTGGAAATGTAAAAATCCCTGAATTTAAAGGAGTTACTTTCTTCCAAGGAACACGTTTAGGGCAGGACATAGGTGTTGTAGAGTTCCTCGAGGATTTTTTGTTGATTGTACTGTAACTGTTCCTTTTCTCTTCCACTTGCAATTATTAGAGACAGATGTCTGGCATCCTTTCGCTAATGTCAATGGTGAGTGTCTGAAAGAATCATGGGAATGTAATATTTCACTTTAGATCATCTACCTACGACACATTTCACTGTAGATAGAGATAGAGTTCAGGAGAAGTCAGATCAGGAATTTCAGGACCCGGAATCACAGTAGCCCTTCTGTAGGCCAGAGGTGAGCCACTGAGGAAGCAGTTAAAGAGATTTTTTTTCTTTACCCTACTTATTTAACCCTCTGTGCCATTCAGCTGCATCCTGCTTAATCCAAGAAGTGGAGGTCTGTCCTCCTAAGAAATTGGAGCAATGCCTTTTGTTCGAGCAAAATTCTGTAGTATCCAGTGAGTTTATCCAGATACTAGGGGGATATTCTCAAGAACTTGTGATAACTACCGCAAAAGTAGCTTAAGGCAACTCTTCACATCGCAGTCTATCGCGGGAAAATATCTCCGTGTTAACGTGGTATTCTCAACACGGCGGCACCATGCGATAGACCCACGATAACGCGTCAAATGAACATGTTAAAATCAACCCAACGCTGCAAAAATGTGAAACATCAACGCGAGAAACGCGGCGATGACACCAATCGCGATACAAAAATCAGTGAAAACCAGCCACAGGCCTGCAATCCCCACACGTCATGCTGTAAAATTCACTATAAAAGTTGAAAAAAAAATACTTACAAAAGTCAAACAACAGCGAAGCACAATGGAGGTAGCCAGAGCAAGTGCAGAGGACAACCAGAACCCCACAAGCCCCCCGGAGGACCAGTCTGGGACCTCTGGGTCAGGGAAAGGCAAGGACAAGAAGAGTAGGAAGAAAAGGTTCAGTCTGCAGGAAAACAGGATCATGATAACGGATGTGATAGAACACCATCGACTACTGTTTGTCACCTCCACTGTGTCACTGGCAACTAAAAATGGAATATGGCAGACCATCGTGGACAAGGTGAATGCAGTCGGAGTGGTGAAGAGAACAATGGAAGAGGTCAAGAGGCGCTGGAATGATGTCAAGCGCAAAACCAAGCAGAAACTCGCAAACAACCGGAAGGCAGCAATGCAGACTGGAGGTGGGAGCCCAGCGCCACAGGAGGAGCTGGGCGAGATGGAAGAAATGGTGTCCACAGTCATCAGTGGGGAGACGGTGACAGGAGTTGGGGGGACCGGACACTGCTCAAAATGACAGAACACAACAGCAACAGGGTGAGTAACAACCAGGAACTGAGGGGAAGGGGGGAGAAGGGCACAATGGCACACATGCACAACTAAGCATAGCACAGCTGCAGACAAACCATGCCCCAGAGTCCCAACACCCACCAAGAGACCAATGTACCCAAGTTCCGCAACATCCCCACACTGTATAAGCACAGAAGTCAAAAGCACACTGCATTAAAGGGATAAGGGGCATCCAAATCAGAGCTGCAGGAGACACTCTCCCAAAATGCAGCACACACACATAACATGCAGAGCACAGCAACAGTCATAACAATGTGGTATAAACCGAAACATGTCCACAGCAGAACACAGGACACAACTGATGCCGTTTGTGTGCAGAAACTGGCCAATTACATTTGGCATAGCAGGGAAATGTGAGATGATGATGGACAAGTACAAACACACATCCGTGTTGTTGTCAAAATGTCCACTGTCCGCATCAAATAGGCAGCTCCCCCAAACAGTCACAATGTACACTGTCATGCAGTCTGAATGTAAACATGTACAATGCATCAACACACATGTGAATACAATGTTAAACTGCATCTCCCCTTCACATTGCAGGGGGAAACCCAGCCCCTCCTGCAGAGCAGGCTAAACCTCTTTTCTCCGATGATAAAGAGGACCACCACACCTTCAACTCCGACGCCCTCCAACAGCTCGTGGAGAGCCTCTGCACCCCACCTTCAAGAGAAGGGCAGCCCAGCTGCTACGAGCAGAACCCACCCCCTGCACAAAACACACAGCAGGCAGCACCCACCACCACGTGGCAGACAAATTAGACGCCACACGTGGGTGTCTAAATCCCATCAGGGACCACTCACAGTCCCTAATGGACACCCACAGTCCGCTCCATGCTCTCCAGCGAACCATGGCTGATATCGCCAGAGTCCTGACTCTGAGACAAGAACGACTGTCCAGTCAGAGTGGCTCCAGCGAGCTCGCCCGGGAGTTGGGACTCATGCAGAGGCTCATGGAGAACATGGAGCGGATGCGGGCGGAAAGAGCTGCTGCCACGGCTGCACACCAGCGAGAGGTAGCTGGGTCCCTCAGTGCCCTAAAGACCATCCTCACGGCATTGCTGCCACAAGGCCTGGCACTGATGCATGCTGCTGCTACCACTCCATCCACATCTCCGGCCCCTGATGTGTCAGTGCAACACAGTGCGGCGGACATTCCACCTCCAGCCCCTGAGGTGTCACTGCCACACAGTGCTGGAAACAGAACACCACCACCCACATGTGAGGCACATGCAACAGCAGAGGACGAAGATGCGGATGAATCTGCCTCCGTGGTTGGAAGGATGCAGTAGCATGCATTTCCGCCATATGGCCTGTTTCAGCTTGGTTCTGCCCTCTGCATCATCACCTTCCATTGTTCCCCGATGTACTCTGCGACACTAACCTTGTATCTCGACATGGGCTGCCATATTCTGTTTGGTCACCAATGACACAGCTATCAGACTGCGGACTGAACTCCTCCTCTTCTGATGTACTTGTCATTCCCTGAAGGACTCTGGCTGGCCCTCCACGGGCTAACAATGCAAGGTGGGGTTTGCATGGCCCTGTATTGCTCCAGCTACAACCCTCCACTGAATGTGCATTAAACATTCATTTTGTCATGTGTCATGTCTATGATCTTGCAAGTGTGGAGGTATGGATGAATGTAGGGTCAATGATTCCCCCTTATGTCCATGTTGCTCATGTTGTGGGACTTGGGTCACAGGGTGACACATTGCCGATTGTGTTCCGGGTGGCGCGGACACTAGAACGGAGACACACGCATTAGTTACTTCCTTGTCCAGCCCAGAACGGAACCACGCCCAGAACCCGGGGGTCATTGTTCACACCCTTACGCTGGACTTGCATATGCCAGGCCAGCTCACTCTGCTTACGCTCACAGGTGGGGACAACAACGCTACATGTGCCAGGTCTACCCTGTAGGGATCTGCTGCTCACAGGTCTAGTTGTCAGCATGCCACAGCCAGTCCCTCATGGCTGGTTTACATCCACACCACACCCATCCAGCACAGCCCTCACAGGACATGTGACCCTGCCAATTAAAAGGGCCTGGCGCACGTGCTGGATGCCATTTCCACTCTCTAACTGGGTGTCTCTGTGTGGTTATCATTTATGCATGAGGGCCTAGGGCCCAGGCACAGCACATTGCCCAGTGCCGGGGGTGACATAATGGCGTCCGCACCATGAGACTCAATCATAAAGGGTCCATGGCTTGCGGTGCACAGACTTGGTGGCACCTGATACACTGCAGCAGCCACGGGGCGGTGTCTTTCGGTGCACTGAGGTAGGGGCACCATAAGTGCTGAGCGGGTATGCAGCCTGCGATGATGCACCATCCTGGCGGTCCAGAATGGTAGGATTAGCGTGAGCCCTGCTGGACCGCAGTGTAGGCCTTAGCCAGCAGGCAGTGCGGGCCTCCCAACACGTGGCATCACCTCGCGGTTCACAGAGTTAGTGGCATCTCAAGAGCTGAGCGGGTGTGCAGCCTGTGATGATGCCTTGTGCACTGATATGTTCTCTGCCACTGTGAAATCAAGACCCAGAATCAAGTGTGTGACCTGGTGGCCCGCAGTGCTGGGCTGCATGAGGTGGAGGGTGCCATGGTCACGGGCCCTGGGCTTGGAGCTCCTACCGGCATGTGGTGGGCCCTCATGGAGACATGCCGGTGGCGGAAGGTGAGCAGAGAGGCCTGGTTGCGCAGGGGCGGGCAATCACCGCTGGGCAGCGGGAGGGGCTGCGGTGCATCAGCCTGTGTGTGCAGGGGTGGGCAAGCAATGATGGCGTGTGCTACTGTATGGACTCTGCCATTCATGTCTCTGGAAACTCTATCAGATGAGGGACCTGGGGGACTGCAGTGTGTACCGTCAAATGGTTGGTGACACACCGGTGACAGCAGGTGAGCAGTGAGGCTTGGGTCCGCAGTGTCGGCACTCTCTCTCTCCCTCCCTTTTTCTCTCCCTCTTTCTTGCTCTCTCTCTTCTTCTCTTTCTCTCTCCCTCTCTCCCTCTTTCTCTCTCTTTCTCTCTCCCTCTCTTTCTCTCTCCCTCTCTCCCTCTTTCTCTCTCCCTCTCTCCCTCTTTCTCTCTCTCTCTCTCTCCCTCTCTTTCTCTCTTTATCTCTCTCTCTCTCTCTCTTTCGCTCTCTCTCTCTGTACTTTGATGAGCGCATGACACACCTTCTTATCTAGGTTTTTGTCTTGCAGGCTATGACTTACAGAATGTCCTGAGAAGACCCGACATGACTCTTCCGAATTGTTGTTTTGGGTTTATTCTATAATACACTGATTATTTGGATATTCTGAGATGGATGTATCATTCTCCTTTTTCTGACCACATATGTATGTTAGGTGTTGTGATTGCGTGACTACAGGCAAACTGTGTGGTTCATGATTTCATGGAGTTGATGTACAATATCTTTGTCCAAAGGGGGAGGGGTGAGCCGGGTTAGGACCCCGGGGGGGTAATGGGTTCCTGGGGGTGGTGGTTTTGGGTGTTGTTGCCCTATTGGGGCTCCGGGCTGCATGTTCAGTTGCTCCTGGGTATCTGCTGTCCCTCATGTGTGGCTCTGGGCTGTGCTCCCTTATCTGGTGCTGGTTGTCGTCCGACTTTACACCAGGTCAGAGCAGGTGTTAGTTTCTGCTGCAAATGCGCCTTATTGCCTGATTTGTGATCTTATCGCAGATCTGGCTGGTCGTTGAGAATGTTGCAAAGTCGTGTCGCGGGTTTTATGCTCGGGAACACCTACTCTGCATCTCATTAGCGTTAGTTGCCGGGGTCATCTGTGGCGATGTTTTTTGTGGCTGTTATCACAGGTAAACTGGTGATATGGGCTGTTAGCACCTGCTTGTGAATGGGGTGATGAATTTATCGCGAGTTTGGCTGCGCTAAAGTGCCGATAACTCGGCGATAGATCCATGAGAATATACCCCTATGTTTTTATAGTTAGAGAAAGTCCTTTGAGGTACTGCATAGTCTATTCCTTTTGCTGTTCATATGAAAACTAGTTTTAAAAAGTCCTGAAAATAAAGAAGTCTTTCTGATCTCCTACCACACCATACTTTCTGCATCACTTCTTTAAATAAGAATTGACTTTGCACATTTCTGCTTAATATTTAACAATCTGGAGCCACATTAGACATGTGGCCTATTTTCTTCATTGCGCTGGGCGCACCTTTGGAAAGGTGCGCTCAGCACTATCAATAAAAATGCGCCGCCTTATGGTGAATGAGGGCAGTGCATTCACATGAAATACGGAGCAGCTGCTTTACAGCCGCTCCGTGTTTCACTGCCTCCGCCTGCACTTTAAAAGGGGATTAGAGATCAGTCAGTGACTGCACCTGCCTGCAAGAGGATGTCTGGGGGGTCCAAAGGACCCCCTATGCCTCCTCCAGAGGGATGCTCTCAGGATTCACACTAAAAGTGTGCCACCTTTTAGGTGGCACACTCTCAAGTGTACCTCCTGAGAGCTTCTTTTTTCCTCTGCACCCGTGTCTGTAATACAGTGCGGGCACAGAGTCAAAGGGATTGCCATGTTTGCATGGGGCATGCCCCCATGCAAAAGAGGGAATGCCCCCTGAAGAAAGCACTGGGGCTTTATGTGCACCAGCAGCATCGGTATCACAGAAGGGGGCGCACACGCATCTGCGGCCCCTTCTATAATACCAAAGTGCGCTCCCGGGGCACTTTATGGAATACAGCTCCTGCTTTGCCTCCATTAAATCATGTCATATTTTTCAGCGATTGTTCTATCAATCGCTCAAACAACACCTTTGGATAATGAGATATTTCAGTGGTAAAATTACCCTATTTCTGCATATCTACATTAGACAGAGGGTTGAACACATAATCAGTGGCAGCTCTTTCATAGGAGCATTTGGGCGTCGCCCCACTGCTTTCTCCCAGTACTAGAAACATAAAGTGGTAGAAACTACCATTTTATGTTTCTGCTTCTCGCCCTGCGAGAAAGCAGAAGTGCCTGGTTGGGACAGGAAGGTGGGCGGTCGTGCTCGAGGGCAGGGGTGAGTGGCTTAACCACTGTTGTGGGTACTGGCTGTTTGACCGGCCCCTGGAGCTGACACAACAGTCAGTACCCGCAACAGTGGGTAAGCCACTCCCCTCTGCCCTCTAGCGCGACTGCCCACTCTCCCTTTTTCTCCATGTAGGAGAAAATGGCGCGGCTGGGGCGTTCTCCTCTGCGCCTCACCAATCACAATGCTGCCATGCAGCATTGTGATTGGCCGAGGCGGAGGGAGGGGAGGGAGGCTGCCTTTTAGGTCACAAAGAGAGCTGCAGGAAGTTGCGCAGGACGGCGGCGGACCCATCCATAAGCTAGCTAAGTACTTTTATTTGATATTTGTATTTAATTAAACCCCTCCCGCCTCCCCTCATCCCCCCTGCGACGACCCCATTTCAAACCCCTTATAATGCCACCCGTCCGTAATGCCGGCGGCGACTGAGTGTGACCCAGCATTTGCACTCTGGGACTTGTAGTTCTAAACTTGCTGTTACACTACAGGCCAGGGCTGAGGAATGTCTGTTTGTTATAGAGAATAAGTGATCTGAACAATATTTTCAGATAAAGGAACTGATCACCGGTAGGTAAAACGCAGAGGATCACACAGCTCTTTGCGTGACTTTCCCAGGTGGAAGTAAGGCCCGCGTTATTTGTTTCTCGTAGTTGTTTGTTTGACACGGTGCTGCTTCTAATTACAGGGTGGAGGGGGGCGCAGGGGCGCGAGTGCCCGGATACTCGGGGAGGAGCACAATGACCCGACAATTAGAACTCTTAACATGGGTCATGAGAGTTTGACCAGTAAAATCCAGTCATTTGACATTATTCAGACCCACGAAGATGCTTTGTTCGACCTTTTCTCCTAGTGTCACAAGTTGATCTTTGGGGGTGGGGATCTCGGGAGGGTCAATCCGGGCTTAGAGAGTTCCAAGCGCGTGGCAGCAAAAAACGTAGGCTACCCCAGCATTTTCTGTGTAATTCTGAATCATAACACGCAATTTTGAGGATCGTTGCTACCTACTTAAGCATTCTGCCCCTCAGCTGTTTCAGTCAGTCGTATTCCAGCACAACTCATAGTGTAACTTTTTGCTGCCATGCCCTGGGACTCTCTTCACTCGGAACCACACCGTATGGGTGTCTCCTTCATGTTTCAGTGTAATTCTAAAGAACAGCGCTTTATGTTGAATTTTTAAAGAAGCTGAATTAGTAAAACACAAGTAATATTAAACGTTAAATGAAGCTCACATTGAGTGAGGCCCTCCAGGTACAACCAGAATTGTACAAAGAAAGCAGGCATCTCTACACCACACTCACCTCACTCCTATCTTTAGCCGTAGCCCCATCTTCTTTTGTCTCTCACCATCCTCCATGTGTCTTTCATTCTACTGTAACTCTTTGCCCTTCTTTTTTCTTTTTCCCTCCGTGTCTCCCTTTTTGCTTTGTGACTGTCTCTCCACTCTCACCAATCTCCCTCATCACATTTTATCTCCTTCCCTCTCACCCATACAATCATCTTCCACCTTCCCTCGCAATGCTTTATTCTTTTCTTTTCCTCCCCCTTCCACCCGCTCTCTCTTTGACTTCTGTACATATTTGCGGCACTTCCTTTTTACAGAGTGCAATTTATGACTGTGAGTTACTACGAGTGGCCTCGACCAGAGAGAATTTAAAAAAAAACACGAGGAGTAGACTTCAAAGTTTGTCAGATGAACCAATGCAACTGCAGCATCAGAGTCCGGATATCTGGTTTAATCAAGTTATTCTAGTGTACACGAATGACAGACCTTTGAAAACTATCACGGAAGAGTGGCAAATCAGTATTTTAAGAGTATTCTTACACTTGTGCCGGGAACGATAAAATCAATATGGAATGTTCGCGCCGCTTACTTACGAGTGAGACAGTGCGTATTGCGGTTGCATAATCATTTCTTGTGTAAACAGGTGAGAAGTGTAATGTCTTGGATCGGTGACAATTCACTTTTACTCATTCCGTTGGTGAGAACCAGGGAATAATGACTTCTATTTTTGTCGTGTGTTTTCTCTCCTTTTTTTATTTTTGCGGGATTGCAGATAGCGGGTGCACGCTTATCAAGGTTGATGCACGCTACCATCTTAAGAACATTACTGCACGGTTTCTATATATCCCATTGAAACGAACTACATTCTATTGCTATTGGTACGTGTACTTACTGTAGAAAGGGGTTAGTTTGATTTTACCAGTACACAGCTAAGGTATTCTGGGCACAAAGTAGTCACTGATCACATGTGGTCATTGGGTAGTACATGGACTGTTTGTGTCTTGACTGTACTTAACTTTAGTAGACTACTAGTTCGAACTCACGTGCAATGGTCCTCGATCTTGGGGAACGTCCCCGGTCATATGTTATATTCTGTGGCACTGTTGTTATTACACGGGTGGTACCGTGTGAGGTTGGGGTGTCTACAGTTATTATGGAGGAAACTAGTCTCTGGCATCAAGTGAGAATATTTGAATTTGCGTTAGGACGTTTTGGAGAAGCACCCGCGTCCTTTAAAAGATTGAGCATTAGGAAAGACATTTTTTGGCATGTTCTTATTTCTGAATTGCTGTTTATTTGCTTTTTTATTAGATGGCATGACCTATAATACTCTATAGTTACTTTGGAAATTTCGGACGGCGTGTTTTGGAATCTCCACGACATAATACAAATACCATCAATACAACTTTATTACAATTTGTGGTGGGTTGACATATTTTTTCATTTTATTTTTGGCTTGGTAACGCATCACAGTCGTACAAGGTTTTGGCCGTGTTTCTATTCCTTTCTTTGGTCAGCACCAATATCTTTTTAGTGTTAATAAAACAACGTATCACAGCGGTGTGGTACAATGGTTTTAGTATAGGATCTTCATCTTCTTTCTTGTCTCATTACAACAATTAGATCTTGGGAACTTTTGGTACCTATTGGCACTCAGATTTCTGATCATCACCATTGTGGGTGAGCACCTATTAATCAGTATCTCAACACTGATTCTTTACAAATGTTGTGTTTTTAAATATATTACTGTAGTTTAATGTCATTAGTAAATATGTTTATCTTTCCAGCCTTGAAAAAGGTCTTTGTAAGACGAAACACGTGTCGGCTGGTCCGTGTATTGGAATTTGAAAAATAAAGATGACAAGCAACTGAATCACTAAGGGGTCTTGGATTTGTTACCAAACAAGATGACCAACTAATGGGACTGATCCTCTTATCGTCTCCTTTGATAATTACATGTGGTTTGAATATAGCTGGCAATCTATATTAGTGGGGAACTGAACCTCCTTATTGTTTGGGTGTGCCATTTAAGTCTTTTTCTTGAGAATATTCATATGTGTATGTCTCGTACATACGGACGATGTCTTTAGGTAGTAGACACCAATATTAGCTTTGAGCACCCATTTGAAATTGTTGATCCTTGTATACCACCACGCCTTGACTTTATTTCGTTTACTTACGATTTGTATTTGTTTGGTGTGCTGTTTTTTCCTCTTTGAGGAACACTACTACCTAATCTATTCTTGTATCAGTATTTTAAGAGCTCTGGCTGCTGTGAGACAGAGTACCACCATGCCCCCAGGGAGGTCGCCAACTGCGCACAACATTCAAAGGATAAACTGGACTGACTTTCTAGGTAATCTCTCCTCTTCGAACAGTGTGAGAAAACCAGCAAGACGCTCGTTGGTCTGCTCTTCCTTGAACTGGACTGCAATTCTAAACTCACGACTGCGAAGCTGACCTTTGTTGTGAGCTTACCTGTATAAGCAAATGATTTCTAACCACAAACATGAAACTTCATTGAAAGTGTTTTTTTAATGTGTGTTTTGTGAGAACAGAGACAGCTGCTCTACGTCAGCAGAGGATTGTCCGAATGGGTGGGTGGCAGGCAGAGGCGCAGTGATGGTTGAGGTCAGGGGCTGGCTTGTTTTACACTTTTGTTAAGACCTTGGTGTTTTTTGGGCCTCGGTTATGAGTATGCAAGAGTTTTCCAGCCCCTGCAAAAACACATTTATCAGCTGGGGTGGAGTTTACCACACTCTGTACGTGGCCAACTTCTTACCTGTGGCGGTCTGGACTCTGCCAGTCACCGCTGTCTACCGGCGAGTCCGGTCACCATCCAGGCCGCCTGAGCCTGGTTCATTTGGGGACAGGTAGATTTTTCGCTCCCTGGTGGTTGTCCCCGAGCCCCTTTGAAACAGCACGTTTTCACTCCTGAGCCGGTTGTTCCTTGGGAATTCATTCTACCCTCCCTCTGTGACTTTCTCAGATTGCTCCTGGGGCCATCGATGAGAGTCGGCTGCCGAAGCATCACATTTTGGGCACAGGTTCTTTCCTTGTGAGAGAGCTCCCCCCCCCGAACTCCCGTAGGTTGTTCAGGGCTCGCTCGCTACGCTCGCTCGCTGCGATGCAGTATGACAATCATTTTACGCCTCACCACTTTCAAATATCACCAGCCGCCACTGCACATAATCACTCTTCATGTTCCCAGACACGTTTTACATAATAAATAATATATGCTACTTTTTGTGGATGTGCAGCATTATCTTTACTATTATTACCTGTGTAATAATTTTAAAAAAATGTGACACATAACTGAGATGACCACAGGGCTACCTTCTTACGATGCTTAGGTAGGGGGAAGGGTCCAATGCATTCTATCTTGGATAGGCTGATTAATGCTTCTTCAATAGCAAGAGGAAAGGACTCTGTGTAGGAACTAATAGATGACATGGTCACAAGACAGTTGTCAACTATATTAGAACCATTCATCAAAGATGAAGAACCCAATGGTGGAAATGCGTTTTTAATGTCATCAAGTTTGGAAATTAAAAATTCTGAAATCTTAGTACAGAGATTAGCTGAGGCGGAGATGGACGTACCAAGGCAGCAAGGAGAGGCTAATTCCTTTCCTATCCCAAAAGTGGCTTGTGTAGGATTGTGGGCAAGCCAATATGCTAATGATAATATGTATCTCTGCTCTCAGTAAATGGCTTTTCCTAGATTTCCAGCTGAATCTTGTGCTTGAGTTTTATCTCTGGCTTATGGTGCTCTCTATTTGTTTCATTTACCTGTAAAAGTGTCTAGCTCAGGGCAGTATTAAGGTCTGAAGATAGTATTGTTTTGAAAGTAATTGTTTTAGAAAGTAGTACCCCGCAGTTTAACCACAAAGACAACGCCAGAAGGAAGTACTAACAAATGACAAAGGGTAGGGGCCTGCAGTTTTACGCAAATTTAAAAAGGACTACAAAATGATCAGTCTGTGGTATGGAGCACAGTTCCATAAAATGGGGTTTCAGTGTCAGTGAAGGAAAAATAAGGTGAAGAGAAATCCCTGTCTCATATGGGGATGGAGTTGCCAATTCTAGACAATAAAAGCAATGTGATCCATCATTCAACCTCATCCTCGTCACCATCCTTGTCACTACTGCTGAAGCAGTGCTTCAGTCAACTGTTGCCCATAAGAACCTTAATAACACAACAGTCTACATTTACATAAGGCCTGAGGGAAGGCATGTGACAGCAGCATGCAAATGCCAATAGGGGAAGACAAGCACACTATACCCAGACACAACTGTTAGGCCATAGTTTGGTTTGGTTAAAGATAGGAGTCAGATTTCTGTCTCTTGATACTGCATGAGGTCCGAGTTGAGAGGGTCAAATACCTTATTTCGAATGATATGGTAATTATACTGCACACTTCCTTTAGCTGCAGGCAGTTATCGTGCTGTATAGATACTAAACGAAGCCTAGTGACTTTCATTGTAACCTTTAGCGTGCCTTTCATATAATCGACCACAAAAAAATGGTTTATTATTCACTCACACATTCAATTATTCTGTCAAGCATTCATGCAGCAATTCCTCTGCATGTCACTAACTTGCCTTGACAAATACTTGAGCATGCTCATTCACACATGTAATACTTTCATTCACTCTGTTACACACACGCACACACACCTATAACATCCCTATTATTGAGGACTGGCCATTGACCATAATGAAGTGTGTAATTACTATTCTAACTTGACGTGCGCTTTGATAGTAGGGTAGGTTATAAAGCAGACAGAGGGAAGTCTAACTGCACTTTTAGTTTTTTTATAAAATTGCTCGAAAGTACCTAAACACATTTCAGAGACCCGTCCTCACAAAGATAGTGTTTGTTTGGGTGTGACAAGGTTAACTCACACTATGAGGCTGGAGCCAGCCCCCTACAGCATGAGTTATACATGCCCACAGCACACACACAAATACACACACACCGTTCCCTGTTTATTTTTAAAGAAATATGTGTAGAGCTTTACATGTGTACATAAGAACTTGTTTCCAATTTTTGTATTCACAAAAAGTCCCAGAAGTATTGCTGTAAAGCTTAGCCAGAAAGAGGTTTCCAGGAGTTCTTCTGGGAATGTAATATGGCTTGCTGTTACATCTCCACAAAAAGGTAATGTAGGCTCCCGGTGGTCAAAGCCCTTCCTCTCCACCCAACATATCTGCGAGTTGATGTGTTGTGTGAGTTGACAATAACAAAACCATTTTGGCTCTTGATGGACTCCTTAGAACTGTGATGTAAGTGTTAGAGTATTGTGAAGTGAATGAAGGTTTAGAATATGGACTTCACATTTACAATCAGATTTGATTTGATTGAGGTTTTGTAGAGCACTCTTATGCCCGGGGACATGCTATGCTATGCTCTGTGTGTGGCATAGTCATTAGCCAGTACCCAGGCTGGGGAGGACGTTATATCTGGTAAGAAGATAGGGGATAAGTAACCCAAAGATCATTATTGCTCTGCCAGAGAGTTTGCCGTGTTCCAGCAAAATGCTTGGCTGACAGAGCTGAAGAGCTTGCAGTTCGGCAAGCAGGTGACATGGAGGTCAGAGGTGCCCAGTGTCAGTCATGACTATGAAAAGTAAGCCAAAGCACACATATAGTGATGTCTCCATAGGAAAAGAAGTTGCACTTCAGATGTGGATTTTTGTTTCCTCATGAAGGTAAATGTCCCACCACTGGACAAGTTTCCAAAGGCTGTGGGAAGGAGAACCATTTTGTAATGGTTTACAAACCGAAAGAAAAAGTAAGTTCATCACAGCATGAAAACAAAATGGCCGACCGAACGTTTCAGAAGCGGCGTTCAATGCACACCCACAAGGCCAAGCAACCACACCGATTGAGGCCAATTGACACCAAACAAAGTTGATCGTCATCTAAATTATCGTCAAAAGGTTTTACAGTATCACCATCAAGTGGCTGTAAAGACGATGATTATTCAATTCCATTAAAAAGTTAATGTTCATTTGAAGCAACAATGAAACACAAAAAAACGAAAATACAACTACCCATCTATGTACTTCAAGGCATGGTGTCAAGTGCCTATTTACTCAGTTTCCACACAGCTGCTGATATATGGGATTGATATCAGTGAACTATAATAAGAATGCTTATTAAGAAATAGTAGGTCAGTTCCCTTAGTTGTTTCATGGGTTAGGAAAACTGAAGACTATGAAAGTAAAGTTAAAAATTAATGAGGACGGTCGTCCTATTGCTCAAAGACACAGACCAACAGCATTTCATTTACAGGAAGCTGTTGAAAAGGAACATGAATCATTGCTCAAACATGATATCATTGAACGTTCCACTGGTCCAACGCCATGGGTTTCTCCCATAGTGGTAGTGCCGAAAAAGGGCAGTGAATGAGCTGTATGCATCTGTGTTGATATGTGTCAAGCGAACAATGCAATTAAATGAGAACAACATCCAGGTCCGCACATTGCTGACATGATAACACAATTGAAGAGTACAAAGTTCTTCACTCGCCTTGATTTGAATAAAGGATATCATCAGTTGCAACTGGAGAAGAGCTGCAAGTACATTACAATCATTTCTACACATATTGATCTGTTCTGATACAAAAGTCTACGTTTTGGTGTGGCATCATCTGCAGAGCTGTTTCAAGATGTCATTTGATATATGATACAGAATGGATTTAATTAAAGTGATGACACATTGGTTTTTGGAGCTACACAGAAGGAGACCAATGAAGCTCTAATGCAAGTGTGTTGTTTACTTACAGATGCAGGTTAGACTTTGAATGGCATTAAATGTGAGTTCCATAAGACAAAGCTAAAATTATTTGGTCATATCTTTTCTGATGAGGTTATGACACCCGTTCCAGCTAAAGTACAAGCGTTGTCAACTGCCAGTCCCCCACAAGATTTCTCCAAATTATAGTCATTGCTTGTCATGGTCAGCAACTGTTCTAGATACATACACGTCTTTTCCGCAATAGGTGCTCCATTGCAAGACGACGAAAAATAATGTTTCATTTCATTGGTCACGTGAATTCGAGGAAAGTTTCAATAGACTCAAACAAGCTATTGAGAATGGCACAGAAAAGGCATACTTTGGTCCAAAGCTTCATATGCAGGCTGTTGTTGATGCCAGTACCGTCAGGTTATGGCACTAACCTTGCACAGCACAGCGGACATCCAAATGCTCTAAGACATATTGTGACATATGCAAGCAGACGTTTGTCCCAAACTGAACTTGCTTCTTCAAAACTTGAGAAAGAAAGTTTATCAGCTGTGTGGGTTTGTGAACATTTCCACTTATTCTTATATGGAAAGCCTTTCACACTTATGTTTGGTAATCACGCGTTGTTTACTTCTTTGGCAATCCAAAGGCCTAGATGCATCCTCGCATTTAACCTTGGGGTCTACGATTACAAGAATACAACCACACAATTGTGCACCGTCCAGGGAAAAACTAAAACCATGCCAACTACTTCTCACGAGTGCCTCTACAGTTCCAAGAAAGCTGAAGCCTGCAAAACTTTCATTGTGAAATCAAGCACACCAGCTGCCATTTAGTTGGAACAAATTGTCACTGCCACACATTAAGACAGTGACATGTTAAAACTAAAAGACATCAGGCTTGGAACCAGCACACTTGACCTGTTACCAGTGACAGGGAATACCAGAACTGTAAAAATATTAAGATGAACTGTCTGCTACTCAAGAAGGTGTTTCCTTTGAGGTTGTAGCATTGTTATTCCAAAGAGTCTGCAACAACAGATAAATAAAGTGGCCCATGAAGGAAATCATTGAATGGTTGCTACAAAACGAGCTCTCCATGACTAAGTTTGGTTTCTTCATCTCGATGAAAGAGTTGAAAGAGAATTGAAGGTCAGTCATCTATGCAACTGCCTTTCATTGAAAACTACTCAACACAACTTAAACATGTCAGAGTTGCCAAAGTATGTATGGGAAACAATTGCTGTTGACTTCTTCAGTCCTCTTGACAATGGGCATCTTCTGATGGTGATTGTTGACAAATACTCCCATTTTTCACTGATAGAAGATCTCTCATCTATCACTCAAGAAAGAGTCATTGAGAGATTTTACAGCATCTTCGCAACACGCAGTGTTCCTGAGATCTTAAAATCTGACAATAGCTCACCTTTCAACAATCGAGAATTCAGAGACTCTCTCAGTCATCTTAATGTGAAGCATCAGAAGAGCACACCTCTTTGACCACAGGCTAATGGCCTTGTTGAACCTTTCATGAGTACTCTCAAGAAAGCTGTTCAGCTTGCTGTATTGGAAAAGCTCGACCTTAAAACTTTCTTGAATTCTACTCTTCTAGCATACCGTTCGACCCCCTCACTCGACCATTGGTGGAAGGCCTGGAACCTTGATGTTCAAGAGAGCCATGATGACTAATTTACCTCAATTGACCACTAGAAGATCAGGTACTTAGAAAGAAACCCGTGTAAAAGGAAAATGAAGGCCAATGCAGACAAGGCATCAACATGTAAGAGACGTTACTTTTACTAAAGGAGATTAACTGTTTGTTCGTCAGTCTAGAAAACGAAAATCTGATGTTTCCTTTAATGCTGAGCCATTTCATGTTGTGACCAGCAAAGGACCCATATTCATTGCCCAACGTCTTGGGAAGTCCATTACATGAGATACCTTGCATTTCTGACATGTGGCTTTTTGCTTGTGAGGCACTGATGTCAGTGTAGAGACTGGGTCTGAAAGGTCAATTGAAGACCCACTGACTGCTGTTGTTTCTACATGGTCAACACAGATCATGATCACTTCCACTGCCTGTCCCCAGTTTCCGAAGATACAGTTGGGACGTATGATTCGAGCACCTCAAAGACTCATTGAAGAGCTATGAATGTATATATTTGTGAAAAAATGTTTTATTTAACAGAGGGGGAGGTGTGGTGTTGTGTGAGTTAGCAATTGCAGAACCTTTTTGGCTCCTGATGAACTCCATAGTAAGTGTTAGAGTGTAGTGAAGTGAATGCAGGTTTAGAATGTTGAGTATGCAGTTACACAGACGAATAAAGATGTGTTATACTAAGCATAGTCATTAGTGGGTACCCAGGATGGGGAGGACGCCACAGGAGTGATACGTTCCCTTTCCCACCCTGGAACAGGAGTTACTTCAGTTCTTGTCTGGAGTAAATCCTCAACCATTTCCAAGAAGGGAAGAGGTTGGAGAGGTGTTTGGAAAACGTATATGTTTGTTAGCATTCCAAAACTTGTAAGGCACACCACACCTTGTAATGGCCACTTCCCACCACTTGAAATAATTTCCAACTGCAGATTTCTATGTACTTGTGGTGAAGATCACTGCAGTAGTAGATTGTATTTATGCCTTTGTGAGTTCCTGGGAGGCTTAAAAAATGCTAAATTTGGACATAAACATAGGTATTTATGAACAGGGCCCTATGTGTTAGATTGACTAGGGAGAGCGATCCACAGTAGACTATGTTGAATGGAGAGGAGAAGATGCTGCTTTTGCCTATCTGTAATAGCTAAAGCGGGTCAGATGCAGTACGGTAATATGCAAAGACTACTGGCACAGAACAACTACAGAAACCTGCTTGCTCTGATCCTTTGCATGACTTACTAGAGGAGAAAATGCCAGCTTTCTCTAATTCCGCCATCCATTTCCAGCCTGATATAAACAGTCATCTTTACCCACAATACATACTCAATGGCTTGTGAAACAAGATTCTCATCTATTCTTGATGGCCTCTCTGTCAGAGACAAACATTCACTAGTAATGTCTTTTGCATGCTCACAAAATCAATTTCTGATACTGAACAGTAAATCGTTTCTCTAATATCAAACAGGATACCAATTTTGATCCAGATGAAATCCTAAGATTTTGGTGGCTACATTACAAAGTTGTTCTTTCAATAACTGCTGCAATGAAATATCTACCCAAGAAACAGTACCAATACTTTGCTAATCCTGATCCCCAAGTCAGAGGCCTCCTGAGATAAATGTGAAGGTTCACAATTTTAAGGGCTTCTCTGGTATTGTTATATGATGCCTAAATGTCTACATGATGCTGCTAACGAAAGAACACAAATGTGGACCATTATCACAAGGAAAGGAGTGAATCAAAGATGGCTTTTTCCCTTTCTGTCTAGGCGTCGGTCTTGAACAACTAAAGAAAAGTTTAAACAAAGGGAGGCTTCCATCAAATTACATGGGAAAGAATGTATGTCTATTTATTCTCTGGCTGTGAGCTCAGCCCTTATTTCTCCTGAATGCTGTCACAAGTAGAGATTGTCACATGTTTCAGTACCTTGGACATATTGATCTCTTCAGGGAAAAGTCTTTCAAGGATACTCTGGCACACTTGCTTCTTTAAATCCCTCAGCTCTACCCCAAACGCACTATTGTTCTTACCTTCTGACCTTTCCCATAAGGACCACTTCTGCAATGTTGTAGCCTATGTCTCTCAAGCAGAAAAGTATTGGTCTATAGGTGGCAGAAGTCAGAGAAGTTATTTATGATCATAATTACTCATTTGAGATTGCCTTTCCACTATTACTTCCAATTAACCCCTTTTCAGGGAGTGGTCTCAGTGGATTGAACTTCATTTCTTCTTACATCAAGATGACTCCTTCTCACAATTCCTTTAAGAGAGAACTCAACCTATTATTATTCTCTTGCCACTTCTAATTCGTCCTGTGCAGCTGCAGCTGCTGCAGGTAAGAGCGGTGGGGCGGTGGGGATGACTGAGGGGGATTTGGAGAGACGACCACAAGGGAAAATAAAATAAATCATTAATTTTCCCTCGTGGTCGTCTCTCGAAATACCTCTCAGCTGGTCCCACTGCTCTTACCTGCAGCGGCCGCAGCTGGTCCTGTGTGCATTAGAACTGGCACAGAAATTGAGTATGGGGAATTTGGTGAAAAGTATCCTAAAAGATATATGGAGCATGATTATCAGTTTTGAAGGATTCCATGTGGAGTTTCAGGGCAGCCACAATTCCCACTACTAGCCAGAATCTCCACAGACAATTCCTGAAATTAGGAGCTGGACCACTCAGAATGAGTAATAACTGTGCTTCCCCGTACTTACCAGGTGGAATTCCACCCAGTATTCTCCATTTTGGCGGTTTAATTCTGGCATTTACCATCTTCTCCTAGCAGATGGTAAATGCTGCCTGGTAAGGGTGGAGTTACATGCTCCTCCTGAGCCTTGGTTGAGGGTCGAGAAGAAATGGTAGGGACTGAAATGAAGCCCTTCCCCAATGTGATTTTAGTGGCCAGATTATCTGATATGTAAAATCCAGGGGCAGGAGAACTACTTATGACTGAGTGGAGCTGTATATAACAAGGGAATTCCGCTTTGCTCAATTCATAATCATGGTGTTAGTATCAGCACCGGTCTGTCACCCGGGATGGTATGAACTTTTATTGGTTGCTTGGCTCCCAATGCACTCTTACTCTTTTTATGCGCATCTAGTGGCGTTGGTAGAATGTGAGTGCTATTACTCTATGATTATCAATATGTTATAGCCCCTCACTATATATGCTTTTGAATTGTATTGTTCATATTTGCACTTGCATATAGTTATGCAGTTGTCATATAAAGTGCTCTGCTGTACTGACAAGTCTAGTTCACACTATATAATATAACAAATACATCTGATTGCTATTATCATGGAAGCTCATCTTTATTAGAGACATTTGTCATGTAATTCTTTTTGTAAAATGGGAACTGTATTAGCGTTTGAAATATCATTATCCTTGGCCCCAACAACTAGGAGCCCTATTACATATAGGGAGCATTTCCCTGTTTAAGCCACGCGCAAATTTAAACAGGTGCACTGTGTGCAAATAGGGAAAGAGCACACTATTATGTTGAATTTGCTGCATTCAGGCCAGCCGCAAACTCGTGCTGCCTCAGGGCAGCGCATTCAAGTGAAATAAAGAGCGGCTTTGAAGCAGCCACTCCTTGTTTCACTGTGCAGGGGGCAACCTGTCAGCACTTATAAGAGGGTGGAGAGATCTCCTTGCAGGTGGGTGCAGTGAGTGACTGCACCTGCCTGCAAGGTGATATCTGTAGACCCCATCCAGAGGGCTGCCATCAGGTGGTGCACTGACAGTGCGCACCCTTTTTGTGGCACGCTGTCAGTGCGCCTCCTGACATCTTCTTCACCTTTGTGCCTGAGTCTATAATACAGCACGGGCGCAAAGATTGCCTCATTTGCATGGGGCCACACCCCTATGCAAATGAGGGAACGGCTTCTTGAGATAGCATGTTTGCCAGCAGTATCGGTATTACAGAAGGGGCTGTGGCCCCTTCTGCAATACCAAAGCGCCTCCGGTGTCTCCAGGGCACTTTCTGTAATCCAGCTCCAGGTCTCCATTTCTGACTTTTTTCCCCTACCCTAAATCTTACACTCAAGCTTTACATCTTAAAGCCTCTCAGATCTTTAGTGAATGATTAATATTAAATCAAAGTATTAGATACATTTTCTTTCTTTTTCCATCTAGAGCTTTTCTTAAATTTTAGCACCCGCGTGGGTCATCTTCTAAATAAATATGCATATAAAGGCAATTGCTTCCTAAAAATTCAGGGGCATATCAACAAGCAGGTGATCAAAAATTATCGCTGCTTTTGCAGCCGTTTTCGGCCGAAAAGGGGCGATAATTTTATCGCCTAATCAGCAAGGTCACGCTAACGCGTGAAACCTTGCTTTAGCGTCAGGATTCCTAACGCCCAGCTTTGCATCTCTAATGAGATGTAAAGTGGGCGTTCCTGACCTGGCATGACAGCAAGCCCAACGCTATGAAGCATAGCGTCAGGAAAAGTAGCGATAACCCCTGTTATCGCTACTTTCCTTACGCCTGCTTCAGGACTGACTTAGCCATGATATCCTATGGAAGGTGGATATCATGGCTAAGTTTGTGAGTCCCTATCAACTAGCTAACGTGAGATTATCGCTGGGTTTCCAGCGATAATCTCACGTTAGCCAGTTAGCGCTAGGATTTTTATCGCTGATGAGATAAGCGTTGCAAATAGCACGCTATCTCAGCGATAAAAATCGGCGCTAGCCGGCGATAATTATCCTAGCGCTAAGTGTGCTCAGCGATAATTATTGCCGGTTGTTGTTGATATGTCCCTCAGTTCTTTTAATGAACTAACATATTAGGTGGAGAACACAAACTATTTTCGACAATGCATTACGAACAAATCAAATGTAAATTAGTCAGTGCTTAATGTAAGTACTAATGTGCACTATATCATGAATTCAGTGAGATTGTGCACAACTGTAAACCGGAAACAGCACTTGAAATTACAGCTGCGGAAAATTTGATACCCTGCTGGCTTGCAACTTTGCACAGTTTCAATAACAATTTTGCTAAATTGGGCAAACGTAAAGCTATCAAAGCTTTTATTTTGTGGTGCATCAGGAAGTTAACTGCATAGACATTTCCCCAGAGGACATTAGAAGCCCCCCTTCGGAAATTAGGGAGGCCCACCAGAGGATTTAGGAAGTCCACACCACAGGAGAAAGATATCTGTAGGAGCCTGTGCGGAATGAACTAATGTCTGTAGCCTACTATCCTGCTCATGTTGGACGGGACATCTAGTTGCAGAGATTTGTTGCATAAGGAGCAAACTCTGGGAATTCCGCAGTTCTGCAGGAAGTGAGAAGGAACGTTCGGGGAATTTCTCACGTTCCCCGAACGTTCCTTCTCACACAGGCATGGATAAAAACGTGCCCAGGCCTACTTAGTATATTTAGTTCTGCCAACAAACAGGCCATTAGAAAAGTATAGTAAATGAGAAGCGTACATTGTAAACATATATATTCGTTAGTAATTCAAAATTCCAAGGGGACACAAAATATTCTTTGCCATTTTAAAACGCCTACAAACTGTAAGTGTACTAAGGAAAAACTGGAGACAATAAATAAGCATAGAAAAAAGTGGCTTGTCCTAGCACCATAAAGGATACCCAACAGTTTGTGACAATACAATGGAGGGAGACCTTGGGGCCAGAAGTACTAAGGCTTTTTGAGCTTGCGAAAGGCCGATTCAGAAAATTGGGCCATTTGTGATCTCAAAAAGGCATTTGGTATGTAGTAAACATAAGTTGCAAATTCAATTACATGTTACCGAATTGCAATTTTTGTTTGTGGCTATATACTGAATCTGTATTTGGAAGGGGTGTGTTTTGTTCTACTCTTACAAAAAGCGATTTGAAATGGGATATTTTAACCCGTTCAGTGCTCATGACGAGCTCAGCTCGTCATGCGTCACAGTGGAGCTATGGTCATGACGAGCTGAGCTCGTCATAACTGCCGTGGCCCGCCCATGCGCAATTGATTCCCCGCCTGTGCGGGAGAATTAATGAGTGGGCGGGGTCGTGACGAGCTCAGCTCGTCATGAGCACAGCTCCACTGTGAGTCATGACGAGCTGAGTTCGTCATGAGCACAGCGGCGCAGCGCCCCCCCCGCACCACGGGGGTATTACCCCCGCAGGGAAGGGGTTAATGTTTTGATACCGAAACCCTATAGCACAACATTACAGAAATTTATTGGTAACCTATAAGCAAGCGTGAAGAGGTCCACAAGAGTCCCCTTCCCCTTTGTGAATGTTGACAAAAATATTTTTAGAAGTAGGCAGTGGACTCTTAGACAAGTGCCTAGGCTTGCAAAATGTTTATTAAACATTTCATTTATTTTTAATCATGTACCGTTTTTCAATTAAAAAAAAAGTGTTTTATTTAAAATCAATCACAGACATGGTTGTCTACTGTGAATGGTATTGGGTTGTAATTTGTGACCTGCCTCATTAATATTCATGAGGTAGGTCAAATTGCGATTCAGTATTTTGTAAACCGACCTAACATAGGTCGATCCGCAAAATACCGCACTGGTCACAAAAATACTGGTTGCAAATTATGACCAGTATTAAAAAATACTGGTGGCAAATTGCAACTTGTATTTTGCGACTGGTGCTTACTCTTAAAAAATGTTGATTTGATTTTGAAATTTATATAACGCTTTATTGCCCAGGGACGTCTAGGCGCTGCAGCGGAGGAGTCTGCCAGCAATGAACAGTAGGAGGAAGGATTTAGTTTGGAAAAAGCCAAGTTTTCAGTGCCTTTCTGAAAGAGAGCAATGTTGGGCAGTTTTTTATGGCTAGAGGGAGCACGTTCCACAGTTTTACGGTGTGCAGGAGGAAACTGCTTCCTCCCCATCGAACTTTCCTGAATTTAGGTGTCTGGAGAAGTTTGCTCTGTGCTGAGCGAAGCGTTCTACAAGGATGATACCATGAGAAGTGCTGTTTCAGGTACGCAGGTCCTGTTCCATGTACAGCTTTATACGAAGACATAGAGCTTTGAATTCTGACCTCTTTTATACCGGGAGCCAATGGAGATTTTTTTAAGCCTTGGCACACAGACTGGAAATTAGGAATGTTGAGCAGCATCCTGGCGGCAGCATTTTGTACCCACTGTAGTTTAAGCATGTGCTGTTTCTGATGGCCCAGGTAAAGGGCATTTCCGTAGTCCAGTCTGGCCATTGCTAAGCTTGTCAACTGTGTTTTTACTGCATCTGGGCGGATGAATGATCTCACTTTCCGGATTAACTTTAGTTTTAAATAAACCTGAGAGGTGACTTTATTAATCTGATGTTGAAAGGTAAGTCTTTCGTCAAAGATGAAGCCCAGATTTTTAACTTTATGCACTGGAGTGGGGAGGATTCCCATGTCCAGAGGCCACCAGTTCTGAGACCAAAAGGAGGTGTTGGATCCTAACAAGAGAACCTCTGTTTTACTTCCATTAAGCTTTAGGCAGTTTGCGCTCCTCCAATGGTCCACGTGGGACATACACTGATTGAAGCGAGCAGCGGTTTCCTCCAGATTGCTTGAGATGGGCACTACAATCTGGGTATCGTCCGCATAGGAAACCAATGAAAAGTCAAACTGCCTGATGACATTAGCTAGGGGGGTGACATATAGATTGAAAATAGTAGGGCTCAGTGAGGAGCCCTGCGGCACCCCACATGGAAGTGTGAATTGATCTGAATGGGAATCACCGATCCGGACAAATTGCAGCCTGTTGTTTAAGTAAGATTTGATCAGAATTAGCGCTGAGTTCTTAACTCCCACCCTTTGGAGCCTTTTGAAAGAATGTCATGGTTCACGGTGTCAAAAGCCGGATTAACCTTTGCACCGGAATCCAGGGTGCAGCGAAGCTCCTCAGCTGCCATAACCAGGGCAGTCTCCGTGCCGTGCCCTTGTCGGAAACCGTATTGTGAGGAATCCAGCAGATGTTCTGAGGACACGAAGGCAGTGAGTTGGGAGTTATGATCCAAGACATTAGCTGCAAAAGGGATCCTCGCAAAGGGTCTATAATTATTGTGGTCATTGGGATCCAGATTTGTGATTTTTTTCATAGGGGGAGGATAGAAACCTTTTTCACCGCATCTGGGAAAATGCCACACCTGAGAATCTCATTGAAAAGTAGGCTGAGTTGCTCACTGATGTCATCAGATGCCAGTTGGAATATTTTAGGGGGGCATGGGTCTGATGGTGCCCCAGATTTAACTGATCTGACTAAATGGGAGATCTGTTCTACGTTGGGTGGGACAAAGGGATCCAGACTGTGAATAGTTCGTAGGGAAGATATGGTGGGGCAATTCACTTGAGGATCAGTACCTTTTTCTGTGAGGGAATCGAAAATAGACTGCACTTTGTCCCTAAAAAAACCTGCAAGTCGATTGCAGAATGCCGCTCTGCTATTTTTTATTCGTGGAGCGGGTAGTGTTACTAATTCCGTTAGGGGCGATAAAAGTATTTACTAGTGCGTACTCTTAAAAAATGTTTATTAGCATTTTAAATTGTTTTTTAGAGGAGGCCTTCTTGGGCTAACAGAAAACCTTAAGTCATCATCATCATCATCAAACTTTATTCGGTCATATGACCATAAAAGTGTGATGTACAAGTTCCCTTATACGCTTCGGATTAAAAGGAATTGTGGTAGAGCATGAAATACATAGCAAAATCGTAGAAATACAATGTACAAGTCATTCCATACATAAAAAATAGACCAGGTAAAAAGGATAAAATAATAAAAACATATCCTAACAATCAAGCCCTAAAATATAAGCTTGGATTGTTCGCATACTGGACAGCCCTCTATCAAACACAGCCAAAGCAACAAGAAACTCTCTGGTACAAAAACGTCAACTCAAACCAGGGTATGTTCATTGCAAAATACTATACAGCTGGTGCTTAGCTTTGATTTGAAAACAAGATAAGTGCGTAGTTATCATTCTCCTCCTATAGGTAACAGCTTTCCCCTTATGCCCACATATGGCCCAAGAGCTCTGTGACTGCACATGTCTAGAATCTGATCTAAGTATGCGCAAAGCTCCAGCGCAGCCGCACGTCCCCAGCTGTTTGCATGGAGGTGTGAGCCACTTAGCTCTGGGGCGAGAACAAGCAGGGCAGGAAAATAAGGCATGTGCAGGTGTTTCTGATGTATTAGTGCAGAGAGGACAAGACCGTGAAGTTACTGAGGAATTGCCCCATGAACTAGTGTGGATATTAAGGGGAAGCGTGCCAAACCTGTACTGCATATATCATTTCCTGTCCAAAGGTGGCTGGATTGGAAAACCTGAAGTGAAATTCCGAAATATCAAAGAAGCGAAATACAGCTAGAAAATGTTTAAATGGCAAACCCCAGGTTGAAATACTTTTAACGAATATAAAAATACAGTCAGCACAAGCTGCTGTAATGGCAAGCAGCGAGCAGCAATCCCAGTGATACCATTGTGCAGCATGGCGCAGCCATTAGCATAGCAAGTAGTGCTAAAACAGCACTGATTAAGAAGAAGGTGACAGTAACACTTTACATGATTGGGATCGGTGCTAAAAGAACGATTAGTGTTTGCAGTAAAACAACACTGACTAAACGCACCTCGTGTGGCACGGCCCAGTGCGCCTGCGCTGCTTGACTGTCCCTGTTTGCTCAAATAAAAATTCTTCTGTGCTGCTCAGTCGTGCGTATTATGGCATCCTATTCCTAAAAACAGAAAGGGATAGTTTTTTTTTTCTTTTGAGCGAATCAAGAGCTATACCGGTTTACGTTCTATGAGAACACTTAATAAGCATGTTGATTCGCAAGTTTTGTATTTGTATTTATTAAGTCCCTGTTTACAGAGGTTTTTGTTAGTGTAAATATGATTTAAAAAAATTAAAACAAAGATTAAAGACTGAGCGCAATATTTAAATCAACAAATTATACATGTAGGATTTAAAAAAAATATTGAAGATGTACAAGGCAGGTAGGAGAGAACCTCGCTTTGGAGTTTATTCAACTCCCGAGCTGCAAGCACCGAGAAGTCTTTGACTCGGAACGTTTTGATTCGAGCTTTAGGATAGCTAACAAAATGGGTCACGAGACTTGATGGGCCTTGGTGGGGTGGAGATGCTGAATTTGGAAGATGGATCTTGCGGAGCAGAGCAGTGTGATTTTCGATGTAGGATTACCATTGCCTAGAAATCATTATTTTCTTGGTGGACAACCAGGGCAGATGTTTAAGGACGGGAGAGATATGCTATTGAAGGGACGTAGCATTCATATATTGGACTAGTTGCAAATGCTTTAAGAGTTTTTCTGGGACTCGAATAGCAGATTTTACAATAATCCAGGCGAAATTGAGCCAGCGCTTGGACTACTGGAATTTGGTACTTGTTGTTGATGTAGGGAAGAGTTTATGATGGTAGTTTTAGTTGCCAGACACAGGTGTAGGCCACACAGGAGAGAGCTGGTGGCATATGTGCAAAGAAGTGGGGGAGCGAGTCGTTAGCCTCCTTGGTGTAACAACACGCTCCTCCACTTCTGAAACACAGGTTTGCACCATATTTACAAGAATATGGTGCAGCCCTTCATTTTCCCCTGCGCTGCCGCTGCGTTTAGCAGCCTAGCATCAACGCAGGCACCCTTGCACCATAGTGCAATGGTACCTGCGTTCAAGGGAAGATTGTTTATATACAGGAAGGTACACACAGAAGTTGCCAAATGGCATTTAAAAATGATTGTTTATGTGCAAGAAGGGGGACCTTCTTGTACATAAACAATCATTGGCCTTTTGCTGTTTTCCTGTGTGCTGGACAATGCACATCTGTTCATGCCAACAGGATATAAGAATAGGGCATAGAATAAGTGTCTGAAGAAATGAAGAAATCAAGATGGAAACAAGAATGTATCCTCTATAATGACTGATTTTGTGATTAAGAAGTGAAAGGTTAATGTTAAAGTGAGAGGATTCCAGCCTGCAATTAAAATCTCCTTGCTTGTTGGTGTTTATCAAGACAAAATTTCCTATGTCATCTGATAAAATGAATGATAGCTTGATTGATGTTTGGGGATAACAGTAGATGAAAAGCAAATTTATCATAAACAAACCCCAAAAACCCTGGCAACCTGATATTTTGCTAGCTATATAACTCAGTACACTTCCCTCATGATAACTAGTGGTAAAGTGCTTGTACTCCTTCTTTCAATATGGTAACATTGATATATCCCTGATTGGTATATTTAACTTACTTATAAGTCCCTAATATGAGATATTGGGTTGTTGGTTGTGGGGGTGTGAGCCCTTCTCAAGCAACAGCCACAATCGCTGTCAGGATGAACAACAAAAGTTACTACATTAACCTGTATTTGACTCTTTGGTAGGTTGGCACAAAAACAGTTAGGCTTAACTTAGAGGCAATGTGTTGGACTTAGCCCTTTTTGCAGGGTCATCCCAGAACTTTTTGCCTTCCTCCTGTATTTTTTCCGACCTGTTTTTGTTGGTTTTATGACTCTGGGCACTTTACCACTGCTGATCAGTGCTAAAGTGCATAAGCTCTACCTGTAAATTGTTGTTATCGATTAGTGATTCCATGATTGGCATATTTGATTAACCAGTCAGATCCCAGTACAGTGCACTGCGGGTGCCCAGGGCCTGTAAATCAAATTCTGCTAGTGGGCTGCAGCACTGATTGTGCCACCCACAGAAGCAGCCTGTAAAATGTAACTCTGGCCTGCCATTACAGAGCCTGTGTGCAGTCTGGGACAGCCATGTTGACTTGGCAAGTGCACACACTTGCCAGTCCCTAAACCTCCCATTTTCTACATATTAGTCAACCCTAAGGTAGGCCCCAGGTACCCCTGTGGGCAGGGTGCATTGTATGTGAAAGGTAGGACATCCCCTGATGTGTGTGGCATGTCCCGATAGTGAAATACTGCCAATTTTGTTTTTCACTATTGCAAGGCTATCTGTTCCCATCCCATGGGACAGAACTGGGAGTTCGTTTATAGCATCTTATAAACATAACTGGCCCTGGGAACAAGGTAGAAAAATAAAGTTTAGTGTGCCTGGACTCAGAATATTAAAATGCATCTTTAAGTGAGGGTGATGTTTACATTCTGTGTTTGAAAATACCACTTTTAGAAAGTAGGTATTTTCTTGCCTAGCCATCCGGTGTGCCTCTGCTAGGTTTGTGTATTGCATGTCTGGCTTTTGGATGACAGGGCCTGGAGAGGGGCAGCGGCTCCAGAAGTCTGATGAGTCAGGGCTGGGCTGAATAGGCCTGGTCTGCATTTGGAGTGGTGGGAGAAGTAGCACCTGCACCTGAATAGGGCTGTGCCTGCCTCCACAATGACTTCTCCACCCCCTGTGGTGTGTCTGGAGCCAGGGCTTACACTGACAATGGAGGTTGTGGTGCACTTGTAAAGTGCCTCACAGAGCTGGTTTTGGCTGGGTAAAGACACTCTCTGCCTTTAGAGAACAAAGGATTTTGGAGTATAAAAAGAGGGGCCCAGACCCCAGACTTTTAGATCACTACTGGGAAATCAAGAGGAACCTTTGCTAAGGAGAAGAGCTGGATAAGCTGATGAGGAATACTGCCCCAGTGCTGTTTGCTGTCTGGGGTTGGCCTGCAGTGGCTGCTTGCTGCCAAGGAAAGGAGAAAAAGGACTTTGCTCTTTGCATTGTCACCTGCTTGAAGAAAAGATGTCCAAGGGCTTGAAACTAAGCTTGCCTCCTGTTCTGAAGTCTCAGAGATACAAAGACTTCACTATCAGCTCCCCTGAATTTCCTTGCTGGGAATTCCAACCTGCGTGGAGGTGCCTGCTGCTGTTTACGACCTCTAGAGACTGTTTGTCACGGTAAGCTGGAAAATCGGCGAATCGCTTCGAGGCGCCAAGACTGTCACATCGTTGGGTGACACAGTAAGAAACAGACGCATCAAGTCCTCCCTCCCTCCCTCTGCACCCCCTCCCAGAGTTCCGCACCCCCCCAACTGGAGAAGTACCCCTGGAAGATAACTCCAGGGGGACACTGCTTACAGACGTCCCTCCCTCCAGGTCAGGCAGTATCTGTCCCTGGCCTCCCAACCCAGGATCTAAGCCCTGTGGCTGAGCCGGTGCCAGAGGCGAGTCCTTCTTCCCTCTGCACCCCCTCCCAGAGTTCTGCACCCTCCCACCGGGAGAAGTACCCCTGGAAGTCAGACCGGTAGGGACCCTGATTACCAGTGTCCCTCCCTCCAGATCAGGCAGTCCCTGAACCTGGCATCCCAGCCTGGGATCTAAACCCTGTGTCTGAGCAGACCCCAGAACCTCTGGAGCTCCGATTACAGACGCCCCGGGTTCTCCTGACACTAGGGGCTCCCCTTCAATGGATGGCCTATCAGGACAGCCTAGGCTCCCAACCTGGGGCTCCCTTACGGAACTCTCCAGGACCTGATACTGCGGTTGGGGCACCTCGGGACACCTCCCCGTCTCACTCCTTCTTGTTGATCGGACGTGAGGCCCTACAACCCTCTCACTACCATGGGACCTACCTGGGCTACTCTGCACCTCTCCCACCTCGCTGGGTTGGGAGATCCCTGCACCATTTCCTTCAGGATCACGCCCCAATGCCTTCTCAGACTCTCTGGTGCTCACCCAGAGGTCTGCCTCCTGTGCAAGCTCCCTGGGATCGGAGAGCTCACAGTCAAACAGGTGGGGGTGCAACCTTGGGAAACAATTTCTGAGCATGTGCTCCCTAATAATTACACGGAACAGCCCTTCCCAATCATTCACCGCGCTACCCACCATCAAATCCTCCAGTGCAGTTCAACACACCTCCACAAACTCCTCCCAAGACTGATGAGCCAGTTTCCCACTGCCCTTGAACTCCAACCTGTCCCCCTCTTCCTGGGAATCAGGCACCATCTCCCGGGCTCTTGCAGTGGGACTCCCTACACTGGA
Source organism: Triturus cristatus (assembly GCF_964204655.1). Taxonomy (NCBI): domain Eukaryota; kingdom Metazoa; phylum Chordata; class Amphibia; order Caudata; family Salamandridae; genus Triturus; species Triturus cristatus. The sequence continues at coordinate 682,290,273 of NC_140586.1, read as the reverse complement.
TTCACTCTCGCTGCCACCGCTGGATCCCACCCTCACTGGTGAATCCAGACCACAGAAACCACTCTCAGGAGACAACCTACCCTCCCGAGCTAGTTTCTCCCTGGCGAAGGCCCTTTCAGCCTCAGCCATCCTTTCCTGTGCAAGGACCTTTTTGGTTTCCAGCTGTTTCTCTTGCACCCTCAGCCGCGCTCGTTCCACTCTGAGCCTTTCCAGCACCAGCTGATGCTCCCTTTCTTCCCTCCTATCTACCCACTCTTCTGGGGACAGGGAAAGGGATGGAGCAGTGCCCCCGGGACTGGACCCAGCAAGGGACTCCCTATCTATGGGGTCCTCACTACCTACTGGTGTCCCTGCCCTGTCATCTTGTACCTCCTGTTCTGGATCCTTAGGGCCACCCTCCTGGCATACGGCCAGGGCCCTCTCTTGCTCATAGTGCTCTCGGTTCCACTCATTCTCTTGCCATTTAATCAGGAATCCCTGAAGGACTGCCTTGGTGTCTGACCCACTTACAACCATGTCTCTTTCCTCACAGAACCCCCTCAAGTCCAGCACACTGTACTTGGACAGATGGTCAAAATCAAATGCAGATTCCATTTTGGCAAGACACCAAGACGCAGTGCAAGACAAGGGACCTAGGTGTAAGAGCTGCTACAGGAGTGCGCAATTCAAAATGCCACTTTCAGGGCGCAACAATAATCCCCAAAACCTGCGATTACTCTCAAATGCACCCTCTGTAGTGCAACCAGTTGTCACTGTGTAACTGCGCAAACACAAGTCCTATCCCACCGCTGCCACCAATGTTAGAAACGGGGTTGCGTGGTGCGGAGCGGGTAGGCTAAACTCCAGGGCATTGTGTAAAGCATCTGCGCAGCACACTCACAGGCGAAACACTAGGCACACTACAAAAGGAGACTCCACACCAGATTGTATGAAAATAACTTGTGTATTATAAAAACACATTAGAATGCAGAACACCAGTGCATATCTTCCGTGCCAGCCGGCACCGGGTTGCAACTCACAGGGGACTATTTACAAGGCAGGGCCAATCGGGCCGCTGCCAGAACCATCACAAGGTATAATTAGTAAATGTAGAGTCCACATTTAGCATAGTGGAAATACTTCCAATAGGCATAAACCTCATTAGCAGCATGAGGCATAGCATTAGGCATCACCATACTCAGCGGGGGCCTAAACCATGAGCCTATATCACATCCTGCATTAGGGTGAAGGCATAAGCACACAACATCTCACATTAGGCATGAAGGCATGAAACACAATTAGCATGGGGACAATACTGTCACTAGGCTTTAATCACAATGTGCATAGATCAGCCTCACTGCATGGGACATTAGCATAAACCTTAGCAGCAATGCAATAAGCATAAAAGCATTAGCATTGACACATTAGCATAAATGCACTAGGATCACCACATTAACAGGAGGCCTGGAATGAAAGCATAAGGAGCATGAATCACATTAGCATGAAAACATTGTGATAAAGCATGGGCAACACCTTAGGGCTAATCACATTACCATTGGTATTACTTTATACCATCAGCATAGGGCCTAATCACTTGAGCTGGTAGGCATCTTATTAGTAACCCTGGGCGTATTTCGCGAAGTAGTGCTATGCGTAGCTACGCAAAGTGCACTTCGCACTACGCGAGCAACGCATAGCACTTCGCGAACTGCGTACTACCCTGTTCGCACTGTGCAAGATGCCGTTTTCAATGATTGCACAATGCGGACAAGCATCCGGCACTGTGCAATCATTGAAAATGGCATCTTGCACAGTGCGAGCTGTAGTTTTCTGCCGCTCGAGCAGATTTTTACTCGAGGGGCAGCTTTCTCAACGCGGACTGGTAGTTTCTCATCACGAGCGGTCATGAGCATACGCGACCACTCGCAATGAGAAACCTGACCTCCCCGCGTTGAGAATCTCGCCGGGAGTTTTATTTTCCACGCTCGCGATCGGCAACTTGATGTTGCTGATCGCGAATGAGGAAAAAGTCTTGCCAGGATGTCATTTTGCTTGCTCGCAGTCGCCAACTTGACGTTGAGGACCGCGAGCAAGCAAAAAAAATGACCGCTGCACTACGCTACGCTACACATGTTTGCACTGTGCTACGTGCAATTTGCGTAGTGCGAAGTAGCGCAACCTTCGCAAACTACGCGAGCGTAGCGTAGTGCTTTGCCCAGGGTTACTTATTAGCACAAGTCCCATTGCATAAACAATACTGCAGGCATAACTGTAGGCATGACAACCTCATCAGCCTAAACTAGATTATACATGTACAAAGGCTCTTCCCAGAACGTTGGCAGGGCACCTTCTGTAAATACACTTGGGCATGAAATCATTTGCATGAAGCAATCCGCATGAAATCAGCAGGCCACACCACGTGACCCCAACAATGCACAAACTGGAGCCCCCATTGCGGAGACTCTGACGGGAAGGAATGCCCAACCGTGGCAGCTGCCCACTGTCCAGCGGGGCAGTTGTGGAAAATAAATGCAGCGCTGTCCGTGGGATGCAGGACTAAGAGTCCTGGGGCCTGGAAAACAATTGTAGCACTTCACGAGGCGCTAGATAGCAAGCAGAGCACAGTCAATGCGAATATAGTACTCTGGCAGCACAGCGCTGCAGGACCCACGCACCTTCTTCTCCTGGGCAGGTGCTCAAGGCAGCACTCACAAGGGGCTATATGGCTCACAGTCCCAGGGTCCCACCCGAGGGAGTAGCGCCCACGCTCCTCACCTCCTTGGAGTGCAGGCAATCAGAAGATAGCGCTCACGAGGCGCTAGGCGGCAGGAAAGTTCTTAGAGTCTTGGATAGCGCTGCAGCCCTCACAAGGCGCTAGGCAGCAGGAAGAGCCCAATTACTCCAAATGAAGCGCCCACTAGGTACTTGGGGAACATGCAGGGGGACTCCCTCACCAGACGTCAGCTGCAGGATCCACGCTCCTCCTCTCTTTGGGGATGAAGATATAGCGCTATGACAGCACCGTGCTGCACACGTCAGCTCCTCCTCTGGCAATCAGGAAAGTAGTGCCTCCCAGGCGCTAGGGAGCTGGCGAGGATCCAGAGTCCCACACAAGGAAGTAGTGCCCACACTCCTCACCTCCTGGGAATACAGGCAGTCAAAGCATAGCACTCACGAGGCGCTACGGCAACAGAGTAGGCAGGCCAGGCTGGGCAAGATCAGCAGACAGTGGGCACTCATCAGTACAGGACAGCAGCACCTAGAAGCAGTCATCTACCATAAAGTGGCACTCCTCCTGACATAGCAGTCTTCACTCCAGCAAATGCTCTCACTGGCCCTGTGGACAGCAGAGGGGTACAGATGGGCTCAGGGGCCAGCTCACAGGCCCTTGCGGCGGTACTTCCTGGCCGAGTGTCCCCTCTCAATCAAGTCCACGTTCAGTCTGAACACATGGCGGCACAGCTCCTCTACATATCCACCCCTCCTCCCACCTACCAGAAAGGGCTAGAACCTTCTAGAAGGCTCCTGGCAGTTCCCAACTGTCACTGTGGGGGAGGTTTAGGGCACCCTGTCACTTCAAACACAAGACCGCCAACCCACCGCAGGCAGGCGGCACAAGCAGACCGAGATAGCGTCCATTTTAAAAGTAACATTGCTTTATAACAGTACAAATAAATCTGCGCACGCCGTTGCGCAGCAGGTATTATTTCACACATGGTAAAAAGGATAGGGGGAAAAGAGAAAAAGTTTTGGACAATAAGGGCCAAGTCCAACACACCGCAATCTGGTTATTGCATGACTGCCACTTGTAAGTGTTGTACTGCCAAGAATTTCACAACAAGCTTTGTTTTGCCTTGGAGTAATGTGATATAACCACATTGCTAATGCAGTGTTAACTCAATGGCATATCATTTTAAATCATAGAAAGTGTTGAAGGCGCTATATTCTGATCAACTCATACAGCAGCTAAGTGCTCCTTACACAGGGCATTCTGCGATTAGGATCAGGTCCAGCAGTGGAGGGAGGAAGCACAGTAATGGCTGCTAGTGGCTTTTCCTGTGGGGAAGGGCAGGGCACAGGAGGATTTGAGAAACGACTTTCACCATAAGCCCATAAGCAGCGGGCATGGACACTTGGAGGCCAGAGGCAGCTGAAGCAGCCAACAAATTCCTTTAAAATCTCAGAAGGAAGGTTGAGTGACATGTTTGTCTAGCCTCACCCGTAGCCTGGGATGGCTCCTCTGTTAGATCAGAGGTGCATCTCCCCGCCAAGTTAAATGCCCCCAACAGTCCCTACTATGAAAAATAAAATGGTGATAAAGTTAATTTATTACCATTTTATTTTTCACCCCCCCGTCCCAAACCAAGAGTCAGGATGGGGCGGGGCTTGCACAGTGACGGCAGCAGGAAGGAGGGTGGACTGCCTTAAGCACTTTTCAAAGACATGTGCACTTTGACAGCTTTAACCGATCTGTCTTAAGACCGCTGAGTTAAAGCAAGTGCAGGACTCCAGTATCCTCGGGAGTGACGAGAGAGCGGTCGCCCCCTCCAATCCTGGCTCTTCTCTCATGCTGGCGAGAGAGCACCAGGATTGGTTAATGCAGTTGGCTGGAAGCTACCTAAACATCGGACTGCAGCAGGAGGAGGACGTGCTGCGAGGAAGATGCAGAGTTGTCCGTGTATGATAAGTGATTTACTGCACACATGCTATGATGCACTACCCACCACCCATTTGACTGCCCACCACCCCCTGTAGATGCCAGTCGCTACTGCCTGTAGCCGCCTTCTGACTGTCTTGTCACCCCATCCATGATCATTTCTTTTGTGACCCACGTCTCCCCAAACTCATTGGCTCTCCAGACTTCCAGAGTGACATATGACAACAGGCCCTTAATGGCTGGAGAACTGCAAGTTTTCATGCAAGTGACAGTGGAGGCTCTTCTGCCTCCAGGTCGTAGTCTGTTTGCCAAACCTTTTCTGCTGATGCCCAGAGCGCCTTTGTTCACCATGTGAAGTGGTGAGATCGGGTGGTCAGCGGGCTCGGGGCACCATTTACAGCATGGAGGCTGCACTTGTTAACAGAGAGCACATTGAGTTTGCAGGAAGAGGAGGCCGTTCTCAGGGCTTATTTTGAAATGCTTGCTATCTGCGTGAGCCTCACTTGTGCTTTAATGGTTTAGGTCAAAAAGTCTCTAGGTCCGATTCACAAAGGTCATCTTACACTGTTGTGTAAGTTTACACTTGCTGTTGTAACGTTACTGCCTTTTTGATATTCACAAACTTCTGCCACTGTAATTGTACTACTGGTAGAAAATCTAGTAGCAAAGTTACACTTTTAGTTTGTGAATACAAAAAAACAGTCACCCTACTACAGAGTGTACGTTTACCTTTGTGAATAAGGCCCTTGGGGCCTGATCACAGGACCTGCATCACAAATGTAAACTTACATTTTTATGGAAGTTTACTCTTGCCATGGCAACTTACAAACAAACATTTTAACAGTAAATTTACTACTGCAAAGATTCCGCCGTCGAGGCAGAAAACTCAGAACATAAAAAGGGAGTACAAGCCTATAATATTTTGTGCAAAGTTCGCCACCCCAAATACGAGTCTCGTAATCGTAAAGTTACTACTAAATTATTTGCTTGTTAATACGCAAAATGAGTAAACATACACAAATATAGTAAGTTTACCTTCGTGAATCGGGCCCTACGTTTTGAAGATTAAGGGCCCAAATACAAGATTGGTGGTGCCGGGCCGGGTCCGCCCCGCTGCCGCACCGCTATACCTCTGGTGAGGCCACCCAGCAGATTTAGGAGTTTCCTCCTGCCTGGCAGGCTTTTTTGTCATTTCCACAGCGGTGCCTATAGAAACGGGCATCACAATGAGAGCGCCAAAAACAGTTCCCGCACGGCATGGACTGAAAAATCCATGCCGTGCAGGAACTGCTTTGCATGCACTCAGGGTGGCACATGTTGGGCCTCCCTGTGTGCATCCACAGGACGCAGAGGCAAGGTTTCATGGAAGAGGAACCGCCATGAAAACCGTAGTGGAGAGGAAACTCCTAATATGCTTGGCAGGATGGCCACGGGCGTGCCAAGCATATGGATTTCTCTACACCACCACAACACCACTAGGGAATGGTGGTTCCCTGGTGGCTGTGGCGGGACTGTGGCAGTTCCACCCCCCATCTAGTAATAGGGCTCTGGGGAGACTGCCACCGCTGCACCCCTGCGAGACTGGTGGTCCGTGGACTGCCAGACTCGTAATCAGCTTCTAAGTGGCTGAGTCCTACAGTTTCCAAGCTCATGAAACTGCATTACAGAGAATTTCAAAGTTTAATTACACAAATTCAAGTTTAGCCATTTTAGTACAGATTGTAGAAGTCACTTGCATAGCAACCTTTGCTTAACTTAAAATTCCCCCACTGAATTAGCTGTTATAGTTCTCTGCCGATCAAGTAGTAGGCAATCTGGTATAGCCTTTTTTTGTGGCATTCCCATGGGTTACATTGTTCAGCTGGGAAGCTGTCTAGTGCTAATGGCAACAAAGTAGATGAAAAAGAAGTTGGCTCAAGGGAGGCGAGATGAATTTATTGCCCAGGTAGTGGTCATGTTGGACTCCATTGAGATGCTCACATTGCTGCGGCCTAAACAGTGCACTAGTGCCACTGGGTCTCAGTGATCAAGGAGTCAGGTGTTTCGAGTAAGGAATTTTCATCTGTTCCCAAGAGTCTAGAAGGAGTACTCTACCAAGAAAGATAGTCAGAACCAAGCGCCGGTGGATGTGGCAGTGGTGCCCCAGGCTGCTGCATCTCTCAGGTGTTGGATAGGGATGACTCTTTGCCCCCAGTAGCTCCCACTCAGTCTCTATGCTTGCGACAGCAAGACAATCCATGGCCTCCCAATCATCTCAACCTGATTTGGGGCCAAATTTACCACTTAATCACACAGCACAGTGCAACAGCCCCAAATGTTGTACTGCACTGCATGAAAAGGACAGAGGAGGAGAGCACCATATATACAGAACTATTGCACTCTCCTCCCCTTTCCCTAGCGCCAGTCCTGAAATCAGCTGCTATATGCCATGAAGACACCTTTGCGCCATAGTGCAAGGATGTCTCCATGAGTCTAGCATAGGTTTTGTACTGGAAGGGTAGACAGCCGTCCAATATGTCATTCACACTTAGAGCAGTCATCCTGCAACTTGCAGGCATCTGTCTGCCCTGCCCCTACCATCACACTTGTGCTAGTATGGCTGGTGGCACACTGAATAATAAAATGGAATGCTAATGACCATTTTATTATTCTGTATGTACCTGCTGCGTTCGCAGCAGGCGGGGTGACACTCCTCCAACTTAACGGACGAGTCACCACTGGTACTTTATATTTAGACTTTTTACAGTACTATGAACTTTTCCCAGCTGATGGTGTCAGGTTGTTCCTTTCATGTGTTGTTGTCATACTCCTTCCCTCCTTTTTGTAGGCTTCTGTGGTAAACTTGCCACTGCCAGGACTTGATACACGCTCTGAGGAAGAGAGATTAAGCACAAGGCGAGTATGAGAGTTTTCTCACATTACGTTGCCTATTTCCTGTTCTTTACTTCGAGTCTCAGACTCTCTGGATGATTGCTGGGCGAAGCTATGACCAATACTCACTCTAAGCATGCTCCTTGTGGCCCTACTCTTTTAGCACCTTTTGTTTTGAGGAGTATTACTCCCTCCACGTGCTCTGAATTATGTGGAAAGGGTACTGCGAAACAAGAAATCCCCCAAAACCTCGCTAGTGCAAGGTGTGCAACACGTGAACCTCTCATACCCAAAACCACTCCTGAGCTTTTCCGTGCTTCTAAAGTCTGAGCACCCCAGACTTGGCGCACCTGCTGATGCCACAGGCTTCCCCTTGGTCCCAGACGTAGTCTCCGGTGGCTCAGTTGATGGAATATTTTCTCTGATAGTCCGACGGAGCAGTGGCCTTTCTAGGACTTTTGCCGCCCATGGCGGCCCCTGGGTTTGCCGCCCATGGTCAGCGAATTTAAGAGGGGGGCAGAGGCGTGGGTGCTGGAGATTCCCCCACGACGGCCGCAAATAAGAGCGGGGGTACAGGCCGCCACCCCCAAAACTCATGCCGCCCAGGGAGGACCACCCCCCCAGCCCACCCTTGCTATGCCACTGCGACGGAGTAGGGGCCATCAGAGGAAGGACTTTACACTGTTCTCCTTATATTAAAAAGGTGCTGGACTATGCAGTACAGGAAAAACCTCTTTGAGAGGCCACCCATGGGTCAACAAGTATCTCAGAATGGATATTTATGATTTAGAAATATTACTGTCTAGTTAGCACTGTAAATGAATGATATTGGCTATTTTCATTGTATGGTCCTGGCTCTGACCCACCGAACAGGCCCCCTTATATTGAAACATATAATATGGACACTTGTGAAACTCTCTAAACGAGTGCAAAGTAAGCTAGGAGGAAAACAAGCACTAGTTCGTTTAAATGGTCCCACCTCATTCTCAACTAATTTAAAATCTGACAGATATCATTAAAATTATTACTTAGATTATCATGCATGGAAGAGAGGAAAATCAATTACTAAAAAAACCCATCATGGCTTGGAGCTTGCAAATTGTATAGAAGGCCTGAAAATCATTTCAATATCTAGCAATGTAATTTTTTATTCATTTGCCAGAAATGGGGACTCAGCATTTAGTAATAATATCTATTCCTGTTTAGTTTTCACCTTCTCCCAGATATTAATTTATATTGTTTTTAAAATTACATTATGCACAGTATGCTGTGTATGAACTTCATGGTTCATTGAGCCAAGAAAATGCTGCTGGTGTGAGAACAAAGTGATAATGGGCTGAAAGATTTAGCGTCAATAAAACGGTGTATCACAACCTGGTCAACTTCAGCTAGAACGCTGACACTGCAGTACATTTATTGCAGCAGACTAACCAGACACAACACACCTTTAATCATGGCCCGATATCTGAAAACATGTCAGCAGTGAAGCAGAACCCTGTTAAAATTACGGTATAAAATCAAACCTTGCATATGCAAAAGAAAGAAGGTCTGGAATTCCTGAGAATAGTAATTTTAAGGGTAACAATCATACGTTAATGTTTATAGGACGCTTAAAAAATATGGCTTTCAAACCAAAGAAATGCAGTAATTTTTGAACTGTTATATACCACATTGCTGCATGGCGCATCATTTAGACACGTGGTAAAGGCTAACAGTGAGAACACTGAGGAACAAAACAAGGCACCTGTAAGTTGCCTAAGGCGCCCGATGAAGTATGGCTGAGCTCGGTTACAATGGGAGTGAAAACAGCATTCAACGTGCAAAATAATTAGGCATCTTTACGGTACCTGTCAAGTTTAGATATTTGTGCCTGGTGCTTTGTAAGATTTTTTCCTGCCTCTGGCAGTACGTTCTAGATGCAACCTCACTCGAACGCACAGTCAGACGACTGAGAGAAGAGTTCTTGGCTGTGCATAATATATAAATAAACAAGTAAGTGCCAGGGCCCAAGTTATTTCCCAGGAGTCTGTTGTGTCTCACAACACACTGTCAAATGCCAGTTCTACTGATAACCTATGAGTATCACGCGCATATAAGTGTGACTATGCCAGGCCATGTGACGTCAAACTGTACGGATAGGCTATTTGCACCAGTTTCAATGTGTTTTTCAATTATCTGGCATTATAAAACACTGTCGAGTTAAAAAAAAATACAGATACCACCATGTTGTTAATTGTCATAATTAGTTGCCGGTGTGTAGAAATAAGTGTCAGTGCTGAGCACCCATAAACACAGGCACAAATTAAGCAATGCATACTGTGCAATCCATAGACTTACTGAGCAGTTCTTCCTGTGTGAGGAACTCACAGGAATGGTGGAGAAAAGGTTTAGTCTTACTCCAGGTCCCTTTTGATGCAGGTTCAAAGTATAGCAGGTATGCGGTTAATGACAGACAATTGGTGCCCAATTCACAAACTAGTTGAGGTGGTAGTTGTAGTTCTCCTGGCTTACTCCTAAAATCCTGGAATAAGCCAGAAGTACTCTTGGTTTTCTCCTGGAATTTAGTTATGAGCCAAGAGCATTACAAGAGTAAGTCACACCTTCACACAGCAAAATCTCTGTGAATCAGGCCCCAACTTTAGAACTTATTCAATGTGCATACTTAGGGCCAATAAATATTCATAATTCCTCAGTTGTTTCCATGTGGGGTCACTGTCCTCAACGGCTCATACTTTTCAGTGTCAGTTTGTGTGTTTCAGCACTTAAGGGCCTATCACGATGGTGGTCGTAATAGGCCTGGTTGGAGGCATTACGACCGACATCGTCGGTTTCAATTCCGACTGGCTGATTATGATACAGCTGGTCAGAATTTAAACCAGCGGTCATTCCGGCTGGCTTCCGACAGGCTCAAGGAGTCCATCGGCCAGTCGGAACCAGCCTGTAATCCATATGGACAGTGGTTTACGATTCACGGTTTCTGGCAGGGTTTGCATGCTGGCCTTTCTGACATGAAAGCCTGTCGGAAAGCGTGTTTGGGGGCCCCTATCACGTCCCATTTTCCCTTGCGGCCTCCGGTTGGGGGTGAAGTGGGGACCCATGGTGCCCCACAGTTAATCCTTGCACCTTGTGGCACGCACCTTGTGGTTCCTACGAGGTGCAGCGATTAACACAATCTCCCATTTCTTTATGGGAAGTTGCGTTGCAGCAGGTTTGCGACAGTAACACAAGCTCCCATAGGGAAATGGGAGAATGTGACTACACCATGTGCGGTTGCATCATAATTAGGTGGTTGGACAGCCAACTGGGGTCAGTCGGTCCTATTTCTGCCATGGCGTTGGTCAGAAGAAACTCCGACTGACATCGTAATAGGCCCCTTAGTTTGTTGGTGCCACCAAAATGGCAATGAAGGTTTTATTAGTCCTCTTAGTTTGCTTACACCAGAGGTTAAACAGAGCTACATGATATATTGCATAAGTGTTCCACAGTCTTCTATGGCTATAGACTACCTTATTCTTTGGCACATAATCTGAGGCTCTATCATACACAGTTGAACTCTGGATGAAGGCATTATGTGTCACAACCACCAGCATGTCGACAATGCATTTGATGAGCCCTAGGTAGTAGCACACACATGCCCATCCTGGGGACAATAGATCATCTATATTTAAACTCAGATGTTGTATTTGAGTGTGCGAAGTTGCACTCCCCAATACTCACTGTATTAAAGCATCCTTCCTTCTAAACTCAGTTAGATATCTTTTATATGTCATTGCATTGCATCAAAGCCAGGTCTGTGTGGGATTTTTATTACCCCAACATACCCTCATATAATTTCAGCAAATTTGATTTACGGTTGATATGAATAATTATGCTATTCCTTCACAAAATATAACTACACACAATTTGCTGTATTTTGTTTGTGTGAGTGAACACTAACAACGCAAATTACCAGACCGTGAGCGACTGCTGTCTGTGGTGCATACATTTTTTCACTATTGTTTTGAGTGAAATGTGTCCTTGTATCCAAAATGTAGCTCCAAACATCGGTTTTACATTTCACATAATTATTAATAATTAATGTAACATTTCCTATATTTCACATAATTACACATCTGTAAATTATCCACCTGTGGTCTGCATTCATTCAGACACCATGGACATCAAGCAACACATAACAGAAACTCTTGACGTAATTTTAATAGCTTCAGTTTCAACTCACTGCAAAGCTTCAGTCCCCTGGACTAGATGAATCATTCTGCCATTCCCTTCTCCAGCCTCCGCATTTCACAAAGCAAAAGGACCAATCTAAAAGAGGAAAAGAAGCATATCATTCCTTCATGCACGTCCTCCAAGAAGAACTCATCAACCTTTTCAAATACCATCAACTAGTATCATACTTGTTCACCTACATAAAGGTGACCTGTATACCATGTGAAGTGTAATGCACCATTGAAGTCAGAGTTCTTCAAATCCAAACCATTTTCCCCATCATGCTCCCAAGATATAGATATAGGTTAAAACACTGAGTTTGCATTTAGAATTTACCCGGCCGAGCCGAAGACACATTTTACAATACTACCACCAATAATGTGATCAATCTTCAAGGCTGTCAAGCAATACTGCAGTCTAATCCCTCACCCACCGATCCAACAATCCAGTGCAACACCATGAATCACTTCTATATTGAAAAGAAAAACGAAATCAGATCTAATATCAACAATATTAGTAATCCACACTGCCTTCAATTCCCCATTGTGGAACCCACTCCCAGGTTGACAACTTTTGACCTTAACTTGTACTCTAAGCTCACCAGCATTCTCAATTGCTGAAGCCCACCTTTAACGAACACGGCATTCTACCATTATCTGCCCTGAAACTGCACAATATATCCTATATGTATAATTTCAAATCATTTTATGAAAAATTCAAATTTTTACCAAACCGTAACCCAACATATACTTTATCACATATTTTCATTCTGCTGCTAGCAGTCAAAACAAATTCATTTGGATTCATGCTTGACATAGATGTCTTCTTTGAAAAACACGTTGCCAATAAAGCCCATAAAGCATGGTACCATTACTCTATCCTGAAATGTGAAATGAAACTTGCTTCAGTCCTCAAGAGATAGTGCTTTTTCACCTGAAAAGTCTCTCAATGCTACACAGGCCGATCTGAAAGGCATCCTAAGCTTTTTCCAGCTTCCATTCCAGACCTTTGCCAGAGAGCCTCTCCTTTGGGCAGTATCTCCGCATAAGGTGCAACTGTAGCAAAATGGAGGACTACCACACGCAATCAGTTGAATTAACTGACAAACTACGCAAGGTTACCCTGAGAGGATCCTAAACAGGAGCTGTAAGAGGGTAAGAAACCAACACAGGGAGGCTCTGCTTGAAGATACACCAAAACATACGTAGGAAATACCACTGACGTGTGTAACCACGTATAGTGAAGCATCAAATGCAGTAACCAAATCGATCCGCAAACACTGGCGGATTCTTGAAAGCAACAATACCAAATGGGAGAAACCCCTGTTCTCTTTTTAAAAAGCCAGGAGTATCAAGGATGCTCTAGTGCACACCAGATCAAGGCAAACTGTCAATGACAACGACCCCTCAGTCCTGAATGCCTGGGGTCTACCGAAAGTTATGGGGCATTTTCCATGTGGGTCATGCAGCGTATGTTATCTGACCACAGCAAAAAAAAAACTTGGATACAATGTTCACATACGAACTGCAATTCGGTGAACGTCGTATACTTAATAACCTACCCTTGTGGCACCAGATACGTGGGCATGCCCACCCAAAAAATAAAACAATGGCTCTGCGAGAACCGTAGTAATATCCGGTGTAAAAAGAACATTACTAAACTAACTGAACATTTTTCACAGGCTAACCACACAGTGAATGATCTACACTGGACAGTGATTGGACAAATCAAACCAGGAAATAAGTCATCTAACATCCTGTTTGAGAAAGAACAGCAGTGGATTTACCACCTTTCTACCAATATACAGGGATTTAATGATAATATGCCCTGGGGCTCGGTGCTGAGGCCCTGACAGATATTCCAAGGGCCTATTCATAGAACTGTTGATGTGCTTGTTCTATCCCCCAATTTTTTTAAAAACAGTCCCACACACTTATGACAACACACTCAGGTGGTAATGGCGTTAATTCCCAGCCCACTTGTATTGATAAACATCATGAGACAAATTAAATGGGGTAGATCCTTCACTGACTATCTTTTCAAAGTATTTAGGAAGTGACACTTTGCTTATGATCAGTACCACTGTCTCAATAAAGTTTCATTTGTTGTAGTTTTGTTTTTTTTAAAGAATGTGGTCTAGTTCCTCAATTGTAGCAGACATACCACACAGAATCACATGACTTGATTCTCGCTGTCACATGAGAATACTATGACAAACATTAGGGGTATGGCATGGCTATTGTCTGAATCAAATTACCCCTTCATTTGTGGTGCGGTCTTTAATGTTGGCACAATATTGGTCCAATCATAATGAGTTTGAGATACATGGTCGCGTAGGTCTGATACTAATACATGAGCTACGTTGCTACGTTGCTCTCAACTTTAAGTAAGTAAACATTGTAGTGGCTGAACCGAGTGCTGGTGTTATCTCAACGTTCTAGTTGCTGTGATTCCAGCGCTCCCGTACACATGTGACTAAAGGGCAATTACGTCATCACGTTAGCGTAAACATACCGGTCCCCCGGCTGGACACTTCCTTTAAAACCTCATCAATGAAGGACGAATTATCGTTGAAGTACTTGGGAGGGAGCAGGCAGGTGTCAGTGGGCGGAAGGCTCTGAGGAAGTAAGTACCCTTTGCCCACAAAGACGCACTTATGCAGCATGGGTGATGTTTGAGACCAAATGCCTAACTATTGCTAACACTTGGTAACTTTTTTAATCTATACAGAGTTTGACTACGAGTCCCGCCCTCCACTAGGACTCATGTAGTGAGGTCAATCTAAACTTCACGTAAACTTGAACAAGTTATTATTTTTGCGACTTGACCCTGTGTATTTAAACCCGTGTTTTTCTTTTCCTACCGGTCATGCACCAAGCCTGCCTACGCCACTGAACTCAGTGATTTAACCCTCTATGAGTTTTGACAGTGGCAATGCCTTACTGTAAGGGTCTAAAATACGAAAATGCCGGCAGATACATGCACAAAACGGCAGAACTATATGCCTGTTTCCCTAAATCACAGGGCCTGATGTCTTTTAGCATAATGAGCACATCACATAAGGAATTAATGAATGAGTTGAGATAGGACAGACACATTACCTGTCACTATCCCTATCGTTTCATTTTAATTTGCTAGCAATTTCTGTTGCTGTATGTTTGAAGAGCACAATAGATGGCATGCCCGTAAATCACTCAACGTACGATTCCAAATGGGCATATTTCTATGTTTTGCGTGCCCTGTGAATTATGTTGTTTTTTTGTCTCTTCTGTTCCAACAGATTCAAAGGCTATCAGAAATCCTGAAGGCTACATGAAGAAGCGCGAGTTTACGAGGCTCATTACTCCACAGGTTAGGGTGTGCCTTAGCGAGCAGATACCGCCGTGGTGGTCTTTTTTGATCCTGACGAATGCTTCACTGAATATACAGAGAAGCAGAACATGTTGACCATTTGTTCCTTTGCACACTAGGATGTAACTGGTCTAATGAAACTAGCCTTTACACATCCAACACACTTGTTTTTAACAGTGCCCAGGTTTCCACCATTAAAATTGTTTTGGGATTAAACTGAGGTACCTTTTTAAAAAATAACCTCTATGCACTACTCAAGACTTGAACCCACATCACAAAAACCTGCTCTGTTGTAATCAGGCGTTGAAGCACACCGGAGAGGCACTCGGCCTCTCTGGTGGGAACCCAATGATGAAGCATGTCACCAACTAGGCTGGTGAGTGATGGCTCTTTTTAAAACACAGTGAGTTGTCTTGCTAGCACTTTTACCATGTTGGATACACTCTTTTGTTGTTTATATAACAGATCTAGAACCCTTTTACTTAGTCACTTGTGCTCTCTTTCTCTCAGAGGAATATGCAGAGAATACACAGAGGGGTGTTTTTCAACATTTATTGAGCCATTGTGATTATTGTATAAGATATATGTGCTGCAATGATCAACATACAGATATAAGGACAGTGAACAGATGAAACAGTTCCACCATCTTGCTAAACATTGAATATATGCAAGTATATAATATATATATATAGGTCTCCGGGACGTTATAGTTACAAATTAGCATTTAAAAACCTTTGAAATTCACTGAAAAAACCATAGGTTTCAGGGACTTTATAGTTAGTTGGACATTTCACTCATACAAAACCATAGAAATTCCGCCGTTATAGTTAGTTCAGCTAACTATAACTCGTGCCCCCGCAATGCACTGCTGATGACGTCACATATTACATCATTCATGACATGGTCAGTGACATCACCTATGACATCACTGATGACATCTCAAATGACATCACTGATGACATCATCCAGTGAATGTGTTTTTCTTTAAATATGTATTATATAAATACCAAGCTGTATGGAAGAATGAGTGGATGTATAAGTGTCTGGATGGAGGATTTAGTAGGTGTGTGACTCACTGTTTAAGTGAGTGATTAAATGTGTCTTACTGAATACATGGGTTAGTGACTAAACAATGTGAATGTCTGTATCAGTCTGTCTGTTGTTGTATAACCTGCTGCATCAGTTGGTCAGTAGCTCCACGGGTGTCTATATGGGTTATTGATTAGTTTCCTGAGTAACTGTATGGGAGACTGAGTGTGTGTATGGTTGGGTGGGGGGTGTGACTCTGTGTATAGATGTGTGAGTGGTTGATTGACTGGGTGTATGACTTTAAGAGTGCATGTGGAAACAGTTCTATGGGTGAGTGAGTGTGTATGGATATATTGGTGAGTGAATGGATGTCTCTGCGGTAGATGTCCAAGTAAGTACAAAAGTAAAAGAGAGTGTATGTGAGAGTTGGAGTATATAAATGATTATATGTGAGAGTCAGTGATTGTGGGAGTGGCTGTATGGATGAGTGTATACTTGTATTAGTGATTATTTAAGAGAGTAAGTATGCGTTAGTATCTGTTTGAATAAATGAGGTGGTGTGTGTATAACTGTGTAGGTGAGTAAATGGAACTGTGATTGATTCTTTGCATGACTGACTAGGATAAGTGCATGACTGACTACGATGAGTGGTGGTGTGTGAGTGTCTGTATAGGTGTATGAGTGCATATGATAGTGTTGTATTGATCAGTGACTACATGTATGAATTGTTGGATGGATGAATGACTGCATGTGTCTATAGACCTAGGAATTAGTGAGTGTGTTTGTAGTAACTGGTATTGGTGTATCAATGGTTTTGAAAATGGTAGTCTGTATTTTACAGGGGGTGTATCAAAGGTTATATTAGGGTGTGAGGAGGTGCATCAGATTGTCACGTGGATGAGGTCATCAGTGATTTCATCAGTGATGTCATTTGAGATGTCATCAGTGATGTCATCAGTGATGTCACTGACCATGTCATGAATGATGTAATATGTGACGTCATCAGCAGTGCATTGAGGGGGCGCGAGTTATAGTTAGCTGAACTAACTATTAAGCCATAATTTCTATGGTTTTGTATGAGTGAAATGTCCAACTAACTATAACGTCCCTGAAACCTATGGTTTTTTCAGTGAATTTCAAAGGTTTTTTAAATGCTAATTTTGGAACTATAACGTCCCTGAAACCTATGGTTTTTTCAGTGAATTTCAAAAGTTTTTAAAATGCTAATTTGTAACTATAACGTCCCTGAAACCTATGTTTTTTTCAGTGAATTTCAAAGGCTTTTTAAATGCTAATTTCTAAATATTTTCTTCTTTAAACCTATAGTTTTTTCAGTGATTTTAAATTATCACTTCATTGTCAACCTAGTGAAAACAGCCAATATTCCCAGTTTTCCAGCAATAGCTTCCACAAATTTTTTTTGGGCACAAATGAGAACAACAACTAACGGCAATAATATACAGAGTAGACGTCCCCGTGCAAAAATTAACACAAAAGTACCAGTGCCCGATATTTTCAATGAGCAGCCAAATCTGGGGTGCAATCCAAAAACAGGGAATAAGCCACGTTTGCAGTGGGTATCTAACATCTGCATTTTACTGGTGTAAACCAGGACGACTACCTACAATGTGAAAGGGATTGCAGCCCAGAATCACATCTGAAGCACAACATATGTCATAGAGTTACTGATCACGCAGCTCACACACCCATGAAGGCCACAACACTCACTGCCACCAGCCTCAGGAAGTGCCCACGGACCACCCCTCTCCCTACTACCACCGAGGCAGCGCAGAACAGGACAGCGGACCTTCCCAAAATGGCATGGTCCCTCAGCCACACAATACTTGAATGTTGGCAGCTATGGCAAGCAAATATGTTTGAAGGACGCAACTCATCCATCAATAATAATAATGCACACAATACCAAGAGTAGCGGTGATGTGCTGGACAGACCTCACTATACAGATCATAAACCTCTCCATCTGTACATATACTGCTGGTGCTAGTAGTGTTGTGCACAATAGACGCAACCATGTTACCTCAGGCAGTGGGGAAGATCTCGGACATGTAGCTGTGTTGTCCTCCCCTGGAAGCGGAAGCGCAGTGGGCTGGTCCAACGTACGCCACTACAGCGTAGGAGTATGAATAAATAATTTTGGGCTCTGGGCGTGGTTCACTCGTGACCTGTGAAGACCAATGAGTCTGCCAGAGCGGCGGGCCTCACCCTGCCACGTGGCTGCCGCCATGACCACGGGAGTCCTCGACACAGGCCCCCTGCAAACCCATCGGCACAGCACCGCAGACTTATGTCTGTACAGACTACTGCCATCAATCTACACTGCGGACAGCAGACATCACAATTCAGATGGAGTAGCGATTGCAGATGACGCAGTCCAGTACGCAAGATACATTGCTCCCAGTGTGGCCCTCTCGGACCACGCATCATCGCAGGGTGTGCACACGCTGAGTGCTTCAGGTGCCACTAACTCAGTGCACCACAAGTCATCGCCACATGGCCATATTAAGGTAGAATTCAATAGACAAAGACATTGCTCCGAGTGCAGCCCCCCCGGACCACGCATCATCGCAGGGTACGTACACGCTCAGTGCCAAAGGTACTACTAACTCTGTGCACCATAAGTCATCGCCACGTGGCTTTACTGAGGCAGAATTCAATAGACAAAAGACATTGGTTTGAGTGCGGCCCCCCCGGACCACGCCTCATTGCAGGTTACATACACGCTCAGTGCCAAAGGTACTACTAATTCAGTGCACCATAAGTCATCGCCACGTGGCCTTACTGAGGTAGAATTCAATAGACAAAAGACATTGGTTTGAATGCGACCCCTCCGGACCACGCATCATTGCAGGGTACATACATACTCAGTGCCAAAGGTACTGCTAACTCAGTGCACCATAAGTCATCGCTACGTGGCCTTATTGAGGCAGAATTTAATAGACAAAAGACATTGGTCCGAGTGCGGCCCCCCTGGACCACGCATCATCGCAGAGTACGTACACGCTCAGTGCCAAATGTACTACTAACACAGTGCACCATAAGTCATCACCACGTGGCCTTACTGAGGCATAATTCAATAGACAAAAGACATTGCTCCGAGTGCGGCCCCCCGGACCACGCATCATCACAGGGTATGTACACGCTGAGCGCCAAAGGTACTACTAACTCAGTGCACCATAAGTCATCGCAAGGAAGAGTGAACAGTTTTATGTCAGCAGTGAGGCATACTATCACTCAAAAATCACCCAAAAATACATATAATATAAAAAGAACAGAAGAATCGAAGTACATTAATGTTTACAATCCGGTGATTTTGAAGATGTGGAATGCAAATATGGACATACAATATGTTGCAGATAACTCAATTGCTGTTCCTCGCATACTATCCAAATAGAAGTCCATACCTGGAAAACATATGTCTATATGAAATACTCCAACATTATAGTTTTATTTTATTTTTTTACAAAAAAAATAAATGAATGAAGATATGCTGTAATTGCATCTGATGGATGTTTGGTAAAGCATGCCAAAGGAAATTTGATTAATCACAGGAAATTAAGTTGTGATACTCCAGATAAGACAGAGTTTTTCTATTTAGCTCTTCTGTAACTCTTCAAACCTTGGCGGACTGAAATGGAATTACTTGGAGATTTTGACTGCTATGAAGATTCTTTCAATGCATGTAAAGATAGCATTGAATGTAACATTTTTCAAAATTATCTCCAAATGTTGAATGAAGAGATTAATCAAGAAAAACCTATTGCAGCTGAAATTGCTAGTGATAGTTCACAAATGGAAAGAATTTGCTGCTTATCTGTTTGTGGAAGGTCGTTTTGAGTTAGGTACTGTACAATGTATTTGTAAATATTGTTACAATAAATTAGAAGAAAACAAAATGCCAGCTAGAGCTGTCCATAATGACTTAGAATTCGTTGCCATACCTCCTAAACTTACAGATTTAAATACATATAAGGCCAACCTTCTACAATCTGTGCACCCTTTTCTGGCTATAATTCCTTATGCAGCCTAAAACAGGTAAACTGCCTTCAACAGATCTATAAAGAGGATTAAAAGGAAGAGTTGTGTACTTACCTT
The DNA here is from genome assembly GCF_964204655.1 of Triturus cristatus. NCBI lineage: Eukaryota > Metazoa > Chordata > Amphibia > Caudata > Salamandridae > Triturus > Triturus cristatus. The sequence goes on along the minus strand of NC_140586.1, from coordinate 682,270,064 downwards.
TAGATTTTAAGGAAAATTTTGAAATTGTTAGTGTAGAAAGAGACGATACTGAATCTGTAGTCATTCTTGTTAATGGTGTACCCACAAAGAGTCGGAAAATATGGCAAGAGTTAGTACATGTCACGAAAGTCCAGAAGGCTCTCTCTCTCTTTATCTCTCTCTCTTCCATTCTCTCACACTGTTTCTCTCTTTAGCTCTCTCCGTTCCTCTCTCTCACACTGTTTCTCTCGTTGTCTTCCTCTCTGTCTCACTCTTTCTCTCTTTGTCTGGCTTCCTCTCTCTCACTCTTTCTCTCTTCCTCTCTCACTCTTTCTCTCTCTCTTCCTCTCTCTCACACTGATTCTCTCTTTCTCTCTTTCTCTCTTCCTCTTATCTCACTCTTTCTCTCTTTCTCTCTCTTTCTCTGTCTTCCTCTCTCTCACACCGTTTCTCTCTTCCTTGTAGCTCACTCTTTCTCTCTTCCTCTCTCTCACTCTTTCTCTCTCTCTCTTCCTCTCTCTCACTCTTTGTCTCTCTGTCTTCCTCTCTCTCACACTGTTTCTCTTACTCTCTTCCTTGTATCTTACTCTTTCTCTCTCTTACTCTGTCTCTCTTTCTCTGTCTTCCTCTATCTCACTCTTTCTCTCTTCCTCTCTCTTTCTTCCTCTCTCTCACTCTTTCTCTCTATCTATCTCCTTTGCTGGACGCATGACGCACCATCTTATCTTTTTTTTGTCCTGCAGGCTGTGAATCACAAATGGACCAGCGATGACATGCCACAGCTGTAAAAAGTTTTATTTGTTGTTTTGTTTCATTAAAATGCTTTATATGTAAATCTATACATGACTAAGATTCTTATTTCCCCAACCTCACAAGCATCTTTTTATTAATAGTTCGTAGAGGGACACGTCCGGGCCCAAGAAGGTTGTTGGGGGTATACTGGTGATGTGGGAAGAGGGGGCGTTACCTGCTAATGTGGGGAGACGCAGCGTGAAAGGAATATGTCTCACAGATAGAGCTCCGATATGTTTTCAGAAATGCCTCGGACAGATGCCAGCTGATGGACTTAATCACAAAATGACTTTTCAATGCTCATATTGTGACTTATGAACAGTTCGCACCCAGGCTCGCAGAGAGACAACTGCGGCCCATCCGCTCGACTTACAGAGGCAGAACTATGAGCCGTCCGCTCCCAAAGGAACAGCAGCGTAGTAACTTGCAGAGGTAGACAGCTGCAAGCCGACGGACTGGCTTCTAAAGGCATAGCTGTGAAGTGGTGATGTTGGGCACAGGGAGCGTGAAAGGGTTATCTTCCTACTGCTGTCCTGGAATGGAAGTCGTGCTGCCTGGCGCTCACCTGTTTTTTCTTTATTGTTAATAAATCTTAAACCTTCACTGCATCCAAATTATCATTACACAGAGCTCCGCTATATTAAATTACCCCCGGAACCTTTCATTTATATTTTCACTCGATGCAAGGCACAAGATGGCTGCTAACAGTTCCTAGTTTTAAGTGTTAGCAGCCAATCAGAGGACACTTCCTGCTTTGAAGTGTTAGCAGCCAATCAGAGGCAAGCTCGTGCTTGAGAGTTGGGCACCGACCAGATATATATATATATATTTTCTTTAATATCTCAAAAACTACTGAGCGGATTTACACCATTTCTAAAACACTGCGTTTTCTGGACAAAGACCTTCCTCCCTGCCAAATTTGGCGTAATTCCGATCAGCAGTTTGACCTGTAGCCTTGTCTAAAGTTTCCTATCGAAAATGCATTGGGAAAACACGTTTTGACAACCCCCTTTTCTCTCAGCCCCCCCTAAACTTTCAAGATAGGAGCTGATCAAAAAAGAGAAACTTTTTGGAAAATTTCGTAAAGAATCATCAAACGACTCCAAAGTTAGAAGCAGATGGAGGGCTCCAGGAGGGGGACTGTGCAACCACCCTCCCAACATGAGTGAAACCCTGAGACTGCGGGGATCCCAGCGGGCCCCCTCAGCCTCAGCGAGCCCCGGCTATTATTTTTTAAGAAATGTGTTATATTCTATGCTCAATGTTAAGCATGTTAACAATCACCTTCTGCCAGCTGGATGTGTTATGTGATGTCATCTACTGATGTCACAGGTGGAATGTTATGTTTAGATCAGAGCAGACTGGCTGATGATGAAGGTGGTTGGAAGTTCAAGAACTGTGTAGTTTTCCAATAAATCAACTTTCATTCAAACTGTTCCTGAGTGAATTACTACAGAATTTTGGCGACGATCTTACTACACAGCAGAACCCACGAATATCTACAATCAATTCAAGCAAGAAATCAAACCTATCTTCAACTATCAAGTTACCTGATTTTGATGAAGAATCCTCATTATCTAAACAACTTTTCGATCTGCAATATTTTGCTTCTACTACCTGAACAAGTGACCCTTTGCTTCATCACTAACAGCTGCCTTTGATTTTCCTGTTCCTAAAGACATCGCCAAGCTGACTACTCGTGAGTCTATCTATGTTGTGTATGTCGTTTGGCAAGGTCTAATTGGGAGAAAATGCACTTCATCTGTGCCTTTTTTTCTACCCATTTTAGACAACATCTTTGTTTCAGAGCGTTTGGGTGGTTACAACAGCGAAATTACCTTTTCGCTGTTCGCGCAGTCCGCGCACGGATGCTTATTTCCAAATTCTTGGCAGCGCGTCTTCCTGGGGCTGTTCATTCTTCAATTCTCTTTGTGCATCATACGCGCATGCGCACACACATGCGTGCGCATGTGCGCGAAGAAATGTCTTGATCTGGAGCATGAGCACAACGCTCACCTTTGTTTCCTGGGTTACCGCGGTGATTTAATTCTCGCGTGTTGCATCAACACCAAAAGAACTTTTATCCAAGGAGTTGTTCCATTTCCGTGACAACCTTTGTTTCTTTCGACATCCTGTATCGAGTGCTGCCAAGCAGGAAGATTTTGCCAATCACGTTTCATTTTGTCAACCAACAGTGTTTGTTTGCCAACCACGACCTGTTTTCTGTGGAAATATACATTTTTTTGACAAGGAAATCTTAAATTTCATCGACATCTAGTAGCGAGTGTTGCATATTAGGAAGACTTTTGTCAACCACGTTCTGCTTTGCCAACCAACAACATTTTTATTTTTTTTGCCAACCACGACCTGTTTTTTATAAACATAGATTTTTAACAAGGAGAGTTTTTTTTTCGCATTGCTTTACGACATCCAAGTTCAAAGGATAGTTTTAACATCCAAGCTCGAAGGATAGTGACTTTTGTCCAACTGTTAATTAAGTTTTTTTTTGTTTTAAAAAAAAAAAAACATTTTAAGGATTTAGGTGTATTCCAGTGGAGCTCTACTATGTTATTTTGTTTTACTCTATTTACAAGTGTTTTATTCAACGCACTCTAGTATATCTAGTTAGTGGCTATATAAATATTAGGACAGGTTAAAACCAACATTTCTGAATTCAAGTGCTAACGCAATTTCTGTTTTATTTGCACATTTATTTCAACTTAGTTCTTATATCTATTTGAGTTTATGTCAACTATGCAGTCAATCAATGCATCTCCCGCATTTTTAGAAAGTCCAGGTGAACCACCTGTTAAGTGGGATGTTTGGTTTGATGCTTTCGAAACTTATTTAGGAGCGATTGGTGCACTTAGATACCGTCCAGAAAGGAAAAAATATATTTTATTACATTCTCTTGGGTTCGAGGGTAGGTCAATATTTAAGCATCTACCTGATTTGGCGGTTAATGGTGAAGAGTTAGATGATTATCAAGTAACAGTATCAAAACTTAAGATTCGTTTCGACAAATAACCCAGTTTGATTGTACTAAGGCACACATTTTTCAAGAGGAAGCAAACTGAAAATGAAGATGTTGATAGTTACATCTCTGTTCTCAGGAAGTTAGCTGCAGTGTGTGTATTTGAGAATTTTACTGAACAACATTTTTGTGACCAGTTTGTGTGCCATGGTAAAGATAAACAGATTAGACAAAAATTACTGTCAATGGACAATCCCACACTGGATGAAACGATAAAGGTGGCTAAGAGTATTGAGACCTCTCAAGTTTCTTTAAAGGAACTTGAAGATAAACCAGCCGACAGTGTTAACTTTGTGGGGGGGGTGAAGAAAGATAAGAGCAAACTTGGTAAAAATACCATTAAGAATTCATCTAATATCAAACCTAATGTATCAATACCTAGCAATGTCTGTCTGCATTGTGGTAATGCATCACATGCCAAAGGGGGAAAATGTCCTGCTGTCAATTCAATGTGTAATTACTGTAAGAAAATGGGACATTTTGCGACTGTCTGTCTTAAAAAGAAATTCCAAAAGAAATCTGTAGCTTGTGTGGTAGAATCTGCTGATGAGTCTGAGGGAGAAACTGTTTCTGTTGTTCAAGATGTAGTTTCTGTCCAGGAAACATCTCTTCCTCTCACTGGTGATCCCTCGTGTTGTGTTGATCCAGTTGTCGAAATAGTTGTGGGAGATAAGAAAATTAATCTTCTTGTGGATTCTGGTGCCAGGATCACTATGATAACCCAGAAGCTATTTCATGAGACCTGGGGTAGTAGAGAACTGTTACCTCCTGATCGCACTCCTGTTTCCTATGAAGGACGGAAAATCGATTTGTTAGGTTTCATTGAAAAAAATTTAAGTTTCAAGGGGAGGAAGATCAGGGGAAAAATCTATGTAGCTGTCAAGGGATTGAACATTTTAGGGTGGTTTCACCAGGGCCTTTTTGGCATGATTCTAAAACCATGAACAAAAGAACAGGTCATGTTAGTCACCTGTGAAGAGGGATGCACTAAGTGGAAAAATCAGTTTCCTTCTGTTTTTAGTAACGACCTGGGTAAGATTGCAGGTTTCAAACACAAAATAATTGTTAAAGATGGAGCTATTCCTGTTAAGCACAAGCTCAGAGGTGTTCTTTTCAGTATACGAGAAGATATCAACAAAGAGCTTATGTCACTATGTGATAAAGGAATTATTGAGCCTACTGAGTCCTCTCTCTGGTTGTCACCTTTGGTTGTCGCTCGAAAAAGGGACGGGCAGCTGCGTGTGTGTGTAGACCTCAGGTCTCTCAACAAAGAGATCTGGGTTGATTCCCACCCTTTGCCCAGAATATCCGATTTGTTCACATCTATCAAAGGTGCTACTGTGTTCTCGAAATTAGATTTGGCTAGTGCCTATCATCAAATAGAATTGCATCCTGACTCATGTGCTTTAACTGCGTTTGTGTGCCCTCTTGGTACTTTTCAGTATCGAAGAATGCCATTTGGTTTGGCCTCCGCGGCGTCAGTCTTCCAGAGGGTTATGCAAAATGTGTTAAGAGATGTTGAAGGAGTCATTGTTTTCCAAGACGATGTCCTTATTTATGCTAAAGACAATGACTCACATGACACTATCATCAGACAGGTTCTGGAAATTTTCAAGAAGTGTGGTGTTGTTCTTAAGTCTGAGAAGTGTAAGTTCTCCTTTAGGGAGATAGAATATCTGGGACATTTGTTATCTCATGAGGGTATTAAGCCTAGACAAGATCTGATTGATGCAATTTTGGAAGCACCAGTGCCGAAAGACAAGACTGGGGTTAAGTCTTTATTAGGTCTTCTAGAATACTATTCTAGATTCATTCCTAATTATGCGTCTATAGTCAAACCTATTAGCAGTCTACTCATTGGCTCGAGAAAATTTCTGTGGTGTGCAGGATGTGATCAGGCATTTAAGGAGGTTAAGAGTATTTTGAAAAATAGTGATGCTCTTACTCCTTTTGATCCTAATCTTCCATGCTGCATAACTGTAGATGCTAGTCTGGCAGGTTTGGGTGCGATACTTACTCAACAGAATGGTAGTGTAGAAAATACTGTTGCTTTTGCTTCAAGAGTGCTCAGGAGTGCTGAGACACAATATTCAGTCATTGAGAAGGAACTACTTGCCTGCTTGTGGGCTATAGACAAATATCGACCTTATGTTTGGGGAAGACGTTTCTATTTACTAACTGATCACAAGCCGTTAGTTTCTATATTGTCTTCGGGTCCCAGTAAGTGTTGTACTCCTAGGATTACTAGGATGGTCAGCAAACTTCTCCAATATCAATTTGAAGTTTTCCACATTGCTGGGGGGAAAAATACCAGAGCTGATTTTTTGTCTCGTTTCCCTCAGAGTAGTGGACATAGTGAAGGAACCAGTTTTCTAGACTTGAACGATGAAGATAATGAAGATTGTTATGTAGCCTCATTAGATATTCCGGTTCTTGCAGTTGGTTCTGAATCTGATTGGGGGGGAGCATTATTAGAAGATTCTCTTCTACAAGAGGTCTGCTGCAGACTTGCTAGAGTTGGGTGGCCCAAGGAGAGATCTTTGCCTACAACTCTTCAAGCTTATTGGAAGGTTGAGTCTGAAATCTCTGTAGAAGATGGTTTGTTGATGAGAGGTGATAAACGTATTCCACCTCACTCTTTGAGGCCCAAGATCATCAAAGAGGCTCATGAGGGACATTTAGGAATCACTCTCACCAAACGACGAGTCTGTCAAGATTTTTGGTGGCCTAGTATGGATGTTGAGATTTCTACATTCGTTGAAAGCTGTTCTGTTTGTCGAACATCGGAGAAAACACTGAAAGTGACCACACCTCCTTTGCACCCTATTGTGTGTCCTTCAGGTCCATGGGTTAAAATAGGGATTGACATTATGGGACCTTACGAGATTCTTCCATTAGGAATGAAGTACATTCTAGTAGTCATGGACTATACATCAAAGTGGCCAGAAATTAAAGTAGTCAGGGAGGCTAATTCTTCAAGTGTCATCAAGTTTCTTAAGGACATATTTTTAAGGGAAGGGTTTCCACAGTACCTTGTGTCTGATAATGGGACGCAGTTTTTGAGTGATGAATTCCAGTCCTTTCTAACATTAAGTGGTATCAAGCATCTGAAGAGCTCACTTCATCATTCACAAACAAATGGTCTTGTCGAGAGAATGAATAGGGTTGTGGGTGAGTGTATCAAATGGGCAGTGAGTGGGAGTCATGATGTATATAAGTCCCTTGAGAGTATGTTGTGGTTTTATAGGACCACACCACATTCATCAACTAAAGTGTCTCCTTTTGAGATAATTAGGGGTAGGAAAGCGAACACCAGTTTACAACCGGGTTGGATGAGTACATGGGTAGAATCTCTGTGTGATGTGGAGGTTCTTATGGAGAAGGTCAAGGTTAATTCTGATATGGCTCAGGGAAAAGAGAAAACATGGTTTGACAACAAATGGAGTGTTAAATTTGTTGCTCTTTCTGTGGGTGATTGTGTACGCATTAAGAATCCTGTGCACACCAAGAAAGGGTATTGTAAATTCGGCAATCCTGTCAAGGTTATTCGCATTTGCAATAATGCTGCCCAGGTTGAAGGGGGTTGTTGTTGGAATTTGTCTAGATTAATTAAGACAAGATCTCGTTCCATATCAGGAATTTCACAAGTAAAGAGAACAGTACTACCGAGCCTTCTGCGGGTCAGCGTAGGAAAAGTTCTAGGGTTCGTGTTATTCCTCACAGGTTTTGTGATTGAATTTGTTGAATTCATGCTTGTTACGATATGACATTTTTGGTTTGTTTTAGGAGTAAAGGAGGTATGTTATTTTATCTGACATAATTTGTTCATTTCCAAGCATAATAATCTTTCTTACAGGTTTCGTGATTAATTTTGTGATTAAGAATTCATTTAGGTTTTATTTTGTAATTTAGGAAGTTTTCTGTTTTGTCATTAGTCTTTTGTTCAGGAGAAAAGGAGGTATGTTATATTCTATGCTCACTGTTAAGCATGTTAACAATCACCTTCTGCCAGCTGGATGTGTCATGTGATGTCATCTACTGATGTCACAGGTGGAATGTTATGTTTAGATCAGAGCAGACTGGCTGATGATGAAGGTGGTTGGCAGTTCAAGAGCTGTGTAGTTTTCCAATAAATCAACTTTCATTCAAACTGTTCCTGAGTGAATTACTACAAAATGCCCCCGGGACCTAGCCCACCCTGGGCTCTCATTAAAATAAAACACGGGAACCCGCGACCCCAGCGCGAATTGCGCTGATTTTTGTAAAGTTTTTTTTTTACCATGGGGGTCCTTCTGGGACTCCCTGAGCAGGCCTAGGGGGTCAGGGTGTTTCTACCCTGCCCCCTTCTCTTCTTTTCTACCTTTGTTTCTCTGTTTTCTAACGACTCGCTTCTACCGAGCCACGAGATGGCTGCCAACACTTCCTGGTTTGGAGTGTTGACAGCCAATCACAGTGAAGCTCGTGCACAGGACTTAGGCTCTGCCCAGATATCGAAACTTTTTCTAATTTCTCAGCAACTACTGAACGGATTTACACCATTTAACCCCTTCGCTGCCAGGCCTTTTCCCCTCCTGCCACGCCTTTTTTGGCTATTTGGGGTAGTGCGTGCTGAGGCCCCTGTAACTTTTGGACCACATAAGGTATCCACGCCAAATTTGCGTCCTTTTCTTCCCTCCTCATGGGGATTCTGAAGGTACTCAGGGTTTGTGGATTCCCCTGGAGGGGTCACAGAAATGAGCCAAAATACAGCAAAATTTAGGTTTTTTGGGGGAAAATTGGAAAAACGGGCTGCAAATGAAAGCATCTGGGTTTTTCCCTGCAAGTGTTATCAAAAAAGGGTTTGTGAGGCTGAAATCACCATTTTCCCAGCTTTTAGGGGATACCAGACTCTTGTCAGAAACCCAACATGTTTTACACAGTTTTGGCATTTTTCTGGGACATAGCCTTTTTTTGCTATTTTTTGTGCTTTCTCCCTCCTTCCAGTTAATGGTAGAAATGGGTACAAAAGCAATAATGGATCCTGGAAAGCTATTAGAGAAGTAGACAAAATTCTGAATTCAGGAATGGGTCATTTGTGTAGATCCATCAAGGTTTCTTTATAGAAACTAACAGTTAAATATAGGATAAATTGAAAATTTGTGGAAAAAAAGCGCCTTTTGTGTCAACGTTTTCACCTGTAACTTCTTCTAATTTTGACAGCTCTTTGAAAGCAATATACTATTACATCCACTGGACATTACTGGTTGTGGGGATATATAGGACTTGTAGGTTCACCAAGAACCCGACAAACCCAGAGTTAAAAACTGAGCAGCAACTTGCAATGGTTTTTTAATATGTACCGGGTATATAGTAATTATTCTGTAAAAATGTGTACATGGAAAAATCGGTATGAAAGACACCTATGTATTTATGAAATGGGAACAAAATATAGAGTTTAGAAACAGAAGATATTTGCACATTTCCGAAATTGGGAATACTCATACTAGCATGAGAATTATCAGTCATTTTTTAGAATGACTTCTTTCTTACACAATGTCTTTCATTTGGAAGGCAGAAATGCATCGAACGTCAATAGGTAATAACAGTTCCTTTACAAATCTGAATTACCCTAAGTCTCCCGATAAAAATGGTACCTCACTTGTAGGGGTAGGCATAGTGCCCACGACAGGAAATGGCTCAAAACCCAACGTGAACACACCACATTTTCACAATGCAAAATTACCCTTTTTTAGCAAAGTGCCTAGCTGTAGTTTTTTAACCCTAGCTCTGTCGGCACCTAGGGAAAACTAGCAAACCTATACATTTTTGAAAACTAGACACCCAGGGGAATCCAGGATGGGGTGACTTGACTGCCTCCCACCAGGTTCTGTTACCCAGAATCCCTTGGAAACCTAAAAAATTGCAAAAGAAAACACATTTTCTCGACATTTCTCTGGTGGAAAGTTCTGGAATCTGCATGGATCCACAAATTTCCACCCACCCCGCGTTCCCCAAAGTCTTACGAGAAAAATGGTACCTCACTTGTGTGGGTCAGCCTAGTGCCCGCGACAGGAAACTGCGCAAAACGCAACGTGGACACACCTCAATTTCGCTGTGAAAAAGGACCCTTTTTTGGCAAAGTGCCTAGCTGTAGTTTTTGAACCATAGCTCTGCCGGCACCTATGGAAACCTAGCAAACCTATACATTTTTTAAAACTAGACACCCAGGGGAATCCAGGATGGGGTGTCTTGACTTCCTCCCTCCAGGTTCTGTTACCCAGAATCCCTTGCAAACCTAAAAAATTGCCAAAGAAAAAACATTTTCCCCACATTCCTCAGGTGGAAAGTTCTGGAATTTGCGTGGATCCACAAATTTCCACCCACCCCGCATTCCCCAAAGTCTTACAAGAAAAATGGTACCTCACTTGTGTGGGTAAGCCTAGTGCCCGCGACAGGAAACGGCGCAAAACGCAACGTGGACACACCTCAATTTCGCTGTGAAAAAGGACCCTTTTTTGGCAAAGTGCCTAGCTGTAGTTTTTGAACCATAGCTCTGCCGGCACCTAGGGAAACCTAGCAAACCTATACATTTTTGAAAACTAGACACCCAGGGGAATCCAGGATGGGGTGTCTTGACTTCCCCCCTCCAGGTTCTGTTACCCAGAATCCCTTGCAAACCTAAAAAATTGCCAAAGAAAACACATTTTCCCCACATTTCTCAGGTGGAAAGTTCTAGAATTTGCGTGGATCCACAAATTTCCACCCACCCCGCATTCCCCAAAGTCTTCCGAGAAAAATGGTACCTCACTTGTGTGGATCAGCCTAGTGCCAGCGACAGGAAACGGTGCAAAACGTAACGTAGACACACCTCAATTTCACAGCGAAAAATGACCCTTTTTGGCAAAGTGCCTAGATGTAGTTTTTGAACCATAGCTCTGCCCTCACCTAGGGAAACCTAGCAAACCTATACATTTGTGAAAACTAGACACCTAGGGGAATCCAGGATGGGGTGACTTGACTGCCTCTCACCAGGTTCTGCTACCCAGAATCCCTTGCAAACCTTAAAAATTGCCAAAAAAACCATATTTTCCCCACATTTCTGTGGCGGAAAGTTCTGGAATCTGCATGGATCCACAAATTTCCACCCACCCCGCGTTCCCCAAAGTCTTACGAGAAAAATGGTACCTCACTTGTGTGGGTCAGCCTAGTGCCCGCGACAGGAAACGGCGCAAAACGCAACGTGGACACACCTCAATTTCGCTGTGAAAAAGGACCCTTTTTTGGCAAAGTGCCTAGCTGTAGTTTTTGAACCATAGCTCTGCCGGCACCTAGGGAAACCTAGCAAACCTATACATTTTTGAAAACTAGACACCCAGGGGAATCCAGGATGGGGTGACTTGACTGCCTCCCACCAGGTTCTGTTACCCAGAATCCCTTGGAAACCTAAAACATTGCAAAACAAAACTCATTTTCTCGACATTTCTCTGGTGGAAAGTTCTGGAATCTGCATGGATCCACAAATTTCCACCCACCCCGCGTTCCCCAAAGTCTTACGAGAAAAATGGTACCTCACTTGTGTGGGTCAGCCTAGTGCCCGCGACAGGAAACGGCGCAAAACGCAACGTGGACACACCTCAATTTCGCTGTGAAAAAGGACCCTTTTTTGGCAAAGTGCCTAGCTGTAGTTTTTGAACCATAGCTCTGCCGGCACCTATGGAAACCTAGCAAACCTATACATTTTTGAAAACTAGACACCCAGGGGAATCCAGGATGGGGTGTCTTGACTTCCTCCCTCCAGGTTCTGTTACCCAGAATCCCTTGCAAACCTAAAAAATTGCGAAAGAAAAACATTTTCCCCACATTTCTCAGGTGGAAAGTTCTGGAATTTGCGTGGATCCACAAATTTCCACCCACCCCGCATTCCCCAAAGTCTTACGAGAAAAATGGTACCTCACTTGTGTGGGTCAGCCTAGTGCCCGCGACAGGAAACGGCGCAAAACGCAACGTGGACACACCTCAATTTCGCTGTGAAAAAGGACCCTTTTTTGGCAAAGTGCCTAGCTGTAGTTTTTGAACCATAGCTCTGCCGGCACCTAGGGAAACCTAGCAAACCTATACATTTTTGAAAACTAGACACCCAGGGGAATCCAGGAGGGGGTGTCTTGACTTCCCCCCTCCAGGTTCTGTTACCCAGAATCCCTTGCAAACCTAAAAAATTGCCAAAGAAAACACATTTTCCCCACATTTCTCAGGTGGAAAGTTCTGGAATTTGCGTGGATCCACAAATTTCCACCCACCCCGCATTCCCCAAAGTCTTCCGAGAAAAATGGTACCTCACTTGTGTGGATCAGCCTAGTGCCAGCGACAGGAAACGGTGCAAAACGTAACGTAGACACACCTCAATTTCACAGCGAAAAATGACCCTTTTTGGCAAAGTGCCTAGATGTAGTTTTTGAACCATAGCTCTGCCCTCACTAGGGAAACCTAGCAAACCTATACATTTTTGAAAACTAGACACCTAGGGGAATCCAGGATGGGGTGACTTGACTGCCTCTCACCAGGTTCTGCTACCCAGAATCCCTTGCAAACCTTAAAAATTGCCAAAAAAAACATATTTTCCCCACATTTCTGTGGAGGAAAGTTCTGGAATCTGCAGTTATCCACAAATTTCCACCCACCCCGCGTTCCCCAAAGTCTTACGAGAAAAATGGTACCTCACTTGTGTGGGTCAGCCTAGTGCCTGCGACAGGAAACGGCGCAAAACGCAACGTGGACACACCTCAATTTCGCTGTGAAAAAGGACCCTTTTTTGGCAAAGTGCCTAGCTGTAGTTTTTGAACCATAGCTCTGCCGGCACCTAGGGAAACCTAGCAAACCTATACATTTTTGAAAACTAGACACCCAGGGGAATCCAGGATGGGGTGTCTTGACTTCCCCCCTCCAGGTTCTGTTACCCAGAATCCCTTGGAAACCTAAAAAATTGCCAAAGAAAACACATTTTCCCCACATTTCTCAGGTGGAAAGTTCTGGAATTTGCGTGGATCCACAAATTTGCACCCACCCCGCATTCCCCAAAGTCTTCCGAGAAAAATGGTACCTCACTTGTGTGGATCATCCTAGTGCCAGCGACAGGAAACGGCGCAAAACGTAACGCAGACACACCTCAATTTCACAGCGAAAAATGACCCTTTTTGGCAAAGTGCCTAGATGTAGTTTTTGAACCATAGCTCTGCCCTCACCTAGGGAAACCTAGCAAACCTATACATTTTTGAAAACTAGACACCTAGGGGAATCCAGGATGGGGTGACTTGACTGCCTCTCACCAGGTTATGCTACCCAGAATCCCTTGCAAACCTTAAAAATTGCCAAAAAAACATATTTTCCCCACATTTCTGTGGCGGAAAGTTCTGGAATCTGCGTGGATCCACAAATTTCCACCCACCCCGTGTTCCCCAAAGTCTTCCGATAAAAATGGTACCTCACTTGTGTGGGTCGGCCTAGTGCCCGCAACAGGAAACGGCGCAAAACGCATCGTGGACACACCTCAATTTCGCAGTGAAAAATTAACCTTTTTTGGCAAAGTGCCTAGCTGTAGTTTTTGAACCCTAGCTCTGCCGGCACCAAGGGAAACCTACCAAACCCACACATTTCTGAAAACTAGACACCTGGGGGATTCCAGGGAGGTATGGCTTGCGTGGATCCCCAACGTTTCCTTACCCTGAATGCCCTGCAAACCTCAAATTTAGCTGAAAAAATCACCTTTTTCACACATTTTTGTGTGGGAAAGTTGTGACATCACTGGGCTGACACAAATTTCCTACCACCCAGAGTTCCCCCGGGTCTCCTGATACAAACGGTGCCTCACTCGTGTGGGAGGCCCAAGTACCCGCGACAGGCAAGGGCCCAAAACGTATTGAGGCGACATGAAAATTGCCTACCTCAAAACGACCTGGTTTTGCAAGGGGGGTCACCTGGGTTTTTGGCCCGGTGCTCGGCGGCCACCCAGGGGAACCTACCAAACCCACACATTTCTGAAAACTAGACACCCGGGGGATTATAGAGAGGTATGGCTTGCGTGGATCCCCCAATGTTTCCCTACCCAGAATGCCCCGCAAACCTCAAATTTACCTGAAAAAATCACGTTTTTCACACATTTTTGTGTGGGAAAGTTGTGGCATCACTGGGCTGACACAAATTTCCTACCACCCAGCATTCCCCCGTGTCTCCCAATAAAAACGGTGCCTCACTCGTGTGGGAGGCCCAAGTACCCGCGACAGGAAAGGGCCCAAAACGTATTGAGGCGACATGAAAATTGCCTTCCTCAAAACGACCTGGTTTTGCAAGGGGGGGTCACCTGGGTTTTTGGCCTGGTGCTCTGTGGCCACCTAGGGGAACCTACCAAACCCACACATTTCTGAAAACTAGACACCCGGGGGACTCCAGGGAGGTATGGTTTGCGTGGATCCCCCAACGTTTCCTTACCCAGAATGCCCTGCAAACCTCAAATTTAGCTGAAAAAATCACCTTTTTCACACATTTTTATGTGGGAAAGTTGTGGCATCACCGGGCTGACACAAATTTCCTACCACCCAGCGTTCCCCCGGGTCTCCCGATAAAAATGGTGCCTCACTCGTGTGGGAGGCCCAAGTACCCGCGACAGGCAAGGGCTCAAAACGTATTGAGGCGACATGAAAATTGCCTACCTCAAAACGACCTGGTTTTGCAAGGGGGGTCACATGGGTTTTTGTCCCGCTGCTCGGCGGCCACCTAGTGGAACCTACCAAACCCACCCATTTCTGAAAACTAGACACCCGGGGGATTCCAGGGAGTTATGGCTTGCGTGGATACCCCAACGTTTCCCTACCCAGAATGCCCTGCAAACCTCAAATTTAGCTGAAAAAATCACGTTTTCCACACATTTTTGTGTGGGAAAGTTGTGGCATCACTCGGCTGACACAAATTTCCTACCACCCAGCATTCCCCCGTGTCTCCCGATAAAAACGGTGCCTCACTCGTGTGGGAGGCCCAAGTACCCGCGACAGGCAAGGGCCCAAAACGTATTGAGGCGACATGAAAATTGCCTACCTCAAAACGACCTGGTTTTGCAAGGGGGGTCACCTGGGTTTTTGGCCCAGTGCTCGGCGGCCACCTAGGGGAACCTACCAAACCCACACATTTCTGAAAACTACACACCCGGGGGATTCCAGGGAGGTATGGCTTGCATGGATCCCCCAACGTTTCCTTACCCAGAATGCCCTGCAAACCTCAAATTTAGCTGAAAAAATCACCTTTTTCACACATTTTTGTGTGGGAAAGTTGTGGCATCACAGGGCTGACACAAATTTCCTACCACCCAGTGTTCCCCCGGGTCTCCCGATAAAAATGGTACCTCACTTGTGTGGGTCGGCCTAGTGCCCGCAACAGGAAACGGCGCAAAACGCATCATGGACACACCTCAATTTCGCAGTGAAAAATTAACCTTTTTTGGCAAAGTGCCTAGCTGTAGTTTTTGAACCCTAGCTCTGCCGGCACCAAGGCAAACCTACCAAACCCACACATTTCTGAAAACTAGACACCCGGGGGATTCCAGGGAGGTATGGCTTGCGTGGATCCCCAACGTTTCCTTACCCAGAATGCCCTGCAAACCTCAAATTTTGCTGAAAAATTCACCTTTTTCACACATTTTTGTGTGGGAAAGTTGTGGCATCACTGGGCTGACACAAATTTCCTACCACCCAGCATTCCCCCGGGTCTCCTGATACAAACGGTGCCTCACTCGTGTGGGAGGCCCAAGTACCCGCGACAGGCAAGGTCCCAAAACGTATTGAGGCGACATGAAAATTGCCTACCTCAAAACAACCTGGTTTTGCAAGGGGGGTCACCTGGGTTTTTGGCCCGGTGCTCGGCGGCCACCTAGGGGAACCTACCAAACCCACACATTTCTGAAAACTAGACACCCGGGGGATTATAGAGAGGTATGGCTTGCGTGGATCCCCCAATGTTTCCCTACCCAGAATGCCCCGCAAACCTCAAATTTACCTGAAAAAAATCACGTTTTTCACACATTTTTGTGTGGGAAAGTTGTGGCATCACTGGGCTGACACAAATTTCCTACCACCCAGCGTTCCCCCGTGTCTCCCAATAGAAATGGTGCCACACTCGTGTGGGAGTCCCAAGTACCCGCGACAGGAAAGGGCCCAAAACGTATTGAGGCGACATGAAAATTGCCTTCCTCAAAACGACCTGGTTTTGCAAGGGGGGTCACCTGGGTTTTTGGCCCGGTGCTCTGCGGCCACCTAGGGGAACCTACCAAACCCACACATTTCTGAAAACTAGACACCCGGGGGACTCCAGGGAGGTATGGTTTGCGTGGATCCCCCAACGTTTCCTTACCCAGAATGCCCTGCAAACCTCAAATTTAACTGAAAAAATCACCTTTTTCACACATTTTTATGTGGGAAAGTTGTGGCATCACCGGGCTGACACAAATTTCCTACCACCCAGCGTTCCCCCGGGTTTTCCGATAAAAATGGTGCCTCACTTGTGTGGGAGGCCCAAGTACCCGCGACAGGCAAGGGCCCAAAACGTATTGAGGCGACATGAAAATTGCCTGCCTCAAAACAACCTGGTTTTGCTAGGGGGGTCACCTGGGTTTGTGGCCCGGTGCTCGGCGGCCACCTAGGGGAACCTACCAAACCCACACATTTCTGAAAACTAGACACCCGGGGGATTCCAGGTAGGTATGGCTTGCGTGGATCCCCCAACGTTTTCCTTACCCAGAATGCCCTGCAAACCTTAAATTTAGCTGAAAAAATCACCTTTTTCACACATTTTTGTGTGGGAAAGTTGTGGCATCACCGGGCTGACACAAATTTCCTACCACCCAGCGTTCCCCCGGGTCTCCCGATAAGAACGGTGCCTCACTCGTGTGGGAGGCCCAAGTACCCGCGACAGGCAAGGGTCCAAAACGTAGTGCGCCTCAACAGGCAGGGGGGGGGGCAAAGAGACTAAATAATGCCCAAATAATTTGGGGGGAGCAAAGGCCCTTGCCCAAGGGGCCGCTCCCCCCACCCTAGTGTCTAGTGGGTGGATCCCTGCTTGGGGATCGCCCTCCTGTGGATATCCCCAAGCAGGGATCCACTGGGGAGGGGTACCATTGGAAAGGGGAGATTCTCCCCTTTCCAACGATACCTCTCCCGTCTTTCTGCGTGCTCAGGGGGCTGAGATAGCCTCCTGAGCACGTACAAAGTGAAACTTGAAATGAGCCTCTTGGCTCATTTCAGTTTCACTTTCACTGTAATGACGTCGGCGCGACGTGCGCGCCGATCGTCATTACAGTGAAAGGGGGGGGGGCCACGGGAGCTGGGGAAGCTCTTTTTGCATGAAAGGGAATCCCTCTGGTGCCCGCACCAGAGGGATTCCCCAGGGAATGCCTCATGACGAGCTGGACTTGTCATGGGCACAGCGCGACTGTGCTCCATGATGAGTCCAGCTCGTCATGGGCATACAAGGGATTAAAGAAAAGGTCGCTTTCTGACCCACGCACTACCTATGTGCCAAATTTGGGGTAATTCCGTTCAGTAGTTTCAGCTGTAGCCTTGCACAAATTTTCCTATGGGAAATAGTTTTTTTGACTCTTATTTTTTGACTTTCTCAAAAACGACTGAACGGATTTACACCATTTAAAACAAAAAAAGGTTGATTTCTGAACCAAGCTCTACCTTTCTGCCAAATTTGGGGTAATTCCGTTCAGCAGTTCGAGCTGTAGCTCGTCACAAAATTTCCTGTGGAAATTAACATAGGGAAAATGCATTTTGGTACCCCCCTTTTTTCTCAGCCCCCCCTTTCAGGATAGGAGCTGACCTGGATAGACTTTTGCTCTGGAGAATTTCGCAAAGATTCGTAACGCCAAAGTTAGCAGTAAATCAAAAAATGCTTTTCCTATGGAAACTAGGTTGTAAGTATAACTACCTACTGGCGACTGCCAGTAGGTAATATATATGTATATGTATATATTACCTACTGGCGGTCGCCAGTAGGTAGTTATAGTTAGGACCTATTTTCCATAGGAAATCCGCAACATTCTATTCCCAATAAGTCTGCCGCCGGTTGACGAATCCTCGCTAAATTTTCCAAACTTTTGGCCAGCTCTGCTCCGCTCCTACCCTGAAAGTTTCGTGGTGATTCGTCAAGCCGGGGCCGAGAAAAAAGGGGGGTACCAAAACGCATTTTCCCCATGCAATTTCCCATAGGATCTGTTGTCGCAGCTACAGCCCGAACCACTGAACGGAATGACACCAAATTTGGCAAAGAGGTAGTCCTCAGTTCAGACTCGTGCATTTTGCATAAATGGTGTGAATCCGTTCAGTAGTTTCTGAGAAGATTAGAATTAAAAGTACATAAATATATATGGCCGGGGAGGATCCGCGGACCCTACCCCTACCGTAAGCGCACCTCCCCGAACCGAGCGCGCACCCTCCCGATCGCACGCTGTATGCGAATTGGCTGTCGAGTGTCTGTCTACATTCGAAACCAGGAACTGTTGGCGGCCATTTTCTGCCTCGGTAGAAGCGAGGCTGAAGAAGCAAGGGGAATAAGTGTGTAAAACATATAAAGGGGGCAGAGTGGAAATACTCTGACCCTCTAGTGGTGCTTAGGGGGTCCTAGAAGGACCTCCTGGGGTCCCATTTTTTTTAAAAAAATAAACGGTGGAATGCGCGCATGGTGCGCACATCCTATTGCGTTGGGTGCACGGATTCTCTCGCGTTGGGTGCGCGGATTCACAGAATTTTGGGGGGAGAAAAGACAAGAAATCATTGGTTGTATGACTACTTTCTACACTGAAAGGTAGGGTGTATATTTCAGTTTTTTAAAGGTATGATTCTTATTGGTTGACAAAAACAGATTGTAAGGAACATTATATATGATAAGCTGATATGTTGAAAAGTCAAGCATACTTCTGTCTTGTTTAGCAACATTGTGTGCTGAACTTGTGACCTGTGTGCTCAGTGCAGTGTTCCATGAGCTGTTTCTATGGTAACAGGTAGAAGGTAGATTGGGAGAAGGGTTGAAATGTATTTCAGTTGGAAAGGGTTTAAATGTTTAACCAATAGAAATGTGTGTTTGCTTTTGAGTTTATGTGTGAAAGATTGTGATTTGATGTTTGCATGTATATGTGTGGAAAATGAAAGGGAAACTTTTCCATTCTTTGTTTTTGCTGAGAGCTACACAGTGCAGAGATTCTGTAAAAGAAAATATGGTGAGTGACTAATATACTTTTTAATCTACAAAACAACTTGAAAGGTGAGTTATTTAATTGTGAGGGGATGTATGTGGACTATTTTCATTTTAATCAGACTAATGTATTTCTCCTGCTAAAGTGTAGGGAGTACTTTTTTTCTCTACAATTTTATTGACAGTGTGTGTGCATGTAGAAACCATTCTGTGATAAGCATTTGTGTTTTTCATGTGTTTGTAGACAGATAACTGTGCTGTTTTTATATTTTGGTAGAATTAGAAACCAGTCATTGTTTATGAATTTGTGAAATGAGTTATATTATGTATCTATACTAAAATGTAGTACTTCTTCTAGATGAAGAAATGTGTTTTGGTATAGTGCAAGGGATAGTGTTGTTTGTCTAGAATCACACAGTGAGTATGTGTGCATTCGGGAACCACTGTGAGAGAAGCATTTGGTAACATCGTGTATTTGCTGACAGATAACTGTTTTAAAACCTGTCATGTTGTCAAGTTTTAGTAGCATTAGAAGCCAGTCATTGCTTATGCGTTGATTAAATGAGTCAGGCTTTGACACAAAAGTGCAGTCCTGAAATATGTAGATTGTGTGCAGTTCCCTTACCACTTGCACTGTAGTGAATGATTTTTGGTAAACTCCTAGGGATAGTGTTGCTTGTCTAGAATCACACTGTGAGTCTGTGTGCATTTGGGAACCACTGTGAGAGAAGTATGTGGTACTATCGTATATTTGCTGACAGATAACTGTTTTAAAACCAGTCTTGTTGTCAAGTTTTAGTAGCATTCGAAGGCAGTTTTTGCTTATGCTTTGATTAAATGAGTCAGGCTTTGACACAAAAGTGCAGTCCTGAAATATATAGATTATGTGCAGTTCCCTTACCACTTGCACTGTAGTGAATGAGTTTTGGTAAACTCCTAGGGATAGTGGTGCTTGTCTAGAATCACACTGTGAGTTAGTGTGTATTTGGGAACCACTGTGAGAGAAGCATTTGGTAACATCGTGTATTTTTTAGCAGATAACTCTTTTAAAACCTGTCATGTTATCAAGTTTTAGTAGAATTAGAAGCCAGTTTTTGATTATGCTTTTATTAAATGAGTCAGGCTTTGACAGAAAGGTGCAGTCCTGAAATAGGTAGATTGTGTGCAGTTCCCTTATCAGTTCCACAGTAGTGAATGATTTTTGGTAAAGTGCTAGGTATAGTGGTTGTTGTCTAGAATCACACTGTGAGTCTGTGTGCATTTGGGTAAGGATTGTGAGAGAAGAATTTGGTAACATAGTGTATTTGATGACAGATAACTGTTTTAAAATCGGTCATGTTGTCATGTTTTAGTAGCTTTAGAAGGTATTCTTTGCTTATGCATTGATAAAATGAGTCAGGGTTTGACACTAAAGTGCAGTACCATGTACTATTCTCTTCACTGTGCCAGAACTGAAAATGTAAAAGTTTTACGCAGGCACTAAGCTAGCAGTAGTCTGATGATTTAGTCAGTTTCCAAGTGCTCATGTTGTGAACCATACATTACCACATAGATTGTTTCAAATGTCTATGTAGTATGCATGCAGTCTTCTAACATACTATACACTTGTCTTTCACATTTTCAATTCGCTAGTCAGTATCCATACACTTCCAGGAAACACCCTGTAACTACCTTTGCAGACCTCTAGTGACCCATTCAGCATCATGTACTAATCCATTCACTGTGCCAAAACCCAAACACTTATAAATTCACCAAGATACTATCTTTGGAGTACTCTATTAATTCAGTCAGTGCCTAAGTATTCATGCACTGAGCCAGGCCTTAGCATATGGACTGCTTCAAACCCCTATCCACTATGTATGCAGTCTTCTAACCACCTAGACACTTGTCTTTCACACTTTCAATTCCCTAGTCAGTATCCATACAGTCCAGCAAACATCCTGTCACTCCCTTTGCACTCCTCTAGTGACCCATTCAGTACCAAGTACTAATCCATTCCCTGTGCGAAAAGCCTACCACTTATAAATTCACCTAGGCACTCTCCTTGCTGTACTCTAATCATTCAGTCAGTACCCAAGTAGTCATGCAGTGAGCCAGGCCTTAGCACATGGACTGCTTTAAATGCCTATGCAGTATGGATGCAGTCCTCTAATCAGCTACACAGTTGTCTTCCACACCTACAATTCCCTAGTTAGTATTCATACACTTCTAGCAAACACACTGTCAATTACCCAGTGTGTCTCCTGATAGTACTGTAATCATTTAGTCAGTTAGCATGTAGTCTTTTAGTGAGGTAGGCTTTAGGGCATGAACTGCTTCAAAGTAGTATGCACTATGCATGTAGTGTTTTAACCATGGTCACACTTGTGGTTCAGGGCTATAGTTTCTTAGTCAGTTTTTATATAAAATGTGTTTGTACAGTAATGGAATAGTATAAATTTAAAAGTTATTAATATACATTTATTTGTGATTCTTTTTTACAGATACAGACCAGGAGTGTTTCTCATATGTTTGCACTCTTCTTGTGCAAGATTGTTTGGATGAAGGGTCCTTAGGTGTTTCATCATACTTGCTGTGCCGCACGAGTATTTTTTGTTAGGATCCCCTCGTAACAGAACTCTTTTGCAAATCTTGCGCGTGACGAAGGAGGCATTGGTCTTTGTTTGCCCCTCGAGAAAAGTAGAAAATTTCCACATCACTGAAGGAAAACGTTGTGGGCGTGGTGCATCCTCCAAAAATTCATCCTTAGATTCGGTGAATATTTTAAAGTGACAACATTTACAGTTTTTGTAAGTTAAACTTATAACATTTTGTTAGCTGTATGCATTTTATATATCTGTGATTTGTATCTTGTTTTTTTTTGTTGAGAATAGCATGTTGTTTTTTAACAATCTTTGAGATTGTTTTTTTTTTTTGCCCGCTAATTGATGAGTACGATTGAAATCACTATTTTATAGTGAAATTTAATATATTCTGAGAACAGCAAACAAGGCAAAAAAATTACTTTGTGAAAATTATGCTGTGTTGTAAAAAATGTATTATTACATGTTATAATTTTTTTTCCTTTTCTTTCACAGATCCACATTTTAAAATAAGCAATTTTTATGAATTTAGATTGGAATGAAAATGTGAAAAAAATGTGTACCATTTTTTATTCCTATTACTGTGAAGTTAAGTTTAACTAAGTAATAATCAAAACAGATAGGGTCTGAGGGCAAATATTTAAAGACCTACAAGGATTCCTAAGCCCCCTTTCTAAATACTTCAAAAACCAAGAGAGGGATCCGAGGTCTAATATACAACCCTTGATATAAAATTCAAGAGAGTTGACTACTAACAATTTTACGCCAATAGTGAGATAATATAGGTAAACATGTGATAAAGCGATACAACAGTTGAAAGAAACAGAAGGTGAAGCAAAAAAGCTTGATCCAAGGATAATCAGCATCCCATCATTACACTCTTAAAGTGCCCAGTGTCATCATCTGGGTTACCAAACAACTCTTCTCAAAGCCCTCATATTATATCGAGGCCAAATGAATGAGTTGTATCCTCTTATCAAGAAACATCCAGAAAAAGAGGAAAAAAGGGGAAAGTTGTAAAGAGTGCAAAGAAAATAAACAAATATTTTTTGTATTTTACCAGTGCTCATAAAACAGAATACACAATTGATTTGCACTAGATATATGTATTACTGAACTGTGCCCCATCAATCGTATTTCTATCTAAAACAGTGAAAAAAAGGAAAAAGAAGGCAGGTAACCAACGTTTGCTGCCCACTAATTGGTCGACATGTTTCAGCCTTCAGGAGAAACTCTCCCTGGCTTTCTTCAGGACCTCATGATCAAAGTCCCTAGTATGGACTTTGGAAAAGAAACTGGGTTACTACTATACCCTTGAATATGTTATCCAATTCCTCAATGTGATTGCTGATGTTAGTTGACATCAAACAATATCTGAGGAAAAAGCCCCACCTCACTCGGCACCAGCTTAAGTCAAGGAAGAGGCCCCGCTCTGTCCGTCGGTACCTCCGGCTGGGACTCGTACTGGGATGGTAAAATACAAAAAATATTTGTTTATTTTCTTTGCACTCTTTACAACTTTCCCCTTTTTTCCTCTTTTTCTGGATGTTTCTTGATAAGAGGATACAACTCATTCATTTGGCCTCGATATAATATGAGGGCTTTGAGAAGAGTTGTTTGGTAACCCAGATGATGACACTGGGCACTTTAAGAGTGTAATGATGGGATGCTGATTATCCTTGGATCAAGCTTTTTTGCTTCACCTTCTGTTTCTTTCAACTGTTGTATCGCTTTATCACATGTTTACCTATATTATCTCACTATTGGCGTAAAATTGTTAGTAGTCAACTCTCTTGAATTTTATATCAAGGGTTGTATATTAGACCTCGGATCCCTCTCTTGGTTTTTGAAGTTTAACTAAGTCTCAATATGCAGAATGAGGAGGTCTGCAAGAAGCTACAAAGTTGAAACATGTTTCTAAAAACACTCTGTTTATACCTTTGTAGTTTTGAAATCTGACCATAATCAGATATAATGTGGCCTGCTAAAAAAGAGATTTGAGGGGTTCATAATATTTCCTATTTTAGCTATTGAAGGTCCGCAATTATTTCAATCATTCTTCTTTGAACATCTTTGCAGACAAAACTCTGTGCTTACCTTTTATCATTCGCAAGGAATTTTAAAACTGGAAATATGTCACTTTTTGTAACATAGTTATTGTGTAAGATACTCTTTTATATGTACAAAGAGAGGAAAAGGCACTCTGTGCACTTTTTATACTCCATGTAAATACAACCTCATCATGCAGACCACTTTGTGTTGAAAGGGTGTTCTATAAGTGTTGTTGTGCATGATTGCACTTAATACTCATAGAACAAGACACATGTCTAGATTTATCAGAAATCATAGATCTCGATATGTGTGTGAATGGTGCACCATTCTAAAATTGGTGTAGGAAAGCACAACAAGGAGAATTGTTTTAATTCCTCCACATTTTTATATCTTCAATGCATGCTGAAATGTTCAGCATACATTGAAGGAGAAAAATGCATTTTCTCATTGTTTTTGTGCAGGAAGGTGTGTCTTCCTGTAGAAAAACAAACAGCACATGACACAGATATCCTTGCACTATGGTGCAAGGGTGCCTTTGTCACCACATGGCTGCAGTTTAAGTAGCCGTGCAGACAGAAGCATAGATTTGCAACATATTTATGTATATATGTTGCATCCCTGTGCTTCAGAGTACTACAGCACACTGCAGTTAAAGAGGTTACTGTGTGATGCTACAACACTTCCTCATAGTTCTGCACTAATATATTCACCATACGCTACTAATGCATTAATTCAGTCAATTACGTACTACACATACATTCATCTAAACTAACACTAACAAAGAAATGTAGCTCTTTTTTTAAACCAGGAAAGTTAATTCCTACAAGAACTTTTTTTTTCTTCTTTTATAATTTTTTTGAGTTTTCTGAACAATTTTTAATTTTTTTTTCATTTTTCTGCAAAAAACAAAACAAAAAACAAAACAGGAGAAACCAAACAATGAACAATAAAAAATAACAAAAAAAAAAACCTAGCAAATGTGACTTTCTTGCCAGCGGCAGATCAGATCGATCCACTGCTCACCATAGCACAAAGTCGCATTGCACTTAGTGCAGAGCACTTTTAGAAATTGAAATTGAGGACGGATGTCCAAGGTTTGGCTTGAGGTGCTCGGCTGCGATGAGGTGGATGGCACAGGAGCAGGAGTGTTTCTCATCCGTCAGCACTCTTCTTGTGCAAGATTGTTTGGATGAAGGGTCCTCATGTGCTTCATCATACTTGCCGTGCCGCACGAGTATTTCTTGTTAGGATCCCCTCGCGACAGGACTCTTTTGAAAATCTTACACGTGACCAAGGTGGCATTGGTCTAATTCTGCCCCTTGGGAAAAGTAAAAAATTTCCACACCACTGAAGAAAAACGTTCTTTGGGTGTTGCCTCCGCAAAAAATTCATCCTCAGAAGTATGAGGTGATGCAGGTGATGCCTGCTGCCCTGAAGCCATTTTTGGTTGAAAAAAGTTAGAGCTAATTGTAAACTTAGTCTAAAAACTCTTCTTCTCTCCAAAGAGATGGTGCTCTAAAGAAGGTCAAATAAGAATGATTGAAATGGGTGGGGTCTTTCAATAGTTACAAGAGGAAGTGTAATGAACCAATCTAATCTCTTTTTTTGCAGGTCACATGGGATCCACGCACCCTTCGCTTACGCAACGCACACAGCGCACAACCGCGAAATTGAATTAAAAAAATTTATAGGATTAGATGTGAAAATATATTAGTTTTAAAACTAGTTTAGAGTTAGTCTTCAATTAATATTCACATGAAATACATATATATATATATATGTTTTTTTAAATGTTAAATATTTCGCGGGATCCGCGCACCTACCGCATCATAGACGCAGATGACGCACCGCGGAAGCGCGTAAACATCGCGTTACGTACATCGAACGTGTCGCGTATAGGCTGGGAGTCGCGTACCGGTCGCATTGCAATCGCACACTAAACACGTACCCAACGCTTACCATGCGCGGATTCTATCGCGTAGGGATCGAGAACAGTGCGCTTAGGGTGCGCGGATCCAAAAACATTGAAAATATATATATAAAGTTACGTTTTGAACATCTAGTTAAAAAAATATGTTTGAAAAACCCATTAAGTTCAAATAATATTTTTTAATTTTTAAAAGAGTTAATTGAAAAAATAAGTTTAAAAAATGGTGATAAAAAAGTATTTAAAAAAAACGTAATTAATGAAATTGACACATTGAATTTGAAACACATAAAAATCTAATGAAAATCATTAAACATGATATCTTCAGAGATAAGTTATAGATAGGAATTAGCATTTAAAAAACCTTTGAAGTTCACTGAAAAAACCAAAGGTTTCAGGGGCGTTATAGTTAGGAATTGGCATTTAAAAAACCTTAGAAATTCACTGAAAAAACCATAGGTTTCAGGGGTGTTTTAGTTAGCTGGACATTTCCCTCATACAAAACCCTAGAAATTCCCCTGTTATAGTTAGTTCAGTTAACTATAACTCGCACCCCCGCAATGCACTGCTGATGACGTCACATATTACATCACTCATGATATGGTCAGTGACATCACTCATGACATCACTGATGACATCTCAAATTACATCACTCATGACATCACTGATGACATCATCCATGTGATAAATTGCTGCATCTTCTCACACCCTAATTTAACCTTTGATACACCAACTCAAAATTTCAGACGTCCACTCTCAAAACCATAGATACTCCAATACCAATAGCTACATACCCACTCATTAACTCTTAGGTCTACATACACCTCCACTCACTCACCTGTACAGTCACTCATACTTACAGTCACTCCGTACAAGACTATCATATACATTTATACACCTATATAGACACTCACAGACCGCCAATCATCCATTGAGGTACTGACACACCTAGTCAGTCATGCAAGTAATTAAACACAGTCCAATTTACTCACCTATACAGTTAAACACACTCAAGTTCACTTACTTATATAAATAGTACCACATTCTTACGCTCTTATACAATCATTGATACAAGCACAAACTCATCCATACAGCCACTCTCACAATAACACACTCTCACATATACCCACTTAAATACTCTTACACGCATATATACTGCCTTTCACATATGTAGTTAGTCACACATGTACCACTGAGATATACATTCAATCCCTAACACACCCATACATACACTCACCCAACCATACAGTTGATCACGCTTAAAACCATGCACCCATAGAATCACCCACTCACACATCTATGCATAGAGTCACACACACCCTACCCACACAAACACTCAGGCACCCATACAGATACTCAGACAACCAATCAATAACCCATATAGACACTCATATAGCTATTCACAAAACCATGCAGCCACTTATACACCTACACACAGACACATACAGACATTCACACAGTTTAGTCACTAATCTGCAGTAAGATACATTTAATGACTCACTTATAGAGTCAGTTACGCACCTAGAAAATCATCCATTCACACACTTGTACACCCACTCATTCTTCCACCGGCCTTTCACCATAAATATATAAAATATATTTGAACTTTACAGAAACACACAGTCACTGGATGACGTCATCAGTGATGTCATCAGTGATGTCATTTGAGATGTCATGAGTGATGTCATGAGTGATGTCACTGACCATGTCATGAGTGATGTAATATGTGAAATCATCAGCAGTGCATTGCGGGGGCGCGAGTTATAGTTAGCTGAACTAACTTTAACAGGGGAATTTCTAGGGTTTTGTACGAGGGACATGTCCAGCTAACTATAACACCCCTGAAACCTATGTTTTTTCAGTGAATATATATATATATATATATATATATATATATATATATATATATATATATACACATAGATAGATAGATAGTTCTACTATGTGTTCCCTAACCTATGTGACGAGGGTGTGTTTGCATTCTGCCAAGAATCCCCTACTGGATGATCCACCCCTGTTACCTGAAGGGAAATAATGTAGGTCCCCATCTTGGTCACAGGTTAGGACAGCCCTCCTCATAGAGGGATCAGCAAGCAGCTGGGCTGAGGTTTCAGTGTGTAGTGAACTCGCCATGACAGTAAGTGCTCTTCTGCGTAAAACCCAGAAATGCTTGTTTATTTATTACAAAAAGCATCCCCGCTCCGAGCCGAGACCTTTAGTCAGGTTGCCATTGCTTATTTAGTATAGATAGCTGCGTTGCCGCATGGACGAACAACAAACAACCATATTTGCGCAATGTATGTTCAGACCTTGTACAGGGTGTTCAAGGTGCAGTGATAATGTTTTTACTATGTGAAATTTTTAAGCAATTTAGTTTCAAAGAAACTAATCCTACAATGTCATGCACGCAAATGTGTGTCAAAAGTCATCTTTTAAAGGGGAGGCAACTTTGGAAAAACGTGTGCATGTAAAATGACGGTGTTTCCTACTGGGCCTAACTAGCGCACATGACACTAGTCTGTTCCTGCCCAATTTGTCCATAATGTCCATAATGGCCTTTGGGAAATGCCAAGTCCTGTCCCTTGAAAGGGGAAAGGAGCAAAGGACCAAAGTACCTAAAGTCCCTTTTTTTTGGACTGTCTGGTAATATACAGGTCTTACTTTTACCAGTCCTAGTACGGTTCCCAGATTTTCAGAAGGAAAAAGTGCTGGCTCTTCTAGACTGCAGTGTCAGTGGTTTGTACTTAGATGAGAATTGGGCAAGAAAAAGGAACTTTCCTAGAATATCGAAGGACTCTCTGCAGCAAGTTCAGACAGTGGATGTTACACCTTTGACCTTTGATCCATTCAAGGAGATGATGGTTTCCTTGAGGATTGCTTTTTGTAAAGATCAAGAAATATTCCTTTGATCATATTGACTTACTTAATCAAATCAAATCAAATCAAAATCAAAATCAGCTTTATTCGGTGCAACAAATCTCACCATAAAAGCATACTATAAAAAAAAAACATTCCTAACTTTACATTATTATTCCAAATATTTTAAAAGACAAATACAGAAAAATAACTAATGAAAATATATTTGTGACATATTTTATCGAAAAGTCCGTATGACCATCATTAATCAATCAGTGTTTTTAATGGGGCTAAGGATTTGCAAGCTAATCAAGGGTTAATACATTCAGTCATGGGAGATAAAGTGCTGGTGCAAAAAATACATAGTGAGACCTGGAATACAAAGTGAGCATTTTTGGCAATTAATCAATAATAAAAACAAAGCAATATTTAAGAATAATCATCCAAGTTTTCATACAGCAATGCATCAAGATGTGAATAATCTTTTCGTTTTCTGACTGCAAGCAGTATGAAGCGGATTACAGTACTTCTAATTTTCACATTTTCTAAACTACATACAAAATTGAATACATATTTATAATTACAAAGCATATTTGATAAAAAATAGGGGTTTTAAAACTTAAACTACAAAAGAGAATAAAGTGCATCGTCGGTTACATGGATTTTCCGCCACAAGGACATTTCGGTAGATTCTGACACCATTTTTCCACTCGAGAGAAAGCAACTAAATAATGTAACGTACTCATCCTTAGCCTAGTGAGATAAAATCTCTGTTGTACATTTTTCACCAGTACTAAGTACGGCTGTAGGCCCCTCACAAAAGGTCGTTTACAATATGACATGACAGTATGTTTTTGACTGACAGACCGATCTCTTTCATTTTCCTTTAGTTTTAAATATTTATGCTTAAATTCCTGTTTACTATATTCCAATATAGGAAGGGGGTCACTTCTGTCCATGTCAGGATTACAGTGTTTTAAAATATTGTGAATGTACTCCAGCCAAGGAATCTTCCTGCTATGATCAAGTGCTAGACTGTCCATAATTAGGTCTTTTGTGAGTTTTGTTTCGTCCTTAGACCAGATACCGTGCCAAAAGGTGAGTCCTGCAATATTTATTGTGTCATTAATATATGGAGTTGATAATTCTTTGTGGATTATGTAGTTTGAGGTCCCATAGGGGACTGCCAATAATCTTTCTAAGAATTTATTTTCTTGGTTCTGAAGGGAGGTGATGTTAGACCTACCCCAGATAGCAGCTCCATAACAGACCCCTGAAATACATTTGCTCCGATAGAGTGTTAAGATTTCGCGGATAGGTTTGTTTCCTATCTTCGCCAAAAATCAAAACATACTCTTTATTGATCTTAAAAATGTCATATTACATAAATCGATATGGGAGTTCCATGTACCATTCTTATTAAAAAGCAACCCCAAATAAGAGAAAGATGAAACTCTATTAATTAAAACTCCATCTACATCGTGTTGTTTATTTTTAGGATTTTTGCCCCCACATGTCATTACTTAATCACACAGCTATATTAGGGGTTCCATGGCTGGTTCGTCATCATCCTTGCATCAGTTGGCAGATTAGAACAATTTCCGTATAATCCCAGTTCTACCACAAATTTCAGTTTTGAAGACTACCGGGCTCACACGTAAGTGGTGATTCTCAGGCTGGCTCACTAGGACCAAGAGGAGAGAGGGTGGAGAAACAGGAGGAATGGGCCCAGGAATAGAAATTGAGAGAGCGGGAGGAGAAAGGAGTGAGAAAAGGAAAGGTAAAGTGAACTGGTGAGGGAACTAATTGCCCTCGAGAAGGAGAAGCTTAGGCTGGCAACAGGTGCAGGTCTATTGGGAAGGAACGACTCCACCTCCAGTTCAAGCCAGGCATTAGCCAAGATTACAAGAGAGCTTGTAAATGGGTTTGTGGAAGGCTAGGATATTTTGGACAGATTTGTGATCTTTGAGGTTGCTGTTAAGGTTTAGGCCTGAATGAGGGATCTTAGGAATCTTCCTTAATAGTACTATTGTCTTTGGAGGCACAACAATCACTGGAAGTCAGTGGCAGACCAGATGGTCTACTAATGGAGTAACCCAGCTCTGATTAGACAGTTTTGGCCAAAGTTCAGTACCTTTAGGGCATCTAAACTGCAAGAGAGCAGATGAGGTTCTCTTAAAAACATAGATTCATGCCATATTATAAGTCCATTATATCCAATGTCACTTGTAATACGGCAAGCAGGATATCCTTTACATTTGTGACCGAGTAGCTCATCTCTGAACTGTAAATCAGGGTCCTAAATCACATATGAGTCTGGATAAAGATGGAAGCCTGGCCCCATACATGGCTGCACAGCACCATTTCATCAGGAAAGGTAAGAACTAGGGACAAAGGTCTGCCAGTCTCCCATCTGGTTGAGGGGACATCACTCAGAGCCAAGAACACTTGCTCCGTGCCTGGAGCACAAGCATTCTTCAGCCTACCACAACACTGTAAGGAAGAGGAGAGCATTTAGAAGCCTGCTTGCCTGCCAAGATCATCAGATCCTGTGAGGAGGTGGAGAGAGCCTGGAAGAAGCAAAACCCAGAGAAGATTCTGGAGAGTTGATCCCGATTAGCAGAGTGTGAGGCACCAATTCCAATTGCGGCCAGTTTTGCCAGAGAGTCGTCATCTCTCTGGTGGAAGTCAAAAACCCCTGTCTGGGATGCTGTGAATTTTTGGCTATTACCCAGTGCCACGGATCTCATTGGGGCTGTTACCCATGTCTGTGACCCCCATATGCCAGGAGGGGGCCCACCAAAGGCTGCTGGGGTCATCAGCTGTTGCCATTGAGAATGTGTAGACTGTCGTCTGGTACAACTAAGATTGTGGGCTGTGTATCTGACCACTGGATGCCAGAAGGTGATCACTGGGGCTGTTGGAGGGGCTCAGACACAAAACCAGAAGCTGCCATGATGAAGGTCACTACTTCATCTGATTCTTCAATTGAGAAGAAGGAGCTTTGTGCTCAAAGACCACTGCTATCTTTGACTGCCTTGCAAGGACTGCCCCCACTGAATGTGGGGGAATGCAGTGCATGTTGCTCACTGTGCAAGGGCAGAGGGAGAAAAGCTCTGGCTCTGGTTAAGCCGTATGTCTACAGCAAGGCTTTGTGGAGATTTGTGCTACCTTTGTGGTATTCTGCTTGAGAGTTGACTTCAAGTTCAAAGCCAAATTTTGATGCCCAAGCTAGTGTGGGCCACCGAGGACAACCTGGGGGACGCAGAGTCAGAATGGAGAGAAGGGCAGTTCTAGGGTGCTAGCCTTAAAAGGAGACTTTGTATTTATTTATTGTGTTGTGTTTTGCTTGCTTAAAAAAATCCAGCTTTTATACTAAAATCAGTATTGGACTAGACGATCACCTTATTGGGGACTCTGTGGGCATTTTAAGTTGTGAGCCTTTTCACTCCTTGAACCTACCTTCCCTTGAAGAGTCTTGAATTGCTAACCTCCATGCTACCACTGAGAGTTAAGTGCTGAAGGGTTAGCATGCAGAGAAGTTACTCAGAGCCTACAGTTGTGGCCAGTAGCTCCTGTTTGCCCCATGGCCTTCTAAAAAAAGGGAACCATTTCTACTGCCTTGTTCTATAGTGTTAGAAATGGGATTTCTGGTTGGCTAGGGCATGCGACTAAGCCAGGCAGAAACCACCACTCTAGTCAGAGCAAGGGAGTTACACGCTGAAGATAACCCCTGCTCACCCCCTTGGTAGCTTGGCATGAGCAGTCAGGCTTATCCCAGAGGCACTGTGTAAAGCGTTTGCGCAACACACACATAAAGCGGCAACAGACTAGGCACACTACCAAAGAATCTCCACACAAGGTTATATTAAAAATAGCCTTTGTATTATCATAAACACATTAGATCATAACCACACAATGTACACTGTGTCAACTGGCACTGGGCAATATTCACAGGGGATTATATACACATGACAGGGCCAATTGGGCCACTGTCACAACCTTTAGAAAGTACTAGTAACACATGTAAAACACAACCACTAACTACTGGTACCATAATGACCTCAGCATTATCACATTAGGCATAAAACACGTTAGGCTCAAACCTTTTTAGCATAAACACATTACGCAATAGGCATCATCCTAAAATATCATAACATGACATTAGGCATCACAAGCATAAACACATTATGCAATAAATCTCACAGCATAAATACATTATGCAATATCTGTAGGCATGAAAACCTTAGGCCTAAAAAACCTAACATAAACACATTATGCCTACATTAACACATGACATGAAGCGCCTTATGCCTAACCATAGGCATACACACAGTGGGCATCACATTAGGGCCTTGTGCCCTACCAATACTTACCCCCTGGCCCTCTGTCCAAAATCTCAGGGCTTCTAGTGGGGGCCTTCCAAATAGCCCCCTGGCTGCCTCGGCAGCGTAAACACAGTGCACAGATGCGCTGGGGTGTGGGGTGCAACTGACCCCTTCCTTAACACAAGAAATGGCCACCAAACGTTGTAGCTGCCTGCGCGCTCACAGGGCAGCTGGGATTGGCATATAGAAGAACTGGCACCACTGTGCCTCCTCGGTCCCCACTGGGGCTTAACAATAGAATGCCCCTCCACGTTGCAGCTGCCCACTGTCCGGTGGGGCAACTGTGGAAAAGGGAACTGGCACTAACTGGGTTTGGGGTGAGCCCCACTCAGGGATTCTACACACCAAATTACCCCCTCGGTGCAGCTGCCCGCAACTGCGGCACAGCTGTGAAGAATAACAAAGTACTGGTGCCAATTGTGATCGCGGAGCACCAACAAATGCCCCTGTTACAGCCCCACTCACCGGGACTCTCTCGTGCCCCTGGCAACATTTATCAAAGAGCCCCCGCTCACCGGGGCTCTGTCGGGGACTCCGTTGGTCTCCACCCTCACCGGGGCTCTTCCGGGACTCCACTCTCTCAGTACTCTGGCAGACTTCCTGGGCAACACACAGGGCTCCCACCGGCACACGGTGGAGCCCTGCTCGGGCCAGCGCCGACTTCCTATCGGCTCTTCTGTGGACGCGGGGCTGCCTCACTGATACGGGAGCCCGCCTCGCATCAGGCACCATGTTGCTTGACTTACTGTCCGGCCGCGCTGCAATTGGCAGCCTCCAGCCGGTTGGTCACTTCCGCTTCCTGACCCTGCCCACTGTCAGGCAGCGCTTGCCTGACTTTCGCGTCGCATTGATGGTGCGGCGCTCCTCTCCTCCGGCATCAATGTGGGGTGGGTTCCTGCCTCAAAGGTATCGCTGCGGGGTGGTCTCCCACTTTAAGTACACAACAGTGTGGGCATCCGCTACTAAAGCGGCATAAACGCGGGGTTTGCACCCGCTACCAAAGCTGCATTAACGCGGGTGGGCACTCGCTAGAGGAGCACAGACATGGGGTGGGCTTCCGCCACCAAAGCAGCAAATACGCGGGGTGGAGTCCCGCTCTCCCCACAGGCAATACAGGGGAATCCCCTCATCGGTATCTCCACCGGGCACTTTGCAGCCCAGTGCTGCGAGACACACGCGCTGCTTCAGGAATGCAGTTGTAGCGCTCATGAGGCACTAGGGTCCTCCAGGGTCAAGGGAAAAAACTGGGCCCAGGCAGGCCAGCACACAGGGCCAGTTCCTCCTGGGGACCAGCAGCAACAGGTCCCAAGGAAGCACAAAGCACACCCTTTCATGGGGTCACTGCCCCAATATTTATATCAACATTTTTCTTTGTGTGCCCTGGCACAGGGCTTGGGGGGAACCAGTCCTAACTGGATCTGGGGAGTGTGGAGCACTTTGTTGGCAGGGCTCCTCTTCCCCTGTGTCAGGTGGGGGCTCGTCATCAGACACACCAGAGGGGGGCAGAGCCAGTATTCACATAGGCCGGCACAGACCTATTCAGGGTCAGGGGACTACTCCTCCCACTACCCCAAATGCAGATGCCCTATTCAGCCTAGCGCTCACTCACCCTGACCCTCCTGGAGCCACCCACACCTCACCAGCCCCTGTCACTCCAAAACCATACATGCAATCCACATCAGGCAGGCAGACACATAGCACACAGAAATGCCCACTTCTAAAAGTGGCATTTTTAAAATAGTTATAATAAATCTGTGCACACCATTGCGTAGCATTTGTTATTACTATTCCAAACATACCAAACTTGACCACGCTGCTCCTCTCATATCAGGAATTACCACTGAAACACTTATCAGGGAATGCCCAATGCATTCCTATGGGAGGGCAGCCTCACAACAGTAAGTAACCAAAATGGCTGATATCACTACCAGGACATGTCACACACTTAAGGTACATGTCCTACCTTTCACCTACAATGCACCCTGCCCATAGGGCTAGCTAGGGCCTACCTTAGGGGTGACTGACATGTAGTAAAAGAGGGGTCACAGGCATGGCACACACTGTAGGTGTAACACTGCGCGCACCGGCCCTGCAATGGCAGAAGCCTGGGATAGGTTTGAAAGGCTACTTTGGTGGGTGGCGCAATCAGTGCTGCAAGCCCACCAGTAGCATTTAATTTACCAGCCCCGGGTATATGAGATACCACCTTAGAAGGGACTGACAGGTAAATTAAATATGCCAAACATGTGTAGACCAATCTTACCATGTTTACCACAGAGAGTCCACGCTGGCTGGCTGGCTTTGAGAAAGACAGGCGATCGGACACGGCAAAAAATGACAAGCGTAAGACTGAATAAACATGCTTGCCGTTTGACGAAGTTGTAGAGTTCGGTCCTAGAGCCATCATGGCAGCCTTTTGAACCGTTCGCCGGAGCCTGACTTTACCGTCTTTTTCCAAAAATCGCTATTGGTCCACAAGCTATTTTTAGCAAGTGCCATTTGCATTGACGTTGACAGTGGCAAAAGCGTCGAGCGGCACAGGAGGTGCCAGGATAAAGAGTGTACAAGCTCATGTTCCAGGTCCTGAGGATTACCCTAAAATATAATTGAGTTTGAAACGCGTTGACCGTTTGTTTGTGTACAAATAAGTACTTTTGACAAGTTTTGAGTATCAGGTCCACAATGTTTCATGTTAACTAATGAATTTGATGTTCCTATGACCTGAATACTGAACTGTTTGGCCACATTTCTCCCTGGGTCTGTGTAGCATCCTAGATTACTGCTGTGGTGTATCTTTTTAACCTTTCCCTTGGGTTCTTTCATTTCCCCCCTTTTTTCTTCTCTAGTGATTGATGGAATTTGAGCTTGCTCATATTTTGTAAAATGCTTTTAATCATGAAATGTAATGTAGTGTCTTATTTGTAAATGTAAAAGTCTGTGTTATATGGTTGTATTGTGATTTGTGGTCCAAACGCTTGATATGTTCATGAAAGTAATAACATGAACTGATTTCTTTTGAAAAAAGGTACAAAATACAAAAAAGAAAAAAGGAAACATCTATTAATTTTTTTTTTCAATCGCTATGAGTGTCACGTGTGATTACTAGGAGTGAAGTGGTGAATAATTATCGGTATTTACCAGCCCCCGGTATATGTGATACCACTTTACAAGGGACTGACAGGTAAATTAAATATGCCTAACAGGTGTAGACCAATCTTACCATGTTTACCACAGAGAGCACACACACTTTACACTGGACAGCAGTGCTAACGTGCCCAGAGTCCTAGAACCACCAACACCGTGTCAGAAAAAAGGCTAGGAGGAAAGCAAAAAGTTCAGGGATGACCCTGTAGAAAGGGCTAGGGCCAACATATAGTATATGTAGTCATGTCCTGTGTTAAGCAAAGTTGTACAAGACAAATTCTTTAACATATTATTGACTTTGGAGACTTCACTTAGTCCAGCATTCAGTGTGTCCAATTTTATCATCACTGTAGTCTCCCTTTCAGTAACACCCATTCTGCGCTCCTTCCTCTGGGCCCTCTGGTGACGACTGTTAGACCTGTCATCCTTGGAATGATTTTCTCCCAAACTTTGCCTTCAGACCTCCTGTTTGTGCTGATTTCAATTTTGCTGGTCTTAGAACTCTGCACATGTTGCCACTGCCAACCAGTGCTAAAGGGCTTGTGCTCTTTTCTTAAAAGATGTTAGATTAGCTTATACCTAATTGGCATATTTAATTTACTTGTACGTCCCAAGTACAGTGGTACTACCTGTGCCCAGGGGCTGTAAACTAAATGCTACTACTGGGCCTGCAACACTGATTGTGCCACCCACTTAAGTAGCACCTTACACATGTCACAGGCCTGCCATTGCAGCCCGAATATGTGCAGTTTTAAACTGCCAATTGAACCTTGCAAAGTCAACCTTTTGCTAGGCCCAAACTTTATTTTTCATACATATAAGTCACTCAAATAGTAGGCCCTGGACTTCCCTGAGCTGATAGTACAATGTATTTAAAAAAGTAGGATATGTACTTTTAAGTTTTACATGTCCTGGTAGTGAAAAACTCTTAAATATATTTATTCACTAGCGCAAGGCCTACCTCTCCTGCAGGATAACATTGGAGTTACCTTATTACATATCATAAGTGTAATTTCCAAATGGGAATAGTTTGCCAGTTAATGTTTGGTTTCTTTGGAATCACAATTTAAAGTCCTCACTTATAGTGAAGTCTGATTTTAAATTGGAATTCTTAAAATGGCACTTTTAGAATGTTAGCATTTTCTTGCCTAAGCCATTTGGTGCCAGCAGTCCATCTCTGGGTCACATGACTGGGTGTAGTTGAGCGTTGGGTCTTATGTATTCCTCTTAGACTGCCACACACAATGGGGAGCATAGGTGTGACTGGATGGGCAATCACTGGCAGGATGTGAGGGAGGAGATGGGCCCAACATCACCTACACTTGAATAAGCTGTTTTTTGTCTCCACCCAAAGGGCTGTATACTCCCAGTAATTAGTCTGGAGCCAGGGCCAGAAGGCAGGGAACCTGTGCACTTCAAAGGCATGCCTCTAGAAGCTTCTCCCAGGTTTCAAAGGCACAACTAGTTATAAATATTGGACTTCAGACACCATCACTTCAACAGTTGTTGTGTTGACACCATAATGTTATGTTTTGGGTCTGATGGTTACACTATCAGGAAATGAGTGACCCAGACTGGGCCTGATGATTATGCAATCAGGAAATAAGTCACCCAGAAAACGTCATGGTATGAGCCTGGTGATTATGCAATCAGGTAAGGAGTCACCCAGACTAAGCCTGGTGATTATACAATCAGGAAATGAGTCACCCAGACTGGGCCTGATTATACAATCAGGAAATGAGTCATCCAGAAGACATCAGGGCATGAGCCTGGTGATTATACAACCAGGGAATGAGTCACCCACACAGCAGCCATCTTAATTGGACTAGAACTATAGAGACACTCCCTGCTCGCACCCAGTTGCTAGGCAATCAGAAATCTGTATAGCCTTGGTCACATCTTCTGAACAGCTCTGGTCACTGCTGGACTTCATGATAAAGGAATCTAGTGGATCCTGAGTCACAAGCCTGCAGAGGACATCGGAGCATCATTCTTTGTCACAAATCTGCAATGGACATCGTCATCCTGTGACTCAAGTCTGCATTGAATGTAGCTCGTCATCCTGTATCACGGACCTGCAGAGGACATTGGCACATCTGAAACTGTGCATAAAGTTGTATAGCCAGTTGCATACCTCAAAGGGTGCACCTTTAATGCCTTACAATAGAATCTCACGACAGCAGCCCTGGGCAAAGATAGCACCTCAGTAGACACAGGACTACAACTGCTAGCGCATATTACACTGCCCTCAGCATCTCATGCCCAGCTTGCTGCAATGTTTAGGGATAGTAGCCAGGGATAGTTGGAGGGTGAAGTAACCCAAAGGTTTACCTGGTTCAGGTCTGGAGAGTTTATTATTGTGCAACACGTGTGTAAGGTGCCTTACAGCACATTCAGATTGAAGAAGGGCTTCATTCCTTCAGGTGATTATCCAGTCACATAACTGAAGGCAACAGCCTGCACTCCGGAGCCAAGGTCCGAGGCTACCTGCTGACCTGGTTGTGTGAAAGGGTAATACAGATACTGAAATGAGTGTGGTGGGATGCGCAGAGGAGTGCTTGCATTAGGTGTGATGATCTGCGGGAAATTCTGTTTATGTTTACGTTTATCTCATAGTGTGTACCATATCATCCATGCCCACCTGGTATTATATAAATGGTGATGCCTACCCAGCAACCACAGATGAGGGTGTCCAGTAAGCCAAGAGACCAGATCGTGTTTCTTTATTATTTTGTCCCATTCCACTATTCCCTTGATTGTGACATGGGCCGGTAGAAATGCAGTCCTCATCGCAGTGAGGGTCATGGTAGGACAAGCAGGAACATTGCTCCTGCTGGGTTCAGGATAGCTCAGGTTAGTGCATCTGACATCCACTTACAGATCCACACAGGCACACACATCCCAACTCACAGATGCACAGAGACACTCACACACACACTCACAGACCCAAACAGGCACTCATATACCTATTCAGAAACCCAACTCACTCTCACACCCACTCACAGACTCACACAGACACTCAGACACCCACTCACAGACCCAAACAGATACTCAAACACCCACTCACAGATCCACAGAGACACTCACACACCCAATCACAGACCCACACACATACTCACACATGTACTCAAAGACCCACACAGACACTAACATGCAATCTCAGACCTATGGTACCATTCACTTATGTATTAGCAGACCCAAACAGGCACTCACACCCCCACACCAACTCATACTGAAGAACCAGGGCCTTATGGGCCCGGCGGCGCAGGGCACGCCTTAATCTCCTGAGTTCACCTGCTTTGCTGAACAGAGACACAGGACATTCTGTTGAGCGTAGAAGATCAGGTTTATTAGCTGCAGCTAAGTACAGTTGTCCCAGAAGTACACTCAGTATGTTCTTAGGAGACTGCCACTTTACTCCGTGGCACACAATCTTTTATAGCACATAGATTCACCAAGAACACTCCCAATGCATACATGGTTATCCAATGAGAAGAGTTTGAAAACAAGATATAACCAATGAGAAAAGTTTGAAAACAAGATATCAAGTAACCCAAATAAACCTCTCTTCCAACTGTTTTTGTCACCCCTCCCCACAAGTTAATCAGTGGTAGTGTCTACAACTCAACTTGCAGGTGGCAGGACATTTGTATGCTTTGGAGGACAGTTGTGAAATGAGAGAATACAAGTAGAGAATAGCGAAGGCCAGAAGATAAGATAAAGTCAGGAAAGAATGGTGTGAACCGACAGACAGTTGAGACAGGGTTTAGTCAAACCAGATGAGGATTAGTGGACTCAGCCAGTCCCTGACATCAGTCTTGTAAACAGAGGCAGAAGGTTATTTGACACGTCGCAGTAAGATCAGCAGAAAAACTTCGTTCATTGTGCTGCCTGAGTGAGGGCAACACAAAATGGTGGTGGAACACAAAGAAATGGTGGCTGAATACAAGCGAGATCGAAAATCAAATTTCCTCAATACAGCTACTCATATACCGATAGAGCCACTCATACACCCTCTCACAGACCCAAACACACACTCATATACCCACTCACAGACCGATACAGGCACTCACACACCCACTAACAGACCCACAGTGCTATCTACACACCCACACACAGACCCACAGAGGCACTCACATATTCACTCACAGTCCCACACAGGCATTCACACACCTACTCACAGACCCACTCAGGTTTTGGCATACTCACTCAATACCCATAGCCCTACTCAAAACACCCAGTCTTAGACCGATACACAGACACTCATAGACCCAGTCACAGACTCACATAGGCACTCACATATGCACTCACAGACCCACACAGGCACTCAAACACCTACTCACAGACCCACTCAGGCACTCACATACCCACTTACAGAACCCAAACAGGCACTCACACATCCACTTACAGACCTACACAGGCCCTCACACACACACTCAGAGACCCATCCAGACATTAACACACCCACTCACAGACCCATTGTGTGATTCACACAACTATCAACAAACCCCTAAAGACCTCACAGCCAATCACAGACCCACACATACACTCACACACCCACTCACAGACTCATAGTGTGAATCACGCACTAACTTACAGACCCACAAAGACACTGATACACCCACTTAGAAAGCCATAGTGGCACTCATATACATCCATACAACCACTGACACACCCACTCAGACCCATAGCACCAATCATAAACTCACTCACAGACCCACACATGTACTCACAAACCAACTCACATATGCACACAGACATTCAGATACCTACTTACAGACCCACAAAGACACTCACAACCACTCACAGACCCTCACAAGCATTTACACAATCATTCATAGACCAACACAGACACTCACATATCTACTCATAGACCCATACCACCTCTGACACCCACTCACTGACCCAT
Source organism: Triturus cristatus (assembly GCF_964204655.1). NCBI lineage: Eukaryota > Metazoa > Chordata > Amphibia > Caudata > Salamandridae > Triturus > Triturus cristatus. The sequence goes on along the minus strand of NC_140586.1, from coordinate 682,229,188 downwards.
AACACAACTTATAAACTTACTCACAGACCCACACACTGACCAACTCACATATACACACAGACACTCAGGCACCCACTTATAGACCCACACAGACACTCGTACATGTACTTGCAGATCCACACAGGTGCTCACACACCTACTAACAGGCTCAAACACTCACATGTCTATTTACAGACCCACAGAGCCACTGGCACACCCACAACACATATACTCAAACTTCCCACTCACAGAGCCATAGCACCATTTACACACCCACAAAGGCACTCATACACCCACTCAAAGACCTATAGTGCCACTCATACACCCACTCATAGACCCATACAGGCACTCATAGACCCATACAGACACTCACATACCCACTCACATATCTATGCAGACACTCACACACCCACTCACAGACGCACACAGACTTTAACACACATCCACTCACATACCCAAACAGACCCACATACCCACTAACAGATCTATAGCACCACTCACATACTCACTCATACAGCCACACAGCCACTCTCATCCCATACAAGCATTGACACACCTAGTTACCCATACTCCCACACATACACACCCCTCCAGATTCTGTAAAACATCCACACACAGGCTCATCAGCCACACACATTATCACTGTACTAAATGTGTCTTTGTTTTAAATATGTGTTTTTGTGTGGGAACACAGTTGTGGATCCATCTCGGATCCTAAGTATGCTGCTTTGTATTGAATGTGTGCTTTTGGTTTGTGAATCCTCGATTGATTTGTGGAGCTTAGTAAGAAATAAAAGAAAAGGATTTATAGGGAAAATAAACCAGGGTTTGGAAAAAGGTATGGCTCTGAAAAGAGCCTTTGTTTTTATGATGTGTAGAATATAACCAGATATAAAACAGGATGAAGTCCTTCAAGTTGTTGAGGAACACCATGTGGCTGTTCTCTGTGAAATAAACTCTATCATTTCTATATACACTGCCCATATCATAGTGTAAATTGTTGTTGTATATAGAGCACATGTGGTGGACTACGAGGAATGCAATAACAGTATTATTTACATGTTTCCTGGATTTGTCTATCTGTGGACAGAATTTATTTTACCACTTCAATTTCTGCTTTTGGCAAATGCTGGAGAACACCCAATCAGTGTGTGGAAAATGTGCCATTAATTTACCAAAGGTATCCGTCATTAGGATTTCTAGTCCAACCCCAGAACTTGAGCCTTGGTCATTGTCACCACAGTGTACAATCATATGGTCTAGATGTTGGCAATTCACAATGCTTTCAACCAAAGCAAGCAATGGATGCCACATTAACCCTCTCTGGCCAAACTAAGTAATGTCTACATTAGGTAAACGCACATCCCTGTCAATGCTACTTTTTCCAGCACTCTCTCTGGCCAAAAACACATGACCATTGCCCACAATTCACATTCTAACCATTTTGGAGGCAAACTGGAGTAGCACACATGAGAAGGCTGAAGCTGGAAGACATAGTTTTCAAAATGAATGGCAGTGAAAGTGAAAGACAGACATTAAATTAAAAAATAATATATTCCATTGGATGGTGTTAATATGCAGGGAGCTAAAATTAGGTAGTGATTTTGAGAAATAAGTAATGATATCTGTGATTGGCTTTGGAAAAATTAAAACATTTTATACTTTTTTGGGGTATGTTTATAATTCCAAACAGTCAACCACACTGCAGCAGTTAAATTTAAAGGCAGCAATGGATGCCACATTGACCCTCTCTGGCCAAACCAAGTAATGTCTAGATTAGGTAAACCCAAGTCCCTGTCAATGCTACTTTTTCTAGCACTCTCTCTGGCCTAAAACACATGGCCATGAACCACAATCCACACTCTAATAATTTTGGAGGCAAACTGGAGTAGCACACATGAGAAGGCTGAGGCTGAAAAAGATAGTTTTCAAAATTAAAGGTAGTGAACGTGGAAGACAGCACTTACATTAAAAAATAACATATTCCATTGGATGGTGTTAATATGCAGGGAGATACAATTAGGTAGTGATTTTGAGAAAAAAAAATATATCTGTGATTGGCTTTGTTAAAATGAAAAAAATTATACTTTTTTGAGGTATGTTTATAATTCCAAACAGTCACACACACCTGCTACAGTTAAATTTGAAGTTAGTATGCTGCTCACGGAAAGTGTTGTGAATTGTTGACCTAGTGCTAGCAGTCAGTGTTCCAAACATGGTTATCATGGAAACTGATCAAAATGTGCTGGGGGAAAGGGAACAAAAAAAGAGTAGACTGTTAATCTGAAAACCAGAGTGGTTTGGACATTTTTCTCAACAGGGAGGGTTTGAGTTGAAATTCAGTGCATTGTGCAAAGTAAACTAGTAATGCCATGCTTTAACAGCAGATTGCTAAGTGGTTTATGGGCTCCCTTGTGGATCCATAGATCCACTGCGATGTTACACGGGAGGGTTGGCTGAGCACTACAGTGAATTCGCAAATCCGCTCAAAACCACTACCAAATTGGACTTCTTAACAAGAGTCTTACAAAAGGTTAAAACACAGTGACCATTCAGAAGTGGTATATCAAAAGAAAAATATGAAAGGAAGGTTGTGATTTGTTTATGACATCAGTATCACTGAAAGCAGAAGAATGCCGTTAATGGTTCCTTTGTACTGAGAGTGGTATACCATTCCTATTCTTCTGACTTCAGATTGTCAGTCACTAACAAGAGATTGTAAGTGATAGTGAGAAAAGATTGGAGAACAGCAAAGACATTTCATAGGTATGTCAATTGGAGTATACTTTTAAAAGTTATATTATATGAAAAATGAGTGCATATAAGGTGGAATAAAATATGTAGGTTATACCCAACAGTAAAAGGAAGAATAAAAGGGAGGATAGATTATAATATTAAGAAAATCCTTTTTGAGCAGCTAAGGAGGAATACAAATTTCTGAAGAAAAAATATAGTTATCTTGTTAAGCTGCAATGAATGAATGTGTTTGGAAGTAGATGTGGGTGATTGTTTACACAATATAATTTGATAGTATATAATTTGTCCCACACACACAGTGAACCAGGCACTCATTTGCTCAGTTACAGCACCAACAGGGCACTTATGTATGCACCACCAATATAGCTAGATAGAGAATGACACACTGAGAGGACATCAATAAAACATTTACACACCTATTTATAAACGTATACATTCACCTACATATTCATCATCACAAGTATGCAGGCACTGTCATATCCTCTCAAACATATATATTGCTTTTCATGTACCCAGTATTTACTCAGAGAGCGATATAGACATCCATACACCCAGTCTATTTGGCATTTAAAAACCCTTTGCCAAGCCTTAAACATTACTTTTTTAACATATAAGTCACCCCTTAGGTAGGCTAATTGCAGCCCATAGGGAATGGTGCTATGGGCCCGATTCACAAAGTTAAACAGAGAGGAAAGTCTAACTTACAATTTTTGGTATTCACAAAGGGCATTTACGAGTACTAAGGTTAGAATTTTCTTTCACGTTAATTTTTGGTCTTAAGTTTAACTGAGACCAAAAGACGAGTCTCAGTTAAACTTAAGTACAAAACTTAAATAAAACTGAGACAAAAGTCTAACTTTACTACTCGTAAATACCATTTGCGAATACTGAAAGTCAGAAAGTTAGAATTTCCTCTCAGGTTACCTTTGTGAATCGGGCCCTATGTAGTTTAAAAGGTCAAATATGTATTTTTAAGCTTCAGTGTGTTGCACGTCCATTCATAGACCCATATTCCCAGTTGCACATCCAGTCTCCCAGCCATACTGTGAGTCAAATATCTATTTAGAAATGCATGAAGCCACTCACATACCAGACAGCAACAGAGGGACTTACACATTCACTCATATACCCACACAGCACTTTTGTATCCAGCAATATCAGAGCCAGTTGCACACACAGTTACATACCCCAATACTTACTAGCATAGCCAATAAGCAATCCATGCAGCCACTTGCATACACATTTACAGACCCATAGAGTTACAAAGAGAGACAGGCATACAGCGGCATACTTGCTTGCACATCTGGTGATACACCCATAGAAGGACTGATACACTCACTCACATATGTACTCAAGTACTAATACAACCAAGTCTCCCACTCAGACAAGTAGCCCTTTAAACATGTCTCTGGCCTGCTATTGCAGAGTGTGCATGTGCAGGGTTACTGCCAGCCCGACTTGGCATTTAACACTTCTTTGCCAAGCCTTAAACTCTCTTTTTTCCATATATACGTCATCCCTGAGGTAGGCCACAGGTAACCCACTTTGAGGTTTTAGTGAGTTACACACTCACCTACAGACCCATATGCCCTGTTATACATCCAGTGTCTCAACCATACTGCGAGTCACATACCTTTTTAGAAAAGCATTGAGCCACTCACACAACCATTCAGACAGTGACAGAAGGCCATATACATTCACTCACACACCACTCATGTATCCAGTGGTATCAGAGCCAGTTGCACACACAGTTATGTTATGTTACATATTTTTGTAAAGCACACAGCTGCCTCAGCGAAGAGGCGTCCCGGCGCTGGTAGCAGTGTCAATAGAAAGGCTAGGGACTAAACCGAGGGAAGCAGATAGGTTTTGGTGGCCTTGCGGAAGGACTATAGGCAGTCAAGGCGACAGATCTGGGTAGGAAGAGAATTCCACAGTTTAGCTGCTAGACACTGAAAGGACCGTCCCGCAGCTCGGAGGCGCTTCACTTGAGGAACCGTAGCCAAATATTGCTCAGCCAAGCGTAACTGGCGGTTGGGTACATACGGTACCAACAGATTGGACAGAATCTCAGGGGATAAGAATTTTAGCATTTTAAAAGTCAGGCATAGGGTTTTAAATTCAATACTTTTGGACATGGGTAACCAGTGTAGACGGCGAATAGCCTCCATCGCGGAGCAGTTTCTAGGGAGCCTCAAAAGGACTCAGGCAGCTGCATTTGGGACTCGCTGTAGACGAATCACTTCTGCCTTGTTAACGCCTAACAGGAGCAAATTAGCATAGTCCAGTCTGGACAAAATAGCCGCCTGAACTATCAACTGGCAGGTGGGTGGATCAAAGAAACCCAGCATGGGTGCAACCTTCTTAGTGTGCTCCTGAAACCCAAGAGTGGAATCAAGCTAAACCCCGAGATTTTTTACAACCGACTTAGGGGTGGGGGCATTGCCCAAGGTCGCAGGCCACCATTGCTCACTCCATAGCCCCTTATCTCTCCCCACCAACAACACCTCTGACTTATGGGTGTTGAGCTGAAGGCAGTTGGTGGTTATCCACCGCGCGACCGCTGCTAGGCCACCTCAAAATAAGGCGGCGCCCCGCGTCAGATCATCGGAGAGGGCCACCACCAAATGCATATCGTCAGCATACGAGACCATAGTAAGGCCATGGTCCCTCGCCACCGCAGCTAGGGGTTGGACGTACAGATTGAAAAGCACAGGACTCAAGACTGAGCCCTGGGAAACCCCCTGCCCGATGGACTGGGCGCGGGAGAGAAAGGGGGGGGCAGTTACTTGGAATGTTCTGTCAGACAGAAAGGATCAAAACCAGTCCAATGCTAAACCAACCACCCCGGCCTCCTCTAGACAATGTAAAAGGATCCGGTGAGTTACATATCCAATACTAACTAACACAGTGAGTAAGCAATCCATACAGCTACTTACATATGCATTTACAAACTCTTTGAGTTACTAAGAGACCCAGTCATAAGTGGCATTTTGCTTAGAATCCTGTGACACACCGAGAGGGAGACCGACACACTCACTTACACATGTACTCAAGTACTGAAAAAACCATGTCACCCATCCAGACAAGTAGCCCTTTAAACATGTCTCGGGCCTACGACTGCAGCGTCTGCATGTGCAGTTTTACAACTAGGTTGACTTGGAATTTTGACCCCTTTGCCAAGCCTTAAACTCTTTTTTCTACATACACATCACTCCTAAGGTAGGCTGTAGGTAACCCATAGGGCAGGGTGCTATGTGCTTAAAATGTAGGATTTGTACTTTAAAATTTCAGTGAGTTTCTCGTACACTTACAGACTCATATGCTTAGTTATACATCCAGTCTCCCACCCATACTGTAAGTCATATGCCATCTCCCACCCATACTGCAAGTCATATACCTCTTTAAAAAAGCATAGAGCCGCTCACACACCCAGTTAAACAGCAACAGAGGCACTTATATATTCACTCAAACACCCACCCAGCACTTATGTATCCAGCAGTATCAGAGCCAGTTGCCCCTACAGTCACATGCCCCAGTACTTACTAACAGAGCCAGTAAGCAATCCATACAGCCACTTAAATACACATTTACAGACCCATAGAGCTACTAAGTGAGCCAGTCATATAGGGGCATTGCTGCTTCCACATCCAGTGACAAGCCCATAGAGGGGCTGATACACTCACTTATATATGTGCTCAAGTACTGAAACAACCAAGTCATACATCCAGACAAGTAGCCTTTTAAACATGTCTTGGGCCTGCTTCTCCAGAGAGTCGACATGGGATTTAAAACCCATTTGGCAACCCTTAAACACTCCTTTCCCTAAATAGAAGTCACCCCTAAGGTAGGCTGTAGGTAGGCCATTGGGCAGGGTGCTATGTGTTTAAAAGGTAAGACATGTACTTTGAAGTTTCAGTGAGTTACACATGGACTTACAGATTGATATGCACAGTTATACACCAGTCTCCCAGCCATACTGAGTCTGCAACATATCTATTTACAACAGCATAGAGCCACTCACACACTCAGTCAGACAGTGACATAGGCACTTACACATTCTTACACACACCCACATAGCATTTATGTATCCAGCAGTAACAGAGGCAGCTACACACACAGTCACATACCCTACTACTCACTAACACAGCCAGAAAGCAATCCATTAGGTCACTTACATACACATTTACAGACCCATAGAGTTACTAAGAGAGACAGGCATACAGCGGTATAGTTGCTTACACATCCGTGACATAACTATAGAGGGACTGATACACTGACACACACTCAGATATGAACTCAAGTACTGACAAAAACAAGTAACATTTTCATACACTAACTCATAAACATATTTATACAAGCAAAGTGATGGATTTATACTGCCTGTTACACAATAACATAACTACTTGTGTACCTACTTAATTGACTACAATCTGTAATTTAATATTATGTAATGTAAAGCTAAATGTGTTCTTCATTTACTTTTCAGACATCTACTTGTTTGTACAAAGGAAGATTTAAAAAGCCAAAAAAAAACTGAGACAGGAATAAAATGGATGAAACAGTACTATCTATTTACAATTGAAATTTTCTTAAAATCGTATGTGAAAAAAAGTAAACTGTTCAAAAACATGCAAATAAAAAGTAAGGTTTAAATCAGCTCAGAAAGGAGTAAGTGTTATTGAAAGTAAGAAATCTTAGAAGAAAACAGCTACTTCAACAAGAAGACGGAAAAAATTTCAAGAAATACAAGTGAGAATGTTTTGTAGTTGGGCAATACAGAATTTGGTATAAAACATGAAGCAGTATAAGAGGAGAAGAGAAGCACTGAAGAAAAAAAAACAGATTGATCGGGTAGTTGCTAAAGCATTTGTTGTGAAGCGGAAACTATTTATCTTGATACTGAAGTGAATGAGAACGTTGGGCAAAAAAGTGTTGTCTATGAAGTGAAAAAGCCAGAAAAAAAACGTATTAATAGAAGTTCTTTTTGTAATCTTTTCAGAGTAGAATGGAAACATACGTCTTGTACTGAGCCTTTCTTTAATGAAGAAAGCTACTTACAAGTAGAAACAGCTTGTTGATGCTATGAAGTAAAGGATGGTACACTGATTGAAAAAGAGGAGATGGTCCCTAGGAATGTTGAGGAAGTGATAGCTGAAGAAGTACAAGGAAGATGTAGACAGGCCCCGGTATACAAATGGAACTGTAACAGTGTTTGTAGTGTTTGCCAGCAATCAATCAATATATTAAGAACTTTTCTCGGTGAATTTCCAGGTAGAATTGTAACCCCGAAAATGTAAGTGTTGCAAGGATTAGATTTGTGCACAGGGACGAAATAGTCTAACTTAAAAGGACATTCACTGGCATGTCTATCCAAGAAATAAGCACAAGCACCTTTCATCTTTTCCGAATGAGGGCTGTTCATCATACAAGAATGCAAAATTTAGTTAGAAGACTTTACTTTGTAAAAGGACCAACCTTGTGTTTGGGAGAAATGAATACAGCACATTTGTATGATACAGATTCAGAAGATAAAAAGGTCTGTGAAGTGATTCAGTTATGTTTCTTTGGCCCTGAAGTACAGTCTGGATAAAATGAGGAGTTTGTATGGCCAGGTGTAGTGGAACAGAACATAGGTATTAGTACTGATAACTTTGCACAACAATAGTAACTTTTACGGCAGTTTCTACAAAGAAACCAAACTTTGTTTGTATATATAGTCGGCGCACTCATTATGAAGGCCAAATTCGAAATGTAAATTTGTTTTCAAAAACTGAGCAAGAGAACAGATGTAGGTAGCTAGAATTTGCTGTGTATTTATTTGTGGAGAAACGGTTCGATTTGTCAACGCAGCAGATCATATGTAAGTATTGCTATGACAAATTAGCGGACAAAAAAATGCCTGTGAGAGCAATACATAATAAGTTAGAGTTAGATCAAATTCAAAAGGAACTTCGACATCAAAATGTTTATGAAACAATACTGATACAGTCTATACACCCATTTCAAGCAATATTTTGTATGGAGCCAAAGACAGGGAAACTACTACCGGCTGAGCTACAGAAAGGCCTTAAAGGTAGAGTTGTGAATTTATCTTTACATTTTAAACATAATATTGAAACTGTGGGTGTCGTTGGAGATATAGATTCTAGGAAATGGTGTACCCACAAAAAACAAAAAATCATTCAAGAACTAGGGGATGTGAATAAGGTGACGAAAGGTACATTCTACCTCAAACAAAATAATGTGTATTAAAAAGATATAGATGTTCTTGCAGATAGAAGTTGCATAGAGGATGACATGCTACCTTCAGGTGGACAGTTTGAAAAACTGGATATAACTAATCTACAACTAATTCCAACTGGAGTAGGCAGACGGTAAGATGACCACCCAGTGCAAATACCAGCACCTGAGTATAGGTCAACCAGATTATATTCCTAGGACCCTAGATTTCATCAAAGTATTCTATTCATCTATCATCTGTTAATTGAAATTGATTTGTCTGGACTATCATACGTTGTTAAACATATTCTTAAGACAGGAGTTAATCTATAAAATGTGTCTGCAAAAGACTTTGTTGACAAAGTTCATGGAAAAGATGAGACACTGGAATATAATTTGATACATTTGATGATATGCCAACATGGCACTAATGAATATAATTTTAATCGTCAAGGTGAACATAAATGTATGTTACAAAATGTAGGTGCACCAACTTTGTTTGTGACCCTCAGTTGTGCATAGTACTCATGGGATGACTTACAGAACTTTTTTGAGATGAGCAAACTGTACCATTAAGGACATAAATTTGAAGACAACTGGAAAACTTTTCTCTATGGATCCCGAAAATGTTTGTAGTTATTTTAATCACAGATTTCAAGCCATCCTCTCCTTCATCTGTAACAGAAAAATCCACCTCTTGGAGAAGTTACTGATTTCTTTTGGTATAAAGAGTACCAAGAATATGCTGTTGTGCATAAAGGTTTCACCAACATTTGGAAGACACAGATGAGTCTGTACTTTCTTTCATAGCACCGTATGTTCCATGTAGCATCCCAAAAGACAATGACGACTAAGGCCTAAAACAGCAAGATGTACTTTTTCAAACACATAGATGTGGAAAGTACTGTTAGTGGAAGTACAGAGCAAAAGGAACATTTTATACAGAATGTAGTTTTGGATTTCCAAAAACTGTTATTTTAAAAGGAAAAGACATACAATTTTGTGACTGCGGTGAGACATACACTTACTCAAAAATCACCCCAAAACACGTACAACCAGAGGAAAACAGAAGCTTCAAAATGTATCAGTGAATATAATCCTGTCATTCTTAAAATGTGGAAAGCCAATATAAATATTGAGTTTGTGCTTGACCACTTTATAGCTGTTGCTCGTTATGTAACTTCATACCTAACAAAATCTGAGAAGACGGAGATGAAAGATATGCAGGAAGAGATTTATGCAGAAAAATCTTTAACAAAATGACTTTACAGCTTTTGTTTGAAGATACTTTCACACACAGAAATTGGATCCTTTGAAAGCTGTGACCAGTTGAATTCAGCTAATGTATGCTCTAAGTCAAGAGTAATAGTTTGGGTGAGTCTAGGTCTAGCATGCATGCAAAATAGAGGGTTGAAGTCTTTTCCTGAAATTCAGTACCTTGCAGAATTTGACCCAGAAAGTTCAGACATTGTCAAAAGAAATATGTTAGACACCTACTATCCAAAAAGGAGTCCACATCTTGAAAATGTATGCCTTTACTTCAAAACTACGGATAGAGAAACAATGTCACAGAAAATGTAGACATAGATAAATTTACCATAGTTGATTGCGATGGTTTTTTGGTACAACATAGCAAAAGCAGTCAAAATAATTATAGAAAACTAGGTTGCCAGACTGCTGGAAAAAGAGAGTTTTTTCTATTTGGCACTTCTGCAGCTTTTTAAACCTTGGCATTCAGAATTCGAATTACTAGGAGAGTTTGACTGCTATGAAGACACTTTCAGTGCTGCAAAGAATAGCATTGAGTGTTCAGTATTTCCTAACTATTTGAAAATGTCACATGATGAAATTGAACAGGAAGAACAATTTGCTGCTGAGACAGCTAAGGAGAGTTCACAAAGCAGCCAAGGTTCAGGTCCTCAAAGACAAGGTCCTCTTGGAAGGCCAATAATAGAAAATGAAGCTGCCATTTCAATGAATGAGGTGAAGACTCATTGATTTGGAAGAGTTAGTTGGACAACTAAATGACGAGCAAAAAGAAATATATATGGAGGTGAAAGACAGAGTGGAGCATGGATTCTTCCATGACAAAAAAGAGTGTGCATGCACTTTATTTAAGCCTACACTGTTGTACATGAGCAGTCAAGCTGGCACCGGTAAAAAGCTTTTTAATGCAAGTTCTCACTGCTTTCTTACAAAAAAATATAGAGTTTAATTTTTCATGTGTAGTAACAGCACCCAATGGATTAGCTGCACATAATATCAAAGGAATTATTTTACATCGACTTTTGATGCTGCCTATTGGAGCGTGAAAACAAAGGAGAATACTAAAAGTTATCTGGTGAAGCTTGCTATTAAGTAGCGGGAGTGCTGAAAACAGTTATAGCTTTTAATCAGTTTGAAGGTGAGCATGATCTCAAACGTAATGCTTGCCTTTGTACACTTGAGAATGCAACAGATTCTAAAAACAAACTACGATTTCCATTTGAAGGAAAACACGTGATTGTTTTAGATATCTTACACCTGCGAAAGAACACCCTTTGTTTAAAACACTACTTCATGATAAGTCTCAGAATTCTTTGTGAAGCATTGGAAATGTCAATATTTGATTAAACTTTTAATACAAAGAATTACTTAGGAATATGCGATAAGCAACTAGTGGTGAATAGGGGAATATTTTGAAGGATATTATAGTAGGTGTTCTTTCTAAATAGGTAACGTGTACTTGCTTAAATGACTCAATAAAAAAAGAGAACCTTGTATTCACTCAACTCTAAAGAAAGCCCTAGTTCTCCTGCTTTAGTCTTATGTTCTTCCAAATCTTTTTCACCTTACAGTGCCCTTCAGTAGCACTCGCTCTTATATTGGCATTTGAACACCTTCATTTTGCTTGCATGATTAAGCACATACAACCAGCAGAGCAAACATTTGCATTTCGTTAATATGTTAATGACATGTTCATCTGAGCTTTGATCTCCTGATGACTCTATTCCTCATACTGCCTCATATGTAAATTCATCAATTTGATAATATTTCTCCTCAGCTTTTTATTACCATTCTGCATCTCTAGTTATGTTTCTGTGCCAAAATGTGTTTTTCAGAAAGAATTTTCTTTGTATATTTACTCAGTCAAATGAAACATTAATGCTCATAACAATGCCTCCTACGCTATCAATCAACAACCTCTGATTGTCACCTAGATTAAAAAGCAGGTTTTAAATAAAATAAAATAGAGACACTGTCTGCTGGCAAGTCATTTTCTTTAAAAAGTGTTTTCAATGTACAAGACAACTGCAAGGATAATGTTCACTTTCATTGAAGAAAGACAACCAATTATGTGCCTAATGCCTACACTAGCGGAGTGTACTTCTTTCAACAAAGAATTGCTGGAGTTAGAGAAAGAAGAAATCTTGGAACTGACGGCAATTGGCAAAATGGAACATCGGGATGTCACAATATTCTTAACTGAAAAACTGCAAAGAAAATGGGATTAATTGGAAAAATCTGTTTCAAGAACTGTAGGATTAGAGAAATGTTTAAGGGTTTGCAAGAACTTTAGGGTAATTTTGCATCAAAATGAAATGTTGAGGTAGGATTCGTTAATGGTAGTATGGGAAAAAATATTGATTTCATTAGCTTTCCTAACAGGAGAGAAATAGAGAACATAGCAATTAAATTTGATTAGATTGATGAGGTAAAGCAGATTGGAAGGTCCATTGTACGTTTTTGCTTGTGAAAGACTTTTATATGCATTAGAGACAGTTTCTCGTTTCTCTAGCATGTGCTGTGACTATTCATAAGTCTCAAGGTTTAAGTGTGCAGATGCAGCATTTGTTAATGTTGGGAGTACTGTGTTTAACAAAGGTATGCTATATGCAGCCTTATCTCGAGTTAAGACATTGTCTGGTTTACATCTAGTTCCTTTTGATGACAGCAAAGTAATTGCTGATCCAAGTTGTGTTAAAGAATTCAATCAATTAAGAAGTCTGTATGGCCGTCATTTAGGACAGTATCCAAATCATAAAAATCACATAATCTGTCCAGTGAAAACTTTCAAAGGAGTGTAGTGATGTTATTGTTAAGAAAACAGTTATAGAGAACAAAGATGTTGTTAGGAAAAAAAATATTAGAAAGAGACAGATATTCTGCGTTACCAGTTCTCAAACCCCTCTGGTGTCAAATGCTGTGCAAATGATCTTCTAAATGTACTCTTCAATTAGCTCATCTTGTATATACAATTGAACAGAAATCGTAGAAGAGATTGCGTTTTGCACTTGGTGCTTTGTTTTAACGTTAATGTTGTGATCGGACTATAACACACTGTGCTTCACACATTCCAGACCTCATAGATATATGTAGTGGATCTGTACAGTTTACTCCAAACATTCAACAGGATGCATAGGAGTTTCTAAGGGTGATGTTTGCAGTTTTAGAAGAAGAAGAAATATATATTGCTGAGATGTTTGGGCTTACTTACTCATTGAACCATGAGTATAAAGAATGCACATTGGCATCAAGTCCAGAAATAGGTTTGGAACGGTTTCTTTATTTAACACTACCAGATTGCAAAACTTTGTCTTTTATTTTAGATTGCTCAAGCAAAATACATATAACAACACCTGCACAAATTGCTTATCACATCTTCTATCAACAGTATCTGTACGAAGAAGTGGAAAGTGTATTATTTAAATGATACAATGATGCATGGCAGATGGAAGCAAAACAGAGACAGAGATTACAAACTACAAAGCAGGACAAATATCTATTTGGGGATGAACATATACTACTATGGCTATCTTATCTCATGATGGAGTTACTGTGACATCTGGTCCCTACACTCTCTATGTCTAAAGAAAAAGTTGATGGACAGAATGTAATGATAGCAACCTAAAATTTTAGCAAAGATTTCCTTATAAGCTACCAAATTCATGTCTTTTGTTTCTGATATTTATTAAGCTTTTAACCCCTTTGTTTTTAACACAACAACAAGTAAATCATATACAATAAATAGAAATAACTTCATAAGTTGGGTATATATACAAATTAATCGTTAAACCAAATTAATCAAATATAAAAATCGGTAATGCCAAAAAGCTAACTTAGATTTACAGTACATATTTTCAGACTCATAAATGGACCAGGCAGTCTTAAACCATTCACTGCAATTTACATTAATTCAGACCACAGTTGGCTTTATTATAGGACAGCATCCAGTCCGAGAGAGCCCCCCAGATTTTCCTTCCTTTATGCTTGGCTTTCTTTTGCATGCGCTCAAAGAGTGCAATTTCAGATTGTATATAAAGCACCCCTTCCATTGCTGGAAAGATGGAGGTTGGGAATCCAGCCATGCTGAGGCTAAACAAAGCCTACAGACTGCCATTGCAATAAAAATAAGACGGGCCCCATTTCTTGATACCAACTCATCTTCCCCCAAGAGCATCATCTGTGAGGTCAGAGAGATATTCAACTTAAGCATCTACCCTAAAAATAGTACAACGTCTAATCTAAACGAGTTAAGACAGGGGTAGGAACAAAGCATATGAACCAAATTTGCTCTTCCTGGCACCGAGAAAAATGTATCCCAGCAACCCCACCTCATCTAGCTATTTTAGAAGGGGTAAAGTATAAATCAAACATTTTTTTATAATGCTGGGTTTGCAGACTAGATGAACTTAATATTGTACATCCTAATTCCAGAGATTCCAAGAAGCCAGGGTCATCCATATCTAACCTCTCCTGCCACTTGATGTTATGTTTATCAAGGTCATCTAGGATCCCCTCCGTTAGACACCCATATACTTGTGAGGTCGTATAGTTGGCTTTCCCTATTAATACCTCCAGCAAAGATATCCTAGAGAATTTAGCCACACCCCCTCAGCTTTCTCAATAAGAAATCCCTGAGTTGTAAATACGATGCTATATGACCTCGTAGGAGCGAATTTCCTATCCTTTCAATCCCCGCAAGTTCTCATTTTAATAAGCACTCATCATGCGGGATTTTGGGCACTTGGATATCATGAAGAATCGGAGTATACCAACAGTATCTCCCTATTCCCTTGTTCTTCTGTATACCAGACCAATGTTTAAAAGCTGCAATTAAAACCTTAAACTGTGTTTGATTATAATAATGTGGCTCAAAGATCTTCAATAAGAAGCTCTTTGAAGCCTTGCCAATCAGCAACTCAAAAATTGATGCAACAAAGTCCTTAGACCTCCCATGTTCTACTTTGTTATCAAAAAGTAGTTGCAGATACTGCAAAACTGACACTCAGTAAAATAGTTTAAAATTAGGAAGTGCCCACCCCCCTCTTCTGCTAGGTAGGCTCAAGAACTTTTTCTCTCCTGATTTTCCCATATAACCAGGTGAACCTGAAGGCCATTGTGTCAATTGTTTCAAACCAGACATTCTCAAACTCCAGAGGAGTTGTACGAAACATATACAATGCCTATGGGAGTAAAATCATCTTCACTAGATTACATCTCAACATGATAGGTAGGTGTAAATTGTTCCATCTTAAAAAGTATTTTTTTGCTTTATCAATAATCAGGGACGTTTTTTTTCCACTATGTGTTCTACCTTGGCAGAATGGTGACCCCCAGATACACTGTTTGATCAACCACACAATGATTCTGGGTTACCGTGAATCTGTTCACCACTAATTGAGTTTCATTCCTACTTAACAAGAAACCAGAGAGTGTTAAAAATTCCTTGGTTATCTCTTCAATTGCTCAAAGAGTGTAATCAGGGTGTCTTGTTACTATTGCAATGTCATCCGCATAAGCTAGTGTTTTCAGAGCAAATAGTAAAGGGGAGGAAGGACACCCTAACCTCGTTCCTCTTTCAATTAGGAATGGCTCAGATTCATTACCCATAATCTGGATTCACGCTATTGCAGTTCGATACATCACCTGTATTGCTTGAATAAAAGACTCTAAGACTCTCAGAACCCAAAAGATTCCATTACCTTCCAGAGGAAGTCCCAGGCCACCCTGTTGAATGCCTTCTTGGCATTGAACAGGGCCACCCCATGGGTTCTTCCGCAATATGAGGCATCAAAGAGTGCTATTACACAATAAACGTGATTAGAAGTCCCCCTTCCAGGAATACAAACATGTTGCCTTGCTGATACTAATCTATGAATGATGCCTCCCGGCCGTTTTGCCAGGTTCTTAGAATAGAGTTTAATATCACTATTTATCAGTGTAATTGGCCCATATGATACCAAGTTCTTAGGGTTCTTTCCTTTCTTTATAAATAGGCTTTCCTGTTTTCAGTTTCTATTTTAGGTAAATTCTGGTGGGGGTTTTCAGTGTTTTCAAGTGATTTCAATACCTTAAAAAAACAGTTGTTATCAGTGGTTACACTTTTTCCCGCCACTAAAAACAACAGAAAAAGTGTTTTTCCGGTGTTTATGAAATGTTTTGCTTTTATTATTCCTGCTGATAGAACATCGTATATAGACGGTGTATGTATAGTGTATGAGGTCTAAATAGATTTTTGCAAATTAAACTTATTGTAGTACACCACACAATACTTCTTCAGGGAGTCTTTGGTCATGTGCGCTTGCTCTTTCCTTCCAATGTAAACTTCTGTGAAAAGGCCCTCTCAACATAGGCACTTGAGACGGACAATGCCAAAACAGCCAGTGCACAATTTGTTAACTCTGGCCACTGACATAGCTTTCCATGCCAATACTGGTGCACTTGAAGATTGCGATTCTCAGGGCAGGTTCTGCAACATTTGCATTGAGCTGGGCGCTTATGCCCTCAGAGTTATTGAAGCGGTCAAAAATTACCAAAGATCCTCACATTTCTTGCCTTTGGCATCATCACTCAGCAGAAATTCTGTAAACGGTTGCCACATGGATAATATAGCATTCATAGCCCCTTGGACTGAGAACCATCAGCTAAGGGACACAGTTGGGATGACTCTTTCTTTGAGGCCACACAAAGCACAAAATTATAAATATTTGCGTTTTAGTTCCTGTGCATAAGAAAACAGTGCACCAGAATGGACTAAAAAGTCAATAGCATTCCTCAATCACTCTGAAGATTGTACAGATGATTTCAGCATACCATCTAACAAGTGGCAAGGATCTCCTACCAGGAATCACTTCAGCTCGGGTATCAATTTTGACAGGTCATCACACAACTTTTTCATATACGTAGCTGAATCACTGCAAATATAAACAATATCACTCCAATCTTTGTTGAACTTGGAAACATTTTTTTTTTACAGAGCATTCCAAGTGACACTGCGTTTTATGTTTTCCAAAATTCTGGTGCCATGTTTTCACCACTTTCCCAGATGCTTGGTGATAGCACTCTTTATACATATACTTGTCACTATACCTTGCATTGAATGTTTAAAGCCGGAGGTGTTGGCAATTCTCCTACTATCAATACTGACCCACTAGAAACTGGTGGCTGATGTATTAAGGGTTTTTACCCATTCTCTGTGGGTAAATGTGATGACACATATTAGGAAAGGTTTTTATGAAACCAGCCATTTTACCTCTCAGTGAAAAAATTAAACGTAGCCAAAATATCAAATATGATTTCGATGTTTCCTGATTCTCTACAGTTTATAAAATAATTAAACGAGACCTAAAACATGCTTCTAAACCCTGCATCTTTAGATCAAAGACCACAAAACTGAAAAAAGCAAAAGGAACAAGGTACAATATTTTAGTGGCATCCCTAAACAACAAAACTCAAGCAGAATAATGTTAGCCCAGTCTTTCTTACTGCTAGCTTGTATAACAAAGTTATATTGTATTGGCCGCTTCAGGAAGAAAAAAAATGACTCTTTCACTCTCCTTTTCCTTTCTTTGAATGGCATTTAGTTTGTGGTTGTGCAGGTGTTTTTTCAGTGTTTATATGTTTTCACTGGTGAGGGCTATTTCTCTTTCAGTGGAGTTTTATCAGTTATTATAGATTTAAACCTAAAACCCACAGCCTATTTATAAATATTATTATTGTTGCTGTATCCCAAGAATCTGGCGGGTACTGTCTTCTCCTAACCTGACAAAAAAGGGCATGAAGCTCTCCCAGCATTTCTAAGGAAAATTCTTTATAAAATTCAAGGGAGATCAAATCAGTACCCACCACTTTCTGTAACCGGAGATCCTGGAGTGCTTGCTGGATTTCCACCAGTGAAAGTTCTTCCCCTAGAAGTATATGGTCCTCATCAGCTGCCCTACTAACTGTTGTTGTTTCCAAAAATTGCAAAAAATCCTCAGCTGTCTATGCTTTACATAATGAGTTATAATATACACGGAAGGCATCTCTCTCATCATCTGGATTTGTGACAGTTACTCCTTGATCTTTCGAAATTTCATTGATATACCCTGCCACCAGCTTTTGCCTTTTCCTAACCGCCAAGACATGCCCCACCCGTTCGTTATGTTGATAACACTCGTGTTTTCCAGCAAGAAATTTCCCAGCTATCTTATTAGTCGTGAATTCATCAGTAACAACTTGGTTATAGCTATAAGGCAGAGCACAGGTTAAGAATTTAACCCCAAAGAAACAACTACAAAAAGGTCTGCCTCTACTTTACCCAATTTTAAATATAGGTCTCTCAACTGAGATTGCGATTGCTTCTGTTTAGCAATTCTAAACCTGAGAGTTTCCCCTCTGATACCAGCTTTAAACGTATCAGAAAGTAGCCCTGGGAAGCACTGCTTCTATTAATTTTAAAGAATTCCAGAATCCAGCCCTTCATATGTCTAATATATTCCGGATGAGACAAGAAGCTCTTCTGGAAAGACCACTTTCTGGGGATTTTCTCAGTCCCTCAAGTGAGATTTCTAATACAAGGGGACTATGATCCAACATTATTCTTGGGAATAGTTCTATCTGGGACCCACTGACTAGTGTCGGTGTCACTAAAAAGTAATCAAGGCTTGCAATGTTGCCATGAGGGGCAGAATAGTATGTATACTCAGCATTAGAGGCTTTTAATTTATCCCACATGTCAACTAAACCCACTTCCATTTCCAGGTACTTCAAAGATCTATAAGTTTGTGGTTTACAACTGGTGTAGCTCCCCACCCCATCTCATATCCTTCTTCTACTACCATTCAAATTGAAGTCCCCACAAACAATGTACAGACTGGCCAGGTTGGTAATTCTGTTGCCAAAAAGTTTAACATTGCGTTGTCATCTATGATTGGAGCATCTATTGAGCATAGGGTAAAGGTCCTGGTATGGTACTGGCATTCCACCATTGTCCACCTCCAATGCTTATCCACTGCCTTTCGGCCATAGGTAAGAGTCTTGCCTTTTACTAATATAGCCCCTTTCTTAGTTTTAGTGTCCTCTGTGGTACAGCAAAGTATATTTAGCCCAAAAGCTCCCAGCAGACCCCTATCATCCCGAGCGATGAGGGTTTCTTGCAATAAATATCTGCTCTTAAAAATGTCAGGTCTTCTGAGACCCATTTTCTCTTATCTGCTTCATTTAGGTCACAGATATTATTAGTAGCTATACAGAGCTTAGCCATCACACATATGTAACATAGAGCTTAACAAATTGTAATTCCATAATCTTGTCACCGACATAAGGACATCATGAGCATACCGTGTCCGGCATATTCTGCTTATATTGCACACTAGTTGTTCATCTAACATAACCCAACTTAAATTTTCTTTTAAAAGATTTTTTAATTTGCCTTTTGTAAACACACTTGTCGCCCTTCCACTGTGTTAAGAACCAATCCCCCACCCTCCCCCTGCAACCCTCACCAAATTCTCCAGAGCTCCCAGAGACCCTCCTACCCTCATGAACTTCATGAGGCAAACAGACCTCCCATGGTCTGAGAGGTAGCTTCCTAAGGAGGTACAACACCAGCTCCCCATCCACCACAAACAACACCAATTGTCGCATAGGAGGAGGCAGTGCCCGAATAAGAAGGAGGAAGAAAAATCCCACAAAAGCCATGCCAGAAAAAAGAGAATGGTGAAAAAAAGAACATATGTCACCCAAAAAATAGATCAGGACTTAGACATTGTCTTTGGTGGCAGTAAGTCCACACAGCTATTCTTTGGCTTGTATCTCCAAGGTAAAGAAACTAATCCTGCCCCTAACAATAGTTGTTAATAGTACTGGGGCCAGCATATATGCTTTTGACCCTGCTTCCTGGAAAGGTTTTATTAATTGCCATAGGCGCCATCTACGCTTGACGGTAATGTGACACAAATCTGGGCAAACAAAGAAAGAGACACCCTTATACAGTCTCTGAGCCTCAGGGTAGGCTCTCTGAATATAGCTTGCCGTAGCAAGAAATTGCCAAAAAATTCCAACCTCTATTGCCCAAACGCTCTTCTTTGTTATGAATTATTGGAAATCTGTGCACCTTCTGGATTTCCGACTCCCAATTCGACCCCGACAGTTCAGGAAACGGGCTCTTGAGAAGATCCAGCCTAAATGACTTAATATCATCTCGCTTCAACCCCTCTTCAATACCAAGGAAGCAAAGGTTATTTTGTCTCTGATGGTTTTCAAAATCCTCAACTTTCCACATCACGTCAGACAATTGTGCACCTTGTGAGTTGACTTGCTAGTACTTCACGGCTGTGACTTCTGTTTTAACAATTGTGGTCCTTCCTTCGATGCAGTTGACTTTCTCCCCGAACTCTAAGCAGGCTTTACTAACCTTTCAGCTCGGGTCTCAGCATGGTGTTCCTTAATGGATTCATAAATCAATTCTAATGAGAGGCCTGCGGTCTCTCTTCCCGTCGTATGTTGGATCAATGTATCTGGCTGCCCTGAATCCTCCGACTGTCCAATCATCCTGGTGTCCGTATAGTCCCACTTTAACCCTGCTCCAGACACATATTTTCCTATGAGTTTCCGTGAACCAGAATTTCCCTTTGAGTCCTTGCGGGATTTCTGGCATTTCTGGGTTGTGACTGGTGGTTCCAAGGAGTTAGTATCTAACGAAGAGGAGCAGTGACCAGCATCACTCAAGGTCTGCTGAGCCTGAGCCTGAACCACCTGTAAAAGAGAAGAATTTATCAGCCCCTTCCAGTGTTGCATCTAGGGGTCTGCATATTCTCTGTTCAAAATTGTGCAGTCCAATGCTTCCAGGTATGTCAGTCTGCAGTGAATCGGTGCAACATCCACTGGAACTTTGTATCAATTTCACCTGATGTTGTATGTCGGGTTGAGTCACACCCCTTACCTGAGTTAACAGTTCTCCTGGTCCTATAGATATGGCCTGTTCTGATATAACTAATGACACCGCTGAAGAGGTTGTGTTTTGTAATAGTAAATTAATATCCTTCAGCCCCAGGTATTCTACATCCAAGCCAGCTACAGCAGCACATAGATTTACTTCACCCTGGGGATCCTGGTAATAAATTGAGCCTTTAGTTTGAAAGAACTCTGTAATTTCCGGTTTCGGTGTACCCAGAGAAGACTGTGCATACTCTGGCAGCCAGGGTCCCTGCACCATTTTACATTGCCTGTTTTATATTGGGGCCAATCCAGCTTCTGAAATCTATTGACCCCACCCGACCGTGTCCCGCTGGCTTGAGCAACCCCCTTGTCCCGGGCCAGTTAGAGCACTTTCGGAGCCATAACGATAATGGTCACAGCCGGGAGGTTGTTTTTTCAGAACAATCCATGAAATAATGACCAGCAAGCGCACCAGCAATCGCACAGAGTAAGTCCACCCACTCTACCAGCACCATAGCCCTTCAGTGTCACTGTACCTGGAAACAACACCTCAACGCCTGTGCAATCACTCAGGGCTCTGGTTACAGTAAGTCACTGCAATCTCTTCCTCATTACAATTGCTTACAGATGTCTATTTCCACCCTCCGGTCCTGACTGAACCAGAAATGTCTATTTTTTGAGGATGGTGGGGGAGAAGCTAGCTACGCTCCCGCTCAGTCGCCATCTTGACTCTGGAACTGAAGTTCTAAGGAGGATTACAGTTGTGAAAGCGGTATACTACATTTTTTCTAGATCCATTATCAGTATTTATGACATCATTTGAACTACCAGGGGTGATGTCTTTGTAAGGCTTACCATATGCTGGTGTGCCTTATATATCTGTTAGTAGTTCTGCCAGTGATGGTCTCATTTCCAGCATAAGACTTCTTAAATTAGTAGTGCTAGTATAGGGAAAACAATCATTGAAAAATTGCACAGTGTTGCTCAATTGCAATGACATAGTGTGTAGTTTTTTTCCTATAATCTTTATGATTGTTTTATCCCACTGTTTAATGATGATTCTTTCAACAGTACATAATTTACGGTGTATACGTATAGAAACTGGAACAGTAAAAAAGGGAAAATGAAAGGCTTCTGTATACTATAAAATACCTTTGGAGCATGAGACATGTGTAGTATTATGAAGTTATGTATTGTTGAAATTGAAAGTTTATTTACTAATTTGAATTTCTTTTAATAATAATTCATATTTCATTTTTTTCTTCTTTTTAGTTCTAGGACTGGTGTTTCATATCATCACATTGTCAGGGTGTTTCAAACTACAATCTGAAAAATAGAGACCGGTTACAAACTCACACATGCTTTTATAATCCTCTAAAGCCACTCACACACCCCATTGTACACCGATACAGAAATTCATACACACACTGATACACACATCAATACAGCCTCTCTCACACCCAGCTATACATTGATACAGCCACTGACATACTTACTTACAATCTGATACAGCAACTCTCACACCCACCTACACACTGACACATGTACTCACACAGCCACTCATTCACCCATACAGTAACTCACATACCCACTCACTCACCCACACAGCTACTCACACACTCACTCACACAGCCACTCACTGGCCCATACAGACACTCACATACCTACTCTGCCGACCATATAGTCACTCAAACACCCACTCACTCACCCATACAACCACTCACATACCCACTCACCCATATAGCCACTGTAACACCCACTTACTCCCACTTACAGTCACTGACACAGCCATTCACTCCCCAATACAGCCACTGACACAGCCACTCACTCATCATACAGTCACTCACACAGCCACATACTCTCCCAATCAGTCATTCGAAGACGCACTCACTCAGCCACACAGTTATTCACACAGACACTCACTTATCAATACAACCACTGACATCTCCAATTATTCATCCACACAGCCACTCACTCACCTATACAGCCACTCACACTGTTCCTTTCCCCCCCGTACAGCCACTCAAATACCCTCTCACTCACTCACCTGTACAGCCACTCACAAACCCACTCACAGACCCATACAGTCATTCACACACCCACTCACTCACCCATACAACCAATCAGCACCCATTCACTCACCCATACAACCACTCACACAAGTACTCAACAACTCATACAGCCACTGACAGAGCACTCACACACTGAGCCATGCAGCCACTCAAACAGCCACTTGCTCACCCATACAGCTACTCACAAACCCATTTACTTACTCACACAGTCACTCACCCCTATAAACTTCACAACACACATCTAAAATGAAACTTAAAAAAAATGACACAATTAAAAACATTAAGGGGCTGATTAGGATGGTGGTCAGACTTTCGTACGACCGCCATCCTTTCAAAGCTGGGACCACCCTACTTGGTTGGTGGTTCCGCCATAGGTATTAGGATGCGACTGCCCCCACGGTGGTTGCAATACCTATGTTTTGTATTGCGGCGGGTGCTGCTGGCTGCAGCACATGCCGCTGTACAAAAATGAGAGACTTCACATATCCCTGCCTGCCACATGTTGCAGGGATATGTAGGGGGGTACCATAGGTGCCCCCGCAACCGACAGCCCTCTATGGGGCCCCACATTATCTTCTGTCTACCTTTTCATGGTGGGATAGCTGCCATGAAACAGCAGTTGGAAAGAGACATCAAATCCCTAGGGTGGTGCCTAGCAGTCACCATCACCATTGTAGGGAATACAACTCCGTCCAACGCACCGGTGGGCTGATGGAGCCCGTTGGATGCATGTTGGTTGGTCTTTCCGACCACCAACCATCCACCTGCCATTGTAATATGGCCGGCGGAAAACATGGTTACAATGGCGGTGGTACCGCCACTGACAGGCTGTCGGCGGCGGCCCCAAAGTCATCGTAACCAGGCCCTAATTGTCAATTAAATAATTAAAAGTCATCAAACATAGGGTGGTAGTGGAACAAAATGTTGCACCTCGTAAAATGAGCAGTTTAGTGGGTGTTAAGTATAGATACACAGAGTATACAGAGATTAATTCAGAAGTGATACCACTCAGGGTAGTAGTAGTGCCACTCAGGGTAATAACATGCCCTACCACCTAAGATGTTATTATACAAAGTAAAGAGGCCTTTGTGTCAAACTATTGATAAGAGATATACCCCGGCACTCCACAAATAATGATTCTGTTCGCAACTCGGCTCTACCATATGGATATTAAAAATGCCAACATGGGACCAGGACACTGTTGTCCAAACAAATGGGGATATAATCAATGTAGGTTACCATGCTGGAAATATATTATGTTGTTACATACTCTGTTTAGGTTACATCTCTCTCCCATGTAATACTATTGCACAACCTATCTCTTCCTTTGTACTATGAACATGAAATGTCTAGGACTCATGAAATTGCAATCTAGACATATGTATTCTACTGACATTTCAACTTTGGATATGTTGACCCTATTCTGCTGAAATTATAACTTTGGATATGTTGACCTTATTTATAACCAGTAAACTAACAGCACTTCTCTATCTATCCTGAATCACTCTGTTACTAGCCTATGATGGCTGTGCGTTTTGAAAGCCATTGTCGGAATCTTTCACTTTGGAACTTAACCTTTCACGCACATGTGAAGTCTATTTTCAGTGTCTGTGCCTTACTCAGAAGTTTAGCCTGGCTTAAATGAAGAAGACATGAGTCAATCGAGCCGATTGACTTCACACGCCCTAGACAGTTGTAATACAGGTCAGTTTTGTCTATATTAGAAAATGGTTATACTGGTTTGTAAGCGGGTCTGATCACATTTCAGTATCTCGGAGGACGCACTATACTATTGTCATAGGGGACATTTGAAGATGGCCGCAGATCCAGTGTCCCTAGCCGAACCTCAAATTTTGCTCTTTTACAGGGACCTAACATGGTCCTGTGTAAGAAGAAAGACTGAGAGCTTGAATAATTTGCAGTTCACATTTCCCAACAAGGTTAGTACGTACACACTGCATTAGATTTATACTTAACTCTCATACGCTAGGAGGATGATTTACTCCCTCTTTAAATACTTGTATGGCCTCACAAACAACTATATAGTATCACATACATACTTTGCATGACTGACTTTCAAATACATTACATTGGAATATGCCTACCACCAGAATGTAGATCCTGGGAATATTATATTTTTTAATAAACACAGGAACACAAGTTAAAGGAGACATTTGTTTGTAGAATGTTTATTATTTTAATCGTTACCAACTCGCATCTGTGTAAACGTTGTCATTTGTTCTTCTTTTTTCTTTTATTAACTTGGTTTAGTGGAGTTGGAATACCTTCATGTTTGCAGACTGCGGTACTCACTTCTTTATGACCACACA
Source organism: Triturus cristatus (assembly GCF_964204655.1). Taxonomy (NCBI): domain Eukaryota; kingdom Metazoa; phylum Chordata; class Amphibia; order Caudata; family Salamandridae; genus Triturus; species Triturus cristatus. The sequence continues at coordinate 682,203,645 of NC_140586.1, read as the reverse complement.
TTTTGTGAAATTTGGAATTTGAAGATATGAAAGCATTGCATACTGCGGTACTAATTACTTTGTGAACACTAATTTGGTGAGACTTGGAGAGAGTTAGGACCGCATAGGTTAAATGTAAGTACATTTATTTTGGAAGGTTACATATACCATATTATACCTTCTATAGAAGAATTCAAGTGATCTGAATTAACTCTGTGTTACTTTCTAAAATAAAGTATTCAAGACTATTACCAAGAAATACTTGAGGTGATGACGTTTTGTATGTTACTATTTTTCACACCTATTCATCCTTTTTTGAAGGTAGAGCTTAACTTTAATATATGCAATTTACCAAAGTTGGTGCAACATTTTGTTATCCTGCCTCATGCCTATTATGACCTCACTGGATATGGAAAATTTGAAAGGCTAACCTAACATTACATTCTTTACATGTTACGTCTTTCTATTTACCTTTGATACAGTTCAATCGCGGTGGTTTTACTTTTCATCGAAACATTTTCTCTTTAGGCTTGCATAGGGCAAATCCTCTCTACTGATACTCCGCTTTAGGCTGGGCATTAAACTAACTATTTTGTCAACCTAACTTAAATGCATCAAATACTGTGGTTACAGTACTGATGAAATATATGTTATTTTATTGTTATACGAAACATGTGTCGCCTGTTGTTTTTCATCACTGAACACAGTTTGCCTCAAATTGGCCTGGAAAATTTGATTCCTCTTAATAACATGGAAATATGTTTTTAATTGTTTGTCAAGAAAATGAATAATCCAAACATAATTATTTCTTTTTATTCTGCACCTGTAAGAAGAATTAGAAATATCTCTTTGAAGACCAATTGAAGTCATAAACAGACATCATATGTATTTGTGAAGTGCCAGGGCAGCTCTTACAATTAATTTGACACAAAGGTCTCTTTACTTTGTGTAATCACATCTTCGGTGGTAGGGTGTGTTATTACCCTGAGTGGCCCCACTACTGAATTAATCTCTGTATACTCTGTGTATCTATACTACACACAAAATATATACCAGAATACATAGCAATAATTAAAAAATAATATTTTAAACAACTATATCTTTATACACAATATTAATGAATTCGATCCTTTAAAAATAAGTATTACTTACCTTAAAATCGATATTCTTGACAACAATATTCTTGCTTATGATATTTCCATATCACGATATCTTGGACACAATATTTTGAAATGACAATATTTCTTTTTCGATATTATAACTGAATATCACCTGCAAGTGCACACTTTTGTGGCCAAATACAAAAGCACATCTCGCAGCTACAGAGACTAAAACTATACATCACAATCCACTCTTCTTTCATTATGAATAGCTTCCAATATTGCACAATGACAAAAATAAACCCACTGTTAACTGCACTTTAAAATGTTGTAATGCCCAATGGTGAAATTTACAAGTGCTTTACACTCTTATACCAAAATATTTTTTAACAAAACAGTATGTGCTCATACAATGTAAGTAGAGTTTTCAAGATGTTGCCTTCTTGATAGTATAATATAAAATGCAAGACTACAGATGAAAATTAATGGAAATATATCATAAAATGACAGAGAGCAAAGCGCAGCCCTGACTTTCACAAGCCTTGCACCTGCTTATTTTATTTATTTTGAATTTAACCGCTGACTCGGACCTCACTTCTTTAGATGCCAGCACTAGCATTAGCTCAACACCAGCAGCCTGATATTTTCACAAAGTGCCTACCCCTGCTTCCCAATGGGATCTAAGGAACTCTGAGGTTGGATTCCTCTATGTGACAGCGGCTGCCAGACTTCCACTCAGCAGCTGATGCTCATCCGCAATTCTGCTCCTGCAGGAACTCTGGAGAGACAAGTTATTTTCTGTGGAGCTCTGCCTGACAGTTTCCTTTTTTATCAAGGACAGACCTCTCATAAGCAAATTATGTCCATGTCTAGGGCCCACCCCTGTGTGCATATAGAAGAGAGACTGAGACGAGGGGCCAGGTGTTGCCTGGTTTCAGGGTCCTCATTGCAGGTGGTCTGGCTGTTGTGTGTAGATTTAGATTTCGTATAAAGGTTTCCCGATTTATGCCCTTATATAGGTACAATTTATATTGCCCTTATTTAGGCATAGAAAATCCAGCCCTTATTTAGGCCTTGCCCATGCTACCCAAATACAGGCATGGTCTCCTACATCAGTCAATCCACGTCACAATGAGTTCTTGGAAAACCAGACTCTTAAGCCTTTAGGAATTTACCTTGCTTGGATATTGATTTCTCCAAGAACTCAATTAGTATGCATGAACATCTATTCCTTAGTGATTCCTTCATGACGTTCCGATGCCTGACGTTTACGTCAATACAGGCATTCCTAAACACCTTCAAGGTATAAATATAGCTGCACTTGCCCTGGCAAACCACGGTTCTGGTATGGTCCAGTTCGACTGCCTACTTGCGGTTCGCCACAGCAAGTTCGGAAGAAGATCGAGTTCCCGTCTGATGCACGGACCAGATGCTGTCATCCTCCTCGCAGAGAATCCAGCTCCAGAGTTTCTGACTCCCCTTGCGGGGTGTTAGATATCGAGTACCGGAAAGAGATTCCAACTTCACACATTCTAAGGTATGGAGAAGACTAGAACTTAGAGAAACTTTTGGCATCTCTTGGCAAAACTAAAACTATAGCTAGCTATACTTTAGAAAACAGCACCTACTTCTTACCTCATACTACACTTAGGTTAGGTACACTGGGGTAGAACTATTTAGAAGCATCAGATGAGTATTCACATTTTAGCCTGTGTTATTTATGTATGTATTTTATGAATATATGTCATAGCTACAAACCATGCTATTGCAGTATTATTTTATCTTACTGCTAATTCTGTTCGTATTGTACTTCACATCCTGTCTTACGATTGTAGCAGTTCATATCTCTTGCATGAGAAATAAGACTATTCAATAAACCCCTTTTTATTCAAACGCCCGTTACTCTATTTCTGTGCAACTCTGTAGAAACGAAGCATGCACGATTGACTTGAGTGAAACTGTTATCTATTGTTTCCACGGTTCTGGGATTGTTCCGACTCTAAGGGAAACAAAGTTGGCATGTTTATGCGGTTGTCAGAAACTAATCCCTTCTTCTATATTCAAGAGGTTTCTAGTGACCTCTGAGTTAGCTGGCACACACAAGTAATTAGGTTTAATGTACTCGATAGAGACATACTGACCTCAGTCCTATGTCAAAACTATAGTGTATTATTATTCCAATGCGCAGAGCCTATTAGGGATATAGGAACTACACTACATGGCGCCCAACGGTTTGGTAAGGTACTAATTTAACGCTAGCTACTGAAGTAACTCATTCGTGCTTTTCTCAGAGACCCCTACTCATAATACTCCATGAGACGTTTTGAATGGGTAGGGATAATATCAGCCATAGCTGAGTAGGACAAAAATCCTATGTATTAACTGTTTGGTTTGTTCAACGTTGAAGGATACAGTGTTCCAAACTATTGTGCACCATATCTTTGTTCCCTTGAAACTAATTCTGCATCTTTCATTAAACAATGTCCGACAACTAGGTAGTTGACAACGGTACGGCTACAGCTGACCTTACAGGTTTAAATGAAACTGAGGCAGGTGTTATACACATCCCACCAAATTTTAGGAGAGCCATCACTCTAAAACGTATAAAACATGGCCTAACACCAAGAGGTGGTAGGGCAGTTTTTGTGAGAGAGGCACATGAATCTCACTAGACAGATATATTCTATTCATGGATAGTACTCCCAGAATCAAATCCAGTAACTAAAATGTTTCACTTCTACAAAGAAGATGAACCACATGAGGAATAAATTCCTTTTGAGGATATTGAAATTCCACTCACATACCAGGAGCATAATCTCTGGTTTAAAGGTACCCTAAAACATTACAATCACATTACCAGTCTCGGTCCACTACGTAGACCAGGAGCAACATGGCCGATTTTAGCCAGCTACACACCTCATCCTGACATTGAAGAAATGTCAGACGTAGAATTACTTGCTCAACTAAAGGAGTTGATCAAGATCTACAGACAATTAGTTCAATATGTCATGCGGACTTTCACAGTCCAACCACCATTAACCATTCAAAATCCAGTCCCTCATCAGGGGAATATACAAAAAATTACTCCATAGAGTTTACACACAGTCATGGGTAAAATGCCCACAAAACGTGAACAAATTCTATTCTGGATAGCTCAAAACATTACTCAAATCGAAGCAGTATTTCCTAATACTAGCCCTTATGAGAAATACAGAGTTCTAACAATCTATTTACCAATGGGGATCACACCACATCTGGAAGACTGCACCACTTGGGGCACAGTCTTTGCTGCAAACTACACAAAAACACATGGTGTTCCGTCTATGGCGGTAATACCTGATGTTCTGAAACAGATTCAAAACGAATACGGGGCAGAGCCTGCTCTGAATTTGGGTATGAAGTTATTTAAAAAGCAACCATGTCTCAACAATAATATTATCTAATATTAAAGGAGAAGCAGCATCTGTGGCAATCTGACAGAAATTAAGGGAATTTTATGTAACAGAACAACCATAAGAACTAGCCAGAATAATAGAAAAATCCTATAAAGAATTAGGCAGAGACAGTTTGGCAGGGAAACCAGTTAAACCACAACTGTCTGAAAGTCCTGATAAGGTCTTTCCTAAAAACACTCCTACCTCTTCTAAAAAGAAGTGGGAAAATAACAAACAACATTCAAAAGAGAAAGATTCTCAATCCCGAGGTAGGTCTCCTCAAAAGGAGCCCTCTGAAAGGAGGTATAACCTCAGGAATGGGGATAATTTGAGAAAACCTGACAGGTATCAAGATACTGATACACGTTCCTCTCGTACCTTTCAGATATCATCACAGACATCCAAAAGAAGAGAATGGTCAGAGAACAAAGAAGAACGTGTGAAGTCCAAAGACAATCAACATGTTCAGAAAAACAAACCAAAACCTCAATTCTCCAAAAAGAAGGTAGCAGGTCTGAAGATAAGACATGCCGAGGATTCTGAGAACACAACTCAAGAACGGAGAATGGGCTCAGACAATGTTGGACAGTGCAGCAGAAGTTACAGTAGCTCGCAAGAACCTGAAGGGGCTTCTGGAGACAGTGAACCTGAACGAAGACATTCAAGTTGAAACTGCAGACACCAGGGTTAGTTCTCCCCATAGGTTACATGAAATAACACTCCGGATGGAGGGAGACATACCAAGAAAAGTGAAAGCACTCTTTTGGGAGCGACTTTCAAAGGGTTATGATATTCTTCCAGCAGAACAAGACTGGCCACCAGAATTTGTCAGGGAGTGCCCACATGGTGAAGACATCATTATGCCAGCCTTCTCCAACGATGTTTCAGTACACTTAAAATATACTTATGCCAGGAAATGGGCAGTGGCCCAGGCCCCAGCATTATATAAGAATCATGTAGGTTGGGATGAGGACACACCTCACCACAAAATCCAGTTAAAAAATCAACCAACTGCACAAAGGCAGTACCTGGTTAAGCAGGAAGCTAAAAAACAAGTCAGGGAGATCTTAGATCAACTTGAATACCAGGGGGTGATTGAAACATGCACCTCATCAATGAACAATCCTTTGTTTCCTGTCTCCAAACCAGACAACACATATTGTCTAGTTTTGGATTACAGACACCTAAACTCTTGTTGTAAAACATTTGCAGTGCAAAATGCACATAGTACAGCATTAATGAATAACATTGTGTGTAAAAAGTACAAAACCACATTAGACATTTCAAATGGTTTCTTTTGACAAAATATTACACCTGAAAGTAGATATTTGACCGCTTTCCCAATAATGGTGACCCAGGGTCAATTTTGTCGACTCTCACAGGGGTTCAAAAACAGCCCAGGGTTATTCTCAGCAAGCGTAACAGAGTTACTACAAATTTATGATGATGAGGCATTGTCATATGTCGATGATATATATTAGGCCTGGGAGGTAAATTCCATTCCGCTCGCGGAATTTGCGGAATTTGGGTAATTTCGCGTTCCGCGAAGAGTGCGAAATTGCCCAAAATTCTACTTTCCGCGACTTTGCGAAATTTTTTGCTTGTTCGCGTTCCCAAAATGCGTGTTCGCGAGATATTTCTCCCCGAGCATGCAAACAGCGATTGTGAACAGGAAAAAAGCATCGCGAACAAGCAATTCCGCGTGTTCGCGGAATTACTGCGTGTTCGCGGAGATTTTTTACCGTTTCGCGGAGATTTGCGTAACGCGATTACGCAAATTCCGCCCACCCCTAATATATATCTGACAGACGATGACCTGGACAGACACTTGAACAGGGTGAACACCATTATATTGGGCTTCGCCTCTGAGGGTTACAAATTCAACTTTAAAAAGTCCAGAATTGCCCAACTCATCGCCCTTTTCCTTGGATATGAACTATCAAGTGAAGGAAAAAGCCTGGCAGCCAACTTTTTAGAAAAGTGTGCGCTGCTCCAACCTCCAAAAACGCTGAAAAACTTACAGTCGATTCTAGGTTTCCTGTATTTTGGAAGAACATACATTCTAAACTACGCAGAGGGGGTTAAACTTATCTACAAATCAATCAAACCTGATTTCAAAGCCACAACTTGGACACAAGAGCACACAGAAATTCTGCATTCACTTCAAACAGACATGTTAGCAACAAAACACTTGCATACACACGTTAACCTATGCAACTTAGTGATCCGAATCATTCCGGATCAATGCGGATTCACCTGCTTAACTTTTAACGAAGTTGAAAAAGTACCAATTGCATACAAATCACATTTGTATACGCAAGCAGAAATGAAATTTACATCAACAGAATATATTCTGACAGCAGTTCAAACCGCTGTAGCAAAAGAAAGAGCCCTAGCAAAAGGGAAACGCATTATGGTCGTAAACCCTGTACCAGCCTTAGAGGCAGTTACAAAAGTGAGTATTCCGAATGCAAAAGCTTTACATCCAAGATGGATACAATGGGTTAATTCTCTTGCTGCAACTGATGTTGAATATGTTTTTGATCCTTACTTGAAAACACAAGCATTCCTGCAATACGAACACGAATGTCCTCTGCCTACTGAAATTCTCCCTCTTGATGAGTACGAATTTATAATTTATACTGACGGATCTGCATAACCTGCTGCGAGGAGTAAACAAGCTTACAGTGCAGCATGCGCAATCGTTAAAGGTCATATGCGCTATGGCAAATTCAGACCAATGGTCACAAAAATATAATCCCTATGAGATTGTAAAGCTCAGCGAGCTGAACCACAAGCATTCAAGATGGCACTTGAAAATACGGATCGTGAATTCCCCACACTCATAGTGTGCAATTCTTTTTACTGTGTTCAATCTTACAATGAATATTTACAGAATCGGCTTCAAAATGGTTTCAAAGATGCAAAAGGTGGCACAATCAAGCATAAAATGCTTTGGGAACAAGTAGTTCAGTTGCGAAACGGACTACAAAACACTCACGTGATACACACGCTGAGTCATCAAAGTGATGGCGTTCATGTTGAAGGGAATTCATTGGCTGATGAAGCCGCAAAAGGGACTGTGCAAATGGCTTCCGTAGCTGCAATCACTCGTTCAAAAACGAAAATAGAAAGTGAAATAATGCTGGCTGTCAATGCTTCAAGCAAATGCAGCGGTGCAGCGTTACCTGCATAAAAAATTTCCACTCATATATAATTGATGCAAACAGCGTTCTGTTTGCTCGAATCCCTGGAGTGGGGGATAGGGTATTACCAAACCTGGAACGAAGAGCAGCTTTGATTTATGAAGCACATCTGGGAGAGGGTCTGACACACCAGGGGATCTCTAAAACAATTTTAGAACTAAAAGAGATGTACTGGTGGCCAGGAATGTATACATTGATTCACAATTTTATCAATGAATGTATAGACTGCAATAGAGATCTCAGTACAGAATGCCACCAGGCACCTATCTACAACGTAGCCAGCCCAGTACAGACACCATTGTTAGACAGCATTAGACTATCTACATGCAGCCTTCTCTGTGGATGAATGCAGTCCCACAAACACTAAATCAAGTTTCCTATGGATGTGGCCTCAGGGCTCGGCTGACGCTTGAACTGTTATAAAAGATTTATGAGTGTTTATCGGCACATACGCAATTGGCACACCACATTCTGACCAGGGTCCTGCGTTTATCTCTCGAGCTTACAAAGAAGCCATGGCCAGGTTGGGCGTAGCATTGCGGTATTCTTCTCCATTCCATCCTGAGGGAAATTCTGTTGTGGAAAGAAAAAACCGGGACATAAAGCAGACTATAACAGCTAGGGTATTAGGTTCGGGTGATGGGTGGGTCAAACACTTTTATGGGGTCCAGCGCGCACTTAACAACTTGCCAAGAAGTTTTCTAGGGGGTGTCACTCCATATGAAGTTCTTTTGGAACTAGAATGTTGGTACCGGACCTTGATATGCAAGGCACAGTGATGGAAAATAAGAAATTTGATATCAAAGATCGTTTGGCTGTTTTACAGGACTTAAATGAACTAAGAACGAAACAAAGCAACGTGCTCCTGAAGCCAACCATCGCTGGGGAAAAACCGTCCGTCCCAGCAAGGCCTGTCAAAGCTTGGTGATCTAGTCAGAGAAAAGATCGCGGACAAGAAGGAATTTGGGCCTTCTTACAGACAACCAGTCCCTGTCCAAGCAATCCACGGATCAAGAACAGTACTTTTGCCGCCCCTTGCTGGTAAAAAGGAGAAAAGATTTGTGTCCATCTACCTGATCAAACCACACTATGTGGCCAATACTAAGCAGTAGGCCAAGTGGACTCCACCAATGTAGCAGACACACTCCTCTAGCTACAATCCAAGAGGTTCAAACTGAAAGACTCATCACCTTTGAAGATTCTGCAGTGATAAATGAAGGACTAAGCAACAAAGCTATGGAACTCATCCCTCTTAAAACCCAAATAACAGTTTGTCCTGATACACCTGTCTATAACGAAGTAACAAGTGAGCAACTGGTTCCAGCGAATTCAACAAATCCTGATGCAATTCGAACCATTGACAGAACTGCCTCTGGCTATTTCATGAACTTTGATATGTTTTCTGAGGATCCCAGAAATGACGCCAGCACAAAGAATTTTCAAAGAACAAGCAACAGACTTTTTTCATCTCCTTAAAAAGACTTATCTGGTTTCACCATGGATTGATTTGGGAATTTTCTTCTTTCTACTTTGGTTAGCTCTGGTAATAACTCTGGGTATGCTGATAAATGGAAGATATATTCAAATGGACACAGCAAGTAAAAGAGTGAACTTACTTCTCCAGCCACACAAATCATCCCATCATAAAGCAAGAGACTTGTCAGCAGTGAACATCACAGCCGTTCCTATACCAGATGGTATAGTTTGGGACAGAACTGAATATGACATTTTTGTCCCGTCGGAGCTTTTGAAGGTTCCACATTTATTTAAGATTTCATTAAGTGACTTTATTACCTCTAGTACCTTTTCTGACGATTGGGACTTCGAGACTGTTAATAACATGATGTCTGATCTAGAGATGTCTACAGTATTCTCAAATCATGAATATTTAGAAGGTTCATCAGACTATGAACAAATGTATTGTTATAACCACTATGGTCATCATTTCTTGCATAAATCTGCAACACCTAGAAATGTATTTATGTATAACCAATGGGAACATTGTCCTACACCTCCGAGGGGTAGCTCAAAAACTTTTGCAATGAAATATCCATATTTTTCAGGGTTCAACCTATTAAATCCAGAAACGTTTTACTTTAAAAATGTGAAAAAGACATGAACGAAAAATATGTTAACCAATACGAAACAGATATATTCTGCAGTCTTTATTGCCCTACTGTCTAGACAGGGTTTTGACTTTTGGAACAACAATATTGAGACAAACTCTGTCTGGGGTACAAAAGATTGGCAAGTACATGGGGTAGAAGCTTTGTTTAGAGCCTGTATCATCCCTGAGCAAAGTATGTTTTTGAATGACACTGTCCAACAAACGTCTTGCCTTGGATTAGCCAAGATAAAAGACATGAACACACCAACCATACCTATACCTGCAAGTAATAGCACTACACAGGGGGAGGTCGACGTACATAATATTTTTCATCACAACAGATCAGATCCAGAATAGAAACAATGGTTGCTCTGGCCCACAGACACGAATAACTGTGAAGATCGATTCCTGAACAAAACACAGGGTTTCATTATCAATAGGCCAGGTCCACGCTATGTTCAAAGACAGCATACAGGGGTAGTAACAACATACAGTGTAGGGAAACTTTGCTTTGATTGGCTACAGAAAGCTACACTGAAGGCTGTAAAACAACACTTAACTTTACTTCAAGAAGACGTAGACCTTAGGGAATTCTTGCTAGGACCAAGAAAACCACATCAAAAACGTTTCATATATGTTGGTATCTACGCTGCTTATAATGAAGCATGGAAGGTTACCCAAGCAGAGACTGCAGAACGAATACGAGAAATTGATCGTATTAATTTAGAGAAAACTCTCTCTGCAGTAGACAATGGGTTAACGACTCTGTCGTCCAGAATATGTTCATTGGACAGCATTGTGTCATCTGTCATAGACATCATGGAACAGGACTTGGTCATGTTGCAACATGGTCAGTCTCAGCTACGTTCTATCATGTTATTGGGCTGGACGCTACAAAACTTGCGCGCAGGCTATGTGCCTTGGCGTTTAATCAACACTACGCCACTGTTTTCAGAATTCAATCTCACTGATAAACAGATCAGACTGGAGAAAAGGGGAGCAGACTACACTATGCTGAGCATTGAAAAATTGGAAAAATTACCATTCAAAGTGGCAGAAAAAAACAGCTACTGAGTGGATCATACATGGTAAAATTACTCTGCCTGTTACAACTTTCCATTTTCAGTATTGCCTAAAACATATACCAGTAGGAAAATATGAAAGGTTGGGTAAAGAATACATCAAGACATCCTGGGATTTACCTTACACACATAGATGTTGGAGTGGGGAACGTGAAGTGTTTCTTAGCGGTGAAAACTGTGAACACGCACTTAGCGGTTCTCTCCTTTGTCAGGGTATTAACTTACACGGGGCCTGTGATGGTTCCACTACAAACTTATCCTGTCACCTGCAAGGTTCACCGGCTGCAGTGATTAATCCAATTTTTGGCCAACTTTCTAATGGGAGTTACATTAAGTTGAATGATCACAACTGCCGTGGCATGTTGCCAAGTATTCCATATTTAGTTACGGTTACTTCCAGCGTCACTTGCTGTATGCAAGTCTTGTTTCTACAAATAGACACAGTCAGGGAGTTGCCTTTAGGGCCTTCACTGAACATCTCTTCTATACGAATTGATACTCTAAGCAGAAAGAAAGCCACTCTTTTACAGAAAACAGTGCCACTGACCTCGGCCAGGGAAACCTATGATCTCCAAGTCGCAAGGACTTCTGCCGAGATACATACCCTTTTGTATACAAACTGCCCTGTACATTTCTCAGAAATGTTAGGTCATATCTTAAACATGTCTGATACGAGCGGTATTATACATGTATTTAAGAACGTATGTACAGGACTATTAGCACCTTTTCAAGCAGTCCTCAGCATATTTCCAAACTGTGTTTGGCGGACTGCCGCTCCTTTTAGCTCTCGTTGCAGGGATTCTATTTTTGCTCCTACTGCTACGATATGGCAAGCCAAATTACCAGCGTCACTCCAGGCACCATAGAGAGAGCTCTATTGGAGATGAAGTGTTGTGAGCGCATCGTCCAAATTTTGGGTTTACCTCTTCTATGAGAATTAAACACCACATGGTTTCTGTCATTCAGACCAATCTGGCAAGATTGCATCTTACCTGTTCTACGCTGCCTGCTCTGCGGTGAAGAATGTGTGCTAGACATCTGTCTAAAACTCCCATCAGTCATGCCTACGGATATCGATACTCTGCTGAACCCAGTAACGGCCCATGCTCTGTGTTGTCCCCAGCGGCTACCAATCCTGATGACGGCATTCTTTGAGATCTCAGAGACCCAAATTGCTACTGCTGAGGTACGAGAAGAAACATCAGGCACGCAGGTAACATCTGATTCGAACATTGCTGATGCAACCAATGCTGAAGGCGATAGTTCACATCTATGTGCAGTTAATCTTCTAAGCGAGGTATTCCAACTTTCAACTACAACGGTAGACTAAATTTTGTCTACAGGATTGGAAGATTTCATGTTTTCTCCAGGCCCACACACTGACTTTTGATTCCGACACACAGTGTTCCGATGAAACTCTGAATTTGGCCTTCATTCTTTTCAGACAAGGGACTAACTTTGGAACTGTTTTTCCTATGTTTAATTTTTTTTTTCCAAATTTGTATTTTTTCATTTTTTGGCTCAGTAATCTGCTTATAGTAGAACTATTCATAGAGAACAGAAATCTTTGAAAATCTTCCAGGGACATTATGCCACCTTGTCAAATCAACAATTGAATTGTGTTAACCTGATATGAAATGGTTTCGGCCCTTTTTTTCTGTATTAACGAGCCATTTCATCATGTGCATATATTTCTGGGTCATTCTTTTTAGCATTTCCAATGCACACATATGCATAGCAATGGTTTTGTAATGCATTTTTAGGACATATGCTTTTAGATATGTTTTAGCATGTTTTAGCTAATCATGCGATACTCTCTTTTAGATATGTTTAGTATGTTTGGGATTTAGTAATGTCGTTTGTACGAAACTGGAGTGGGTGTTTTGTGTAGATTTAGATTCCGTATCTAGGTTTCTCGATTTATGCCCTTATATAGGTTCAATTCATATTGCCCTTATTTAGGCATAGAAAACCCAGCCCTTATTTAGGCATTGTCCATGCTACCCAAATACAGGCATGGTCTCCTACATCCGTCAATCCACATCACAACGAATTCTTGGAAAACCAGACTCTTAAGCCTTTAGGAATTTCCCTTGCTTGGATATTGATTTCTCCAAGAACTCATTTAGTATGCTAGAACATCTATTCCCGACTTTTATGTCAATACAGGCATTCCTAAACACCTTCAAGGTATAAATATACCTGCACTTACCCTGGCAAACCACGGTTCCGGTATGGTCCAGTTTGACTGACTACTTGCGGTTCGCCACAGCAAGTTCGGAAGGAGATCGAGTTCCCGCCTGATGCACTGACCAGACGCGGTCATCCTCCTCGCAGAGAATCCAGCTCCAGTGTTTCTGACTCCCCTTGCAGGGTATTAGATATCGAGTCTAAGGTATGAAGCAGACTAGAAGTTAGAGAAACTTTTGGCAACTCTTGGCAAAACTAAAACTATAGCTAGCTATACTTAAGAAAACATCACCTACTTCTTACCTCGTACTACACTTAGTTTCGGTACACTGGGGTAGAACTATTTAGAAGCATCAGATTAGTATTCACATTTTAGCCTGTGTTATTTATGTATGTATTTTATGAATATATGTCATAGCTACAAACTATGCTATTGCAGTATTATTTTATCTTACTGCTAACTCTGTATGTATTGTACTTCGCATCCTGTCTTACGATTGTAGCAGTTCATATCTCTTGCATGAGAAATAAGACAGTTCAATAAACCCCTTTTTATTAAAACACCCGTCTCTCTATTTCTGTGCAACTCTGTAGAAACAAAGCATGCACGATTGACTGAGTGAAACTGTTATCTATTGTTTCCACGGTTCTGAGATTGTTCTGACTCTAAGGAAAACAAAGTTGTCATGTGTATGCGGTTGTCAGAAACGAATCCCTTCTTGTATATTCGAGAAGTTTCTAGTGACCTCTGAGTTAGCTGGCACACACAAGTAATTAATTTTAATGTACTCAATAGAGACATACTGACCTCAGTCCTATGTCAAAACTATAGTGTATATTATTCCAATGCGCAGAGCCTATCAGGGATATAGGAACTACACTACATGGCTCTCTGCCTCACCCCGCTTCTTGCTTCCAGCCTGCTGGGGACAGCCAAAAGAGGGAGGCTTGGCCCAAGAACCGGAGCTGGCACCGGTGCAGCCCATCAGCAGCAGCTTGCAGCAGCTCAATGCCAACTGACAGGAGCCTTTGAAGGGGGTCGTCTTGCCTGCCTTAGGGCAAACGTTTTCCTAATTTTGGTCCAAGGTAGGGCTGTAGGCAATTGAGACTGCCATTTCAGGCCTCCTGTGCTCACAGTGTTCACACAGCCCACTCGGCTCTAGGCAGAAGCCAGTTGAGCGCCGGTGCCCCAGAAAACTGAGAGAAGCACAGGTAAGGGGCCAGTTACCCTAGGTACACCCACAAAATCACATTCCAATACTGCCTAGTTGCTTAGAGAGGTGGGAACATTAAACTCCATCATGCAGTGGGTGCTGAACTCCGTGCCCATGATGGAGTACGAGTAGCAAAATTCTGCAAACTGCCACCCATACTGAACTTACATACCCCTCACATGCCCACACAACAACTCACACACCCAGTCACACACCCATACATTCATTCACACACCCACTCACAAAACAACTCACACAGCCACTCACTTTCCCACATAGCACCTCACACATGCAATCACACACCCACTCACACAAATGTACTCACCCAATCAAAGACCCACACATCTACTCACAAAGCCACTCACACAATCCCACACCCACACAACCACTCATACACACATACACAGCCTTGGCCCGTGCAGGTAAGAGCAGTGGGGCCCAGAGTGGGGGATTTTGAGAGACAATGTCATCATCGTCCGTCAAAATCCCCCCACTGGGCCCCATTGCTCTTCCCTGCAGGGGCTGAAGCTGCCCATACAGTGATGCACACACCCACTTGCAGACTTAAAAAACACTCTCTGACTGACACAGCCACTCACACATGCATTCACACACCCACTCACACACCCAGTTACATACCCACCCATAAACCCATAGAGCCACTCACACACCCACTCTGACTCATAAATCTATTCACACACACCCATTCACAGACCCACAGAGCCACTCACACGTGCTCACACACCCACTCTCATATTCATAACTACATTCACACACACCCACTAAAAGACCCACACACACACCCACTCACTTAACACCCATACAGTCACTTACTCACCAACTCACACACCCACTTACATACACAATCACTCACATACCCACTCACACATGCACTCACATACCCACTCACACACTTAGAAAAGCACACAACCATTCACACACCCGTGCAACCACTCACACACTCACTCACAAACCCACAAAACCTCTAACGCACCCATTCACAGACCCACACAATTCCAATTTGACTTGTTTTGGAAAATGGCCGAATTGTTCCCATCCCACGGCGAACTAAATGTTTGTGCCCTGTGTTGGAAACACAACATCGCTGTTGCTTGCCTTCACAGACAACAGTCCCTATAACACCTCTTGTATCAGGTCAATCGAGCAAAGGTGATCATCTTCAGTTCCTGCAGCAGCTGCTTGTTGTAGAGCCGGTGTCTGGTTTGACAGGAGCTAAAGCATCCTGCGGAGGCTCTTAGAATGCCATCAGCAGCATGGTAATATGCTGAGAACACTGTAATATGTAGGCCTTTAAAGGTACATCAATGTCCTGTGGCGCAACCGATGGAAGTGTTAGACATATGTCCAACACGCATTCGTATCCGCAGAATAGGCAGCGGAGCACAGGCAAGATGCAGTCAACCCAGACTAATCTGAATGATAGGAACCAATGCTCGCTTAGCTTGCGAAGCCGAGGAGTGCACAGATGGAGTACCATGCGTTCACGGTAATGACGCACAAGGAGTGCTTTTTCCATCCTGGTGGAACAGGGCCGTCCATTGCGTAGCAGGAAAATTAAACCAGGATACCCACTACAAGCAGTAGGACCACAGGAAACCCTCCAAAAATGCTTCCCAATACAGAGTGTATGAATGCTGGAATAACTCAGAAGAATGTCTAAAAGGTGCTCAGAACATGTGCTCTTAAATAGGTGCACAAGCCCCTTCGTATCAGACATGTCAAAGATACAATGCACCATTTCTCTGAAATGGAGCGGGAAGTTCATTCAGACTAGCGCCTGTATCTCAGTCGAAGACCTTGCAACCATGAGATCAAAAGTCCCTCGGGATGAGGTCAAGGTCACATCCTTCTGTAACAGCATGGCTTTTAGTCTGCTCAGAGAATCAAACCGTATGAAGGAAACATCCAATGAAGGCCATAGCATTGCTTCGCTAACTGTGTGGGTCAATGGAAACAATACTTGCATGAAACAAGTAACCAGATATGCGATGCTCGGTACCATCCCACTGCAACCTTGATCATTCAACATCAAATAGCTCCCATTTGAGAGCAGTTTGAACATTGGATGAATCACGGCAGCTGGGGAGCATTTCAAGTGACATGATAGGTTTGCAACGAATATGTGACGTTACAATGCGATCATTTACATCGCGGTACGTTACATTGCAGTTATTACAACGCAAGTCGTTACAACGACTTGCACTAGAGGTGCTAGACTTAGGAATAGTATGATTTACTATTCCAACTCCAACCTATGTAACAGTAGGCAAAGTGTTTGAATAGTAAATCATACTATTCCTTAGTGTATAGCACCATCCAGCGCAAGTCGTTGTAACGACTTGCACTGTAATGACCGCAATGTAAATGTATCGTGGTGTAATGACCGCGTTGTAAAGGTCATTCGCCGTTTGCAACTGAAACATTACTGGCTCTGTGAAGTAAAATCTCCTGACAAATTAGAGACCCACCTAAAAAACTCTCACAGTCTAAACCGCTGAGAAAAACTTCGGCGTCCCCATTCACACATCTAAATCTCTATGGCACATCCCAAGACTCATGTATCTATCCCTGTCCCAACGCTTCATATTAGAATGTCGTGACTGGCAGGGTAATATGACCATGGATTAACCATTCTGTGGAAGGTATCGCAGCCACAGTAAAAGGTAATTGTTCCAATTTTTCAATGTGCAGCATTGTATACATTGCATCCCTTTGTGCCATTGTCATCTTATATGCAGAATACAGAGTTGTACTGTTGATATATCGTCAGGGCACGTGACCAGAGTGCAATGAGTATTGCATCCAGCTCAATAATAGAATGGATCACAATTGTGATTGTCCATGTTGTAATATAGACAAATCCTGTTCCATTATATCCATTGCAGAAGACACAAAGTTGCCCAATGAATACCTCCTGGATGATAATGTGGTCATACCATTGTCAACCACGGCCAAAGCCTTTTCTAGGTTAACCCTATCAATTTCACATAGTCTCTCAGCAGCTTCCTGAGATTTTCCAAACATCATTGTAAATAGTGTATAGGAAGAGATTCTGACTTGGGTTCTGGGAACCTAACAAAACATCCCTGAGATCCATGTCATCTGACAGTAAGGACAAGTGTTGATTCACCTCAGACAGTGTTAAGGTTCTTCCACTCTAGGCATAACTTCCCAACACTGTAAGATGTCACCACCCGAGTGTTCTTTTTGTATATAGCGCTGGTCAGGCCTATGGGCACTAAACCCTTCGGTAGTACCCCTGAATCTTGAATGGCACCTATTTGTGTCGCTAGGCTAGACCAACCATCCCTTCCAATTGGGGTCAGATGAATTGTACGAGCCTTCATGGAGAATGTCATCTATCTTTGGCACTTCAGAACGTTTTGTAGAACTGGCAGATGTCTCCCGTCGAGACTCATTCACATAGATGTCAGTAGTAGGCCAAATTGAGATCTGTGTTTCATTTGTACTTTGTTGTTGTTCAATTTCAACAGGTGCGAGTTCCATCGCATTGTTAGTAACTCCTTCACTTCATAGAGTAGAGTCTTCAAACATTATTAATCTTTCTGTTTGAACTTCCGATATGGTAGCGAGAGGTGATCTGATGCTACCCAGGAGCCCACATGGCCTACTATTCAGTATCGGCTGGATAATGTGGTTTGATCAGATCAAATCTTTGTTCTTTCTTGCCAGCAAGAGGTACTGTTCTCATTCTTTAGACAGGCAGGACAGGTACAGGCGCTCTGTAAGATGGCCCAAATTATTTTTTGTCAACAATCTTTTCTCTGACCAGGTCCCTAATATTCTGGATCCAGGAAGGCCTTGCTGGTACAGCTTTCACTTTCCTAGTGGTGGTGTGTTTAACTTGGACATTGCTTTGTAATGCCCGAAATTCATTGAGTTCCTGTAAATCGGCTAAACGATCATTGATGTCAAATGGTTTTTCATCCGCCACTGTGCTGCCACAGGCGAGGTCAGGTACCCACATTCCAATCCCAAACAGGACTTTGAATGGATTACGGCCCCCAGGGAACTTCTTGGCATGTTGTTAAGCGCTCTCTGGACCCCATATAGGTGATTGACCAACTGCCAACCGAGCCTAATACTCTTGCTGTTAAGGTTTGCTTAAAGTCCTGGTTTTTCCTCTCCACAATCGAATTTCCCTCGGTATGATATAGAGAGGAGTACCGCAATGCAACACTCAAACTTCACGAGGCTTCTTTGTAAGACCGTGAGCTAAATGTAGGACCATGGTCAGAATGTAACGCACATTTTTCTAAAAAATTAGCTGCCAGGTTTTTCCCTTCACTTGAAAATTCGTATCACAAAAATAAAACATTGAGGTGGGCAATTTTCCATTTTTTAAAGTCGTGAACCTCAAGATTATGTTGTGTACCCTGTGCAAGTGATCCAATGATTCATTGTCCATCAGATAAATATCATCTACTTAGGACAATGCCTCCTCATCACAATTTTGAAGTAACTCTGTTACTCTTGCTGAGACCAGCCCGGGGCTATTTTTATACCCTTGGGGCAGTCTACAGAATTGGCGCTGAGAGCCGAGCGGTGAAAATGCTGTCAAATGTCTCATTTCATGTGCTATATTTTGGCAAAAAATAATATTTGAGATATCTAATGTTGTTTTGTATTTATTTCCACAATGTGATTCATTAATGCGGCACTGTGCGCATTTTGTACTGCAAATGTCTTTGTGCATGTGTTTAAATGCCTGTAGTCTAAAACTAGACAGTATGAATTGTCGGGTTTCATTGCACGAAACAAAGGATTATTCATAGGGGAGGTGCGATTCTCAATAACACCTTGGTATTCAAGTGGATCTAAGATTTTCCTGACTTGTTTCTTTGCCTCATGTTTTATTGGGTACTGCTTCTGTGGTGTAGGAGTAGTTTGGGATTTCATAATGAGGTGACTCAGCATCCCACCTTACATGATTGCGGTAAAGTGTGGGAGCTAGCGCTAATGCTCACTCCTGTGCATATGTATGTTTGAGTGACTCTGGAATGAGGAAAGAGAAAGCCGGTAAAATTACGTCTTCCCCCTTTGGGCAATCCATGACAAACGCAGGCAGCCAATCTCTTTCAGCCAAAAGCATTTCGTATCCAAAAGTCAGGTATTCCCAAACTGAGACCCTTCACTCTTCTGGGTATGTCCCCGTCCATTTAGAGTGTTATTTTGTATAACTGATGCGGGACACTTACCTTAGTGTCAGGTGTTCCCACCATGATATGCTCATTCAGCGCTGCTGTCACCAGAAATTCCATCAGGTTCTGGTGAGCTATTGTTACTTCTGCTGCGCTGTCTAGCTTAGTCACAGTTCATTCCCCGTTCAGTAGTAGAGTCCTCAATAGCCTGGGCATTTCGTATTTTAAGGCCATCTGCTTTCATCTTTTTAAATTGAAGCATGCCTTTGGGTTTATCCTCTTGTTTGATAATGTAGTTTGAAGTGCGATGTATGTCTCTTGGCTTTGCTCACTCTTCTGATCTGGGTTCATCCTTCCCTCTCAGAGCTTTTTGATGAACCCTTAAGGTAACAAGGGTAACATGTATCAGTATCCTGATACCTGTCAGGTTGTTCAATATTATCAAGGTTCCTAAAAAACAAAATTCTTTCAAAGGGCTCCTGTTGAGGAGACCCATCCCGTGATTGTGATTCATTTGGCTTATTATTTTTTGATTGTTTGTTGTCCCATTTCTTTTTAGAAGAATTGGGTGTTTGCTTTGAGTTGTCCTTTTCCGGATTACTCATCAACTGAAGTTTCATAGTTCTATCTCCCAAGTGATCTCTACCCAGTGAAGCATAGGTATCTTTAATAATCTTAGGTAGTTCTCGCTCCTGTTGTATAGGAGTGCATTCCAACAGGCATTGGCATATAAACACCGCTGCTGCCTCCCCTTTTATGTTGGTTCGCATAATTGTTGATACCTGGGCAAAATTGCCTATCAATTTCATTCCCAAATCCAGGGCAGGTTCTGCCCCGTACTCATTCTGTATTTTTTCAATACTTCTGGTATGACTGCTATTGAGGGGGTACCATGAGTTCTGGTATAAACAGCAGCAAGAACTGTACCCCAAGTAGTACAATCCTCTATCAGGGGAGCTACTCCCAATGGCAGGCAAATTATCAGTATTCTGTGTTTTTCCTGCGGGCCTGTGTGGGGAAACACTGCCTCAAGGTGTGCTATTTTTTGTGCCATACAGAACAGCATTTGCTCACGGTTAGTGGGCATTCTTCCCATAATTGTGTTCAGCTTCTGTGGGGTTATTTTATTTTTGTTGCAGTCCCTTGTGGTTGACTACCCTAAGGGATCCTTGAAGGTTGAATTGTGAGTGTTTGCATTACAAAGATTTATGTAAACTTTTATTATTTCTTTGTGAAGTGGGCGTAAATCTGCTGCTGGCAATGTATTAATATCTTAATGCAGTGTGTGTGCAGCTAGGACCGGCCAAGTTGCTCCATCTCTGCTCAGTGGACCGAGTCTCACTTTGTCTGTGGTATGGGGGAGGGCGCCTTTAAACCAATTAACATGCCCTTGGTAAGTTAACAGGACTTCTATGTCTTCTTATAGAGAGTATTCTCCTGGTAGTTCATCTGGAGTATAAGAATGAAACGTATGTGTTTGTGCATCTGCAGGTGGGAATTTAACCCAAGAACATAATACCTCTGTTCTGAATGCCTTGTGTGCCTCAATCACCCAATCATGTTACCCCATAGTCTAATAATTTCATAGTAAGTGAGTCTGCAATTTTCTGAAATGTTAAGAGCACCTTTCTGCTCAGCTTCCTCTGCACTAATAGCACTCGTACCAGCGTCTCCAGTCTCAGACATTATGAGAGGAAGTATTTAAGAAAAGAGATAAGGTTTTTACGCACAATGTGGGGAACTATTATCCTTAAAGCATGAGCAAACCTAGAGCCAAAATATCGGATATACCTACTCAGCTGTGGTGGATTTTTTCCCTTCCCTCCCCAAAACACTCTCGGGCTAAAGTGAGTAGGGGTCTCTGAGAAACCCCGACTGAACTACTCAGATTTGACCGTTAAATAAGAACCAGACCAACGTTGGCGGTGCCATGTCATGTAGTTTCGAATAATACATAGGATATGCACGTTTAGACAACATAAACCAAGGGATTGGTGTCCACACTGATTCCAGACACCCCCAAAGGAAATGTTAGCCTACAGACCAGCTAGCTCACAGTGCCACCATAAGACCCCTAACTTCTACGGGTTCTCCTTGGCCTGATACCTACTCCTAAAAACAAAAAAATAAGTAGACGTTTTCTTTTCCTGGGACTGGTATTAGCAAGGAGGTGAATCGTAATAGTATGGCTACATCCGAGACCGTCAAGGGTAGAGGAATGGATGAAGGATATGTGTGAATGGGCAACAGCAGAAAGGGTGCAGATGATGATGGTTCGGAAAGACGAAAAACTAGAAGACTACCTCCAGGTTTGGTATCAGATGCTGCAAGACCTTAAGGGGGGAACAGGACACGGAGACTCAAGAACCCACAAGTGAGACAGGAGCTACACCACACGGGGGATGTTAGGATGAGGGTACAGTGCGAGGTAAACCTGAAAAACAGGATTAGTGAATGCCACCATACCAAAAACCATGACAGCCGGGACAATAGTTGGGAAGGGTGTGGGAGAGGGGTAGGGAAAGGGAAACCTAAACTTGGATTGGCATAATGGTAGCACATCCTAGGGGAATGTACAAAAGTTGCACAAGACTCCAATAAAAGGAAAGTATGATTAGACGGGAGGGATTCCCTTTCTTAGAGTTTACATTTTGTATAGAAAAGAGAGCGCAATGTGAATTTGTTGGAATTGACTTGATACAATGAGGTATGCTGGGGAATAGGGGACTGCGCTCCTGTTTCAACATATGACTGTAACATTGTCTTTATGAAGATTAAATGCCAATAAAACTTTTCTTTGAAAAGCCCTCTAACTTTACCAAGAAGCAAATAGTCTCTGGCAGCTATCGAACATGACAACCCTTGATCCTTCAGGGATCATGGAAACAGGGCATTACTTTTCAATCAGTCAATCGTGCTCACTTAGTCTCAGTGAGATATACAGAAGAAACGATGTGGGTGTTTCAATAAGCATTTATTGAACCAACATTCTAGTATAAAACATGTTTATTGTGACAATCATTAGACAGAAACAGATATACAAGATTACAAGTACCGACAGAGTAAACAAAAGGTAGAATTCTACCATGGTGCTAAACACAGTAAATATATGCAGGCATATGGATACATGGCAGTAATCAAGCGCACTCCTACGATGCAAACCCTATCTAAGTGTATCTAAGTGTACCTAACATGTATGTGAGTGTAAAGCCAAGAATCCACTAGAAAAGAGCCAACCCCATTACCTGATGGGAGAGAATGAAGGACCCCATCTTGGCCTCGAGTTAGACACCCTGCAAGGGATGTCAGTCTACTGCGTCCTGGAGCTTCTGAAGGCTGGGACTTCAGCGTCTAGTGTCAGCGTGGAAGCTTCTCCTCTGGTTCCCCAGCATAGATGTGTTTTTTTTTATACCCACAAAATACCCCCAGGGGTTCTACCTAGATGTGTAATGACTTACTGTTATGTATAGTGGACCTGTCATCCAAGGATGATGCTATCGGTAACTTTTGTACAGAGTTATATTACAGAAGATGGTAATCCTGCTGTGTACGTCCTGGGCAGGGGGTTAAGATATGATACTAGGAATCCTCATGCATAATAAATGAGGCACTTTTGGAGAAAAATGATTGACATTTATTCAGCACATAACTAGGTAAAAGGTCGGTGCCAAAACCGTTATGTAGAGCAAGGTAGGACAAATGTAGGTAAAAGGTTGTATTGCTACCTAGGCCTTTATTGGGGTACATTGGGGTTCATAACAATCACTTATGACATCATCTAGCAAAGTAATCTTCAATATACTTCATAGAATACCATTTACATTTTTTTAAATAAGAAAAGGAAACAGTTGAGAGATGTACAGCCGAGAGCTCACTGTAACCTTATCAACTACTACACTCACTTATCACCTAGGAAAGAGTTCTCAGCAGATAGGCGTGTCTCTTCTAAACCACTACTCTAAACACTAATGACCAAAGTAAGATGTCTCACCATAAAGGCTAGTCTAATGCAAACCTCAACAACACCATTTATCAACCTGGAAAGAGGTTTTAGTGTAGGTGTCAGTTTTACACAAATCCCTACAACACACACCCATTCGAGAGGTTTAAGCAGACAGGCCACTGTGTCAAAAACTACTAGTAACATTATTCTGCATCCTGGAGAAATGTATTACCAGAGTGGTCAGTCTGTTTCAAACCACTACTACACTGAGCCATCACCCCAGACAGGTCTTACTGAACAGATGAATTTATTTCAAACTGCTACTACACTCATTTATCACAAAAGAAATGGGTCTAAGCAAAGGTGTCAGTATGTCGTAAAAAACACAGCTATACTCAGCCATCACAGTGGAGTGGATAGTCAATGAACAGCTTAGACTATTGGAAAGCACTACCATACACATACATCGGCAAGGGACATGTGTCAGCAAAGTGGTTAGTTCACTCATAATCAGTACACCCGCTTTAAAAACAGGATTTCAGTTCAGATGACATAAGTTATAAATACTTGCACTCCTTAGTGATGTCATAAGCAGTGCAATGTAGGGGTGTAAGTTATAGCTAGCTCAGGTAATGATAACTGCAGAATTTCAATGGTTTTGTGTGTAAAAAATCTGAACCTAACTATAACTTCCCTGTAACCTTTGCTTCATTTAATATATATACTATATACACACACATAGATATAGATATATATATATTTATATGTATATATTACCTACTGGCGGTCACCAGTAGGTAGTTATAGTTAGAACCTATTATCCACAGGAAAATTGTAGCATTCTTTTCCCTATAACTTTGGCGTCGGTTGACGAATCTTCGTGAAATTTTCAAAACAAGTGGGGCGCTCCGGTCAGCTCCTATCTTAAAAGTTTCGGGGTGATTCGGCAAGCGGGGGCCGAGAAAAAATGTGTTTTCTCCATGTTGATTCCCATAGGAAAATTTAGACACGGCTACAGCCCGAACTGCTGAACGGAATTACACCAAATTTGGCAAAACGGTAGCCCTTGGTTCAGAAAGATCCCTTTTTAGGTCTCGCTGAGTCAGCGCGCATGCGCTGCTTGGAGAGACATTTTCTAGGTGAGTTTTCAAAGTGCTTCTGGCTGGCCTAGTGCTTGTGTTCACGCGAGCATGTACGCGCGAACCGCCTTCCACAGCACTTTGAAAACTCACCTCCTAAAGCATTTCTTTGCTTTTGGTGTAATCTCAGCACCCACGCTTTACTTTTAATGTTATTAGTAAAGTGTGGGTGCCGCGATTATACCAAAAGTAAAGAAATAGAAAAAAACATATTTTTCTTAACTTTTGCTATAAACACGGCACCCGCGCTTTACATTTAACATTAAAAGTAAAGCGCGGGTGCCGCGATTATGGCAAAAGTAACGAAATAGATTTTTTTTCCATTTCTTTACTTTTGGTGTAATCGCGGCACCCGTGCTTTACTTTTAATGTTATAATTAAGCGTGGGTGCCGCGATTATACCAAAAATAAAGAAATAGAAAAAAACATCGATTTCTTTACTTTTGATATAATCGCGGCACCCGCGCTTTTTTAAAAATGTGTCTTTTAATGCTTGGCGCGCGCTGGCGGAGGCACATGATCACTTTATCTTTCTTTTTCCTCCACCATTTTGTCCTCTCATCCCATTTTCCTCAAACCTAATCTCAGTCTGTTCTCTGGCTTTATCGACCCATCCTCTCTCTATAATCCCTTTCGGTCCAGGTCTCATGAACTCTCCTTCTCTCATATTTTCTCCTCTGATATCTTTCTCTCCCCATGTTCTCCTTGTCGCCTCCCCTTTCACAGGCTCGCAGTCAAGATTATATGTTTAGGGTCGGCTCCACTGCTCAGCAGCGAGCACTTCAATTAACACACTGAGCCATCTGCCTGCAGAATAGTTTTGGAAGGCACGATATGGTTAGATGTTAAAGAACAGAATGCAATTTAGGGTTTTGTTTTATGATTGTACTTTTGTACTCGACGAAATATATTGAAAAAAATACAGTTTTTTAAGATGAGGAAAATTGGGTTTTATGCGTATGAGTATCTTGTTGCAAGCAGTAAATTGTAAAACACACAGGTCCAGAGACTTTTTTTGAAAAAAAATGTACAGGAATTCAGTTTGCAAAATTCTTTGTGTAAATCTCCTATTTATTTATTTAGGAGTTTTATATAGCATGAACCCGTCCGGGTATCAGAGCGCTGTACAAATTGCAGAAACAAGTTAAAACAAGCATTAGCATAACCAATAGGTCTCGCCTTTGGGACCTTACAAGTATTTAGTTATCCAGCACAATATCCTTGGTGCAACAACATCAAGTGTTGCATGGCTAAACATTTATAAGGTCCCAAAGGCAAGACCTATTGGCTATGCCAATGCTTGATGTTAAATGGTGTAAATCCGTTCAGTAGTTCATGAGAAAATTAGAAAAAGAAAAAGTTTAATTATCTGGGCGGAGCCTAACGACACATCTCATCGTGAGATCTGATTGGCTGTCAGCACTTCATCCTGGAATTGCTGGCAGCCATCTTGGGACCAATATACATGATAGTACCCCATTGAAATGCATAGTAGTGAATCGAAGATTTTGAGAGTTACCAAAATGAGAACTTTAAATGGTGATAACAGACTTTAGTTACATTAGAATTCATTTGTTGATGGTACCATACTAATTTCAGGAATTGTGGTGTGTTCTAAGGTGATTTTGCCCTGTGAAAAACCTTCTGCTGGGATATCATGGATCATGTTTGAGAGAAAACTGAAGCTAAAATGAAAGCATATTTTCTGTAAAGTCACATTATCTTTCTCAGTCATGTGAGAATGAAGTCTGTCATTCTCAGTAAATCATGTACATCCAACAAGGGCAGAGAATGTCAGTTGATTCCATTGTGTTCTACTGCAGCTTCTCAGAGTGTTCTAAAGAACAACTAAAGCGCTAACAACCTTACTTATGACAAAAGTATGGCACACCTGAAGCCATCTTGATTGGAATAAACTGGTAACTCTTTAATCATTTAATTTAAAAAGGAACAAAATGAGGGGGTTCATTTTGCCATAGAAATTATGGTTAGTGCTGTAGAAAGAAAAATTAGGACATGTTTTAAGTGCGATCTCAAATATCTTCCTGTTATATTTCAACACTAGCAGCCTGTCAATTGATGCCTTTGTGTTCTACTGCAGTTTCCCAGAGTGTTCTAAAGAACAACTAGAGAGCTAACAGTCTTACTTATGACAAAATTATGGCACACCTGAAGCCATCTTGATTGGAATAGACTGGTAACACTTAAAACATTTAATTTGAAGAGGAGCAAAATTAGGGGTTTCATTTTGCCATAGAAATTATGGTTAGTGCTGCAGAAAGAAAATGTAGGGCATGTTTTAAGTGAGATCTCAAATCCTCTTCTATTTCATTAGAAAATTCTGATATGCAAACTGCAACAATCACTTTCAATACCAGCAGTAGACATCCAGTTAACTCCCTGGTGAGCAGTAGCTTTACTACAGTGATCTAATGAACAACTAGAGTGCTAACATTTTGAATTTATGGCAAATGTGTGACACATCAGAATGCCTTCTTGATGGAATAAAAGTAAAAAACTGAAAGCATTTCCTACTGAAGAGACTGCAGTAAATGAGGAAATTAGGAAACTTCATAACAAATAAGTCTCCCAAGATGGCCACTAGAGAACAAAGATCCCAAATGTAGCACAAATATCACCCAGATGTAGCCCACATATAGCCCAATGACAGAAGTGTGCAAAACACTTTTTATTTTTAGTTTTTCTGCAGTTTTATATAGTGCAGATTGGTCAGGTATTGCAGCGTTACATCTTACTTGGAACCCTTATTGCGTATTTTGCACGAAGTACATGAGATTGATCATGCGAAACATTGAACTTTACGATTCTGTTAACCTGAAGTTGCTCTGAACCGGGCTTTGTAGCACCCGTTTTTACCTACTGATTTTAATTAATTCTCACTGTATTGTATTAGGAAAGAGGATTTATTGTTTTTATATACACTTTTATGATCTATGTTTCTAAATCAGATCGAATAAAGTTTAATGAATTCTATGGCAGGATGGAGGCGAGGATTATGCATATCTTTCCTCACTTTATTTGCATAGCAGTTAATCCGTTCCGTGCTCATGACGGAACCACTCCGTCATGAGCCACGGGTGCGCTGTGCTCATGACGGAGTGGTTCCGTCATGCTGCGGCCGTTGGCGGCCGCTCCGCCCACGCGGCGCTAATTCCCCGCCTGTGCGGGCGATTAGCGCAGTGGGCGGAGACGTGACGGAACCACTCCGTCATGAGCACAGCTCACCCGTGACTCATGACGGAGTGGTTCCGTCACGAGCACGGCGGCACCGCAACTGCCCCCAAACCCCCCCAGCGCCGCGGCGGAATTCCTGCAGCGGCAAAGGGGTTAAAAGAAAACGTAACACAACAATCATTAAACAAAAGACTACACAACCCATGAACCATTGGGGGGTAGTCTCCAAGGCAACTATAGTCCAATCATATCACAGTCCATCGTATATAATATCGTGACGTCCCTTCCGCTTCCTCTTTCTTCACTGCTCGTCAGTTAAGTGCATTCCTTACATTCTTGGCTTAATCTGACATTGTTGCTGTTTGTATAGCAGGTTTCTTGTGCACGTTATAAGCATTTTTGCCTTGGTATTGTTTCATATTCCCTTCGCAGCAGGCTCTTGCCCGAGAGCGTTCTCCCCCTCGCAGTTTCTCCCGCTGTGCGCTCTGCGTGCAGTGAGATCCTGTCAGGTGCGTCTGGTCCGAGCGAGGCAGCTCCTTCAAGCGCTCCTGCTGGTCTTTACGCATGTTTCGGAATCCGGTCACTACTTTAGTGTACGCTTGATTCCCGACCAACCCTCGCCTAATTTTGACACCGCTACGCGGTGATTTCCCCACATGGCCACGTTAGTGACCACCGCCGCCTGGTGGTGGTAATTGGTATTGCGCCTTAGTCTATTCTTATAACAGCTTCGGGGAAAGCCCGGCTGTTGGAGCACCGGCGAGGGGGCTGCCTTAAGGATTTTAAGAGCATTTGTTCTGTGCTCACACCCTTTGCTATCATGTCTTCTCCAGAAGACCATTTTTACTCCTCCTACCAGGAAGTGGAGGAGGAATGGCCCCCCAACTTCTTCCTCCAGCAGTGGACCAAGCCCTCTCTCTGGCTGTTTCTAGGGTGCTTGCTCCTCTTAGGGATCAGGTTGATAAGCTGGCGAAAAGCATCCCTGGGGTTTTCAGTGACCCAGATCTGGTAGTGGCGGTTCCCAGTAGCTCCCAGATGGGGAATAAAAGGGCCGTTAACCATAACGCGGGGCACTTGGAAGCATTTGATAAACTTACAGAGACCTTCCTCAAAAGTGCGCAAACGCTAAAACATGCACCCTGCCGGGAGGAGAAAATTGCGACGCTGTCACCAATATTGTAGACCCCGACGGCAGGTTTCCCTTAGAGGGAGAGGGTGTATTGGAGGACGATTTCTCCTCCGATGAGGATAAGGACTCGGGGCGTCCCTGGCATCCAGAGTCCCACTCCTCTAAGTACCGGGTTGGGGACGGGGTCCACTCGGACATGTTCGAGCCTACCCAAATTACCATCCAAGGTCAGCGGAGTGGACCCCTGACACCAAAGTGGCAGAGTATTTGGTGGGGAAAATCCATCAACCCCTTGAAAGGGAGGTCAGGAATAGGATGAGGGGAGAATGCCCCAGGCCCTCACTGAAGGGGAAGGTGGCACACACGCCTGAAATTCATGGGAAACTATGTACCTTTTTTTCCAAGTATATGAGGGATCCCAAGAAAGGAATTGATAGGACTTGGACATGGTAGGGCCCTTGACCCAAATTATTAAATTGGCGGAGTGTTCAAAAGAGTCAGGATCCCCTTTGTCCACGGATATTGTGGCTGGTTGGGCTCACTACCCGAAACTCTAAAACACTACCCCCTCCACTACCCAAACACCACTGCACTACCCTAAACCCTAAAAGACTACCCCCAGCACAACACCCTACACTACCCAAACATAACTGCACTACCCTAAACCCTAAAACACTACCACCAGCATGACTCCCTACACTACCCAAACACCACTACACTACCCTAAACCATAAGTCTACCCCCCAGCACAACCCCCTACACTACACAAACACCACTGCACTACCCTAAACCCTAAAACACTACCCCCAGGACGACTCCCTTCACTACACAAACACCACTGCACTGCCTTAAACCCTAAAACACTACCCCAGCACGACCCCCTACATTACAAAACACCACTGCCATACCCTAAACACTAAATCTACCCCCAGCATGACCCCCTAAACTACACAAACACCACTGCACTACCCTAAAACACTACCCCCAGTACGTCCCTCTTCACTACCTAAACACAACTGCACTACTCTAAACCCTAAAACACTAGAACCCAGCATGACCCCCTACAGTACACAAACACCACTGCACTACCCTAAACCCTAAAACACTACCTCCTACACTACACAAACACCACTGCACTACCCTAAACACTAAAACACTACCCCAGCACTACCCCTACACTACCCAAACACCACTGCACTACGATAAACCTTAAAACACTACCCCCAGCACAACCCCCTACACTACACAAACACCACTGCACTACCCTAAAGCCTAGGAAAAAAAACACTCCATGCCCAATCCCCCTTACCTCTCACTCCTCATGGTTCCTGCTTCACATCGTCTCTGAGGGGCGGTGCACGTCGTTGAGAGGAAACGGAACAGCCTCTGTTTACTTCGAACAACGTGGATCGTCTACATGTCTTTTAGAATGCATGGTCATTTACCATACATACCTTTACAACAAAATTTGTTGTAAAGGCATGCGTGGTAAATGACCATGCGTTCTAAAACAATGTGTAGTAATGATTTCGCGATGTACAATGCATGCGTGGTAATGCATGCGTTGTAATGGTATCGCGAAGAAAAAAAGTCATTGTAACGGATGTTTACCGATCGAAGCTGGCCCCTGCTCTTCAGTGAGATGTTTATTTGATTAATTAGGAGGAAGGAATGTGGTTTTTTTTACCAAAAAGTGCATTCCCAGCTGTTGTATTGTGAAAGTGTCCGTGTGGCCTGGTTTCACTCCCGGTGAGAAAGTGGAAGAGTCTGTTTGGATCTAAAGGAGTTCTGTTGTTGGACGGGGCCGGCGTGACACGTCATCAGAAAACATAGCTAATGGAAAGCGTCCTCCCTGAAGTGTGTACCAGTGCCATGAGAGGTCAACGAGTGTGCGTCCCACCGCAGTAGGACCGTACCGTGTGACCCTTGTGCCGCCTCCAGGGTACAGGAGGCAGAATCGGCATCGCAGGTCCTCTTGAAGACCGTTGTAGCACTAATTCTACATTTTGGTACAAGGGCATTTTAACTTTGTTGTTCCTGCCAGATACAAAGAGAAGATCCTGTGTTATTCAGTGCCCTCGTTACCTCTTTTATGGGTTTTGGTGCTTGTCACTTCGCTGCCCCGCCGGTGCACACGACTGGGCACCCCACCTCGTGTGCCATCTGCAGAGCCTCTGCCCTTGGATCACTGGTTTTGGTTTCTGGAGTGGCAACATAAACAGTTGCCCCCAAAGGACTAGCCTGAATACTTAGGTGAATATCCCCTGCACCAGCATTCCACAGAAATTCTTTCCTAGCTATCCCATGTCGACGAGGACGTCATAATAGCACGGCTCCGCTCGCGACACCATATTAAATCATTGGAGCCATAAGAGGACCTCGTTGGCGTGCTGACATCAGTTCCACCCATTTTTTCTGTGCCACCGAGGCAAACAGGCGGACCGAGACATTTTCACATGTATACATAGTATAATAAATATATATATTCACTGAAAAAACCATAGGTTTCAGGCATGTTATAGTTAGAAATTAGCATTTAAAAAACCTTAGAAATTCACTGAAAAAACCATAGGTTTCAGGGGAGTTATAGTTAGTTGGACATTTCACTCGTACAAAACCATAGAAATTCCCCGTTATAGTTAGTTCAGCTAACTATAACTCGCGTGCCCGCAATGCACTGCTGATGACGTCACATATTACATCACTCATGACATGGTCAGTGACATCACTGATGACATCTCAAATGACATCACTCATGACATCATCCAGTGAATGTGTGTTTTTCTGAAAATTAAATATGTTTTATATATGTATATCTCAAGGTCGATGGAAGAATAAATGGGTATATAAGTGTCTAAATGGATGATTTTTTTTTGTAAAATTGATTGTATAACTGACTGATTAAGTGTATCTTAGTGAATACATGGGTTAGTGAGTAATGTTTATATATGTAAATATCTGTATCAGTCTCTCACTTTGTGTATAAGTGGCTGCATGGGTTGGTGAGTAGCTGCATGAGTGTCTATATGGGTTATTAGTTGGTTTTTTGAGTATCAGTATGAGTGTCTGAGTGTCTGTATGGTTCAGTGGGGGGTATTACTTAGTGCATAGATGCATGAATGAGTGAGCCACTGTTTGTATGTGTTGAAGACACCATGTGTGCAGGACTGTATAGGTGGATGAGTGTGTGTATGGGTGTGTTAGTGAGTGAATGACTGTCTCAATAGTGTCTTTATGAGCAACTACATATGTTTTAAACTAGTATATGTGAGTATTGGTGTATATAAGTGAGTATATGTGAGAGTGAGAGATTGGAAGAGTTCCTGTACAGTTAAGTAGGTGTTTCTATAATTGATTGTTTAAGAGAGTAAGTATGTGTAAGTTTCTGTAGAAGTGTGGTAGTGTGTGTATACCTGTATATGCAAGCAAATGGAGGTTTGATACATTGTTTGCATGTGTGACTATGTGTGTGAGTAACCCTATGAATGAGTGGCAGTGTGTAACAGGATGTATAGGTGTATGAGTACATATGATGAGTGAGTACATGTATTAGTGACTGTATAGGGACTGTTGGTGAATGAGTGGATGTGTGTGTAGATCTTGGAATTACTGAATAGGTGTGTTGTAACTGGTATAGGTATGTCCATTGTTTTGAAAATGTTAGTTTGTATTTTTGAGTGTGTGTATCAAAGGTTAAATTAGGGTGACAGGAGGTCTGCCACTCTATCACAAGGATGATGTCATCAGTGATGTCACCAGTGATGTCCTTTGAGATGTCATCAGTGATGTCATGAGTGATGTCACTGACCATGTCATGAGTGATGTAATATGTGACGTCATCAGCAGTGCATTGCGGGCGCGCAAGGTATTGTTAGCTGAACTAACTATAACAGGGGAATTTCTATGGTTTTGTTCCAGTGAAATGTCCAACTAACTATAACGCCCCTGAAACCTATGTTTTTGTCAGTGAATATGTATATATATATATATTTATTTATATATATATATATATATATATATATATATATATATATATATATATATATATACTTGTGCCCTGCATAGAGACGCCACACAAATGCAAAATTCACCTTCTTTATTTTGCAGGCAGCAGGCAAGGCGCAGTAAAACAATCCAGCATATGCCATACGCGTTTCGTGTTCCATGCACTTGTTCACTGGCAATGATTGAAAAAGACCCGACAGCTGAGTGGACTATATACTTTTTGGCCCCGCCCAGTTGGGACCTCTGGCATTTGTGTGGCGTCTCTATGCAGGGCACAAGTTGGAAATACTGGTGCTTCGAGGAGATGCAAAAGATGACTTTTGTGGGAGTTTTAAAATAAGCAGGCAAGGAGTTGTTTTCTCCGTCTCAGCACCCACTTGGGAAATATACTTTTATGATTGAAATTCCCTAAGCGTCCACTATGGCTAAAGTAGGACTACCGGTCCCATAAAGCAAATCTCAGAGAAGTCCCAACTGGGCAGGGCCCAAAAGTATATAGTCCACTTAGCTGTCGGGACTTTTTCAATCATTGCCAGTGAACAAGTGCATGGAGCACGAAACGCGTATGGCATATGCTGGATTGTTTTACTGCGCCTTGCCTGCTGCCTGCAAAATAAAGAAGGTGAATTTTGCATTTGTGTGGCGTCTCTATGCAGGGCACAAGTTGATGTTGGATATATATGTGTATATTTCATGTGATCAAGGCCCGAGTGGGGGTCGAAACGCGTTATGGCGGACAGGCTTGACAAATAATTAAAATAAAGTGATTTTGATTGGCACCAACTTCCGGGTCCGCTCCTCGTCCTTTTCTGCCCTAGTGAGGCAGTGACAAACGGCGATTAACGTGCATATATATATATATATATATATATATATATATATAGATAGAGAGATAGATAGATAGATAGATAGATAGATAGATAGATAGATAGATAGATATATGTGTATATATATATATATATATATATATATATATATATATATATATATATATATATATATACATACACATTTTTCGACAGCCCCCCCATTTCCTTGACATTCCGGTAAGTAATTTGTTCACCCTACGCGTTTCAAAGCCGCTTTGCCTCTCATCAGGGGCTGGCTGCTTTCTTCTCTGGCGCTTGAAAGTATCTTATTTGCAGGCATAATTGATTGATTGCACCCGGTGTGCCGCGCTTGAGGGTGCTGTAAGACTGATGCACGCTGGGACATGTGGTCCTTAGAGAGTCAATCTTTTCCTTTAGTGGGTTCCAAGCGTCAGTTTTTTTGCATATTTATTCCTTTAGTAGGAGGGTAATCTCGAGGCAGAATACAAACAAGGCTGAAGGTCGGGACCATGCCCAACCTGGACAGCACAGCGAGCCCAGTACCTACTAAGGATACCACCTCCCCGGAGCACTGTATATTTAAATTTGGGGACTAACTATAACGGCGGAATTTCTCTGGTTTTGTACGAGTCAAATGTCCAACTAACTATAACGTCAATGAAACCTATGAGGTTAAACCTAATGAATTATTGCCATTTATGTATTTTTTGAGCATTTGTTTAACTATAATAACAATTTTTTAAACAAAGAAACCTGCAATTTGGCAATTACGCAAGTGTATACAGTATTCAATTGAAAATACAGTGTATTTTAATAGTAATTGCAAATGTGAGGGGCAATGTTTTGCGACGACAAACAAGCAATGTATGTGTTGCATGACTTCTATTTCCATGATTTATCCCCGGTTGTGCATGTGACTCACCTCATGCATATATAATTGGTGGACCCGTTGTGTTGCGCATCATGTGACCAAGGCCTGTGACGGGCTGAAACGCGTAATGGCGGCGGTGGTGTCTGTTAGATTGAAATAAATAATTGGATTCCTTCACCGCACCCTGGGTTTGCTTCCGTTTTTTTGAGGATACGTCTTCAGCTTAAGAGACGGAGTTTTGTTGTATCCAGTACCGGAGGAGCTTTGCCGGTATCAGCAAACCCCTCCCCCACGAAGGGCCGAGTGGAAAAAGAGCTCACTTCCGGGTTTCCGGAAATTGCAGAGGATTTCGTTTGAAAGACGCCCGAGGCCCCCGAGCAGCAAAGAAACCCTTACCGCAGCAGAGGAAGACGAAGAACCGGGTCGGAAGACCAGTTGTCGTCAGAACCCCAGGCAGTCAAAGGCATTGCATAGACTCGGCGGAGGAGTTGCCACACGGATTGCACACGGGAGTGCCCGAGGTAATTTAAAGTGGTAGCGGGAATATAATAATTAAGACGCCATGTTCGCCGATGCGCTAAGAGGCAGGGAAGCGGCAGCATGCACTATGTTTGATGATTCCCCCAACAATGAGACAATTGCACCAGCACAAAATGGTGCAGTGAGGGGTGAAAATAACAGTTTAAAGGAGCAATTCAGGAAGCTGGAGAAAACCATGCGCGCCGAACAGGCGAAATGGTGGGAGCACAAATCACTATCTCGTTACTTGGAGGTTGGAAGAATCCCGAGGGGGTTAAGAATCATGCTGGCCCCAAGTTATGAGAAACCTGACCCTGCGATGTTAACCGAATGGGCTACTGTTAATTTGGATTCTTCCAGACGATTAGCGGAAGTTCTGGTCAAATATGCTATCAGTGACCAAGCGGCCTTACAAAAGGAAATAGAGGACATGGAAAAGATTGTTTCAGAATTTGAGGACACACCGGAAAAATCCAAATATAGGGATGAAATGATGGCATGCTTGCGAAGGGATGAGGAAGTGATTAAAAAACGGAAGACCTTTAAGTTCCAAAGGGACAAATCCGATTACGAACAAGGGCGCGTGTTCACGTTCGCAAAGAAATATGATGCAGTTAAAGCTGGAGTACTGGCAAAAGGTCCGAAGGTTCACCCGCGAGCGGATGAGGAACTTGTATCTACATCAACAACCGACCTCAGCTCAGTAGTCGATAGTGAATCTGAAGGTGAACCATTAAAATCTAATCCAAGATTGGGGTTTCAACGAGCGTCGCTTGCTCAAGAAATCAGATGCATGCGACAGGATCGGAAACAAACCCTGAGACCCCGTGCCCCTGTTGCCTCAACTACGCAAGTGGTAGAAACAGAAAGAACAAAAAGCGCCGGGCAAGGCGCCGGCAAAATCACAAGCGCAAACGGTGGCAACAACAAGAAATCAAACAGAGGATGGAAACGGAGATAATAAACTCCGGTTTGGCCACTAACAAAACTGTAGTCAACCTAACTGATACCAATCTAACACAGGAGGAGACCAATATCCTTGCACTAGGGTTAACATACAGCCCCAAGGCGGATTTTAAATATTCAGAGACAAGGATTGACATTTACAAATTTGTGCGTAAACTCAAATTGCGCAAATTCTTTGCCCTCCAAGGTCCAAGAAATGCACCTGAGGTACAATCACAGGGCTTGGTTGATGGACACAATATACACAATAATCTTGTGGCTGGCGATGTGGATTTGATCAGGGATTTACAACAGCTCCATAATGAGCAAATAGGAGTTCTGGAAGAAGTGAGTTGCACACCACTGAATAAACCAATGACCAAAACTCCTTTTAAACCCAAATCCACCTTTTATCCCCTTATGTTGAAAGACAATCTTGATTCATTCAGTGAAAAGGTTGCAACAGACCTGAAGAACCTGTATTCTTTGACGGCCAGGGCACCAAAGAAATACAGTAAGCAAGACAATCAGTATTTCCAGCTCATGCAGAAATTAAGAACGAATGATAACATCATAGTGCGACAATCAGACAAGGGTGGGAATGTGGTTCTATGGCCCAAGGACCAATATATGGAAGAAGCCCTTGCTCATCTTAACAACCGCAACTGCTATAAATTGAGCACGTACCAGATGATGAATGCAGCACGGCAGGATTGTTACAACAAATTGTTAGCCTGGAAATCGGCAGGCTTAATTTCAATGGATGAGTTTAAATTTCTTAAAGTTGACCACCCTATTACACCAGTTATCTATTTCATCCTGAAAATTCACAAAAGAATGGACAAGCCCCCTGGTAGGCCGATCATCTCAGCTAGGGGTAGTTTGTTGGAAAACATCTCCAAGTATGTGGATTACTTTCTCCAAGAACACATGAAAAGTCTCCCATCTTACATACAGGACACTGGGGACTTTTGAGAAAGTTCGTTAAAGTTCCATGGAGTCCCGATCTGTTACTTATTTCTATGGATGTTACATCCCTCTATACAAGTATTCAGAACTTGGATGGGGTCAAGGCTAAGGGTGGGCGTAGTTCGCGAAGTAGCACTTTGCGAAGCTACGCAAAGTGAAGTTCGCACTATGCGAGCTACGCGTAGCACTTCGCGAACTGCGTAGTAACATGTTCGCACTGTGCAAGATGTTGTTTTCAATGATTGCACAGTGCGGACAAGCAACCGGCACTGTGCAATCATTGAAAATGGCATCTTGCACAGTGCGAGCTGTAGTTTTCTGCTGCTCGAGTAGATTTTTACTCTAGCGGCAGCTTTCTTAACGCGAACTGGTAGTTTCTCATCGCGAGCGGTCGCGAGCATACGCGACCCCTCGCAATGAGAAACCTCGCATTGGGAATCTCGCCGGGAGGTTTATTTTCCATGCTCGCGATCGCCAACTTGATGTTGCTGATCGCGAACAAGGAAAAAGTCTCGCCGGGATGTCATTTTGCTTGCTCGCGGTCGCCAACTTGACGTTGAGGACCGCGAGCAAGCAAAAAATGACCGCAGCACTACGCAACACTACGCTACGCGTGTTCGCACTGTGCTACGTGCAGTTCGCGTAGTGCGAAGTAGCGCGAACTTCACAAACTACGCGAGCGTAGCGTAGTGCTTCGCCCAGGCCTAGTCAAGGCATGTGAATATTATCTTAACCACAGAGTTATGGGAATGTACTCTCACAATAAGATGTTGCTTACCATGATATCTATGTGTTTAGAGAATAATTTTTTTCTGTTCCAGCATCAGGAATACCAGCAAACGCGTGGTGTGGCCATGGGGGCTTGTTTTTCTCCCAGTTACGCATGTTTACACATGGGTTACTGGGAGGAGAGGGTCCTCATGGCTAAACACCGCGTTATCATAGAGTCGAATATCATTTGCTGGTATAGATTCATTGATGATTTGTTTTTGGTATGGCGAGGAGATGAAGACAGTGCCAAACAATTCCTTGAAGCAATTAACATCAATGATTTGAACCTGCAGTTCACTTTTGAAATCAGCAATAGGTCAGTCTTTTTTCTGGATGTAGAAATATTTGTTTGTAACAACCAACTGCAGACTAGACTACACAGAAAAGACACTGCGGGGAATACGGTGCTACATGCACTTAGCCACCACCCACAACATCTGATCAATAGTATCCCATTTGGTGAGATGCTAAGGATGCGCCGTATTTGTAGTACAGAAGCTGATTTTCTTAGCGCAAAGTGATTGCAGGGAACGTTTCAGGGAGAGAGGGTATGCAGAATCTATACTCTCTAGAGCTGTGTTGAAAGTTAATAACATTACTAGAACCATGGCACTGGCACCTAAAGTAGTCCCAGCAAACGATCCAGCAGTCATTAACACTGAAGACACACGGATTATACTAACCTTTAGCACACAGCACAGAGCAGTGCGTAAAAATTATTAACAGCAATTGGTCACTAATCCGGGCTGACCCAGTGTTGGGCAATTCTTTATCAAAGAAACCCAAGATTGCTTTCAGAAAAGCACGCTCAATGAGCAATTTGCTAGTGAGTAGTAGCCCTGAATTGAGTCAATCCAAATCTTGGTTGGTGGCAAGAAAGGGGTTCTACCGCTGCAATGTATGCAAAGCATGTAGATATGGAGTAAATCGAAAATCATATCAGACTCCATTTCTTCCTGAACCTGTTTCTATCTCCAAATACCTTAATTGCAGGACAGATTTTGCGGTGTATGTGCTGGAGTGCCCTTGTGGCCTGAGGTATGTTGGCAGTACCAGGCTGCAGGTTCACAAGCGGGTACTCCAGCATATGCGACCAATCATTAACAAGGATTTGACCTACCCGGTGGCACGTCATTTTAAGGAGCACCATGCCAGTAAGCTGGAGGCTTTCAGCTACTGGGTGGTAGACTCAATTCCCCCACAAAGAAGGGGAGGGAACCGGGAGGTCTTATTAAGGAGATTGGAAACTGAATATATCCTAGAGTTGGACAGTAAGAGTCCTAGAGGATTGAATTCGAGTGAGGATTTCTACACTCATTTGTAAACTGGACATTCATCACTTAACTATTGTGTGAAGAATCACATAGTTTCAATAAGTCCTAGATGTATGCTGCTATTTCCCTATTTCGAAAATTGCACTGAATTTTAATGTGAAAGATTTTCTCATATACACTTTTTTGCACATAGGGTCAATGCTTTTATAGATAATACATATATATTTTATATATTGGTACTGTATATTTATTTGCAATAGGTGTCACGGATGTGACTCTTAGTAATGAATGTATGTACTTGCACAAATTTGCACAAATTTGCACAGTCACTTTATTGCAACATGGGGATTTATGGAAGGGCCCACATGGGCCGTATTAAGAAAAAGCAACAAGTCTTGTTTACAGAATTTGATTAGGACTAGTTAATCTCGTCTTTTTCCTTATCATTAAAACATTGTTCAAAACAATCATTATGGTAAATATCAAATTGCATTATGCAAACAATTAGGTTAAACCTAATGAATTATTGCCATTTATGTATTTTTTGAGCATTTGTGTAACTATAATAACAATTTTTTAAACAAAGAAACCTGCAATTTGGCAATTACGCAAGTGTATACAGTATTCAATTGAAAATACGGTGTATTTCAATAGTAATTGCAAATGTGAGGGGCAATGTTTTGCGACGACAAACAAGCAATGTATGTGTTGCATGACTTCTATTTCCATGATTTATCCCCGGTTGTGCATGTGACTCACCTCAAGCATATATAATTGGTGGACCCGTTGTGTTGCGCATCATGTGACCAAGGCCTGTGACAGGCTGAAACGCGTAATGGCGGCGGTGGTGTCTGTTATATTGAAATAAATAATTGGATTCCTTCACCGCACCCTGGGTTTGCTTCCGTTTTTTTGAGTATACGTCTTCAGCTTAAGAGACGGAGTTTTGTTATATTTATTTATATATATATATATATACTTGTGCCCTGCATAGAGACGCCACACAAATGCAAAATTCACCTTCTTTATTTTGCAGGCAGCAGGCAAGGCGCAGTAAAACAATCCAGCATATGCCATACGCGTTTCGTGTTCCATGCACTTGTTCACTGGCAATGATTGAAAAAGTCCCGACAGCTGAGTGGACTATATACTTTTGGGCCCCGCCCAGTTGGGACTTCTGGCATTTGTGTGGCGTCTCTATGCAGGGCACAAGTTGGAAATACTGGTGCTTCGAGGAGATGCAAAAGATGACTTTTGTGGGAGTTTTAAAATAAGCAGGCAAGGAGTTGTTTTCTCCGTCTCAGCACCCACTTGGGAAATATACTTTTATGATTGAAATTACCTAAGCGTCCACTATGGCTAAAGTAGGACTACCGGTCCCATAAAGCAAATCTCAGAGAAGTCCCAACTGGGCGGGGCCCAAAAGTATATAGTCCACTTAGCTGTCGGGACTTTTTCAATCATTGCCAGTGAACAAGTGCATGGAGCACGAAACGCGTATGGCATATGCTGGATTGTTTTACTGCACCTTGCCTGCTGCCTGCAAAATAAAGAAGGTGAATTTTGCATTTGTGTGGCGTCTCTATGCAGGGCACAAGTTGATGTTGGATATATATGTGTATTTTTCATGTGATCAAGGCCCGAGTGGGAGTCGAAACGCGTTATGGCGGACAGGCTTGACAAATAATTAAAATAAAGTGATTTTGATTGGCACCAACTTCCGGGTCCGCTCCTCATCCTTTTCTGCCCTAGTGAGGCACTGACAAACGGCGATTAACGTGCATATATATATATATATATAGATAGATAGATACATAGATAGATATATATATGTGTATACTGGGCCCGCCCTGCAGGGTCGGGGGCCCCCGGTAAAGTGGAGCCTTTGTGTAAACATATATATATATATATATATATATATATATATATATATATATATATATATATATATATATATATATATATGTATATATATATATACATACACATTTTTTGAAACAATGGCCCGAGCCTTCAGGAGGCACTCGACAGCCCCCCCATTTCCTTGACATTCCGGTAAGTAATTTGTTCACCCTACGCGTTTCGAAGCCGCTTTGCCTCTCATCAGGGGCTGGCTGCTTTCTTCTCTGGCGCTTGAAAGTATCTTATTTGCAAGCATAATTGATTGATTGCACCCGGTGTGCCGCGCTTGAGGGTGCTGTAAGACTGATGCACGCTGGGACATGTGGTCCTTAGAGAGTCAATCTTTACCTTTAGTGGGTTCCAAGCGTCAGTTTTTTTGCATATTTATTCCTTTAGTAGGAGGGTAATCTCGAGGCAGAATACAAACAAGGCTGAAGGTCGGGACCATGCCCAACCTGGACAGCACAGCGAGCCCAGTACCTACTAAGGATACCACCTCCCCGGAGCACTGTATATTTAAATTTGGGGACTAACTATAACGGCGGAATTTCTCTCGTTTTGTACGAGTGAAATGTCCAACTAACTATAACGTCAATGAAACCTATGATTTTTTCAGTGAATATATATATATATATATATATATATATATATATTCAGTCGCTTCACAAGAGGATTCGTTTCCGGGATCCATATCCCATTGTCAGGTGGCGTGTTGCACTCGGCCAATCCCACCGCCGAGTTAGAGTCAATAAAGTTTCCTGCTACGATAAGCAAAAACACGCTCTCAGAAAGGTACAGCTAGTGGGAGTTTATTCACAAGATAACGCTACGCGTTTCAGCACAGAAGTGCCTTGATCATACGTCTGAGAGCGTGTTTTTGCTTATCGTAGCAGGAAACTTTATATATATATATATATATATATATATATATATATATATATATACACACACACACAGTTTTGACTTACCTTCAATATACTAACTTTTGGCTGTAAAGGCATACGTGATAAAGGTGTATGTGTGTTAAGGACATGCATGGTAAAGACTTTGCGTTGTAAAGGCATTGTGTGGTAAAGGATGCATGGGAAAGGTGTGCATTGTAAATGCATTCTTTTTAACAGTTAACAATGTCTGGAAGCTCCTTTGATGTTAGAATCAAGCCACATAAGGTGAACATGGGAAAACTAAAAACCTATGAGCAAGAGTAAACAAGCATTTGCAATGCTATTGGCATTGCAAATAACAATTCCTTTAATTTTTGTTTTTAAAACATAAATAAAAGGCATCGTCATTTACACAATACCAATAGCTTAAACTCGCGTAAATGCGCGACCTACTGCATTGCAAATGCGTGTTCATGTGGGCGTTAGGCGCAGTCTAATATTACAAACCCATTAAAAATATTTAATAAGCAATAATGAATACAATGAAATCAACATACAGAAAGAGAACACCTTGTTGGGAATGAGAGCACGCCCTGATGATGTCCGTAGGGACGAAACGTAGTGACTTGGCTGTGTTGACTGCTTTTGATGAAAAGAATAGATTGAATACAATTTTGGGGATTTATTGAGAAACACAAGATTCCGAAGTGATTATTTTTTGAATGGACTCATGATAATTAAGGAATGAACAGTATTTATCTTTGAATTTTGGAAAGACAAATCATGCATGGACTTTTTCACACTCCTTTTCTTCTAAAATTGGATTTGATAACCCACATCATATAAGGGAGGGTCAATTTTCTACAGGTGATTGAGTACAACTAAACAATCCCAGCAAAGTTGCTAAAAGAGATTCCAAGTTCCATGCACCTGTGAAAGTTCGAAGTGTGGGTAGAGGGGCTGTTCTTTTGGAACGGGGTGGGTGGTGGATTTGGAGAAGTTTGATCATGTTAAGTGCTGAACAAACTAATTTCTCTGGCGATACTAGGAACAAAGAAACAGCCTCCTTCCTTACCGGAGTGCTGGGCAGCAAGTGGCGTCAGGTCGTACACCTTCCCCAGGTAGGACACCCAGAGGTCCTTGCTGATGTTGTTGCATGGACAACTCTCTCGGGCTATAGAAGCGGGGTCGGTCCGTGGTCTCCACTGAGCTCCACCGCTTTTCCGGGGACCCCAACTCATGGGGCGTTTGGTAAGACACAGAGAGGTCCTTGCTGATGTTCTGCATGGACATCTCTCTCGGGCTATAGACGGGCGCTCGGTCCGTGGTCACCACTGTGCTGCCCTGATTTACCAGCGTCCCCAACTCATTCTGGGTCTGGTAAGACCCCGAAAGGTCCTTGCTGAACCTGTGCATGGACACCTCTCTTGGGCTATAGTCAGGGGGTTGGTCCGTGGTCTCCATTGCGCTCCCCCGCTTTTCGGGCGGCCCCCACTCATTCGGCGTCTGGTCATTGCTGATGTTGTGCATGGACACCTCTCTCGGGTCCTTTGTCTCCATTCCGCTGCCCCGTTTTACCGGCAGCCCCAACTCATT
Source organism: Triturus cristatus (assembly GCF_964204655.1). NCBI lineage: Eukaryota > Metazoa > Chordata > Amphibia > Caudata > Salamandridae > Triturus > Triturus cristatus. The sequence continues at coordinate 682,160,178 of NC_140586.1, read as the reverse complement.
CGGCGTCTCCATCACCCTGAGAACGACAGACCCAGCCCCTTGATGTAGGCATAGAAACAGGACTCTGCAACACTCCAAATTCAACACCCAGCAAATATCGCGAGATCAGTGCGGCCGCCGGGATACCCAGTCCGCTGCTTCTGGGGTAACATAATGTCACCCACCACAAATTAGCACTCTAGTTCTGACAGCTTATAATCGTCTTTCCTCTCTTTCTTAACACCGAGCACAGCTAGCTGTAGCAGGCCTCCATGTGGTACGTTTTCCATACAGCAGTGGACTACATATCCCAGCGCCCTCACTCATCTCGCCAGATTTGAATTGGTTGCGAAGTTTGGACCTACGGAGTCTGCTTATAACTATGGCCAAGGTCTCGCTGGAAGAAAACGGATGCAGCGGGCAAGGTAGTCCGGTGCCGGAGGTACGGAGGGGATTCGAGTGCGAGATGTGGGGATCTTCATGTTGTATAAAGGAGTGGTGTATGTCGGAGCATATTAGAATCCCCACTCTGGAGAAGCAATTAAGGTGTCCAGGTGAACAGTCGTGATCTGTAACTGAGATACAGTTCCTCCTTCATAAGGCGTGACAAGAGCTATCCGTCCCTGTTTCTTGGTCACGACTTTCACTTTCGTCCCTCGTGAAAGCTTTCTTGTCTTTATGGGGCCATGTGTTTGAAACACATGGCCCCACAAAGATAAGAAAGCTTTCACGACGCACGGAAGGCAGACGAGCCCGTCCAAATGGGACGGCTCAGAAAGCCGAGCAAAGACGTCACCGACACCTCTTTTCCAATGGCTGGCCCCCGTTTAGCATAAACGGTGATGCCGGCCAATGGAAAAGAGGGGCGGGCTTAATGCCCCTTACAGAAAATACCCCATCTCATTAAATCTCGCCAGCGAGACTGCGCATGCGCGCAACCTAAGCCAGGCGAGACCTAAAAAGGACTGCATATTAAAATGTACATCACAGTTGTTTGTACTCTATATGGCGACTGCAGTGGCAAAAAAGAAACCTCCAGTTTCACTATTCAGCTACCAGTGTCATTCCAGTGAGGAAACTGTGCACTATATTTCAGAAACAAAATTGATAATAGCCACGTGTTTTTATTAAGCACTCCACGCTGCATTTTTTCAAACTCTAAAAGAGCTGAAAATAATAATTGTTCTTATTACCTTCTTTTATGTTACTCAGTGAGGGGATATGTTATGTTACATTACACATCATTGGACATATGTTTGTAAAATTTGTAAGGGGTTTACTAAATGTAAGAACAACCCTGTCTGCAAACATTCGGTAATGGATATTAGGCCATCGGATCCTCCATTCTCAATATAACAAAACAGAAAATAGCAGGTAATCCGAAAGGTCTCACAGCAACCGATGGAAAGGTCACGGTGACATGTTAGAATCCCCTGATCAGGATACACCTAAAAGAGTAGGGGCCATGGGAAATTGCCATTTAGCCCATGCCTTAAAATGTCCCTGGTTGAATGGTTGCAGTAAACGTCAGGCTGCTGGCACACCTGCTCCTGTTCAAAAGGTACGTGTGGAAAGCGATAGTGTTTCATGCAGTTTATACCTAAAATAGTTGAGTTATAACCTGAAAGATGTGCAGTCTCTTTTGTGTTATGTTTCAATAGTTTTGTGGTTTGGGTGTGTTTCCTCGTAGGTTGCTGAAGATCAATTCGCAGGTGAAAATTCAAAAAGCCAGTATGACAAAAATAAATAATATTGAATTTTAAATATCCACAATTCCTTTTCCATGATTATTGTTTTTTTTAAGTAATTGCCTGGAACCTTGCAACAGTGTCAGCAATGGGCTGATTGCAGTTCTCTCAGTGAACCCTCTTTGTTTCACACTGCATTGTCCCTTGTCTTACCTACAGTAATTACCTTAGAGGTTTGAAAATCCGACTCAAACAAAATGATATAGGAAAGATTCGCCCCAGTCACCATTTCATGTGAAAAAGGCACCACAGTCAGCCAACATTGTGAATAGCCATAAGTTCCATATTGGTCAGTAAAGGATAAATTAATTAATCTTTATTGCAGAGTTAATGAAAACCTTCTCATTAATTTTTAAAACCAAATCATAAAAAACGGAAGACAAACAATTTAAGGCCACTCAAGAAAACATTTGCGCAGCTTTTGTACTCCAGGGGCAGCTAATCATGCTATTCGCCACATCCAGCAGTGAAGGAATTACAAAAATAGAATAACATTACTTAACATACTTTTATGTCCACTTAGTCGGAGAAAATGCGCTTAGCGGAATGAAAGGCCAGAGAGGTTTCTGATAATAAAATACCAGCCATCATAAAAGGCATAAAGTGCGACGTGTTGTAAAAAAAAATAAAAAAAATAACATAAATGGAACTAACGTTTGTCAGGCACTTATGTGCAATCAGTTAACAATTCGCCTATACAAACAGGACGGAAAGTACAGATGTTAATTAAAGTGCTTAAAATCCATCAAAAAATAAAGACGGTGGGGGGCACCAAGAATATACATTTGCATGACCCATCCAGCAGGCATAACTGATCAGCACTATACATATATACAATAAAAAGTCGCTATTGCTCGCGGCAATTTATTTATTTTGCTGCCAATTTCATACATTTTGACAAACAAGATGTCAGCTGTCCAGAGTCCCCTTTTAGGCAGGCATCCATTGCTGATCAGCAAGTTCTTATCGATAAGAATCTAAACATTGGTGTCAGCCAGAGTTTTCAGAGGACTGTTAGGAACGGGCAAATACAAATATCATGGATTAGCGATTTGGAGATTGCCCTACAGAGATGACATGACTGATCTGGACCAGTGCCTAATCTCCCACAGCAAATTTTCCTAGCGCTTTACATACAAAACGCCATCTCAACTAGGCACATTTCTACGTGAACGGCCAAGGCTGATTCAAACAGTATGGGTTCAATTTGCCGACAGCAGTTTTGCCTGCCTATTCAGGATTTTAGAAAAAGGTTTGTCCGGGAGGGTCTATTCCATTGTTCGGTTGCCTCTAAATGCATTAAGGATTTTTCAAAATATGCCGACCACCTGCAGCCTCCGTTGATTATCCCCGCCTCGGGTAGTGCTTCAGAGTGTTGGCCTCTGCTCTGAGTAGAGGGTGTTACTGGATGAACGGTTATTCGACATTAATGCAAATACCTACAATTCCCAAGCTTTCACATCGTCACTTCACAAGCAAAAACTTGATTAAAGGTGAAAGGTGGAAAAGTTCCCAGCATTCTAGGGAAAACATGGAAGCCTGTTATGGCATGGAAAATAGTATAGAAACAGGTGCCTTCCATCGTTATTCCCCATTCCAGGCACTGAAATTCAGCAGGAAGGAATTGTGTATAGTAGGAACTACTAATCCTTCGGGGGTATTGGAATAGGTAATTCCTTCTTGCAGTAATTTTGAGTCGTTTATCTGAACACTCGTAATGAGAGCCCTTATAGACTATATGTTTGTCAGCCCTGATTTTTTATCTTGGTTCTCCAAAAGAGATCTTGTCCACAGATTGGGGCGCTCATAACCCTTTGAGTGCTTCTATGTTTTTACCGCTTAAGGGCCTCGCCCACAACAGTAATCTATCCTTCACTATGCATCACTCCTCAGATGGCTTACAACTAGCTTGGTGCATGAAAAACTCAAGAGTCACTAGTTGCCTTACTCAAGTCACACTTGAATAAATTCCTCTACTGCCTGGTGGAGAAAGTACAGGAATCTATGGATTCACACTATAATAGGATAATACATACAATCAGGGACTCCATGATCAAGCCAATTCGTATTTCAAACATGGACCCAAGATGGTTTGACGTGGTCTGTTCCCTGGCAAATAGGAAGCTGAGGAAAGCCCTCAATTCCCGCCCCAGGAATAAGACCGAAATCTCCCTGGCACAGACTGAGTACAAAACTGCACTTACAAGTGGGGTACAGATGGATTTGTTGAAATCCATGCCTGAAATTTGGGGGGCCCTTATCACGAATACATTTAACACTTCCCTATCTACAAATATTTCCCCGTCATGGTCTACCGCAACAATAGTACCCATATTCAAAAAGGGTGAAGTATGTCGTCCAAGTGCTATCGACCTATCTCACTCATCGACAGCACTATTAAAATCATCTGTAGAGTCATTTATGACCATTTGGTCGAATGGGCTGCTGACAAGGACATACTCTCCCCTTTTCAAATTGGATTCTGGCCAAAACTAGGAACCAACGAACACTGTCTGAATCTGGCTCGGACCATTTCTAAATACACTAAGGCCAAGCGTTCCCCCATCTACTTAGCTTTCATGGACCTTCGACTCAATGAACAGAACCAAACTCTAGTTAATGTATCTGGATCAAGGCATGAACATACCCCCCTCCCCCCTGGTGAATTTCTTGTATTGCCTGCACTCAGACCTTTCAGCTCGGGTTCGTTTAAATTCCCTTGGGGAGCTTTCTTCGGAATTCCCCCTGAAGAGTGGAGTGAGGCAGGGTTGTATATTGGCACCTTTATTATTTATTTTATATATCAGTGGATTAACAACAGCCCAATTATCTACTTCCCACACAGATCTACCCAGAACTGCAGGATTCCCAGTCCCCACTTTACTGTATGCTGATGACACAATATTGTTAGCCCTCACTCCAAAAGCATTGAGACATCAGGTGGACTGTTATGCTTCCTTATGCACGACCTGAATCTAAATACTAATTAGTCAAAGTTGCACATCATGTCCTATGGCCTGGGCAAATTAAGGATAAATAAAATTAGTATTAAGGGCCATGTTTTGACGACTGTTGTTATCTAGGATTACATTTCAGTTCAACAGGGTCATGAATTCCCCATCATGCTCAGGCCAGTGTTAAATTAAAAAAACACGGGTACAGTCTGCAACCTCATTAGACTGCAAATTAGGGGGACTCTGTTTTCACTGCTGAAAGTTTACAACTCACAATGCATCAGTGTAACCACCTATGGAGCTGGTGTATGGGGTTTCAGTAAATGGTGTTCTCTTCAGGCAGAGGAAAACCGCTTTTTGCGACGGTTTCTATGTATACCGCCCACTACTCCCAGTCTCATTACCCACTTTGAGTTAAACCAGGGTTTTATCGATTATAAGATTCAGCTGGCACCACTTTTAGTATGGGTGGATCCAGCTGCTAAAATCTGTAAGGACATTATTCTGACTGCCTGATGTTGGATAAGGCACCCTCCACACCCTTGCTGAGTTATATAAGGAATACTCTCGGTTTCCTCTGTATATCCTGGTGGTTTACTGAACCCAGTCATATCCCCAGAAATGCCAAGATGGAGGTGAAAACATTATTTAAGAACTACTGTGTAAACACCAGTCTGAAACACAAGTTATCCAAACCCTTGAAGTTGCATTACTATAGTCTTTTATACACAGATGACCCCCCTTTGTATCTGTCGCTCGACCTGTCAAGATGGGAGCGGTCATTTTTTTCTGCTTCAGAGCAGGGACATCTTATTGGTCTTTACTTTTCAAACACTTTTTAGACCCAGAGGGGAACCTAGTCTCCTCTTTTCTCTGTGATAATCATTCTGCACAATCACTATTGCACTTTATGTTCTTCTGTAAATTGCACAGCCTACCACGAAGGCACTTTCTGAGACCCTTGTTACGGAGGCTAGGCCTCCTCCGCTGTAGACCAGCACTCCTTTCCTTACAAACCCTGTGTTCCATCGAAATTCTTTTCACAGTCTGTGCCTTTTTTTAAGCATCAATTAGTGTTCGACACACCATGATGGGCCAGTCTGTCAGAATTTTACGCGCAGTATGGTTCAGTATATAGAGTTGGCAGAGATGTTGGGTTGGGTTTACTCATGGGTGATAGTAGGAGCACATGGCAGAACCTACTTGTGGTTTTTGTTCTCGCTCCATCTCCTCCCCATGCTATTTTAATTGCATCTACTGCCTGTAATAAATACTATAATGGAACACGGACATAAAGCTATTGATTAAAGCTATGGCAGCCATCTTATAACGTGGAATGTGCATAGCATCCAGAAGGTGGTACTGTATTGGATGGGTCACACGTGAGCATTTGTGCGCTAAAGAGTGCCCACCCTCGTAGGACATCTTGAGGCCAATGCCATTGGCAATGTAAAAAGGAGTGAAGGAAGTACCCAATTGACCAACATTATCAGTCTGTAGGCCGAAGTCTGACAATCATAATGGGACACATAGGTCACGCAATGGAGTGATTTCAAGTGGGTAAAGTCCCGGCATTGGGATGTAAACACTGACACGTCTACATGTGATAAATCGCGATGGGATGTCATGATAGTTATCACATGTAAGAGGTGAAGGAGGGATTCCACATTGCCACGGTGACAGGGACTGGATGAAGCCAGGCTTGGTTATTATGGCAAAGTAGATCGTGTTCAAGGGATACTAAGTCCCCGCTAGTGATGGCTAGTATCTGCAGTTAGTGACATCAACTGCATGCAGTGGGAATCAAGAGGGCAGATAGTGGGGGGAGGAGGATCTAATTATTTACCTCCCCCCACAGAATATCCTCATTGAGCCCATCTCTGTCACAGGATAGTCTGAAAATCCAGCGTTGCTCTCTCCTGCAGAGGTCTTGCTTGCTAAGGTTGGGGTGGGATTCAATCACTGTCCACCTTAGGCTATCAGGTGTGTGTCCCCTCTCTGTGAAATGTTGACAGAGTTTGGTAGTTAGTCTGTTGCAGCGTATATTGCTTCGGTGCTCCATAATGCTGATCTTTACTTCCCTGGTTGTCATGCCAATGTATCTCTGTTTACAAGGGCAGGTAATGGTGTAAATACAATTGTTAGTGTTGCAATTGGTGTGAGGCCTTTGGACCTATCTAAAATTGGGCGAAAGCTGTAGTTCTTTGGTTCTCTCAGTAAGAGGGCACACAGAACACGAGCCACACGCTGAGTGACCTGTGACCGCAGGTAGACCCCATAAAGTTGGTTGTGTATTGTGTCGTGGACCAGGGCAGGGACGTATGTGGATCAAAAGGTCCTTCAAGTTGCTGGTACGTTTGAACGCAAACCTGGGAAATCACTCCACTGCGTGACCTGTGTGTCCCATTATGATTGTCTGACTTCGGCCTGCAGACCGATAATATTGGTCAATTGGGTCTTCCTTTCTCCCCATTTTACATTGCCAATGGTGTTGGCCTCAAGATGTGCCACGAGGGTAGGCACTCTTTAGCACATACACGCACACGTGTGACCCATCCAATACAGTACCCACCTTCTGGATGCTATGCGCCATCCACGTTATAAGATGACTGTCATGGCTTTAATCAATAGCTGTAAGCTTCTACCCCCTTCAAAGATGGCGTATATTTATCAACCTGCAGATGCCACATGCATTCCATGTTCTAGATGTCCGCCACCGTTTTGACTGGGAGCTTGTAGCTTCAACCTCCTTCAAAGATGGCCTCCGCATGTCCCTCAACCTTCCACTTCCATGTCCATTCCCTGCTACTTAAACCTACCGTCTTCACACACCTCACTTCTTCCCAGCAAGGCAGAGGGAGGGGTAGGTTCCCGGGACCTCTTTTCCAGGAAAACTGTAAGTAAACGCTCCCTGATGTTCTTCCCCCTTTGGCACCAGAGACCAATGCCACTTTGACAGGATGCTCATCCTCGGGCAACCTTCCATCTTTGCTTATACCCATCCATGTTTTTATCTTCCCCCTTTCTCTCCTCAAAACCAGCATGAATTTAACTTTTGGAATGATCAGTGCTCTGCCTAGCTATTGATAAGGATTGACTTGAACCCGAATTGGGTGAGTTCCATCACGCCATTTCCTACGATGGTTGGTTAACACCAATGACACCTGTATGCTTTGTATATGTCATGTGTGCCACAAGTCTGCTTACTATGTTTGTCTGGCCATGCACCTCTTGAGTTGCACTAACCACTTGTGCATGTGGTTGTGGCATGTTCTTAATTTAATTTTGGATGCATTATTACTGTATGTGCATACTTTATTCATGTACAGTTGTTTTTCTCTCTCTATTTTCAATCTCATTAGGTTGGTCTCATGATTTGTTTTATTAAGGTACCTCATTGAAAGGTAATCAGAGTGATTAGTTCATTTTCCATAACCAAGCACCCATGTAGATAGTGCATCAAGATAGGTCTTGAAGAATTGCTGAGTGATATACACACATAAGGCAAGAAACATGTTGACCATGACTACACACATATAGGCACCTCTGACCATTAAAATCAGCGGCATCCCTATTCTGGTTTTAAATTAGTTGAGACGAGTGGGCACGCAGACTGAAATTCATATTGGAGCACCACCTCGCCTCATTTTATTTCTCCTCACATCACCTCACATCTACACCAATAGGCCCCTCGTACACACCTCACCTATATGGCTTGGGAAAAAAGATCTCCTACAAAGAGCCCCTCAGAAGGTGCCCATCAGGCATTGCAGCGCTGGCCTGATGAAGAGCAAGCTCTATGATGAAGCATGACACCCAAATGGGTGTGTGAGGGCCCCACTTCCCAAATTGGGAGACACCCACACACTACTACTGAGTAAGGGTGTTGACCAACCTAGTCTCCTTCTCTTCTTTCCCCACCCCACAGGAACTGCATACTCCTTCGGTGCCAGAAAGAGGTGTCATGTCTGAAAAGAAGCACCTAATTTCTCCCTGTGTTTAGCTTGAGGCAGTTTTGCGATATTCCGTCTCCCATCAGGCACCCTGGGCTCCCATAAAATGTTTCAAGGATTAGGCACCGCAAGCCAAGTCACATCAGATCCTTTGGATTTTTTTAACATAACGGGCCTGTCCCACCTCTCAGAGCCTATGGTTAATTTCAACATTGCTGATGAAATTTAAATCGTGGTTTTAAAATACTTGCAATCATGGTATTAACTCAGTAGCTCATTTTCTGCATCCGAAAATAAATGCAGTTCCATATATTTACTTAAAACATATTTAAATAAGTTGCTTCTTAAGTGATACACTAGGGTTCATGTACTGCAACTCAATAACATTTATTTTTAAGATCCAGTTTTATTTTTACGACTCGTGATCATTTCATGGAGTTTTTTTTATTACTGATGGTTTCCTAACTATATTGAAATGTTAAGTCATTTATTTCTAAAATGTCATGTTTCTTATGTGTGGTCAACATCGTTTAGCACTAATGAGGAATAACGCATGGCATTACAACCCAAGTCGAACAACGACTTGCTCTAGGGGTCAGAAGGTGTCGGATTTAAAATCCTACACATTCCCTACTGTTGCACAGACTGGAGCTGGAATAGTAAATTATACTATTCCAACATCCAGCACCCCCCCTAGAGCAAGTCGTTGTTCCGACTTGCGTTGTAAGGGCATGCGTTGTTACAACGCGGTCGTTGTAATGACCGCGTTGTAACGGCATACGTTAAAAAAGCATGCGATGTAACGTGGCATATTCCTTATGTGTTCTTGCATATTTTTCTCTGAATGTTTTTGCTGATTTAGCTAAGTGTCCAAGGGTTAAACAAGTATTCTTCCGAGAAATCGGTCTACTTAATAGGAGTCCTGTTGCTCTCCTCTTGTGGGACTCAGTCAGAGTTCACACCATGCTCTCTCCTTCATATCTGTATTATCCAAAGTTATGCATAGCTGGGGTCGGTGGTGTATGCTACATTCCTAGCCTCCTCTGACTGCAGTGAGGTTGTTGGTTCCTTCAGCTTCTACTGCCTCTCCACAACTTCCACAGACAGATTGGGCATTTGTCTTGGTGGATGAATAGTTAAAGAAATGCATCTGAGTATTCTAAGGGGCTACCTTCGCAAAAACCTCTATTTCCACAGTATGAGTGAGTTAGACTACCAACTAGGGAAGGGGAAGAATTAATGACTGCAAGTCCATTCTACCTTTATTTTGAGATGTAGCAGTACTACTGCTTGTATCACAAAAATACAGGTGCTTCTTATTTCTTCTTGTCCCGTTGATATCCTAGTTTCCAGAAGGTACTCAATACAGAGCTGTATCTGGGTAAGAAGTTCCCTTCTGTGCCAGGGACTACTTTGGTAATGTGTGCTTTTTTGAGATCCCCAAAATATTTTTACCTTTAGCCAATTAAAAAAAAAATATTGATGAGGACTCCACGGCTTCCCCAATAATAAAGTTTTGCTAACACCAGAAGAGAGCAAAAAAAAAAAGTCAAAAGACTGGCAGCCAATGCCAGACCTATTGGCTTTGCCAATGCTTGTTTTGAGTGGGAAGCTTCTACTGACCAATAGCTCATGTATGTGACACTAGTGGCCCTTTGTTGGAAAACGAGGCATTAGTCGTGTGGGCAGCACAAGTACTGGGTCTACATTTGTCCTCCACTGAGAACCAAACACCCCATTGTAGTGCTTAACTCTCATAGGCTGGAGGTGCAGAGCAGTCCCAGGCCTAGTCAAGGGAGATGGTGTGGGCTAGTAATCACCATTCACAGATACATAATAATAACACTCAATAAATTACTGTGCAGTCTGTGCTTTTCTTTAGAAAAAAGAAAAGTATATTTGTTACACACACACTACTCAATACTATGCCACAATTTACAAATATACATAAGCCAATGGAAATACTTCTTGATGACATTGGATAAAAATGTACACTCCTCCCACCAGATGGGGGTCTAGTACCACCACTCACGTATAAACATTATGTGGTCCCTAAATTCCAAGGGTTGACCATAACTTGGAGTGAGGGCCCTTACCACTGGCACCAAGCAAGTGGCTGCCAGCCGCATTATTTCAACAAGCATTTTATGGCAAGAACACATGCAATAGTGCATTTAACTCTGATGAGAGCACCTAATACTGAGAATAAAGTATACATCAGTTAATCACAGTGGCTGACAGTCTCGTAATTCAACTAGAGCATTTGCAAGAATAAATGTCCAAGCATGACTTGAGAATGTGATATACATATCATAACTGATAACATGCCTAACGCAATGAGGGAACACCACAGTGATCATAACAACAGTGTGCAAGTATAATTCCTACACCCCTAAAGTGTGCTTGTTACATTGAGAAATCACATTAAAACATGTTGCATATGAGGTGCATTGAGAAATGACATTTTAAAGCCTGTGGCATGTGCATCCTTTTTGCAACTACACTCCTGTGCAATTACCACCTTTCAACCTAAGAGTGTCTCACAACATGATAACTCTCAATGGACTAACTCTGGACACAAGCTGTGCAACTATAATCCTTGCTCCTATAAGAAAAGATCCTCAATGCTGTAGAACAAAAGTTCCAGCACCAAGGGATGTGCTATTTGTATATCGCAAACCTAGATGTAAGTCAGCAGAGCGATGCGTGGGTTGGAAAGCTGAGGTGCAGTGAGAGAATGAAACCAGGCGAGGAGTTGAGTTTTAGGAGGGGTGGACTATTTGTTGTGTTGTGATGTAGTGCATACATTTAGTCAAAGTACAAAATAGACAAATGTTAAGAAATGCTACGTGAAGTATATCAGTTAATAGAAAGATTTGAAGGCCATATTGTTTGGTATTTCTTTTCTAGAATAGCCTACATCTCACTGATCCTAAAATGTATGCCTTATGAGTTCCTCTATGGGTGTATGAAGATTGATAGTCTGTCAGCCTGCAAAATCACGGAATTAAGAAAATCTTTATGCTATAAGAAAAGTTGAAAAATCACAAAGTTGAAAAAAAACATAGGCAGTTTAAGGGGCATATTTACAAGGAGTGAGCCACACTGCTCTATATTTACAAATGGACACATTGGGCCCAATGCGTCAGTTCATAGAGACCCGCGTCACATTGTACCTGCACAAGGTATAATGTATGCAGGGTAGGCATTCCCACGTTAAAAGCCACGTAGAACTGATGCAGTGAAATGTACAACTTTTCACTGTGCAACTTTATAACTTGACTGCAATCCCTACAATCTTCTCAAACCAGGGGTGAGGATTGACACAGGACTTTTAACATGGGACTCGTCTCTGTGTTCTGATCCATTGCTGAAGTTGCGTCAGTCTTCTGACAAACTCCAACAATGCGTCACTTTAGCACCAAAAGATGTGCCAGAATGTTTTAAGCCTCCGTGAATCCTTGCGCCATGGAGCACTGTATTGTAAAAACAGTACATCCATTTCATTGTTAGGGCATTCACTGCAGGCGCAAGAAAGCTGACTCATCGATGCTGATGTGTCAGTTCTGGTAAATGTGCCCCTAAGTATTCTTTTGTATCTGTGGCAAACAATAGTTGCTTCCATGAGTGTCACCAGGCTGAATGCCCACTCTGCGTCAGAGTTCCCAACACTGCCATGTGCATTGACTGCCCCATCGCCTGTCCACCGGATCGGTGCTATCGCCCTGCATGTCTAGTGGCTGGAAACCCACAATTGTGGAAACGTTTCCCAGGTGAGAAAACGTAAGCCCTCTTCTCCCCCACTTTGAACTAACCTTTTTAATATTGATAAGTTGCATTAATAGCTAAGGACAGAAGGTTGACAGTTCATCTCGTACTCAGTTGACAGGCTCACATCCATCTCACTTGCCTCTCCTTCAAACCAGGTAATAGCTATCACTAGTTAGTTGTAATTGCTTGTGCAAAACCGTGTTCAAAGGGTTACAATTAACACACACAAAATTAGTACAACTGCACTTTACTCGATTTAATCCAAATCACTTTCCAAATGGGATCATAATTTAGTGCAAAAAACAACAGATGGCCATTGTTAATGCTATCTACACAATGTTGTTTTTGCACCTGATCTTGCCTCATTGGTCGAAGTGGCCCTATAAGAATGAGTCCATGGCTCTGAGAATAGCTTCTCCCCACTTGAATTTCTCTTACACCTTAATTGCATGTTAATTCCATGAAAGGGATGGGCGCACCTTCAGCTGGGGTGACTAAATAAGATGGGGCAGATTTATGACGACTGGTGCATCCCTGCATATCAGCAGGGATGCGCCAGTTACTATGCGCCACCGCTGCGCCACCATGGATGCGCCGCATTTATAATGCGGCGCACCATGGGGCAAAAACGCCACAGATGCGTGACGCATCTGTGCCGAAAAGTGGCGCATTGCTGGAGTTGCGTCGCAACCGCGACGCAGCTCCAGCAATGATCTGGGGGGCCCTATCTCTACAATGCTGCGTCAATCCTTACGCCTGCTTCAAGCAGGCGCAGGGTTTTGACGCAGCATGGGCCTAAAAGTGACTGAGTGAAATCTTGTAGATTTCACTCAGCCAGTTTTAGGAGGCGTTCCTGCGCCGGAACGCCCCCACCTGCCCTGGAACGCCTACATGTGGCGCAGGGCTTTACAACGTGACGCATCTGGGAGATGCGTCACGTTTGTAAATACCCCGCACCATGGCGCAGGATTTGCGCCGCTGCTGCGTCACAAAAGTGACGCAACGGCGGCGCAAAAGTGCCGCAAGTGCAACATAAATCTGCCCCGAAGAATCTATTGTAATGCCTTCGTTTGTGGCGCAACCACACTTGAACCGCTGTGCTACCCTCTGCTTACTTAATCAGAAACCGTGGGGCAGATTTATGAGCCCCTTGCGCCACTTTTGCGTCACTTTTAACATGGGAAAAGTGACGCAAAAGTGGCGCAGGGGGCTCATAAATCTGCCCCCGTGTGTCTCGCGCAGCAGGGACACCAGTTCAGTGGAATATTGAGCTCTCTAATGAACATGGCAACTCTGAGGCTCAACTGTCCAGCAGCTCATCAGAAATCCCTACAGAAATGACTCTATCCGTGCATGTTATGTCTCTGGCCAACAGCTTTCTCAAAATCAGCACAAATATTTAGTATCTAGGGATTAACGCACAAGTGCACGCTCATTAGCATTCTGCAGTCTGAGAACTTGTTGGAATTCAGAAGAGCGCACTTGTGTAGCAATTTACAAGTTTAATCGCCATGCATGCTAATTTTAGATGAGCATGATGACTGCTAAAAATAAAGTTGCTCATCCCTATATTTACAATTTCCTGCAGCTACATTATTAACTGCGGATGCTGCCCAAAGACTGTGTCACTCTTAAAATGTTTTGCTTTATAAAATGCTAGGCTGGTTTTAACAAGGTTTCAGGGGCGGACTATACACTAGATAAAATATCTAGCAAACTACATAATAAAACCCGAAATATCACTGACTGAGACTCCTCCAATAGGTTGCAATAATATCAGTTTTCAAACATTTGTTAAATAACATGTAGTGAGTAGTTTGTTGATCACATTGAACTGTTTCCAGAGACTCACTCCGTAAACGGCTAATATGGGGAGCAGAGTTTTATGTAATTCGGGTTATGATAGATTGAAAACACTCCAAAAGTTGAAACCTGCTTATACTTCACTCCCAGAAGCATACACTTTGCATAGGATGAAAAGATTGTTAGCCAGAATATTAATAATAATCCACATTTGTAAAGCGCGAACAATCACCCGTAAGGGTCTCTAGGCGCTGGGGGCCGTCGGGAAGATTAAGCAAGCTATTGTCCAGAGTCACATGGTGCTGGGCTAATCTGCCACCGGCGCTGGGGATCGAACCGTGATCCCCAGATTCCGGAGTCAGTCGCCCTGGCCGCGGCGCCACACCTCTTCCTTATTGCTCTGTTGACACCCACCCCAGCACCACCCTCCACAGCACCCTCTTGCAAAGGCCCACCAGACCCTGACCGGCCATCACCGACCCACCGTATACCTCATCACACAATCGGGGTCACACATTCTACTCAGAGACCTCAACTTCCACATGGACAACACCAGCATCTAGAAAACCGACTCCCTACTGGAAAACCTCGCCAACATCGGACTTAAGCAGCTAGTCACAGCACCAAGCCACTCAGCTGGACACAAACTCAACCTTATCTTCTCTGCCAGTGAGAAGATCAGCTACAGCCACACCACAAACTCCCCTGAACCGACAACTACTGCATGCATCTCACCTTCGCAATGTCCACCATACACCACCGGCCCCGTCGCAGCTGGATCAAGACCACAGAAGAACTTTGCATCGACTCCTACAGCACAAATACTCCGCCAACACCAACGGACGCCAACCAAACAGCACAAAACCTCGACCGATGGATCTCCGAATGCTCTGACACCCTGGCACCCTTCAAGAAAAGACCAGACAAGAAACACTCCAAGAAGGCCAGCTTGTTCGCTACCACCCTCCACAAGTTCAGACGCACCTGCAGACAACTCAAGAAAAGATGGAGGAACAACAAATCTCCAGAAACCCCTTCTAACTTCAAAGCCGCATTCAACAAACACCACCTCCTCCTCAATATCACATGAAAATGGTCCTCCTAGACAGAATCAGCACCAATGCACACAACATGGAAGAACTCATTGCAATTGTCAAGGAGTTTGTCAGGCCCAACAGTGAGACCACAGAAGGCCCTCCCTCCCTCCCTCCCTCCCTCACTCCCTCCCTCCCTCCCTCACTCCCTCCCTCCCTCCCTCCCAAGACCTCTGCAACAAACATGGCACCTTCTTCCACCACAAGATCAGTTAGATCTATGACAGCTTCGATACCCTAAAGCCCGCCACCACTGCATGCAACCACCCTGAACCCCAACAGACCATGCTCTGCTGGACCAAGCTCACAACAGAGGACACACTCAAGAACATGAAGAGCATCTACTCAGGAGCCCCATCGGATCCTTGCCCCTAACACATCTTCCAAAGAGCAGCGACCACTATTGCCCCCCATCAACTGCTCCATCGAAACCTCCACCTTCTCTGATGGCTGAAAACACACAAAGATCAACCCCCTGCTGAAGAAGCTGCCCTCAGGCCAGATTGACCTCAAGAACTTCAGACTCATCTCCCTCCTCTCCTTCCCAGCCACAGTCATCGAGAGGGACATCAACACCGAACTCTCCACATTCATAGAAGTGAACCACATCCTGGACACCTCCCAATCCAGTTTCTGAAGCAACCATAGCACAGAGACTGCACTCCTCACCGCCACCGACAACATCTGCTCCCTCCTCGACTGGGGTGAGACCACCACCCTCCTCCTACTGGACTTGTCAGCCACCATCGACACCGTCTTCCACTGCACCCTAATCATGAGACTCCATGATGCTGGTGTTCATGACAAAGCACTGGAATGGATCCACTCCTTCTTGATTGGCCGGACTCAGCGAGTCAGAATACCCCCGTTCCTCTCAGAACCTACAGAGATCAGCTGCGGAGTACCCCAGTGCTCCTCCCTGAGTCCCACTCTCTTCAATGTCTAGATGGCCCCCCTCATAGCCATCGACAGAAGCCAGGGACTCAACATGCTCTCTTACACCAATGACACCCAGCTGATCCTTTCCCTCACCAATGAACCCACGACCGCCAGAACCAACTTCCACAGCGGAATGAAGGCTGTTGCCACCTACATGAAAGACAGCTGCCTCAAGCTCAACTCGGACAAGACTGAAGTACTCATTCTGGGACCCACCCTGTCAGCCTGGGATGACTCGTAATTACCATCCACTGTGGGACATCCCCCCACCCCAACGGACCACACACACAACCTTGGTATCATACTGGACTCTTCACTCACAATGAACTGCCAAATCAATGCAGTTTCCTCAGCCTGCTTCCACACGCTCCCTCTGCTCTGAAAGACATTTAGATGGATCCCCACAGAATCCAGAAAGACAGTCACCCATGCACTCATTACCAGCAGACTCGACTACAGCAACATACTCTACGCCGGCGTCACCCAGAAACAACTACAGAAAGCCCAAAACACTGCAGCCAGACTGGTCCTTCAACATCCCCCTCAACAGCTACATCATGAAATACCTCTGACAACTCCACTGGCTCCCAGTCAACAGGAGAATCACCTTCGAACTCCTCACACATGCCTACAAAACTCTCCATGATGAAGGACCAGCATACCTGAACCACCACCTTGCATTCCACGTGCCCGCCAGACAACGCTGCTCCACCAACTCACCCTAGCCTCCGTCTCCAGGATACACAAGACCAGAACCAGTGGAAGTTCTTTCTCCTACTTTGCCGCCAAGACCTGCAAAACCCTGCGCCTCTACCTCATGCAACCTGTGTCACTGACCCAGTACAAGAAGGACCACAAGACCTGGCTCTTCGAATTATCATACACCCAGCGGGACCAGCAGCCCCCCAGTGCCTTGAGACCCTCACGGGTGAGTAGTTACCCTTTAGAAACCCCAGATCGATTGATTGGCCTCTCTGCTGACACTGAATATAAATGTGCAATTAGAGCCAAATTTGAGGGTTGTCACTATTTCTGGACATCATTGACTCATTGGTCATTATTTGACACAAAAGACTGGTATTCAAGCCCAAACTGGCATTCAAGGCCAATGTCAAAAGGTGTCACTCTTTAGTGGACATTTTTACTGATAAAATCAGTATCACAATCTGTACATTTTACAAGACAGGTGCATCCTTAAACTACATTAAGTTGTTACATTAAGAGGGCATTCCTTAACCATTTTTCTTAGGGGATGGCTGCAATACAAATGTTTTAATTGCAAATCAAGTCTGACACCCCTGGCACCCTAATGAGGATGGTTATCAGTCCAATGGTTAAACATGCATAGCTTCTCCAGAAGCAATATATTCCGAAGTGGAAAAGGGTCAAAACCACAACCATGTGAATTGAATATTTCAGGGGCAAGTTTCAGTTTAATTTGCTATAAGGGGTAGCCACAGTAATTGGCCATAGGTCATCTCACACCAAGGGAATTTACTAATCCTAGATATTGTTTTAAAATTAAAAACTCCTGGGAATGCACTTTGTCTCATCAAGAATGGCCTGTAAATGGCAAACTATGGCTAAAATATACTTAACTGCTGTAAAAGACTGAGCCTGAGATTAATGGCCATCTGGTAGTCTCACACTTTTCCCATTAATACGTTTACCTACATGTGTTGATGGGTATGTGGTATGGAAAGGGAATTGGCCAAAATCACAACCATGCACAGTGAGTTTTTCAAGAGGCGATTCCATTGGAAATGCATCTTAAACAGTGGTGGCTCCTCCGCTAAGGCAGAGGAGCATCACCCTACTGCTTTTTGCAGGGTAAAAAAAGGAAAAATAAAATGATAATAACCTGAGGTTATTTTCATTTTAGTTTTCACTGTTGCAGCGTCTTTGAGGGGCGGGGCTGCTCGCAGGGCAGGAGAGGAATGGTTTGCACTCCCTATGTGTGCATGAGTGCTTGGCCAGCCCTGTCGCGCCGCCCAAAACAGTCATGCGCTGGATGCAGTGAAGTTCTGTTTAGTCTAGTTTCCTTTTTGATTGTTGAAGGGCAGGGTGACATTTCTAACTAGCCCCTGTGTCACGCTACATTGCATAACACACATGAAAGGTGTTGGTTAGCTCCTTAAGAGGGTCACAGTTAGGAGAAATAAACAAAACTTTTTTTTTAACCTTCTTGGAAATCTGAAAATGTTTTACTGAAGATGGAGATTTATGCTATTTTAGATAGTCCAGGCACCAAAGCTCCCTTAATACCAGGAACAGAGAACAGCCAAGCCAAGGACTTCACAGAAAGAATGTAAATGGAATCCTGCTTCAAGAAGCAAAAATTAAGGACAAAAACAGGAAAGAGTGGGAGATAATTGCAAAGAAAAATAGGGAACAATTGTGTAGGAATGCATCTTCATGTTATGATTGCTTCTTTTCCATATGATTCATACAGGAACTGGCATACAGGCCTGTTAGATCTGGGGGTCTCTATTTGGCAGGGTAGGTACCACTGTCCAAGTAGGGACCCTTGCTTCTAGTCAGGGAAAGGGGGATACACTGTTAAGATAACCCTTGCTCACCCTCTAGGTAGCTTGGCCTGAGCAGTCTAGGCTATCAAAGGCAATGTGTAAAGTATTTGTACCAACACTCACAGTATCACAGTGAAAACACCACAGATTTACTCCACACCAGTTTTAGAAAAATAAGGTATCTTTACTAAAAACTTCACAAGACCAAATACTACAGAAAAACCAACATACAATTAAAAAGGTTACTTTAAATATAGTTCAAGAGTTTGTACAAAGTACTCCAGGATGTAAAAATCAGTGTCCTGCACAATGCGACTCTCAATGCACAAAATGCGACACTCTCGTGCCCAACAGTACCTGTAGTTGCGCTGAGGTTCCCAAAAGCTATAACAATGAAGATGGCAATGGCGATGTGATACTCCTGAGACCTTGAGTAGGCTTTGCAGCAGCCCTGCTTCATGCAGCAGAGGTGGATGCGCCGGCTCCGATCTGTAGGGGGAGGATGCGATGACTTTGGCTTTCGTTGCGTAAGTTTCTTAGGGGGAAGCTTCAAGCACAGGTACGATGCGACGATCTTCGGTGCTGCGCGATGCGCGGCGCAGCGCTGAGTTCTGGCACCGCAACCCTCGATGCGTCACGGGACGGGACTCTGCGTCGACACACGCAGCGACTGGATACTTTCACGCACTGGCAGTGGTGCGGCCCGCAAACTGGTTCTGCGACGACCCTCGCAGCGTCAGGAATCTTGACGCACCGGGACGATGCTCGACGCACTCGGCGATGCGGGGACTCCGGGTGCTGCGATGACGCCGCAATGAAATTCTCCTCGCACTCTCGCTCTTGCGACTCGCAACCGGATGATGTGTCCCTCAAATTGATGATGCGATGGGTACCAGTTACTCTTTTTCATGCTTCTGCTTTCCAGCTCCCAAACACAGCAAAACGACCTCCTGAGGCCCCAAGACTAGGCAAGCACTCCAAGGCTGGTCAGAACTCCCTCAGCAGAGTTCCAGGGGAGCTGGTGGTGAAGTCCTTTTGTTCCTGGGACTTCTTAACAGGGAGCCAGCTCTCCTCAGGCCCTTGGAGATCAGAATCAAAAGAAGGGGACACAGCAAAGTCCTTTCCCTCTCCTTGGCAGCAAAGCAAAACAGCAAGCCGGCACTCTTCTCCTCTTCAGTTCCTTCCAGCTTTCTCCTTGCCAGAGGTTTCTTCTTAGTTCCACAGTGATCTAAAGTTTAGGTGTCTGGAGTCCTCTTCTTATTCCCCTCCAAGTCTTTGTCTCTCTTTGTTTCAGTGGGGGGATTCCCCTGCTCAAACCGGTTCCTGGGTGTGCTCTGCCCTGGAGCACCTGGTTCCTTTCAGAGTGAGGGGCAGGGTCGTTAGACACTCAGCAGGAGGTGGAGCCTTCTTTGTGCTGGCAGAGGCAGAGTCCTCAGCCTGGCCAGCAGGGGGTGGAGCCGGCATTGTGCTGGCAGAGGCAGCCCTACTCAAACCCAGGGGCTACTCCTCCCACCCATTTAGAGCAGATCTCCCTATTCACCCTCCTGCTGACTCATCCAGACTCCTGGAGCCACCTAGCCCATCACATGACACCAGTCAGCCAATCTGCACACAGGCACACAAGAAGGTTAAACAGGAGAATAGCTACTTTCTAAAAAGTGCTATTCTCACACAGTGAATTTAAAAACCATCTTGCTAAAAAGATGTATAATTAAATTCTGAACACAAAGATACCAAACTTGGATTTTCTATCTTGCCTCTAGGGGAAGATAGGCATGTAAACAGCCTCCCCCATTCTGTCCTATGGGCAAGATAGCTTCTCAGCAGTGAAAAACGAAAGTGGCTGTATTCACTACCAGGGCATGTTACACACCTCAGTACATGCCCTACCTTTCAGATACACTGCACCCAGCTCAGGGGGGTACCTAGGGCCACCATAGGGATGCCTGACATGTACAGAAAGGGAAGGATAAGGCCTGGTCAGTGGTTGCACGGGCCAGGTCGACATGGCAGTCCTGGACTGCACATAGGCACTGCAAGCAGGCCTAAGACATCATTTTAGGGCTACTCCTGTGGGTGGCACAATCAGTGCTGCAGCCCACTAGTAGCATTTGTACTACCAGCCCTGGCACTCTCAGTGCACTTTACTAGGGCCTTGCAGGTAGAACAAATATGCCAAACATGTATAGCCAATTACATCACAATTTCCTCAGGGAGCACTTGCACCTTGACACTGATCAGCAGTGGCAAAGTGCCCAAAGCATCTATACTAGTAAAAACGACATCCAGCATAGCATCAAAAATACAGGTGGTAGAGGCAAAAAGTCAGGGGTAACCACGCCAAAAGATGCCAGGTCTAGCAATGCCACACTTCATCGCAGATTGGGAGCCTCCAATACAGTTCTGGAAACAATCCACTATCTTGGGAATGGTACAGCTCACAGGCTTGACCATGTATCTTCCTTATGAAATATGGTGTCAGATAGACATGTGAAGAAGACCACACTTGACATCCTATGCCAGCTGACGTATTCTGCAGCTCCACACCTCTCATGATAGCTAATGCCTAATGCCTCCAAAGGAATGCATAACGCCCCTCTTGCCGACCATGATTTAAGAACCATTAGCACAGCACAAGCAGAAAGGACGTCCAGCCAAGTGCTGGGAACAGCATCCAACCACAGACCACCTGAGTGCTGGGTAATAGCACTGTCAACATTTGACCATGGACAGTAGTACACCCTGCATTATGTAATGTAGCTATACTGATCTAATAATTGTGTTTTTATGACATTCATTTAGGCATTGCCTAACATGAACATTTGAGGAACTGTGCTTACAATTAAAACACTGAAATGCTTTGTTTATGCTTGATTCCACAAGGTACCCGTATTGGCATTCAAATTGCTAATTTCCACCGAAGTATAACAAATACAACCATACCATACTAAACTTGTTGACTGAATGAAAGAGCACCAATTTCAAATCTAAATTCACAAATTATTTCATTTTATAATGCTGCTGTTGATGTCAGCAGATTGAACTGCCTCATATTTCAGAAGATTTTCTTTTTACACTGTATATTAAAAGGTACAATCCCATTACTGCTGTGGGGAATATTCTCGTAATGGTTAGCATGATGCTTGTGGTAACTTGCATGTGATTGCCTTTGAAACATCTCCGGGGAGACTTTTTCAGAGGTGGGAGCCCAGATGAATAACCCACACCTGCCGGAATTTTGTTAATGAAAATGTTTTTTGAGTAATTGTTGTCCATCGTGCTAAGACAATACAGTACTGAAAATGAAAAAAAAACAGGTTAGAGCTCAGTTGTTCACCATTTATTAATAATGAATCTGAGAAGTGTGTGCCAGAGGGAGCTTCATCAATTTCCAGCCAGCATAAATCCCTTAGCAGCATCTACTGAGTTTCTTGGAGCTTTGCACATGGCACATTATTCAAAGATGACTGATCGTGCAAAATGGCTGTACGAAAAACATCAGCATATGGCCCACATCTCAGCGGCCTGCACAGTCAGTACTCATTACTCCAATGTAACAGATTACATCCGAAGCGACAAATCACCTTAAAATGCCTTGTGAGCTAACCCCTCAGAAGCAACTTCGGGCGTGCAGTACTTGCAACCAAAATCCAGAATGCAGGGCCGGACTGGGAACCAAAACCGGCCCTGGCAAAGTGCTCGCTTTAAGAAATGTCTTAATTTACCACCCTGGAATTCCTAGATTCTTTTCTACAAACGGACTTTGAAAGTTACTCAAAAAGACAAAGGGAGACGTTATCTAGTGTAAAAAAAACGCTTTGTAATAAAAAGCTGTAAATTACTTAAACAATAACGTTGATTAACTTTTCAAACAGGATTCATTTGATTACATAATGCTTTGTCTCCAGTACTGTTTTTCATCACACACCGTTTCTTTTAATTAATGAAGCTGAAGACTGTGAACGTTTTTAATGTTTTCCCCCTCATGAAAATACCACTGAAAAACCCAGTTCTGTAATTAAGGATCCAATCCTCCTAGTAGGAAAGAAGGAATTAGTAGGTAAGATTAAGGAACAGTCTGGTACAGCAGTTTAGTTTCAAGTAATCTGTATTTACCCCTTGTTTTTGAGAGAGCACCCATGGACACTCCCTACACCACTACTGAGGACAAACAGACAGAAGGAATGGGAGAGACATCCTTGCAGATTGGCTAAGATGAACAGAGGACATCTCCAGCCGCGGCCGTGCAGGCAAGAGCATGGGACCAGGTGGGGGGGCTGTGGAATTCCGACAGACGACGACAGGGGAAATTAATTATTTATTTAAGTTTTCCTCATCGTCATCTGTCTTATCCGCCCCCCCACCCCCCACCAGGCCCCACCACCCACTCTCTCTTCTTTTAATATGATTCCCCTTTCCCCTGGGGCTAATCAGGCAGGGGGTGCAGAACTGAGTTCAGGCTAAGGCAGTTTCTGGGAAGACTTGTGAGAGCTAGATCATTTGCTAATTGCATTGCAAAAGGACATGTGGGGTTTTATGTCAAGCTCTCCAACAGTCACAAAAAGAGACATGACAATCTTCACAAAGATTAGATGACCGTCAGCATTAACTCAGTTGGTGAAAGTGAAACGCAGTGAAGGCCCCGGTGAAGGCATGGGTCCGGGACCAGTATCTCATGTAATGACTCCTCATTCAGTCCCTTTAGCACCCCCGGAGTGTTTCTTTTAAAAGTCAGGTAAGTTTGCTATCTTCTTAAACCAGTATCAAGTTGAACTTTATGTGCAGACCCGCTTACTCGCCTGATGATCAGTCTCAGGTGGCCTTCATGCTCTCTTACAAAGAAGACACTCCCAATTCATGGTCCATTCCACCAGTAGAAATGGATGATCTGTTTTTGAATAAATATATGACGATTAGAGTCGAAATGAAACAAATCTTTGACAAGCATATATTTATGCAATTAATGGATATGGAATTGTTACATTGGAAACAGATTAATAAAGACCTTATTAGTTATTTAACTAATTTTAATAGATTGATTGCTGAGTCAGGATGGCCTTAAAAAACCTCACTCTTCTATCCGGGATTAAGTGATGGTTTAAACGATTTATTGGATCATATAGCCATTCCCCCTGAAGATTGTGAGAATGGATTTGGTGGTGGAATTGGACCATCTTTTGCTTGAACGGAAGTAAGATCTTGGCAGGATTGAGTTACCAGAAGGTGATATTAATTAATGAAAGAAATCTGAGCCCAAGGTAGTAGAGAAAAGTACACCCATGCAGATTGGGGAAGTTTGTGGACAAATCACTAAAGAGGAAAGGAAGAGACAACAAGATCAACAAGCATTGGCATAGCCAATAGGTCTCGCTTTTGGGACCTTCTAAGTATTTAGTTATGCAGCACAATATCCTTGGCGCAACCACATCAACTGTTGCGTGACTAAACACTTATAAGGTCCCAAAGGCAAGACCTATTGGCCATGCCAATGCTTGGTGTGGTTGTGTGTGTGGTTGTATGTGGTTTTGTGTGTGTGGTTGTGGTTGTGTGTGTGGTTGTGTGTGTGGTTGTGTGTGTGGTTGTGTGTGTGTGGTTGTGTGTGGTTGTGCGTGGTTGTGGTTGTGTGTGTGTGGTTGTGTGTGTGGTTGTGTGTGGTTGTGTGTGTGGTTGTGTGTGTGGCTGTGGTTGTGTTTGTGGTTGTGTGTGTGTGGTTGTGTGTGTGTGGTTGTGTGTGTGTGTGGTTGTGTGTGGTTGTGGTTGTGTGTGTGTGGTCGTGTGTGCGTGTGGTTGTGTGTGTGTGGTTGTGTGTATGTGTGGTTGTGTGTGTGTGGTTGAGTGTGTGTGGTTTGGTGGTGTGGTTGTGGGTATGGTTGTGTGTGTGTGGTTGTGTGTGTGGTTGTGTGTGTGTGGTTGTAGTTGTGTGTGTGGTTGTGTGTGTGTGGTTGTGTGTGTGTGGTTGTGTGTGTGTGTGGTTGTGGTTGTGTGTGTGTGGTTGTGTGTGTGTGGTTGTGGTTACGTGTGTGGTTGTGTGTGTGTGTGGTTGTTTGTGTTGTTGGGTGTGGTTGTGTGTGTTTGTGTGTGTGGTTGTGTGTGTAGTTGTGGTTGTGCGTGTGGTTGTGTGTGTGGTTGTGGTTGTGTGTGTGGTTGTGTGTGTGGTTGGGATTGTGTGTGTGGTTGTGTGTGTGTGGTTGTGGGTGTGGTTGTGGGTGTGGTTGTGTGGTTGTGTGGGTGTGGTTGTGTGGGTGGTTGTGTGGTTGTTGTGTGGTTGTTTTGTGTGTGTGGTTGGGGTTGTGTGTGTGGTTGTGTGTGGTTGTGTGTGTGGTTGTGTGTGTGGTTGTGTGGTTGTTGTGTGTGTGTGGTTGTGGGTGTGGTTGTGTGTGTGTGGGTGTGGTTGTGTGCATGTGTGTGTGTTTGTGTGTATGTGTGTGGTTGTGTGTGCATGTGGTTGTGTGTGTGTGTTTGGTTGTATGTGTGGTTGTGTGTGTGGTTGTGTGTGTGTGTGTGGTTGTGTGTGTGTGTGGTTGTGTGTGTGTGGTTGTGGTTGTGTGTGTGTGGTTGTGTGTGTGTGTTTGTGTGGTTGTGTGTGTGGTTGTGCATGTGGTTGTGGTTGTGTGTGTGGTTGTGGTTGTGTGTGTGACAGTAATACTAAAAGCATCTCAAAATAAAGGAACACAAACATCGAGTTTGTGGAAATAGAAAGCACGTTGTAAGTCAAATGGGCGCAGAAAAGCATTAACACAACAACAAAACAAACAAGATCACTCAGCGAAGACTGAGTGCTGATAATGGAAACACACAGCCCATCATCTTAAGAGTTCGATTGCAGCCAATGTGCACTCAAACCTGCCCCCTCCTTGTGAGTTGCACCCCATATTTCATGAGTTGTAACTGCTGCACCCACCATAGCACTTTGAGATCTAAAGCGCTACATAGGTCTAATCGATTAACCAGTCGCCAACATGCTGTGCTTTTAAAGAGAATGTGCCAAAAGTTTCCAGCTTCCTCATCATGTCCTCACAAAAGCACCAACGAATGGACTCCCTGAATGGTGCAACGGACATGAAGCAGCCGCTGCGATCAGCAATAAACACTGTGAACGTTGTCCAGTTTCACAGTAACATTTCCTTAATGTTCTTTAAGTCACAAAACATTAATACTAAAAGCATCTCAAAATAAAGGAACACAAACATACAGTTTGTGGACAGAGAAAGCACATTGTAAGTCAAACGGGCGCAGCAAAGCATTAACACAACATGATCTTTGATGTTTGATGTTCTTTGAACGAGAACATCAGAGGGGCGCCGCGAAAGTGATCGCGGGCGAAAGTGAAAGTGATCGCGGGTGCTTAATGAGCATGACGAGGTTTGCCAGCCTCTGCTCCTAAGCGCGCGCACATGCACTGTAGCTCTAGGCTGGCCATGGTAGCATTTTTTTGAGCCCTCTCAAAAAGTCTCGTCAGACTAGCACATGCGCTGGGTCAGGCGAGACCTAAAAACTCTGCTTTTATTGTGGCAAGGCAATTCACTTCCTAAAAGACTGCTAAATAAACCTAAAGAACTTGCAAACACTAATTTTGAGAAATCAATGCATAATTTTTTTGTGTAAAATCGTTTTTATTGGCATTTCATTGTATAATACAGTACACAGTTAGCAATTGCCTCAAAGGCAGACATCATACCAATTGTACATCGTGTCATTGTTTAGAGCTGTGTCCCAGAGCATGACCCACCCAACATTTCTGTAAATGGCATCACTGATGTGGGAAGGTGTATGGGTACGAGGCATGTGTCCATGGGAGGTTGCCTATGGCCTGTACTAGGAGCTAGGCGTTAGCTCTAGGCGCTAGCCCTGCGAGTTACTTGTTGCTATGCTGAAGATAACAATCCGAACTCTTCAAACTGGGGGAATATAACTGGGGTACACTGTGTCTGATTTAATGTCGCGTGATAGGGACTGGTGAGCTAATGCATCCTGACTCGGCTACGGGCTGTGTGTGCGCTGAGGAGGGTACAGGGAAACTGTGCTGGGATGGTATATGTACTGTATATCTTCGGCTTGTAGCCCCAACCTACCATATGCTTATTCTGCAGAGAGACTGCAGTGGACAGCCTCGGGCTGTGCATTCGCTGTGGGGGAGCGAATACTCTGGGACAGTGGCTCCTCCGTCGTTTCCTCCCTGAAGGAATGTAGTAGGATAGCCCATGGCATGGATATGGGGTGTTTGCGGATACCCTTAGCTACTTCAGATCAAAGCGGCTCTTCCTCCACAGCACCCCATTTGTTGACCGCCCCCACCCAGGTCACTAGTGAAGGTCCCCCCGGCGCCCTCCAATGCATTGCAATGCATCGTTTAGCTAAAAGAAGCGAAACACGTCTCTACTTTTTGATTCTTAGGGCGTTTGTTTATGCCAAGCGTGCAGACCTCTCATATGTGAATGTCAGTAAGCCCTGAGACTGCAAGGAGGGTGGCGTGGATTCTGACCCTGTAACTGCGGAGCACGGGGCAATCTCAAAACATGTGCAGAAAGAATGAGGGGGATTCTGGGCATCGAGGGTACATGAAGGACGTGTCCGGGTAATACTGTTGGAGCTTCTCGGGAGTCAAGTAGGCACGGTGTAATATGTGAAGTTTTATGTTTTTAAAGCGATAGTTGCCGGACACTTTTTTAGGGAACTCTAGCGCACGATCCCATTCTTTGTCATGGAGTGGTCTTTGAAACATTGCTTCCCATTTCTCCCGGAGGGGCGCAAGGGTAATTGGATTCAGAGCTTGCACCGCTTTGTATATCTAGGTGACCAGGTGACGCCCCGGGCCCATCTGCAGCAGTGTGTGTATCACCGGGTGCATTGGGAGCTCAGTGTATATTGCTTGCCATATTTTACGGCAGTCTTCCAGTAGTTGCTGGTGTAGAAGAAATTGCCTCATGGGAAGCTTCATATCAACTGTCAGTGCTGCAAACATCTGCAATTGCCTGTTCAGATATAGGGAGCCTACCTCTGTGACTGAGTGCACAGTCCATTTTCAGAGCGCCCGCTCAGTGTAGTGTGCCCGACCTCTAGGGAACCCCACCAACAGCAGGACAGGGGAATACATGGGTGCTTCACCGTTCACTCTGTGCACGCGTGTCAGGCAAGTGCACACCACTGTCATTTGGAGGGGCCTCTCTGTATTGGCTCCACCCAAGGCAACAGCATGCGGAGTATGGCTGGGATCAGAATTAGTACGGTAGCTGTGGCTATTTCCCCTAGCGCATGGCCCGCTGTCCACCTCGACACCCATTGAAGCTGGGCCATGAGGAAATACGCCTCAAATGAAGGGGCGCCCAGCCCTCCCTGATCCATGGGCGGCTGTAGCTTAGCAAGGGCAATTCGCCTATGGCCCGAGCCCCAGATAAGGATTCCGAGGAGGGTGTCTAGCTCTCGGAAGAAGGAGTGCGGAGGGACCACCGAAAGGTTATCAAAATAGTATAGTAATCTCGGAACTAATATCATCTTGGCAACTGCGATTTTACCAATGACAGTCAGGGAGAGATCTTTCCAGAAGTGCACAGAAGATCTGATTCCAGCCATTGCCCTACGATAATTCCCTTTATAGAGATCTTGTGGCGTGTGATACAAGCGAACGCCCAAGTACCTTACTGCTTGAGGGCTCCATGAC
The DNA here is from genome assembly GCF_964204655.1 of Triturus cristatus. Classification (NCBI taxonomy): domain Eukaryota; kingdom Metazoa; phylum Chordata; class Amphibia; order Caudata; family Salamandridae; genus Triturus; species Triturus cristatus. The sequence goes on along the minus strand of NC_140586.1, from coordinate 682,131,751 downwards.
ACATTGATGCCATCTAGTCGTTATGGACATGGGGGAAGACCGCTTACGAGAGAATATATTGTTGATTTAGACCAATTCACTCTGAGACCCGCCACTGCCAAGAATTCTTGTAATGAGGGAATTATGGGGGTGAGATCCGACATGACATCGTGGACGTAGATGAGCACATCATACACGTACAATAATACTGCATGGGTGGTGTCTGCTATTGGGATACTCCAGCTCCCACTCTCTTTGCGGAGACGGATCTCCAATCGCTCTATTGCTATGGTGAAGAGCAAGGGGGAGAGCGGGCAGCCTTGCACGTACCTCTGAGTATTGGGAACAATGGCGATATAAGGGACCCTAGCCTCACCCTGGAGGTTGGTGTGGAGTAGATGAGCATGGTGTATGCCAGTCGGCAGGATCCCACTCCCATCCGGCGTATGACTTGAAGTAGGTAGGGCTATAAGAGAGTATCAAAACCCTTCTCTAGGTCTGGGACCAGGCACGCCACATGGGGGAAGTGGTCCCGGATCTGGTCCTGAACGTGAAACAGGTGCCGTATGTTGTAGGAAGTATTCCTACCTTGCACAAACCAACACTGATCTGGGTGGATCAGCTTTGGGAGGACTTTGGCGTACCTGTCCGCAAGTATTTTCCCTTATATTTTATAGACAGCCGGTGTTAGAAATGGGGGTCTCTAGTTGGCAATGTCTGGCGCCAATGTCCAAATAGGTACCCTTCTTCCTAAGTCAGGGCAAGTGGGCTACCCCCTTTAACAACCCCTGCTCAACCCTGTGGTAACGTAGCATGAGCAGTTAGGCCTATCTCAGAGGCAGTGTGTGAAGCATTTATGACCATGCACAATAAGTCAGTAACAACACCACAAAAGGACACAACTCAAGTAGGTATAGAAAAATAATATCTTTATCTAAGGTTTAACTCAAGACTCTCGAAGCGTTTTAACAAGCTACAATGCGTGTAAACCATTAGGGACTCAAAAAGGCAATAACGTATTCACTAGAACGTGACACTGACTGAGTTCAAGGCCGGGGCCTAAGCGACCCGTTGCGCACCAGATACCTGCCGTTGAAAGGGGACACAGAATGCAACTTCTCAAAGAAGCGGAGACGGTGACAGGTGGACTTCCAGCCACCACAAGTCTCGGCTGCAGGGGTCTGCAGCATGCACCCACAATGATTCGGGCACTCGGGGACAGGTGGGCTCTCAGCGGCAGCAGCATGCGTCTGCAGTGGCCCGGGCTGGTGGTGGCGATGGCTCTCGTCTTGCAGCTCTGTGGTGGGCTCACAGCAGCAGCAGCTCTCTCTTAGCTGCGGCGACCCACGAGACGATATCGACAATCCTTGACAATGGTGAACAAGATGAAGGCACACAATGGCGGCAGCTCTCCCTTAGATGCGACGGCCCACAGGACAAATCACAATGAGGCAACGTTGGCAAAGGTGCGGGCACTCAGCGGCAGCAGCTCTCTCTTAGCTGCGGCGGCCCACAGGACGAATCATGATGATGCAAAGTTGGCAAAGGTGTGGGCACTCAGCAGCAGCAGCTCTCTCCTAGCTGCGGCGGCCCATAGGATGAATCACGATGATGCAAAAGTTGGCGAAGGTGCGGGCACTCGGCGGCAACAGCTCTCTCTTAGCTGCGGTGGCACACAGGACGAATCACGATGATGCAAAGTTGGCAAAGGTGCGGGCACTCAGCGGCAGCAGCTCTCTCTTAGCTGCGTCAGCCCACAGGACAGACAACAATGATGCAAACTTGGCGAAGGTGCGGGCACTCAGCGGCAGCAGCTCTCTCTTAGCTGCGGCGGCTCACAGGACGAAGGATGGTCTTGACCAGGCTGGCACAATGGTGGGCACTCAGCGGCTACAGCTCTCTCCTAGCTGCAGTGGCCCACACAGATTCAGCGAAGGTTCTGAAGATGGCTCTCAGCAGCGACAGCTCTCTCTTAGCTGCAGCAGCCCACACGGATTCAGCGAAGGTACCGGAGGTTCAAATTCAGGCGGGCTCTCAGTGGCAACAGCTCTCTCTTAGCTGCAGCAGCCCACACAGATTCAGCGAAGGTTTCCAGTCTGCGTTCCTCACAGTAGAACTAGAGTCTCCGGATTGCTCGATGGAGGCCTCACCTGCAAGCAGAATTCCTCGCACTGGAATTCCGAAGGCTGATGGGGTGAAGTCTAATGTCCCTGAGACTTCGTCAGGAGGCGCTCTCGATTCAGGCCCTCGGGTAGTTTCTTCAGCAAGCTTGGTGAAAATTTCAAAAGTCCTTTCCTCTGTTCACTCGGACAGAGTTTTGTCTTGACATCCAGAAGGAACACACTTGGACAAGGTTCCAGCGCAGCGTTTTATACCTAAAAAGTCTTTGTTCTCTAAAGCCACAAATCACTAAATCCAGTCAGAACCAGTTCGGTGGGGTCGTGGAGCACTTGGTTTACGAGGCGACAGTCTGCCCTTTCAGAATGTGGGGGTCTACTATCAGATGCCCAGTGGGGGGGTGGAGCCATCATTCACCTTGCCAGGCTCAGCCTTGATCAGATCAAAGAGTCACTCCTCCCCATGCTCTGAATACCGATCTCTCTCTCCAGCCAGGTCTGACCCAGCTGGCCCTGCTGCTCCTAAACCAGACGGCCAATACACATACCAGCCAAGCCTACAGGAAAGTTCAGGCAAGAAAATACCATGTTTCTAGAAGAGGCATTTTCGAACATGGGATATATAAATGGTTCTTACTAAAAGGTGTATCTCAATGTCCTGAGCATAAACATATCAAACTCGAAGTTACTATCAGGTTCTGGGGGTCAGATAAGATTATAGAAGGTAATCCTCAACTGGCCCATGAGAACGGATAGCTTCACAATAGTAACAGTGAAATGGAGGGTAACTCGCTATTAGAACATGCTACACAGACCCAGGCATTATGGTTTTCCTAATTCAAACAGTCATCTTTACCCGGGGAGCATTCACGCTGGGGCACTGTTGAGCAGTGGCACAGCCCCCAGAGCATCTAAATCCACACAACATAAAAGATAGGAAGCGAAAAGAGGAAGGGAGACCCACGCCAATGATGCCAGGTCTAGTAAGGCTATGGGCCGGTATGAGCCCAATTGCTGCGAATCTCTATCCGGCTTGAGGAGTGAGACTATAACCGACTCACAGATTGATTGTGGTAGCCCACCTTCATCCAGGGCCACCTGGAACTGTATTACTAATTGAGGGACCAATTGTGTCACAAAGGTGCAGAGAAATTCTAGCGGGACGCCATCTAACCCGGGGGCTTTACAGGTGGCCAATGTCTGCAGCGCCTGCTTGATCTCGTCCGCGGCTATCGGCTCATGTAGATCTCATCTGTCACTGCACGCTATGCGGGGCAGGGGATATTTGTTCAGGAACCGGGTAAGCCGCTCTGCATCTATTGGGGCTGGGGCCGCGTAGAGCTGCGTATAATGTCATCGGAATGCATCGAGGATGGAGGAATGCGAGTGTACCAGAGTGCCCTGCTCAGTGCGGATTGCCGCGATCGGCTGGAGAGTTGTGTCCTGCTTCACCAACCATGCCAGCAAAGCACCCACTCTGTCACCTTCTTTGTGCATATGCCCTAAAATTATATCTGCGGAGGTCTGCTAGTGCCTCCACGTACGCTGTTTTGGCTTCCGCTACTTAGGCTGGTGTGGCTGTATTCTTGTCAGCTGCATGTGTGAGCGTGGCTAGTGCATGCTCTGTTTCTTGGATTCGGCGCTCAAAGATGTGGCGTACTTCTGTGATGTGTTGGATTCAAGTGCCCCCTTTAAATGCGTTCCATTCCGCAGCTCAGGTGGTGGCTGTGCATGTGTTCTCCCAGAAATAGTTATGTATGTGCTTCGCTTGTGTTTGTCTGAAGATCAAGTCTTCCAGACAGTCCTTGGGCAGACGCCAAGTGGGAACCGGTGGTCTTGGTGGGTGCCATGTGAGAGTGAGCGTGTGGGCATCATGATCTGACAGGACCCTAACCAGGTAGTCAGACTCCAGTATTGTGGGCAGGATGGAGGGGGAACAAAGAAAGCTGTCCAGCCGGACTTTGAGATCGTGTGGTATGGAGTGAAATGAATAGAGCCGTGTAGTCAGGTGTTTAGAGCACCAGGCATCAGTCAGTGACCAGTGAGCTGCCCATGCTGCAAAGCATTTAGCTTGCACTAATATTGGGGATGCTGGGTGTGGGGTACGATCTGTCCAAGGATGTGTTTTGCACACAATTGTAGTCTCCTCCCAGGATCCAAGGTGCTTGGGTGTATAAGCTTATTGGTAAGGAGAGCGTGTCCCAGAATCTGCACTGGTCCGCATTAGGTGCATAGATGCTTCCCAAGACTACCGGCTGGCCATCTAGGAGTCCCTGCAGAAGAGTTTAGCGCCCATCTGGGTCAATTGTTCTCGGCTGTTCTTGGAATGGGATCACTGGATGTAACCATATGAGAGTCCCCCAGGCGTAGGCCGAATATGCGCCAGCGCTTGTGCAGTTTGGCCAATTCTCCTGTGGTTAGGTGGGTCTGCTGTAGCAGCGATATCTGCGCTTTCTGGTGCTTTATGTAGGCGTATATTGAGTATTGCTTGCGTGCTGGGTGCATGCCTCTCACGTTGAGTGTGAGGATAGTAATGGTGCTTTTATGTACCATCAGGAGACAGGGGGATATGGGGGTAGGGAGGGCCAGTGGAGCCCAACACTGAGGTTTGACCCGTCTCACCCCACCCTAGCGCCTGTGTTGGCCGGGTGCAGCTGCGGCCCTCTGGTGGTGCAAATACGATGACACATTGTAATGTGATATGATAACTGGGGTAGGGAAACAGCCCCAATACGGGGGACCTATCGCTGTTAGCGATACATTCAAACTGACGAGAACTTGAACATTATAAGGGGGTGGTGTCACTTGCCCGTGAGGTGGTTCTCCGTAAGGGCATTTGTATGATCATTGCGCGCCAGCTGGCCTGTGGTAGAAACATGTGGATGCTGTGCTGCTGGTGCGTAAATACTCATACCATGAATTATACCATAATTCTGCTGGCAGGGAAACCCTGCTGACACGGTCTGCTGATGGGGTGACCAGGGGTGGAGTCACTGAGTCCACTCTAGATTGCATCTCCTCGCTGTCGTCTTCCCCATCAGATGAAAAGAGGTGTGGAGCACGGTCTATGTCTGTTGTGGGGGAGGAAGGTCGGATCTCCGTTGCAGCTTGCAGGGCTTTGCGGCGTTCCCCTATGATTTGTTCCACGTCGGGCGATCCTAAGAAGCGGGACAGCGCCGCAGTGTCTCCCTGTCTGCTTTGCTGGTGTGAGCAACGTCTCTTGAAGCGCGGTGTCTTCAGGCACCAAGCGTGTGCGCGCTCTGCGCTCATGCGCTGCGTGCAGTGTTTGCGCACCCAATCATGGGCCTCCTCAGCTTCTGTGAAGAAGATGGTGGAGCCATTGTGTATGATTTTGAGCCGGTCTGGGAACAATAGGGAGTATTGTATGTTCTCTGCCCGCAGGTGGCGCTTCACCTCCAGGAACGACGACCTCTGCCGCTGTACGGCCCGGGTGTAGTCCGGGAATAACATGATCTGTTTGTTCTCAACGAGGATGGGGCCAGACTGTCAGGCTGCTCGGAGTGCCCCATCTCGATCACGAAAGTGCAGGAATTTTGATAACATTGGTCAGGTGGGGCGCCGGGCGGAGGCCTACGTGCTGGGACCTGATTAGCTCTTTCAATGGAGAAGAATGCAGTACGGTCCGCACTAGGGGTGAAGGACTTAGTCCACGTTCCCATATACTCCACAGGATTGGCAACTTCAATGGCCTCCGGGAGCCCCAGCACGCGGGTATTAGAGCGCCTCGAGCAGCCCTCTAGGTCATTGATGCGTTCCTCCATGGTGGTCATGTGGCCTAGAAGAGTTTGTAATATCTCTTGATGTGCGCTGACTGAGGGCTGCGCGGCGGCCATCAGTTTCTCATCGCCCGACACTCTAACAGCCAATTCAATCCCTGAGTAGGCTAATGTCCGTATTCAGGGTACCCAGCCGTTCTTCCATGGACACCCTGAAGTGTTCGATGGCTGCCAGTATTTTATCAAGTCTGTCCAATAGGGATTGATCCGGTGGACCTGCAGCTGCTGTAGATGATGATCTGGCACTAGTAGGGTTATTTAGTGCTGTCCCCGGTGCCGCCATATTCGTCATGGCCCTCTGCTTCCCCATTGCGTTGGCTGTGGAGATGCGCGGTACTGAGGGCGCTGTTCGTGCTATTATTGGGCGCCGCTGGAGTGCCGACCTGAGTAGTGCGCTGTTGGCGGTTCGAGCGGTCCCCCGAGGGGCTGCCACTGTCTGTGGCAGGGAGTTGCATTGGAGGGGGAGGCAAGGAGGCAAGGCCAGTAGGATGCAGCGGAAGCCCACTCAAACCGCCCCTGAGTCGAGTTGCCTCTCCGCGACCCAACCTCCCGTCTAGTGTGAAGCGGTGCTGGAGATGATGATGAGCGTGTGGGGAGGGGGCAGCAATCAGCCAGGATCTGGGCACACGGATGATACGCAAGCCACACGCAACCTAGTTGGGCCGCTTCCGTGGAGTCCCCAGGCACACTCTCGGTGGCAGCCACGCTCACTGCACTCCTGCTCACCTCCCACTCTTGTGTCCACCACGAGGCAGCTGTGGCTGCTAAAGGCTCCCACTGAGGGCTTCCTGGGGAAATTTACTAAGCCCGTGCCAGCTGAGCTCAGTTTGAGGAGACGTACTGCGACTCCTACAGTCCCTCGATTCTCATGTGCCGCGGGTTTGTGCTGTCCCCGAGGGGATCAGAGAGGTCCCAGGTGTGCGCCTTTTACCACTGGGGGCGGAGGTATTGGGGTTTCAATTATGGCGCGTGGCTGCCCGGGCCCCGGCAGCCGCCATCTTAGGTTCAGGCATGCCCCTTAACCACCGCAACAACCCAGGGAGGGTGAGTCGTACATGCTTTTTGAAATGTCTATGCTCTGTGGGGCGGGGGCCACTAGCTTAATGATGGCTCCGCTCCACTGGGGGGCTGGTACCCAACTCAGGCTGGTCGTCCCCAGGCCAAGAGGGGGGATGAACGGGCACCGAGCCTGGTTCCGGTTGGGTCCGCGCAGTCCACCTCTGCCACTGGGTTGCTCACCACTTGTCTTTATGGCAGAGCTCGCAGCTCCCGTCTGATTGACTGCTACCCAGTGGTAGGACTCGGTTGATCAGGAGCACTGGGCGCCGGCGGCCGCCATTTTGTCTCCAAGTTAATCTCCGCCGTTAACGCTGTTTTCAGCCACCGATCTCGATAAAAAATGCACAAAAGTGCAGGGGTGCTGCTTCTACACCCTTCAGACCCTCGCGGATCCGAGTTGCCAGTCTGTGCATCTCGATGTGGGTGGTGAGTTTCGTGCCCAAGTATGGAGCCTCAGCTCGGCATGTCCGCCATCGCAGCCAGCTTGGTCAAGCCCCTCGAGAAGTCAATGCATCATTTACACGTTCCTGTAGTAGACCTAGAGTGGTTGCCTGACAAAAAGATCTCATTGAAACTGTTAGTGCATGCCGGGATGATTGGAAACTTTATGGATTCCTCTTTTGCTAAAATTCAATTACTGGAAAGGCCAAAATTAGAAACAATCCGTACAATGGACAGCAGAAAATTGTTGTCAGGCCCCATAGTTTCTAAGACTGAACATGACAATGTTTTAGAGATCACAAAAAAGCAGATCCGATTTAATTTAATTACTGCAACTCAGTTTCAAGCTATGCTCGTAATCCATTGGTTACACCAACATAACAACAGTATTTATTTATTTATTTTTTATTTATTTATTTTTTCAATTTGTAGGGCGCAACAGCTACCCAAAAAGGGTTTCCCGACGCCTAGACACAGCTAGTTAGAAGACAGGAGAAAGGGTATTGGCTATTGAGATTTATTGTTCAAATAGCCAGGTCTTAACATGCTTTCTAAACCTGGCATAATTTTCCTCCTTTCGGATGAAGGGAGGGAGCGTGTTCCAGAGGGATGGTCCCAGATGGGCGAACGATCTGCAACCTACTCTCGCCCGTTTGAATCTCGGCACACAGAAAAAGGCTGCCGACTGCGACCAAAGGTTACGCTTGGGAGTGTAGGGGTGGGCTAGGGCTAGAAGATATTTAGGTGCCGTACCCGCTTTAATTCTGAACATAAAGTTCAGGGCTTTAAAGCGGATTCTGTTTTCAACCCTAAGCCAATGGAGTTCCCGGCGGTGACTCGGGACTCCGGAGTTTTTAGGAATATTGCACAATAGACGAACTGCTGCGTTTTGCACCAATTGTAGTCGGCCGACTACTGATTTGTTGGCGCCCAGATACAGAATGTTGCCGTAGTCAAGCCTCGATGTTATGAGGGCATTGACTACGGTCTTCTGCGTGGGAAGAGGCAGTATCCAGAGGATTTTCCTCAACCATTTGACTATGGTGAGGCATAGACCAGTAACTTTACTGGCCTGTTGATTCATGGAAAGAGAGTTGTCCAGAATAAATCCCAGATTTCGAGCATGGGTCACCGGGGTAGGAAGAGCGCCCATCTGATCAGGCCAGTGTAAGGGATTCCACAGATCTTGATGTTTTCCCAGAACCAGAATCTCTGTCTTGTCACCGTTGAGTTTTAATTGGTTTCTCGTCATCCAATTCAGGATGTTTAGGAGTCCTGCTTTGAGTAGAGAAGGGGAGTTAGGACAGGATTCGGATAGGGAAAAAATGATTTGGGAGTCGTCGGCATAGCTCATAAGAGTGAGACCAGATTGTTCAACAAGGTCGGCCAGGGGTCTAAGGTATAAATTAAAGAACAGAGGACTAAGAATAGACCCCTGAGGCACTCCATGGGGTGCCAACAGGGTATCCGAAGAGGCTCGTGAAGAGGTAATTTGGAAGGTTCGATTTGCCAGGAAGGACCGGATCCAATCCAGTGCCTTTCCGCGTACACCATTTTTGTGCAATTCCTTGACGAGAGTTTCATGGGAAATGGTGTCGAAGGCCGCGCTCAGATCTAATAGCACGAGCGCGACCGTCTGACCTTGATCAAGGAGCTTACGAATGTGCTCAGTGACTCCAAGCAGGGCGGTTTCTGTGGAGAAACCGGCCCTGAAACCCGACTGTGAGGGGTGCAGAAGAGAATTTTCTTCTGCGAAAGTAGATAGAACAGAATGCACGTGCCTCTCCAGACATTTGGAGAACGCAGGGAGCAGGGATATGGGTCTGTAATTGGCAAGGATTTCCGGGTTTGCAGTAGTTTTTTTTAGAAGAGGCGTAACCATGGCATGTTTCCATAGGGCTGGGACAATGGCAAGGTCAAGAGAGGAGTTCAGAAGGTTTGTAATAATTTCCAAGGAACTATCACCAAGTTGTTTAATGATTTTGATTGGAATAGGGTCCCTGGGGGAGCCGGATTTGATGGTCTTAAGAATCACTTTCAGTTTGTCTACTGAGAGAGCAGGCCAGGATTCCAGTATGTTGGCACAAGGGGGAGTTAATTCTGAGTCAGAGGAAGAGGGTGGTTCTTTATTGTTAGCATTGATATCTAGGATGATTTTATCAATTTTTTCAGTGAAAAAGCATGCTAACGCCTGGCATTGTTGAGTGTTTAGTGGAGGTGCTGCGGCTGTGGTGTGAGCACCAGCCAATTCTTTAACTTTGTTGAATAGGGTATTTGGCATATTAGTGGCTTCCATGATGGTTTTTGAGACGAATGCAGCTCTTGCTTTTGCGCAGGCCATGTGGTAAAAATTTCTGGCTTCATGATAGCTTTTCTTAGCGTCAGGGGCGTAGTTTTTACGCCATTTGCGTTCAAGCGCTTTACATTTAGATTTTTCGGTTTTTAGGCTATCATTAAACCATGGAGCCGGATGGCGGTGTCTGCTCCCTTTAATGCAAGAAGAGGGCAAGCATTTGTTAGCGGCATCGCTAAGCCACTTTTGTGCTGCAGCCGCTAGGCTGTCCATGTTTGGGCTATTACTCGGAGGGTTGTCTTGTAGTGTTGAATTTAGCAATTCTAAGTTCACTAATTTCCAATTTTTCCTAGATGTGTCTGGGAAGTCATATTGCAAATTGAGGGAGGGTGGAAGAGTAATGCTGAATTTTATTAGATGATGGTCAGACCAGCATATGGGCATAGTGGCGAGACATTTTAGTTCTCTGATGTTGGAAATTATAGGGTCCAGCAAGTGGCCAGCTATGTGACTAGGGCTAGAGTTGATCAGGGACAGATTTAGAGCCTTCAAGTCATCAAGTAGGTTAGAACAGGAGGGGGTGGTGGGGTCCTCTAGATGCAAGTTAAAATCGCCCAGCAGGGAAAAATTACTTAAGGTAATATAATGAGGGGTGATAAGATTGGCTAAATTTGATACCCATTGAGAGGGGTTTCCTGGGGGACGATAAATCAAAAGGCCTGACATCGTGAAATTCGGGTTCAAGGAAATTTTGAAAAGGCCCGCTTCACAGTCTGGAATAACTACTGGTTCAAGAGTGCATTTTATATCTCTATTAAAAATAATTGCTATTCCGCCACCTAACTGTTTGTTCCTGTCTATTCTGGCAATGGCGTAGTTGTCAGGGAGGGCGGTAGCAACGTCCGGTCCGGCACTATCGTGCAGCCAATTCTCAGTTAAAAAGAGGGCACTGGCATTGTTTTCAGCTAAAAGGTTAAAAATGTCGTATTTATGTTTCGGTAGTGAACGACAATTAGTACTATAAAACATGTAATTTAGAGGCTCGTTTTTGCGCAGTAATTTGCGTTTTCTGTGTCTTCTGGAGGTGTCAGGATGGGGTTGACATATTGAGGTGGTCAGTTTGCAGTTAGCGCAGGAGCGTATTCCAGTTTTATGGAGGTTACCTATTGTGCACCTAGGATTGGGGGTAGGGCGTAGCGCTTTCAATTCCGACGACGATCTTACCCGCCTGGATTGTGCAGGGGGAGCGGTGGCCTCTGCCCCGTGCCCCGTCCTGGCACGGACGGGCACAGACGGGCTAGTCTTTGGCGTGTCTCCGGCGTGCCGATGGTGTGCCCGCTGCACTCGTCCGCTGCGCTTCCGAGAGGTGAGCATGGTAATAAGGAGGAGGAGGGGGCGTGGCTACTTGGGAGGGGTGTGGCCCCGAGTCACGTGGGTGGTGACGTTTACAGGGATATTGATCTTCCCACAACAGCGCTCGAGAAAAGTGCAACAAGATTAACACAGTTAACGATATTAAAATCAACAGAAAACAGTGCGAGTGAATACAAGTTTAAAAAAGTTGAGGAGCAATACCCCCGGCTTCCGCCTCAGGGGTAGCTAGCAGGTCAACACCGGCTGCAACTCAGCGCGGCGTTTTAAGCCTCCGGGAGGGGGCGTGGCTACTTGGGAGGGGCGTGGCCCCGAGTCACATGGGTGGTGACGTTTACAGGGATATTGATCTTCCCACAACAGCGCTCGAGAAAAGTGCAACAAGATTAACACAGTTAACGATATTAAAATCAACAGAAAACAGTGCGAGTGAATACAAGTTTAAAAAAGTTGAGGAGCAACACCCCCGGCTTCCGCCTCAGGGGTAGCTAGCAGGTCAACAGTATAGAATAGACTTCTAGAACTCTAACCTTTCTGTCTCCCTATTGTCAAAAGCACTGTTTACAAAAATTCGATATTCAACAGGGACTTAGAGCCTGATTTATTTTTTGTCGAACAGAGTATTCTCCCTTAGCCTGGCGGAGGACTTCACATCCACCAGGTCATGACTACCCCACCCACGAGATTTATAAATGACTGCCTTCATGGCGGTTGCTGTCAATGATTTTTGCGATTTGGTATAGGGCTGCATTGGAAGGACGCAGCCTAGTAGCACACAGTATTCTTTCCTTCTTTGAAAAAAGTTAGGTGATAAAGTTTTGTCAGTTGATAGCTTTATCTGTACCATGTTTCGGTATGCAGTTCAATAATTAAATTCAAATTGCCGTCAAATAATCCATGAAACAGGCATATAATGTTGTTTTCTGTATACATGCTTTTTTTCCAAATAAAGCCGAAGTTGTAATATTATCAACTGTTGAACAACCTGGGCGAAATCTTGTTTGCGTTGTTGGAATTAATGATTTTTCTTCTGCCCAAAGCCTTAGTTTTTTTTAAAGATGTTTAGCAAACAGTTTACCTTCAAAATCTAGCAATGCTATTAATCTATAGCTGGTTGGATCTTGTTTTAGCCCTCGCTTGTATATCGAATGTGCAATCGTAACTTTCCAGAGAGATGGAACTTTTCCCTGACTTGATAACGTTTGAGAACAGCTGTTCTAACAATGAGCTCCAGAAGATTACGTTTAACTTGGCCATATCTATAGGAATACCATTTGGTCCAGTTGCTGTGGACGAACGAGAACTTTTTTATTAACTTAGATATTTCTTCCTTCGTGATATCAGGATGTGTTCCAATATCTTTTGATGGTGTGTAGTGGCAGATTATTACTGATTTAAACAGGACTTAATATGATTTTCCCATTTATCACTTGGGATAAACAGATCGTCTGGCTGCTTGAATGCGGTTGTGCCATATCCCACCAGAGCCCAATAAGCTTGTTCATTCGGGATAAAATAGCATGCAATAACTTTGCATATACACTATCCTCACGATCCCGCTTTATTTGCATGCTTCTGTTTTTAAATTCTCTCTTTAACTTTTACAACCTCAGATCAAGATCCTTAGACGCAGGTAGTTTTAGCGTGTGTCGCACCATCTTATGATATGCTCTCTTTGATTCGATTAGTTGCTGAGTATTAATTAAAGTAAAATTATGTGGCTGTGGCTTTTGTAGCTCAGTCATCAGGACCAATAATATGCACTTTAATATATTTTGCCAGGAGTTTATCCAATCATCACCTACTTCCAATTGATCAAACTCTTTTCAAATAAGTGGTGACAAGGCTCAACCTAGGTTAGACGCCTTGTTCTTTAGCATATTGTTCCAGAGGAGATATTTACCATTGCCAGCAATCATTTTCTCAATGTTTGCCATTACTTGGGCCTTCCACCGATCATGTTTGGTATTAACGGCTAGTCTTTGAGGCTCATGATCACTCTCAGGCCTTTGAATGATAGCATATCTTTTACCTAGGTAGAAATAAAAATAATGCACAAATGTATAGTCTGTGATGGTGGAGGCCATATGTCCTTGGTAAGTTCGTACAGCAGGTTGGTCTTCTGACAAACTTCTATTTAGTGCTCTATATCCGGAGTCAATCAAAAGGTCATATGTGAACCTGGTTTAAACACTGGAGCCCTTTTGTTTATTCTGTAATAGGATTTTTGGATGAAGGATATTAAAGCACAAGTCTGGCTCCTCAACAGTTAAGAGCTAGTTCGAGAGTGGAAATAGCGTTTGATTGAAGTACCCCGTTACAATAACAAATAGGTGACCATATGCATCCATTATTTGCTCCAGTTCCTCTAGTGTTTTATGGTATCTGTAGATATTTTTCACAAGCTGAGGGGGGAAGTAAATATTTATAATAGGCAGCTTTGCAGTGAATTGGTTCATGAGAAGGACTGCCGAAATATACTCTGAGGATGTTTTTATTTTCTAACTTGTCATACAGAGTTTATTACTAATTGATATTACCAGTCTTCCACTCGGCTTTCCAAAATCATTCCTCTAAGCTTTACTTTCATGTGTAGTATAATTTGAGATTGTTAAATTTGAGGATGGCCAGGTCTCCTGAAGACAGACTACACATTATTCTTTGAAGAAATTAGACATTTTTACCCCTGCTTTTTTCAATTGTCGCTCATAACCTGCAATCTTCCATGATAGAATGGAAAATTAATTATACCATACTTCCCTTACTGTCTGCTCATTAGGATTGCTGTTTGGCCAGATGTGAATGGTATGTTGTTTGTGAGTTCTCTGGTCCTGTGAATGATCGCACATTAGGATCTGGTTCCCTTTGTAATGATTCAAATCTTATTAGTGCCTCAGGGCCTTTATGATTGTTGATGTTGATTTATGGTACTCTGGTAGCCTGTGAGAGGTTCCTAAAATATGTGGATTTTTAGGTTTTTCTTGTTGCATGACTGTAATCTGCTAAAGTCTCTTTTGAGCCAGTATTCTTAATGCCATATTTTGTGATACCCATGTTGTTCTAGAGGTCTTGCAGTACACATTTGTTTTATGGCATGCAAAGAATTAAACAGTTCAGAGCAATTGAGAGTCTAGATCTTTTAAGTCCTCAAAGAAATGTAGTAGCTTCAAAATATTTTGGCGATTTAGTATGTCATGCGAGCCTTCAGATTTATATAGAGGTGTAAAATCAATTGTCAACTTCTCTTGACTGAGAGATGGTTCATTTTATGATGTTAGCTTGCTGTCCTGACTAGAGTCTCCATATACTGCATTTTGTAGACCCTGTCTTCTTGTTTGTTGTAAGTACACATAGACCCCAGTTTTATCGTTTTCCATTTCTGAGCAGTTTTCAGCTTACTCCCCAGCATGAATGAAGTTTGGCTTTACCAACAAGGGAGAATTAGGGTGTCTATCTTCAAATCTTTTAGTTAGGCATGGTATACTTTACATAATCTGTTGCTATAGTTCAGAATTATCACTTGAAGATGTAATTACTTTATACTTGCTTTGGTCATTTGCAAGAATACTGGAAGGCCATGCATTGTGATACCTAGGGGTCTATTAGCATGGCGGTCGGAAAATCACTCCGACCGCCATGGTAGCGGGAAAACACCGCCCGCCAGGACCGCGGGAAAACCACCGGTCCAATTATTATGCTCTGCAGTGGAAATTCGACCGCGGCGGTCGGAGAGCAGCGGTTAACATTGTGGCAGGCGGTGCTGCCTCACCGCGATGTCCAAACAATCATGTCCTGCATGTCCCTGCACTGTGTTGCCTGCTACCTGGTACAGGGACATGGTACCCCCCCAGTGCACCCATATACCCCCCCAACCCATTGGGGGTCCACAATGGACCCTCGAAGACATTCTCCTTCCATGGCGGTTCCACCGCCGCGGAAAGCTGGCTACTGCCGGCATCATAATCATGCCGGCGGTGCTTGGCCCTGATCCGCCACAATTGTAGCGGGCCAGCTCCGCATGCCAGGCAAGCGGGCGGACTGCGACCAACGGAAAAGTGGCGGGCAGAAAATCAGACCGCTGCGGTCACAACCGCAATGCTAATCGGACCGGCGGGGTCCAGGGCTTCGATGGCGGGCGGACGGCCGCCGCCGCTCCGGCGGTTGCTACCGCCCACCCGGCGGAGGGCATCCGCCCTCCATCCTAATGGACCACTAAGTCTGTAATACTTCAGTATACATTGGTTGTGGTATTGTTATTGCAACACTGAAGTTGGATGGCACAGTGATATTGGTCGGATCCGAAAACATATACATTTACTTCCTATCTGGGTCTGATGAGGTTTAATGCCCAGGATTTGGTTGCTTCTCTTCAGCTGTTGTGCCTTTATCTCATTCTTCTTTAGAATGCTGTTCTATTTGACATTGAATTAATATGTTAGTCTTTGCTGTCTCATCAATGATTGTAATGCAATCTTGGTCGTTAATGTTAGCATACATTTGATTTTGGTGTCACTTTATTCAATATGGGAAAAGTTTCTCTTACTTCTGGAATAGAAGCGCATAGGTTTCTTTGCTTGGTGCCTATATTCCTCTTGAGATTTTCCAATTTTTTAAGTCATCTTTTACTTAGATAAGGGGCAAAGCCATCTTGAAGTTCTGATGGAGCCTCGTCAGCTTGAGCTTCATTGAGGATGTCTATTGTGGTTATTCTTGATACTATCATATTTGTAAAACACTCTCTCTCTTTAGAACTGTCATGACTTATGTTGCTTGGCTCATTATTTATCTCTTTAGTTTCAGTGATCTTCACCATAGTTGGTGATAATGCATAATTCTTTGTGTGATCCACTATAAAGTTTTCTATTTTTTGAGGGAAGAAGTTGTAATGAGTCAACAATATCATCCACTCACTCGAGATTTTTTGTGGCAGTTATTAATTTACTCATGTTCTGTGAATTTAAGAGCAATATTTTTGAGTTTTCTTTCATCAATGCCATTTCTACTGCAATTTGTTTGAGATAGTTGACCTGCTCTGTCAGTAGCGATGATTGATTTGTTAGAATGTCTGACATTTGTGACAGTGTGTTGCTCACTGCCCTCATTGCAGTTAACACCTGAAACATTGGGGGAGTATCCTCATCGTCTGAAGATTTGGTGACTTTTTTATCCTTATTCGGAAATTTAGTGTCTTGACCCACTCTAGGGTGCAGTATTAGTCCTGAGTTGTTTTGTGAGGTGTTGTACTGTAATTTTGATTCCTATGTAGAGGACTTGGGTAAATTGAGCAAATGAACCAGTTCCAGCAACTAGCCGGATGTTATAGAGACATTAGGGACTCACATGAGACTTCTACTTGCTCAGATTCGGGTAAATGTCAATGCCCCTCTTCCCTAGGGAATTTAATTCTTCACATCCATAAATTGAGTCTGTTTCCGAATTTAGGTCCATTGCTTCATTGTTTGTTGTGGCTGTATTTACATGATACACTGGATTACTGTTTTCTTCTTCAACCGCTATAAATAGAGATGACAAGGAAGAACTCTCTTCTCTAGCTGAAATCAGAGCATCCTCCGATCTAGCATTAATATCTTGGGCGACCTCTAGAGCTTGTATATCCTGTATAACTTGAGATGACACAGTCTGTACCGAAGGTAAGCCTGGGATTATTCCACTTTTTAATTTGTCACTTTTATCAGAGCATAAACTAGCTGAGGTCTCTTTTCTTCTGACATAGTCTTTAATTATCTACTGTTTTGTGTACAATGGCTCTGTTGAGTCATATGTTAATTCTCTTGGAGTATCTTTTAGCGTTGCATCAAGTACTGAAACTCCCTCAGAGGTTTTCTATTTATTCTGACTGAGTTGCCTCATTCAGGAGCTTTTGTGTTTGCTACTCCTGCTGTGTATGCTGTGCTTGAGCTTGACCTTTTTGTTGGGTCTTCTTTAAGTCTCCTTGTTTTTCTTAGGGTTTTAGAACTCAGGTTATATGTACATTGTACTGATGTTTTTGCTGATCGTTTTTTTATCCTCCAGTTCTTCCAATCTAGTTTATCTAGTTTGTCTTAAACAGTAAAGTTATCAAGACTAGCAACTGTAAAGGTTAGGAGCTAGGACAAAACACAGGTAGCCTATGGAGTGATCACACTGCCAGCTTGCTCCTGGATCCCTCGACCCCTTGAGTCCTAAGTTCCTGACTCCATGGTTGAAATGGTGCTGCCCTTTTTTGCTTTTGCACACCTCTTTTACACTCCTTATCCAGCCACAGCCTGAACTTGGATTATCAAAGTTTTGCAAAACAGATAATAGGTGCAAGCAAAAGGACCAAATCCAGAGCAAATGATGAATGCAGTTGCAAAAACAATATGCTGAGCCTGCACCTGATCCAGTAATGTTTAGCAATGTTTGGTTTAGAACAGCAACAGGCAGCTAAAGGAATTGATAAAGTACTACACATAAATAACATAGGAGCAGCTATACAACTATTTTTAGCAATCAGCATTTAACCTACATTTATCTATTTATTTAAAAGGGGCAAAAGGGAAAAGCTGCCACCGGCACAAGTGAGGTAGAAATTGAGAATGAAACATTTAGGGGGTGTGGTGGGAGTGGAAGGTGAGGCAATTATGGGAGCGGGAACGGGAGTGGCCCACTCTGAATGTGCAAGACACACCGGCCTAATGCCGGCTGCATCCGCGCAGTCTGAAGGTACCGAGGCTCTAGCCTCTCCCCCTCAACTGCTGGTCCGCTGTGTTTTCTCTAAAATGTTTTCGCAGCGTAGAGCATGGCTCAAATCGCTCTCGCCTCGACTTGTAATTCTGAGTTCTTGGCCTTCAGCTTTCCTGGTCACCAAACTGCCTCAACCCCTGATCCTGGTCCTGCAGCTGCTGTGCACTCGTGTCACGTCACGTCACGTCACTTCCTTATCCTTACCGGGAGACTATGTTCATATACAGTCTCGCACACGTTTCAGTGCAATTCAGTCTGAATCCTCACTCATGTCAATTCTTCCAGTGTAGAGGTACTGTGCGACATGAACGGTTCCTCAAAAGCAGAACACTGCTGAAGGAGGTGAGGTGAGAAGTGCAGCTCACTATTGCAGCACAGCTCATTCAAGCCACAGAGCCTCCGGAACCCCTCAGGCATCTTAACTGTGTCACCTCTGCTCCATGACCGAACCGCCCGTGACCACTCAGAAACTGTTACGGTATGGGGGTGATGGTTTGCGTTCTGCGTTGGCAGGCGGGGGTCGGATGGGCTTGGGTAAAGGCTGAGTTTTCCTGGGTCTCTGCTCAGCACTGCGTCTCTACTCCATTCGCTCTTCGCTCTGTGCACTCAGAAAACATCACTTCCGAAGTACAGTAGGCTGCTCACTATGCAGCAAATGTTCTCATCTTTCACACTAATCTGAGAGGGCATAATTTTAAGGAACACTTTTGTTTATTCATTTGATGGCATGGGTGCATTTTCATGAATGTGGCATCATATGCTACAGCTTGTGACATATACAATTTGTAACAACATTTTCAGTTTTTCGAGAGAAGCTCACACACTTTGAAAATGTGGTGCTTTGTTTTAGATCATGCAATCACACACATCAAGGTAGGACTTATCAACCTTTTTTATTCATGGAGACTGTTGGACTTGGCCCTTTTTGGCTTAAGTTCCCTAAACTTTTTGCTTTCCCCTTAGACCTTTTTTCTGACATGGTGTTGCCAACTTAGATGCTTTGGGCACTTTACCACTACTGATCAGTGTCAAAGTGCAAGTTCTTCCTGTGTAAAGTGTAATGGTAATTGGTTGTCCATGATTGGTATGTTTGCAGTACTAGTAAAGTCCCTAGTAAAGTGCACTATGTGTCCCAGGGCTGGTAATGCAAATGCTACTAGTGGGCCTGCAGCACTAATTGTGCCATCCACACAAGTAGCCTTAAAGAGAGAACTCAGGCCTGCCACTGAAGTGCCTGCGCCCAGTTTGTTAAACTGCCATGTTGTTCTGAAAAGTGCACCCACTTGTCAGACCTTACCCTTCCCTTTTTATGCACATCAGACACCACTATGGTAGGCCCAAGGAACCCCCTGGGCACGGTGCAGTGTATGTAAAAGGTAGGACATGTACTGAGGTGTGTACCATGTCCTGACAGTGAAATACTCTCCATTGCGTTTCTCACTGTTGAAAGGCCATCTTGCCCATAGGACCGAATGGGGGAGGCTGTGTAATATATTTCCAGCCTATCTCCCCAAAGGCTTAAGGTGGAGAGGTGAAGTTTAGTATGCCTGAACTCACAATTTAATAAAACATCTTTTTGTGAAGGTGGTTTTTGCATTGTGTGTTTAGAAACCACTCTTTTAGAAGTGACTGAGTTTTTGTGCTCTAACATTTCTGTGTGTCCCTGCCTGGTTGTGGATTGACTGTCTGGATCTGAAAGTGATAGGATGTGGGGAATTTCTTGACCCAGGGGATGAGGTGAGACAGCAACAGGCTGACCTGCATCTGGAGTGTAGGAGGGAGGAATAGCCACTGGAGGTGAAGAGCTGGGCTGCATCCATAAAACAATGGCTCTATCCCCTGCTGAGTGATTAAGGATCCAGACCCTCACTCCCAAATGAAGAAGGTGTCACTGGCAGGGAGACACCCAGAATTGGTTTGGACAGGGGTCAGTGACCCCTGAACACAAAGACTTCAAAGACATTTAGGGGTATAACTATGAGAGTTGAAACCCCTGGACTTTGGAATGAAACTGAGCAAGATTGAACAGGAATGGAACTGTTCAAGACTGTAAAGGACTGAAACTACTTCGTGGTCAAGAGGAACCTCTGCCAAGGAAGAAACAGCGGAATAGACTGAAGGAATGGACTGAACGTTGCTGTGTGTTCTGGGGCTGGCCTGCAGTTTGCTGCTTTAACCAAGGAAGAGGCTAAAGGGACTTTGATGTGTGCTGTGTGCCCCTGCTTGAAAGGACTTTGCTGTGCTGTGTCCTGAAGTAACTTAACTCCAAGGGCCCGAGATGAGCTGGCTCCCTGTTGTGGAAACTCAGGAACACGAACGTTTCCAGAAGTGTCTCAGCGACGCTGTGTGCGTGTGCTTTTTGCAGTCTGAGACCTTCGTAAGCCGTGCTGTATGATGGAGGGCACCTGGAGTCCAAGCGATTCTCAGGGACACTGTGTGCGTGTGCTTTATGCAGCCTGAGCCCTTCGTGAGGATTGTCGTGTGATCGTGTGCACCTGGAGTCCAAGTGAGTCTCAGCGACACTGTGTGCATGTGCCTCTTGCAGCCTGAGACCTTCGTGAGGATTGCCCTGTGACCGTGCACACCAGAAGTTCAAGAGTGTCTCAGCGATTCAGTGTGCGTGTGCTTTGTGCAGCCTGAGACCCTCTTAAGAATTGCCCTGTGATCGTGGGCACCAGAAGTTCAGGTGTGTCTCAGCGACGCTGTGTGCATGTGCTTTTTGCAGCCTGAGACCCTCGGAAGAATTGCCCTGTGATTGTGGGCACCCGGAGTCCAAGTAAGTCTCAGCGACGCTGTGTGCATGTGCTTTGTGCAGCCTGAGACCTTCATGAGGATTGCCCTGTGACCGTGTACACCCGAGGCTCAAGGGAGTCTCAGCGATGCTGTGTGCGTGTGCCCTGTTGCAGCCTGAGATCTTCGTTATCGTCATCGGCCCAGAATCAACCAAGTTGCATCGGAGGCCCAAGTTGCGAGAGGCGGAGAGGAGAGCGAGGTCGCACCCCCAGGTAACGTGTGTCGGCGCCTGGGGCGGGGTGCGGGCTCGGAGAGAGACGCTCTCGGCCTCTCTCCTTCTTGTAGTGTGAGTCTCTGTTCCAGCTTGTATCACGGCCCGTACGTGCCAAGGAGTGGGAGTACCAGGGCCGGAGCGTTGAGCTGCACTGATCCGTGTTGGGGGCATATGATGACGGAAACTGACCGCGAGACAGTACGAGGAACGAAGAGACGGTCTGAAGCACCATGATCAGTGTTGGAGTGTATTACGCATTGCATTAATTCTACATTACAAACTACCTGCATTGCATTAGTTTGCAGAATGAACTACCTGATTGTTGCATTACACATTGCATTATTTCTGCATAACAAACTGCCTTATTTTTACATTGCAAAGTGCCTGATTCTTGCATTACGAACTGCATAGCATTGCATTGGGACTGCATAGGGTCACCTAGAATTGCTCATTAATACCGCCAGAACTTACAAGACCTGGCTGACCTAATAACTGGCCTGGAGGCATATTACAAATATGCATATTTTGGATTTTTATCATGTGGTCTTATCGTATATCTTTTTATATAAACTTATACTTGTTTTTATCTGAAACTCGCGTGGAGTCCTTTTGTGGTGTCACCGTGTGGTCACTGGGAGCATGGTAGCAAATACTTTACACATTTGCCTTGAAGATAAGCCTGGCTGCTCGTGCCAAGCTACCAAAGGGGTGAGCAGGGGTTATCTGAGAAGATGTCCTTCCTTTCCCTGACGTGGAAACGAGGGTCCCTACTTAGCCTAAGGTACCTACCTCAGCCAACTAGGGAATATCGGTTCTAACAGAGTTCACTTGTGTATTGTTTTCATAAGATGGTCATCTCAAACATTCACACTTATTTTCAAAGCATGCGGTTAAGCCCTCCAAGGTAGAACTTTCAGTCTTTTTAATCATAGTGACAGGTCATGTATTTTTCTCAACTCTGTTATTTCACACAGTTGAGCTCCAGGTTTTAGATCAGGAAGAATATACTTTTCCTTTCTCCACAATTATTCCTTACACTATGACAATATGGCACTTAGTTTGCCACCACCCTGATGCCATGGATTATCCTTACCCCCGGCATATAAATCAGCCCCTGAATTAGGAGGCTATATATATATGTAAAGGGCCTCGGCATTTCATTTTTACAACAAGAAAGACTAATCATGTTTTTTTTCAGTGCGCGCCACCAGCAAGATGCAGTACAATAATTCAGTGGTAAGAAGTTCTTTAGGGGGATTCTTTCAACATAATTACTGTTTTCTCTCCATCAATGGATATTCTTTTTTGGTATTGCCATGGTCCACTGTAGTCGTTCACAGTTCTGCTCAATGTAGCAATGGCAGAAGTCACCATGCTTAGGAACAACCTGTGCACTGCACCTTGTCTTATATATCTATCTGAAGCTTCTTGTCTACCTGCTTCATTATTCTAGGTTACAGAAATGATGTGTGACTATCATAAGGACACTTGATCGCCTCCATTACTAGATCTTGGGAAGGCAGATCATGCTATTCATAAAACATACCCTATTGTCCTGGCTGGCATTCCTCAAGGATTCCAATCTGTGCGTCACCCACTGGATCAGCAGTTTACAACTCTACTTCAACTTTGTTTGCCACCATGCCAGGTGCTTGCCAGATAATGTTAAGTTCCTCTTGTGTTTTCCCTCTACTGTCATTGTAAAGCCTCATCGTTTGGGGGGATGGGTTGTATCTGAGAGAATGCATGCATTTGGCATTCCACATTGTGGGGTGGTGAAGGTCCAGATATTAGGTAGGGGACCACAGTGTGAGCTGAAGGCTTAGGGGTTTACTCTGTGTGATAAGGCCAGATCTAGCCAATGGATTGCAGGGGGAGAGAAGGGAATGTGCTTTGCTTGAGGGTGAATGCAAGAAGCCACCAGGTGTCAATGAAACAAAGGGATGGGCCAGAGAGTAGAAAGAAAGTAATGACAGTACCAGGGAGGGGCTAAGCCAAAGTAGACATGCCATGAGACCTGCAGGAAATCAAAGGACTAATGCCAACTTTGGGGAAAACCTTACACTGGCAATGGTTGGATTGTTTTTTAACATTAGTTAAGCACACCTACTGTTTCTCAGTGATTAAGCAATCATCTACATTTTAATTATTTTTTAACCATTATGGAGTACTGCATCTCCATGATTCTTTTATATTTAAGGGCACGTCACTAAATCAGAGGTTTTCAAATGGCTAGGCACGCCCCCCTGAGGGCCTGTGGCTGCATTCCCAGGGGAGCGCAAAAGGCTCAAAAAGTACTTGTAAATGAAGATGGCTTGGAAGCGCAACTACGTTCCAGGCTTTCTTCATTTACATTCAGACCTTGAAGTGGTTAAAATCCATACACTGGGAATCTGATATTGTAAAACAATGTTTTTTTCATCCGATTAGCTTAATTAACATTTATTTTTCATTTAAGGTTTTTGTACTAATTTATATGCAGATAACTGACAGCGGAAAAACAAGACCCTCACAGAATATTTTGATCCTATTAGCCAAGAAGTGGCAGGGTAAAAGAATGGCTATAAAGAACAAAATATTCTTCAAGAGTTTTGTTTTTCACTTTCAGTTAATTGCAGAAACCTTGAACAAAAAATAAATGCAAGTTAAGCTAAACAGATAGAAATACATTATTTTATGTTTTGAAATTTCATTGGGGTAATGTAACCACTGAAGATGTGAGGAATAGTGACTTGAGTATTTATGGTATTACAAGGTAACAGCCTGGAGCAAAAACACTGTGAATATTCAAGTCATTATTTAAAAATGCTATTATGCACAGTATAAGGTAGACAGCTGCAAAATGTTTAGTGTTTTTAGATAAAACCAGTGCTTTAAACATATTTATTTCAGTAATACTGAATTATACCTAGTAGAAACATTTGTCTATTAAAAGTACATTTTCTAGAACTCAGCTTATAACTCACTGACATTAAGTATCAAAAGAAGAACTCATCCTCCCCGTTGAGCCTCAGGTGACTCCATCAATTAAAGCCTAATCTGCCTTCCAAGCAGCCTTTACATTTGGTGATTAACCAATTGCACACATTTACAGATTTACAGGTAGCAGGCACCCTGGTGAGAATGCTTATTTCATCCTTAGCTCTGTGTCCCTCCCTGAACTTCACAGCATAGGAAACATCCTCCCATCCCAACCCTGACCTTCCTTCACTTTTATGCAGAGGCACTGCAAGTGCCGCAATAACTGTTCAAGGATGGTTGTTTTTTAACGAAAACTGGGAACTATTATTGTAAACATAAAAAAGCATGGGGGTTCCCATAGGTACTGTCCACTTTGACCTCTATTTACATGCATGTGTCCTCCAAGGTGAGTCGAGTGGGTGACAAGGAGGAGGTCAGCAGGGTCATGTACAGACGGAGTGCTCTGATCATCCGGAACCCTCAGGCCTCAGAGTAATAGTCGAGGGAAAAGAGGAAAGTAGTTAGATCCTTGGATATCATCAAAGAGATAGCCCAGAGGAAGAAGCACTATATGGGGGAGGGTGGTAATTTTTTAGATTTCAAATGACAGAGACAGCTTCCTCAGACAGATGCCTTGAGGAAGGTGGGGAGTTTCTGGGGCTCTTTTTCTTTAAGAGCATTTTAGAGCAGCAGGTGCAGTTGCATTGGAACCCTGGCTCTCAGCACCCCAATTATGTGTTTTTGGTCCATTTCTATTTAATTTGATGTATTTTTACTTTTATAAATCTCACAAATATTGTGGATTATGGGCTACAGAAACATATCGATGGAATGGTCTCCTAAGTGCCACCCCGAAGCTCACCCCTGCCTCTCCCACTTGCCCTATTCTTGACCTTTGATCTAAATGATATTTTTCGGATATGAAAAGACATACTGGAAGATCTCAATATGTTCATTAGTAAACTGAATTCAGTTCATAATAGAATCAAGTATACTGTTAACATAAGAAACCCTACAATAAATGACCTGCCTGTTATAGTCTGTGTATCTGCTAAGGAAATATTATCAAACATATAATGTAAAACAAGACATCACAATAATTTGCAAGCGCTTAAATGTTTATACATGCATGGTGTTAGTTCTGTCTGCCTTAGGGTGGTCTTCCGCTAAACCTTTTGCCTTCCCCCTCCATTTGTGCTGATCTCGTTTTTTCTGGCCTTAGGAATCTGCTCACTTTGGCAGTGCTAACCAGTGCTAAAGTGCTTGTGCTCTTCCTCCTAAAAATTGTAACATTAGCTTACACCCAATCAGCATATTTAACCTACTTATAAGTCCCTAGTAAAGTGTTAGTACATGTTCCCAGGGCCAGCAAAGTAAATTCTACAAGCGGGCCTGCATCACTGATTGTGCCACCCGCTCAAATAGCACTTTAAACATGTCTCAGGCATGCCATGGCAGCATGCGTGTGTAGTTTTAAAGTGACATTATGACATGGCAAAGGGAACCCTTTTGACAGGACCAAATGTTCTTTTTTAATATATGTCACCCCTAGGGTAGGCCCTGGATAACCCAGAAGGTAGGGTGCAATGAATTTAAAAAGCAGGAAATGTACTTTAATGTTTTGCATGTCCTGTTGGTGAAAAACTATTAAATTTGATTTTTCACTACTGCAAGGCCTACCTCTTCCAAAGGATAACATTGGAGTCACCTTATTACATTTTATATGTGTAATTTCCAGATGGGAACAAGTACTCAGTTCATGTCAGGTGTCTCTCGAATTGGGATTTAAAATCCTAACTTATGGTGCAGTCAGATTTTAAATCACAATTTTGAAAATGCCACTTTTGAAAGTGTCATTTTCTTGTCTTAGTGATTTGTTGCCTGTAGCCCATACCTGGCTCACATGACTGGATAGAACTGACTATTGAGGTTTGTGTATTCCTGTTAGACAGCCACACACAATAGGACGCTTACGTGTTCCTGGATGGGTAATCACTGGGCGGTTGGGAGGGTGGATATGGGCACAGCCCAACTTACACTTGAATAGACTGTGTTCTTCCTCCACACAAGGTACTGCATATTCCCTGTAGTTAGTTTGGATCCAGGGGAGGTGGGATACCTGGGGACTTCAAAGGGAAACCTCTAGACGCTTCTCCCCCATTTCAAAGGCTCAGCTAAGTAGAACTACTGGACCTCCGAAAGCACCACTTCAGTGCACTCACGGAACTGTGGATACTCTGCTAGGAAGAAGGACTGCTGTGATGCTGAAGGAATGCCACTCCAGTGAACTGCACTCTTCTGGACAACTGCCTTGCTGTGCTGCTGCTTTGCTGACCTTCTGCCTTTTGCCATCCTTCCTCAGTGAGAAGGATTCAACCTACATCTCTTGAACCCAGAACACCAGGGTGACTCCAGGGGCTAGTTCACTAGCCTCCTGATTTGAGCCTCAGAAACAGAAAGCTCCCACAACCTTGCACCTGCACCTACACTTGGACTCTGTCATTTCACCCTGAGAAGAATTGTGTTTGCTGAGTTAGAAGGGTTTCACTCTTCTCAACCAGTATCCCAATTTCTTACACATGATATTATCAAGAGTCTTCTATAGAGCTAAATAATTATAATCAAACATTTTTTTAAGTAGGAACAATATAAAATGGAAGAACAAGGCATGAGGCAGACACTGCTAGATAAAGCATACTTATTAGAATTGTTGAAAACCAAAAATAAATCTTTAGAATCTTTGCGACAAATGAAAAAGATCCCTTAATGCTTACACAAGGGATTCCATGTGCTTGAAAATATGTTTTTCTAATCAGTGGGAAATTATTCAAATCAGTAAAAAATATAATGACCCTATGCTTATGCTGTTCTCTTGACTTTTGTGTACCTCAAATAATAGGATTCAAATGGGCATGTAAACTCAAAGATATATTTATCAAAGTTTAGCCTTATAAAGTACCCAAAGAAAGAGTACCAAAATCCCGAAGAACAGTGACACTTTTCCTTGTTTACCATGGAAATATTTTCTCAAGATAATCAAAGGAGACTCTATATATTATACCTAATCATTGAAAGTGATCAGAATTTACTTCACTTGTTTCAATAGCGTTGTCATTTATACTATCAAATTCCTGTGAGGCAAATATTACATAGCAGAACAGACTATTTGGCAAGTAAAAAAGAGGTTGACTAAAGTCCTTATGAAAACCAATAATGCACAGTTTCCATACCCACCGTCATACAATAGATCAAGAGTAAGAGCGACAGATTTACAAATTAGCCATTTAAATGATAAATCATCATGAATATTAAGTATTTTTTTTATAATATCCCAAACATCAGTCCAAAATTTTAAAATAGAAGGACATTAACGAACCAGTATGCAATTTACAATGCCAACAATTTGAAGTCAGGAGGAGTTTAGCTTTAAACAATTTCAGTGGAGGCCTTAGACAATTATATAAAATATATGAGTTTGTTTGATAAAGCAAAAAAGGTAACCATCCTGAAATGCTATTAAGCCAAATAGTTTTCCAAGTTTTGTAAGATAAAGATAAAAAAAGCTAATTATTCCAAAATGTCACAAGCTTATTAATATTGTTACCTTTAAATGTAATCATTTTTTATACAATATTGAAACAGCATGAGGCAAAGTAGAAGGTGTTTGAATATAAATTGATAAATCTGATTTAGTACTAAAAGGTATAGAATTAGGAGATTAATCTAAAATAGAACTGCATAAAAATTCACATTTAAGTAAATCAGAGGAAGGTAAATTACATTTTTCTTTTAGAACATCAAAAGAGATAAAAGCATTGTTATAATATCTTTGAGGCAAAAAATACCAGCCTTAATCCATCGATGCCAATATCTACCATTTTTAGAAAGTTTTATGTTTCAATTATACCATAATTACATATCTTCAGTAATGGACATAGGTGATTGAAAAATTAAATCGAAATCATGTAATATTAACTTAGTGGATTTCAAAATAACAGATTTATTAAAAAATATTGATTTACTGGACATAGTTAACAAAGAAGGTAGGGGAAACGGATCTATTAAACTTTTTTCTATAGAAAGCCATGTAGGGGGATTAATCAAATGAGAATGATTAACCCAAAGAGAACTTTGCTTTAATATAAAATCTTTGTGGTAACAAAACAAATCTGGTACACCAAAACCTCCATTACATTTAGGCAGTTTTATTTTTTTATAACTAACACGAGGTGCCTTATTGCTCCAAAGAAATTTCGTAAGAAGCCAATCTATATCTTTATAAAACTTCATAGGAAATTAGGTAGGGATAATGGCGAGGAAGTAAAACATTTTTGGTGCTATAGTCATTTTTATGCAGTCCATTTTCCCCCACCACGAAAGATGAAGTGAAGGCCATTTGGATATTTTATCCTAAATGTAACAATTTAATGATATTGTAGTTTTCATACAAGAAGAAAATAAAATGCCTAGGTATTTAAGTTTTTCTCTTTGCCAAATTATACCTTTCATGGGTATCATATCTGAGTTGTAATGAATATTTATAGGAAAGAATTCTGTTTTATTAGTATTTAACTTATAGCCAGAAAGTATGCAATAAGATGAAATAATTTCAAATAAAGGAGGAAGTGAGGAAATAGGATTACTAATAAATAAAAGTACATCATCTGCATTAGCTAACGTTTTAACATTAACCTTTTTAATATTAATACCATCAATATCATTACATTTCCTAATTAAAACACGCAAAGGTTCAATTACAAGAAGAAATAGGAGCGGGGAGAGGGGGCAACCCTGTCTGGTATCTCTGAAAAGAGTCAATTGATTTGAAGTTTGGCCATTAATAAATAAACGAGCTGTAGGAGTAGAATAAAGAGCAGATATCATATGAATAAATATGTCACCAAAATTAAATGCAAATAAATTACGAAATAAAAACTGCCAATGAACTTTATCGAAGGGTTTTTCAGCCTCCAATGTTAACACTCCTGCTGGTAAAGGTAAATTGGACCCTTGTTCTATAACTTGCAATAATGTTCTTGTATTATTGGCAGAATATCTATTTCTCATAAACCCAGATTGATCTGGATGAATGATAGAATCTTAAACAGAGGTTAATCTAGTTGCAAGTATTTTGGCATAGAGCTTACAATCTTGATTCAATAAGGAAATAGGACGGTAATTTGAAACAAGTGTAGGGTCTTTATTAGGTTTAGGTAATACAACAATTAACGCTTCAGTAAAAGAACCTGTAGTAGTCCCTGTGGAGCTAAAAAAAGGTAAATAATTTAAATAAATGAGGAATAAGTTGTATTTGAAATTCTCTGTAAAATTCTGCTGGAATGCCATCTGGTACTGGGGATTTTTCTTGTTTAAGACATTTAATAGCTCATAGAATTTTATCTTCAGTAATGGGCAGATCTAATTTATTTTTAGTTAAAGGTGAAATTTTGGGTAATCCACATGTCGATAAAAAAGAATCAATTAAAGAAGAATCATCAAAGTTAGGTTGATTATATAGAGTAGTGTAATAATTTAGAAATTCATTAACAATATCCTGTTGCAATAAGGCAATTTTCCCATTGGGACCATGAATCGAATTTATTTAGCATTTATCTTTTTTAATACGTAAATAATTAGCTAAAAGCCATCCAGATCTGTTAGCATTAAAACAAAATTTGGATTTAGATTTGGAGAGTTGAATACCAGCTCTTCTGCTAAGAATGGAATTAAATTTATATCTAAGTTGTTGCCATTTCAACCTATACTGAGGGTCATTAGAAGTAATAAACAGCCTTTCAAATTTTGCAATCTGTTTATCCAATTCTTTAATCCTTACATTAAAAGTTTTATTTTCATGTGCCATGAGAGAAATAGAAGCACCTCTAATATAAGCTTTAAAAGTGTCCCATCTATTCATCAGGTATGTAGAACCTTCTGGGTTAAGATGAAAATAATAAGAAGGAGTCAGCGGGGAAGACTGTTGGGTGAAATGGCTACAATGGAAGGTGGAGGAGGCAGCGAGGGCTTTCTGTATAAGTTTGGGGCCCAAGGTATTTTAAGCGAGTACGCATGAAGGTTCTTCAGGCAGCCTTGGAAACGTGGCACAAAGTAAGATGCAGATAGGGGGGTCGGATACTACTCAGATTTTGCTCCTATCTGGGATTCCCCCGGTACTCATCTGTGCCTCAGGGATAGCCTGGCTGTACCTATCAAGAGGGAGGGCATTAACATCTGGTCGGAACTGTTAGATGCAGAGGGGATCCATCCCTGGGAACTGTTAAGGGCTAAGATTGGTATTGGGTTTTCCAGGTTTAAATATTTACAACTGGTTTCCTGGTTTGAAGCAGAAAAGGAGGAGGTCAGAGGAAACTGGGGAACGGAGCTTTATCTTCAAACACTGCATCCTATTAAGAAGGAGATATCTTTGTGGTACAACAAGTTTTTGGATGCGGAAGACCTGGAGATCCCATCACAACACTCAGTGTGGAATCATTCTCCCCTTGAACCTATTATAGATGTCCTGTATGAGCCCTCTTTGAAAGTACTATACAAATTTGTCAAACCAGCAAGCCTAAAAAGAACCACTTTTTTGTTATTAACAGACTTTATTACACGCCCACCAAAATAGCCAAGTTTGCCCCATTATCTATCCCTAAATGCCCTAGATGCATGACCCCCAACGCCAATGATATCCACATCTTTTTTGAGTGTCTCGAACTGAGAAATTTTTGGAAAGGGGTGGGAGACGTTATCTGTGGCCTTTTTAAAGCCTGCATAGAAGTCAACCTGTCTCTAGTGTTTTTTGGCAAGGGTGGATCGTTTAGTCAGAATGCATCAGTCACAACGCAGATTGTTATTATACTTGATACTTCTCGCTCAGAGAGAGGTCTGTAAGAAATGAAAAGACTCTCTACCCCCGAAGAGTGATGACTGGCTGAAAGCTGCTTTCGCTATGGCGCGTCTAGATCAGGACGGAGCAGGGTAAGCCCGATTAACACTTGGCAGCTGCTTTTGAGTTGGGGTCACAATTGGAGACTAATATAATCAGTCCTATGATTACACCAAGCTCCAACTAAATCGGGCTGGTCTGGGTGACCTAAGCAAGAGCGGTAAGCCGAAGGGCGTTTAGATCGAAATATCGGCTTTGTAAGATCCGCAGAAGCTTATTGGTGAGATGAGGACAAAAATAAAAGAAAGATGAAAAGAATCCTGAATAGCATCTAATATTTTCAATTTGTGTTGTTCATTAAGAACAATATCAGTGTTCATTCTCCATCTGGATTGTGATTTAAAATTTGAATTAAATTTCGAAACAAGAGATTTTAAAGCATGATCCGATATATCAATATTACCAATGGTAGAAGTAACCACAGAATTAATTAACTGTCTGGAAATTAATAAATAATCAAGGGGCATATTATCAAGGACGGCGTTAACATTATCGCCGGTTTAGCAGCAGAAAATTGCCGCTAAGCCGGCGATAATGGGCTTGATAATATGCTCTATGGAATTCCCATAGAAGCCCATGTTCTGGTGTGAACATGGGCTTGTATGGGAATTCTCAAGGGCATATTATCAAGCCCATTATCGCCGGCTTAGCTGCAATTTTCTGCTGCTAAACCGGCGATAATGTTAACGCCGTCCTTGATAATATGCCCCCAGGTCTCGAATGCGAATTATGTGGATTACAGAAAAAGGTAAACATATTTTCCGTGGGAAAATGTAATCGCCAAATATCAATTAAATTTGTAGTTTTAAGGAAAGATTTAAAAGTAAAAAGAGCTTTTGGAGGATGAAATTTAGTGAGAGACCTTCTATCCAATAAAGGATCAGAAATAAGTTTGACGTCTCCTCCAACTATAAGAGGAATGTTACCTAACTTGAGTACTTCAATAGTTAAATTAGACCAAAACATAGGATCATCAGCAGTTGGACCATAAACATTCATTAAAAACACAACAGAATCATAAATCTTAATTTTAACTATGACATATCTACCTTCTGAATCTGATAATTTGACAATGTAGTCTTTTAGCAAAAAGAATAGCGACGCCATTTTTCCTACCTTCAGCAGGAGAAGAGACAATAGTATCAACCCACTTTTTTTCATATAGTCTAATATTTTATCTTCAATATGTGTTTCCTGAATAAAACAAATATCTGCTTTACAACTTCCTAAATAATCCAAAATCTTTGTACGTTTTACCGGATGTCTCAAACCCTTGACATTTAAAGAGGTTATTTTAACATTATGAACATTAGCCATAATAAAATAAAGAGAAAAAAGAAAGATTTAAGAAGAGGAGAAAAAGTTGAAGAAAAATATAGAAAATAGTAGTTCTAAAACATTGAGTAAGGAAAAGGAGGGAAAAGAAAAAAGACAAACAAACATAAAAAAAACAACCACAAATAAACAGATATGAAATGCGTACGCGCTTTACAAGCATGACCGATCTGTTGGAGCCCAGCATGAAGAGAACTGCAAAAATTAGTCAGAAATACATATTAAAACAATATTCAAGTAGCAGAGTCATGCGTATCCATAGAATGCTGTGAATGCTGTTCCAAAAATAATTTTAAATCTTCCGGACATTAGAAGGACTTATAAAAATGATCTTTCCAGATTCGCATTGTTGAAGGATAAAATAGGCCATATTTAAATCCAAGACTTCTCAGTTGAGGATGCATGTCAATGAATTCTTTATGATTCTTAACTGTCTCTTTGGCAAAGTCTTGGTGAATGAAGATTTTATTGCCATTAAGGATGGAATTTCCCGTGCTGCTTTGCTTATCAAAACCAAATGATGGTGACGTAGAACCTTGAAAATCATTTGTCTTGGCTTAGTTTGATGAGGATTGTGATGGGATGAAATTCCATGCGCTTTATCGATTTCAAACTTAAAAGACCAGGTATCAAATTCTCCAGATATAGTCTGTAATTAGAGCCTTCAACATCCTCTGGTAAATTAAAAATATGCAAATTGTATTGCCTATTGCGATTTTCTATATCCAGAAGATCAGCGGACATAGGAGACATTTTTTGCCACAAGTGGTGTTAAAGCGTCAATTTTAACTTTGTTATCTTGTATTTTAATGGAATTATCAGAAACTTTCATTGACATACTAGCCATATCTTTACATAGGTTTTTAATCTCTGACACAATGGTATCAGTGTTTGCACGCAGTGCATGAAGTTCGTCAAGAATTAATTCAAAAGAAGGCTCACTAGATTCCACCACTTTAGATTTTACAGGAGGAGGAGAAATCTGTTGTTTCCTCTTATTCTTGGGGTTTTGCGCATTTTTATTCTCCATTTTCGTATTATAAAAATGAAAGGAGTAAATAAATGCAAAGTATAGGGAAATAAGATAAAAGCAGAACAAATGCAGCAAGGAAAAAACTGGTTCAGAAGCTAAGACAGACTGTGGGAGTGGTTAGGCCAAAGCTAGGCCCTTTCCTGAATACTTGCTCCGCCCCCCTGACAGGAAATCTGGGTAGTACCTTAAGCAGAACTAGGAGGAAGAAAAACACCACTACTGACGTCCTGAGCACCAGGAAAAAGCACCACAGCAGCAGGTAAGGCTTCACAAGGCTGCTAGAACGTTTCTAATAAAATTCAGACTGGAATGAAGGCTTTCGTCGTAAAAAACGGGCCCCTTTGACATGGAGCTTACCGGGAGGTGGCCGTCTTGTTTTCTCGCGCGTCCACCCACGGAGCTTACCGGGAGGCGGCCATCTTGTTTTCGTGCGCTCACGCGTCTCCCCTATTCGCGCGCTCCCGCGTCTCCCGGATAAATATTCTTAAGAATGATCTTGCACCGAGATGGAATTATTGTCATGTTGATCCGTTGAGTGTCAGCCAGGTGTGTCATATTGAGGCATGTGAACCAAGTTCCTCTTTCATCCTGCAGTCCTCTGCCATAGAAGAATGACAACTGCTTTTTACTAAGATCTTTCACATTACAAGTCATACCGCAGCTACTCCTTTCTAATCAGGAATTACATCTTAAACGTATTTTAACAAATTCCCAATGCTACCTTATGAGAGGAGTGGGCCTCACTGCAGTGAAAACGAATGTAGCTGTTTTTACTACCAGGATATGTAAAACTTAAAAGTGCATGTCATACCTATTAGTTAGACAGCACCCTTCCCTTAGGGCTAACTAGGGCCTACCTCAGGGGTGACTTATGTGTAATAAAAGGGGAGTTTAAGGCTTGGCAAGTAGTTTTAAATGGCAAGTCGAAGTAGCAGTAAACTGCACACACAGGCCCTTGCAATGGCAGGCCTAGGACAGGTTTGAAAGGCTACTTGTAGGGGTGGCACAACTAATGCTGCAAGCCCACTAGTAGCATATAGATTACAGGCCCTGGGTATATGGTATATCATTTTACAAAGAACTTATAGGCAAACTAAATATGCTAATCAAGTATATACCAATGTCACCAGTGGCAGATCCTCCACTATGGCAGAGGAGCGAAGCCCCATTGCTTTTAAGGAGTGCGAAGCAGAAACATAAAATTATAATAACTTTGCATTATTATCGTTTTATGCTGCTTCCTGCTGCTGTGCGGGTTGGTGGGTGGGCGGGGCTGCTCTGCTCTTGGAACAGGGCAGGGGAGGAGTGGTTTTCCCACTCCTAAGTGCGCACTTCCCCATTCTCCATGTGGCTGTAATACAGCATGCATGGAGAACATGCCCATACCCCCATTCTCTGGGTGAGCATCGAACCAGGATTCTCAAAACTAAACACAATGCTAAATTGCAGCTCTGTGATTGGTCAGGGGAGCCTGCTTCCTGTTCCTCAATGTGCACGAAGAGGTCTGGAGCAGAGACGTGGGAACCGGCCGGCAGCAATGTATGTTTTTTTCTTTTTTTATATATATTTGCACCATGCACAACCCCTCCTTGACCCCCCTGAATGACCCTCCTCCCCTGCGTGAACCCCTCCCCTGCATGGAACCCCCCACAACTGCCCACTACCCACAAGCCATGCCGGCCGCCACTGAATGTCACCATGTTTAGGGGAGCAGCACAGGCACTTAAGCATTGGTCAGCAGTCGTAAAGTGCTCAGAGTCCTAAGGACAACAAAAAGATGCACCAAAAACTATTGTTAAGCAGGCAAACATTTGGGCCGAAGACCACCCTGAGGATGAAAGGTCTAACACTACCATAGCTTTTTGGCCCCGTCTTATCAACGTGCCACGGCCTGTCCATATTTAGTTCACTGAGTTACCTGGGCACCCAGAGATTAGTAAGTAGGTAGGTATACCGTCAAGTAGGAATTGTTCCCTCAGAACCATGACAATCAAGAAAAAGATCACACCACTTTCTTACTGCCATTTTTCCAAAAGAGAAAATTGTAAAAAATTTGAAAAGTGAAACACATCAGGAATTTGTTGTCTGTCTCTTTTGTAGTTCAAATGGGTTAATGACACAGTTCTTTACTAATCGTCTACATTAACTTTAATATTGACCCTTTTTACCTTCTTGGGCCCAAGTTTTCATTGAAAGTAATATACTTCTAAAGTCACTATGAATTTTAGAGACACTCCAACCTACTTGTATTGCCTGGTGCATACAGTCACATTGCCACAAGACAAATATTGGTGTTTCGGCTCATACACTTCTAAGTCTACTCTGCTCTACAACAGTGAGTCTGCAGGCTACTTAGTAAATAAAAAAAACAGAATAATGGGCCCACAACAGCTGGTAGACTTCTGTTAGAAATGGGGTTTCTGGTTGGCTAGGGTATACACCTAAGCCAGGCAAAACCAACCATTCTAGTCAGGGTATGAGAGTTACTCACCTTGGTAACTTGGCAGAGCAGTCAGGCTTATCTCAGAGGCAATATGTAAAGCAACACACACAACACACACAAACACCAGTGACACACTAGGTACACCACAAAGGAGACTGCATACATGGTTATATCAGAAATATTCTTTGTATTGTACATGAAGACACATTAGACTATAAATCACTTCTTAGCAGGTAAAGTCCATTAGATCACATCACATAATCACTGCGCCGCCAGGCGCTTGTCATGAACATAAGAGGTAGACCAAATATTACTTTATATTATAGGTAAAATACATTAGACCACAAACCCACACATCACTGCACCACTAGGCGCTTGCCTTAATCACACAGATCATAAATACCTTTGCCCACTAGGCAATCATTATGACAGGGAGCCTTGCTTCTAGTCAGGGTAAGGGGGATACACACTTTAGATAACCCCTGCTCTCCCCCTCGGTAGCTTGGCACTAGCAGATAGACTTATGCCATGTGCAACATATAAGTATTTGCTTTATTGCACCAAATGTATTGTCCTGACTATTGCCTAGTTGGCAAGGTGATTTGTGATCTGTGTGACCCTTATCTCATTGGGAGATAGAGAGATGGTCCAAGAAACCTGTCTGCCGCATAACACTAAAATGTACCTGCAGTGGGTGACCATCAATGGGAGGAGGGTGGAGGCTATGAGAGACACATGAGACAGTGTGATATCTGTCAGGTGTCAATGGGTGTTTGAAGAGCAGGTCATCTCCAATGTGATTCACCCTGTAGTTGCTGCAAACAACTCTGAGCACCTGTGTAAGGTGGCGCAGGTTCTCTTTAAGTGTGGGGGTTTCAGGTTCCTTGAAGGTCGTTGTAAGTACGTCCATGCCTGTTCACTGTCTGCTTGGCAATGACCGGGAGGGTCCCCTTTGGAAGGAGATGGAGCACCAAGCTCATTTAAAGATGTTGGGACTGTATGAGTGGGCCTGTGTGACCAATCGATCAATGGCAGTCAGTAGGGGTACTCAAGAGGACCTGGACCCTGAAACAGTGGTCCAGGTGCCTACCAGAAAGAGATGGGGCAGGGGGCATCGGAAACCCACCGCAGAAATTCCCTCGGTCCAGGTGGAGGCAGATCCTGAGGGGGATGCCCTGGAACCTACAGAGGAGCAAGTGGCTGAACTGGGAGACCTGCCTGAGCTGACCCATTTTCAGCAGGAAGGAGGTCCCTCCAGGGAGGAGTTCTGCAAGGCACAGATGGAATGCCCTACTCTTGTTGATTTGCAGCAGCAGGCTGCAGACCAGGCAGCAGGTGGTTCATCCAGATCACATTTTATTAATTGGGAGAATAGTCTCCTCTACAGTGAGTCTAAAGTTTCTGAGCTCAGGGCAGCCCATGTGTTGGTGGCACCTGCATGCTGCAGGGCCTTCCTACTGGGTAAGGCCCATGATTTGCCTATGGTCGGATATTTGTGGTGTGACAAGACCTATCACAGGCTTGTCACCCACTTTTACTGGCCCCTAATGCAGAGGGACGTTGGCACACATTGTAGGTCTTGTCAGACTTGCCAGGCAAGTGGCAAGAGTGGAGGGAAGTGTAAGGCTCCCTTCCAACCCTTTCCTGTGGTGAGCACCCTTTTCGAGCGGGTGGGCATCGACATTGTGGGGCCACTGGAACCCAAGACAGCCTTAGGCAACATGTTTATCTTGGTGGACCATGCCACCCAGTAACCGGAAGCTGTCCATCTCGGGACAATCACGGCCCCTGTGGTGAGCCATGCATTGATGGGGCTATTTTCCCTTGTGGCGTTCCCCAGATGGGTGGTCTTTGACCGTGGTACCAACTTCATACCTAGGTATGTGAAGTCATTGCTGGAGGAGTGTGGTGTAATGTACAAATTTACCACTCCTTACCATCGCCAAGGAAATGGGTTGGTTGAGAGATTCAACCAAATCCTGAAAGGCCTGATAAAAGGTCTTGCAGAACCCATAAGACGTCAGTGGGACGTCTTCCTACCATGCCTGATATTTGCCCATAGAGAGGTACCGCAGAAATCCCTTTGAATTGCTGTATGGGCACCCTGTGAGAGGACCTTTGAGTCGTGTGAAGGAGGGCTGGGAGAACACTCATAGTAAGATCCCCCAAGATGTGTTCAGCTACAAGTTGGCCTTCAGGGACCATATTCTGTGCTTCAGGAAAATTGATTAGGTGAACCTGGAAGCCAGCCAGGAGGAGATGAAATGTTGGTACGACCAGAATACCACTCTGGTTGAGTTTCAGCTTGGCCAAACATTGTGGGTGATAGCACCAGTGGAGCCTTGTGTGTTTTGAAAGGTCTGAAGTAACAATGCTCCTGGCTACAGATGATGGAATGGAAGAGGAGAGTGAGCATCTTCCTGACCTCCTGTCAGCCAAGAAACATGATGGATAATTGGATGGAGTGATCCTCTCTCCCACCTTGACCCCAGAGAAGCAGAGGGACTGTCGCCAGGTGCTGGGACAGTTTGCCTCCCTGTCCTCCCTCACTCCAGGAATCATCAATTGCTGTGTCCAAGATGTGGATACTGAGGATAGTTTACTTCTAAAATATAAAATGTACAGAGTAACTGACAAGGTCAGGGCCAGCATCAAGGAAGAGGTTTCTAATATGTAAGCATTAGTGGTGATAGAGCCCTCCAGCAGCCCCTGGGCTAGCCCAGTGGTCTTGGTTCCGAAAGCTGCTGCAACCGGGGCCATTCCTGAACTATGGTTCTGCATGAACTATCGAGGGCTCAATGCCATCACCAGGACTGACACGCACCCCATCCCCAGAGCTGATGAGCACATTGATCGGCCGGGAGCTGACAGGTACCTTAGTATGTTTGATCTAATGTCTGGGTACTGGCAAATTGCCTTGGCTGATGGGGCAAGAGAGAGGTCTGCGTTTTCAATGCCAGAGGGGCACTTCCAGTTCTGTGTCATGCCATTTGGGTTGAAGAACGCCCCCGCCACATTCCAGAGACTGGTCAACCAGGTACTGTACTGGCTGGAGGAATTCAGTGGTGCTTACCTGGATGACATTGCTGTGTTCAGCTACAGCTGGGAGGATCTGTGGTGTACTTAGGGCACAATGTAGGAAGCAGCCAGGTGGCACCCCAACAGGCTAAGATCAACACCATTGTGGCTTGGGAGCCCCCCAAGACCCAGGCAGAGGTGACTCAACGGGTACTACAGAAGGTTTGTCAATGGATATGGCACCATTGTTGCCCCCTTGACAGAGCTGACTTTAAGGCAGCAGCCAAGAAAAGTGATCAGGACCGATGCCTGTCAGACTGCTTTTGATGCCCTGAAGACTGCCATGTGCACATCGCCCGTGCTCAAGGCACCCAACTTCTCCCAAGAATTTGTTGTGCAGGCAGATGATTCCGAGCATGTGTGGGAGCAGTACTCTCACAATTGAATGATGAGGGCTTGGACCAACCCGTAGCTTTCATTAGTAGGAGGCTACTTCCCAGGAAACAGAGGTAGAGTGC
Organism: Triturus cristatus; assembly: GCF_964204655.1. Taxonomy (NCBI): domain Eukaryota; kingdom Metazoa; phylum Chordata; class Amphibia; order Caudata; family Salamandridae; genus Triturus; species Triturus cristatus. The sequence goes on along the minus strand of NC_140586.1, from coordinate 682,092,704 downwards.
AATTGAGAGAGAAGCTTTTGCAGTGGTCTGGGCACTGAAGAAGCTAAGGCGCTACTTGTTTGGGACCCACTTCCGGGTTCAGAAAGAACACAGGCCCCTCAGATGGTTGATGCAGATTAGGGGTGTGAATTCAAAACTGTTGAGGCGGTCCATCTCCCTACAGGGAATGGACGTTATGGTGGAACACCGCCCTGATACAGAACACGCCAATGCTGATGGTCTGTCCAGATTCTTCTGCCTTAGTGCTGAGTACTCCCAAGAGGGTGGGTAGTTCTCCCCACCTTTCAGATTGAGGGACACCTGTTAGACTTGGCTTCTTTGGAGTGGTTTTCCCTGTCTTTTTGCTTCTTCAACCTCCTGTATTTTTGATGATGTGCTGGATTTCATTTTTGCTGGCTTAAATGCTTTGGGCACTTTGCCACTGCTGATTAGTGTCAAAGTGCAAGTGCTTCCTGTGGAAATAGTTATTAGAATTGGTTCTCCCTGATTAGCATATTTGATGTACTAGTAAGTCCCTAGTAAAGTCCCAGGCCCTGTAAATAAAATGCTACTAATAGGCCTGCAGCACTGATTGTGCTCCCCCCCACATGAGTAGCCCTGAAAAGGTATCTCAGACTTGCTACTGCATTGTCTGTGTGCAGTTTGTTAACTGCTGTGTCAACTTGGCAAGCGCATCCACTTGCCAGGCCCTAACCTTCTCTTTTCTTACATATAAGGCACCCCTATGATAGCCCCAAAGTACCCGCTTGGGCAGGGTGCAGTGTATGTGAAAGGTAGGACATGTACTGGTGTGTGTGACTTGTCCAGATAGTGAAATACTGTGAATTTCGTTTTTCACTATTGAAAGGCTATTTGTCCCATAGGATAGAATGGGAAATACTTTGTAACATCTTTCAAGTATAACTTCCCATAGGAACAACATTGAGAAATAAAGTGTAGGCTGTCTGAACTGAGAATTCAATAACACATGTTTTAGTAAAGATGTTTTTTAAATTGTGTGTTTAAAAATGACACTTTTAGAAAGTGGGCTTCTTCTTGTTTAACCATTCTGTGTGCCTCTGCCTGTTTATTTATTGACTGTCTGGTTTTGGAATGACAGGGGCTGGGGATGTGCATTCACTGTAGACAGCCACTGGGGGGTTGAGGTGTGTTTAGCCCTTCCTGGATGATTCAAAGCTGAGCTTAAGAGACCTTGGTTGAATTTAGAGTAGTGGGAGGAGATTTCCTTGCACTTGAATCGGGCCTGTCTCCCTTGCACAATGCTGTCTCTATATCCCCTGTGGTCAAACTGCACTAGTGAGGACAGAGCTGGTTTGGACTGGGCTCAGAGACCCTTGCACAAAGAGAACAAAGATATTTTGGGGTATAAGTAGTAGACCTTAAACCCCAGAACTTTAGATTACTTCTGGACCCAAGTGGAACCTTGGCCAGGGAGAAGAGCTGAAGAGCTGTGGGGAGGAGTACTGCCCCTTTGCTGTGTGCTATGTGGGGTTGTCCTGCAGTTGCTGTTTCTGCCAAATAAAGGACAAAGCCTGGAACTTTGCTTTGAACATGCTTGAAGAAGATCTCCAAGGACCTGTGTGGGCCGGCCTTCTGTTCTGAAGTCTTAGGTACACAATTACTCCACCCCCACCTCCCCTGAACTCTGTTGCTGAGGGTTCTGACTTGCCAGGAGGGGCCTGTTCCAGTTCTGGGCCTCTGGAGGTCGTTCCTGCTGTTTGGGAGCTGGAAGAAAAGAAGACCTGAAGAAAGCAACGCATCGCTCTTCTTGCGGCTGTTTTTCCCAACGCAGCACCGCTGTGCGAGAAGAATCTCCACACATCGCCGTGCTGCTGCAGAAACTGATGCAGCGCCTGTTGTGGCTGCAAGAACCGACACACCAAGGGATTATGGCTGAAGAAACCAACGCATCCCAGATTTCCACGCATCGCACCTGTGCAGCAAGTTTCCCCGATGCATTACTCGTGGACTAGAATCATCTTGGAATCGATGCGTTACTTACCCCTACAGACCAGATTTGACGCATCACTTCTCCTGCGTGCAGCAGAACTGTCGTATCGCCTCCCAAGTGTCTCAGGAACTGCTGCATCTCCTTGTTTTCTATGCTTCCCATCTCTGTGGCTGTATGACCTTATGAACTTTGATGCATCTACAGGTACTCTATGAGAAATCATACATTTATAGTTTTCTATGGACCCAGTAACTTGAAACCTTTTAAAGTCATATTCTTATTACATGCATGTTGGGTTTTTGTTGTTTTGGTCTTGTTGAGTTCAGATAAAGATACTTTCTTTTTCTAAACTGATGTGGCGTCCATTTGTGGTGTTATCACTGTATTAATGTATGTTTTGAGTACAAATACTTTATACATTGACTTTGGGATAAGTCTGTCTGCTCATGCCAAGCTACCCAGGGGGTGAGCAGGAGTTATCTAAAGTGTGTATCCCCCTTACCCTGACAAGAAACAAGGGTCCCTATTTGGACAATGGTACCTACCTCTGCAAACTCGAGACCTCCATTTCCAACAACTACACTCTTACATCAACAGTAAACAAAATGGCGCCAAGATTAACATGATTCTGACAAGTGTAGGAAAAGTAGTTTCCTAAACAATAAACACTAAAAAAGAATACCAGGAACACAACAGACAATAAAAACCATTGAAGCACTATGCTCACAATGCACCATTTGGCATAAACATCACATAAATGTAGCTGATAGATGATGGACAGAAACAAAAGCCAGAATAATAGACTAGGTTGGCCAGGCTACACACCTTTTACAAAATGAAATGCCTCAGAGTATGAATTCAACTAATGAACAAAACAGGCCCAAATGAGGTAACAGAAGTCTGAAGCTCAACATGATCAAGATTCTCATAAATAGCGCAACAAAAGACTAAATGAATCTGGAAAGGATGGCTCAAACACAGACTGCTAATGGTGCAATACAAAAGTGGAAAGCTCAATGAAAATGCACAGAAGAGTTTACCCTACAGCAGCAAGGATAATTAAATAGAGCATTGTGTAAATCCCATTATTAAAACATCTATTCAATTAGGGTAAATAGTCGGGGTGTGGCCGAGCCGAGGACCAAGAACACCGCTCAACTTTGAAGCTCAGGCAAGCTCGCCACTCTACTGCAGCCTACCATACCTTGCTGGTGCTCGGCTGTGGTGGGATGTGATGATGGGGGCACCCTGATCGCTGCGTCCCTGCGGCCTGGCTGATTTCCAGTGGCAGTAAAGATGCACTCTGGCCCGCCGCCGACTGTGGCCTGATGCGGCCCCGCGTCGACAGGGGTTGCGGATGAGCCTGAGGGAGGGGTCGCGCGCGCTTGTGTCTGGCGGACAGACATAAATCGACACCAAGGCTTCCTGCTCCGCATCTATCCTGCTAGGCCTACTATCGGGCATCCATAACTCGTGGAGGCGGGCAACTTGCTGCTGGATGGTGTGGGTCTCCACGTATATGCGGTGAGTAGGCTGTGCCCCTTTGACCCGCTGCCCTTCATTTTCTCAGCATGACCTCCATGTGACGGCAGACTCCTCCATAGGGACTGGTGCACATTGTTCTGGGCCACATGGGCTCGCACACCATTATTACTATTTATGCCCTTGCCGCATCTGCGCCCGTGGACCTGGCCAGCCTGCTGTGTCCTGCACCCAGATTCCGTGCTCATGCTGCTGGGCCTGGAGATACCGCTTTGGGGCTGTGCAACTCATAGACCCTAGCCTACCTCTATACTTGTACGAAACATTGCTATCAGGCAGGATACTGGGGTTCCCATTTCACGTCACTACCCGACTTTGGTGGTAACCAACTGCAGAGCTCGATAGCGTGCATACCAACTTTACCCTGCAGGCTTTCACTTCTCATCTATTGATCGGTTGACCGCCTTGCCGCCTGGCCCTGCAACGACCTACGGGTGTGGGTCCCCATCTTACATACCTGGTGCTGCTTGCTCCTTTTTCCTGAAACGTTGGCTCCCACATCAGAGACTCCTAATTTCATAATGGGATGCAGTGGTGACCCCAAACAACGACAACTATCCTTGGACCCTTGCAGGACCCCCCCAAGCAGGAGGAGAGCTGAGGGCACCCCTAGAAGATGCCCTGGATTGTCTACAGTCAAGGCATCTGCACTTGAGGGTGCTGCGGTGATCATGGCTGAGCTCCCACTTTGATGTACTTTCGGCCTGATTAGACGGCATGCATGAATGTATTGACCAGCATGAAACACGGCTGACCTCCACCGAGCAATGTATCTATGACATTGAAGACACAAGCGTCACAACAAATAAGCACCTCGAGAAGGTTGAAAGGCTCCTCAAGATGGTGGCTACTAAGGCTAAAGATTCAGTGGCGCGCTCACATTGGAATAATATCCGAAATGTGGATATAGTAGAATCCACTAACACTGGGCACATAGACACTTTCGTTGGACACCTGCTGCAGGAACTATTCATCAGGGAGGCATTCTCATCTACATTTGCGGTAGAGAGGGCTAATAGGACCCCTGGCCCGGGACCACTACCTCGCACTCAACCTCGACTGATCATTGCTAGACTCCTCATGATCAAGACACTGCCCTCTGTCTTGCTCGCAAGGGGGAGCATCTGCGATACCAGATAATGACTTTATCCCTTTTCCCTGACTTCACGCCAATAGTGCCAGAGGCACGTTGCAAATTCACCGACATTAAACATACACTCCAGAAAGCTGATGTGCGCTATGCTATGTTGTACCCCACTCATCTGCGCATCCAATTGAATGGCAAAAAACACATATTAGTGTGGATGCTGCTATCTTTTGCAAACATCATGGTGTTAGGACCGGGGCGCCCAGTAGTGCAACGTCTACCTCTTTGCCCACCCGGCTTTCTGCAGATCTATGACCTTCTCCTTGCCAGCACACTAACACTGCAACACTATCGGGACATGCTCACAATCGACCAAGGGACAATTACGGAGCTGACCACCTGACTTAGTGAAGCTGCCCCCACTTGTTTCTATTGCTCATGTATCAGATTAGGCTGTTCTTCATTATGCCAGTATTCTGGCCAACTGGCACTCCACCCCGAGTGTTGCCACCTCCCTAGGAGTACTCCACTTGATTGCTTTTTCCTTGTTCTTGGTTTGGTTAAGGGTTTCACCAGATACTATTTGTTTGTTGTCTGGTGTGGGTGGGGGGCGCGGGCTCTTGTTCTATTATTTTTTTGTTTCTTCTTCTCTCTCACAAAGGAACTACTAAGCTGCACGTCATGCACTGTTTTATCGTTCACATCTTTGCACTGCCATTTCTGCACCTAGACTCACATTTCTTCCATCTGATAGTGGAGCAGGGGTGTGGGACTTAGGAAGCATGACCTGGAATGGTAGGGGATTGACTAACCCTTGAAAGGGGAAACAGGTATTGTCCTACCTGTCCAGACGTGGTATCCAACTGGCCTTTCAACAGGAGACCCACTGTGCACCGAACTCCCCCAACCACTATACATCTAATTGGAGTAGTAACCGCATCTTTGCTAATTGTAGAACGTATTCCAGAGGCGTCTGCATTCTGATCAATACAAACATCCCTTTCATAATGCGGGAAGTAATGGCAGATCCGGAAGGCCACTACCTATTTGTCTCCAGCTCTTTAGCCTCTCAACCTCTGCTACTGATAAATGTATATGCCCCTAATGTGGACGCACCCGACTTTTTTGGGGATATTTCCACACCCAATACTCGCTTGCATGCTGACTGTATATTAATGGGTAGTGACTTAAACTTAACCCTATGCCCTTCCTTGGTCTCGACTGGCACGGGCCAATTGTCCAAACCTCGTGCAATGCAGGTACTCTCTACTTTTTTGAAGTCGTTGCATCTTACTGATGCCTGGCGCTCCAGATATCTGTTTAGTAAGGGCTACACTTTCTACTCTGTCGACCATTGGTATCTTACCCCGGCGCTATTGCTCATTGTCACCGTAATTGAGCAGCTCCCTCATTCCCTCATCAGGTCACACACCAGTTTTACTAACTATGCAATTCCCCAACTTTGCACCGCCCCTTACGACCTGGCGCTTACCGACTAATGTGTTGATGGATGAGGTGTTCCAGTTGAAGGTCCGAGGCGCTATTGTGGAGTACTTTGCATTGAATACTGGATCCGTCTCCTAACACTCCATGCACCGCCAGTCATTCAATGCCTGCATCAGAGAAATTTGCATCGTCAAACATGCGGTAGTGCTTTGATCCATAAGAAGGGAACTAGCGACTATTGATTGATCACTGGGGGATCTTGACTCACAGGCCATGAGATCTGGATCTTCTCCGATATTACATCAACGTGATATGTTGCTGCATGAATTTTGCACCCTGGCAGCTCGTGAGGAGATGTACCTAGGCAAATATGCTCGGGCGCCGGTCTATGGAAGGGTGGAGGCCCAGGCACACACTGGCCAGGCTTCTCTGCCTGGCATATCAGGTCTCCTTTATCACTGAATTACAACTAGACAGCTCCTCAGTCACAGATGGCACGGACATCTCTGCTGCCTGATATACATCCCGAAGTACTGTTGCGGATGAGGCACTTGCTGATTATTTAGCAGAAGTGGAAATGGTGTGGCTTGACAGAGAACAGCAGCAGTTCCATGCCTCGCCCATCTCTTGTGAGAACATTTTGCAGGCCATTGATGCCCTAAGTGACACTTGCACTCTGGGACTAGATTGCTTCATGGGCATTTTTTATAAGCCCTCACAGTTTTTATTCATTCCCTACCTACTGGAAGTATACTCAGAATCCTTAGCACAAGGAGCTCTTCCCTCCCACAGTGCAGAGGCGGTGGTAACTCTCCTACTCAAACTTGGGAAATATCCGCGACTCTGCACCTCCTATAGACCCATGTCACTTCTGAACCATGACAATAAAATTTTAGCTAAGGTCCTTGCTACACATCTCTCCCTTCTCATGGCCAGCATAATATTCCCGCTGCAGTCTGGTTTGTACCGGACCGCCCCACTTCTGTAAATCTCGACACAATATTCACCGTCAATAACCAGATACCTCCTGATCTTCCTGTTGCTTCTTTCTTACTGGATGCCGAAAAGGCGTTTGATTCACTCAAGGGGTCTTTTTTGCATGTACACTGCAGAAGCTCGGTAAATCTAAAGGCAATCGGGACTCAGTCCGACTGCTCTACACCACTTCATTGGCCCAACCAATAGTGAGCAGTCAAAGTAACATAAGAAGGGAGTGAAGAGGTGATGCTCAAAAGAGCAGAAGAGGTGGATACGTCCTCCTCAAGTTATATTGTCAAAAAACAAAGGGATCCACCCTTATAGGAAAGTATAGAAGTGTTCGTCCAGACTACGTGTCTCTCCTACAATGGTGGAAAGCACACAGCTTTGTTTAAATACCCCTCACCCACCAAAAGGACCCTTGGTGGCACGCTTCATCATCGGGGTCTTCCCGCCCGGCAGCGGGACGGGGCGTGCTGCGACCTACGACTACGTGGGAGCACTGGTTATGAAAAACAATACTATGGGGTCCATTAGGATCTCAGGTGGATCGCCACCGCCTGCATGGCGGTGGCGATCTGCCCGAGATACGTCCCCGCCCACCACCCATTTCCCCCTGCCATATTACTATGGCGGGGGGACCGCGGTGGACGGAAAGACCGTCCGCCGCTTTTCCGCCCGGTCAACAAGTCGAGCGGGCCGAAAAGAGTTTAATATGGTGGCGGTGTTTGTGAGACACCGCCAGCCATATTACTATGGGCGCGGAAACATGCCTTTCCCGCCACGGAAAGGCATGTGGGAATTGCTTGCAGGGGCTCGTTGCGGGCCCCCAGGGACTCTGGGGGTGAGGGGTACACATGGGGGTACCTATGGTACACCCCTGCATTTCAATAGTGCGGTGCCTGTCACGTTGTGCATTGGAATGTGCGACATGCATTTTTAGCATTGCGGCGGGCGGTTCTTTCAGCACTGCCCTTCGCAATGTTAAATATGCGGGATGCGCCCGCCACTCTGGCGGGCACATCCTAATTGCCCCCACAGGACCCCCGCTCTTATGGCGGGCGGTCCCTCTTCACGTCGGGATGGCGGGCAGACAAAGTCCGCCCGCCATCCTAATGATGCCCTATGTGTGGTGTAGGAGTGTGAATGGAAGTGTCAGAAGTGAGTGAATGGAGAATGGTAAAAAAATTAAAAATACATGGCTCAGTAGAAAAAATTTTTTTTTAATGTTCCTTTGAGCTGGTATTGTTAAAAGTGGGAAATGAGATGGAGATACTATGCTTAATGAGCAGTGTCTCCTATGTCGACATGTTTTGAAGCCCTCCCCTGGCTTCTCATCAGGACCTAGAAGAGATCCCTTCTAAACTCAAATCAAAACAACTGTGTATTAACATATAATTCTAACTAATTGGTGCACATAAATTTAACATGCACAGTATACTATACCCCAGTAGATATATTGCTGAATGGGTCCTGGAAGAATAAAAACAGAGTTAAAATAACATAACACATCCAAACTGCACCAGATGTGGTGTTGACCTGTAAAGAAAAGTGATATATTTCTGTGATATATATTTCTTATCTTTATCCGTTATAATTGGTAATCAGTGCTGTGTTATGCCAGGCGAGATGGAACAATACAAAAAACATACACACACAAAACATAAAACACACACTCTATATCTAAGAACAGCGTGGTTTGCTTATCCATATGATAAGTATAACTAAGAGTATCTGTTAAATATATCTCTCCTTCAAAAAACAGTTTAGTAACAGATAAAGAAGCCTCCAAAGTTTAGGCTTTTCACGTACTCTTATATCTCCCAGATAATGCCCCATGAGCCTTCAGCACGGGAGGGAAGGGGTACCGATAGTCACAGACAGTTAAAAGAAATTAAAAAAGAAAAAGTAAAACTGTTCGTTTTGAGATCCTTCCTAATTGGGCAGCGTTTCACTGTTGCAAATCGGCTGTGCCGTACTTACAATATCAACGTTATCTCCTCACCAGGACACTGCCTCGCCGCCGCTCCGTGGAACATTGAGCCAGTGTGGGCAGTGTCCTTAGATACTGAGCATAATTGGTAGTTTTGCCGCCAAAAAACTGCACTAATTGTTACAAACAGTAGACCATCAGAAAATCCAAGATGGTGACCTAGAATGGCACCTCCAGCTGAATGTGTTTGTTCCTCACTTCCTGTTGCTCGAGAGGGTTTGTTCCTCACTTCCTGTTGCTCAAGAGTGCGTGTTGTATAGCCCTAGGAGCGAAAAAGAATAGTGCGCTAACCCTACCTCCTCCTAACTCTTTAAACCATCCAATCGTTAAATGTGGACTGGCCGGATAGCGTATACAGAGTGTAATAGACTGGAACGCTCACCGAAAAAGCTTCCTTTTGTACAAGCGTATAATGAAAAAAATCTATATATTAACAATAAAGTAAACCGGGTCTGGGCAAGTATATACTAATGGTACATGTAATCGCGTTTATGGTAGATATTGTACCAAGGGAGTGTGCCGCCAGACATGCGGGTTACTCCAAAGGGATTTATTTCCTCATGTTTCATAATATGTACTACAAAATAGGGGTATTGGCACCTCACAGTACAGGGGTGAACTCATGACGGCATAAACTAATAAATACATTGTTGAGGTTTTTATGTTAGCCCCTAGTGTTTCTAAAATACAGTGTGTTAACAAAACTGCGTTTCTGCCCAGTTGCTCCAAAAGATTTTTATGTAGAGGACAGATAGTGGTAATGACACCTCTCTACAAAAGGGTGAGCTCAAGATGGCATAAGTGAATAGGAGTGGAAAAACGTGTGGCAGGACATTAAATTCCACAGGGTAATGTACAGGCCACATTATTTCAGGGGTGTTTTACTGCTGGCCCCAAGTGTTTAATAGAAGGTTGGCTAACATAAGGGTTCTGCCCAGTCGTTTCAAGAGTTTCCATGCAGTGTATTTGCAGGAGTTTTCTCTTCCCAGAGATAGTGACAAAAGTCACGGGGAGATTCAAATCAGCTAAATTGTCCCCAGGGGATGTCGTCATTCAGACCTGTAATGTGTGTCCCCAAGCGGAACACCCACCGCTGTTCCTTTTCGAGAAGACCATGTTCACTGTTCAGTTGTTCGATAATGGTTCACTGTAGGTCTTCCATTGTGTGTTGGGTTGTCAAGTAGTGGGTAGCCATTTTCGTAGTGCTTCTTTTGCAACGTATGTTGCTCCTGTGCTCTCCTATGCGTGTCTTGACAGATTTATTTTTCATTCCGACATATTCCATTCCGCATGGGCATGTGATGATATAAACCACATTCTTGCTGTTGCAGTTCATAAATTTCCATTCCGCATGGGCAAGTGATGATATAAACCACATTCTTGCTGTTGCAGTTCATAAATCTCCGTAAGCCACCAAGGGTCCTTTTGGTGGGTGAGGGGTATTCAAACAAAGCTGTATGCTTTCCACCATTGTAGGAAATACACATAGTCTGGAGGAACACTTCTATACTTTCCCATAAGGGTGGATCCTTTTGTTTTTTGACAATAAAAGTGAGCTGTGCAGTTTGTGCTGTTGCGTGTCACCAGACAGGGGTGCCTTCTTTCGCCCCTGTTATTTATTATTGCCATTTGACCCCCTGGTGTGTCATTTCCAGGAGAACCATCTGGCTCACGAATTCCATTGCGCCCCCTTTTTGCTTCCCTATATGCTGATGATGTGATGCTTTTCGTTAGGGACCCCGAGACAAATCTCTCCACCCTTCTCCGGAAAGTCATCTGATTTGGGATTTTTTCGGGACTTACTATTAATTGGAGTAAATCTGAACTTTTTCCATTGACGAAAGCTACAGCCCCCTGTCCCCTTGAGTTCCCCCTGAAATGGAGTACTGACTTACCAAAATACCTGGGCATTTATCCCCATAAGAGCAGCCCAGAGGTCATTCGCCTCAATTAAGGCCCTAACGATAGACTACCATCCCAGATTGACCAGTGGTTAAGCTCCCTTTATCCATTGCCTACAGAATTGCCATTATCAAAATGGTGGTGCTACCCCGGTTCTAATATTTATTTCTTAATATTCCTATAGTCCCATAGTCCCGACTGGCAATTTCTTCGACACTATACGTAGCACGCTCATGCGACTGGTCTGGGTGTGCTAACAAACAAGAGTTAGCTAGCAAACATTGACCTCGCCCAATGCTAGTAGGGGGTTTGGGGTCCCTGATTTCTACCTCTACTATCTCATAGAGCAGGCACATTTTGTATACTATTGGTACCACACAGATGCTTGCTTGCAGTACCTTAAACCGGAATGGACTCAGGCCTGACCTTTTCCTCACTCTGCCATTATATCGTGAGGCTTACCTAGGGCTCCCTCGAAAATACAGATGCTTCCCACCACTCACTGTGCCTGAACCAGACTCCAGCGGTATTTGGGCTTTGAACTATTATATTCACCACCTATCACCCTTCCCAATAACCCTTGATTCCTGGTGACTGAGGCATTAACAAAGCGTTCATTGGCTACCTGCCAGCTCCCAACACTAGGCGATCTCTTCGCTGATGCCACGCTGTGGTCTATGACCTCAGTGACAGAGGGGCATAATGTGTCTCACATGGAAAAGTTCAATCTGCTCCCACTACGCAACACTATTCGTACTACACTCCCTTCCTTTCCTATAGAAACTACGGATTTCCGATCGCTTACTGTGGTGATCTCATCCCCAGACAATGTCCACCTGGTTTCCTGGTTATACCATGTCTCTCCATTTGAGGCCTGTCAGGGTGGAGAGGGCTCAGATTGCATGGGAAAGAGATTTCGGTAGCCTTTTACCTGACATGGTATTACTGCTGCGAGGATGACACATTCGTTATCAATAACCATTGGCATAAATGATTACATTTTAAATACCTTCACTGGGCTTACACTATCCTGGACCTCATGGCTAAGATCGACCCCACTAGATCGCACTCCTGCCCCAGATGTGTGGCGGAACATGCCGATCTTGCGCATCTGGCATTGAACTGCGCACCAATACTTTCTTAATGGGAGGACGTTTTTTCCATTTTATCAAGCATGATAGATGTTTCATTTACCCCGACCCCATTGAAGGCACTGATGGGCTATGTTAAACTATTGCCGCAGGAGACTGGTATTATGCTGTCATTGTATTACTATTAGCTAAGTGCCAGAAGTCCCTACACTGGGTGGCACTACTGACCCGACAGTGGAGGCCTTAATTTGTGATTTGATATGTGATACCACAAGTGAAATATATGCATCATTGCAGCCGCCAGCCTCTGGACCAAAGAACATTTGGGAACCATTGGAGGACTACTTGCTGCTTTCTACTACTGACACAGATGGCACTGTAGATGATTAATGTACATCTACTGGAACCAATGTGTGGCCCGGAGTATGAATGGATTTCTGTGATGACCCTATTATATATTTCACAGTGACATAAACAGCTATACCCCTTTATTCATGACTTGTACGCCTGCCTATTCCTCTCTCGCACCTTCTTATAGTTCTTCATTTTTATTTTTCTAGACTGTCTCGGAAAGGTGCTTTTTTTATATGGAGAAAATACCCGGTGATCTCGGAAACCTGCTAATCCCGGTGAGGAAAGCATCACACAGAGGTGCCGATTAGGATCCTGGAAAAAATTTCCCCAACCCAATTGAATCTGGACTTTTTTCCGTACAAATGGTAAAAGCGCCGTACAAACTGCCAAGTACGATTCGTATGGGAAAAAGTCCATACGAATCGCATTGGGAAAATTCCCCCACACGTCCTCGGGTCGGGAAAAGTCTCCGACACGACCCCGGACATTTTTACGTACAAATGGGAAAACTGAAGTCCCAATGCGCAATTACGATCCGTCCCATCCGTCCGATTGTACAACTGCATGGAAAAAAGACCGTCCGGAGCGAACTCCCATAGCATCCATGGAGATGTCCAAACAAGTGCCCGGTACGCGCCGTACATCCCCCCCCCAGCCCCCCGTATGTACGGGCATACCCACCAGCCCCCCAGCCCCCCGTATGTATGGAGCATACCCCCCAGCCCCCCGTATGTACGGAGCGTACCCCTGTACCCCCCAGGCCCCCGTATGTACAGAGCGTACCCCCTGGGGGTCCGCACTGTACATACGGGGGGGCTGGGGGGTACGCTCTGTACATACGGGGGGCTGGGGGGTATGCTCCGTACATACGGGGGCGGGGGGGTACGCTCCGTACATACGGGGGCTGGGGGGTACAGGGGTACGCTCCATACATACGGGGGGGCTGGGGGGTACAGGGGTACGCCCCGTACATACGGGGGCTGGGGGGTACAGGGGTACGCCCCGTACATACGGGGGGCTGGGGGGTATGCTCCGTACATACGGGGGCGGGGGGGGGGTACGGCACGTACCAGGCCCCCTAATCAGCTCGCATCGCCGCGTACTTAGCTTTTCCGGCACTTTTTGGGTGCCGTAAAAATATTCCCATCCGGACTGCAGTCGGTGCGAATCGTAATTGCTGGTATGTAAAAACATGCCTAACTCCGTCCGGACGTCACGTCCGCGGTGTCCCGGATCACATTTGTATGTATTTTTCTGTCGGTTGGTCTTTTTTCCGATTCGTACGGAAATGGTGTTTCCGTACGAATCGTAATTGCATGTTTGTAAAGTTTTACAACCCGGTACGAGTCGGACGGAGAAAACGCTCCAACCCACGGTTTGTACCGGGTTTTTCCAGGATCGTAATCGGCCCCCGTGTGTTATTCCCTATTTGGATTGGGTTAGCTCATGATGGCAGTGACTTATCAGACCAAATAAATTCTAACCCCTGGAGAATAATTTTTTATTGAGGCAGATAAATTATCGGAGCAGATAAATAACTGTAAGTCTCCACTAAGCCCACATTATGAGTGACTAAGTAAACGTACCAGACTTTCCCTGTTCCTGGGGTTACCGATGGCAGGGGTACCCGTACCTCCAGGTGTGGGGAAAATCAGGCCTAAAATCCGAGTTGGTTCCGGAGGACACACTAAGAAATGAGAAATTACCAAGAAAATCTGTGATTCCGGGTCCCATTTCTATGGTAATTCCTCATTTTGGGCCATACTTTCAACTGGAACTAATGCTGCACTTGGCTACATAATTTTCTAGGTGGAAGGTAAGAGTTCTGTGGTGTTTCTGCACATCTCATAATTCCGAGGGGGTTGCAACTGCTGTTTCCGGCCCCATTGGAATTGTGAGAGCACTCCTAATGAGAGATGAGGTATTTAACACATTTGTTAAATACCTCCTATACTGAGTTTTTAAAAGGAAAATGGTGGCGAGCATGAGAAATCAATTTTTAACACACCCAATACCACTTGTTTTGCTTTTTTCCTAACCTTGTCCCCAATAGACTTTTGAAGGTTAACCAGATGGAATTTATCAGGTGAAAACTATGAGAGTGTTATAATTATCTCACAGTTCCTTATTAGGACCCCTGAACAACTCCACTCCACTCCTGCAGATCAGTATTTAGAAGTACAAGGATGCCACAAATAACTTCACAATGGAAGTGTTCTGCGCTGCATTCCTCTCAATGTAACTGCAACTAAAGTATTGGGAAGGGTTAGAGAGTTGTGTTTTGAGATTATGATACAATGGGACGCTACAGCAACCTTGGTTTGCACATATCCCACGGTCTTTAGAAAGCGCAACACCTGCAGGAGTGCAACTGAGGAGAGTTATTTTATTGCGAGGAACCTTGTGTGGTGGCGCTGCTGGTGATATTGCGGGCCTTCGCTGCGCACGCTAATAGCCGCAATGACAGACGCCACACTGTTGGTCTAGGTCTCAGCGCGGACTGACCCTCAGGCCGCGCCCCTTTATTTTATACATGCGCGTATGCCACGTTCGTGGCGTACGCATTGCGTAGTGTCCCCCGGCGCTCTAGCGTCTAACGCTAGAGCGCTAACTGCAACATCCCTCCCCAACTTGGATAACAAAAAGAACTGAAGTCCATAACAGTCACTCACTTGCTTGGCAGGCAAAGTCTTTAAGGCGGCTGCTTGGCGGGGGGTTCTCTCTCAGACCATACCTTGCGGTGGCACGAGTGCCGGAGCTGGTTGGGTGGCTGTTCAGTGCTTCACCTCCCGCCGGGGCAGGATGGCTCTGCTCTGGGGCGATGCCGGCTCCGCTGGGCGTCGGTCCAGGTTCCAACTCTGGGGTTGAGATCTCTTCCTCCCCTCCGTTCAGCCTGCCCGGGTCGCGCTCAGTGGCCTCAGGAATGCGTTTGAACCACGAGATGTTCCTGGTGGTCGACTCCACCCCTCTTTCGGCTGTGATCATGGTACCCCGCCTCTGGGCCATTGTCCAACTACCTGGTTCATATCGGGGTTTGAACTTTCCTCCCGGCCTTCGATCCTTCACAAGGACGCTGTCCCCTGGCCTGATGTCGCGGTCTCGACTGCCTCTGGCCCGGCTCACCTGCCGGTTTCGGTGTGCCCGTCGTTGAAGGGCCTGCTCCGCTTCGAATGGTGGGGGCGCCCACCCAGGGGCTGTGGGTAGCCCATCGCGGCGCGTGTCTTTGAGCATGAGAGACCACGGGGCTTGCTTGGTGGAGCAGTGGGGCGTGCTCCTGTACTCCCCCAGGAACCGCTGAATCTCCCTTTCGGGGTCTAGATGCTCCACGCTGGCTATCCGAATCACTTTATTCAGGGTCCGCATGAAACACTCTACCTCTCCGTTGGCCTGTGGCCACTGAGGGGTGATTCGCCGGTGTTTTATCCCCTGGTGCTGGAGGAACTCCCTGAATTTATGACCGTGGAAGGGTGGTCCGTTGTCGCTTTTTAGCTCCGAGGGACGCCCAAACATGGTGAATATTTTTTCCAGAGCTGGTCCCACAAACATGAACGCGGTGGATGGTAGAGCTTCCACCACGGGATATTTCGAGAAGCTGTCGATGACCACCAGCGACACTTTTCCGTTTGGGAGGCTTCCAAAGTCTATACTGATTTTGTCCCATGGGTGTCTTCCCGGTTCTTCTGTCACGATGGAGGCCGGAGGCTCAGGGCCACTCGTCACCTGGCACGCGGAGCAGCTCCTTACCACGTCTTCCGCCATGCCATCCAGCCCCGGGAACCATATCTTCGCCCTCATTCGGGCCTTCATCTTCTCTGTCCCTTGATGGCCGTTGTGAGCAATGAGCGTGGCTTGATGGCGCAGTGCAGCCGGCATGACGATCTTGGACCCCCGCAGGATGACTCCATCTCGGGTCACACTTAGTTCATTCCGCACTCGCCAAATCTGCTGCAAGTCCTTCTTCTCCTCGTCTGTCCACGAGTTGGCGGTCTGTAGGAAATCAGCCCATGACCCTTTCTGAAGAGCTCCTCGTGTCCTTGCCATCACAGCGTCGCGCTCCCCGGCTTGTAGGATCTCCCGGATCGTTAGTACTCGAGGGCAGGTCAAGGCGGCCAGAAGGTCGATGTGTGCTTTGGTCTCATCCTCTTCTTCCTTCCCCATCGGGGACGTCTCATCACTTTCCGGGTGTCTCGAAAGAAAGTCCGCCGGGTTTTTCGCACCTGGCCGATATATCACATCCATCTGGTATTGTTGTAGCCCGATGGCCCACCTTTCGATCCTCGGAGGGGGGTGGGGCGCCGTCCCCTTGAACAGGGGCACCAATGGTTGGTGGTCCGTTACTACTGTGAAGGGGTGCCCACAGACGTACAGGTGGAAGTGCCGGCAGCCCCATCGGATGGCTAGTGCTTCACGCTCAATCTGAGAGTATCTCTGCTCAGTTGCTGTAAGTGCCTTGCTGGCGTAGGCCAGGGTGGCCCATCTCCCCGGTTCTTGCTCTTGTGTGAGAACTGCGCCCAGCCCCACCGGACTGGCGTCGACGAGCAGCTCAGTCTTCCTGGTCGGATCGAAATAGACCAGAGTAGCTTGATCCAGAAGTGTGGTCTTGATGGCGTGGAATGCTTCCTCTTCCTCCTGCCCCCAGTGCCACAGGGTGTCCGTCTTTGTGAGGCGTCTGAGACGTTCAGCCGTGGTAGCCAAATTTGGGATGAACCGCCCACATTACGTGGCCATCCCGAGAAAGCTGCGGACTTCGGACGTGGAAGTCGGTGCTGGGGCGTTTTTGATAGCCTGGGATTTCCTCGGGTCCACTTGAATGCCGTGGTTGGTAAACGTGTACCCGAAGAACTCGATCCTTTGCTGAAAGAACTGGCACTTTTCTTTGTGTAACGTGACCCCAAACTCCCTCAGCCTCGTTAGTGTAGACCGGACCCGCCGGTAGTGCTCATCCACCGTTGTGGCGTGTATCAGTATGTCATCACTGACATTCAGTACTCCCGGTAGCCCCTGCAAAATGTCTCTGATAGTGTTCTGAAATATTTCTGCTGCCGAAGAGATGCCAAAGTTAAGGCGTCGGTACCTTCGCAGCCCCAGGTGTGTGCTGAAGGTAGTTATGTATCTGCTCTCTTCGGCCAACGTTAGTTGGTGGTACCCCGCATTAAGGTCCAGTTTGGAGAACCACCGGGCCCCGTTGAGGTCTGCGATTATGTCATCCATCGTGGGCGTGATGTGTCTCTCCCTTTTGATGGCCTTATTGGGCAGCCTCATATCGATGCACACCCGTATCTTACCTGGTTGGCGGGGCTTCTCTGCTATCACCATGGGGGATACCCATGGGGTGGGTCCAGTTACTGTCTCGATGACGCCTTGCTCCTCCAGTTTCCTCAGCTCCTCCTCTACTAGTGGGCGTAAGTGGAAGGGAATCCTCCTATGTTTTAACACTGTAGGTGTGACTGAGCGGTCAATGTGGAGCTTGACCGGCGGTCGTCGGATGTTCCCCAGGCCAGTGAACAGCTCCGGAAACTGGTCCAGCAGGGTGGTCGTTTGGGATTCTTGTACCTTCCGGAGGAATGCTATCAGCCCTAGGTCTTCGGCTGCATGCCCACGTAGGAGGGTATCTGCTTCCTGATTGATCACATGTATGTCGATCGTTATCTCTGTGTCATCTGACCTCACAGGCACCGTCATCTTTCCTGCCAGGGGCAGCGGTGTGTCACTTCCGTAGGCATAAATCTGGGCTTTCGACCGTCGGAGCTCGGGCTTAGGTCGGAGGCGATTGTACTGTTGCACCCCCATCACGGTGACTGACGCCCCCGTGTCGATCACGGCGTTTATTCGGGATCTGGCGACTAGAACGTCGCACCTCGGCTGTGGTCTTCTCGAGCTCTTGAGGGCTCTAGTGAACGAAACCAGGTATGTCTCCCCTTCGTGATCATCGGACTCAGAGACCTCCTCTCGCAGGGCTTGTGCTTGCTTGCGGCCTGAGTTGGTGTGGGAAGACAACGATAGCTGGGACAGCTGTCTCACCATGTTCTTTGCTGGCATCTTTCCCCTTCGGTCTCGTTGCGTGGAGCGTTTGCGGCAAACAGACGCAAAATGGTTCATCACACCGCAGTTGTCACACGCTTTTCCTTTTGCGGGGCACGTCCTGCTCGGGTGCTCGTCATACCCGCAGTATCCACACAAGGCCGCAGGCTTCTTGGCCGCGGGTCGGCGGGGCGCTTCACGTGTCTGTACACCGCGTCGGCCCGCTCCGTCTTGACTGTCACTCCTGACCCGGCCCCTCGTGTGAGCGCCATCTCCATCTCCTCCGCGCGGGCGTCGGACAGATCGTGGGACCGTGCCAGCACCAGGATGTCCGCCATCGGGATGTTCGGTTGGCGAAGGATGAGGGTTCGCCACACTGTTGGTCTAGGTCTCAGCGCGGACTGACCCTCAGGCCGCGCCCCTTTATTTTATACATGCGCGTACGCCACGTTCGTGGCATACGCATTGCGTAGTGTCCCCCGGCGCTCTAGCGTCTAACGCTAGAGCGCTAACTGCAACACCTTGGGCCACAGCGCTCCCTTGAGGCACTGTCAGTATCTGCGTGGAACAGCCAGTACTCAACATTTCTCACTTGAGCAGGTGGATCTTCACCTCCATCCTCTCCAAGGCGCTATCACCGGGCCCCTCGGCCAGACTAGGGCATTTGTCTCCGGGGACCTTTAACCGGAAGCCCGCTTTGTCGTCCGAAGGCACCTCGCTAAACTCTCAGGAACCTTCCGGCCCAGCTTCAGCTCCACATCCCTTAGGTCAGGGACAATCAGCTCCTCCATAACAGGCTCTGGCGAGAATCTAATTTTAAGAGTAGGCACCAGTGCAGAGGTCCGTGTGCGCGAGCGAGGTCGGCAGAAATGCAGGTCTGTAGCACCTGTGCGATTCCTGAAACAGGAAGCGCTGGAGAGCTTGCCTGCTGGATTCTTCTGGTATGGCTCCTCTGATCTGCAGATGCCAGTTGTGGCAGCGCAGCTGTTCCCGGCTCCCCAGCAGACCACAGGGGACCGTCGATCAGACTGGCTGAGGTTTTTACTGACCTCTTCTCTGCAGGCACTTAGGTGCTCGTGCACTACACTCCCTACTGCGTGTCACCACCTCTGTCCTCCGTTTTTGTTTCACCGAGGCCCGGTGTGGCACCTCTCCCCGTAGGGTTTCCTCCACCTCTTTTTGGGCAGACATTCAGTCGCTCTCCTGCAGACGCTGTAACTTTAAACTCCGCTGCTGGCAGGTGCAGCAAGTAGGCTCCGCCTCCTATATGGTAAAACACCGAGCAGGGGGCGGGCCCGGGCGAGGAGACAGTGCAGAGAGCCCTCACATTATCACACAGCGTTCCCGGAGTCCGAGGGAGGCTCCCCGGCAGTAGTCGAAGCGCATTAAAAAATATTTGCAATGCTATATGTCTCGCATTTAAATGCAAGACCTATGGCATTACAAACATGCTTCAAAAGTAAAAATGGGCATGGGGCGCTGAATGTAAGCAAAGCACGTCATCCTTCCTGCAACAGGAGAAGCTCAATAAAGAAAAAAGTACACGCACTGTGTAGCAACCACGTAAAAGTGCCAAAAGCCATGAGAGGATACAAATTACGACATAGCAGTACTAAGGAGGGACTAACAAGCTTATTTAGCAATCAGAAGACAGCATTTATGAAGGACAAAGACACAAGCCAATGAAAAATATGGGTGGGGGGGTGGGCGGGGCTTCTCTCCATATCGAACTACCACAGCTCTTCACAGAACAGCGCTTGCACGCTGGCTCACGATCGACCTTAAAATAGGGTACGCGATTCCCTATTGGGAAGGGGCACATCCCTTCCTAATAGTGAGTAGCAGGAGGATGTAGGATTGTTTTGCAACAGGAATGCTTCAAGTAGCTGGTAAGTCAGTTGCAAATGGGAAGTGGGCTTCAGGGGACCTCGTCCCATTTGTGATTGGCAGCAAAAAAAAGTGTTAAGAGCAGGCAGTTGTCCCACAGACCACTGCCTACTCTTAAAAGATGGAACAGAAACGTTTTCTTTTTCTTTTTTAACTGCATCCCATTTTCCTTGGCAGCATTTAAAAAAACAAAACTGTTTTATCTAAAAAGCTGTCACAGACATGATGGTCTGCTGACCCCAGCAGGCCAAAATCCCTCTGAGTGTCGGCCATGCCCAATGGGTCGCAAATTGAGACCTGCCTCAGGAATAATAATGAGGCAGGTCCCTTGTGACTCGTTTGGGAATCGCAAACAGTGTCTGAGACACTGTTGTACATTTTATTTTTTGACTGGCAAAAAAATAACAATTTGCGGGTCGCAAAATTAAATGGTCGCACATGTGGCCCTTTGTGTGTTAAAAACGCAGCTCATTGACTTTTACAGCAAAAGTGCCCTGAAGGTGTCAAAATGTGACATGTTGATGCTATAGAAAACACCCACATATATAATGAATACAAGAGTACTTGTGCGTCCATTTTCAAGAAAATATAGCTGCCATTTATATTCGAAGATTTTTGAAGAGATTAATGTACAGAACAGCAGCATATTTGTAGAGCCTTGAGTCATCTGTTCTATTCGAGGTAGGAGATACATTTAGATTCCGGTTTAATTAAGTATTATTATAGCTTAATTGCCATATTGGTAAAATAATGATTGAGAAAGGGACAATACGATAAGTAACCCGTCATAATTAAACAGCTGGGAGTACATAAGCACAATTTCCCATTTCACAATTCAGTTTGGAAATGTGCCTTTGGAGCTTTCCTCAGATGGCTTTACATTTGCAGAAAGCAGTCAGAGAACGCAGAATCACTTTCTGGTTATAGGTGTGTATTTTTATAACGGGCCCTGGGACGTTCTGTAGACATGGAGCATCACTTAACACGGCAATGGTAAAAATACATATTTCTATATCAATGTGCCGCAGAGGCGAGGCGACCATCTCCGCTCCATTTATCATCGCCGAACGGAACATTCGATCTCAGGTTGTCCTCGCGCTCTGGGCACCGGGAAATGAAATGCTGCTCCCTTGAACCGACAAGCCTTGGCACTGACCCCGGGGTCAAACTGTTCTTCTGGGGCTAGGAAACGAGCGGGGTGAGAGTTCACCGTCGCTACTGACTGATTAAATGGACCTTCGGGGGTAGAGTCTGAACAGACAGTCGCCAAGTTTAACCCTTTGTAGGCCAGGGAAACCTTTAAATAAATGAATGGGTTCAACAGTAGCGTTGTCGTTATATCTCTTTGCCTGCAACGCCGTGGGCCATCGCGACAGTATGCAAATGGAGCGGACGTCATCTGAGCTGCAATGGTCTCTGGGGCAAACACGGCCACCGCCTCCCTTCCCTGGCAGGGCAGTGAAAGACAGTCCTAAATGGGGTGGACTGGCCCCCACTCACACCTCTAGGCGCTGGTGCATCTGATCCTGCTGCACTAATGATGCCTGGGCCCTTGATGGAAGTGTTAACGTTTCTTGCGTACTTAGGGATAATTCCCTCAGGAGGAGCGATGTACAGTTTAATCCAGGATGTTATGTATCTCCAAGAGGCGCTGCGTGCGTTTGTGGATGCACAGGACAAAGGGGCATATCATCAAGGACCGGCGATAATTATCGCTAAGCACACCTAGCGCTAGGATAATTATCATCGGGTAACGTGGAATTTTATCGCTGAGATAGCGTGCTATTAGCAACGCTTATCTCAAAAGCGATAAAATTCCAAGCGCTAACTGCCAAATGTGAGATTATCGCTGGAAATCCAGCGATAATCTCACAAAGTTTGGGGATAGCTTGATAACAGGGCAAGGCATACTTACCCATGATAATCACCTTACATAGGATATCATGGCTAAGTAAGTCTTGAAGCAGGCGTAAGGAAAGTAGCGATAACAGGGGTTATCGCTACTTTGCTTGTCGCTCTGCAGGTTAGCGTGCCCATTGATAATTGGAGAAATGTCGCTTAGCGACATTTCTCCAGTTATGTCAGGGCAGGAACGCCCACTTTGCATCTCATTAGAGATGCAAAGGTGGGCGCTGGTGGAAAGGGCGATAATGCAAGGATTCACGCGATAGCGTGACCTTGCTGATTAGGCGATAAAATTATCGCCACTTTTTGGCCGAAAACGGCCGCAAAAGCAGCGATAATTGTTTATTGCCGCCTTGATGATATGCCCCACAGTTCTTAATATATAACGATTATCTTGTAAATAGGAACAGCGTTCAGCAATGAGAAGCTATGCCTGTCACACACCAAGCGCAGTCATAAACTCTCATTCATTGGAACACGATAATTGCGCAGCTTGATTTGGATGGCAGTAAAAGGCCCGGGACACTACAGTATCTTTTGCAGGCTGTATCTGATTGGATTTGCCTCCCAGTTTGAATTTTGCCCCATGCCAAGGGAAAATAACACGTACAAACTGTTTTTGCAACCATAGTTTGCGCACTTTATTGCTCTTTGTCACACAGCTTTGCGTCCATAATTTCTTCTGGGTAAAACTTGGAGGAAAATGCAAATGCATAAACCCCAGAATTGAGTACAATGCATGCAAAACCTTTGATGTACGTTAATTGTAAGTGGTACAAAACCAGTTTGCACTCGAGTGCAAGTTTAGTACGGAACAAGAGGCCAGATGTTGGAACGCATTTTGGGGCATATTTACAAACCCCTATCGCCACTAGAAGTCCCTTTTTTTGACGTGGTGGTGATATGGGTTTCACCATATTTACAAGACACTGTTAAGCCACTTAACGTGGATTAACACTGCCTTGAAAATAAGGTACCCTTTCACGCTATACTTTGCATTGCATGAAATGGGAGGGCAATGGGTGTTGCGGTGGGCATTCCGCCGCAACACTCATTGATTTTGACGCTGCTCCATATTTACAAGAGTGGCTTAAATATGGGGCAGCGCCAAAATTAGGACCCAGAAAAACCTGGTCTTAACAGGGCGCAACGAGGAAAAATGCTTTATTTCTCCTTGTTTTAGCTGTTTTTATGTGTGCTGTATTGTGCAACACATATAAAAACAGCAAAACACCATGCATTATTGTTTATGTGCAGGAAGGTGTCCTTTCCTGCACATAAACAATCATTTTAATAATGACGAGTTGCACCTTCTATGTGTGCTGCACAAAGCAGCACACACAGAAGTTACAAATCGCCATTAAAGATTGTTTATGTGCAGGAAGGGACACCATCCTGCACTTAAACAATCATTCCCCACAATGCAGGCACCCTTGCACTAAGGTGCAAGGGTGCCTACGTCAGTGCTAGGCAGCTCAATTTTGCGCCAGTGAAAGGGGAAATGCAGGGCTGCACCGTATTGTTTGAAATACGGTGCAGCCCTGCGTTTCAGAAATGGCAGAGTGTGGGGTTAAGCCAAGAAGGCTAATGCCTCGCTCCGTCACTTCTTTGTAAATATTCCCTTTTCTGTCTTAAACCCTGCGATTTGGTAAATCAGACGAGAAAATGTGTTTTTTAAATGTACTAATCCCATTCAGAGATCCGATAACATATTTCCGGAAAGCTAAATGGGTTTAGGAATCTGTTAGAAATCACTATGTGAATGGGGCGTGTTTAGGTTGTTGCCTCCAAATAGTGATTCTCTATGATATGCATTGTTTTGCGACCGTAAACTAGTTGCAAAACATCAATATTTTACTGACTACTGTAGGTAGTGGTAACCAAATCGCAAATAGGAAAGGGTCCGCCAGGGACCCGTCTCCCGTTCTGAATAGTAAAATCTTTTGTTTTTGCATAGACCACTGCCTACCCTTAAGATAATTTAAAAAACTTGTGATCTTGTCTTTTTTTTTAAACACATCCCGTTTTTATTTAAGAAAAATGGACTGCATATTTTTATTTATTTATATATAGATAAACACACGCACGCACACGCACGCACACACACACACACACACCACCCACTCCCCCTTCATTTAAAAACAATCACAGATGTGGTGGTCGGTTGGCCCTTGCTGGCCGTCTTCTCTATGATGGCAGCAAATGTTACTGGGTCGTAATTTGTAATTTACCTCATAAATGTTCACGAGGTAGGTGGAATTGTGACCCACTGCCAACCAGAATTTTTTATACCAACCTATTAGTACATAGGTTAGTTTGCAAAATACCATAGGGCTCTCAAAAACTCTAAGAGTAAATTGCAAGCACTTTTTGCAAATTCCATCTTAGTACATCTGGCCCCTACGTGTAGCAATATCACCGACCTACTTTGATACTAATGGTTTCTTTTTAAACTAGATGATGTGAATTTGCATGATAAATTAAGGATTAATCTGTGTGTGACTAGTGACCGCTTCTGAACAGGAAGCACACTTGCACTGAAAGGCACTCGTCACGCACTGCCACCTCCTGCGGCCTCTTAACAAGACATCCAGTAATGGTTGAGCATCTGGGAGGGAGAATGAAGAGATTTCATTTTGTAGCTGTGCCCGGGAGCAGGCCCTGCCGGCTCCTGCTGTGCATGTGAAAGGGCTCTGGCGGTGCAGGGCTTGTGGAGCAATGCTGTTCTCGGGAGGTTCCAGTGTTCCTCTGCTTTCTATTGAGGCCAGTGCAGTTCAAACCACAGTCATCGCAGAGAGACCCACTGCCAGGGCGCAGGAAATATTAAAGGAAAATGGGAGGAGAGGAGGGGCGCTGAAGGTGCAAAGTGGGGCTGATCTGCTCTGACTTAATCGAGAGCACACGGTCATCCATCAGCTGTGGGGGCTAGGGGGTATCTAGACACATCTGTAGATGGAAGATGACGGGCTATTTGCGAAAGAGGTTAAATGCTTTGGTCCTGCTGCATTTCATGCCTGCATCCGATCTAATAAATGGTAATATATGAGAGTAAAATTGAATAAGTGTCAGGTCACATAACAGCTAGGAGTGCAGAGTGCATGACAGTGAGTTGTGTGCATTCAGTATCAGGGTACGTACAAATGATGTGTGCAGTAGCGTAGCAAGGATGCCATAGGCCCCGGCGCAAGTAAAGAACATGGCCTCCTTGACTGCTTTTTGGGAAGCAAACTACAGAAGTTGTCAGTGTTTATTGCCACCCAGAGGGCTCCGAGCCCTGGTGCCACTGCACCTGATGCACCAATCTTGTCTACGCACATTGGGGCATATCAACAACAACCGGCGATAATTATCGCTCAGCGCTCTTAGCGTGAGGATAATTATCGCCGGCTAGCGTGAATTTTTATCGCTGAGATAGCGTGCTATTAGCAACGCTTATCTCAATAGCGATAAAAATCTACACGCTAACAGGCTAACGTGAGATTATCGCTGGAAACCCAGCGATAATCACACGTTACCTTGTTGATAGGGACAGGCAAACTTAGCCATGATATCCTCCTTCCATAGGATATCATGGCTAAGTCTGAAAATTAGCAGACGTAAAAAAGCAGCGTTAACCGCGGTTAGCGCTGCTTTTTTTGTCTCTAACAGGGTTAGCGACATTCTTGATAATAGGAGAAATGTCGCTTAGCGACATTTCTCCTATTATTTTACTCTGGAACGCCCCCTTTGCATCTCATTAGAGATGCAAGGGGAAGCGTAGAGTAAAAGGGTGCTAACATGCAAATTTGCGTGTTAGCACCCTGTTGTTGATAGGGTGCTAGGGGCATATCAACAAGGGCTTTATCTCTGCTTTTTTGGCTTTAAAAGCCAAAAAAGCAGAGATAAAACTAGCACCCTATCAACAACAGGGTGCTAACACGCAAATTTGCATGTTAGCACCCTTTTACTCTACGCTTCCCCTTGCATCTCTAATGAGATGCAAAGGGGGCGTTCCAGAGTAAAATAATAGGAGAAATGTCGCTAAGCGACATTTCTCCTATTATCAAGAATGTCGCTAACCCTGTTAGAGACAAAAAAAGCAGCGCTAACCGCGGTTAACGCTGCTTTTTTAAGTCTGCTAATTTTCAGACTTAGCCATGATATCCTATGGAAGGAGGATATCATGGCTAAGTTTGCCTGTCCCTATCAACAAGGTAAAGTGTGATTATCGCTGGGTTTCCAGCGATAATCTCACGTTAGCCTGTTAGCGTGTAGATTTTTATCGCTATTGAGATAAGCGTTGCTAATAGCACGCTATCTCAGCGATAAAAATTCACGCTAGCCGGCGATAATTATCCTCACGCTAAGAGCGCTGAGCGATAATTATCGCCGGTTGTTGTTGATATGCCCCCTAGTTTTATCTCTGCTTTTTTGGCTTTTAAAGCCAAAAAAGCAGAGATAAAGCCCTTGTTGATATGCCCCCTAGATATCTAGCACCAATTCCCATAACTGGCAACTGCAGCGGGGTCAGAGGTTTGCTAGAACAGTCTTGGCAGTGGATTCACCTGGTGCCTCTAGAAATATCCTAACCCATTTAGCGACGTTTTACATTTTACAATAAAATAAAAAGACATCTCAGTAATGGTAAAAAACGTATCTCTATTAGAGCCTAGTGAGACAATTCACCCAACTATCGATGTGGGTAATCTAAATATGTCTAGCAACATCATACATATGACAAATACCATCAGAAAGATAGCACAGTCTGGTTTAAGGTATTCTTTGTGTGTCTCATTTATATCCACAGTCGTCTCGTTAGGTCTTAAAGAGAGCCATGCTGAACTTTGACTTTCGTTGTACGATTCCTCAAATATCGCTCAGGTGAATTCATGAATGCTCGGTTGTGGTCACAGTGCACTTATTCACTAATGCACAAGGGTGACAGACATGGATAGTGTCTGAGAGGTGGCTAAATGGGCAACATGGGTCTGACGATTGCTTGTCTAAAGGTTTCCAACTTCTCAAACGGTGATAAGGCAGAGAGGGAGGAATGTGTGGGCAAAATGCAGAGGATTATCTTGCGTAGGTGGTTTTCTCTCTTTACTTTCTATTAGTAGGCAAAATCTGGATGGTTGAGGCCAATTTAGTAGGCAATAGCACCATATGAATAAAGGCATGAAAAAAGAATTACAGAAAAAAACTTGAAAGGTACTAAACTGTGTTCACCAGAGGTGCTGTGAAGGCAAATGCAAAAAATAAAATGTGTATAGTTCAGATAAGAGGATTGTTTGATAAAATGTGCATGCAACATGTGGACAGCTGTGATATTCAATGTCTGCCCTTTTTCACCCTTCTGCTGACCCAGTAAGTTTTCTTCCATTAACGTTTTGGAGCTTCCTGCTTCAAATTTTCAAAATGCTGTTGAGTGCATCCCATTAGAACTGCATGTTCTGCTGTACTGGGGAATCAAAACATATATTCAGGGCCACTGGAATTATGTGGCAGGAGAGGGCCAAATTATGAAGCAGGGTTAGGTAAATTATGCTGCAAGAAAAGGCAAATTATGCGGCATAATGCAGCACATTTCGCAATAGTATTACTTCACTATTTCACAATTTTCAAACTTAATAATAGTTTCTGGGCATTGGCTACAGCTCATTTGTACTGGTATAGCACCCAAATAGAGCAATAAGCAACAGAAAGGTGACCAGTTCAGCTTTGCAAAGGGCATTCCACTGCGTGGTAACATGTGCCACTGCATTTTTAGTAACTTTTAAACAGTTTGAGCAAGAAACAAAATCATTTTCGGGTTAAATCAGCAGATTATGCTGCAGATGATCATCAATTATAGATTCCCCGCATTTGCTACATGAGCCATGATGATGGCTCATGTGGCAAATGCGGCAAATCTATAATTGTGAAAAAATCGTCTCAAAATCGCATAATTCCTGTGGCCCTGCATATATTACTCAAACAACTCAGATTTAGGTGATTTTAATTGAGCACAGTTGGATTTTAGTTTGAATCACTTTAGCACAAGAGGAGGAAGGATATGATGCACAGTGACAAACTACGAAATTTCAGGTGCTTAGAATCATGAGAAATTAGCATTCGCCCAATAGGGGCTGATAGTGTTTGATGAATACAAATCATTTTGTAATACTAATTTTTTGAGTCATCTATTTCGTTAGAAACATTGATTTATGTGAAATTACGTTTTTTATGATGCCATCTGGAATTGGACAATGTGTACGATAAGTTCAATGTGTACAGAAGTATATTGTCTATGTTTATTGCTATGTGCTGCACTACTGCACTATAAAAATACACATGATGTGGCACTCTGCTATGTAACCAAGGCTGTTTATACAGCATCATGGAAACATAACGTAAAAAGTGCAATGAAGCAGTGAATTCAACACAACTCTGCTGTGTTGGCATCATTTTTCGCCAGTACAAGAGAAAGGAACAAAGAGAATATTACGGATATAGCTGACTCCACAAAGTGCTGAGGCCCTCTTCAATTGGGAGCACAGCAGTGGTCAGCGTGTTTGGAAAATTTGAAAAATATAAATATATATATTATCTACTGGCAGTCGCCAGTAGGTAGTTATAGTTAGGACATATTTTCCATAGGAAATCCGCAACATTCTATTTGGAATAACGTTGGCGCCAATCGACGAATCTTCGCGCAATTTTCCAAACTTTTTGCCAGCTCCGGTGATTCATCAAGCGGGGGCCGAGAAAAAAGGGGGGTCCCAAAACGTGTTTTCCCCATGCATTTTCCCATAGGACCTGTTGACGCAGCTACAGCCCGAACTGCTGAACGGAATTACACCAAATTTGGCAAAGAGGTAGTCTTCAGTTCAGACTCGTGCCTTTTGCTTAAATGGTGTAAATCCGTTCAGTAGTTCCTGAGAAAATTAGAGTTAAAAAGATAGATATATCTTGGCGGAGCCTAACCACACATCTCATCGTGACTTCTCAAATCCTCTTCTATTTCATAAAAAAATTCTGACATACACACTGAAACATGCACTTTCAATACCAGCAGCAGACTTCCCTGGTGAGCAGTAGCTTTACTACAGTGATCTAATGAGCAACTAGAGTGCTAACATTCAGAAATGATGGCAAATGTGTGACATATCTGAATACCTTCTTGATGGAATCAAATTAAAAAAATGAAAGCATTTCCTACTGAGTAGACTGCAGTAAATGAGGAAATTAGGAAACTTCATAACAAATAAATCTCCCAAGACGGCCACCAGAGACAAAAGAGCCCAAATGCAGCACAAATATCACCCAGATGTAGCCCACATGTAGCCCAATGACAGAAGTGTGAATAACACTTATTTTTTGTGTATTTGCAGTTTTATATAGTGCAGACTTGTCAGGTATTGGAGTGCTTTACATGAGCATTGGTTACATCACACAAGATCAAATTCATTTTGGTTGTAGACATGGGGCGATTAAGTGATTTGACCAGAATCACAGAATGTTGAGCTGAAGCAGAAACTCCAACCTGGTTTCCCCAGTTGCAAAGTCTGCAGCTCTGGAAGTAACACCACATCCTCTCCCCTAAGTGCAACATTTAATCAAGTGGTCAACTTGATAAAAAAACATAAAGATTACAAATAATTTAAAAGTTCTTTGTCGCTATTTGAAAACTCAGAAAATATGTCCTCATTTTAGTTTTTTAGAGCACTAACCATAATTTTGATGCAAATAAGACCCTCTCATATATGTAATTTCTAAAGGAAATGCTCTAGGTATTACAGTTTTGATTACATCAAGAAGACGTCAGGTGTTCCACACTTTTGTAATAAATATAGAATGTTAGCAATCTAGTTGTTCATTCGGATACTGTTGAGAGGCAGAGGCCAGGGGCTCGGACTCTGAAAATTGAAGGCAGGTAGGAGAGTACAGAGGCAACAATTTGACCACACTGGGCAGGCAGGAAGGGCAGTGGCAGCACAACTATGGAGGGCAGTGGAAAGGGGGGCAGGGGTAACAAACCAACAATACAGAACTGGCAAGAGCGGCTGTGGCAATATAATAGACCATTGTGGGCAGAAGGAAGAGGCAGTGGTAGTACAACCATACATGCCAACAGACCCATGTCAGCCAGGGAACGTCCAATGTTTTTAAGCTCAAATGGGCTTTATTTGGTCTGTCTCCTGTCTACAATCTCCTCTTTTTCAATGTAACTCAAAGGGGAAAATCAATACCCGAGTTTTTTTTTCAAAATCTCCCTCTTACCAAGTTCAAAATGTTCGCAAGTATGGTACATTGGATCATGGTAGGCAGGAGGAATTGGGGTAGGGACATGGACTCAGATAACAGAGGACAGGAGGGACATGGAGAGGTGCACCAAACTGACCCTACAGGGCAGGCATCAGGGTTTGCAGCAGCACAATACACCACACAGGGCATGTGGGACGGGAGTGCGGCACAACAATCCATAGAAAGCAATAGGGAGGGGACAGGACCATGCACATGGACAACAGAGAACAGAGGGGAAAGAGGCAATGGTAGCTAGCTGACCATAATAGACAGACGGGAGAGAAAGCTGCATCATAACAGACCATAAAGGGCAGGAGGGACGGATCAGGGGCATTACAATGGAACAGACAAGCCAGGAGGGAGGGAATAGGGGTCTGCACATGGAAACAGAGGGCTGGGGGCAAGGGGGCAGGGCAGGAGCATCAAGATGACCATGGAGGTCAGGCAGGATGGGCATAAGAAACAAGACACACCATGGAGAGCAACAGTGAGACTATGATGGCATACACACAGACCATGGAGGGAAGGTGGGAGGGGGTCAGGGGCAGCTAGCAGACCACACAGGGAAGGTGGGAGGGGCCATGGCAGCACAGAAGACCATGCATGGCAAGCGGGAGGGTTAGTGGCAGCACGATGGGCAAGAAGGAGGGTGCAGGGGCATGCACAAGGGACCATGGAGGATAGAAGAGAGGGTCAGGACCTGGGCACAGACAAGAGAGTTCAGGGGAAGGGGCCTCACAACAGACCGCGCGGGGTAGGCAGGAGGAGCAGTTGCAGCACAACAGACCAGGGAGGGCAGAAGGGTGTGGCAGTAAAATGGACCATGGAGGACAGGAGGAAGGGGATAGGGGCATGGCATGTGGACAGGCAGGGTGGAGGTGGCAGGGACAGGTTACAGTCATCTGACAATGCTCGGCAGATGGGAGGGGAGTGGCGGCTCAACAGAACACTCAGAGTAGATAGGAGTGGCAGGTCCATGGAACATGGTGGGCAAAAAGGATGGAGCAGGGGCATGCACAAAGACATCGGAGAGCAGGGGCAAAGAGAATAGGGGCAGCAAGCTAAGCACAGAGGCTAAGCAGGAGGTCAATGATGAGCCAGAGAATTGGGCAATGGAGGGCAGGAGGAGTGGACTGGTACATCATGCTAAATGGAGGGCAGTGGCAGCACATCAGACCATGCATGGCAGGAGGGAGGAGGCTAGTCCATGGATTCAGACAACAGAGGATAGGGAGGAGGTGGACGGGGCAGCAAGCTAACTGTTCAGAGAAGGTGGGTATTAGGAACTTTATTGTTTTTAAAATGTGTGTCTGTGCGAACTACTTAAAATATTAACAAGTATGCAGCATAATCTCACTTTTATTCAGGAAGAAGAGGAAGTTTGTGACTGTGACTCCGGGCTCACTTGGCAGAAACACCCCCTGACCCTCCACCCCCATCGCAAAATGTAATTCCCGTGAAAAGGGTAGGTGGACGCAGTGTTATATAGAACATAGTCCTGAGAGCACGATTGAAAATGAAAACTAGATGTAGTATATGGTGTAAACTATGCACCAAAAAGTGTGATATAAGATGAACCAGGGCGTGAAATATAATATGCAATACATTGTGCACAATGACAGATTCATTGGAGAGCGCGAGATAGCACAGGCACTAGCGCGTGCTATGCGATATGTGCTGTGGAGTGTAATATGCACAGGGCAGTGTTGTGTAACATAACTAGTCTCTAAAGTTGTCATATAAAATATGTGCTGGGGAGTGTAACGTTGCATATGCACTGTGACAAAGATATGGATCCCAGATTGTAATATGTATGGCATAGCGCTGTGCGTTATAACATAGGTATCGAGGAAGGCACGTTAGATGGGGCAATATAACCCGTGCGAAGGCAAGTATGGCATGACATATTCATGGGGTGGTGTTACAGTGCACATGGCTAGAGAGTGTCATAGCATACGCACTAGCTGGTGGAATACAACACAGAGGTGTGTGGCACTCGGCGGGCACTGGTGGGTGTAACACAGCATTGGGCTCAGCCAGGAGCACACTGTGACTCTCAAGTGAGGTTCGTCTCCTTTCCAGAGAGTAAAATAAAAAGTATTACACATCCGGCGGTGGATGTGTGTTTTATTAACCACGAGGGGGGTTTCTTGCATAGTTTGGTCGAATTTTCGTCGAATCCCCTCTGAATGGCTTGGTATGCGTGTGTATTAAATGTGCCCGTCAATAGCTACCCATGTTTGTATAAATAAACGACAAGGGTGTCTATTTGGAGAGTACCCACCGGCGGGGGCGCCGGGATTGGGCACGGTAGGGCGTCAGACACGTCAGAGCTTCACTAGCGATGTAAATACATTCCACGTGGATTCATTGTATGCATAGTCGGCTTTTAATGAATATCACGCAAATCGTCATGGTGATAGGTACATACGGTTTGTCCAGCATGTCCTAGGTGTTTCTATAAATATTTTCACTTTTTAAGTAATAAAAAACAAAGGCCGGCCCCGGGGAATGGGGTCCCAGGGGCCATAAGTGGCCATTGGGGAGGGGGGCAACGCAGCCCCCTCCTAAAGAATAAAAAAAAAGGCCATGACCCGGGGGTTGGGGTCCCTGGGGCCGATTAAGACCTTGGGAGGGGGGCCATGTGGCCCCCTTCCAAATTAATTTAAAAAAAAAAAAAAATAGGGTGCAGGCCCTGGGGGATGGGGTCTCCAGGGCCAATAAATTAGAAAAAGAAGGGGGGCCACACAGCCCTCCTTCTTAAAAAAATAAAATAAATAAAAAACCGCCATTGTGCCGGAGGCCACGCCCCCTCCTTGCAGCACTCTGCAAATGCGCCCCCTGGCCAGTTGTAAATTGGGGAATTAATTCCCCTTCAATACTGAGGGTCCCTGAGGGCCAACTAGCCCAACAGGTATCTCCAGAATGCGCCAGGGAGCTGCGTTGCAGACAGGTGTTCTGAGGCCACGCCCCTTTTTATACCTCAATGCAACGCAGCTCTGTGGCGCTTACTGGAGGTACCTAGTGGGTTAGTTTGACCCTAGGGACCCTTAGGATTCAAGGGACTTAATCTCTCAACCTAGAACGGCCACAGGGCGCGTTTACACAGTGGTGAAGGGAGGGGACGGGGCCTGAGGTGACATGTGCAAACACGCCCTGTGGTGCGTTTTAAGTTGGGGAAATAATTCCCTTTCAATCCTGAGGGACCCTGTGGGCCAACTAGCCCACCAGGTGCTGCCAGTAGGCGCCACTGAGCTGCGTTGCATAGAGGTGGTCCAGGCCGTGCCACTTTTTACACCTCTCTGCAACGCAGCTCTGTTGCG